>NC_137345.1:32966408-34226763 GCF_965287045.1 Carcharhinus amblyrhynchos | reverse complement strand
CACCCCCCACCTGCCCAACCCACCCCCCACCTGCCCAACCCACACCCCACTCGCCCACCCCACCCCCCACTCGCCCACCCCACCCCACCCACCCACCCCCCGCCCCCAACCCCCACCCCCCACCCACCCCAACCCCCCCACCCACCCCAACCCCCCCAACCCCCCACCCGCAAACCCCCACCCGCAAACCCCCACCCGCAAACCCCCACCCGCCCACCCCACCCACCTACCCCCAAACCCCCACCCCATCCACCTACCCACCCCCAACCCCCCACCCACCCCCAACCCCCCACCCGCCCACCCACCCACCCCCAACCCCCCACCCGCCCGCCCACCCACCCCCAACCCCCCACCCGCCCCCAACCCCCCACCCGCCCGCCCACCCGCCCCCAACCCCCCACCCGCCCCCAACCCCCCACCCGCCCGCCCACCCGCCCCCAACCCCCCACCCGCCCGCCCACCCGCCCCCAACCCCCCACCCGCCCGCCCACCCGCCCCCAACCCCCCACCCGCCCCCAACCCCCCAACCGCCCGCCCACCCGCCCCCAACCCCCCAACCGCCCGCCCACCCGCCCCCAACCCCCCACCCGCCCGCCCACCCGCCCCCAACCCCCCACCCGCCCGCCCACCCGCCCCCAACCCCCCACCCGCCCGCCCACCCGCCCCCAACCCCCCACCCGCCCGCCCACCCGCCCCCAACCCCCACCCGCCCGCCCACCCACCCCCAAACACCCACCCGCCCGCCCACCCACCACCAACCCCCCACCCGCCCGCCCACCCACCACCAACCCCCCACCCGCCCGCCCACCCACCCCCCCAACCCCCAACCCCCCACCCGCCAACCCCCAACCCCCCACCCGCCCACCCCACCCAGAACCCCCGACCCGCCGACCCCACCCACCCCACCCGCCCACCCCACCCACCCACCCCACCCGCCCACCCGACCCACCCACCCCACCCACCCCCAACCCCCCACCCACCCCCAACCCCCCACCCGCCCACCCCACCCAACAACCACCAACCCCCCACCCGCCCACCCCACCCCCAACCCCCCACCCGCCCCCCCCACCCCCAACCCCCCACCCGCCCACCCCCCCCGCCCCCGACCCCGCACCCGCCCACCCCCCCGCCCCCGACCCCGCACCCGCCCACCCCCCCGACCCCCCACCCACCCCCAACCTCCCACCCCTAACTCCCCACCCGCCCACCCCACCCACCCCCAACCCCCCAACCGCCCACCCCACCCGCCCCCAACCCCCCACCCGCCCACCCCGCCCACCCCCAACCACCCACCCACCCACCCCCCTCACCCACCCCCAACCCCCCAACACCCCACCCTCCCACCCCACCATCCCACCCCACCATCCCACCCCCACCATCCCACCCCCAACCCCCCACCCTCCCACCCCACCATCCCACCCCCACCCACCCCCAACCCACCCCCACCCCACCTTCCCAACTCCCCACCCCCCACACCCCGAACCCCCCACACCCCGAACCCCCCACCCCCCACCCTCCCAACCCCAAACACCCACCCTCCCACCTCCCCCACCCCCGCACCCCCAACCCACCCCCCGCACCCCCAACCCCCACCCTCCCACCCCACCCACAACCAACCCCCCACCCTCCCACCCCACCCACAACCAACCCCCCACCCCCCACCCCGCCCACCCTCCCACCCCGCCCACCCCCAACCCCCACCCCGCCCTCCGCCAACCCCCCACCCTCCCACCCTCCCACCCCGAACCCCCCACCCTCCCACCCCGCCCACCCCCGACCCCCCACCCTCTCACCCCGCCCACCCCCAACCGCCCACCCCCAACCCCCACCCCACACCCCCACCCCACACCCCCACCATCCCCAACCCCCACCCCACACCCCCACCACCCGCCCCCACCACTCACCTATCCCACCCCACACCCCACCCTCCCACCCACATCACATCCTCCCCACAACCCACTCTCCCACCCCACCCACACCCCACCCTCCCACCCCACCCACGCCCCACCCTCCCACCCCACCCACGCCCCACCCTCCCACCACAACCCACCCCACCCCACCACCCCCCGACTCTCCCACCCCACCCACCCTCCAACCCCACCCCCCCACCCTACCCACCTTCCAACCCCACCCACCCACCCTCCAACCCCACCGTCCCCGCCCTCCCTCCCTTCCTCCCTCCCACCGTCCCCGCCCTCCCTCCCTCCCACCGTCCCCGCCCTCCCTCCCTCCCACCGTCCCCGTCCTCCCTCCCTCCCTCCCACCGTCCCCGTCCTCCCTCCCTCCTTCCCACCGTCCCCGCCCTCCCTCCCCCCCTCCCACCGTCCCCGCCCTCCCTCCCCCCTCCCACCGTCCCCGCCCTCCCTCCCTCCCTCCGTCCCTCCGTCCCCGCCCTCCCTCCGTCCCTCCCTCCCACCGTCCCCCGCCCTCCCTCCCTCCCTCCCACCGTACCCGCCCTCCCGCCGTCCCCGCCCTCCCTCTCTCCCTCCCGCCATCCCCGCCGTCCCCGCTCTCCCTCCCTCCCTCCCACCCTCCCTCCCGCCGTCCCCTCCCTCCCGCCGTCCCCGCCCTCCCGCCGTCCCCGCCCTCCCTCCCTCCCTCCCGCCGTCCCCGCCCTCCCTCCCTCCCTCCCGCCGTCCCCGCCCTCCCTCCCTCCCTCCCGCCGTCCCCGCCCTCCCTCCCTCCCTCCCTCCCGCCGTCCCCGCCCTCCCTCCCTCCCTCCCGCCGTCCCCGCCCTCCCTCCCTCCCTCCCGCCGTCCCCGCCCTCCCTCCCTCCCTCCCGCCGTCCCCGCCCTCCCTCCCTCCCTCCCGCCGTCCCCGCCCTCCCTCCCTCCCTCCCGCCGTCCCCGCCCTCCCTCCCTCCCTCCCGCCGTCCCCGCCCTCCCTCCCTCCCTCCCGCCGTCCCCGCCCTCCCTCCCTCCCTCCCGCCGTCCCCGCCCTCCCTCCCTCCCTCCCGCCGTCCCCGCCCTCCCTCCCTCCCTCCCGCCGTCCCCGCCCTCCCTCCCTCCCTCCCGCCGTCCCCTCCCTCCCTCCCTCCCTCCCGCCGTCCCCTCCCTCCCTCCCTCCCGCCGTCCCCGCCCTCCCTCCCTCCCTCCCGCCGTCCCCGCCCTCCCTCCCTCCCTCCCGCCGTCCCCGCCCTCCCTCCCTCCCTCCCGCCGTCCCCGCCCTCCCTCCCTCCCTCCCGCCGTCCCCGCCCTCCCTCCCTCCCTCCCGCCGTCCCCGCCCTCCCTCCCTCCCTCCCGCCGTCCCCGCCCTCCCTCCCTCCCTCCCGCCGTCCCCGCCCTCCCTCCCTCCCTCCCGCCGTCCCCGCCCTCCCTCCCTCCCTCCCGCCGTCCCCGCCCTCCCTCCCTCCCTCCCGCCGTCCCCGCCCTCCCTCCCTCCCTCCCGCCGTCCCCGCCCTCCCTCCCTCCCTCCCGCCGTCCCCGCCCTCCCTCCCTCCCTCCCTCCCGCCCTCCCTCCCGCCGTCCCCGCCCTCCCTCCCTCCCTCCCTCCCTCCCGCCGTCCCCGCCCTCCCTCCCTCCCTCCCTCCCTCCCGCCGTCCCCGCCCTCCCTCCCTCCCTCCCGCCGTCCCCGCCCTCCCTCCCTCCCTCCCGCCGTCCCCGCCCTCCCTCCCTCCCTCCCGCCGTCCCCGCCCTCCCTCCCTCCCTCCCGCCGTCCCCGCCCTCCCTCCCTCCCTCCCGCCGTCCCCGCCCTCCCTCCCTCCCTCCCGCCGTCCCCGCCCTCCCTCCCGCCGTCCCCGCCCTCCCTCCCTCCCTCCCGCCGTCCCCGCCCTCCCTCCCGCCGTCCCCGCCCTCCGTCCCTCCCTCCCGCCGTCCCCGCCCTCCGTCCCTCCCTCCCGCCGTCCCCGCCCTCCGTCCCTCCCTCCCGCCGTCCCCGCCCTCCGTCCCTCCCTCCCGCCGTCCCCGCCCTCCGTCCCTCCCTCCCGCCGTCCCCGCCCTCCGTCCCTCCCTCCCGCCGTCCCCGCCCTCCGTCCCTCCCTCCCGCCGTCCCCGCCCTCCGTCCCTCCCTCCCGCCGTCCCCGCCCTCCGTCCCTCCCTCCCGCCGTCCCCGCCCTCCGTCCCTCCCTCCCGCCGTCCCCGCCCTCCGTCCCTCCCTCCCGCCGTCCCCGCCCTCCGTCCCTCCCTCCCGCCGTCCCCGCCCTCCGTCCCTCCCTCCCGCCGTCCCCGCCCTCCGTCCCTCCCTCCCGCCGTCCCCGCCCTCCGTCCCTCCCTCCCGCCGTCCCCGCCCTCCGTCCCTCCCTCCCGCCGTCCCCGCCCTCCGTCCCTCCCTCCCGCCGTCCCCGCCCTCCGTCCCTCCCTCCCGCCGTCCCCGCCCTCCGTCCCTCCCTCCCGCCGTCCCCGCCCTCCGTCCCTCCCTCCCGCCGTCCCCGCCCTCCGTCCCTCCCTCCCGCCGTCCCCGCCCTCCCTCCCTCCCTCCCGCCGTCCCCGCCCTCCCTCCCTCCCTCCCGCCGTCCCCGCCCTCCCTCCCTCCCTCCCGCCGTCCCCGCCCTCCCTCCCTCCCTCCCGCCGTCCCCGCCCTCCCTCCCTCCCTCCCGCCGTCCCCGCCCTCCCTCCCTCCCTCCCGCCGTCCCCGCCCTCCCTCCCTCCCTCCCGCCGTCCCCGCCCTCCCTCCCTCCCTCCCTCCCTCCGTCCCCGCCCTCCCTCCCTCCCGCTGTCCCCGCCCTCCCTCCCTCCCTCCCGCCGTCCCCGCCCCTCCCTCCCTCCCTCCCGCCGTCCCCGCCCCTCTCTCCCTCCCTCCCGCCGCCCCCGCCCTCCCTCCCTCCGTCCCCTCCCTCCCTCCCTCCCGCCGTCCCCGCCCCTCTCTCCCTCCCTCCCGCCGTCCCCGCCCCTCTCTCCCTCCCTCCCGCCGTCCCCGCCCCTCTCTCCCTCCCGCCGCCCCCGCCCCTCTTTCTTTCCCTCCCGTCCCCCGCCCCTCTCCCCTTCCCTCCCGCCCCCCCGCCCCCCTCCCCTTCCCTCCCGCCCCCCCGCCCCCTCCCCTTCCCTCCCGCCCCCCCGCCCCCCTCCCCCCTCCCCTTCCCTCCCGCCCTCCCGCCCCCCTCCCCTTCCCTCCCGCCCCCCCGCCCCTCTCCCCTTCCCCCCCGCCCCCCCCCCTCTCCCCTTCCCCCCCGCACTCCTCTCCCCCTCCCCCCGCACTCCTCTCCCCCTCCCCCCCGCACTCCTCTCCCCCTCCCCCCCGCACTCCTCTCCCCCTCCCCCCCGCACTCCTCTCCCCCTCCCCCCCGCACTCCTCTCCCCCTCCCCCCCGCACTCCTCTCCCCCTCCCCCCCGCACTCCTCTCCCCCTCCCCCCGCACTCCTCTCCCCCTCCCCCCGCACTCCTCTCCCCCTCCCTCCTGCCCCCCCACCCCTCCCCTCCCTCCTGCCCCCCCACCCCTCCCCTCCCACCACCTCTCCTCTCCTCTCTCCCTCCTCTTCCCCACCCCCACTCCCCCACGTCATTCTTCCTGGCACCACTGCCCCCATGTCCCCTTTCTTGCTCTCCCCCCTCACGTCCTACTTCCTGCACCCCGTTCCCCCCGCCACCATTTCAGCTTTTCTGGCACCACTGCACCCCCCAATGCCACCTCTCCTTGGAGCCCCCCGTCAATGTCGCCCTTCCTCCCCCTTTCCCCTACCTTCCTTCTCTCCCCCCCTTTTCCCCCTACTCCCCCCTTCCTTTCCCCCTACTGCCCCCCTTCCTTCCCCCTACTGCCCCCTTCCTTTCCCCCTACTCCCCCCCTTCCTTTCCCCCTACTCCCCCTTCCTTTCCCCCTACTCCCCCTTCCTTTCCCCCTACTCCCCCCTTCCTTTCCCCCTACTGCCCCCCTTCCTTCCCCCTACTGCCCCCTTCCTTTCCCCCCTACTCCCCCCCTTCCTTTCCCCCTACTCCCCCCCTTCCTTTCCCCCTACTGCCCCCCTTCCTTCCCCCTACTGCCCCCTTCCTTTCCCCCCTACTCCCCCCTTCCTTTCCCCCTACTCCCCCCTTCCTTTCCCCCTACTCCCCCCTTCCTTTCCCCCTACTCCCCCCTTCCTTTCCCCCTACTGCCCCCCTTCCTTCCCCCTACTGCCCCCTTCCTTTCCCCCCTACTCCCCCCCTTCCTTTCCCCCTACTCCCCCCCTTCCTTTCCCCCTACTGCCCCCCTTCCTTCCCCCTACTGCCCCCTTCCTTTCCCCCCTACTCCCCCCCTCCCTTTCCCCCTACTCCCCCCCTCCCTTTCCCCCTACTCCCCCCCCTTCCTTTCCCCCTACTCCCCCCCCCTTCCTTTCCCCCTACTCCCTCCCCCTTCCTTTCCTTATCCCTTCCGTTACACCTCCTGTTTCCCCCCTTCCTTCTTGGGCCCCCCTGTTTCTTCCTCCTCCCCTCCTCTCCCCGGTCTTCCCTTCACCAAAGTGAATTGTGATTGGTGTTTGCTGTCTGCCTTTTGCAGTGTGAGTTGCATTTGTTTAGTTTCCCATTGCATTCTCTGCTATCAGATCTGTCCTCATCCCATATCTTTTCTCCTGTGAGCTGATTGCGCAATGTAAAGACCACTTGGTACTGCAGCATAAATAAATAAATGCAACGCACTGAAGACATCATGGACTCCGGTTACTCCATCGAATACAGCAGAAAAGTGCTTTGGGCGTTTGCAGTCCTGTTAATTGTTAAACCTGCAGTTAACAAGAGCCAAATGCGTATTGACTTGGATGAAGTAATTTATTTTGCCAAATATCTTTTGAATCTCTAAAGTAATTTTGAGATTCAGAATGTTCACCCTAACCTTCCCAAAAGAAAGTGAGCACTCCTGCATTTCTGTATTGATTATAGATACATGGCATAATACGTAGGTTTAATTCAGTGTGTTTACCGTTGGTTGTATCTCATCGAGGTCTAACTTTACTCAGAGGGTAGTAAGGGCGTGGAATGCCCTGCCTGCAACACTTGTGGACTAGCCAACTTTAAGGGCGTTCAAATGATCAGTGGATAGGCATATGGATAACATTGGAATAGTTTAGGTTAGAGGGTCATTAGATTGGTTCCACTGGTCGGCTCAACATCGAGGGCTGAAGGGCCTGTACTGCGCTGTCATGTTCCATGTTCTAACTTAACAAAACTTGTACTTGGCAGGAGCAAAGACGACTGTTTTCTAGCCCAGTGCTGCTATAATGTTACTTCACTTGGAGAAAATACAGTAATGGTTTACATTATGGTTGAAGTGCTTCTTTCAGATTTTCAACTGTATAATTTGCAGGGAAGTTGCAATAATTTCTTATGTTCTGATGATTATGGGTAGCAACTTTGCTGAATTTTTTCATGTTATCAAGTACTTCGCATATGTTGAGTACTGGCTGCAGGAGTTTGCTAGATTAGTTTAAGAGTTATGGGGAAAAATGCCATGCTTGACCTCTTGCACTCTCATGCACCTCATGCACCCTCCAGTCTGCAGGGACAGTTCCCGAATCTATAGAATCCTGGAAGATGACCATCAATGCACCCACTATTTCTAGAGCCATCTAGAGATTATCAGGCCGTGGGGATTTTTCCACCTTCAATCTCATCGTTTAGCTGTGCCTTTAGTAGCCTGGGCCCTTGGATCTGGAATTCTGTCCATACATCTCTGCCTCCCTAACTAACTTTCCCTCCTTTATGGCATTTCTTAAAACTTACCTCTTGAGCAAAATCTTTAGTCATCTGACTTACTATCTTTTTGTGGCTGGTGACATACTTTGTTTCCTAATTGTGATGTTCCATTATGTTAAAGGCACTACATCAACATGATTTGGTATTTCAATCCTGCCACTATATCATAACTATCTTTTTGAAGCCTTTTGTCACATGGCTTAAAGACAAGCAATTAAATTTATCAGCTGTAATGACAGCTGGTGATCTTAAGAGAAAATAGCTTGTTTTAGTGGAAGGTAGGAGTTCCAATGCTGGGATTTAGTAATGCAAAGACCACGGACTGATGTGCAGCACGAGGGCATGTTGGAAGATTATGGTGATGCACTTCACTGCTTTCTAATTATTCATTGCCAAATTCCTTTAAATACTAATGTGCGCGCACACCTTGACTTCAATCATTGTTTGATTATTTGTGTTGACATAACATGCAATTTCTGTGTGATGGTTAATACATGTGAAAACTTAGCTTAATTTTTATCGGCAGTGTAAATGTAGTTGCTTTTTGCTTTTCCTGTGCATCTTTGTGGAGGAAGTTACCTTCTGTTAACTAAGTAGCTGCTGTTGCACTTGAAATGTTCAGTTTGCCAGCACACGATATTAGCACTTGAACCTGTAGCAATTTACAGTGGAACAGATTGATTGCTGAAGTCATTGAAAATGCAATGTTGATAATCACAAAATCCAGTCAAAAAGTTGTGCTGCTGACTGATCAAAATATTACAGATCTTTCTTGGAGTGAACTTTTACATTCCATTTTGCTTGTATTCATTTTTGTTAGTGGGTTTACACAAGATTCTGATAGAGAATGAGGAAGGCATATATGAAAATAAAATCTTTTTAAGAATATGGTAGTGAACAGAGTGAGAGATTGTAAAACTAGCAGACAGCTTACTCTACTCACATCAGAGAAAGGCAGTACTGGGCGCACCATTGCAATTCAAATAGGTAGCATGTGTTGATATTTACGGCTCTATGATGAGTATGCAAACTGTTTCATGTGTTATTGTTTGGGGATTTTTGCTTACCCATATGAGAACCTCTTGCAAATCTATCGCTTACTCTGTGTCACTTGCTTATGGAACTTCTGTGTGTGTTTGTAAGATGAAGACGGAGTTGAGAAGAATGAGAGGATATCTAGTTGAGGTATATTAAGATTAACAGGTTAGACATAAGAGTGGTTGTTTCCCCTTGTTGGACATTCTGGAACAAGAAGTCAGAGTTTTAGGCTAAGGGTTTGCATATTTAAACCAGAAATGAGGAGGAATTACTTCACTCAAGGTATTGTGAATCTGTGGAATTCTGTATCCCAGAGTTCACTGATCACCGGAACACTAAACAAATGCAAGGCAGAGGTGGATGGGTTTTTAAATTAGTAGAGAGATGAAGGGGAGCAAGCAGGAAAGTGGATGCGAGGCTGGGATGAGATCAGCCATGATCGTATTGAATGGCAGAGTCAACCCAAAGGGCTGAGTTGCCTGCTCTAGCTCCTAGTTCTTATGTAATGTCACTGACATTACATTACATAGTTAAGAGACATTGGTTCAATTCTCTCTTGTTGGAGATGGCCATTTGTGTGGCGTGAATGTTAGTTGCCACTGGTTAGCTCAAGTCTGGATATTGTTTACTTCTTGCTGCATTTGGGCATGGACAGTGTCAGTATTGCACAAAAGGGAAGTGCACTGATCAGGTATAATTATAGCAATGTTGGTCTGTCATAGTTTAAAACTAGGTTAAATGTGGTATTTAACTGCAAACTTGATTCAAGTGGTGATATTAGATATTCATTCAAAGGCCTTTATTGCACCTTATGTTTGAATCTGTTTGCACTGTCTCTTTCATCTTTGTGTAAAACTGCTTCCCATTTTAATGTTTGAGATTCTGCCAAACTATTTCAAGGCTTTCATCAAAGCAAAATTTTAATAGCTCTAAGGTTGAGAAACTAGTAATTTGGAAAACTTTAAAATGACTCAAAAGGGAGACATGTTGCTGAACCTTTTTCATCATGCACTCATCAGAATAAATGCAAGAATGGCAAATTTCAAACGATTACAACAACTTTTACTGCAGGAGGAACAGATGCTGATTAGTTGGCAAATTAACTCTGGCTAAGATGTTGTCATGGAAGAAGCTATGGGCACTGAGTGGCTCTTCAAGATCTTGGGTAATTCAAAGAAAGGTGCAAGGCTTAAACAACGGCCTCCCACATATGAATGTATGTCACTTCTAGTGTGTGTAAAAGAGCCAGGTTATGAGTTTGACTGATTAACTTCACTTGGTTAAAGAAGTTTTTCGCGCGTTCAGGATTGTTCAAATTCTGTTTGATTGTGGAATCATGTCGGTTAGCTCAATTGGCTGGATGGCTGGTTTGTGATGCAGAACGATGCCGACAGCGTGGATTCAATTCCTGCCTTCTCAGCTTTTCTCCTCGCCTGAAGCTCTCTCAAAGGGGAAAGCAGCCTATGGCTAATCTGGGACTTTTATATATTGTTTGGATTCTGCAAATGTGGGCTGGTTCAATTTGGTCTGTATTGTGCTTATTATGAACAACCGAAGTAACGTGCTGTTTGATCACTCTGTTGCTGGGTTGTATACCTTGCACATGCGATATCGCACTGGCATTGAAATTCATACATGACGTTTGGACTGATGTCAACATTTTGTTACTGGAAAATACCACTTGCCTAGCCATGATTGTAGCAGTCTGACATGGCTTGTTTAACCTGCTGTTCAAATTAAAATAGAATTCTTACAATGCTGAAGGAAGCCATTCAGCCCTTTGAGTCTGCACTGACGATACTGCTACCCAGGCCCGAACCCCACATAATTATTTACCCTGCTTGCCCCCCTGATACTAGTGGCAATTTAGCATGGCCAATCTACCTAAGCCACACACACCTTTGAGCTGTGGGAGGAAACCAAAGCACTCGGAGGAAACCCATGCAAATGCAGGAAGAATGTACAAACTCCACAAGACGGTCACCTGAGGCTGGAATTGACCCCAGGTCCCTGGTGCTGTGCAGCAGCAGTGCTAACCACTGTGTCATTGTCACCACCACCACCACCCACCCCTTGACATCTCCTTGTTGGGGAATTGAACTCCAGTCTCCCGCGTGACAGGTAATAATACTAACGATGAGGAAATGTAAAATTCTTGAGGTACTTTTACTTGCTGGATGTAAACCGGACAAATTTGATGTTATGCTTTGCAGCAACTCATCAGTGCTCATTCAACAGCACCTTCCAAACCTGTGACCTTTCCACCTAAAAGGACAAGGGCAGCAGATGTGTGGGAACATCACTATTTGCAAATTCTTTTCCAAGCCACACACCATCCTGACTTAGAACTGTATCGCCGTTACATCACTGTTACTGGGTAACATTCCTGGAACTCTGTTCCTAAACAGTGCTGTGTGTGTACCAGCACCACATAGATTGCAATGGTTCAAGAAGACAACTCACTTGGGGGCAATTATGAATGGTCAGGAAATGCTGGCCTCATCACTGACGCTCATATCCTGAGATCAGATAAACCCATGGGAGGTGTGAGATTGCCAATTCTTGTTGTGTCAATGGAAAAGCATATCTTGTTTAAAAGGCATGCAATTTGTAAACGAGGAGCTTGGGTCTTCTTGTACAGAAATGCAAAGTTAGGCTGCAAATACAGCAAGCAATTGGGAAAAGTTGGCCTTTATTGTAAGGCATTGGAAGACAAGAATGAAGAAGTTTTGCTACAGGACTAGTGAGACCATGCTTGGAATACTGTGTGCAGATTTTGTCTCCATATTTAATACTTGTATCAGAAGCAGTATAGCAAAAGTTTCCTGAGATGTAAGGGCTGTCCTGTGATGGGAAGCTGAGTCAATTGGGTCTGCACTCTGAAGTTCAGAAGAATGAGAGGTGATCTCATTGAAACATAACGAAGGGACTTGTCAGTGTTGACATTGTAAGTTGTTTCTTTTGCATTTCTAAAATATGGCACAGTCACAGGAGATAAGGGTTGATCATTGAGGACAGACATGCAAAGCTTCTTCACTCAGTGTTGTGAATCTTTGCAATTCTCCACCCCAGAATTGTAAATGTTCCATCAGTGAACATATATAAGGCTGGAGTATACAGATTTTTGGTGTCTCAGAATCAAGGGGTTTGGGGAGTGGAGAAAGTGGAGTTGAAGGTGTTACAAATTAACCATGATTGTGTTGAATGACGAGCAGTTAGTCTGTCGCTGTTCCTATTTTTTACATTCAGCCTTTGAAGCCTAAACTTAGGTTTATGGTTTATTATTTTAATTGAATATCTTTTTGGCATTTTTGTCATAATTGCATAAATAGTACTTTTTGATGCCTGATTCATTTTAATTGTAAGCAAAAATGTTTCTTCTTTCACCTTTTGGACCATGAAAAAAAGTCACTTCTGATGGCCAGTATTGACTGTGCAACAAGCTGCTATGAATCCATAAGTCTCCAGGACTGGGCTAAGAATATTTAGACGTGTTGACAGTGGCAGCATATTTTTTAACTTGGCCACATGCCATCCAAAGATCATTTGGCATAGGTATACCTAACTACCCATTTCAGTTGCTGACTTGAGCGAGAGCTACTCCGAGGAAATGGTGAACAGCTATCCTATCCAGCCTCCTGAAATTGTTTTTTCAAAAAAACAACTGGAATTTGGAAACAAAAATAGAGAACACTTAATATGATGCTGGTTGTTAATAATCTGCAACAATTGAAACAGAAACATGCTTGATTTTAAAAAGGGGGAGAGAACCAACCTATACCTTGAATACACCTCATTACGAGGTGATGCAGAGGCAAAAAATGTAAATTACTGACTGCTGAAACACATGAAAGGTCAACACAAAGTAAATGGAAATTTAAAGAGGAGGCAATTTGAGATCAAGCTGCTGAATCAGTATCTTAAATGATCATGTGAAAATATCTGTTTTGCTGATGCAAGAACTTGCACAAGAATTATTCTGCAAATTCCATGTACAAAATACCAATTTTTTTCAATTGACAGTGGCAGTCGGTGGTAATAGATTGCCTTTTTCTTGTTCTGTTGTTATGTATTGAGTCTTATTGCATTTTTAATGAATATTAACAAGTCTCGTAACATTGGATTGCAGCAATTTAGATTTGGTTTTATAGAACCTGATGCTAACTTCTTTTCCTTGAAGGCTGTGGCTGCAATTAAAGTACCATCCAAAGTTTTTGGAATTCAAAAAATTTTGCATTTGGCAAATGCATGAAAATTTTCAGCTTCAGGTGAGAAATAGGCAGCAAAAATTGACTATTTTATTAGTTAATACTTCAAACACTCTCTTGCAACTTTTTATAGTGATGCAAAACTGAAAGAACTTATAGTGATGAATGGAGGTAGCTTAGTATAATGTATGGCCTCTGACCGAGATCCTCGTTTGATCAGGCCTGTGAAGTTGCTGCTGGTTACTTGCACTTGCTCTTCAGCACCTCTGGATTAAAACTGTCCTGCTCTTGGATAACAATCAAATAACTCTAATTTAATCTATATATGATGGTGTTGAGAAAAGAACATTGGCCATGATAGCCAGCTGCAATTCCTCACACTCTGCCGTAGGACAGTCATTGTATCTAACTTATTAGCCTCTTCAAATGTCTCAATCGATGGGTGGCAAGGTTTCAGAAATACAACATTACCGCAGCCATGTACTGGATTGTTAGCCCAGTTTCGTGGGTCCGGCTCCTGGAAAGAACTTGTACCCAGAATCTTTTGTGTGAGAAACCTGAAATGCTACTAATTGTGGTAATGGGTTTTCAGTGCTGAAGAATTACGGAATCGCAGACTTGGAACGATACAGGGAGGCCATTTGCCCATCATGTCTGCACGAAGTCTCTAACCGAGCATCATGACTTAGTGCCATTCCCCTGTCTTTTCCCCGTGTCTCTGCACATTGTTTCTATTCAATAATCATTTAATGCCCTCTTGAATGCCTTGATTGAACCTGTGTCCATCACATTTGCTTCTTTTGCAAATTACTTTAACCATCTTCTTGATCCTTTTACCAGTAGGGACAGTTTTTCCCTATCTACTTGGTCCAGTCCCCTCATGATTTTGAACTTCTCTATTAAATGTCCTCTTAGTCTTCTGCCCAATCAATCTTCATAATTGAAGTTTCTCATCCTTGAAGCCATTCTTGTGAACCTCCGCATCTCACTCTCCAATGTACTCACATCCTTTATATAATGTGGCAGCTTTCCTCCACCTGAAGTCAAACTGATTGGTCTGTAGTTGTCAGCGTTATCCTTGTACCTTTTTTTTGGACGAGGGTGTACCATTCCAGTTCTCCAATCCTCTCATCACCTCTGTATCTGAGGAATACTGGAAGATCATCACTAGTGCACCTGCAGTTTCCGCACTCACTTTCCTCAGCATCCTTGGATGCATCTCATCCAGTCCTGATACCTAATCAATTTTAAGATAGCCTTTTTAACACGGCCTCCTTATATGCTTATAGAAGATGATGTTGGGATTCCCTTTTATAATGCCTATTTATATTAACTTAATAGTAGGGATCTGTGAACACAGAATTCATTATACAGCAAATGCTATGATTATGTTATTGAACTAATAAAAGCCTGGACTAATGGTCCAGAGACAGAAGTTCAAATTCTGGAATAAAAAGCCAATATCAGTCATGGTCATCTCAAAATTTCTGGATGGTCACAAAAATCCATCTTGTTCACTAATACCATCAAAGGAAGGAGATCTGCCATCCTTGGCTTGGACCTACAGTGATGGCTTTCAAATGACCCCTTAAAGCCATTCAGTTAGTTGCATTCAAGAAGATGGTTCAACTTCTCAAAGGCAATCAGGAATGGGCATTATATACTGGCTTTGCTAGAAATACCCTCACCTTGTCAATGATTAAAATAAAATCTGCAGATAATTCTTGAAAAACACACTGCAGTGTAATGTCTATTTCTGTTAACTTTAAACAAAAGTTCTAAATTGCAGATGGTAAATAATCGAGGTTTTAGAACAGAGGTTTACCTTGTTCCCAAAGTAATCAAGTGCTCTGACGCGCAATGATCATTTTTAACATCCAGTCCAGCCCTTCCTTGAGCCAGATCTCAGTTATTGCGCCGCAACATCATATTTCCAAAATGCAATCTGCGTCTGTCACTCCCCAATCTTTTTTCCAGACTCCGTGCATTCACAGACGTGTAGAGTAATCCTGATTTAGGTATCATTACTTTTTCCCTTATTCCGACTTTACCTATTAACTTGCTATTCTCGATACTAGTGCTTTCTGTCCCTCGCAGTATTTTGTGCATTCTGGTATTGCCCTCTCAGATTTCCTATTCATTCCCACGCCCCTGCTAGGTTAGTCCTCCCATCAGCATGAGCAAAATGACCCACAAGCAACTCAGTTCCAACTCTGTTCAGTGCAACCAGCCCATTTTGTGCAGGGTGCCATCACCCCAGAGCCAGAGCCAGTCCCAGTGCTCCAGGAATCGAAAGTCCTCTCTCCTGCACTATCTTGCTGGTCGGGCATTTGTCTGCCTGATCCTATTTCTGTATTTACTCGCAGACAGAGTAATCCAGAGTCCTGCTTGCTAATTTTCTACCTAGCTCTCTAAATTTCCCCCTTCCTACCTAAATCATTGGCACCACGACCACTGGCTATTCACCCTTCCCCAGAATAATGTCTTTCAGCAGTTCTGTGACACCCTTGACCCTGGTATCAGGGAGACAACATATCCTGGAGTCATATCTATGGCCACAGAGACAACTGTTTGTTGCTCTAACTAATGGATTCCCTATAACTATTGTTCCTCTCTTCTTCATCTCCTGTATAGCAGATATTATTTGCAGTTACACATGTAGTGTGTGAAAACTCCTGATTTAAGATTGAAGAAGCACATGGGGGAACACAAAGGGATTCATTTTGTAACTCTATGCTCGCTGTCCCATTGGTAGAATGGTAGAGATTCAAACTGCTTCAGTGTACCTAAGACTGCAGAACCTGAGGGAAAATCTGAAGACCCCGAACTTGTAACAAGCTGGTGTCATTTTTCAAATTTCTCATTCACCCATGCTTTTTTTCCCCCATCCCAATGTTTTCTCCTTCAGTGTTCCAACTGAGATAAATTCATGCAGTGTCTTGAATGTCAGTTTAAATAAACCAGTTTTGTGGAACTGTAACTCCTTCTGTTGTGTAGTAACTGACTTCAAAAGTACACTGATGTTTTTCAGGTATTAAAATGTAATATCACCAATTTTGATTATCTTGACTACCTCAAGGAATTGTGACATTTTTTGGCTGATCAGTTGAAAATCATGATGTGGAGATGCCGGCATTGTACTGGGGTAAGCACAGTAAGAAGTCTCACCAGGTTAAAGTCCAACAGGTTTATTTGGTAGCACAAGCCACAAGCTTTTGGAGCACAGCCCCTTCGTCAGTTGAAAGTGATCAGCTGTGTTCTACATTGTATCTAAATCAAAAACCTGTGTCACAGACCAGAAGAGATTTGGTTATTTTTGGTTCTTTAATTAGGTATGTGCAAATTAGCTATTCTTCTGTGTGACCTGTTATTCTAATTGTAACCTGTCAATTGAATAAGCAAATTACTGATTTTAAATGCTATAGCATCGAAATTATTTTTCTTTCGCAGTTTTCAGTCATCAGTTATTTTCTGATTGCTGTTGTATGATACCTTAGGTCGTTGTTGTCTATTTATAGCAATGGGCATTATTGAGCAGTTACTGAGAAATGTTTGGTCAAGTAAACAACACTGATATCAGCAGTGATGCATTGCATCTGTCTTGAAATCTTTGCACGCAGTTTCAGTTGTGCATAAAATGTGAATGTTTTCTTACAGACCTGTTTAGTAAAGGTGTTTTTCGTTTATAGAGGTTAAATTGTGTTTGCAGAATGATAATTCTAATTAGTTCAGGGTATTATGGCTATGTTGATACTTTGAATCAAACCATATTGGAGCAACTAATATCACAATTATGAAGTTGGTATAATGGTACTTTTCAGGTTCTTTGTTGCAAAATATGAGACTTGCATCCAAATTATTGTTTGCACTTCACTGGAGAAGACATGCTGAAGTTGTAGGATTTAGTGTGACTGTTGTTTTAATTCAAGATGAAGAATATAATCTGGATCAGATACCATAAATTAAGATACAAAATATCCATGCCTATAGCAGAATAAGGATGGGCTTTGTTTCAGTAGTTTAGATTATACATTTGCTGCATTTCTGCGCATAGTTACATCAGCTATCTTTGTAACCTCTGAACTGCTTCAAAAACTGCTATAGCTTGTGCTTGACAGAAACCTGGTTAAGCCTCATTTAACCTAACTTCATGCTATTAAATTGTTTTCGAGAAGGTGTTTAAATTCGAATACTGATCTCGAGGTTAGAGTGTTTTTCACCACGCACTACAGATACTCAAAATGCTTTTTTGATGTTTTACTTCTCTGGGTCACTTTTCTTCACATACTTTGTGAGGCTGATAGATAGCTCTCTCAGGCTAGAGCTGGACATTTAAAGGGTCCATTTGCCAAATTTCTTGGCACTGAATTTGTTTATTTTTTGCTTGACTGCATTGTTAGTAATTCCTGCCACTTGAGCTCTCTACTTGAGGTCCGTTCACAACGTTTTGAGATGCACTTCATTGTTAAGAATTCCTTCTTGTTTAATTTGAGTTGTACACCTGATAAATATTGTCTTATTTGCCAGGTGTGTAATTTTTCTAGCGTTTGATCCCAGGACACTCCATTAAATATTCATATGAGATGCTGAAGGTGCATTTTGAACTCTTGTAAATTCTCTTTCAATTTGAATTCTGAAGTTAGTTTGATTTGAGCTAGTTAGATTTTTTTCAGCTTTTCTAGGGAGTATTAAAATATTGATTCTGCCGATGCTGTTACTAGTTAGCTTTGTTTTGGTTGCCAATCTGTAGCCAGGCCATCTACACCAGAGCTGTTTATGCTGTTGTATTGTGTAGCACCAATGTGCTGAGACTTTTATGTAGAAGTGAAGGATATCCAGAACGCAGGGCATTTTGATTTTTGTTTCCTGTGATTTATGTGGCAAAACATTTTTTTGAACTCAAAAGTTGATGAAAGTCATGCCGATAGTGTGGCGTGGACTTCTGGGACCTTGGTGAATGGAGGGACCAACAGTGTACCTCTTTGGGAGAGTTCTAAAATATGAACATAAGAACATAAGAAATAGGAGCAGGAGTAGGCCATCTAGCCCTTCGAGCCTGCCCCGCCATTCAACAAGATCATGGCTGATCTGTCGTGGCTCAGTTCCACATTCCCGCCCTCTCCCCATAACCCTTAATCCCCTCGCTTATCAAAAACCCATCAACCCCCGTCTTAAAAATATTTAGCGAGGCAGCCCCCACCACTTCAATGAGCAGAGAATTCCAGAGATTCACCAGCCTTTGAGTGAAGAAGTTCCTCCTCAACTCAGTTCTAAACCGCCCCCCCTTTATCTTGAGGCTGTGCCCCCTAGTCCTACTGTCCTTTCTGAGCGGGAAGAGTCTCTCCACCTCTATCCTATCCATCCCATTCATCATCTTATATGTCTCAATGAGATCTCCCCTCATTCTTCTAAACTCTAACGATTACAAGCCTAGTTTACTCAGCCTCTCCTCATAGCTCAACCCCCTCAACTCCAGTATCAGCCTAGTAAACCTCCTCTGCACTCCCTCCAAGGCCAAAATATCCTTGCGTAAGTGCGGCGACCAAAACTGCGCACAGTACTCCAGCTGCGGCCTCACCAATGCCCTATACAGCTGCAGCAAGACCTCCCTACTTTTATATTCAATCCCCCTCGCTATGAAGGCCAGCATCCCATTAGCCTTCCTGACCACCTGCTGCACCTGCAGGCTGGGTTTTTGCGACTCTTGCACAAGGACCCCCAGGTCCCTCTGCACCGTCGCCTGCTGCAGAATGCCACCAAAATGTATTTTGTACAAAGAACAAAGAACAACACAGCACAGGGAACAGGCCCTTCGGCCCAACAAGCCCGCGCTGCCATTTTAACATTGTGAGTGTCCTCTTCTACCTATGACCTTTGTCTATGCCTATTGAACTCCACAATGAAGGAATTATAACCAGACTGAGGGACGCCTAATTTAGGGACAATTTGTTAACACCAGTCAGCCTAAGAGCACGTTTTTGGGGTGTGGGAGGAAACCGGAGCACCCAGAGAATACCCATGCAAGCATGGGGCGAATGTGCAAACTCCCACAGACTCTGGCCCAAATCCATGTATCTGCACAGCTAATTGTGATAGTCACTGAGCTGTCATGTTGATTCACCAATTGATATTTTAAGCTGTACACATTTCACTGGTCATGAGGGAGGAAAGTCTACTCTACTTTTTATGTCAGTAATCCATATTAGAGGTATGACAAAACATAGGTGTATATTTCCTCATCTCTTATTGGCTGCACATGATGCAGGAAAAGATTGAAATATTACTTCATAATTTCGATGGAGAAGTGAGTGCCAGATATCAGACATTAGTCTGAAGAGATGCAAATCTTTGTCTCTTCTTTGGACACAGGTGAGGTCCCAGAGGACTGGAGGATAGCGAACGTGGTACTGTTGTTTAAAAAGGGTAGTAGGGATAACCCTGGTAACTATAGGCTGGTGAGTTTGACGTCAGTGGTAGGGAAGTTGATGGAGAGGATTCTTGGGGATAGGATGTATGTGCATTTAGAGTGTTGTGATCTGATTAGGGATACGCAGCATGGGAAGTCTTACCTTATGAATCTGGTAGAGTTTTTTGAGGAGGTGACAAAAACGGTTGACGAAGGACAAGCTGTTGATGTCGTCTGTATGGATTTCAGTAAGGTGTTTGACAAAGTCCCTCATGGTAGGTTGGTTAAAAAGGTTAAGGCTCGTGGGATACAGGGACAGGTATCGAGATGGATTGATAACTGGCTTGGTAATAGGAGACAGAGAGTAGTAGCGGAAGGGTCTTTTTCTAGCTGGAGGTCTGTCACTAGTGGTATGCCTCAGGGCTCAGTACTGGGACCTCCTCTATTTGTAATATACATAAATGACTTGGAAGAGGGAGTATGTGGTGTGATCAACAAGTTTGCAGATGACACTAAGATGGTGACTGGCAGACAGTGAGGAGCAGTGTCAGGCAATACAACAGGATATAGATGGGCTGGTATATTGGTCAGATAAATGGCAGATGGAATTTAATTCTGATAAATGTGAGGTGATGCATTTTGGAAGAAATAATGTAGGGGGGAGTTATATGATAAAGGGTAGACCTATAAAGAGTATAGAAACACAGAAGGACCTGGGGGTGCAAGTGCACAAGTCTTTGAAGGTGGTAGTACAAGTGGAAAAGGTTGTGAAGAAAGCTTATGGTATGTTAGCCTTTATAGGAAGGGGTATAGAGTACAAGAGCTGGGGTCTAATGCTTCAGTTGTATAGAACGTTGGTTAGGCCGCATTTGGAGTACTGCGTCCAGTTCTGGTCGCCTTACTACCGGAAAGATGTGGAGACCCTGGAGAGAGTGCAGAGGAGGTTTACCAGGATGCTGCCTGGTATGGAAGGATTGGGTTATGAGAAAAGATTGGGCAAATTGGGGCTGTTTTCCCTTGAAAGACAGAGACTGGGGGGAGATCTAATAGAGGCATATAAGATTATGAAGGGTATAGATAGAGTAAACAGTGGTAAGTTTCCTAGATTGGAAACGCACATTGAGGGGCCAACGGGCTTAGGGTGAGGGGTGCGTGGTATAATTCGGATGTTAGAGGGAGGCTTTTCACACAGAGGGTAGTAGGGGTATGGAATGCTTTGCCAAGCAAGGTAGTGGAAGCAGGCATGCTGGAGTTGTTTAAGAATTACTTAGATAGGCACATGAGCAAGATGGAGATGGAGGGATATAGGAGACTTTTAAATAAGGTTCAGGAGCCTTGGGATGTCCCTGGGAGTCAATTGATTCCTGTGGACCTTCCAACATATTTTCTGGCTCATTTGTTTTACTTTTGAGCTTCTGGGGATTCCCTTGAATGTTTGTATAAGGATGTGCATGGTATTGATGTCTTTCTCTTTTAATCCACAGGTGCTTCTGTCCGCCTTGTTGTCCAACAAGGGGCATACTCACGATGGGTCGTACGAGGGCTGCTCTTGGATGTTTCGAGAGTGGCCTAGTACTTCACGTCGTTAGTGTATGCTTTAACTGGACCAGATGCTGGGCAACACGACAGCTCAGTGACTATCACTGTTTGCTGTGCAGATACATGGATTTGGGC
Organism: Carcharhinus amblyrhynchos; assembly: GCF_965287045.1. NCBI lineage: Eukaryota > Metazoa > Chordata > Chondrichthyes > Carcharhiniformes > Carcharhinidae > Carcharhinus > Carcharhinus amblyrhynchos. The sequence continues at coordinate 34,205,839 of NC_137345.1, read as the reverse complement.
CAGTGTCTGTGGGAGTTTGCGCATTCTCCCCATGCTTGTGTGGGTTTTCTTCAGGTGGTCCGGTTTCCTCCCACACCCCAAAGATGTGCTATTAGGCTGATTGGTGTAACAAATTGTCCCTAAATTAGTCTTCCCTCAATGTAGAATGCCATAAGCATAGACAAGGGTCATGGGTGGAGAGGGGACCCATAATGTTAAAAGGGCAGCGTGGGCTCATTGGGCCGAAGGGCCTGTTTCCCGTGCTGTGTTGTTCTTTGTTCTTTGCATTGTAATAATCAATTTATAACCAAAAACCAAACTTTTCTTTTCAGAATCATAGATGAGCAAAATAAGAAGTATTGCAACATCTGTATTAAAAGATATTTGTCTAAAATTGCATAATCAATGTCAGCTAATATTTGTTAGATTTGCCCATATGCATTTGTGTTTACATTTTCTGTGACAAGTTGCTAAAGTGAGAGCTGAGATACAATGAGACACAGTGAGAAACACAGGAACCTGGGACCTGATTGAGGGTGAGCAACACTTTAACTAATCAGATTTAAGAATTGTGAAATTAACAGAACAAGTATTTACAAAGTGTGCAAACCCAGTAGGGAAAGAAGAATTGAGAGGAAAGAGGAATGGCAGAGGTCAACATTTTTTTAAATGTGTGAATTGTCAAACATCAATTTTGATGTTTTAATAGTTGGACTCTGAAGGAGTGAGACTTCACAATTGTTAATTCTTTTAATTCCTTCAGATGCTGTGTGAGTTCAGATGATGTGTGAGTCACTGAAAAAGTTAGCATTTCTTGTCAATTCCCAGTTGGTCTTGATTGTGGGTCGCAGTCAAGAACCACTGCAGTTTGGTGTGGGTACCCAGTGCTGTTAGTGAGACAGTTTGAGGTAATTGACTAACTGGTAGGGAAGGAATGATGAAGTTCCAAGTCAGAATTATGAGTTGGCAAGAAACTTGCAGATGGTGGGATTCCTTTGAGTCTGCTGCTCTTGTCGTTCCAGGTGGTAGAGGTTGCAAGTTTGACTGTTGCTCTCAGTGGAGGTTTGGTGAGTTGTTGGAGTGCACTTTTTGTACAATACACACTGCTGCCAGTGTGCATCAATAGGGAGGGAGTGAATGTTGGTGGATGAAGTGCAGCCCTTTGGCCAAGGGATTGTTGAGCTTGTCTGAAAAGTTGACGGGCTGTAACTGACAACCGGTTGTTAAGAAGATGCTTGGATGCTGACAGAAGTTGATTTTCAATGATGAGTATCTGCCATACAGATTCAATGTACAACATACAATAGTAGTGAGACAAACAACTTTTTTTTCCTAAAATGACACAATTTGGGCGTCACCATTTGGATATTTGTGTTTAAGCACTCATGCTGGAAATTGTCATGCTCTTTACCAAATAGTGTCACTTTGACAGAAAAATCTGGGCAATTGGTACAGTGGTCATCATTTATCAGGACCTTGTACAGAAAAGAGCTAAGTGTGCACCAAGCTATTTTTCTGAAACCAGTCGTGATTACATGGTGACCCTTCCAATAACATTTTGCTAAACAATCCTCCAATTTTCTTGAAAGACTTTACGACCGTGGACTCAAGCTGTCCAGGCTTTCAACATGTATACACTGTTTTCCTTCACTGTGCTCCCACTGATTCTCTAGTTTTTGCAAAGATACCAGATTGTTGACTTGTGAAGTACTATGCTTTTGCCATTGTACAAATCCAGCTTTGGTGCGAATCTGAACTATTTCTGTCTGTGCTAATCTTAAAAGTATAATTCAGTAGCAAAGTCTGAACTGACAGCAAAATGAGGCAAATTACTCAGTTTTGTTTTGGTATCTAGATGGGTTGTAATGTATAGGCCTTGAGCTTTATTTGTATTGTGGCTGCATGTCAGTGAAAAATGTTGATTCTGCCAATGCTGTTACTAGCCAGATTTATTTTGGTTGCCACTGTGTAGCCAAACCACGTACACCAGAGCTGTTTATACTGCTGTATGGTGTAGCACCAATGTGCTAAGATTTTTATGTAGAAGTGAAGGATAACCAGAAGTTGCTGAATTCCCACAGAGCAGTTGTAGTGTGAATGAATGCCAAAACTATGCATCTTTGTCATTTCAGTATCTTCAGATTATGAACTTTTTAAATAAGTCTTTTTAATCTTTTTGGGGGCTCCTGTACTTTAGTGTTTTATTAGTCCATGTAGAAATATGTTTGGCTAGTTGTAAATGCTAAACTATTTTTAGCTCATCAATGATTGTGAGAAACTTGTGGGATGGGTGAGGAGCGAGGACGAGAAAATTACTCTTGCTGTAGGCATGAATGGCTTCATGTACTTAGAATAGCAAAACAAATATAGATGGTTGTACATGTTTTGTGATGCCATAAAATGAACTTTTATTAAGAAAATATCTGGTTTTATTAAAAGCAGGAATGTTTTGCTTCTTGAAGTAGTTCTGTTACAGTGTTAAACATGACTGGAGTAGTGATAAACCCCACATCATAATTTGTATGGATTTGTGCAGGATGTGTTAGTTAGTTTTGACTCATGTCGGAGGTGCCATGTCTCAGGTGAGGCCCTATTTGCCCTTTCAGCTAGATCCATTTTATCTACCTTAGTTTCAACTTTTGTGTTATAGACCATGGCTTCATCTTTTGTGTTATGGACCAGATATGAAATATTTAATTAACAGTTCGGTTGATTGACTGCTAGCAGCTTTTTAAATGAGACACCAAATCTTGGTTTGGAGAGTGGTTGACTTCAATGTAACTATTCCGAATGTAGTTCATATTTATGATACAATTTTAGACAAATATCTTTTAATACAGATGTTGCAATTTGCTCATTTATGAATCTGCAAAGAAAAGTTTGGTTTTTGCACCTGAAAGATTTCTTCTTGGTTGTACCTCATGGAAGAAATCCAAGGATGTCCCCAGAGCCTTGTGGCAGAACGTCAGCTTGAATAGTTATTTTTGAAAAAGCTAGAGAATCAGCGGGAGCAGACTGGGGGAAAATAGCCCATACATGTTGAAAGCTTGGATAGCTCGAGTCCACGGTAATAAAGTCTTTGAAGAAAATTGGAGGATTGTTTAGCAAAATGTTATTGGAAGGGTCACCATGTATTTTGTACTACTTGAATAGTTGGAATAACAGGGTGAATTTTGGAGGGACTGTGTCACACCTTTTGAGTTGTTTTCAGGAAAACATTTGTATGATAGGAGAACACTTGAGGGAGGGGGACTGGGAAAAGTTTAAAAAGGAGAACTATGTTTATGGCATAAGTTTAGTGTTAAGTCAACGATGCTTGCCTTATTTAATCCTTGATATAGAATAAAGTTTGTGCTGTTACAAAACATGGAATGTGGTGTCGTTCTGCGGCTATTTGCCGAATGTTAAGGTTTCTTCAATCATTAACAGTCCTTAACAAGATCTTGACACTTTTTGCATATTTATTCAATGATTGTAGTTGGAAGTAAAATTTTCTAAGACGTGGGAAAATGCTAATGACTATAAAGTAACAACTTTAATGTTGGCTCTCCCTATAAAAAGGCAACTTTTGGGCATGTCAGTTTGAGGAACAAATTTGGAATGTACCAATAACTTAACTATTATATTTCATTTGAAGTTATCTTTTTACTTCACAATCACTTATATTTTACAAACCTTTAGGTGGTTTGCTGATGTTGCTTCATTCACAGTTGAGGTGCAACCAATTTCATGGCTACTTCACAGTTGTGTGACCAATTGTATATCTCGTTGACCTGATGTGTTTGCTCCAAAATGATTCCTCTGAAACCCCAGCCTTTTCAGAAATGGAAGGAGTCTTCTGTTGTGTAGTACTGGTCAGTTTTATCATCCTGTCTAGAACTATTACAACGTGTGCTGATGCTATTATGGTTAGGAATTTGTATTTGCACAACTAATGAATGCTAAATGCTCACTTGAAATAATGCCAATTATACTTTGAGATGTTTTGAGGCTGCAGAGGCGAAGAGCTGATGGTCAGTATTGGAATTAAAATAGCTTGTCTGATGTATTCTGTAAATACATGACTGCTTGTCAAAAAATCACATTTCCCTATTTTGAATTGTGTAGCATTTAATGTAATTATACTATTTTCTGGATGAATAGCAACTTAAATTTAAAAGCATCTCATGCTTTAATCCTTTGCAACATGAGAAGTGACTGATCGGGCTAGTATTTTTGCAAAAATGACAGAAACCAAATGCAGCAAAATCAGGATCTAACAAGATGGGTAATATTTCATACAGCAATTTCCAGAATTTACACTTCCTTTATATATTTTAACATGTACATGCTTATTTTTCTGAACAACCATGACAGATTGCAATCAACTGTCCATTTTTGTGGCACAAGTCATGGGATGGAATAAGTGATGTACTTCCTCATAAACCTGTTTGACATCTGTTACTGCAAAATATGCTCACTGTTAACATGGATAGCATATTTTATTAAACTGCATTATGTGCTGTAATCACTAAATTAAGTGTCCTGCATTAAGATAGTGTTAGGAAATAGATATAGTTTTAAGTGATTCATATTTCTATTTGTGTAGTGGACAAAACCTATAGCTTTAAGTTGTAGCTTAATTTATATTTGTGTAAGTGTGTGTTAAGGGAACTTGGTTTTACTTTCATTTTAAATGATGCCTGCATTTTAATGAGAGTTTTAGAACTCGAAAGCAAACACAAAGCATTAAAAAACTCAGTTATTAAAAAACTAGGCTATTTGAGGAGAAACCTATTCACTGAGTAGTGACCCTGTGGAACTCTCTATCACAGACTGAGGAAGCCAGATTACTAAATGTATTTAAGAAATAAATAGGTTTCTAGACATGACAGATGCCAAGGGGTATGGGGAAAGCATAGGGGTATGGGAAAAACACAGGATTACGGTGTTGAGATAGACGATCAGCTGTGAACATATTGAATGGTGGCTTGGGCTGAATGGCATATTCATATTTGCTATGTTTCTATGGAATGTAGTGTGACAAAATAGGGACTTGTGCACATGAGCAAGAATGAGTGATGTATTATTTAAACAGAGAATTTGCAGGACTTGACAGTACAGAGGAATGTAGATCCTTGGTACATGAATCAGGAAACATTAGTTGGCAGAAAAAGCAATTGATTAAATGTTGTTCATCGTGAGGGGAATGGAATATAAAAGTAGGGAAGTTTTTCTACAGTTGTACAGCGTTTTGGTGAGACCACAAGTTTTTTTAATAATTTTATTTATTAATGTCACAAGTAGGCTTGCATTAACACCGCAGTGAAGTTACTGTGAAAATCCCCTAGTTGCCACACTCCAGTGCCTGCTTGGGCACACCGAGGGAGAATTTAGTCAATGCACCTGACCAGCATGCCTTTTGGACTATGGGAGGAAACGAACACCTGGAGGAAATACACCCAGACATGGGGAGGATGTGCAGACTCCATACAGATTGGGAATCGAATCCAGGTCCCTAGTGCTGTGAGGCAGCAGTGCTTGCCACTGGGCTGCCATCGAGCAGCCCCATCTGGTGTATTGTGTGCCGTTTTGATTTCCCTTGCTTAGGATATAATTGCATCAGAAGCAGTTAAGGGAGGGTTCACTTGAGTGATGCTTAGGATGAAAGGATTATTTTATGGGCCTCTATATCATTGGAATTTATGAGAATTAGAGATTAAGTTGAAACCTGTGAGATCCTGAGGAAACTCCATAGGGTGGATGCTGAAGGATATAAGAACATAAGAAATAGGAGCAGGAGTAGGCCATCTAGCCCTTCGAGCCTGCCCCGCCATTCAGTAAGATCATGGCTGATCTGAAGTGGATCAGTTCCACTTTCCCGCTCTCTCCTCATAACCCTTAATTCCCTTGTCTGTCAAAAACCTATCTACCCGTGACTTAAATATATTCAGCGAGGTAGCCTCCACCACTTCAACGGGCAGAGAATTCCAGAGATTCACCACCCTTTGAGTGAAGAAGTTCCTTCTCAACTCTGATCTAAACTGCACCCCCCCCCAATATCTTGAGGCTGTGCCCTCTAGTCCTGCTATCCTTTCTAAGTGGGAAGAATCTCTCTACCTCTACCCTATCCATCCCTTTCATTATCTTGTACGTCTCTATAAGATCTCCCCTCATCCTTCTAAACTCCAACGAGTACAGACCCAGTCTATTTAGTCTCTCTTCATAGTCCAATCCCTTCAACTCCGGTGTCAGCCTAGTGAACCTCCTCTGCACTCCCTCCAAGGCCAAAATATCCTTGCGCAAGTGCAGTGACCAAAACTGCACACAGTACTTCAGCTGCGGCCTCACCAGTGCCCTGTACAGTTGCAGTTGCATGTTTTCTCTTGTGGGAAAAACTAGAATTAAAAGTAAGGTTTAAGCTGGAACAGGAGATAAATTGTTCTCTGAGGGTTGTTAGTCTGTGCACTTTTCCTAAAGAGCAGTCGGGCTGAGGCTGGTTGCCTGAGGTATGGTGCTCCTCGGGTTAAATCACCACCCGTCACAGCTTATGGTCAGTTAGTGACCTTTACTGTTTTTAAGGCCAAGTTAGATGCGTGATTGACAAGGGAGATGAAGGATATATGGGTCAGGCAGGAAAGTAAAGTTGACATCGCGTCAGATCAGCCAATATTTTATCAAATTGAGCCAAATGGCCTACTACTACTCCTAATTCCTATGTTCGTATGAATGTACTCTATTCTCTTCCCTGCTATCTTTGTTGTTTTTTCTCCCACTTTCCAGTTCTCCTGTCACCTTAAAATCCATTCAAAACTTACCTTTCAGCATGATATTCAGTCACGTGCTGCAGGCGACCTTGCTCTCTCATTCTCTGATTATTTTTAGCCATTACGTCTTGCTCAACATAGGTACAAACAAGTGTCAGTTGTTGAACTGAAAAACTTGCTCGAGTTTTCAGTTTTTCCTTCACTTGCTGATTTGATTTTAAACAAATGCGCACTGAGTTAAAATGTAGTTTTGTTTTGAAGACTGGAGAAGAGAATTGCTTGATTTTTATTAGAAATGAAGCCTGTGGTTTTGAGGCTGTCTATAAGTATAGATGGATGACTTTAAATGGTTTGGTGTTGTCATCTGCACGTGCCAGTATATACTTGGCAGGGTGTATTTGGCAGGGTGGAATTTACTCAACTGGAGCACGATTTGGCAAGGAACTGCTATGTTATTGTGTGTTGAGTAATGATTCACTTATTTTTTATAAAAAAGAATCGCAATCTGAACATTCTGCACAGAACAGATATCTCAATTAGAATGTTATGCAAATCTTTCAATTTCTTTTTAGCGTCCTTCCATCGTTTTATGTCTTTCACTGGTGTATTGGAGTTACGAAGAGCCAAATTTAATACAATTTTGGGTCGCCCTGGGAAAAGTTTGCCAAGGATCACTCCATCTGGTGCAACCAGATGAAAATTTGTGCAGTCTCTGTTGAGAACAAAGACATATCAGAGGCAGAGTGACAACGCAAGGAGAAGCTAGGGACCTGTTTGAAAATCAGTCATCTGCTCTATCATGTCCTATTTGTAGCAGAACCTACTTGGTGCAGATCAGCCACAGGAGTCACCTACATACCCATCAGAACCCTGCCAAACACCTAAGATGATGAACATGGTCATCTTCACCTCGAAGGAGAAACAAGCAAGTAGTGGGATAATGGCAGCTTTTGAGAATGCTGTGACATGTCTGTTTCCTGACAGCAATTTACCATCTCCTTGATTTTTCAAGTAAATTGTGCATTAATGTTTCACCTCAGTGAGTTTTATGCAGCAAGATCTGTAGATTGATTGCCAGACTTGCCATCCCTACAAATTCTGTCCAGACTATAATTTAGTTTTGAATTGTTATAAAATTGCTATGTTCTGAGGAGTACAGCTGTAATGAAGGAGACTAGGTGCAATGTCCTTGTCAGCAGTGCTATTATTAACTTGTATTCCCGATTTAATACAGGCTCAGTTCCTGTCCCTGGGAAGATTATGATGGCAGGTTAGTACATTTCCAGCAGTAACTTAGCAAACTTTGCAGTTCTTGCATTTCAAAGCAGGGTTTTCATTTAAAAAACACAGAAAGAGCACAGGGCCATCTGAATTTATTTAAATAAACTTTGTTTAGGACTAGATATGATTACCATTCTACATACTAGATGGAAATATCATTCTACGTACCAAGTAGAAATAGTTATGCCTTTCCTGCATTTATATCAAACTTGAGACTGCAAAGTAGAATGGCTTATTAAACTCTGCATCCATGTTCCATAATTCAAATCACTGTGGTATCCTTCATTCTATTTTATATCTAGAATCTGTTAATTTATTTTGGTAAATGCTAGCTACTAACTTAAGGCAAAATAATGAGCTAAATCATTTTAGGATTCTCCACAAAGAACAAAGTTCACTTATGCCTTGGTGATTTCAATTTTTTAAATTGTCTTTCTGATGCCATCTCCTGCAACCTCTTGTTTCCATGAAAATTGGTGAAATGTTGTTCATGTAGTTTGTGACTGAAGATTAACTGTGTAAAATTAATAACACTGGCATTGATTTTGATGGGCAAGCCTTCAGCCTGTTTGTCCAACTTGACCTACGAAAAGGAAGTACAACAACCGCTGAGCAAGAGAAATTGTGAATCTTCTTAGAACTTTAAGCTCCGTTTTCTTGCTTGAGATTAATTTCCTCAAGTCAGTGATTTAGTATGAAGTCTTCTGATAAGAGTAAGTAATTTTTTTCTTTATTTGATCTAAAAGCATGTGAAATATGAGCCGAAGTGAACATGCTCCGCATTTAGTATACTCACGGCCTATCTTCACCTCAATTCCACTTTTCCATCTGTTCTTCATATTCCTTGTTTCGCTGAGACATCAGAAATCTGTGTCTCAGCTTTAAATGTATTCAGGGATGGAGCATCCACAACCTTCTTGGGTAGATAATGCTAAAGGTTCACAACTCTTTGAAGTAATTTCTAATCCTATGTCCAAAATAATTGACCTCATTTCTGAAACCGTGCCACCACTGCACAGCGTTCAGAACTTTAGGTGCTTCAGTTAGATCACCCTTTATTCTTCTAAACTCCAGAGAATATAGGCTCAGTTTACTCAGTTTCTCACAAGAGGACAACCCTTTCGTCCATCTCGAGAATCTTTGCTGCACTGTTGCCAAGGAAATCTTATCCTTCCTTAGATATGGTGACAAAAAAATTACACAGTAACCCAGATGCGGTCTCACTAAACCTCTCACAATTGTTGCAAAGCTTCCTTATGCTTGTACTCTATCTAACCTCTTTGCCATAAGTGCCATTTACTTTTCTAATTGGTTGCTAACTTTGTGCTCTTTGTAAAAGAACATCTACGTCCCTCTAAATATCAAGGTTTACAACTTTTATGAAACTATGATACTGCAGATGCTGGACATCTGGAATGAAACAGTGCTGTAAAAACGTGGGTCTGACAGTAGTGTGGGAGAAGGAGACAAAGTTAAAAGTTTTGCCTTTTAAAAATATTTGCTTAGAGGTAATGACCTCACATTTTTAACATTGTATTCCATTTGTTGCTTTGTCTGCATCTCTGTGTCCTTACATTTCCGCTTAATTTTGTACTGTTAGCAAGATACATATGTTACTGTTGGTCTTTTCATCTAAGTTATGAAATAGACACTGTTAGTGCAGAACTTGTTGAAGCTGTTTTTTTGCACACATTAGGATATACACAAGAATGCTGCATTTCAAAGGGAATAAATTATACTGCATGAAAAAACGGTGGTGATTGGTTAGCAAGTTGGCCCAGAGTGAGATGTTGCCATGGTGAATGGACAACTTGGCTTCAGTCATTTTTGAAATGTCATTCTCCAATACTGGATGGCCAACTCTACGACTTAGAACCTGCCAACTTGACAACACCCTGTTTGTCCCTACCTTGCTTCTTGTCCAACCCTCCCCATGCCAGTATATTCCATCAAATTTATGAACGCTTATGTTGGATATTAATTATTCATGTGGTACCTTATTGAATGTCTATTGAATCCAGGTATTCAACATCTTCTGACTTACCTTTATCTGAATTATTGTTTCATCCTGAAAAAACACTGAATTTATCAAACTCTATTTCCATTTCATAAAACCCATGTTGATCTTGATTGTGCTATGTCTTTTAAGTGCATTTTAAGACTTCCTTTCATAATACAATTTTCTGATGATTAATTTCGGGTCAACTGGCTTGAAATTTTCTTTCCCCCTTTCTGAATGGCACTGGTAAATTTGCTAATTTCCGATCCATTCTGGTAACTAATGACTTTGGGAAAATCTTAACCAGTTTATTGACTATTTCTGCAATTACCTATTGTGGAATCCTAGGATGTAAGCCATCAGGTCCTGGGGATTTGTCAACTTTTAGTCCATTAAGTTTCTCTCCTATATTTTCTCTATTAATTATCGTAAGTTCTTCACTTGTTATCAGCCCTTTGGTATGTTGTTTTATGTCATTTCCTATGAAGAAAGATGCAAAATATGCATAGAAAGGATTTAATATGTAAATATTTAAATATAAATGTAATACTAAAGATGTAAATATTAATTAAATAACTGGTTCTAATAATAAATAACTGTTTTTCTATCTTTGTATTCATGGCTCAGCAATTTAGAGTTCAAAATATAAATGTTTTCCGACACAGTGTTTAAAATATTACATTTTTTAAAATATCTTTTAATCTATTACTTCAGTTAGATTTTGACTGGAAGGAAAATAAATTCTATGTTTTCTTTGAGCAAAGTTTTAGAATGCATTGTAACTTCCGATATCTGCTTTCCCAATGATTTAGTTGAATTTTGATGGAGCAAAGCCTCATCTCACATAGCCTGCTTCTGTTGCACACACAATTTGTGCACAAGATGGGCTGCGATCCACTACATTATGGCAAACAATTGAGGTTTCGATTTATCGATTGATAATGGCAACTTCTGATGCATTAAATAGAAACTCCATTTAGATTATCATTGCATAAAATGATTTGTTGATGGCATGCTGTTCACAGTGGTTTTGACCTGATTGTTATCATGTAGGATGCTAAGTCTTTTGAAGTTCAACTTAAAAAGAAATGCATATTTACATTTTTTTTTGTACAATGATCCAAAACAAGCCAAATTATCTTCCTGGTGAAGCAATGCTTCTGGATTATCGAGTTTTATTGCTTGTGGCATTTGACAGTTTATAAATTATGGATTGTGCTGAACATTTAGAAACATAGAAGATAGGAGAAGGAGGAGCCATTTGGCTCTTCGAGCCTGCTCCACCATTCATTAAGATCATAGCTGATCATCCAACTCAATAGCCTGATCCTGTTTTTTCTCCATAACCTTTGATCCCATTTATCCCAAGTGGTTTCTCCAGCCACCTCTTGAATGCATTCAATGTTCTGGCATAACTGCTTCCTGTGGTAATGAATTCCATAGGCTCACCACTCTTTGGGTAAAGAAATGTCTCTTCACTTCTGTCCTAAATGGTCTACCTTGAATCGTCAGATTGTGACCCCTGGTTCTAGACCCTCCCACCATCGGGGACTTACTCCCTGTATCTATCCTGTCCAGACCTGTTATAAGTGTCTATGAGATCCCCCCTTCATTCGTCTGAACTCCATGAAAACAATCCTAACGTAGTCCATCTTTCCTCATACATCAGCCCTGCCATCCCTGAATCAGCCTGGCAGACCTCCGCTGCGTTCCCTTGAGAGCAAGAACATCCTTCCTCAGAAAAGGAGATCAAAACTGCCCACAGTTCTCTAGATATGGCCTCACCAAGGCCCTATATAGTTGCAACAACACATTCCTGCTCCTGTACGTGAAACCTTTCGCAATGAAGACCAACATGCCATTTGCCTTGTTTACCGCCTGCTGTACCCGCATGCTTACCTTCAGTGATTGGTCACAAGGACAAGCTGCACACTTCCCTCTCCCAATTTACAGCTATTCAGGTGGTAATCTGCCTTTTCTTGTTTTTGCTTCCAAAGTGAATAATCTCATATTTATCCAAATTATACTGCATCTGCCATTGATTAACCCACTCATCCAATCTGTCCAGATCATTCTAAGGACCTCTGCATCCTCGTCACAGTCCACTCTGTTGCTGTGCCTGCCGCACAATCTGTTTAACCCTTATACGGTGGACATAGAATTGTGAGTAGACTTCTTGTTAGTATAATAATATTTATACACAATTAATAATCACTCACCCAATTAGCAATAAGTTAGCTTATAGAATATCAAAGTTCAAGTCCAATACTAGATCTTGACCTAACTTTTGCGTGACTGGCGAGAATTGGCAGATATTGGGCTTTATTTGTGTGCTGATCTCTGTGGTCCTCTGTGTAGTCTGGTCCTTTGATCTGATCTGATAGTCTGGCTCTGGTCTTTTCTTCTTGGGTGGGATGGGTCTCCTCATGATGGTCGTGGTCGCCGTTGTTGTCATTCGTTGGGGAAGTGAGAGCGAGAGCTTCTTCTGTTGTGCAACAGTTTTTATCCCTCCTTGATTTCATGTCCTTTCGAGCAGTCTCCTGATTCTTGTCAGTCAATCAATCAGGGCTTGATCACCCTGATCGATAAGAGTCCAATCAGATGTTGTGGGAACCATCCTGGGAATTATAGACCAGTGAACCTTACTTCTGTTGTGGGCAAAGTTTTGGAAAGGATTATAAGAGATAGGATTTATAATCATCTAGAGAGAAATAATTTGATTAGGGATAGTCAACACGGTTTTGTGAAGGGTGGGTCGTGCCTCACAAACATTATCGAATTCTTTGAGAAGGTGACCAGAGAGGTGGTAAGGGTAAAGCAGTTGACGTGGTGTATATGGATTTTAGCAAAGCGTTTGATAAGATTCCCCATGGTAAGCTACTGCAGAAAATACGGATGCATGGGATTGAGGGTGATTTAGCAGTTTGGATTAGGAATTAGCTAGTTGATAGAAGACAGAGGGTGGTGGTTGATGGGAAATATTCAACCTGGACTTCAGTTACCAGTGGTGTACCGCAGGGATCTGTTTTGGGGCCAGTGCTATTTGTCATTTTTTTAAATGACCTAGATGAGGGTGTAGAAGGATGGGATAGTAAATTTGCGGATGACACTAAAATTGGCGGAGTTGTAGACAGTGAGGATGGATGTTACAGTTTGCAGAGGGACATAGATAAGCTGCAGAGCTGGGCTGAGAGGTGGCAGATGGAGTTTAATGAGGAAACGTGTGAGGTGATTCACTTTGGAAAGAGTAACAGAATATGGGGCTAATGGAAGGACTCTTGGTAGTGTCGACGAGCAGAGAGGTCTCGGTGTACATGTACATAGATCCCTGAAAGTTAGCACCCAGGTTGATAAGCTTGTTAAGAAGGCGTACGGCGTGTTAGCTTTCATTGGTAGAGAAATTGAATTTCGGAGCCGTGAGATCATGTTGCAACTGTACAAAACTCTGGTGCGACCGCACTTGGAGTATTGCGTACAGTTCTGGTTGCTGCATTATAAGAAAGATGTGGAAGCATTGGAAAGGGCGCAGAAGAGGTTTACCAGGATGTTGCCTAGTATGGTGGGAAGGTGTTATGAGGAAAGGCTGAGGGACTTGAGGTTGTTTTCTTTAGAGAGAAGGTTAAGAGGTGACCTAATTGAGGCATACAAGATGATCAGAGGATTAGGTAGGGTGGACAGTGAGAGTCTTTTTCCTCGGATGGTGATTGCTAACACAAAGGGACATAGCTTTAAATTGAGGGGTGATAATTATAGGATGGATGTCAGAGGTAGGTTCTTTGCTCAGAAGGTAGTAAGGGCATGGAATGCCCTGCCTGCAGCAGTTATGGAGTTGCCAACTTTAAGGGCGTTCAAATGGGCATTGGATAGCCATATGGATAATATTGGAACTGTTTAGGTTAGAGGGTCATTAGATTGGTTCCACTGGTTGGCGCAACATCGAGGGCCGAAGGGCCTGTACTGCGCTGTAATGTTCTATGTTGTCACACCGATCTCTGGCTGTGTACCCAATGGCCACGCCTCTGGCTGCTGGAGGTACGTAGGTCACATACCTCCCTCCCAAATAAGGGATTATGGCGCTCCTTTGGTAAACAAGTATGTTTTACCAGAGTGTGTCCATTGTTTTTGGGACAGCCTATTTCCTGAGTATTCAGTCGTCTGAGCTGCAGCCTGTTTATCTCTGTCCTTTTTCCTTTTGAGGCTGCAGCCTGTCTGTTTCCGTGCTTGTCCAATTATCCCAGTGTGCTCCTGTAAATCACCATCTTAAGTGGCCAGTTTGGCCACAATCCTCCTACCCAACTCAGTATCATCTGCAAAATTTGAGATGTTACATTTTGTTCCCTCATCCAAATCATTAATATATCTTGCAAATAGCAGAGATCCCAGCACTGATCGCTGTGGACTCCACTCATTACTACCTGCCAATCTGAAAAGCACCTATTAATTCTTATTCTTCATTTCCTTCCTGCCAACCGCCAACCAGTTTTCTATCCATCTCAATGTACTTTCTCCAATCCCATGCACTTTCATCTTGCATGATCATCTTTCGTGCGGGTCTTAATCAAATGCTTTCTGAAAGTCCAAATATACCACATCCACTAGTCATCCCTTGTTAACTCTAATATTTACTTATATATCTATATAATATTTTACTAATATCTTGAAAGAATTCCAACAGATTTATCAAGGATGATTTCCCTTCATAAATCCATGCTGACTCTGTCTGATCCTGCCACTGCTTTCTAAATGCTCTGCTATAAAGTCCATGATAATGGATTCGAGAATTTTCCCCACTACCTCCCTATTAAGCTTACTGGTCTATAATTCCCTCTTTTCTCTCTACCTCCCTTTTTGAATATTGGAGTGACATTTGCTTCCCTTCAATCTGCAGGGACTGTTCCAGATTCTATAGAATCCTGGAAGATGACCACCAATGCATCCACTGTTTCTCGAGCCACTTTCATAAGTACTCTGGGATGTAGATTATCAGGGTTCGGTGATTTATACTTCTTTAATCCCATCAACTTTCCCAGTACCATTTCTCTATTAATATTGATCTCCCTCAGTTCTTCCTCCTCTCTAAATCTTGCATTCTGCAATATTTCTGTCATCAGATTTGTGTCTTCTGTGAAGACAAGAGTATGTATACATACAAAGTATGTATTCAGTTGCTCGGCCATTTCTTTGTCCCCTATCATCCATTCCCCCACTTCTTATGAGGAAAGGCTGAGAGACTTGAGGTTGTTTTCGTTAGAAAGAAGAAGGTTTGAGAGGTGACCTAATTGAGGCATACAAGATGATCAGAGGGTTAGATAGGGTGGATAGTGAGAACCTTTTTCCTTGGATGGTGATGGCTAACATGAGGGGACATAGCTTTAAACTAAGGGGTGGTAATTATAGGACGGATGTCACAGGTAGGCTCTTTACTCAGAGGGTAGTAAGGGCGTGGAATGCCCTGCCTGCAGCAGTTGTGGACTCGCCAACTTTAAGGGCATTCAAGTGGTCAGTGGATAGGCATATGGATAACATTGGAACAGTTTAGGTTAGAGGGTCATTAGATTGGTTCCACTGGTCGGTGCAACATCGAGGGCCGAAGGGCCTGTACTACGCTGTAATGTTCTATGTTCTGTCTATAGCGGACCTACATTTGTCTTCACCAACCTCTTTCTCTTTGTCTATCTGTAGAAACTTAGTGTCAGTCTTTATGTTCCCTGCAAGCTTGCTTTTGTACTATATTTTCCCCTTCTTAATCCCCTTGTCCTTCTTTGCTGAATTCTAAACTGCTCCCATTCCTCAGACCTATTATTTTTCTTGGCCAATCTGTGTGCTTTTTCCTTAGATGGGATACTCTCTCTAATTTCCTTTATAAGCCATGGATTGACTTTCTTACACATTTAGCTTTTGTGTGAGACAGGAATAAACAGTTGCTGTGGTTCCCCCATATGTTTCTTGAATGTTTGCCATTGTCTATCTATTGTCACCCCTTTAAGTAACTCTCTCAAATCTTATCAAGGCCAACTAGTTCACTCTTCATCTTGATAAAAAATTCTATCACGTTATGGTCGCTCATCCCCAAGGCGTCTCGTACACCTAGATTGGTAGTGATCCTCTTCTCATTACACAGTACCCAGCCTACAAAGATGGCCTGCTCTCTAGTTGGTTCCTCCACATATTGGTCAAGGAAACTATCCCATATACATTCCAAGAATTCCTCCTCTATGGCATTGTGTTGATACAATCAACACAAATTCAGTAATTCAAATGACCAGGTGGTAGGAGATCTGAGTTTTTAAGTTTGCAAATAACTGTTTTGTAGCAAAAATCTTTCCACATAATTGGTACAAGTTTTGACCATCATTTTGGTCAGTTGGGAGAGGAAATAGATTTGTGACTGATAGAGATCACGATTATGGTCAACCAGATTAAGATACTTCATCAATGATCTTTTCCTTTCACAAATGGTCAGAAGCGGGAATGTTTGCTGATGATTGCACTATATTCATTCGTGACTAGCGCAGCACGATGGCGGAGTGGTTAGCACTGCTGCTTCACAGTGCCAGGGACCGGGGTACAATTCTGGCTTCAGGTCACTGCCTGTGTGGAGTTTGCACACTCTCCCCATGTCTGCATGGTTTTCCTTCGGATGCTGCAGTTTCCTCCCACAGTCCAAAGATGTGTGGGTTAGGTTGATTGGCCATGGTAAATTGACCCTAGTGTCGGGGGGATTGGCAGGGTGGATGTGTGGGGTTAGGGCCTGGGTGGGATTAGGGTTGGTGCAGATTCGAATAGCCTCCTTTTGCACAGTAGGAATTCTGTGACTTGCCAGATACTGAAACTTTATATGGAGCAAATACTGGACAACATTCAGGCTTGGACTGGTAAGTGGCAAGTAACATTCACACCATGCAATTGCCAAGCAATGGCCATCTTGGGCAAGAGAGAATCTGATCACCTCCCCATGGCATCCGGTGGCATTGCCATCACGGAATCCCCACTATCAACAGCTTGGGGACTACCGTTGACCAGAAACTTGAGTGGACTGACAGTGGAGACATTTTGGCTACAGAAGTAGGTCAGAGGCTGAGAATCTTGTGGTGAATAATTCAACTTCTGAACCCCAAAACCTGACAACCATCTACAAGGTACAAATCAGGAGTGTGATGCAACATTCTCCACTTGCCTGGACGACTACAGCTCCTACAGCAGCTTGACAGTATCCAGGCCAAAGCAACTTGCTTGATTAGCATCTCCATTCATCACCTTTAATGGTCATACCCTCCACCGCTACCATCACATAAGGGCAGCTGTATGTAACTGTAACAAGTTATCAAAACTACATTTGCAGCGTCTTCTAAATCTGCAATTCTACCACCTCAAAGGACAAAGACAGCACCTCCATGTGAATATTACCACTTGCAAGTTCACCTTTCCTTGCCTACTGCAGTGTTAAAAACCTGAAATTCCCTTCCTCAACAGCATTGAATGTTCCTATAACACATGGACTACAGCTGTTCAAGAGGCAGGCAGGCACGCAATAAGACTTCTTCCAAAGCAGTTAGGGATGGGCAATAAATGTTGACCAGCCAGCAATACCTACATCCTATGAATGAATAACAGCCCACTTACGCAATGCTCACATCTCATGAAAGAACAAAAAAAAGTTTTACAACTGTTGAGATTAGAATCTTGTTTGATGGGAAGTGAAAAGTGGACAAGAGAAATCTTCACACTGCCCTATATTAAAACCACAGTGAAGTGTGGAAAGCTCAAATCCTCGTTCTAGTATTTCTTCACATCTACAGTATTGTTCATTGAGGACTAGTTTTTGAGGAAATAATGCTAAAGTAATTTGTATGTTGCAGCAATCATGGCTGCAAGATCTAGCAGTAAAGATATAGAACTTGGTGTTTTGCAATGTATTCAACTTGATCATGTTAATTGCATCTGAATTGAGTGTTTAATTGCATCGAGGTGGTGGTCATTCATCAGGGACTTGCATGCTAAGATGGAAACTAGTTACTGAGTTCAACATGGGTGATAGTGATGTGTATCTTTGTATATAACAACTTGTAAGTGTATAAAGGTTAGGCTCCATTTTTTTTTGCCCACTGAGTTGATCACTTCCAGTTCCTTTCAGTTGAAACCTTTCTTTTGCTTTTCATTTTAACTCGGCACCTTATACTCATGCCCTCATTGCCACCTTTGGCCTGCTGCAATACGCCAGTGAAACCTGTGCAAGCTGGAAGAACAGCATCCCATCTTGGACACATTGTACATAAGAACATAAGAAATAGGAGCAGGAGTAGGCCATCTAGCCCTTCGAGCCTGCCCCGCCATTCAATAAGATCATGGCTGATCTGTCGTGGCTCAGTTCCACTTTGCCGCCCTCTCCCCATAACCCTTAATCCCCTCTCTTATCAAGAACCCATCAACCCGCTTCTTAAAAATATTTAGCGAGGCAGCCTCCACCACTTCAACGGGCAGAGAATTCCAGAGATTCACCACCCTTTGAGTGAAGAAGTTCCTCCTCAACTCCGTTCTAAACCGCCTCCCCTTTATCTTGAGGCTGTGCCCCCTAGTCCTACTGTCTTTTTTTGAGCGGGAAGAGTCTCTCCACCTCTATCCTATCCATCCCATTCATCATCTTATACATCTCAGTGAGATCTCCCCTCATTCTTCTAAACTCTAACGAGTACAAGCCTAGTTTATTCAGCCTCTCCTCATAGCTCAACCCCCTCAACTCCAATATCAGCCTAGTAAACCTCCTCTGCACTCCCTCCAAGGCCAAAATATCCTTGCGCAGGTGCGGCGCCCAAAACTGCACACAGTACTCCAGCTGCGGCCTCACCAATGCCCTATACAGCTGCAGCAAGACCTCCCTACTTTTATATTCAATCCCCCTCGCTATGAAGGCCAGCATCCCATTCGCCTTCCTGACCACCTGCTGCACCTGCAAGCTGGGTTTTTGCGACTCATGCACAAGGACCCCGAGGTCCCTCTGCACCGTTGCCTGCTGCAGTTTTACGCCCCGTAAGTAATAGTCCTTCCTACCAAAGTGGACCACCTCACACTTGCCAACATTAAATTCCATTTGCTATTTCCTGGCCCATTCGCCCAGCCTATCTAGATCCTTCTGCAGACTCTCCACACCCTCCGCACAATTTGCCTTTCCCCCAATCTTGGTGTCATCAGCAAATTTCGACACCCTACACTCGGTTCCCTCCTCCAGATCATCTATATAAATGGTAAATAGCTGAGGCCCCAGCACCGACCCCTGGGGCACCCCACTAGTCACCAACCGCCAATCCGAATAGCACCCATTGACCCCCACTCTCTGCCTCCTATTTGACAACCAATCCTCTATCCACGCTAACACCCTACCCCCAACTCCATGTCCCCTGACCTTCTGCAATAACCTCTTGTGAGGTACCTTGTCAAACGCCTTCTGAAAATCAAGAAAGACCACATCCACCGGCTCTCCTCTATCCACCGCCCTAGACACATCCTCATAGAACTCCAGTAAATTTGTCAGACACGACTTCCCTTTAATGAAACCGTGTTGCGTCTGCCCTATCAAGCAATTCCCTTCAAGATGCCTCGCAATTTCCTCCTTAATGACGGATTCTAACATTTTACCTACCACAGACGTTAAACTAACTGGCCTATAATTCCCCGCCTTTTGCCTGGCACCCTTCTTAAACAACGGCGTAACATTAGCCGTTTTCCAATCTTCCGGCACTTCCCTGGAATCCAGCGACGTCTGGAAAATAACCACCAAGGCATCCACTATAACCTCCGCCATTTCTTTCAGAACCCTCGGATGCATTCCATCCGGTCCTGGGGACTTGTCCACAATCAGCCCCTCCAGTCTGTTGAGCACCACCTCTCTAGTAACAGTAATGTCATTAAGACCCTCCAGTCCTACTACCCTCTTGATTCTGCTTTATCTGTAAATAGATGTTGCCAGACCTGTTGAGATTTTCCAGCATCCTCTGTTATTGTTAATTGATATTGGTCCACCAGTGACATATAGTTTGACTATGAGAGCTGATACGATATGAGAGCTTTGTGTTGTGAACAGCTGCATTACTCCTTGCCTACATTGGTGTTCTGCTGCTTTCTGCATGCCGCTCATGTAACTTAAATAGGCAATTAACTTAAAATGATGTAATATTGATGTAAACAACACAATAGATTGCCAGTTGAATGGTGAGTGCTGTATGTTGCAGTTTTAGTTCTGTAGATCACTGCTAGCTATATTTCTGTTTCTTATTACGGCAGTTAGTGGAGTGGAAATATCCCAAGTTGATAGTGGATACCTTTTTTGCCCTTCCTATGTGGTAAGCTGACTTTTCCAAAGGTAAATTGAGAGTTGTGCTGAAACCTGTAACTAGATAGATTTGGTGCTTTTTTTTTCTTTGTTCACATGTAGAAAGTAGAAGGATGGCAGGTTAATAAAAAGCAAAATTTCACATTTAAAGTTGTGTCAGTCGATCTTTTCTGCTATGTCAATTCCAAAGCACTTCTCAAGTCCTACATTTTAAATTCATGGGGATGAAGCAATTAAAAATTCAGGTCAACTGAAAAGCTGTTTTTAATAAACCTTCATGGCAGTCAAATGGTTGAGTGCTTGTGATAAATCTCAATAAGAAGCTGCCGTAGGTAGATATTTCAAAATGACAAATATTCATGTTGATTGCAATGTGTTGGAATAAAAGCAAACTTTTTTCACAAGTTGATTCTGATTAGGTTAACTCTGCACCCCCAGAAAGCTATTGATTTTCTTGTGATGGCATAGTATTAAATTGTTGGATTTTTATTCCTAAACTCCTGAATAAGTGCTTAAGAACTCCAAGATAAAATTGGAACTTAAGAACTCCAAGATAAAATTGGGAGCAACTAGTGAAAATGTATCATGGGGCTGTTTCATAAAATTGGAAATAGCTTACTTTTGGAGGGAAAAAATAGCTACCATGTTATATAGGATTTAGTGCTATTACTGCTGGCAGATGCTGTGCTGTGTTTATGAGTGAAGGATCAAGGGATAGCGTGACCTAGAAGGTGGTACATTTTTAATTCTGTTTATCTCTGTGTAAAATCCTCTTGTTTATGTAAGCTTTTATTCTCGTAAGATAAGTAATCAAATATTCATTTATTGAACTACGTTGGTGTTTTGAATCTTACTGTATGAAATGAGCTTTCTGATTTTCTTAGGATTTTAATACAGAAAAATTTCAGTTGTGGTATGTCTTCTCTGAAGGTGAAAAGTGAAAACTGACATTTTTAGATGCAAATTTAAGGAGATAAGCTGAAGAAATTAGGTTTTTTAATTAAATGTTCTTCTTGCTTGAGTGTCAGTGAGGGATGAGTCTGAAGAATCTATTAAAATTTAATTCCAGTCCAGCTTTGGGAGGAATATTTAGTGCCGTATGCTGATTAACTTTGCCTTTTTGAGCAGTGGAAGAAAAGAGCAAGTGGAGAAGTTCACCAAAAACAGTTTATTAAATCATTTTTGTTGTTTCCTCAGTGTGATTCAATGTTCTGAATTTGTGTTTACATGGCTGGGATATTTTTCAGTTGTATTTTGTGAGTTGTAGATCTTAAGATGCTCGCTACTGTATATGGAAATTTATTTTATTCACTTGTGGGACATGGGGGCCACTGGCTGGCCAGTGTTTATTGTCCATCCCTAGTTGCCCTTGAGAAGGTGGTGATGAGCCGCTGCCTTGAATCGCTGCAGTCCATGTGCTGTAGGTTGACCACAATGCCATTACGGAGGGAATTCCAGGATTTCGACCCAGTGACTGCGAAGGAATGGCGATTATATTTCCAAGTCAGGACGGTGAATGACTAGGACAGGAACTCACAGGTGGTGGTATCTGCTGTTCAAAATGGAAGTGGTCGTGGGTTTGGAATCTGATTGCTTGATTCTCTGCATAATTGAAAGCAGTTCAAGCATAATTGTGGGACACTGCTCTGAAGATTTATCAAGACGCCACTGTTTTTTGCTTCATGGATAAAGTTGGTTGTTCAGGATAGTTAGTTGATCCTGATGCCCTTCAGTATCACAGAGCTGCTAATCATGTCCAGCTGTGTGTTTGGGACGCAGCAGTGTTATCAACTGCTGCCCCAAGGTGTTTTTTCCCAGGATGTTGGAGGCTTGCTGGTGCTTAAGTTCTTGCAGGATGCATTCATTCATTTGAGGCATATGTTGTACATTTGGACTGTTTCTGCACCTGTTGCACTTGTGATAAAATTAAAGTTATTTCTTGTCCTATTAGTGCATCAGAAGCTACCACATATAGTGAATAAAAAAGGACATGCATAACCCAGATTTTGTGATCAACAGGGAATTAATAGTGCTTACCATTCATTACATTTGGCCATAAATTGTGGGACTTTACACTGGAAGTAGACATTGGAAGGTAGACTGCACAAGTTGTCTGGAGGAATTTGAGATCTGTCCTTGTCTCAAATAATTGAGACAGGTCCTTGTCTCAGTTAATGGACTGAAGAATCCTTACTGGGTCATGTAAGGTTAAAAATGTATTTGCCTAGTGTCAATTCGGTGCTACACAGACCACTTTTACACAGACACTACCAGGCCAACAGTGCTATTTGTAGTTACTGGGTGACCCATCTTGGTTTCTTTAGTACCAATGAGGAAAAGTATGGTAAAGTGCTCAGACTGTTGTATCCAGTGCTGTCTGCCCATTGTCTACATACTGGTGCTCTGAAATGCTGCTATGCAAAGTTTTAGTCTGCACAGTCTTTAAACCAATAAGTGTGACTTTAGAATATATGGAAATCAAAGTAATGAGGAAGAAAGGAAAGAGAAAATTCAATGTTTTTAATTACCTGTAATTTTTTTAAAAATCTCAATTAAAAATCTGAAGGAATGGGACTTTATATCTGTCAAGTTACTTTTCAGTGCCATTTAGATTTTTTGTTAGTAATTAAGACTTGGCACGCTAGTTGTCATTTGATAGTACAGAACTTGAGTACTGCTGAAGAAAAACAAGATGGTGAAGCTTTTTCATCTTGCACTCAGGATTTCAAAGGGAGCAATAATTTATGCTACGTGAGGAAAAGATGTTGATTGGTTGAAAAATTGATTCTAGTTGAGGTATTGCCATGCATAAGGAACTATTGTCCTTGCACTTCTGTTTTATGCTTGCTAGAAGCTGCATATATTCAGACCTGTCCTCGAGGCAAAAGGACCATATCCAGGTATTATGCCTGCTAGGAAATTGAAATAGCTTTTAGTAAGTTATATTTGTGTTGTGGGTGTTAGTGATAGCTTATTACTTTCAGTGTAATTTATATTTCTGTATTTGTGTGTTAAGAAAAGGTGGAATCCAGTTTAGTTTCATTCAGAGTTTTCTCTGACAAGGGGACAGCAAGTTTGAAGCTTGGTTGGTGTACCTGTATTTGAATGAGGCTTTATGACACTTAGTGGTTGAGGGGTGTTAAAACCAAGTAGAAAAAATGGGCAGTTGCCTAGCACCAGGAGACCTACATAGGCAGAAAAGCAGTTATAGTTCAGTTGGAAGCAGGTACCAGGAGGAACTGGTCTGAAGAGGGAATTGCAGATTTTCTCAAAAAAGATATTTCCCAAAAGAACAGAAGTTACCAGAAACCAGGGAGTAGGACAAAATAAGAGAGGCCCATGAAGGAGTATAATATCAATATAACATGCTATCAAGGGTAAGACTCTTAACAGTGTAGAGGATCAGAAGGACCTTGGGTCTGGGTCCACAGGACTCTTAAATAAGCCTCACAGGTAGAGGATGTGGTTAAGAAGGCATATGGTGTACTGGCCTTCATCAATTGAGGGATTGAGTTTAGGAGTCGGGAGATAATGTTGCAGCTTTATAAGACCCTAGTCAGACCTCTCTTGGAATACTGTGCCCAGTTCTGGTTGCCTCATTACAGGAAGGATGTGGAAGCTGTTGAAAGGTGCAGAGGAGATTTACAAGGATGTTGCTTGGATTGGGTGGCATGCTTTATGACGATAGGTTGAAGGTGCCCAGTCTTTTCTCCTTAGAAAGAAGAAGGATGAAATGTGACCTGATAGAAGTGTTAAAGATGTTGAGAGCTATAGATCAGGTGGATTCTCAGAGGCTTTTTCCAAGGGCTGGAATGGTTGCTACGAGAGGACACAGTTTAAGATGCTGGGGAGTAGGTACAGAGGAGATATCAGGGGTACGTTTTTCACTCGGAGGGTGGTGGGTGAGTGGAATTGGCTGCCATCGGTGATGGCGGAGGCAAATTCGATACGGTCTTTCAAGAGACTTCTGGTTGACTACATGGGACTTAATTGAATTGAGGGTTATAGGTAAGCCTAGTAGGTATGGATATCATTGGCCCAACTTGTGGGCTGAAGGGGCTGTTTGTGCTGTAGTTTTTCTATGTTCTGTGTTCTAAGACACTTCGGGTGAGGAACAAGCACAGGAATCTGAAAATCTGCACAAGTTCCTGTTTCAGTGAAGTTAAAGAGTAGAGGAACAGACTCTGAATTAGAGAGAGCGCTGCAGGCCACAGAATCAAGGCAGAATGCATTTGTGAGAAGCCAGAATGTTAGAGGAGACAGCCAAAAATGGGTGACTCCCTGCTATGGTCTATGAAGCAGTAGTATACCTTTGATGTGTCTGAGTGGAAGGTGAAGCTTGAATGCATGTGGTGATCCAGGGGAAAGGTACATCAGAAAGAAAGATCAAAACCTTGGAAGTTGATCCTCTTTGAGGAGATCTGAGAGATAGCATTGCTTGGAAGAAGGTTCCAAGACAATACTTTGAGTGTTGAGATTGGAAACCGTTGGGAGAAAGATGGTTTACGGGGTGACAAGCATTTGTGTGGAGTTGATGAGAGATGTTCAGCATGTTTGGGGTGCCATCTATCGTTGTGACCATGGGTCACCTGTTGGTTTACATAAGCTGTATACTTATTGTCACCATTGGAGCATAAGATAGATTTTGTAACTTGTGTTGTCCTTACAAATCTGTATATAACCTGGAAAATATATTATTGTGCGTGAAGGAATAATATAGTTCATCATGTATATTTAAGAAATATTTATTCTTTGGTTAAAAATTCATCAGCAGCCTCCTCTGACTGTTCAGTAGCTGTCCTCTATGTTTCTAAATAAAAAAAAAATAAAAGTTAGGATTGATCAAGCCAGGTTCCACCGTGAATCTGACTTGTCTGGTAGTAACATCAGTTGGGATCATAATATATTTCTTTTGAATTAAACAAAAGCATAGGGGACAAGTTTGAAAGAGTGGTGATGGGGCAAGTAAAGAAACAAAATATGTGATTGGAAGAGTGTGAACGGCAGAATATAATAATTAGGTGTTGTCCAGAAGTAAAATGAATAAACAGTAGAAAAACACAAGAGGAAAATGAAAACAATCAAGAGGAAAGAAAATTATTTGGGAGCAGATGCTATGATCTGAAATGGTTCAACTCTGCATTCAATCTGGCAGCCCTGTCCTGCCTCTGCCCCCACCCCAGTGCCCCTCCGCATGTAAGCCTATTTGTGACTAATAAATTAACTTTAATTCCTCGTAAAGCATTTGTAAAAAAATGACTGTGAAACTTGCATAAATTGTTTTAATTCTACTTGCCGTAATCATGAAATGTGTAATTTGCACAGTACTAATTTAAAACTAAAACTTAAGTTGATTTGCTGTCTGTGGACAGGTTTTCAATAATTTTTCACATCTTGGAGTTTCGGATTTCAAACTTAATAGCAATTTAGGACCTTCTCTAATTGTTGGTATTTATGACTAAAATTTGGTTAATATAATTGCCTGCTTCATATTATTTGTAAGGAGTCTGACAACACCAGGTTTAAGTCCAACCAATTTATTTGATAGTAAACTCACAAGCTTTCAGGGTTTGCCCCTTTGTCAGGTGAATGGAGAGTTCTGCCCTCTGAGGTTGGACTTACATCTGGTGTTGTCAGTCTTCTTACTGTGTTTACCCCAGTCCAATGCCGGCATCTCCACATCATATTATTTGTCCATGGTTAGAATGCTCAATGTCCATTAATTCTCTCCAATTTTGCTTTAATCAGCAGTTTCAGTTTCCATGTCAGGTTACTGTAAATTCTATTCTAAAGCTCCTAATATGTATCAAGCCTTATGAAGCTTAATGCAAGGTGAATCACCAAAATAACATCATTGCTTATCCATTCAGCCAGAACAAATAGGCAACTATTTCAACATTGAAGCATCCTTTTACTGATTTTGGATTTCTCATAGCCATTCCATGTGTTGCTAACATAAAATCAAATCATAATTCTTTTTGTGTATTTGAATTTTAAACTTCATTGTTCTGAGGTTTGATTAATTTATAATCTGAATTTCTTTTTGCATTATTATTTCTTTGCAAGGAGTTCTTTGCAAGATGCCTTTTTAAGGTTGAAATGCCCTATTTTCTTGAGGCCTTAAATAATCACATTGATGTAAGTTTGTATGGCCAGGTTGTCATTCTTTTGGATCAAGGCGATTGTAGAACTAAATAGCTTTTCTCATCTTTGGTTAGACAAGATGGAAACCAGAATAGTTGTAAACACAAGGGACTGTTCAAAGGACTGTTTCAGCCAAGCCCTTCTGCACTTACTGGCTAAAGCACTAAATGTGAGGCCCCTTCTTTTATAGCCATCATTTATGAAAATCAAGCCTATTAGCACGATAACCATCTGTAGTAATCAGCATATGGTCTTGTGATATTTGTAATATTTTCTTTACAAATAACTTAAATCCCTCTGCTCTTCGCTGGATGTCTCGTGGAATGCAAGATAAATCTGGAGCATGTGATCTATAATAAGTTCAGATTCACTCTGATGTACAGGGAATAATGTAATTATAGACTGTTGTGAGCAGCACAGAAATAGGTGATTGCAATCAGATCAAACCTTAGGAGAATATTGACGCAGAAATCTGAACACTGCAGCATTTCGACCCAAAACACATTTGGGAATCCACTTGAACAATACAATAACTATGCATAATTTTACAGTCTAAGAAGAGAGAGACATTTTCTTTTGCTTGTTGGCTGTCTTGTGCGTTAATTAAAATCGTGTTTTCAAGCTAATTTGTTGTGAGTTGCTGAATGATTTTCTAGTCCTTTTAAGATCACATTATGTTGGTTTAGGGAGACCATAATGGAGTGTAATTACTCATGGTGTTAAATCATGTCCTTTCTTTGCTCTCATAATGAACCATTGGCGAAATGACGGGTTGGAGACTCGTGGCATCACCGCAGGCATAGACTAAACCTCTTCCTTTGATACATGTGTGTATGGGATAATCGTCTTTCCATTTTACCATCTCTCCCATCTCATGCTTGCTTATGCTCACATGTATGTGAAAAGAATATTGTGCTTTCTGTGCACTTTAAGCTGATTAATATATTGTGTTACTAGGCTGTGGTTATGCTGCATAATTTACCTGAAAGGATAAATTTATTTACCTTGTAGCTCCAGGAGAAAAGAGGAGCCAGAATTCCCTGTGAATCTGACTGGCATGAGAAAACTTTTCTTTGTTTGATTTAAGTACATGTGCCAAGCTCCTTTGCAAGTACATTTTTGTATGTTTGAGATTGGGCAGGTGCATCTACTACTTTCTCAACACAATAAAAAAAGTGAAGTTATAAGGAGCTCGAGCACAGCAGCTACCAATCACCTTTTGAAGCTACACTATATCTATATAATGCGTTTTTGAAGTGGAACTTGCTTTATTGCACTTGGGTGATTTGGCATGCTTTAAAAAAACTGCAATCAAGTTTAGTCTCATAATACAAAACATCATGTATTCTCAATTTAACTAAAGAAACATTTTCAGTTGCACAATTGGGGTGAGAAATCCTCTTGATCTCAACCGGAGAATAGGATACAATAATTCAATGTGTTTTTGACTGAATAATATTGTTAATTATATATAAATTTGTGATTTAAATGTCCTTTAAGCAAAGTTACATTGCTCTGTATTCCAATTGGGATATTCTAATTAAATGTTGTCCGCTGAGTTCATATATTCTACATATTGTAGATCCTTAAAATTGTAGTAGTGTTCTGGAAAAGTGCAACTTTAAGTGTAATGACTAAGTGAATCACACTTTCCCATTAAAACCAATATAAAAGCTGTAGTTGGGCTCTTGCCTCAAAGAAAAAAAGCCCTTTATACCTGCCAGTTGAAATATGTTACCTATAGAAACTTAACAATGTAAACGAAGTAACTTTTAAATGCTTTTAAAAATATAAAAGAAATACAGTATAATGGCATTCTATTTGTTCCCCACTTGCGTTCAGTCCTGTTTCCTGAATCTCCTGATTGCCCCAATTCTGCCCTCTGCCCCTCCTAGTTACCACAAAATCTGCCTTTCATCAACCCAGTAAGAAGTCTCACAACACCAGGTTAAAGTCCAACAGGTTTTTTTGGTAGCAAAAGTCACCAGCCCTCTAGTTCATGGTCCCTCCTGCTCCCGAAACACTTCATTGTTGCCGACCCTCAAGCATACGGTCTGCCCTGCTCCCTAATACTCTCACTGCAACCCTTCTACTTATGGTTTCTCTTGCTCCCTTACCCACCCTCTCACCAAACCTTGTTCTTGTTAAACCTCCTGCTCCATGACTCCTCCATTTGCCCCTTACTCCTGAACCCTTGCGGTGACCTGCAAGTCAAAACTGCTGCTCCTGCTTCTCAGCACTCTGAGCTCTCACTCATAGTGAAGGTTCAAGAGAGAGGAACAGGGAGTGGGAAGTTCAGTGAGAGTAATTGTTAGTATATGTGGGTATGAATTTGTAGTTAGTGACAGTCAAAGCTATTTCAACTAAAATAACATTTTTTCCCTTCACTCATCAGAGTGCTGAAACTGATTATGTTTTTGACATACAACCAGTGATATTCTTCTTGTAGAAACCTAGACAGTGATTGACAGATGGATGATATCTTAATTAAGTCTTTAATGAAGCGAAACATCCAAGGCCACTTGTCTGAAGTACAATAAACAAATTGACAAAAACTATTTCGGTGCAGGGGGACATTGTTGGGCCTGACCCTTTGCTTAGCTAACTTGCATGTTTATTGCTAGAAAATTCCTTTGATTGCTGTCAGAGAAGGCAACATTGACATTTTTATTTGCTTTCTCTCTTTAATGCTTTGCTCAATGCAGTTGTAAAATCTTTACTGGAATCTGGCATGGAGAATTAATTCATCACAAGCTGGGGATCAAACATGAATCCTCTAATCTGCGTGGTTCACTACTTGACGCATGTGCAGCCACCTGTATGAGTTTCTTAGAACTGTTGTTAAAAATATTTTGCTTTGGTCAACTTGCTATACTTATTATCCTGGCAGTGGTATCATATACCAGCTTTTAGTCAACAAATCAAAATGTGACCATGTGTTCAATTTTTATTTTGTTTGTTGGTAAAACACTTTATAAATGCTGATATTGTTGGAATTGTTCACTAAAATGTTACTTCACAGCATTATTGCTGCAGTTATCCTGCTTTCCAAGTATTAAACCTTGTTTTTTATGTTCTGTCTGCTTCAACAGTAAAGTTGATGGTAGTAATCCAAGAAGACAGGAGAATTTTTCCAGTGTCATGGCCAGAATTCTTCCCTCAGCCAATACATCGGAAACAGATTGACTAGCTGTTCTTGCTTTTGTGACCTTTTATTGATTTTTGGCTGCTAAATTTACCTGTATAACAATAGTGCCCTCATTTTGAAAGTAATTTCTTGACTTGAAAGTGCCATGGATGCCTTGAGATTGTGAAAGATGCCATATTAATACCAGTTCTGTGTTTTAATTTGAATCAGATCTATCAAAAGGGAAATATTGCATGTTTGAGTATTGTACTGGAAAATGCTGTTTCAAAGATGTATTCTGTGTACAATTGTGCATGAAGCTTCCAGTCCAGCACAACTAAATGTTGCTGCTAAAAACTTATTTTCAAAGTGTATTTATTCTTGGCATTCTGTGTACTAACATGC
This sequence comes from Carcharhinus amblyrhynchos, assembly GCF_965287045.1. Lineage (NCBI taxonomy): Eukaryota > Metazoa > Chordata > Chondrichthyes > Carcharhiniformes > Carcharhinidae > Carcharhinus > Carcharhinus amblyrhynchos. The sequence continues at coordinate 34,175,831 of NC_137345.1, read as the reverse complement.
CCAGAACTGCAGAATTGTGATTGGAATGGTGGGTAGCCAGATTTTAATATTTGTTTAATGAAGCTTTCTGGAACAAAGGAGATAAAAGAGGCATCTTCTTACTTGAAAATATTGAAACAAGTGTTTCAATAGAACTAGAGATTTACATTATACATCTGATGTAATTCTAATTCTTTGGGAACCCCTTTGTGTGCCACTGATCAGGATAGGATTTCAAAGTAATTTTTGATTGTTGAAGAAGTTAATACTGAAACATGAATACGAGGCCAGGAAACCAACGGGATGAACGAGTACACTATCAAGGGCAGAAGTCTGAGTAGTGTTGAAGAGCAGAAGGATCTTGGGGTCCGGGTCCACAGGACTCTTAAATCGGCCTCGCAGGTGGAGGAGGTGGTCAAGAAGGCGTATGGTGTACTGGCCTTCATTAATCGAGGGATTGAGTTTAGGAGTCGGGAGGTAATGCTGCAACTTTATAAGACCCTTGTCAGGCCTCATTTAGAGTATTGTGCGCAGTTCTGGTCGCCTCACTATAGGAAAGATGTAGAAGCTATTGAGAGGGTACAGAGGAGATTTACAAGGATGTTGCCTGGACTGGGAGGCATGCCTTATGAAGTTAGGTTGAGGGAGCTGGGACTCTTTTCCCTGGAGAGACGAAGGTTGAGAGGCGACCTGATAGAAGTTTACAAAATGTTGAGAGGAATAGATAGGGTGGACTCTCAGAGGCTATTTCCCCAGGTTGAAATGGTTGCTACGAGAGGACACAGATTTAAGGTGCGGGAAGGGAGGTTCAGAAGTGATGTTAGGGGTAAGTTTTTCACTCAGAGGGTGGTGAGTGAATGGAATCGGCTGCCGTCAGTGGTGGTGGAGGCGAACTCGCTGGGGTCTTTTAAAAGACTTCTGGATGAGTATATGGGGTTTAATGAGATTGAGGGTTATAGATAGGTCTGTAGGTTGGTAGGTGTTGATGTGATTGGCGCAACTCGTGGGCCGAAGGGCCTGTTTGTGCTGTAGTGTTCTATGTTCTATGTTCTAAACTATTTCAACAGTTGAGTTGCTGAAGACATATTGAAACATATAAGATGATTAGAGGTTTAGATAGGGTGGACAGTGATAGCCTTTTTCCTCGGATGGAGAAAGCTAGCAGGAGGGGGCATAGCTTTAAATTAAGGGGTGGTAGTTATAGGACGGATGTCAGGTAGGTTCTTTACCCAGAGGGTGGTGAGGGATTGGAATGCCCTGCCTGCTGCAGTTGTAAATGCACCTAGTTTGGGGGCATTTAAGAGATCCATGGATAGGTTTATGGATGGAAAGGGTTTGGTTTAGGTTAGAGGGTCATTGCTTTTTAACTGGTCGGCGCAACATTGTGGGCCGAAGGGGCTGTTCTGCGCTGTAATGTTCTATGTTCTATATTGAGCATTTCGACAGCATGTAAACTGAAGTAACAATAGAGGCATGTGATGTTATGGTGGTGAAAGTGAACAGTTTTTTTGATGAAGGAGATGGGAACACAAGATTGGACCAATTTGAGTTGGTGGCAATGTTTGTGAACATTGGCTGACAATGGTCAAGAGGAGAGAGAGGAGAAATCAAATTGGTTTGTGGTGGGGACTGAAAGCAATGATTTCATGGAGGCAATGTAAAGTTGGGAGAGTTGAAACTGAGTATTATTGGTGTTCATGTGAAAGTTACATTTTCCATTCCAATTCCTCAATATCAAAACACAATTTTGCAGCACATTTGTACTGGCTTGGATATTTGGTTTAACAAGCAAGGTAGAACCATATTAACCGGCAATATCATAAAGCAACTTTCATTTTTAAACAACTTCTTAATAAAGAAATAGTAAAGACACTTATTAAGTACAGCGCTTTACATTATCAGATTGGCGAGCACCGGTGTTGTGGTGCAGCTTTGTTAGGTGGTACCAGGTTATTCTAAAAAGTCTCTTATCTTGGCAGTATAATTTTTCCCATATTTAATTCCCACCTAATATTTTTGTTTTCATCTGTTTCGCACAACTGAGTGAAAATTGCACATCGCTTTGTTTAGTAGAATCTTTATTCATTTCTTTTCCTATTACACTGACATCGCATTTACCACTGATTCAAAATCAGTTGGCTTATCTTACGTATCCTTTCTACCACTTTTTATAAAGAAAGGTGCAATTCTGATTGCAAATGGGTGGCACGGTAGCACAGTGGTTAGCACTGCTGTTTCACTGCACCAGGGTCCTGGGCTCGATTCCCGACTCAGGTCACTTGTCTGTGTGGAGTTTGCAAGTTCTCTGCGTGGGTTTCCTCCGGGTACCCCGGTTTCCTCCCACAGTCCAGAGATGTGCGGGTTAGGTTGATTGGCCATGCTAAGAAATTGCCCCTTAGTGTCCAGGGGTGCGTAGATTAGAGGGATTAGTAGATATAATATGTAGGGATATGGGGTTGGGGCCTGGGTGGATTGTGTTCGGTGCAGACTCAATGGGCCAAAGGGCCTCTTTCTGCACTGTAGGGTTCTATGATTTCAAATGCTGATCTGCGAATAACTTTTAAACAAATTATTTTTGTGGAAGAACAATAATGAAATGCAATCGAAAAAAACTGGATGAAGCATTTGAAATTGTTTAATTTCTAGTGATCAATTTTATTGTACTTTGAATCTCAGAAATGCAAGGTCTGTGTTCATGACATGGTTAGAACAGGGACAGGAATGGTTGTTGGCAGTTCCGAGGTATAGATGTTTCAGTAAGAGTAGGGAAGGCGGTAAAAGGGGTGGAGGAGTAGTATTGTTAATCAAGGATACTTTAACGGCTGCTGCAAGACATTTCGAGGGCAGTCTGCCTACTGAGGTAATATGAGTTGAAGTTAGAAATAGAAAAGGATCGGTCACATTGTTAGGAGTTTTCTACAGGCCCCCAAATAGTAATAGAGATGTGGAGGAGGAAATGGCAAAGCAGATTATGGATAGGTGTGGAGGTCACAGGGTAGTTATCATAGGCGACTTTAACTTTCCAAATGTTGATTGGAACCTTTATAGGTTGAATAGTTCGGATGGAACTCTTCTTGTACAGAGTGTGCTGGAGAGTTTCCTGACACAATATGTGGATAGGCCGACAAGAGGTGGGGCCATATTGGACTTGGTACTGGGTAATGAACCGGGCCAAGTGTTAGATTTATTTGTGGGAGAGCACTTTGGAGATAGTGACCACAATTCGTTGTCCTTCATTATTGCAATGGAGAGGGATAGGGTCACTCGACAGGGTAAGGTTTATAATTGGGGAAGGGGTAATTATGATGCGATTAGGCAAGAATTAGGGAGCATAAGATGGGAACAGAAATTGCCAGGTATGGGCACAAACGAAAAATGGAGCTTTTTCAAAGAACAAGTACTGTGTGTCCTTGATAAGTATATCCCTGGCAGGCAGGAAGGAAGGAAATGGTCGAGTGAGGGAACCATGGTTCAAAGAACAACACAGCACAGGAAACAGGCCCTTTGGCCCAACAAGCCCGCGCCGCATTTTAACATTGTGAGTGTCCTCTTCTACCTATGACCTTTGTCTACGCCTATTGGACTCCACAATAAAGGAATTATAACCAGATTGCGGGATGCCTAATTTAGGGACAATTTGTTAACACCAGTTAGCCTAAGAGCACGTTTTTGGAGTGTGGGAGGAAACCGGAGCACCCGGAGAAAACCCACGCAAGCACGGGGAGAATATGCAAACTCCCACAGACACTGGCCCAAATCCATGTATCTGCACAGCAAACAATGATAGTCACTGAGCTGTCATGTTGCCCGTCAGCTGGTCCAGTTTAAGAGTACAATAACGATGTGAAGCACTAGGCAACTCTCGAAGCAACATTCAAGAGCAGCCCTCGCACGACCCACCGTGTGTATGCCCATTGTTGGACAACAAGACGGACCGAATCACCTGTGGATGTAAAAAAAAAGACATCAATCAACATACACAACTTGACGCTTACAGATGTTCACAGAGTCCCCAGAAGCCCAAACGTAAGACAGGTGAGCCATAAAATATGTTGGACTGTCCATAGGAATCTATTGGTTCCCAGGAACATCCTGAGGCTCTTGATCCTTATTTAGGACAACCTTTTGTATCTCTCCATCTCTAGTCTGCTCATGTGCTAGGTAAGCCTTAAACAACTCTAGTGTGCCTGCCTCCACCACCCTACTTGGCAGTGCATTCCAGGCCCCCACAACCCTCTTTTGTGAAAAACCTCCCTTTAACATCTGAATTATACCTCGCCCCTCTCACCCTAAGCCTGTGGCCCCTCGTAATTTTCGTATCCAACCTGGGGAGAAGCTTAACCACTGTTCACTCTATCTATACCCTTCATAATCTTATATACCTCTATTAGATCTCCCCTCATTCTTCGTCTTTCTAAGGAGAACAGCCCCAATTTGCCCAATCTCTCGTCATAGCTAAGTCCTTCCATACCAGGCAGCATCCTGGTAAACCTCCTCTGCACTCTCTCCAGGGTCTCCACGTCCTTCCGATAGTACGGCGGCCAGAACTGGACGCAGTACTTCAAATGTGGTCTAACCAACGTCCTATACAACTGCAACGTTAGACGCCAGCTTTTATACTCTATACCCCTTCCTATAAAAGCAAGCGTACCATAAGCCTTCTTCGCCACCTTCTCCGCCTGTACTGCCACCTTCAAGGACTTGTGTACTTGCACACCTAGGTCCCTCTGTGTTTCTATACTCTTAATAGTCCTATGATTTATTGTATAACTCCCCCCTACATTATTTTTTCCAAAATGCATCAACTCGCATTTATCTGGATTAAATTCCATCTGCCATTTCTCTGCCCAATATACCAGCCTGTCTATATCCTGCTGTATTGCCTGACACTGCTAATTACTGTCAGCAAGTCCAGCCATCTTCGTGTCATCTGCAAACTTGCTGATCACACCAGTTAGTCCCTATTCCAAGTCATTTACATATATTACAAATAGCAAAGGTCCCAGTACTGAGCCCTGTGGCACACCACTAGTCACAGACCTCCAGCTAGAAAAAGACCCTTCCACTACTACCCTCTGTCTCCTGTTACCAAGCCAGTTCTCAATCCATCTAGCCACCTGTCCTTGTATCCCATGATACCTTTTCCACCAACCTACCATAAGGGACTTTGTTCACAAAGGAGGTTGAATGTCTTGTTAAGAGGAAAAAGGAAGCGTGTGTAAGGATGAAAAAACAAGGTTCAGTTGGGTTGCTTGAGTGTTACAAGGTAGCTAGGAATGAGTTAAAGAAAGGGCTTAGGAGAGCTAGGAGGGGGCATGAGAAGTCCTTTGCAGGTCGGATAAAAGAAAACTCTTACTCTTATGTGAGAAATAAAAGAATGACCAGGGTGAGGTTAGGGCCAATCAAGGATAGTAGTGGGAACTCGTGCATGGAGTCAGAAGAGGTAGGTGAGGCGTTGAATGAATACTTTTCTTCAGTGTTCACTAAAGAGAGGGGCCATGTTTTTGAGAGTGAATGCCTGATACAGGCTGATAGGATGGAGGAGTTCCCATTCAAGTGGACTACCTGTCCTAGATGTTGCCTCGCTTGAGTGTTGTTGGAGCAGCACTCATCCAGACAAGTGGCGTGTATCCCATCGCACCATTAACTTGTGGAATTGCTTCGCTCAACTGTGCATTGTGTAGGCAAATTTTATGGTTAATTGCTGACTGCTTGTTATTAATAGTAATGACATTTAAGCTAGTAATAAGAACATAAGAACTAGGAGCAGGAGTAGGCCATCTGGCCCCTTGAGCCTGCTAAGCCATTCAATAAGATCATGGCCGATCTTTTCATGGACTCAGCTCCACTTACCCACCCAGTTCAAAAATTTATCTATCTTAAAAACATTCAATGAGGTAGCCTCAACTGCTTCATTGGGCAGGGAAATCCACAGATTCACAACCCTTTGTGTGAAGAAGTTCCTCCTCAACTCAGTCCTAAATCTGCTTCCCCTTATTTTGTGGCCATGCCCCCTAGCTCTAGTTTCACCTGCCAGTGGAAACCACTTTCTTGCTTCTATCTTATCTATTCCCTTTATAATCTTATATGTTTCAATAAGATCTCCCCTCATTCTTCTGAATTCCAATGAGTATAGCCCCAGTCGACTCAGTCTCTCCTCATAAGCCAACCCTCTCAACTCCGGAATCAGCCTAGTGCCCCTTAGTGTCCTGCGATGCGAAGGTAGGGAGGTTAGCAGTTAAATATGTAGGGATATGGAGGTAGAGCTGGATGAGATTGTGGTCAGTGCTGACTCGATGGGCCAAATGGCCTCTTACTGCACTGTAGGGTTTCTGTGATTCTAATGAATCTCCTCTGCACCCCCTCCAGTGCCAATATATCCTTTCTCGAGTAAAGAGACCAAAACTGTACACAGTACTCTAGGTGTGGCCTCACCAGCACCTTATATAGCTGCAACATAATCTTGCCGTTTTTAAACTCCGTCCCTCTAGCAATGAAGGACAAAATTTCATTTGCCTCCTTAATTACCTGCTGCACCCTGCAAACCAACTCCTTGTGATTTTTGCACAAGGCCTCCCAGGTCCCTCTGCACAGCAGCATCCTGCAATTTTGTTCCATTTAAATAATAGTCCACTTTGCTGTTGTTCCTACCAAAATGGATGACCTCACATTTACCAACATTGTACTCCATCTGCCAGACCATCGCCCGCTCAATTAACTATCTATCCTTTTGTAGACTTTCAGCATCCTTCAGCATCCTCTGCCATTTATTTTAACGTCATCTGCGGATTTTGATGCACTACACTTGGTCCCCAACTCCAAATCATCTATGTAAATTGTAAACAATTGCGGTCCCAATACTGATCCCTGATCCACTAGTCACTGATCGTCAACCAAAAAAACATCCATTTACCTCCACTTCTTGCTTAGTAGTTAAACATAGCTGGAATTTATAACCTGATCTGGATTGTTGAGTTTCATATTTCTATTCCTAAATCACCTTGTCATCCTAGTTTTTTGGCAAACTACTTTGATGCTTTGTCTCTTCCTACTGAGAATTGCTTTTGTTATATGGGTCTAAGGCAAAGAAGTGTTTAGAACTGGTCAGGATTTCATCATTTCTCAAAGAAGCAGTTTGCATGTTAGTATTCTATTTGCATACATGTTTAAATATTTGTAATGAGGAAGGAACTCATTGAGAGAGGCTGAGGCTTTTGGGGAAAGAAAAACAGGATTTCTAGACAGGAAAACTGTTGAATGATACCACTGAGATTTAATAACACTTTTACCTCCAAGTAGATACCTGTTGCTTAATTAGCATTTATTTACTTTTATTTTGCCCAGTATTCTCCGTGTATCATTCCAGTTATGTAAAAGTTAACTTAATTCCTGTATTTGTGCAATTATGGCTTTAAAATCCTGCTGTCATGAAACTGAATCCGAAGCTTTCGCCTAATCTAACTTTATTGGATAACTTGTTTAAAATGATATGTAGACATTTTTTTTCCCATTTCTAAGATGTCATATCATTTTCACCCTTGTGAATTGTACAGATATAAATAATTAAAGGCTGCTATGCAACACTAACTTAACACCTTTACCCTAATGAAATATGCCATAGTGCTTTATGAGACACTGGGCCACATAAGGTCGGATGACCTAAAGTTTGGTCAGAGAGTTGGATTTGCAGGAGTGCTATGGGAGCCAAGTGAGAGAGAACGATGTAGGGAGGCTATTCCAGAGTTTGGGCCATGGTCAACTGAAGGCATGACAATCAATGATGGAGCAATTAAAATCGTGTATGAAGCAGAGGCCAAAATTGGAAGAGCACAGGATTTTTGATTTAGAAATGCTGTGATTCTATAGTTTATGATTCATATTAGTATTTTGATGTAATGTTTATTTCTGGGAAGATTATTGTTATGGTAAAATAGTTAAATTTCTGCTATAAAAATTGCCCGAATACCTTGAAATGGTAGTTCAAAATGTAACCCATGTTTGTTTAATAAAATCAGAATAGATGAGATGGGGATATAAAACAGCAGCGAGGCTCATGTAACTTGCCACTGGGGTGTTTCAGAGAGATGTTATTTGGTTTGAGCAGGAACGCAAAATTGGTTTACGAGCATCTAATACCACTTGGCCATCGCCAGACTATTAATCCAGAACATTAGCTCAGTTTCTGGGGACCAGGTTTGTATACCGTCACGGCAGATAGTGGAATTTGAATTCAATAAAAAATATCTGGAATTAAGAATCTGCTGATGACCATGAAACCGTTGTTGGGAAAACTCATCTGGTTCACTAATGTACTTTAGGGAAGGAAATCTGCCATCCTTACCTAGTCTGGCCTACATGTGACTCCAGAGTCACAGCAATGTGGTTGACTCTCAACTGCCCTCTGGCAACGAGGGATAAATGCTGACCTGTCAGCGACGCCCAAGTCCCACAAATGAATTTTAAAAGATCAAACTATCTACTTGAGAAAAAAAAAGGTTTGAGGACATCCAAGAGCGTGATATGTTATGGTGATGGATGGAGCTTGGGAAAGTTTTCTCATTTTGATTTACCTAGGTGTTTGTAGCGACAGTTTGTAACAGTTAGGACCTCGTATGGTTTGCACTCTCAGGAAGTAGAGATGCCGGCGTTGGACTGGGGTAAACACAGTAAGAAGTTTCACGACACCAGGTTAACGTCCAACCAGTTTATTTGATAGTAACCCCAAAAGCTTTCAGAAGCGGTGTTCCTTTGTCAGGTGTGCGGAAGATTCAGAATGAAGGCTAAACTTCAGTTTGAATTTTGTGAAGGAGCAGACACTGGAAGATTGCGTAGCTTAAAATTAATGGGAGAAACTGCAGTCACTCCTAATGAGTCTTGTGGTGAAGAAAGCAACACCGAGATTTACTTCGAAGTATTGAAAAGTAACCTGAAAAGGCACTAAGGTATCCACAGTCAAAAGATGGCAAATGAAAGTTTTAGTCTCGAGAATAGCACGAGTTGAGGAGAAACCTCCAAAGGCTATGACATACTTCTGGATAGTCCCGACAGATTGATATGTTATCAGAGAATTCTTGGTGAAAGTAGCAAGTAAATCTGAGTGTTTAATGCATAGTTATAAACCATATTAAATGAATAGAACATAGAACATTACAGCGCGGAACAGGCCCTTCGGCCCACAATGTTGCGCCGACCAGTCTTATTTTTAAAAAAAAAACATTGACCCACTAATCTAAACCAATCCCTTTTCGTCCATAAACCTATCCACCAATCTCTTAAACGCCCCCAAACTAGGCGCATTTACAACTGCAGCAGGCAGGGCATTCCAGTCCCTCACCACCCTCTGGGTAAAGAACCTGCCCCTGACATCCGTCCTATAACTACCCCCCCTTAATTTAAAGCCATGCCCCCTCGTGCTAGCTTTCTCCATCCGAGGAAACAGGCTATCACCATCCACCCTATCTAAACCTCTAATAGTGCTTGTTGTGGTGAAGTTATGTATACAATAAAGATTTTGTTTAATAAAAAGTGGTGAAATATATTGATTAAAATGAGTATTTGGATTTCTATACAACTGTTAATGGTCCTAATTGGATCATAATGAGATTACAGATATTAGCATGGATGGGACCAGGCCACTGGGGGGGGATTTGGAAATGAGAATAAGAATTTTAAAGTAAAGACTAGGTTTGACCAGGAACCAGGTATTAAAAAACATGGGCAGCAGAGTTTTGAGTAGCATCATGTTTACAAAGAGTAGAATTTGGAAGACCAACCAGGAGTGAGCGCATTGGACTATTTGAGTCAAGCTTTAACAAAGGCATGATTGAGGTGGTACGTATAAGAGTTTGCAAATTCATCAAGATCAAATGGGGCACCAAGGGTGCAAACAATTTGATTTTTGTCTCCGTCTGTTGTCATAGATGGAGGCAGCTAGGCTACAGAGTGTGGAGCAAGGACCAAAAGCAATGTTTCAGTCCTCCCAATATTGGAGGAAATTTCTGCTCATCTAATACTGGATGTCAGATTAGCAGGCTGATAACTGAGTAATGGCGGAAGGGTCAAGTGGTGGTGATGAGGTAGAGTTGTGTTCTTAGCATAAATGTGAATACTACCAACTCTATGCTGGTCTTGCTTTTATACAATGATGTTGTCCCAAAGTGGCTTTGATGGCACATTCAATCCTGAACAATTATTGAGGCATTTTGATAGTCCACTCATGTTTGTAGTGTTTTTAAAAAAAGTACAATTTAGCTTTGCTCATGTGTAGCTGTGTCCAGTGAGTAGCTGCTGTAAAATGTTTCTCCAACAAAGATTTTGTTACCAGCCAATCTGGTTGAGGGATTATGAAGCAAATGTTGGAAGATCTAGGTTTGCTTGGAATTTCTCAACATATTGGAAGACACATGGGTCACGGTTAGGAAGGGTAAAGATCACGTACCAGAGAGTACCCTGGTGGCTGTTCCCCTTCACAGTAAGGGCTGGGTGACAGACAGGAGAGGGGAGGGGAGAGAGCAGTCAGTGAAGGGATCCCCTGTGGTTGTCCCCCTCCAAAATATACCGTTTTGGATACTGTGGGGTTTGGGGTGGGAGGGGGGATGACCCCCTCAGGGGTGAGCCACAGTGACCAGGTTACTGGCACGGAGTCGGGGTCTGTGGCTCAGAAGGGAAAGAAGGGGACTAGGAGAGTGGGGGACGCAATAGTTAGAGACACAGGCAGGCAGTTCTGTGGGTGCACATGAGACTTCAGGATGGTTGTCTGCCTCCCTGGTGCCAGGGTCCTGGATGTCTCTGAGCAGATAGGAAGCTTCCTAAAAGAGGCGGGTAATCAGACAGACGGCATTGTCCACATTGGTGCAAATGACGTAGGTAGAAAGAGCAGGGAGGTCCTGTGAGAGCAATTCAGGGACTTGGGTAGTTGGCTAAAAAGCAGGGCCTCTAGGGTAGCAATCTCTGGACTACTCCCATTGCCACGTGCTAGTGAAACTAGGAACAGGGAGATTGTACAACTGAACGCGTGGCTAAAGGACTGGTGCAGGAGGGACGGTTTCAAATTCGTGGATCACTGGGAAGTCTTCAAGAGAGGATGGCACCTGTACAAGAAGGATGGGTTACACCTAAACTGGAGTGGCACGAATATCCTGGCTAGGAGTTTTGCTAGTGTGGTTCGGGTGGGTTTAAACTAATGTGGCGGGGGGTGGGGATCAAAACAATAGGTCAATAAGCATAGAGGCTGGGGACGAGCTCGGGGCCAGGACAAGGCTATCTAAGAGGAAGAGCATTCTGGGGGTGGATGACCTCAGTGGGCCTGGAGGTCTGGAGTGCATCTGCTTCAATGCAAGGAGCGTAACAGGCAAGATGGACGAACTTAGAGCCTTAATGCTTGTGTGGAACTTGGATGTGGTCGCAGTGACGGAGACTTGGTTAAAAGAAGGACAGGACTGGCAGCTGAATATTCCAGGGTATAAGTGTTTTAGGCGAGACAGAGGTGGGGGAGTAGCAGTACTGGTTAGGGAGCATATTACAGCGGTACAGAGGGTGGACAATTTAGAAGGGTCATGTAATGAGTCACTGTGGGTGTAGCTCAGAAACAGGAAGAGCGCAGTCATTATGCTGGGGGTATACTACAGGCCTCCCAACAGCCCAAGGGAAGTTGAGGAACAGAAATGTAAGGAGATTCTGGACAGGTGCAGAAAAAAAATAAGGTTGTTGTAGTGGGAGACTTTAATTTCCCTAGTATAGACTAGAAATCGCTTAGGGCTGGGGGTCTGGACAGGGAGAAATTTATAAAATGCGTACAGGAAGGTTCTTTGGAACAATATGTGGATAGTCCAACTAGAGAGGGGGTATACTGGACCTAGCACTGGGGAATGAGCCCGGTCAGGTCATCAAAGTTTCAGTAGGGGAACATGTGGCAAATAGTGACCACAATTCTGTAAACTTTAGGATAGTAATGGAAAAAGATGAGTGTTGTCCTATGGGTAAGGTGCTGAATTGGGGGAAGGCTATCTACAGCCGGATTAGGCAGGATTTGGTAGCTGTTGATTGGGAGAGGCTGTTCGAGGGTAAGCCCACAACTGGCATGTGGGAGTCTTTTAAAGAGCAGTTGATAGGGCTGCAGGACAGGTGTGTGCCTATAAAAAGGAAGGATAGGAAAGATAGGATTCAAGAGCCGTGGATAACCAGTGAAATTGTGGGTCTAATAAAAAAAAAGAGACATACGTAAGGTCCAGGCAGCTAACAACAGATGGAGCACTGGAAGAATACAGAGAAAGGAGAAAAGAACTCAAACAGGAAGCTAGAAGGGCAAAAAGGGGTCACAAAATGTCCTTGGCGGACAGGATTAAGGAGAATCCTAAGGCATTTTATACATATGTTAGGAACAAGAAGGTTGTCAGGGAAAGAATCAGACCTCTCAGGGATAAAGGAGGGGAATTATGCTTAGAACCAAAGGAAGTAGGTGAGATCCTAAACGAACACTTTACATCAGTATTCACAAAGGAGAGGGACATGTTGACTGGTGGTGTCTCAGAGGGATGTGTTGACCCGTTACAAAAAAGTCTCAATTACAAGGGAAGAAGTGTTAGGTTTTTTAGGAAACATTAAGACAGACAAATCCCCAGGGCCTGATGGCATCTATCCTAGACTGCTCAGGGAGATGAGAGATGAAATTGCTGGGCCTCTAACAGAAAACTTTATCTCTTTACTGGACACAGGTTAGGTCCTTGAGGATTGGAGGATAGCAAATGTGGTCCCGTTATTTAAGAAGGGTAGCAAGAGTAACACAAAGAACAATACAGCACAGGAAACAGGCCCTTCAGCCCAACGAGCCTGGTCCGCCATTTTAACATTGAGTGCCCTTTGACCTTTGACCTTTGTCTACGCCAATTGGGGAAGATTGAGGGATGACTAATTGAGTTACAATTTGTTACACCAATCAGCTGAAGAGCACGTTTATGGGATGTGGGAGGAAACTGGAGCACCCGGAGAAAACCCACGCAATCACGGGGAGGACGTGCAAACTCCCGCAGACACCGGCCCAAATCCATGTATCTGCACAGCAAACAGTGATAGTCACTGAGCTGTCATGTTGCCCGTTAGCTGGTCCAGTTTAAGCGTACAATAATGACGTGAAGCACTAGGCAACTCTTGAAACAACATCCAAGAGCAGCCCTCTCACAACCCGCTGTGTGTATGCCCCTTGTTGGACAACAAGGCGGACCGAATGACCTGTGAAGTAAAAGAAAAGACGTCAATAAACATGCAAAACTTAGACATTTACGGAAACCTGGGTAATTATAGGCTGGTGAGTTTGATGTCCGTGGTAGGGAAATTGTTGGAGAAGATTATGAGAGATAGGATATATGCACATTTAGAATTGAATAATCTCATTAGCGATAGACAGCATGGTTTTGTACGAGGGAGGTCATGCCTCACAAATTTGGTTGAGCTTTTTGAGGAGGTGACAAAAACGATTGATGAGGGAAGGGCCATGGATGTCCATGGAACATCATTGTTTAAGAAGGGTGGCAGGCAAAAGGCAGGGAATTATAGGCTGGTTAGTTTAACGTCTGTTGTAGGTAAAATGTTAGAATCCGTCATCAAGGAGGAAATAGCGAGGCATCTTGAGGGGAATTGCTTGATAGAGCAGACGCAGCACGGTTTCGTTAAGGGGAAGTCATGTCTGACAAATTTATTGGAGTTCTATGAGGATGTGTCTAGGGCGGTGGATAGAGGAGAGCCGGTGGATGTGGTCTTTCTTGATTTTCAGAAGGCGTTTGACAAGGTACCTCACAAGAGGTTATTGCAGAAGGTCAGGGGACATGGAGTTGGGGGTAGGGTGTTAGCGTGGATAGAGAATTGGTTGTCAAATAGGAGGCAGAGAGTGGGGGTTAATGGGTGCTATTCAGATTGGCGGTTGATGACTAGTGGAGTGCCCCAGGGGTCGGTGCTGGGGCCTCAGCTATTTATCATTTATATAGATGATCTGGAGGAGGGAACTGAGTGTATGGCGTCGAAATTTGCTGATGACACCAAGATTGGTGGAATGGCAAATTGCGCGGAGGGTGTGGAGAGTCTGCAGAAGGATCTAGATAGGCTGGGCGAATGGGCCAGGAACTGGCAAATGGAATTTAATGTTGGCAAGTGCGAGGTGGTCCACTTTGGTAGGAAGGACTATTACTTACGTGGCGAAAAACTGCAGCAGGTGACGGTGCAGAGGTCCTTGTGCATGAGTCGCAAAAACCCAGCCTGCAGGTGCAGCAGATGGTCAGGAAGGCTAATGGGATGCTGGCCTTCATAGCGAGGGGGATTGAATATAAAAGTAGGGAGGTCTTGCTGCAGCTGTGTAGGGCATTGGTGAGGCCGCAGCTGGAGTACTGTGTGCAGTTTTGGTCGCCGTACTTACGCAAGGATATTTTGGCCTTGGAGGGAGTGCAGAGGAGGTTTACTAGGCTGATACTGGAGTTGAGGGGGTTGAGCTATGAGGAGAGGCTGAATAAACTAGGTTTGTAATCGTTAGAGTTTAGAAGAATGAGGGGAGATCTCATTGAGACGTATAAGATGATGAATGGGGTGGATAGGATAGAGGTGGAGAGACTCTTCCTGCTCAGAAAGGACAGTAGGACTAGGGGGCACAGCCTCAAGATAAAGGGGGGGCGGTTTAGAATGGAGTTGAGAAGGAACTTCTTCACTCAAAGGGTGGTGAATCTCTGGAATTCTCTGCCCGTTGAAGTGGTGGAGGCTGCCTCGCTAAATATTTTTAAGACGGGGGTTGATGGGTTTTTGATAAGCGAGGGGATTAAGGGTTATGGGGAGAGGGCGGGAATGTGGAACTGAGCCATGACAGATCAGCCATGATCTTGTTGAATGGCGGGGCAGGCTCGAAGGGCTAGATGGCCTACTCCTGCTCCTATTTCTTATGTTCTTATGTCGTCTATATGGATTTTAGTAAAGTGTTTGACAAGGTCCCTCATGACAGGCTAGTGCAAAAGGTTAAATCTCACGGGATAAAAGGTGAGCTAGCTAGATGGGTGGCTTGGCCATAGAAGACAGAGGGTAGCAGTGGAGGGATCTTTTTCCGGTTGGAGGTCTGTGACTGTGTTCCGCTGGGCTCTGTACTGGGACCTTTGCTGTTTGTGATATGTATAAATGATTTGGAAGAACATAACATAAGAAATAGGAGCAGGAGTAGGCCATCTAGCCCTTCGAGCCTGCCCCGCCATTCAATAAGATCATGGCTGATTGGTCGTGGCTCAGTTCCACTTTGCCGCCCTCTCCCCATAACCCTTAATCCCCTCTCTTATCAAAAACCCATCAACCCGCGTCTTAAAAATATTTAGCGAGGCAGCCTCCACCACTTCAACGGGCAGATTCACCACCCTTTGAGTGAAGAAGTTCCTCCTCAACTCAGTTCTAAACCGCCCCCCCCTTTAACTTGAGGCTGTGCCCCCTAGTCCTACTGTCTTTTTTGAGCGGGAAGAGTCTCTCCACCTCTATCCTATCCATCCCATTCATCATCTTATACGTCTCAATGAGATCTCCCCTCATTCTTCTAAACTCCAACGAGTACAAGCCTAGTTTATTCAGCCTCTCCTCATAGCTCAACCCCCTCAACTCCGGTATCAGCCTAGTAAACCTCCTCTGCACTCCAAGGCCAAAATATCCTTGCGCAGGTGCGGCGCCCAAAACTGCACACAGTACTCCAGCTGCGGCCTCACCAGTGCCCTATACAGCTGCAGCAAGACCTCCCTACTTTTATATTCAATCCCCCTCGCTATGAAGGCCAGCATCCCATTTGCCTTCCTGACCACCTGCTGCACCTGCAAGCTGGGTTTTTGCGACTCATGCACAAGGACCCCGAGGTCCTTCTGCACCGTCGCCTGCTGCAGTTTTTCGCCCCGTAAGTAATAGTCCTTCCTACCATTCTTCCTACCAAAGTGGACCACCTCACACTTGCCAACATTAAATTCCATTTGCCATTTCCTGGCCCATTCGCCCAGCCTATCTAGATCCTTCTGCAGACTCTCCACACCCTCCGCACAATTTGCCGTTCCCCCAATCTTGGTGTCATCAGCAAATTTCGACACCCTACACTCGGTTCCCTCCTCCAGCTCATCTATATAAATGGTAAAAAGCTGAGGCCCTGGCACCGACCCCTGGGGCACTCCACTAGTCACCATCCGCCAATCCGAATAGCACCCGTTGACCCCCACTCTCTTCCTCCTATTTGACAACCAGTCCTCTATCCAGAAGATGTAGCTGATGTGATCAGTAAGTTTGTGGAAGACACAAAGATTGCTGGAGTTGCAGATAGTGATGAACATTATCAGAGAATACAGCAGGATACAAATAGGCTGGAAAATTGGGCGGAGAAATGGCAGATGGAATTTAATCCAGATAAATGCAAAGTGATGCATTTCGGTAGATCTAATGCAAGGGGGAGCTATACAGTAAATGGCAGAACCATCAGGAGTGTAGACACACAGAGGGACTTGGGTGTGCAAGTCCACAGATCCTTAAAGGTGGCAGCACAGATGGAGAGGGTGGTGTAGAAGGCATATAGCATGCTTGCCTTTATTGGATGGGGCATAGAGTATGAAAGTTGGCATATGATGTTGCAGTTATATAGAACATTGGTTCGGCCACATTTGGAATACTGCGTCCAGTTCTGTTCGCCACACTACCAGAAGGACGTGGAGGCTTTGGAAAGAGTACAAAAAAGGTTTACCAGGATGTTGCCTGGTATGGAAGGTCTTAGCTATGCGGAGAGATTGGGTAAACTGGGGTTGTTCTCCCTGGAAAGACGGAAGATGAGGGGTGACCTAATAGAGGCCTATAAAATTTTGAAGGGCATAGATACGGTGAACAGTGGGAAGCTTTTTCCCAGGTTGGAGGTGACGAGCACAAGGGGTCACAAGTTCAAGGTAAGGGGGGCAAGGTTCAACACAGACGTCAGGGGGACATAGAGGGTGGTGGGGACCTGGAGTGGCACTGCCAAGCAAGGTGGTTGAGGTGGACATGCTGGGATCGTTTAAGACTTATCTAAGTAGCCACATGAACAGACTGGGAGTAGAGGGATACAAACGAATGATCCAGTTGGGCGCATGAGCGGTGCAGGCTTGGAGGGCCAAAGGGCCTGTTCCTGTGCTGTATTGTTCTTTGTTCTTTATCTGGTGTGGAACATGTGATGATGAAGAACTGTGTTATAATTGTAATTTAGAGCTGTCATCCTGAATTGATGAAAGCAATGTTTGTGTCTTTAAATGTTTACAGTCACATCATCCTTATTTATGTCGGATGATGGTGATCAGTTGTACATTTTATTGCTCATTTCTGAAAAGTTTGCCATGTTTTAAAGATCATACTTTTGTTCACCAGATCTGCTCCTAGAATTTCTATCAAACTAATTATCTGCCTGAAACCTGGTCAAGAGTTTAATATCTTGTTCAAACTTTCTTCAACATGTAAAATAGCTTTATCTTTAAACTGTGCTAATGAATGAGAAATGTCATCAAAAATAACTAATTTCGAATATTTTATTTAGGATCTGCTCTGTTATTAGCTAAATGCACTTGTGTAATAAAGTACAAATGTTGGGCTATCAATCCATACAAGATTATATTCAACTTAATTTAGCCAGTGTCCACAGTTTACAGAGTTCAGTTTTATTCTGGCCAGGCTCCTTAGTAATCAGCAAATATTAGAACACACAAGTTGAATTTTAAATATAAGTGCCTATTATTGAATTGTATTTTCAGTCTAATTTTTTTTTCCCTTGTGGCCATTATTCATGTCATTTATTTCTCTTTTGATTTGAACCCACTTCCTATTCTGACAAGTTGTTTGAATGTTCCTATTTTGCCACAAAAATAATTCCCATTATATTTTCTCAACCCATATGCAACAAATCAATGGCGAAGCTAAATTTCTTTCATGTTTTACAGGCTTGCATTGATGAGAACCTTGAAATGGTGAAGTTTCTGGTGGAGCACTGTGCCGACACTAATCAGCCAGATAATGAGGGTTGGACCCCGCTGCATGCTGTGGCATCCTGTGGATATATAAATATAGCTGAGTAAGTGAACCTGCATAGAGTAGCTTTGTAGTCATGTCTGTCCACTGGGGGCAGGGGTGGGGGGGGCGGAGCTTCAAATGCTTCTGTTAGAACAGCAGTCTCCAAGCTCTGATCCGGATATGGCCAGCTGCGGGCCGGATCTGGCCTGTGGGCCTGTGTTAGAACATGAAATATCTCAATTTTCTTTCTGGAGTTCAGCCATATAGAATGTTAAGTTTTTTGCATGTGCAAAAAGAGCTTTTTCGTTCTGTAAAATCATGGAAGTACCGATTACTGTGAAATGTTTAGAATAAACTATTACTGTAAAGATAATTTCTAATCCATCTTTCTCCAGCTTGCAAAGCCTGTGAGGCTGGTGCCAGTGACTTGAATATTTTCTTAGAGATGTGATGTTATGGACCACATCAGAACCTTCAATGTATTTTTTGAAGTTAGCCTGGACCCGAACTTTTGTACTAGATTTTGGCATTAGGGTAAACATGAGGTGTTTCACTCCAGATGTGAATCAAATGATCCACTGAGAAGCTTTTGTCAAAACTAAATTTATTTAAGAACACAGTTAGAATATAACAAAAAGAATTAGCATAACTTTGACCAATTAAAATAGTTAAACATGACAAAGTATTCTTAACAGCTAGCTATCTCTATTGTTCCAATTTAGTAGTATTTCCCATAGAATACATCCCTTCTTTAGAACCAGTTAGCACAGAAACCAAAGATGCTTACATGGGTATTAGATTTCAAGCCTTTTGACACTCCTGGAGAGTTATCCCGATAGACACCTGTTTTCTAATTCTCATGCTGCAATTTCTAGAGAGAACTCCATTCTCATACAGTAGAATCTTAGAGAAAGAAATACATTTCTCTGCAGATTTGAGCCTCCAGACCTCCAAGACAGTAAAAGATGCAGAGAAAGCGATCCCTCTCTAAACGACCTAAGAGGCTTTGAGTTTGTGAAAGTCGAGCTGTGCCCAGTCATATGGTCTTACCTGACAATCAATCGAATCAAACTCTAATTGTGTTCCCGTTAGAGAAAGAGGTGTTTAAAACAAAGGCTTTCAATAAAGTAAAGTAAGGGGCCAAAGAGCCAATAAAAAGATGAAATAGATTGGCGAAAGAACTAGAGATAATATGAGAAATTTTTATTGCTATAAGTTGTTAGAATTTGGAATGTACTCCATGGTATGTTGGTGGATACAGATTCAGTGTTAGCCTTCAAAAGAAATTGAATAAATATTTGAAGGAGAGAAAAATGTGGGAACGTGAGGAAACAACAAGGGAGTGAGACAGAGACGAGTTGTTCTTTGAAAGAGGAAGTACACACCTCTTCGTTCAAATGGCTCTATTTGTGCAGCTCTAGCCTGATTCCTCATCACTGACTTGCAGTTAATAGCTTGACAATTAATTGTTTTCATTAACTTGGTGCTTTGTGAGCTAACCCCACCCTAATCTTTCAACTAACCCATGCCTTTTTGCTTCTGTTCATAATGGCTACCCTTTCCACCTCCTCATTCTAATTCTGTCTATTCTTTTGTTGTAGCAGGCCCTCCATTTTAATCTTGATGCGTAGACTCCATATCTTGTCCAGTGCACTGACTAAATCACATCTTCAGCAGCATTTCTGCATTTTTATTCTTGAAATGATAGTTTCTTTTAAAGATGGTTTCTTGCTGCTAATAAGAATAGACTTTAGCTTTCGCTGCCTTTCTAGCTGCCCCCCCCTCTCTCCTTTGTCTGTTGATCATCTTGGCTTTACTCCTTTCTGTCATCGTAATTGAAATTCTCACATTGTTCCATTGTTGAAACTGTTAAATAAGCTCCATTTACTATTTAATCCTTGATATTTTCCCTCAGATACTGAAATAAAACAATATATGTAATTCCCTGCCCCCCAGGCATGTTTGTATTAAGTAAAATTCAATTAAAAAGGTTAAGTCTGATGGGCAGTGTGTGTTATTTCTGTCCTTGCCCGCCATAGGTTAGTGCTTATTTGTGCTCCCCCCCTGTCTTGTTCAGTTTAGTCTTGTCTAAGCTAATGTATATTCCACATTCATTAACATAAGAATTTGTGGATTTTGTAAAGCATTTGGAAATAGCTAATATATTTGGCACAAGAGGCCTATTGAAACAGGAACTTTGTTGAGCTCAGAAACATCATAGTGTCCATAGCCTGTGCAAAGCTAAAATGGGTATAAGTGGCTTCGTGGTACTGAACCTGCCTCCTCTTTACATCATACACAGCTGCCCACAACCAAACAAGGTTTTTTTTTATTGTCAGCTGTTCTGATAAGGGAAAACAAGTTATACACAACAATTAATTTCTTCACATAATTCACTCCGAATTTATGAAGGTCTTGCTCCTTGGCTAAGTGACAAAGTGGAGAGTGAATGGTTGCACACTTTCCCTTCAGTTCCTTTGGGGGTCAATATTACATTCACTGCTTTTCTTGGTATATATTAATGACTTTGATTTGGGGTGTACAGGACACGATTTCAAAATTTGTGGCTGACACAGAACTTGGAAGATTTGTGAGTAGGCTGTTGGTGATAGACTTCCAGAGAACATGGACAGGCTGGTGGGGTGCGTGAACACGTGGTGAATAAAATCTAGAACATGAGTGTGAAGTGATACATTTTGGTGTGAAGAATGAGACAAAGCAATATAAATTAAAGAGTACAATTCTAAAGTAAAGTTAGATGCTGAAGTAGGAGGCTAGAAAACAATCTTCTTATTTATGGATCTATTTGCAGAATGCAGCACACATATGTCTTCCTCTTCCCTAACCAACAGCTAGTTTCCCAGCACATTTTCTTTATAACTCTTCTGACAAACAATAAATAAATGATCAACCTCTTTGAAAATAATAACTTTCTTTTTTGTGCTCAATGCCCTTTGCCTCTGTAACCTTAATAACGATGTGGAGATGCCAGCGTTGGACTGTAAACACAGTAAGAAGTCTGACAACACCAGGTTTAAGTCTAACCGATTTATTTGATAGTAAACTGGCAAGCTTTTGGGGTTTGTCCCTTCGTCAAGTGATTGGAGGGCTCTGGTCTCTGTTTGACATATAATTGGCATGAGCAGAGAGATCTGGGATATATGCACAAATTCTTGAAGTTCGTAGGACAGCTTGAAAAAGTCGTTAAAAAAGCATTTCAAGATCTTGGACCTCAAATATAGTCTTTGAGTACAAAACAAGGAAGCAATGATAAACCTTCATAAAATAATAGTTCCAGACCAACTGGTGTATTGTGGCCTTTTCTGAGCACCAAAAACACGTACGTGTAGCAATACTTCCCCAAACCATGAGTCACAACTTCTACTGGGGTTGTAGAAACAGTGAATGGGGTCACTTGTTCCCCCTCCAAGATCGTACTCCGGCATCATTTCTTATATGGGGTAGGGCTGATGTGTGTAAAGGGAGATTTCACAAACATCTTGGGTAGGCTGCAAACTCTGAATGAGAAGCTGTTGGTCCCGCCAATTTCATTAGAGCAGCAGGACACATGTGACTACCATCTTTATAGGGGGCAGTGTGCAGGAGGGTCATGTGTGACTGTTCTGCCAGAAGAAAGTGAAGGGGCGCTACTGAGCCCTCTGCCACCGGGGAATTTTGGAGGACTTGACTAAAACCCATGCAAGAACATGAAATAACATTTTTATATGATGTATTATCTGTTGATCTATAACGTGAACTTTATTGTTTTTATTATTGACATCTGGGGTCATGTTAATTTTCAAGTTGTAAAATTAGGTCGTATTGAAATATAGCTTGGGAAACACTGATGTGAAAGCTTTCGACAGTGTACAGCAAAGTTTTATGAGAGTAGTTCCAAAGGTGAGGAGACTTCAGCTGTGTGATAGATTTGAGAAACTGAGCTTTTTCCCTTAAGCAGAGGCTTCGATAGTATTAAAAAATGAACATTCTAGACAGTATTTTTTTTAAATATTCCCATTGATGGAAGGGTTGAGAATCAAATACAGATTTGAGGTGATTGTCTCTGATTATTTTGCCAATGTGAAAACTTCCACGAGCAAATTATCTGGAATGCATGCATAAGAATGTGGTTGGGGCAAATTTACTTGTGGTTTTCAGAAATAAATTTGTGTACAGAAAATACTTGCAAGGCTACAGGGCAATGAGAGTAGCTGAATTGCTTGTGTGCTTGTGTAGAATGCTATCAGTCTCATGGCTGGCTGAATAGCCCTGGAGGCTACCTCGCTAAATATTTTTAAGACGCGGGTTGATGGGTTTTTGATAAGAGAGGGGATTAAGGGTTATGGGGAGAGGGCGGGAATGTGGAACTGAGCCACGACAGATCAGCCATGATCTTATTGAATGGCGGGGCAGGCTCGAAGGGCTAGATGGCCTACTCCTGCTCCTATTTCTTATGTTCTTATTCTAAGGATTTTTGTGGTTCTATCTTAAAGATTTTTGAAACTTCCCAAACAAGCATAGCACAGGCCACCCAACAGCCCAAGGGCAGTGGAGGAAGGCATTTGTAGAGACATTTTAGATAGGTGCAGAAAGAATAGGCTGGTTGTAGTGAGTGACTTTAATCTTCCTGGAGTGGATTGGAAGATGCCTAGAGATGGGGTATGGATGGGGAGGAATTTGTAAAATGTGTGCTGGAAGGGTCCTTGGAGCAGTGCGTAACGAGCCCGACTAGGGAGGGGGCTATACTGGATATAGTGTTGGGTAATGAGCCGGGGCAGGCAGTTGAGGTTGCGGTAGGCGAACATGTGGCTGACAGTGACCACAAGTCTGTCTACTTCAGGATAAAAATGGAAAAGGATGAGTTCCGTCCGAAGGGGAGGGCGCTGAACTGGGGGAAGGCGAGCTATAGCTGGATTAGGAAGGAGCTGAAGGACACTGTTTGGGAGGAGTTGTTAGCAGGCAAGTCCACGGTTGGCAAGTGGGAGGCTTTCAAGGGCAAACTGATAATGTTGCAGGAAAGGCATGTGCCGGTAAAGAGGAAGGATGGGAAAGGCAGGATTAGAGAGTCGTGGATTACAGGGGATATTGAGGACTTGGTTAGGAAGAAGAGAGAGGCATACGTTTGGTCGAAACAACTGGGAACGGAGAAAGCGCTGGAGGAATATAGAGACAGCAGGAGGGAGCTTAAAAGGGGAGTTAGAAGGGCGAAAAGGGGGCATGAAATGGCTTTGGCTGATAGGATTAAGGAAAATCCAAAGGCATTTTACACTTATAGTAGGAACAAGAGAGTGGTTAGAGGGAAAATTGGTCCTCTTAGGGACAAAGGAGGGGAGCTATGCATCGAGTCTGAGGGAGTGGGGGAGATCCTGAATGAATACTTTGCGTCGGTATTCACAAAGGAGAGGGGCTTGGTGTCTTGTAATGTCTTGGAGGGAGCTGTAGACCAGTTGAAGGAAATATCCATTACGGGGGAGGAAGCGTTAGGGTTTTTAGGTATCATAAAAACAGATAAAGCTCCGGGGCCTGATGGTATTTATCCCAGGCTGCTTAGGGAGGTGAAAGATGAAATTGCTGGGCCTCTGACATAAATCTTTGTCTATTCTTCGGACACAGGTGAGGTCCCAGAGGACTGGAGGATAGCTAATATGGTACTGCTGTTTAAAAAGGGCAGTAGGGATAACCCTGGTAATTATAGACTAGTGAGTTTGGCATCGGTGGTAGGAAAACTGTTGGAAAAATTCTTAGGGATAGGATGTATAAGCATTTGGAGCGTTGCGATCTGATTAGGGATACGCAACATGGCTTTGTTCAGGGGAAGTCTTGCCTTACAAATCTGGTAGAATTTTTTGAGGAGGTGACAAAAACGGTTGACGATGGGCGAGCCGTTGATGTCATCTATATGGATTTTAGTAAGGCATTTGACAAAGTCCCTCACGCTAGGCTGGTAGAAAAAGTTAAGGCACATGGAATACAGGGACAGGTAGCTAGATGGATTGAAAACTGGCTAGGCAACAGGAGACAGAGAGTAGTAGTGGAAGGGTCCTTTTCTGGCTGGAGGTCTGTCACCAGTGGTGTGCTGCAGGGCTCAATACTGGGACCTCTTCTCTTCGTAATATATATAAATGACTTGGAAGAGGGCGTACGTGGTGTGATCAGCAAATTTGCAGATGACACCAAGATGGCGGTATTGGCGGATAGTGAGGAAGGGGATTAAGGGTTATGGGGAGAGGGCGGGAAAGTGGAACTGAGCCACAACAGATCAGCCATGATCTTATTGAATGGCGGGGCAGGCTCGAAGGGCTAGATGGCCTACTCCTGCTCCTATTTCTTATGTTCTTATGTGACACAGCAGGACATAGATAGGTTGGTATACTGGGCAGATAGATGGCAGATGGAATTTAATCCTGACAAATGTGAGGTGATGCATTTTGGAAGGCATAATGCAGGGAGGAGTTACATGATAAAAGGTAGACCAAGTAAGAGTATAGAAATGCAGAGGGACCTGGGAGTGCAAGTGCACAAGTCTCTGAAGGTGGCAACACAGGTGGAGAAGCTTGCAAAGAAAGCTTATGGAATGCTAGCCTTTATAAGAAGTGGTATAGAGTATAAGAGCTGTTGTCTAATGCTTCAGTTGTACAGAACGTTGGTTAGACTGCATGTGGAGTACTGCATCCAGTTCTGGTCACCTTACTACTGGAAGGACGTGGAGACCCTGGAGAGAGTGCAGAGGAGGTTTACCAGTATGCTGCCTGGTATGGAAGGACTGGGTTATGAGGAAAGATTGGGAAAACTGGGGCTCTTCTCCTTAGAAAGATGGAGATTAAGGGGGGATCTGATAGAGGTGTATAAAATAACGAAGGGTATAGATAGAGTCAACAGTGGCAGGCAACTATCACGATTGGAGACAACTATCACGAGAGGTCACGAACTAAGGGTGAGGGGGGGGAAGTTTAATTTGGATACTAGAAGGTTTTTCACACAGAGGGTCATGGGAATATGGAACGCGCTACCAAGTAAGGTGGTGGAGGCAGGCACGCTGGACTTGTTTAAGGTTTACTTAGATAGGCACATGAGTGAAACAGGGATGGAGGGTTATAGAAGACGGTTTCAAAAAGGGTCAGAGCCTCGGGACGATACTGGAAATGTAATACTACATGTCAATGTTTGTCTCTTTTAATCCACAGGTGTGTCGGTCCACCTTGTTGTCAAACGAGGGGCATGCACACGGTGGGTCGTGCATGGGCTGCTCTTGGATGTTTTGAGAGTGGCCTAGTGCTTCGTGTTGTTGTGTGTGCTTAAACCTGGACCAGCAGATGGGCACCACAACAGCTCAGTGACTATCAGATACATGGATTTGGGCCAGCATCTGTGGGAGTTTGCGCATTCTCCCTGTGGTTGCGTGGGTTTCCTCCGGGTACTCCGGTTTCCTCCCACACCCCAAAGATGTGCTCTTAGGCTGATTGGTGTACCAAATTGACCCTACACTATTCTCCCCTGAATCTGGCTACAATAGGGGTACCATTCGCATACACATGGGGCAAAGTAGGTGTAGGAAAATGCTTTGTTAAAATGGCGGCGCGGGCTTGTTGGGCCGAAGGGCCTGTTTCCCGTGCTAGGTTGTTCTTTGTTCTTTGTTTAGTTTCCATGAGAAAAAATAGCATTATGCCTGAATTTTGTACTGATTCATAACAATTTATAGTCTGGAGACTCGAATCATGTAGTAGATTTGTACAATGATGAGCAGAAATATTTGCATATCACAGGAAAATCTCCATTAACTGTCATAATGATAGAAACTCTGGATAATAAATGGCTCTGACATATAATTTTGAAAAATTCATTTGCAGATATGGGTGCTGCTGGCTAGGTCAGCATTTATTGCCTTTGAGACGATGGTGGTGAGCTGCTGTCTTGAACTGCTGCAGCCTTTGAGGTGTGGGTACAAGCAAAGTGCTGTTAGGGAGGGAGTTACAGGAGTTCAGAGTGAAGGAATGGCAGCACATTTCCAAGTCAGGATGGTGGATGACTTGGAGGGGAACTTTCAGGTGAGGGTGTTCCCATGCATCTGCTCTTTGTGTACTTCTAGATGGTAGTGGTCATGGGTTTGAAAAATGTTTTTGAAAGAGCCTTGGTGAGGTCCTGCAGTGTTTCCTGTAGATTGTACACACTACAGACACGTATGAGCCATAAAGGGAGAAAATGTTTGTGGAAGTGGTGCCAATCAAAAGGGCTGCTTGTCCTGGATGGTGTCAAGCTTCTTCAGTGTTATTGGAGCTGCACTCACCTAGGCAAGTGCAGAGTAACCCATTGCATTCTTGATTTGTGCCTTTTGGATGGTGGATGGACTTGGGGTAGTCAGGGGGTGAATTATTTGATGCAGAATTTGTAACTTCTGACCTAGCCCTGTAGCCATAGAATTTATATTATTAGTCCAATTCAGTTTCTGGTCAATGGTAATCCCCAGGTGGTTGATCGTGGGAGAATTCAGTGATGATAACGCCGAGGGGTGATAGTTAGCTTCTGTCTTGTTGGAGATGGCCATTACCTGGCATTTGTGTGGCACAAATGTTAGTTGCCTCATGTCAACCCAAGCCTGGATGTTGTCCAGGCCTTGCTGTAGTGGGCATGGACTGCTTTAGTATCTGAGGAGAGACATGGTGCTAAACGTTGTGCAATCATCTGTGAACACCCCTACTTCCGACTATATGATGGAAAGAAGATCATTTATGAAGCAGCTGAAGATGGTTGGGCTTCGAACACTACCTTCAGAGACTGCAGTGATGTCATGGAACTGAGATGATTGGACTTCAACCACCACAACCATAACCTTTTATGCTAGATATGACTCCAATCAGCAGAGCATCCCTGTGTATAAAAACAGAATACATGGCACAGAATAATTACAGGCCTTTGGGTCCATTTCCTGATCCTTTTATCTGGGTCACACAATATTGAGTGGTAATCTATTTGTCGTTTTTAAAATAGCTCTCTGATATTTCACTCCCCGGTTCAAGTTGTAACATTAATGGATTTTCAGCACTGTTACGAATTCCCTAAGTTGCAGTGTTGTGTGATCTGTGATGGGTGAATTACCTTATTTAAGGGAAGTTTTTCTCTCTTTTATTTGTGGAAATACCATTTTTTGTATTCATTTGAATTCTCTAAGCAATACTCACAAATGGAAGAACTGGTAATTCAAAAGGATTTTGCAGTTCTTCCAGACTAAAATTCTTAATGGTTATATACATTTAATAGAAACAGATAATAATTATGCAGGCTATCAACTGCAATTGTGCCTCTTTCTCACCAACCTCTGTTGGCCATTATATAACCAACTTCCCCTTACCAGGGATATGCAGGGCTTCAACACCTCCTTCCTATGCAGTGTCTAGTTGCTTGGATCATTATAGCTTACGTGCGTTTGTAAATACTTTTTATTAATAAACCAGCAGGTACGCTAATTTATGATGAGTAGTAAGCCACATACATGTGTAGCAATATTTGGGCTTAATCATCATTGTACTGTTAATTAAACTTTGAGTAATAACCGTCGCTGGTTAAAAAGAAAAAGGAGGCTTATGTCCGGATGAGACTTGAGGGCTCAGGTAGTGCACTAGAAAGCTTTAGATTGGCTAGGAGGGAGTTAAATAGTGAGTTAAGAAGGGCTAAAAGAGGACATGAGAAGACTTTAGCTGATAGGATTAAGGAGAATCCTAAGGCGTTCTATAGATATGTTCAGAACAGAAAGTTGGTTAGGGCAAGATTGGGGCCAGTTAGAGACAGCAGTGGGAATTTGTGTGTGGAGCCGGAAGAGATTGGAGAGGCATTGAACCAATATTTCTCTTCGGTGTTCACGCAGGGGGACATAAATGTAGCTGTGGAGAAAACTGGGTTACAGGGTTGTAAACTGGACAGTATTGCAGTTGATAAGGAGGATGTGCTAGATATTCTTGAGGGTTTGAAAATAGATAAGTCGCCTGGGCCAGACGGGATTTACCCTAGGATTCTCTGGGAGGCAAGAGAGGCGATTGCAGAGCCTCTGGCTCTGATCTTCAGGTCGTCGTTGGTCACAGGTATAGTGCCGGAGGATTGGAGGATGGCGAATGTTGTCCCATTGTTTAAGAAGGGGAACAGAGACTTCCCCGGGAATTATAGACCGGTGAGTCTTACTTCTGTTGTGGGTAAGGTTTTAGAAAAAATTATTAGGGATAGGATTTATAGTTATTTGGAGAGTAATGAATTGATTGGAGATAGTCAGCATGGTTTTGTGGAGGGTAGGTCGTGCCTTCCTAACCTTATTGAGTTTTTTGAGAAAGTGACCAAAGAGGTGGATGGGAGTAAGGCAGTTGACGTAGTATATATGGACTTTAGTAAGGCGTTTGATAAGGTTCACCATGGAAGGCTTCTGCAGAAAATGCAGATGTATGGGATTGAGGGTGATTTAGGTGATTGGATCAGGAATTGGCTGGCGGATAGGAGACAGAGGGTGGTGGTTGATGGTAAGTATTCGTCATGGAGTTCAGTTACGAGTGGCATGCCTCAGGGATCTGTTTTGGGGCCACTGCTGTTTGTAATTTTTATTAATGATCTGGATGAGGGTATAGTTGGGTGGATTAGTAAATTTGCTGATGACACCAAAGTCGGAGGTGTGGTAGATAGCGAGGAAGGGTGTCTTAGTTTACAGGGGAACTTGGACAAGTTGCAGAGCTGGGCCGAGAGGTGGCGGATGGAGTTTAATGTGGAAAAGTGTGAGGTAATTCACTTTGGCAGGAATAACAGATGTGTAGAGTATAGGGCTAACGGTAGGACTCTGAATAGTGTGGATGAACAGAGGGATCTAGGTGTATGTGTACGTAGATCCCTGAAAGTTGGGAATCAAGTAGATAGGGTTGTTAGGAAGACATACGGTGTCTTGGCTTTTATTGGTAGGGGGATTGAATTTAGGAGCTGCAGCGTCATGTTGCAACTGTACAAGACTCTGGTGCGGCCGCACTTGGAGTATTGTGTGCAGTTCTGGTCCCCACATTATAGGAAGGATGTGGAGGCTTTGGGGAGGGTGCAGAGGAGGTTTACCAGGATGTTGCCTGGTATGGAGGGGAGGTCCTATGAGGAGAGACTGAGGGATTTGAGGTTGTTTTCGTTAGAAAGAAGGCGGCTACGAGGGGACCTTATTGAAACATATAAGATGATTAGAGGTTTAGATAGGGTGGATAGTGATAGCCTTTTTCCTCGGATGGAGAAAGCTAGCACGAGGGGGCATAGCTTTAAATTAAGGGGTGGTAGTTATAGGACGGATGTCAGGGGTAGGTTCTTTACCCAGAGGGTGGTGAGGGATTGGAATGCCCTGCCTGCTGCAGTTGTAAATGCGCCTAGTTTGGGGGCGTTTAAGAGATCCATGGATAGGTTTATGGATGGAAAGGGTTTGGGTTAGGTTAGAGGGTCATTGTTTTTTAACTGGTCGGCGCAACATCGTGGGCTGAAGGGCCTGTTCTGCGCTGTAATGTTCTATGTTCTATGTCCTGAGTTGATGGATTATGGCACTGGACCTGATTTTGTAATCTATTTTATTATGTTCATTATTTTTGCTATTTGTAAATATTACATTACCTCCAGTGACTATCTGTGGTCCAGGAACTTAGTTGGAAAATAAAGGTGTGCTAGTATTTTACTTGCAAAGCGGATTTCCCTTCCAGGGCATGATGTAGGTGGACTTGTATGTATAGCAACCAGTATTTTCAAATGTGCTGAACAAAACCTTCAAGCAATAATTAAGTGTGTCATTAATTAAATAAATGTAACTAATTTTTAAAAATCCTCTTCATTCAGGTATCATGCCTTAGGAGGGCATTGGCAGCCATGGACTTCTATTGGATTGGTCCCTGGTTACTGCTGTGG
Source organism: Carcharhinus amblyrhynchos (assembly GCF_965287045.1). Taxonomy (NCBI): domain Eukaryota; kingdom Metazoa; phylum Chordata; class Chondrichthyes; order Carcharhiniformes; family Carcharhinidae; genus Carcharhinus; species Carcharhinus amblyrhynchos. The sequence goes on along the minus strand of NC_137345.1, from coordinate 34,145,945 downwards.
TTTGCTGTTGCTTTCAGCAGTATGTTTACTGCCTGCTATTTGGCATATCGGAAGAATTTGCAGGCTGGTAACCAAAATGCTTGGCCATGTTATGAATGCCTGTTCCATGACCACAAGTTTTGAAATGGAACTTCAACCTGCCACTGCATCACAAGGCCTCTGAGCAGTACAGCTTCATGAGGAGTAAAGGCCTCTTTGCATTAAGTCATACCTCTGGCTGGACCATTGTATTGTAGTATGAGAGGTTTATTCTAACTGTGTGATAATGAAACAGTATACAGTACAGGAAGTGATGCAGTGCCTCATGATCTTGCTGTCTTGTAGACCTGATGATATGTAGTTCACAATAAGAGATGTTCCAGTGACATTGATATTTGCCTTGCCTCAGCAGACTCTCTCAAATTCTGTGTTGGCATCACAAGATCAAAAATATATGCATTGTCAAGTTCCTCACTCTGTAAATCATGAATGTTAGTCACCTCTCATTTGTGGACCAGAACCAAAGTCTGGAGCTCTGCTGGTATTTAGTGATGATTTTGCACTTTTGATTTTTAAATTTAGTCTGAATGCTTAAGTTGTGGCAGTTGTATACACATCTCTTTAGAGATAATGTGACATTGCTTGTACTGAATTTTACAAAGGTGGAAAATGATCTAAACTGCCTGAAAATGTATTGTAATTTAGGATGAAGTGTTAGTGTGTTCTGCTTAACAAACTTGTCACAAGTGTTTGTATCTTTGTTGTCCGAAGCTCCTATTCCATAACCCACATGCACTTGCCCTGCTAATCCTCTGACACTAGCATGGTCAATTAACCTAACCGGCACATTTTTGCACTGTGGAAGGAAACCTGAGCACCCAGAGAAAACTCACTGGAAATGTGCAGTAAGAAGTGGGTAGCACTGCTGCCTGACAGTGTCAGGGACTGTGTGGAGTTTGCACATTCTCCCTGTGTCTGCATGGGTTTTCTCTGGGTGCTCAGGTTTCCTTCCACAGTGCAAAAATGTGCTGGTTAGGTTAATTGGCCATGCTAGAGTCAGAGGATTAGCAGGGTAAGTGTATGTGGGTTACAGAATAGGGGCTGGTACCACAGTGGTTAGCACTGCTACTTCACAGCACCAGGGATGCAGGTTTGATTCCAGGCTTGGGTCATTGTCTGTGTGGAGTTTGCACCTTCTCCCCGTGTCTGCGTGGGTTTCCTCCGGGTGATCCAGTTTCTTCCCACATTTTGAAAGACGTACTGGTTAGGTGAATTGAACCAAATAGGCACTGGACTGTGGCGACTAGGGGAATTTCACAGTGACTTCATTGCAGTGTTAATGTAAGCCTTACTTGTGACTAATAAATAAACTTTAACTTTTTAGTTATTGGAGACGTCAATGTTGGTGTACACAAATTGTGAACACACCTGAATCTTTGAAAAAAGTCTTGCTCTTTCGGTTGATAGTATGAACAGAGCAATATCTTGATCACATTATCTTTACACTGATTACATTACTTGGTGATATTTTTCATTTAAGGTGTCCTTATATTTATATAGCCTGTTATTCTTCAGTGGAACGCAGTGAGATATCATTAATATTTCTGTATTGCATTTTTTGTTTTACACGTTGCATTTGAGAAATTTAAGAATGTGAAAACTTTAGCAAAGCAGTATAAGCCAAGAAATAGGTCATCTTAACAACAAAATACTGAAGTATAGTTAAGCAATGCATCTTGCTTATTTGGAGATTGAGATTGCCTTGCTTCTAATTTTAGTTAGAAAAAAAACCAGCCTGTAGTTTGGATAATTGCTAAATTGAATCCATTTTGAAGTCAGTACTAGAATTCTAATGTTTTACTTGCATAGTTGATTTTACCTTCAATTTATAACTATATGATAAACTTACTTCACATGCGTATCACCACTGATAAAGAGATTCAACTCTGGGTCAGTTGTGCTAGTTCAGCTACTGCAAGCTATGATGGCGAGTGTTTGACAAAGACCTCCAAAGTCATCAAAAGGCCTAGTGCTCAGAACAGTTAGTGTCACTGCACTGCAGATCTAGATTGAATTTCAGCACTGGAGAAATGACTTCAGCAATGTCTGTGCTGCATTTTCTGGATTCATTGGGAGGATCATTGAATAAAGGCTAATGTCCTCAAAGTCAGCTTCACAAACATTCAGGCAAAACTCCACAAAATCCAAATTCGGTGGACTAGACTTTATTGAAAGGTACAAGGTTCTGGTGAGCATGAGAGGATGGATATTGGAAGGATGCTTTCTCTTTTGGGGGAAACTAGAATTAGGGGCCACTATTTGAATAAGGAGTTTCCCTTTTAAGATAGAGATATGGAGAATTTTTTCTGAGGGTTGTTACTCTATGGAGTTCTCTTCTGCAGAAAGCATTGGAGGTTGTGTCATTGAATTTATTCATGTTGAGAGCACAGCCAGTTTAACCATGATATTATTGAATGATGGAACAGACTTGAAGGGCCGAATGGCCTATACCTCCTACGTCTTGAGCTCCTATGTGCCCAGGTGGCCATAAACCGCTTCCCCCACTAGGTCTTGTTCTCTCAAATGGTCACCGTTCCAGGCAGTTGAAAGAAAAAACTTGAAAGACACTCTGAAATTGTCAGTGGAGTGGCACTGACTTCAATGACTGGGAGGAGATTGCTACCAATTGTTGAGAATGGCAGTAACCTGTCCATCAAGCTGCAGCACAAGTCACGGCATCTTACTGATGCAGGATGGTGTCAAACATGGAGAAAATAGTAAACAAATCCTACATTCCAGATACCACCAACTCATGGGATGTCCTGCCCTATGTGCCCAAAGACATGTGGGTTTGGAATCAACTGTTCAGTCATATGAAAACCCATGACAGATAAATGAAATCTTGAGCACTCGTCATCCTTGGTTTAAGGTGCAGGCGCTGACACCAACGTATTTGGAATATCTTGATAGATCAGAGTGTTATTTTTGCAAATTTTCCCATGAGCCTGTGATATTATGTTTATAATAACCACAGGACTGATCCAGTGAATAAAAAAGACATGAGCAATTGTATTTGTTTGTAAAATCGATTGTAATGGGGTAGTTACTTCCTACTATGTTTAAAATAGCCAAGGCCTCTGCAGGGGCAAGCTGCTTTATTTTAAACTTGTGCTTGAGACTGAGGAAAGTGGCTTGCAGCTGGGCCTTCACAGTACCATTTATAATGCTGTAGCTTATCAAAAAACTCAATATATGCTCTATCTTTACTACACGTGTAAAATTATTTTTAAACTGTCCAGTGATAGCTTTGTAGTACTTGCTGTTTAACTTGAAGTCAATTGATATCATTATTGATGAGCGCTTGACCAGAAATCATTCTTGGTGGTTGGAGAACAAAGTAAATTTCAGAATCGGCAAAAGCCTATATGCTTCAATAGCAAAAGTGAAGTGGGTTCGCTCAGCTCGCACTTTCCAATTATTTTGCACACTTGGTCACACATGACCAAGCTCTGGTCATAAACCCAATTCCCAGAGGGAGTTAATTATTCCTACTTGCTCAATCTAAAATGTTGCAATCCCAGCTGATACTGGACAAGTCAAATTCCACAGTGAAAGCTGGCTTGATGGTTCCCTTCTTTAGTAAGTTAGTAAACAAATTTACAGGAATCTGCTGATGTACTTTTAACACAAAATAAAACATTCATTTAACAGCAAAACTGGACAATATTACACCAGACAAAAAAATTGGAAAGATTTCAGTACCAATAGAAAATTCAAGTATTTGCTGTTCTTTCACACCCAGCTAGCCCTGTACGGGTGCATATAAATTCAGAAAGATGTCTATTTTATACTCTTAATATTCAGGACAAGTAAGTATACGGTACATATGAGTCAGTTGGCAAACTGTGGGCTGCCACACACTAATACAAATGAAAGATGTGATCAAAGATTGTGAATTATTCAACAACTCACCCAGATGCTTGTCACAACTTGAGCCACCCCTTTTCACTGAAACATTCTTTCTCATAAAGATTTACAATCTCCACCTTTGCAGTACTTTCCTTTGCATTCTCTTCTAATCTTCCAATTCTCTTCCACTCAGATGGCTTCAAACAGGACAACCTCCTTGGTTTCAGTCTTAACTCATGGAATTCCTTTCCCTTGGATTTCCCCATAAATTTGAGCTTTATCTGCTAAACACACTTTCAGAACTTTGGCTATGACGAGCAGAACCCCACTGCTCCAAAAAAACCTGCAGTAAGGAGTCATCAAGCTGTAGGCTGCCTCTTCTGATTTTCTGGGCTTTCCTTGAGGACATTTGCTTCAAGCTTTCTGCAGTTCTCTTTATTTCACAGCATGTTTTTCTCCTTTTTCTCAACAAGATTGTTTCTGATCTCTTAGCTGGGGGCTGGGTTCTGCCCCACTTCCCTGTTTACATATGAACAGAAGAATTAGGAGTAAACCCCTCAGCCTGCTCTGCCATTCAATAAGATCTGATTCTAATCTCAATTTCACATTCCTGTCTATTCCTGATAACCTTTCACCCCCTTGCTTCTCAACAATCTATTAAGCTGTGTTTTAAAAATATTCAAAGACTCTGCTTCCACTGCTTTTTGAGGAGGAGTTACAAAGACTCATGGTCCTCTGAAGAAAACGATTTTCCTCACCTGTCTTAAATGAACAATCTATTTAATTTCAAACAGTGACCTCCCAGTTCTGGATTTTCCTGCATGAGGAAACATCTTCACATCTACCTTGTCAGTAGCCCTCAGCATTTTAGAGGTTTGAATTGATTTGCCTGTTGCTCTTCTAAACTCCAATAGCTGGCAAGTCTCGCTTGTCCAACCTCTCAAATATCAGAAAATTACAGCACAGGAACAGGCCCTTCGGCACTCCAAGCCTGCACCGACCATGCTGCCCGACTTAACTAAAATCCCCTACCGTTCCAGGGACCATATCCCTCTATTCCCATCCTATTCAGGTACTTGTCAAAACGTACCTTAAAAGTCACTACCATATCTGCTTCCACTCCCTCTCCCAGCAACGAGTTCCAGACACCCACTACTTTCTATGTAAAAAATCCAGCTTGTACATCTCCTTTAAACCTTGTCCCTCTTTCCTTAAACCTGTGCCCCCTAGTAATTGACTCTTCCATCCTGGGAAAAAGCTTCTGACTATCCACTCAGTCCATGCCTCTCATAATCTTGTAGACTTCTATCAGGTCTCCCTTCAATCTCTGTCAGTCCAGTGAGAACTAACCAAGTTTCTCCACCCTCTCCTCATAGCTAATGCCCTCCATACCAGGCAACATCCTGGTAAATATTTTCTGTACCCTCTCCAAAGCCTCCAAATCCTTCTGGTAGTGTGGTGACCAGAATTGAACACTATATTCCAAGTGCGGCTTAACTAAGGTCCTATCAAGCTGCAACATGACTTGCCAGTTTTTAAACTCAGTATCCCGGCTGATGAAAGCAAGCATGCTGTATGCCTTCTTGACTACCTTCTCTACCTGCGTTGCCACTTTCAATGACCTGTGTATTTGTGCAGTTAAATCCCTTTGCCTATCAATACTCTTAAGGGTTCTGCCATTTAATGTATATTTCCTATCTGTATTAGACCTTCCAAAATGCATTACCTCACATTTGGTTGGATTAAACTCCATCTGCCATCTCTGCGCCCAAGTCTCCAACTGATCTATATCCTGCTGTATCCTCTGATGGTCCTCATCATATCCGCAAATCCACTAATCTTTCAATCAGTCACTAATCAATCCAGTTAAATTTTCCTCTTCCCGTACCCTGCCCTCTGGGATAACTACTCTCGAATGGCGTTTCTCTTCAGGTCACCTGATTATCAGCCTAGAGAATGTAAACAAGACAAACTGCATGTGTGGCCGCTTCCTGACCAGCGCATACACGGGAGATGCAGAAGTGGAAAAAGACTTGAACAAGCTAACTATTTGGGTTTTACAACCATGCGTCTAATAACTTTTCCCTCTTCTCTGCTCTAACCAGAACCATTCCGGCTGCTTCATATAACCAGGATGAGGATATTCAAATGATCACCCTGATAAATGTGTTCTGACCAAGATATTCTTTCTAAAGTGTAATGCCCAGAAGTATCCATGCTACTCTGAGGCCTGACTTGATTTGTAAAGACATTGCATGTCTTCCTTGTTTTTGTTTTCATTGTCTCTATTTACAATCTGAAGAAAGCCATAAGCTTTCTTACTGGATGTGCCAACTTCAAGGATTAATGAATATGCATACCACTCTTAATGAATATTTTCAAATATATTGTATCCTTACAATTACTTCACAGTTACCTATGTGAAATTGTATTTGTCATATGCATTCTCATTTCACTAGTCTGTCCATTACTACCTAGTTCACTAGGTTTTGTGGCACTAGCAAGCTTTGTAATTGAAGTTCCTTTACCCAAGTCCAGGACATGTATCCATAATAAGAAAAGCAGTCTGGGCCAGGCCAGCATTTATTGCCCATCCCTAATTGTCCTTGAAAAGGTGATGATGAGCCTTGAGCCACAGTGGTCCACCCAGAGAGCAGTTGGAGAGGAAATTCTAAGATTTTTACTCAGTGACAGTGAAATAACAGCGATGTATTGCCAAGTCAGGATGGGGAGTGGCATGGAGGGTGACTTCTAGGTGGAGGTTCCCATGTGTTTTTGATGTTGGTCTCCTAAATGGTACAGGTTGTGGGTTTGGAAGGTGCTGTTTCAGGGGCCTTGATGAGTTCCTGAAGTGCATTTGTAGCTGCTGCTACTTGTGGTGGTAGTGAATGTTTGTAATCTTTATTAATGATCTGGATGAGGGTATAGTTGGGTGGATTAGTAAATTTGCTGATGACACCAAAGTCGGAGGTGTGGTAGATTGTGAGGAAGGGTGTCATAGTCTGCAGGGAGACTTAGATAGGTTGCAGAGCTGGGCCGAGAGGTGGCAGATGGAATTTAATGCGGAGAAGTGTGAGGTAATTCACTTTGGTAGGAGCAACAGATGTGTCGAGTATAGGGCTAACGGGAGGACTTTGAATAGTGTGGATGAACAGAGGGATCTAGGTGTATGTGTACATAGATCCCTGAAAGTTGGGAATCAAGTAGATAAGGTTGTTAAGAAGGCGTACGGTGTCTTGGCGTTTATTGGTAGGGGGATTGAATTTAGGAGTCGCAGCGTCATGTTGCAACTGTACACTACTCTGGTGCGGCCGCACTTGGAGTACTGTGTGCAGTTCTGGTCCCCACATTACAAGAAGGATGTGGAGGCTTTGGAGAGGGTGCAGAGGAGGTTTACTAGGATGTTGCCTGGTATGGTGGGGAGGTCCTATGAGGGGAGACTGAGGGATTTAGGGTTGTTTTCGTTGGAAAGAAGGCGGCTAAGAGGGGATCTTATTGAAACATATAAGATGATTAGAGGTTTAGATAGGGTGGATAGTGATAGCCTTTTTCCTCGGATGGAGAAAGCTAGCACGAGGGGGCATGGCTTTAAATTAAGGGGTGGTAGTTATAGGACGGATGTCAGGGGTAAGTTCTTTACCCAGAGGGTGGTGAGGGATTGGAATGCCCTGCCTGCTGCAGTTGTAAATGCGCCTAGTTTGGGGGCGTTTAAGAGATCTCTGGATAGGTTTATGGACGAAAAGGGATTGGTATAGGCTAGTGGGTCATTGTTTTTGTAACTGGTCGGCGCAACATCGTGGGCCGAAGGGCCCGTTCTGCGCTGTAATGTTCTATGTTCTATGTTTGTGAAAGGGATGCCAGTCAAGTGGTTTGCTTTATCTGGAATGTTGGTGAGCTGCTTCAGTGTTAGAGCTGCGCTTATCCAGGCAAGTTGAAAGTATTTCATCACACTCCTTGCTTGTGCCTTGTAGGTAGTGGACAGGCTTTATGGGGTTGGGAGCTGAGTAATTGGCTGCAGGTGTTCAAGCCTCTGACCACCTCTTATGGCCACGTGTATTTTTACGTCTAGTCCAGTTCAATTCCAGGGGATGGGTATCTGTGGAGTTACAGTTGTTGTTGAATGTTGGCTGGGGTCAGGGCAGGTTCTGGAGCACAAGCCTTCAGGACTTTTGCCGAAATATTGTTAGGGCCTTTGCAGTATCCACGTTTCTTGATATGCGGAGAGAATCAAATTGGCTGAAGATTGTTGCAAATGCCAAAGCTTTAGTTTTTTTTCACTGAGGTGCTGAGCTCTCTCATCGTTGAAGATGGGGATATTTGTGGAGCCACCTCCTCCAGTGAGTATAATTGTCCACTGTCATTCATGACTGGATGTGGCAGGGCTGCAAAGCTTAGATCTGGTCCCTTGGTTGCAGAATTAGTCAGCTCTGTCAATCGCTTGCTGCTTGTGCTGTTTGGCATGCAACTAACTCTGTGTTGTACTTCATAAGGTTGACACCTCATTTTTAGCAATCCTGGCATGCTCTGCTGCACTTCTTATTGAAGCACTTCTTAAACTTAGCTTGGTGATAATGGTGGACTGGTTTGCAGATTATGGTTGAGTACAACTCTAATAATGGCCCCCAGTGTCTTCCATCTAGAGTCTTGAGTTGCTAATCTGTTTGAAATTGATCCCATTTACCAAGGTGGTGGTGCTACACAACAGTGCATCTTTGATGTGAACAAGGATTGTGCATGGTCACTCTTACTGATACTGTCATGGACAGGTGCATCTGCAGCTGATAGATTGGCGAGGATGAGGTAAATGTGTGTTTTTCTCTTTTGGTTCTCTTGCCACTTGCTGCAGACCCTTTCGAGGAGCTTTTATGGACCAAGCTGGTTGAGTCCCAGCGGTACTACTAAGCCATTCTAATTTAAGACTTTGTCGTGGGAGGAGCTTTTTTTTAATGCAGAGCAGAGTACCTTTTAAATATGGTGTCCCAAACTCTCTGGAGCGCCTCCTATTAGGCTCTGCCAGAGTAACAATGGAAACCACAGAGAACTCTGCACTGTGGTGGTTTCTGTGAGTGCTAGAGAATATGGAGGGAAAACTCAGCTCTGCAATTGAAGAGTTACATGCTACTTTTGTCACTGAAACCAACGTTGGCAATTTACAAGAAGATTCTGCCTACGATCTGTAAGGTATGATTCCGTGTGTATGACCATGTCAGTCTGTTACTTGATTTGTTTGAGAGATAGAACATAGAAAAACTACAGCACAAACAGGCCCTTCAGCCCACAAGTTGCGCCGAACATATCTCTACCTGCTAGGCTGACCTATAACCCTTAATCTTACTCTTAAAAGACCATATTGAATCCGCCATCACCACCAGTGCCGGCAGCCGATTCCACGCACCCACCGCCCTCAGTGAAAAACTTACCCCTGACGTCTCCTCTGTACCTACTCCCCAGCACCCTAAACCTGTGTCCTTTTTCCCTGGGAAAAAGCCTCAGAGAATTCACCCAATCAATACCTCTCAACATCTTATACACCTCTTTCAGGTCACCTCTCATTCTTCGTCTCTCCAAGGAGAAAAGACTGAGCTCTCTCAGTCCTCATAAGACATGCCACTCAATCCAGGCAACATCTCCTCTGCATCCTTTCAGTGGCTTCCACATCCTTCCTGTAATGAGGCAACCAGAACTGAGCACAGTGCTCCAAGTGAGGTCTGACCAGGGTCTTATACAGCTGCAGCATTATCTCCGACTCCTAAACTCAATTCCTCGATTGATGAAGGCCAGTACACTGTACGCCGCCTTAACCACATCCTCTACCTGCAAAGCCGATTTGAGAGTTGTGTGAACCCGGACTCCAAGATCCTTCTGATCTTCCCCACTGCTAAGAGTCTTCATCCCATTTGACCTGCCAGAATGAACCATCACACACTTATCCGTGTTGAAGTCCATCTGCCACTTCTCCGCTAGGTCTTGCACCTATCTATATCTCGCTGCAACTTCTGACATCCCTTCAAACTATCCACAACACCTCCGACCTTTGTGTCATTGGCAAACTTATCAATCCATCCCTCCACCTCCTCATCCAGGTCATTTACAAAAATCACAAAGAGCAAGGGTCCCAGAACAGATCCCTGGGGCACTCCACTGGTGACCGACCTCCATGCAGAAGAAGACCCATCTACAACCACTCCTCCTGATTTTGGCAAAAGCCTCCTGATGCTTGTAAGGAAGGCTTTGCAACGTCAACAGGGTTGAATCTACCGTTATCACTTCCAGCGCCCAGTTCAATGCTGGGGGCCTGTCTGGTTTCATCCTTATGTAATTTTCTTTAATGGTTTGCTGCAACTTAGTGGTTTGCTGGGCCATTTCAGAGGACATTTAAGAGTCAGCCATACTGCTGTGGATCTGGAGTCACGTGGCCCAGAATTCTCAGGCCTCGCTCATGGCTGGGATTCTCCAACCCTCCTCCTGTGAATGGAGATTTGGCTGAGTGTCTGCCTCAGAACGATCAATTGTGTCACATGCACCATTTTAAAAAAGGAGAACTTAAAGAGACCTCATAACTATGTTTACTGTGTTGGAGATTCATGGCAGTTGTTGCTGTTTTGGAACTTGTGACCCCAAAATTTCATTTTGTGACCTCACTCTAGATTGCGATTGATAGTTTGGGACGCCCAGGTCTAAATGCACATCAGCTGCATTTTCTTCATGCGTACTCTTACTTCACCAAATAACTCAGTCCAAATCTTCAAATATGATTTGACGTTAATCAAAAAAACACTGGTGTTCATTTCTCAAAGGGAAGATTGGTTTGTCCACTACAATCTTACCCCTTGTTGTTTTCCCATCACTGAAGTTGTACTGAATAGTCAAATTTACCCATCCTTCCCTTTTTGGGACAGGAATGTAACAGGTGGCAGTTCCTCCATTGTTCCCATTCTGGTAATTGAGATCAACTGGTCTCCACTGCTTGTATGCACTACATAAATTGTGATTGGATCTCTGCTGTGCAGTTGAATACTGTAAACTACTTGGATGATTGTAGAACTGTTCTAGTTTATCTAAGTTGTTTGACCATAAGAAATAGACCAGAATTTGGCCACTCGGCCATCGAGTCTGCTCCACCATTCAATCATAGCTGGTATTTTTCTTATCCCCATTGTCCTGCCTTTTCCCCATAACCCCTTATTAATCAAGAACCCATCTATCTCTGTCCTAAATTCACTCAATGACTGGGCCTCTACAGCCTTCTGTGGCAAAGAGTTCCATAGATTTACCACACTCTGGCTGAAGAAGTTCCTCCTCATCTGTTTTAAAGGATCATCCCTTTAGCCTGAGGTTGTGCCCTCTGGTTCTAGTTTTTCCTACTTGTGGAAACATCCTCTTCATGTCCACTCCATCCGAGCTTCGCAGTATCCTGTAAGATTCAATAAGATGCTCCCTCATCCTTCTAAACTCCTATGCATACAGACCCAGAGTCCTCAACTGTTCCTCATATGGAAGCTGTTCATTCTAGGAATCATTCTTGTGAACCTCCTCTGGACCCTTTCCAAGTCCAGCACATCCATCCTTCGATACGGGGCCCAAAACTCTCAAATGGGGACACACTTCCTGCAGAGAAATCTGTCAATGAGACTAGATTGCTCCCCAATTTCCCACATCTGGCAGGAGGAGCATACCACTGCCCTTATCCTTTTACTTGTATAAAATATCAACTCACCTTTCCGTTACTTGTGGTCCTCAAATGATTTTCTTTTGGTTAGAGGAGGAGATAGGCAGGGAAACACACTGAAGTACCTTTGGGGCTTAACTGCCATCACAACAGCTCCTCCATAGATCACCTTCTAGTAGCAGAGCCTTTTACAGCCTCAGAAGTACATTCCTTGGATTTAGATATGTTGAATGGAGGTTAAAACAAACAATTATGCTAATATAATAAAAAAAATTTGATTTTCCTTTGAGTTGCTGCATAGTTACAAAATTGTATAGAAATGGGGACCAAAAGAGAATAATTAATACTTAAGGTCTAATTCAATATCATGTCAATTCTGTCTTCTATTATATGTCTTCAATTCTTTTGGTTTTCATAATCTCCAAACTCTGACAAAATTCTCTACCTGTTTTAAAAATAAACTTATTAAAACCACCTTCAAAAATAGCTTCAAGAAACTTGGATTGTCAGCACTGACATTGGCCAAATCTGTACGTTGGAAGTTTTCATGTTCCAAACGCATATATAGAGCAAGGCATTCACACACCTGCCAAATGTCCTGAATTTCTAGAGAGCAGTACATATATAGTGATACTTTACTTAGAATGTTAAGCATGTCATAAAATGCATGTTCAAACAAACTTGAGCATTCATGGGGCAGCAGCATGCATTGATGGGATCAGTTGTGCCTGTTTAATTTTTTTATTCAGTCTTTTGGCGCAAAAGTATAAACTAAAAAAAACAAAGAACATTCATTGAGAGTTAATAAATTTAAACTACATTATATTATGCAATTGTGAGGCTGGTGAGGGCAGCAGAGCGGTGAAGCTGATTGATTGTTGCAGATAAGATTTGCATAGATAGTCTCTGCTACCAGAAGGTGGACCTCTGAAAGGCATCCTCTGTGTTTGAGCGAAGGCAAGTGTCGAGGGGAGGGCAGCAAAGCTTTGCGTAGGCGCAGTCACTGCTACTAGAAGGTGATCTATGGAGGAGCTGTTGTAATGGCAGTTAAGCCCCAAAGACGACTACAGTGTGTTTCCCTGCCTACCTCCTCTAACCAAAAGAAAATCATTTGAGGACCACAAGTAATGGAAAGGTGAGTTGATACTATTTTATACAAATAAAAGGATAAGGGCAGTGGTATGCTCCTCCTGCCAGATGTGGGAAATTGGGGAGCAACCTAGTCTCCTTGACAGCTTTGTCTGTAGGAAGTGTGTCCAGTTGCAGCTCCTCACAGACCGCACTATTCCTTTGATGTGGCAGGTGGATGCATTGCGGAGCATACAGGAGGCAGAGAGTGTGATAGACACTAATTTCAGGGAGGTTATCACACCACAGGTTGAGTCAGGTAGATGGGTGACTACCAGGAGAGGCAGGCAGGTAGCACAGGAGTCTCCTTTTCAAACAGGTACACCATTCTGGATGTTGTTCGTCCATCGTCGTGGATGAGGACCTTGACACCATTAGTTATTTTGAGGCTGGATGCGGTGTGTCCGAAGATGACTGATCAGGCCAATTTGGGCACGGAATGTCCTGGCACATGTTAGACAGACTTGTGTAGGCACTGTAGTTGTTGTGCTGGTGGCTCTGGACTTGCGCAGCTTGCGCTTAAGTTGTGCTTTAGCAATGCACCTTGCTTCGTAAGCTTGACAGCTCTTGTGGATGAGGCAGTGCCAGGTAGGGGCGGTTTTGTGCCAGCGCTTCTCAGATGGTTGTGTCTATGTCAAGCGACTTCAGGGAGGCCTTGAGTGTGTCTTTGTAATGTTTCTTCTGCCCTTCATGCGAGCGTCTTCCAGCAGAGAGTTCCCCAATAAGGAGCTGCTTGGGTATATGCTCATCTGGCATACGGATGACATGACCTGCCCACCAGGTCTGCGCTCTCATTAGCAGTGTGTGGACTGATGGTAGACTTGCTGTAGAGAGAACTTCAGTGTCTGGTACATTGTCTTGCCATCTGCTGCGTAATATTCTGCGAAGACAAGTCATGTGGAAATGATTGAGCTGTCTTGCATGCCTTCATTACACAGTCCATGTTTTATAGACATACAAGAGGGTAATGAGTACCATGGCGCTGTAGACCTTCAGTTTTGTGGCTAGGCTAATTCCTCAATGTTCCCACACAGTGGAGTGCAGTCTACCAAAAGCAGAACTTGCCTTTGCTATCCTGCAGTTAACTTCTGTATCAATAGTCACTGCTTGGGAGAGGGTGCTGCCAAGTGAACTGGTCCACTGCCTGTAGTTTCTGCTGTTTGATTGTGATTATGGGTTCTGTGTAGGGTGCATGAAGAGCAGGCTGGTGCATGACTTCAGTCTTTTTAATGTTAATGGTGAGTCCAAAGTTGTCACAAGCCGTGGAAAATTTGTCCGTACTGACTTGCATTGATCGGCAAAGAGGAAGTCTTTCAGAACAGCCTCCCTCGCTTTGGTAATAGCTTGAAGTCTCCTCAGGTTGAAGAGCTTTCCATTCACTCTGCACTTGAGGCTGATTCTAGCAACACTGTCCTGGAAGGCATCATTCAGCATGGCAGAAAACATCATGCTGAACAGTGTGGGTGCGAGCACATAGCCATGTTTGATGCTATTGGTGACTGGGAATGCCTCAGAGGATTCGCTGCCATGCAGTACTCTGGCCATCATGGAACTGGTGTACCATCTGAATGAATTTGGGGGACAGCCGAAATTTGACATGATCCTCCACAGGCCGTGTCGGCTGACAGTGTCAGAGGCTTTTGCGAGGTCAACAAAGGTTGTGTAGAGCTCGCAATTCTGCTCCTGATACTTCTCCTGAAGTTGGCGTGCAGTAAAAATCATGTCAGTAGTCCCGCGACCTTTGCGGAAGCCACGCTGTGACTCTGGAAGCAGGCCCAGCTCCAGATGAGTGACCAGATGATTTAGCAGGACTCTTGCAAGGGTTTTTCCTATGATAGAGAGCAGTGAGTTTTCTCGGTGGTTGTCGTGACCAATGGAAGCATCTTTAAGTTCCTGAGAAATGGATCCTTGCTTTCAAAAGGACCAGAACAACTCAGTGAGCTTCTTGATAAGTGCAGGACCAGCAGCTTTGTAGACCTCTGCTGGTATGGCATCTGCCCCTGGGGCTTTGCCACGGGATAGCTGGCTGACAGCTTTCGTGACTTTGGCTACTACTGGTGGGTCATCCATGGCGCTGTTGATATCAGTCTGGGGAATCCTGTCTATTGCCTCATCGTTAGTAGATGATGGTTGGTTGAGGACGGCTTCAAAGTGTTCAGCCCATCTCTGCAGGATCTGAGCCCTCTCTGTACTGAGAGTTGTACCACCTGTACTCTGGAGGGGGAACTCCTGAGAGATTTGAGGCCCATAAAGAATGTTGAGGGCTTCATAGAACCACTTCAAGTCGTTTCTGTCAGTGTATCCCTGTATTTCATCTGCCTTGGCGCTCAGCCGGGCATCCTGCATTTTACGCAGTTTATTCTGGACTGTCCTGTGAACACCGGTAAAAGCATTTTTTTTGGCAGCTGATGATGGGTCGTTCTGACAGGCCCAATGAAGACGGTGCTTTTCAACAAGTAGAGCCTGTATCTCCTCATCATTCTCATCAAACCAATCATGCTGCTTGCGGGTAGAGCTGCCGAACATCTTCGGTGCAGATGAATGGACAGCATTCCTGAAGCATTCCCAGTCGTCCTCAGCACTGCCTCTGAGGTGTAGGACAGTGAGCTTGATTTCTAAGTCTTCAGCCAGTGCTGAAGCTATGCTGGGGTTCTTTAGCTTGGCCGCATTGATTCTTTTCATAACCTTACTTCCATGTGGTCACCTCTTGGGTCTGATGTGGAGCCTCATTTAGGAGACAATGAGCCTGTGATCTGTCCAGCAGCCAGCACCACACATGGCCTTGGTCACTCTGACATCCTGCCTGTCTTTTCTCCTGACAATGACATAGTCGATAAGATGCCAGTGCTTAGGGCGGGGGTGCATCCAGGAGGTCTTGTTACGGATAGACAGATGGAATATTGTGTTGGTGATGAGGAGGTCGTGTGCTGCACAGGTCTTCATTAAGAGTAGGCTGTTACTGTTACACTTGCCCACTCCATGCCTCCCCATGACTCCCTGCCAGATTGCAGAGTCACACTCTATTCTTGCATTGAATTCGCCAAGCAAGATCAGCTTGTCGGTACTCCTTACTGTTGAAAGTAGGGCATCTAGTTCTTCGTAGAACTTGTCTTTCATCTCGTCCGGTTTGTTCATTGTGGGGGCATAGGCCCTGATCAGGGTGGCTTGACTTCTGTTCTGTAGCGAAAGCTGTAATGTCATAATCCGGTCGTTCACACCCTTGGGTAGACTATCAAGCTTCCAAGCAAGGTGACTCCTGAAGGCGAATCCAACTCCAGTATCATGACGCTTATCACTGCCACGACAGCTCCAGAAAAGTGTATCCACCTCCAATTTCAGTCAACTGACCTACATTGGCAAGACAAGTTTCACTCAGGCTTCAATGTCAATGTCATATCTTGCAAGCTGTCTGGCAACTATGGCTGTTCTTCTCTCTGGTCTGTCTGCTGTAGGATTGTCCAAAAGCGTGCGCACGTTCCAGATGCTGATGGTGAGTGGTGTCACCTTGTGTTTTATTTTGTGCGTTCGACTGCAAGATGGGATCCCCGTCAGCCGCGGTAAACTGGCCAGGGTGTAGTGAAGCAGACAATGTTTAGGGCACCTTTTCTAACCCCTTGCTCACTCTACGGAAGTGAGCAGTGCGTTCCTGAAGAGGACTGCTCAGTCGCCCAGGTTGACGCTGAGTTTCACTGCTGCTTCGATCAGTGGAAAACGACCATTAGACTTGAGCTGCCTGTATGCAGGTCTGTGCTTCAGCTCCCGGTGTATCCGCACCTGCTGCTTTGTCGCTCGCCCATCGCCATAGGACTTAGAAGGTTGAACAGGACGATGATGATGATGGTGTTGAGACTAGCGCTTGATTTGGATTAAAGTGAGGGAGAGTTGCGCAGCATCAGCCTCACTCTCTCTTCCCAATTCCCATCTGGATCCAGTGGCAAGACAGGAGTCAAGACAGCTGGAGATGGGACGAGGCGCAGTGGATGGTCAGGATATCTTCTGTATCTTGTCCTGCTCTTCACATTCCACGAAGCTTGCAGAAACTGCCTTCTTGACTGTTGGACCTTCCATTGGTCTTGTCCGCTCAATCTGCTGCAGTCTGTCTTCACATGCTGGGATAGACGTCTCCCCATCTCACTGAGGGTTGAGACCCCTCGGCTACCCTCACCTGGTTTAGCCGGCTTGTCGAAGCCGTTTCCCAGGATGTGGCCGCTGTCGCATGCAAACAGCTACGGGGAGCCACAGGTGAGAGCTGATTGCCAGGTGGAGACAGAGGGTGGACAAACCGCCCTGAAAAGGACACGACATGTTCCCCCACCAGAGGTACTACCCCTCCCTGACACCCCATACACTTTATCATTCTGGACATTATTGAAGGGGATAGCCTATAAGGGGAGATACCAGAAACACTAGGCCTATGGCACCAGAGCTGGTTCTGCTGTGGAGCAGGATCGGGCAAAGAGCAAGTGAGTAGTAGTAATAAGGGACTCACTAGTTAGAGATGCAAGCAGGCATTTCTGTGACTGCGATCAAGACTCCAGGATGGTGTGTTGCCTCCCTGGTGCCATGGTCAAGGATGTCTCTGAACAGTTGCAGGACATTCTTAAGGGGGAGGGTGAGCAGCCAGAGGTCATTGTAAATATTGGTACCAATGACATAAGTCGGAAAAGGGATGAGGTCCTTAAGTGTGTATATAGAGAGTTAGGCAGAAGGCTAAAGTGCAGGACCTCAAAGATAGTAATTTCTGGACTACTGCTGGTGTCATGTACTAGTGAGAGTAAGAATAGGAAGATGAGGCAGATGAATGCACGCCTGAGAGCTGTGCAGGGGACAGGGATTTAGATTTTTGGATCATTGGGATCTTTTTGGGGAAGGGGTGACCTGTTCAAGAGGGACGGGTTATACCTGAACTGGAGGGGGACTGACATCCTGGCGGGGAGATTGCTAGAGCCACTTGGGAGGATTTAAACTAGTTTGGTAGAGGGGTGGGACCCAAAGCAGTAGGGGGACAAAACAGGAGGTTGAGGACAGCACAGAAATTAAAGAGAGTATATTGAGTAGTAAAGGCAATGTCAGTGATCCTAATCATGTTGTGGAGATGCCAGCGTTGGACTGGGGTAAACACAGTAAGAAGTTTCACAACACCAGGTTAAAGTCCAACAGGTTTATTTGGTAACAAAAGCCACTAGCTTTCAGAGCGTTTGCTGCCCCTTAGTCAGGTGAGTGGGACTTCTATTCAGAAACAGGGCATATAAAGACACAAACTCAATTTACAAGATAATGATTGGAATGCGAGTCTTTACAGGTAATCAAGTCTTAAAGATACAGACAGTGTGAGTGGAGAGAGCGTTAAGCACAGGTTAAAGAGATGTGTATTGTCTCCAGATGTGCTCTTGGGTTCACCTCACACTATCTGTAACCCCCACGACTTGCCTGGACTTGCAAAATCTCACTAACTGTCCTGTTGGGAGACAATACACATCTCTCTAACCTGTGCTTAACATTCTCTCTACTCACATTGTCTGTACCTTTAAGACTTGATTACCTGTAAAGACTTGCATTCCAATCATTATTTTGTAAATTAAGTTTGTGTCTTCATACACAAACTCTGTTTGTGAGTAGAACTCCCACTCACCTGATGAAGGGGCAGCAAGCACTCTGAAAGCTAGTGGCTTTTGCTACCAAATAAACCTCTTGGACTCTAACCTGGTGTTGTGAGACTTCTTACTCGGTCAAAGAAGATGGAAGGTAGCAGTGGAAGGGTGTGTTTCTGAATGGAGAGCTGTGACAAGTGGTGTTTCTCAGGGATCAGTGATGGGACTTTTTAATATATTAAAACATATATACATTTAATATATGTTTGTAATATATATAAATGATTTGGAGGAAAATGTAACTGGATTGATTAGTGAGTTTGCGGACCACACAAAGATTGGTGGATTTGCGGATAGCGATGAGGACCATCAGAGGATACAGCAGGATGTAGATCAGTTGGAGACTTGGGTAAAGAGATGGCAGATGGAGTTGAATCTGGACAAATTTGAGGTAATGCATTTTGGAAGATCTAATACAGATAGGAAATATGCATTAAATGGCAGAACCCTTAAGAATATTGATAGGCAAATGGTTTTGGGTACACAGTTCACTGAAAGTGGCAACGCAAGTGAAGAAGATAGTCAAGAAGGCATATGGTATATACCAGAAGAACGTGGAGGCTTTGGAGAGGATACAGAAAAGATTTACTAGGATGTTGCCTGGTACGGAGGGCATTAGCTATGAGGAAAAGTTGGAGAAACTTGATTTTTTCTTACTGGAGCGACAAAGGTTGAGGGGAGACCTGATAGAAATCTACAACATTGTGAGAGGCATGGACTGAGTGGATAGTCAGAGGCTTTTTTCCAGTGTGGAAGAGTCAGTTACTAGGGGGCACAGGTTTAAAGGAGATGTAGGAGGCAGATTTTTTACACAGAGAGTAGTGGGTGCCTGGAACTCGTTGCCGGGGGAGGTTCTAGAAGCGGATAAGGTAGTGACTTTTAAGGGGCGTCTTGACAAGTACATGAATGAGATGGGAAAAGAGGGATATATAGTCCCCGGAAGGGTAGGGGGTTTTAGTTAAGTCAGGCAGCATGGTCAGTGCAGGCTTGGAGGGCCAAAGGCCCTGTTCCTGTGCTGTAATTTTCTTTGTTCTTTGTTCAGGCCAGTAAGCCTCACGTCTGTGGTGGGTAAGTTGTTGGAAGGACCTACAGGCATTTTGAGACACAGGACTGATGAGGAACGGTTAGCACGGCTTTGTGAGTGGAAAATCTGACAGGATCCAGGATGAAGTAGCTAAATGGATGCAAAATTGGCTTAATGATATAAGCCAGAGGATAGTTGTAGAGAGTTGTTGTTCAAACTGAAAACCTGTGACCAGTGTGTGCCCCAGGGATCGGTGCTGGGTCCACTGTTATTTGTCATTTATATTAATGATTTTGAAAAGAATAATGGAGGCATGGTGATGACACCAAGGTTGGTGGCATAGTGGACTGTGAAAAAACTTGTCTCTGATTGCAACGGATTCTTGATCAATTGGCCAGTAGGCTGACAAATGACAGATGAGGTTTAATTTAGATAAATGATAGATGATGCATTTTGGTAGATTGAATCAGGGCAGGACTTGCTCAGTTAATGGCAGGGTACTGGGGAGAGTTACAGAGCAAAGAGATCTATGGGTTCATAGCTCCTTGAAATTGGAGTCAGGGTGGACAGTGGTGAAGAAGGCATTCGGCATGCTAGGTTTCATCGGTCAGAACATTGAGTACAGGAATTGGGACAGTTTGTTGAAGTTGTACAAGACATGCTAAGGCTGCACTTGGAACATTGTGTACAGTTCTGGTCACCCTATTATAGAAAGGATGTTATTAAATTAGAAAGAGTGCAGAAAAGATTTACTGATAAAGAGAGGCTGGATAGACTGGGATTTTTTTCTTTGGAGCATAGGAGGCTTAGGGGGGATCTTTTTGAGGTCGAAGCAGGTACAATTCAGTCTTTTAAAACATGGGTAAGATGGGTATACAGGAATATGGGCCAAATGTGGACAATTGGGACTAGCTTAGGTGTTTATTTAAAAAAAGGGTGGCATGGACAATCTGGGCAGAAGGGCCTGTTTTCATGCTGTAAACCTCTGACTCTATGACTGAGGATTTTTGTTATCGCTTTAGTGCTAGTGTAGAGTTTCTCAGAGTTTTTGTCCTGGTAAATGTAATCTAAATATATCCAAAATTCTTTTACATGCAAAATGGACTTTTAGGTCAGCTTAATAGACAATGCAGCTGTTGCCAGTAAGTGGAATATAGTCAAACTTTCCCATGGATGCTGCTATTTTAAATGTAATGATCTGATTTCGTATGAAGTGGTGTTCTATTATTTGTCTGTTCATATTGCAGGCCAAATATTAGTAAATGCAGCATACTTTGCGCCCTGTTGAAATCCTCTTAATTGCTGTATTGATTTAGTTGTTAGCGGTTAAGAGTCAAGGCTGATCAAAGTTGTGATTGAATTGTCTTATATGGTCTTTTTTTGTTCTGCTTGAAGGAAACTGATAACTTGGTGTTTTCTTAACCCAAATGCTGTGTGTAGTGTCCATTAAAGTAGCCTGATGTATTACAAATACACAGAACAGTCATTGTTGCCGATTGTCTAATCCAGACATTTTCTGGGAGTAGTCTTTGTAAATGGGCACGTCCGTTTAGTATTGATAGAATATTTAACACCCACGTATTACTATTTGCTCCAAGTAACTAAATTTAGAGAAGTTCTAGGTTTTACTTTGCAATTCAATATTAAAAAATTGATATAGGAAATAAAATTTGAAGTTCACAGGCAGAAATGTTGTTGCTTTCAGAGATGCAGAATGTATTCTGAGCTCTTTTGTATTATGACTCTGTCATATACATGATTTTGTTCACAATGAGCCTCCCTTTTTAAAGGACTGTTTACTGAAATTGGACATTAGGAAGTTAAAATTATCTTTTCTCTTTGTACAGGTATTTACTAAATAATGGAGCTCATGTTGCTGCAGTTAACAGTGAAGGAGAAATTCCATCAGATATTGCAGAGGAATCAGCAATGAAAGACCTTTTACAAGATGAAATTAATAGACAAGGTACAGTACGAGATTCCAGAATATTACTTTGTTGTGCTGGTATTTGACTTTGTGAAAATGAGCCATTGTTGTTGTATGAGTGACTTAAATGAATAAGGCGAAATGATCTAGCTTGCAAATTAAAATCTGTAACATGTAGTTGTTGCTAAGGTCTTCAGTGTATTTTACTTAGTGTGGAACTGAGACATTGCATGGTTATTGTAGTCTAATTGTGAAATACTTTGTCTTGTTTTGCCCAGTTTGGAATTTATTTTTCATCTGGAATAATTATTACTAAATTTGAGAAAATGGGGATATTGAAGGTGATGTCCTTACCTACATCAAAGTTCATTTAGAAATGTTCCACTGTAAATACAATATCCATTCAGTTTGCCAGATATATTTCCATTGGATGAAATCACCTCCAAAAATATACTCATTGTTTGGTAAACAAAAGTTTTATGGGATTTATATTTGTATTGACAATCATTGAAAGTAAGATATAGTTTCAAGTGGGTTTAATTTAATGTTTCTGTGGAAAGAATGATAAAATCTATAATTAGATTCAAATGAACAAAGGTGCTTGCATGTGTAGGCATTGGTTCAGTTCCAGTTGTTTCTCTTGTGCTCAGAGGGCTACAGTCTGGGGAGTAAATAAATTATCAGCGATTGTTTAGCAACTAGGGGCCTTGTAAGGTAGAAAAACTTTCAAGTTGTGGTTTTAGCTGGATAGGATGGGAGCTGCAAAGAGGTAGGCTTGCTGAAGAACCAACGACTGTCCAGTAGTTTCACAATTAGACTACAATAACCATGCAATGTCTCAGTTCCACAATAAGTAAAATGTACAAAAGACCTCAGAAACACATTTTAGAGATTTTAACTTCCAAACTACATCATTTCACCTTTTCATTCAAGTCATTCACACAATAATGACTCATCTTCAAAGTCAAACTGTGTGCAGTTTTGGTCACCCTGTTATAAAAAGGAAATTATTAAACTAGAAAGAGTGCAGAAAAAATTTACGAGGATGCCACCGAGACTTGATGATTTAAGTTATAAGAAGAGGCTGATAGAATGGGACCTTTTCTCTGGAGTGTAGGAGGATGAGCAGTGACCTTATGGAGGTCTATAAAATAATGAGGGGCAAAGATCAGCCACATAGAATCATAGAGGTTTACAGCATGGAAACAGTCCCTTTGGCCCAATGAGTCTCAATTTGTCCGCATTTGGCCCATATCCCTCCATACCCATCTTACCCATGGAACTGTCTAAATGCTTTTTAAAAGATAAAATTGTATCTGCCTCTATTACTACCTTTGGCAGCTTGTTCCAGACATTCACCACCCTCTGAATGTAAAATTTGCCCCTCTGGGCACTTTTGTATCTCTCCCCTCTCATCTTAAACCTATGCTCTGTAGTTTCAGACTCCCCTACCTTTGGGAAAAGATATTGATTATCTACTGATCTACGCCCCTCATTATTACATAGACCTCTATAAGATCACTCCTCAGCCTTCTATGTTCCAGAGAAAAAAATGTCCCAGTCTACCCTGCCTCTCCTTATAACTCAATCCATCAAGTCCCGGTAGCATCCTAGTAAAATTTTTCTGCTCTCTTTCTAGTTTAATAATATCATTTCAATAATACGATGACCAGAACAATACACAGTATTCCAGGTGTGGCCTTACCAATGTCTTGTACAACTTCAACGAGATGTCCCAACTCTTATATTCAGTGTTTCGACCAATGAAGCCAAGCATGTTGAATGCCTTCTTCACCACCCTGTTCACCTGTGACACCACTTTCAAGGAGCTATGCACATGTACCCCTAGATCTCTTTGTTTTGTAACTCTCCCCAACGCCCTACCAATGACTGAGTAAATCCTGCCTGGTTCAATCTACCAAAATGCGTCACCTCACATTTATCTAAATTAAACTCCATCTGCCATTCGTCAGCCCACTGGCCCAATTGATCAAGATCCTATTGCAATTGGAGATAACCTTCTTCACTGTCCACTATGCCACCAACCTTGGTGTATTCTGCAGATTACTAACCATGCCCCCTATATTCTCATTAATATAAATGACCCAGCACTGACCCTTGAGGCACATCACTGGTCACAGACATCCAGTTTGAAAAACAACCCTCTATAGCCACCCTTTGGTTTCTGTCATCAAGTCAATTTTGTATCCATTTAGCTACCTCATCCTGGATCCTATGAGATTTAACTTTATGCAACATGTGCTACCTTGTCAGAGGCCTTGCTAAAATCCATGTAGATAACCTCAACTGCACTGCCCTCATCTACCTTCTTGATTACCCCTTCAAAAAACTCAATCAAATTATTGAGGCATGATTTTCCACTCACAAAGCTATGCTGACTGTCCCTAATTAGTCCTTGTGTCTCTAAATGCCTGTAGATCCTGTCAATATGGTCAATATTTTTTCCCAAAATTAGGGGATTCTAAAACCAGAGGACATAGGTTTAAAGTGAGTGGAAGAGATACGTAAGGGTCCAGAGGGGCAATTTTTTTACACACAGGGTGGTGAGCCTCTGAAACAAACTGCCAGAGGTAGTAGTAGAGACAGGTACAATTTTGTCTTTTAGAAAGCGTTTAGACAGTTACATGGGTAAGATGGTACAGAGGGATATGTGCCAAATGCATGAACTTGGGACTAGCTTAGTGGTTAAAAACAAAGGGGCGGCATGGACAAGTTGGGCCGAAGGGCCTGTGTCCATGCTTGAATGTCATGACTTTATGACTATTCTATGACTCTATGATTTGAGACAAAGAGAATGTCTTGAGGCATGTGAAATTGAGAATAGAGATCAAGATACTGTTCAGGAGAATTCAAGGAAAAGTAAACAAAGTGTTCTGAGTTGAAGTGGGAAAGCAGACTTCAGAGATAAATGAAAAGTTTGATGCCATTTTAATAGAGTCTGGGAATTTTGAACAGTTTGCACAGCAGTCAAGACAACAACATCTGTATTTGATAAGCTAATGGGGGGAGTAAAAGGTATCATAACCCAATTTTTCATGTTTCATAATTATTTTTTTCATTGTTGTTAAAACTCATTAGCGATCCTGTGACTTTGTTCCTCCAAGAAAAAGTAGAAGTTAGGTTATTTTGAGCCAGGATTCCATTCTGGGATCTTCCCGTCAAATTCTCGCACCAACTGGGATTGTAACATCATGAACCATAGATATTTGAATTGCCTTTTGGAATTCTAAGGGTATATTGAGATTATCGTATTACTCTTCCATACCCCCTCCTTTTTCTCTCTCTCTCTCTCTCTCTCTCACTCGCTGTCTTTCCCACCACCACCACGATATGCAAATCCTCATTACTCCATGGTTGGGAATAGAAAATTTAGATTTACTGATTTTTTTTGTGTGAATGCATGTGCACAAGGATGTTCTGAAATAATAAGGCTGTTTTTCTTTGGGCAGCTTATGTGGTATTTTGCAAGGTAGCATAGGGTGAATGGCGCAGTGCAGTGTGATTGCTGGAGTGTATATTTGGGGTCCTGGGTGTGTGCTGTTATGTATGTTGAGTTCTCAGAAGTGCATCATTAATTTGCATGGGGTGCTTGCATGTTTTTGACAGCCATTGATGCAGTCAACCAGTTTGAAAGCCATCTTAAAAAAACTGCTGTGAGGCTATTTGTATTTTCTGACAACTTGAGTTGAGGTTACAGGCAAATCAGCAATGATCTCATTGAATGGCAGAGCAGGTTCCAAGGGATAAGTGGCTGCCGCCTGTCGCTAATTTGTTTGTATGTTGAGCTATCTGGGTAACTTTAATAGTCTTACATTTTCATTTGCTGTACATAGTTAACTCATTAAACACCATGTTCCTTTCATGAATTGTGAACAAATGTTCTACCAATGAAAAACAATTTTTATAATGGGTTTACATCCTTGGGTTCTTATTCAAAAGAGGCATCCTGGTTTGATTTAACTATTGAAACACTTCCAGAGTGTTTAATAGTGCTGTGTGCTTAAACTGGTTCAATTAAACTGGTTTTCCAGCATTCATTTGAATACTTACCTCAGCATTTTGTAATAGCAGAATCCAATTGATCAACTTGGAGCTTGCAATTTTGGAGTTTTGAATGCAGATTGTAAAGGCATAATTGGGGTTATATTGCTTATTGGTATTGAGATATTGAAACACACAATTTTAATAATTGGTAAGTAGGACATCCAGTTTTCATTCATTGCCAACTTATTTTCCTGACTTCTCTCTCCGTCACAACATCATTTTTCTAGATATTGAATTGCCTTTGCAATCCATTTATGAAAACTGATTTTGAACTTGACTGTTTTTTGTTCACTTTGTAAGAATGTTGAATCTAACCATTTACATAGTCCTTAACCTTTTCATTTTTAACTTCTATCTCCTGAACTGAAGACTTTCCATAAAACATTTTGCAGTTTTAGGGATCATACAATTAAATGCATTCAAAAATTGTTTAAGTATTTTTTTAAAGAAGGTTGCACGTATGATTTTCGACACAAGACAGTAGTACTAAGAAAATCAGTTTCTGATTTTCTGTCTTAATTTTTAAAAAAATTAAACAAGTTCATACGTTTCTCATTTTAATAAACTGAGCTGAGTAAACCCCTTTTCGAAGTTGTTGACTTTTAGTTCTATATGGTACCAGATTTCAGGACCTTTTAAGTTATCATTGGGTTATTCATGTTGATTTTGACCCTCCTCATGCATGCACATGGAGCCACACGTGCCACTAAGTTCGCTGCTGCAACTGCTTGCCTGCCTGTGCTCATAACAGTCAGTCTTTTCAATATGGTGCTATCCTGGAATCATGAGCACAATGACAATAATGAAATGGCATAATTCTTCCTGCCTTGCTGCATAGAAGATGGTTAGCAGCAGTAATCAGGAGGTAAAGTGTTCACATGAAGATAGATGTAAGGAATTGAGACTACATTTCATATAGGAAACTTCAAAATGCAGAAATTGATTACCATGGTCTGGGCAGCTTGACGTCAGATGTTTTGATCGTTTGGAAATGATGTGCATCTGGAATGTGAACCCATTATTTTTTAAAAAAAATTCAAGGATTAATATGAACTACAAGCCATTGCTGAACAATAACGCTTAGCATTTTGTGTTATTGCTATTTGCTTATGACAAACATAGTAGTAGTGTTATGCTCTTAAATGAGCTTGCTATTTCCACTTTTGCTGCCTTAAACTCAAGTCTGTAAATATTCAAAACGAGATCTTTTAAAAATTTTTGGATTACTCTTTGTGAGATTCATCCTTTTACCTGAGGAAGTCAGTTTCAGGTATGTGTGCTTTTTGTGCTCGTATGACTGATCTTTCTTCTTGGCCCCAAGTTATTCTCCTTTGATGGCAGATCCCTGGGGGTAAATAGCAGAAGACAGTGGCATGGGTTTTTGAAGTTCGGTGCTCTGATGATTCCTTGCACAATAATGAATGGTGCTAGGGATTTGCTCCAAGTTATTGGCTTGCTTCAGTCTGAGTGTAAGAAGTCATTATGTTAATAGAAAATATAGTACAGTGAGGAATTGCAGCCCTCGGATTACAGTACTAATAATAGAAATTTTCATTTTTAAAAGCTCTAGAATTTTTTTAGTCAGATTTGAGACCATCTGTTCATTTGCACCTGTGATATCTCCACCTAATTACAACTTGCTTGGTACGCTAGCTTTGATTCTGCATTATTAGTTTTTCTTCTATTCCCTAGTTTGCCGCCTCCAGGCACATCTTGTCCGTGAATCTCACCTGCTGGTTGCTTGAACCCAATCCTATGAAATTTCTGACCGAATTCCTTTTCTGGCCTTTGTGCTAATATTGTAGTTGGTTCTGCCCCAGGTCCTGTTTACCTTCCTTTCAAAGTCAACGTTATCACTGCGTCTCAGAAAAAGACATACTGATTGCTGGCAAAATTGCTTCCAATTTCCTTTTCCTCTCCAAGATCTTTGGATATGTGTTGCCTTTCAAATCCATACAGGTCTTCAAGAATTCCATGCTCCTCTAAAATTGATAGCTGATTATAGAGGCATTGTGCTGTGCAGTGCTAAATTACAAGCTCCCAACCTGTTGTTCAGATTTTTTGTTGAGGATGTGTTCAGTGAAGCACTTACATGATTTTCCCAGGGAAGACTCAGTTGTCGTGCCAGTTACTATTTGCTTCAGTTTTGTGCTTTCAACTAATTAACCTTTCAACTATTCCCACACTTCTGATTATTCTGCTATCAGAGTTCAAAGTCGTAATTACTAATCGTACAATTGTTCAAACTTCTTTGACTAATACTTTGCAAGAAGGGCCCTGTTTGGGAGCCATTTCACCTATGCTAATGACTTGACATACAACTAGGAGGTTATAGAAAGTAAGTCAGTTTGAGTAACCATTCTTCGAGTAGCAGAAAATTACCTTGCAGGTCATGTACTTATATGACATCCTTAAGGTAATAAGGTCGAAATAACTTGAATTTTTTTGAAATAGATAAAAACTTAAAATAAATTGGTATTTTTCTGATTCTCTAAAGCTTCTTTGATTTGATCGACATGGAGAAAATTACTATTTCACCTGCATTATTGAAGCAAGTGAAACTTGAGGCACTGAATTTGCAAAATACATCTTATACAATGGTCATGGGGTCAAAAGATAGAAGTTTATTTCCAGTGTAACATATCTGTGTTCAACAGCTGAGGCTCATGAATTTGGCCTCATTACATTATACAAGAGAGGTAAAGAGTATATGTTGTGAATCTGCTTAACTGAAATGAGCAAACCAGACTTTCGGCTCTGTCCTACTTTGTAACTGAGCATTCAGTTTATTATGCATTTGCATGACCTATAATTGAGTTGTGCAGTTTTAGATGGTAATACATGACAGCAATTCCTCACTTAATGTTGCCATATTTCAGAAAAGTGCAACTTTTAACGAAATCAGATTTTCTCATAACTGCTAAATAAATTGGAGTTAGTTTTTTTGGGCTTCTTTCTTCAGAAGAGAAAATACTGAAATATCATACACGTACAGTACATCCATATACAGTACATCCCTATGATAGTAAAATATATTCAAACTTCAGATAATATAAAATCATACTGTGGAGATTTCACCATTGAACAAACTGACAATGAAAATAAAATCATTTAGCATTTGGGCTCGTGAGCAGAATGTAGCCACGGAATGTTCGGATAAAATTGAATGGGGAAAGGATCATTGAGAATGGTTGGGGAGAGTGAATATTCCAGACAGAGCAGGTGACTGAGAGAGTGATAGGAGCCGGCACAACAATAGAGAATCAAAAGCAGTAGTGTGAATAATTCATAAGGATACACTGCAGAAGTATCTAGACCAACTCATAGAATCCCTACAGTGCAGAAGGAGGCCATTTGGCCCGTTGAGCCTGCGCTGACAGCAATCCCACCCAGGCCATATCTCCTTAACCCTACATATTTAAGCTGCTATTCCCCCGACACAAAGGGGCAATTGAACGTACCCAATCAACGTAACCCACACATCTTTGGAGTGTGGGAGGAAACTGGAGCACCTGAGGAAACCCATGGGGAGAGTGTGCAAATTCCACTCAGACAGTGATCTGAGGCCAAAATTGAATCCAGATCTCTGGTGCTGTGAGGCTGCAACGCTAAGTACTGTACAGCCCAATTGGAGAGAAATTAGTTGAAGTTGTCAGTAGGTTGCTGTCACTTTGGATGAGTTGTATTGTTGAACTAATTGCCTTTATGGTTATCTCTGTCAGATCTTCCATCACTTTCAGAGAAATTTCCTTTTCCTTATTTGCAGATTGAATAATTAGAATCAGTTATTCACTGATAGTCATTTATTATTTAAACACTGCAGTTTAAAGTCTCTGAGACTATTAAATTTAATAAAGAGTCAAACTGATTCCATTTTTTTTCCTCATAATAGCCTGTTAGCAAATGCCATCCAAGTGTTGCTGATGTTAAAAGATATATGCTCACTATTGTATTAGAGTGGTTGTAACAAAATAATGTAGACTATGATTAGGAGGATGGAGTGGAAGGAGGGAGGAGAGAAGGAGGAGGTTTGTGGAGATTTCTGATACAGGCCATCTAAAACAAAGATAGATGAGAATTTTAAAATTTAGGCATTGCTTAACTGGGATTCCATGTCAACCAGCAAGCATTGGGATGGGAGATGCATGGGACCATGTGCATTCTTGTTAAATGCATAATCTATTGATACAATGGACAACACAGCTGAACTCCAGGACTCGCATGAAACTATTTGTACCATTCCTAACAGGAATTCATCAGATCATGATCTGCAACAGATGTAGTGGCACATGAATGCAACAACGTGTATTTATGTGTTCCACTAAGGTGAAACCTGATGAAAATAGATGACGGGAAATCTGGCAAATAGTAGTTAAAAATGTAATTTTTAAGGAGAGCTTTAGGGGTGAAAAGGAATGGTGATCGTTGGTGAGCTGTAAGCAAGGAGTATCAGGATGCTGATGAATGTTCAAAAAGTCAACTTCGTAGGATGCAATGATTACATAAATGTGATATAGACTCGGGGAAGTTAGATAGGAGCAAACCTCTAAAGGGATTTGAACACTAGTAGTGTATTTTAAATTTGAGGAGTGGTGAACTGGGAGCCAAGATGAGTTTGCACTGAACACGAGCAAACGTCAGTAAATGATACATTGCACTGAATTTAATAAAAATATTATTAAGGCAGATTTCATTATCCATGCCACTGAAGGTGCGAGGTGATGATATTTCCTCACATTGTTAGTCTGTTTGTCTGTCTGTGCAAACAATTCATCTCAAACTGACAGATGAATTTCAGTGAAACTCTGTACACAGATGGGGTACGGCCCAAAGAAGAGCTGATTAGTTTTTGGCGAAGGTGCGGATTTGGATCCAAATCCTTGAATTTCTTAAAAGACCCATTAACATTGGGAGCTAGGGTGGGTTGACTTTACTTCAGAATGATTATTTTGTTATTATTTTGAATGTTGTGGGTTGTTTCGGCTGCATGGTACAATCTACCATAAGATGCCAGAATGTGAGCAGATTTTTCAGAGCGGGTTGTTGGATTAGTCTGAAGCCTTCTTGGTGTGATGGAAGCTCTCAATAAAAATATTTTTTCAGCCTTGTAGTTAGAGCAGCAACCATACAGGGAAATCCTCATTGAAGAGCTGCATAATTGTAACAACTTGGAGTTAACATAGTGTGGTGAAGGTATGTGCCCCCTACTGATCACCCTCTTCACTTGTTTTCATTATTATTTCAAGATGAGAATCTGTTACCAAAGTCTCGATAGCTGTGCAGGAAGATTTCCCTACTAATGAACTGACCGAAGTAAAGAAGGGACTCTGTTATCTTTTCACCAGATCTGTGCCTATAGCCATTAGTTGTAATAAATGATCTAGATTTGAAACCTCTGGTAAAGCAGGTTTTTTTTTAGATTTCTTTCTTGTTTAATTGATGTTTCAGCTATCTTAAGCAAATGCGGCAGCATGAATTTTAGCTGACCTCTGTCAATGCTTTAAATTGTAAAATTCACTGTTAACAAGGCCAGCTGATTGGAACTCAAATTAGTGTGCAGATTGCATTCATATACATTAAGTGGTTTCTGTATTTTCATCATTTTGGTCATGTGCCTGCAACAGAAGCAAGACAGAGTGAAACCAAATTCATCCTGATGTTGTGAGCAGATGGGGTAGAAAGGGGCATCGATAATGAGGAGTGAAAATGCTCAGTACTGAAAGTTATCTGCACAGCACTCTGGTGCAGAGTCAGTGCGGTGACGTGTTACTTGAATTGAAAGGAGATAGCTTTTTTTTGTTTAATTTTCTATCTAGTCTGTGTATTTCTCCCTCAGTTATCTGGCTTTCCCTAAGGCATCTACACTGTTCCTCTTAACTATCTCAAATGACAGTAAGTCCCACAGTCTAATTATTCTGGGTAACAAAGTTTATCCTTTTTCCTTATTGGATTTACTTATTTCTCTCTGTGATCCCTAGTTTGGAATTCCCCCACAAGTGGAAATGTCTTTGCTGTGTCTATCTTCTGAAGACCCTTCATAATTTTAAAGATCCCTATTAAGTCACTCCTCAGCCGTTTCTCTTATACAGTCATAATGGCACAGAAGAAACTGGCCATCAAGTCCATGCCAACTTTAAGTAGAACATCCAATCAGTCTTTTTTTTGCAGTATTCTTGTAGCCTTGTATGTTTATTTCCCTTAAGTGCCTATCCAGTTTCTGTTTACATCACTGTTTCCAGCACCCCTGTAGGCAGCAAGTTCCAAGTCATTACCACTGAGTTTATTTTAAGTTGCTCCTCACTTTCTCTTTTTCTAAGGAGAAAAACACCAATTTGTTCAAGTTGTTCAACTCTATTCTGATGTCATCATTGTGTCTTTTTTATTGCACCTTCTTCAGTCCTTCCTTTTTTTTGCAAAATGAGATCAGAACAAGCACAGTACTTGAGTGTTTTCTAGCTAAGGTTGTATGTAATTTTGGTTTCTTCTGCTTTCAAATTCCTTTTCTCTGGATTCCTGCTCAAGTTTGCAATTTACATTAATAATATTGGTACTCATGTTAAATGTATGCTCGCCTTGCAAGAATGTAAATCAACTTGGAGCAGACAAATCAACCCAAGGAGAGTATTTCTGCTCAGTATCCTGCCACCTTCAAATATTGCATGACATGCTATTATCTTATATACTAGACTTAGGCATTCTGCATGCAAACACTTAAGCGTGATGGTAACATATTTGTGTACAGGAAGTACACCAACAAGACCATTTAGGTCAAAAGACTTGTTTCATACTGCGTAGATGCTATTTAATTATAACCAGCATGGCAGCATTGAATGCAGTACAACATGTATCCTTCTGTAACTGGTTTCTGGGAAAGACAATAATTATGTGAAATATATCTTATGTTCAGTACCGAGATATAGCACTGTTGGATAAAGCATCTCAACCATATTTTATAAATGGTAAATGATGCTGAGTTGTTACCAACTAATGACCACTGATAGCTGTATTTGAACTCAGCATGATCTTGCTTAGTGTCTGACATACAGACTAAATTCTGAAATGGATTCAGAAATTAGAATTTATTTTTGATTCTGTATTTCCATATCTGAGTATGGCAGTTTTAAATTATTGGCAGATTTGCTGATTAAATGTGTTGAGGTGGTTTTCCTTTGTGGTTGCCAATTCAACAAAACATTGTTAACCTAACCTCAATTTCTCTTGTGATTTGCCACGAATGATTTTAGAATAAACTTTTAAATTCACTAGTAAACAGTTCTGCAGCATTGTATTAAATGGCAAGATTGTGTACTCTGGTTGTTTTTGGATCATTAGATTGCTTACGTTGTTGTCAGCTTCTGACTGATGATAAGAACACTCCGAGTCCTAGTGGAAATGTCATGCCATGTTTGGCAAGATGTGGAGCAACTAATTACAGCTCTTCTAGGCCAGGCAAATGGCTGCATGGTTTCTGACTATCCCAAGAATACTATCAGTTGGGGGTGACAAGGAGGGAAAAATGTTCTATTCTTATGCATATAACCTTGACTGCCTGTTCTATTCTTATGCATATAACCTTGACTGTAGATTTAAATAGGGCCACATTTCTAGCTACCCTTCTCTTCAACACATTGTACATTTTTTTGTACCTAATTGATTTTGGCAATCTAGGTGGCAGTGGTAAAAATATCTAGAAATCGTTTATACAAATGAAAAATGAATGGTAATAGCCACAACACATCTTTTGTCAAATTACTGTGTTTAGATAAAACCTTTCACAATCCCAGGATATCCCAAAGCACTTCCCAACTAATGAAGAACTTTGAAACCGAGTCTGCATTGACATATCAGAAATCTGGCTGCCAATTTGTGCGCAATAACACGTTACAAATAACAGTAAAATAAATGATCTGTTGTGTTAGGCAAGAGATAACTGGTAACTGCGGTATCAGGGGGATATTCTTGCTCCTCTTTGAATGGGATCATTCATGTCTGCTCAAGAGAGCCACCAAACCTCAGTTTAATGTTGCATGCATTTCCTACATTGTGGGACTTGAACTCAACTATGAGCAAGTTCTACCACTGAACCTTGGATTATGCTGTTAACCATTAACTGCTAGTGATAGCGTATAGTCAGTTTATTATTTTATTGTAATTCTGCATAAAATTGAATTCTGTGGAATTCAACCAATATGTAATTCAACCTTCCTCAAATCAAGTTACAAAATGCAGTGCAAATTAATGGTGTAACTATTGTAGACGTGTTTAGTGATAACTAAATTAACATATTTAGGATGGAGCTAAATAAATTATTGTTAACTGTATGGGATTATACAACTTCAGTCAGAGTAGAATTATTTATTTGCATTATACATACAGCTGGCACATGTATTCGTGTTGAAAATAAGTTATGGTCTCCCAATATGGCTAACAACATTGATACATATTAGTTCTCTTAGATATTAGCAAAATTTGCATTTAAATTCAGATACATCCGTCCAGTGATTTATAAGCAAGTTCCTTCCTGCAATTATTTGCATTTTTCTTTAACTAATGGAGATTTAACAGTACTACCATAATGTATACTGTTGTCTTCCCTGTGTCAGTCTGCTGTCTTGTAGTTTAAAAAAGTGGTTTGGAAGTCATAATGTTGTGAAAATACTAGGGCTGGATTCTCCGACCTTGCCCATAGCTGGGATTCTCTGATTGCGCTGCAGTGAACGTAGGTTTGGCTGAATGCCAAGCCCTCCATTCTCGCTATCAATAGGACATGAATGGTTGGAGAATTCCATCCCTAGTATTGTTATCTTCCTCCTCGCATTAAAAAGCAGTGTTCGTGAAAATTAACAGTTTAAAATATATCTAGCTGGAAGCTATGCCACATGGTGCATGATGAGGTGGATTTAAAAATGAATTGTAGCCAGTGACTAATTTTGACTTGTCAAAAGAAAAATCGATGTTGAAACATGCTATGAGGAGCTATCATTTTAATTAACTACATTTTTGCAGAAGTCTAGATTACTCAATTAAATTTGTCCTAAGAAAATTGTAACCCAGGTTTTTAAAAGATTTCCCCTCAGAAACCAATTGGCTCTAGGCCTAAATTCCTTTTTTGTAAAGCTGAAGTTCAGCTCCAGAATTTAGCACAACTTTTTCTTTTAGGTAAATAAGAAATAGAATTTGATAAACATGAGGATTGAGTGTTTGATAGGAATGTAGTTGCAAGTATTTTAGAACAGTATTAAAGGAAAGCGTGCAAAAAAATGAATTGCCTTTTTTAAATAAACTCATGTCAAATCCAAATTAATAAGTAGAGTCTCCCAGCTGGATTTCTTATGTTCTTATGTTCTTATATCTCGCTGTCATGTTCCAAATTACATTTCCTGGCTTTTAAACAGAAGTACTTTATTTGGAAAACATGACAATTTATACTGAAATTTGTATATTAGCATTAAACCGCATGGTCAGTTTCTATTTTACAGATATGGTATAAATACTGTTAATCTTATATCTGTTAGTCGAGACCCAAAAATCTGAAAATCTCTTGTCTTGTACATTCCAAATTGTCTCATTGTGCCTTTCAAAGATAATTGGAGAATAACTTACTTGAAACACAAAATTAACCTTATCTATAATTCATTTTCTTAACAAAATAATTATTCTAACAAGTTGGCTTATTTCAATTCACACTTCAAACAGTACAACACTGCCCTCTTGAGGCGCTTGTATGGAATAGAGGCTTTGTATTTATAAACAAATGCCACTTGGCGATGAATATTAATGACAATTGGCATGGAAGCCATTACTTTGGATATATTTTACATTTAATTTGTGACATCGACAAGAAAATTAATTTTCAGTTATTGAATTTCACTATTTCCTCACAATTAGTGTCACAAGTATGCTTACATTAATACTGAAATGGAGTTACTCTGAAAATCCTTTAGTCGCCACACTCCGGCATCTGTTCGGGTACACTAAGGGAGAATTTAGCAAGGCCAATGCAACTGACCAGCACGTCTTTCGGACTGAGGGGGGAAGCTGGAGCACTCAGAGGAAACCCACACAGACATGGGGAGAATGTGCACATTCTAAGTAGACAGTCACCTAAGGCCAGAATTGAACCTGGGTCCCTGGCGCTGAGAGGCAACAGTGCTAACAACTATGCCACTGTGCCATCCTCTCTCTTGGAAAAAGTATCAGCAATAATTTGGGAAGAACATGCAGATTGAGATTACGAAATATAGATGTGCAGGATGCTCAAGGATTTGCAGACTTCCTGGTTTAGCTCTTAAGTTTTCAGGTTACTTGCTCCATGGAAACACCCATTTGAATTGCAGCAGCTTTATTATTTGAATTTTAACATTCAAATCAAGTACACCATGGAAGTGTTAGCAACTAACACCATACTGCATACCAATTTTACCCCATTCCCATCCTCCATTCTTTAATTTGGTTTTATTATTATTGTTCTTCTACCCTTAACTGCATCTTGTATTTGTATAATGCCTTTAAAGTCATGAAAGGCGCTTCACAGAAGCATTATGATTCAAAACATCACAATATTGCGCCTTAAAGGTAAAGGTTTAGGGCGGAAATTCAAGAGCTTGGGCCCTCGCCAAGAGGAGCAAAAATATCTTTGGAGGCCTATGGGCTGGAGGGAATTAGAGATTGGGTGTGGCCAGGCCAGGGAGGAACGTGAAAAGTAGGATAAGAATTTTAAAGTTGAAGTGTTTAACCCAGATTCTGTATAGGTCTTTGAACATGGACAATTTTGGATAACCTCAACTTTGCGATGGATAGAATACAGGAGGCTTGACGATGTGTGTTAGAATAACCTGATTCAGCCTTGGAGAGAGAAACAGATGGAATTATTGGAAAGGGAGTGGAACAGGGACCAAAGGCAATGAATTCGCTCTTTATATTTAGTTGGAAGAAATTTGTTATCCAATTGTGGATGTTAGGTAAGCAGTCTGATAATTTAGGGACAGTAGAGAGTTTGAGCGAGGTGGTACTAAAATAAACATAGGTATCATATGTGTGTGGAAGCTGATGTATTCATACTTGTGATCGTCAATAAACATGAACTTTCCTCATCAGGAATGGTGTAAAAATGGTGGTTGATCAAGTGAGTTGCTGTTTGGAACATAGGAATGCAAGAATAGACCATTTAGCTCCTTGAGCCTGTGATCATGGCTGATCTGTGACTTAACTCCATATGCTCACCTTTCTGTCAAACCTCTATTTATTTGTCATTTGCAAAAGAGAATTCCAAACCTCTGCCAGGGTTGGCCTCTGGCTTGTATACTTGTATCTTGGTTTATTTTCTCTTCATTTTTGACAATCAGTTATTAATTCATTATTGCTTTAGCTTTGGCTAAGCTGTCAACTAGTTTAAATGTTTTCTGACCCTTATCAAAGACTACAAGGAATTTAAATACTCACTTTCAATTGCCCACAACTCTTTAAATTTTTTCTTGCATGTATACAAATTTGTACATAAAATTGAGTAATTATTTAGCTAATCACTGAAATCTCTAATTGCGACCAGCGTAACAATCATCAAATGCTGTAAAAACCCATCTGATGCACAAGTGTCCTGTACGGAAAGAAATTTGCCTTCCTTACCTAGCCTGGCCTACATGCGACTCCAGGTTCACAGCAATGCAGTTGATTCTTAACTACCCTCAGTCCACGGGCAGTCACAGCTGGGCTAGCCTTGCCAGCTATCTCATGGGAGAATAAAGAAAAAAAATACAACCTTTGACAATAGAATTGAGCAAAATGAAAAAGAAGCTGGGATAGAACAAAACTCTTGATTTTACCAGAAATTTAGCCTCAGACTTGAAAAACAAAAAGAATAAAATGTAAGATTTGAGAAAATCTAAATTTTAAGTTAGAGATTAGTCATAACTTTGTATCCATAATTTTCAAACAGGTTGCAGTCAATCTTTTATGTGATATAAAATACTATTTATAATTGCCAATTATTGGATTAAATGTCATTACAGTATATGCTCTATTTGTCTTTCCAGCTCGTGTAGGAACTGGTTATGATACTTATGTTGTAACACTGTTTCATTTTCAGGTGCTGCTGTCTTTGCATATTGAGCATCTGCTATCAAACCACTGGTTAGCTTAGTTTTAATGTGTATACTATAATCAGTTGTGATACAAACTAGGAAGTTGAATACAGGTCAAAGTTGTATACCACGATGTGCAGTGTTTAGTTAAGAGGTTATTATTGATTAGACCACACACCTTTCTTTGGTCAACTTAGTTGGAATAAATATTTCATACCAAGTACTTCAATAATAATCGAAAAGTTATTTTAAATCATTGAGTAACATGGCCTGTAATTTGCAGTTGTACTGACAGTGAAGCTGTCATTACTGATATTGCTTCCACACGCGCACAGTTAAACGTGATAATTCAGAAGTTGTTGCCCATGATTTCCTTCTCTCCAGGGCTTGGTGCTGCAATGTAACGTAACGTGAATTCTAAAATTTTATGTACCCACTTGCTTGTAGCAGTTATTGAAAAAGTTGGGTCTCGGTGAATGGGGTGTAACTGAGTTCTAAGTCATAATTACAGCTAGGCAGCTTTTCTGACCACAAAAAATACATTTTAAAATACCAGTGTCTTCCCTCTATTTAAAAAATGCTTAAATTTTTAAAGTTAATTTCATACTATTTCAGCTTCTGATAATCCCACGTACGGATCTGAATCTTTAGTTTGTTGTTTATTAGAGCAGGGCATTTAAGGATGGATAATAAATGTTGGCTTAGTTAGCAATGCCCTAATTCCATGAATGCATTTTTTAAAAAAGTAAATGATCATTTCTTTTTAGTTCCTGCTTTGCTGTCTGAGAATTCCTCAGTCTGATTGGTTGTTCAGTTTACTTAATGATTCACTGTTCCTGGTCTTTTATAGGTGATGTAAGAATTAAATTGACTTAATGGGAAAAATTGACATCATGGAGCTTGCTATATCTTTATGGGCAGCTTTCTGCATAGTCCCTTCAAATTTGGGTCAGTTGTTCTTAAGTGTACTATATTTCCACAGTACAGTGTTGTTTTCCTTCGGATGTCATAGTTTTGTTTTCAGCATAATTGGTAACAAGCCTGGAGGTATAATTAACAACGGTTTCACGGAAGAAAAGCCACTTTTAGTTGTTGAAAAATAATTATTACATATGGAAGAATAGTGTGTATACATAACTATAATCTTACTAAAACACAGTTAACCTAATGTACTGATGCATGTTGCTTGTGGCCTCCCCACTCGATCTGTTATTGCAACCATTTGTTTTTTTTTGTGTGGTTGTCAAAGGTCGTGTTACAGACAGATCTGTACTTCTATTGCAGTCAAAGCCTCTTTGTGATGCAACATGCAGGTTTTTGTATGACCGGATTATATTTGAGAAAATATAGTGAGTTAAGTTCACCCTGTGCTTCTGTTCTTGCATAGGAATTGATGTTGAGGTTGCAAGGAAAGAGGAAGAACACAGAATGCTTCAGGATGCCAGGCAGTGGTTGAACAGTGGCAAAATAGAAGATGTAAGGAACACCAAATCGGGTGGCACAGCTTTGCATGTAGCTGCTGCAAAAGGCTACTTGGAAGTTTTAAAGTAAGTACATGATAGTTTAAAATAAGATGAAATCAGCTACCCATAGCAGTGAGAATACATTTTATGCTCATTTTGAGTTTACCGATCCAATCCTACACGCTTATTTCTTGGTGATATGATAAAACGGAATAAGCATGTTTTTTGGGCTGTGTGTTTTCCTTGAGAATTTTCAGTCCTGAAGACTTCAACCTTTTATTCAGTGTGGGTGTACAGCACTCGTCACCCTCTTGACTCTCACTTGAAGTGGTCACTCTTCACCTTGAACCTTGACTTCAGTTTTGGCAGGCTATTCAGTTATAGATCATCACAGCTGAGTCATTCCTCTTCTTGTCAAATGCCAAATATGCAGGTTTCCATCAAGGGTCGGTGTTTAATAATCTGGCCAGTTTTCCTTTCCTTTTCCTGGTTCAGGTAATGGTGCCAATTTCAGTTCACCTGCATTAACCCTCTTGCCATTCACCACACATTTGTTTCAGAGCAGCTCTCAACACAGACATGGATTGACTGTAACTTTCTTGATCAATGTAAACGTGTTACCTGCTGAATTTGGTGCATTTTGTTTATTCTTTGTGCAGAACTAAATGCTAAATGAATTTGCTGCTCTAGAATATTATCTTCCAAAATGATGTATTCCTTACTTAAATATTTTCAGTGAAACCTATTGTTTTCTGATTACATGACTTATTTTATCTTGTGGTTAGTGTTTAACTATATATAATCAAATCCAAAATGACTTTAACCTCAGTATTTGGTGTGAAAGACACTCTCCACCCATAGTTTTTTGCATGCCTGGGTTGGTGGGGGAGGCAAGTTTTGCTTTATATAACTTGTGAACATTGGCGTGCCGCACACATGCACACACAATTTGGCAAGGGGGTGGGGTGGGTTGGGTGGGTACTTGCAAGAAGTTGCAACCTATGGCTTGATACTGGGTTTGAGGAAAGATTTTATCCAGAGGGTAGCTTAGAAAAGCTCGGATTGTTGTTCTTTGAGCAAACCAGGTGAAGGGAAGATTTGATAGAGGTGCACAAAATTATGACAGGTTTAGATAAAACTGTTCCCATTACCTGATGGCACAAGGATTAAAATGTCCAGATTGAGTGTTTTGGGCAAAAGTGCAGGGGGATGTGAGGATTACATTTTTAACAACAATTCGAACACGTTGCCTATGAGGTTAGTGGGAGCAGAGACGGTGAATGATTTTAAAAATAAATAGAAGTATACCTGTAAGGTTTCAGAGATCAAAGTGAGAGAATTGCACAAATTGGATTGCTTGACAGAGAGCTAGCATGGACTGAATTACCATCATGTGCTCTAATGACTCTGGTGCTTGTTCTCTAGACTGCTGATACAGGCTGGATATGATGTAAATGTCAAGGACAATGATGGGTGGACTCCACTTCATGCTGCTGCTCACTGGTGTAAAGAAGAAGCCTGTAGAGTCCTTGTGGAGAATTTTTCTGACATGGAGGCTGTTAACAAAGTGGTCAGTGGCTTTTAATAAACTAATTTTCATTGTTTAAATGCATTTTTGAAACCCAATTTTACATTTAAATTTTGCTTTGAAATTATTTTTTAGAAATTACCATCC
The DNA here is from genome assembly GCF_965287045.1 of Carcharhinus amblyrhynchos. Classification (NCBI taxonomy): domain Eukaryota; kingdom Metazoa; phylum Chordata; class Chondrichthyes; order Carcharhiniformes; family Carcharhinidae; genus Carcharhinus; species Carcharhinus amblyrhynchos. The sequence continues at coordinate 34,105,375 of NC_137345.1, read as the reverse complement.
AGGATGATGATAATGGACAAGTCAGATCCCAGTTAAACCTGGTTTGGAAGTTTTTTTAAAAGAAACTAAGATAGCATTTATGGAAGGATGTTATTGAGCAAATTCACAGAAGTTTGCAGATGAGCTTTGAACATCAAATAAAATTATTTATTGAACAAGAAAAATGAACTGTATTACAACAGACAAAAAGGTTGGGAGGATTTCAACATGAACAAAAGAATATTAGTTATTCACAATTCTTTCACCCCAGTGATATCCTTATAGGCGAATGCAAATTCAGAAAGATAATTTGTCATATCTAACTTGTACTTTAATAGTGTAAATATGCAATACATGTAAACCAATTGGCGAATTGTGTCAATGCTACCTCACAGCTACAGGGAACCGGGTTCAATTCTGGCCTTTGGTGACTGTTTAATTTGCACATTCTTCCTTTGTATGAGTGGGTTTCTTCCTGGTGCCCCCCCACAACCCAAAGATGTGCCAATTCGGTGGATTGGCCATGCTAAGTTGTCCCTTAGTGTCCCAAGATGTGTAGGTTAGATGGATAAGCCATAAGATACGCAGTCAGAGAGTTAGTGCAGACTCTGGGTTGAATGGCCTCTTGTGCACTTGTGGTGTAGAGATTCTACACCACAGTACAATGTAAATGCAAGATATGACCAAAGGACATTTTATAGATTTCTTAACTCACCCAGAGGTTCATAAGAACGTTAGGGAACATACTGACATTGGGGTATTGTCACTGGACGAGGAATCCAGAAATGCAGGGGAGTGTTGTGGCGACCTGGTACACCTGGTTCACTAATGTCCTTTAGGGAAGGAAATCGGTCATTCTTATCCAGTCCGGCCTAAACGTGACTCCAGGTCCACAGCAGTGTGGTTGACTCTACTCTCTGCAAAGGGTATTGCAAACCATTCTGTTTAAGGGCAATTATGGTTGGGCAATGAATGCCAGGCTTGCTAGCAATGCCCACATCCCCTGAATAAAAAAAAATTCCAGTGCTGGCTGACTCGTTCTGTGTTCTATGACTCTCCCCAGTATTTTGTGCACTTAGATATTCCTTTCTGATACTTTGTCTTGTTTTGCACTCCAATCAAGTTACTCTAAACCCTCCCCAATAACATTAGCAAATTGTCCCACAAGGAACTCTGTTCTTGCTGCCTAGAGTTGTTGTTATTGATGTGGAAGCCAACAAAGATGACATCTTTGACCCTGGCACCAGGAAGGTAATATACCATCCTGGAATCACATTAGTGATTGCAGAAATATTGCTGTTTTCCCCTCACTATAGAATCTTCTATCACTGTTGTTCACTAAATCTTCTTTGTGCCCCTTATGCAGCTGAGCTACCCATTGTGTCATGGACTTGGCTCTGACTGCACTCTCCAGTGAACCATCGTTCATCAGTATTCACAACTCAGCATTGATTGGAGAATGGAATACACCTTACAATACCTGCTCGCTTCTTCTTGACTGGGTGGTCACACATTCCCTTTCCCCCGTGTACTCTTAAGCTGTGGGGTGACTACATCTATAAATGTAGTATCCACGAAGCTCCCAACTTCTTGTTGAAGTATTAGTAAACATACAGCTCCAAAACAACTTGTAAAGATTAATTCCAGTGAGATTGTTGGAGGGATGTTCTTCAGTTATTTTCAGCTGAAATAAATTGAACCGGTCTTGTCTGCTTGCTGAGCTTTATTCTTTGAGAGAAAGTTACCTGATTTTATTCAGACTTTCATGGAAAGGAGGTTGCATTAGTAGTTCAGGTTGAAAAATATTTTCCAATAATAAGCCCTGTTTAAATTTTAGTAGAATGCCATAATGAACAGTATACGTTTTTTGAACTGATGCTTCTTATATGCAGGAGAGTGAAAGGGGATATGCCTTGACATTGTCTGTATGGTGAAATAAACACTGCATGTTGATATCAGAAATGCTAAGCTGAGGAGTACTGCTGGAGTCAAACATCTCTAGTTAGCCCCAAACTATTCCAATGCATGATTTTTAAAAGAATAGAAGTATCTGGAGTACAACACATACTTTTGTTTCTACAGCTCTGGCCCTATTCTTTTTGCTCAATGTTGAAGTATCTATTGCACTTCAGTGGAAGGCAGGGAGCCTTGCTTTTTATTCTCCCGAAGTTATCCTTATATCTCTGCCATTGTAGCCAATAGGTAATGATGAGAAAAATGTTTAGCTGACAGAAGGCATCTGAAATGAACTTCTGTTGTCACTTATGCTTTTTTCCTCTAAGGTGTCTGGCAAATGCGTATAATCTGCCCATTTACTTCGGTTAAAATCAAAGGATGTTAGCATCAGCGCCGCATGACCTGTACAAATGGTGAAATATTTTTAAAACTAGAGACTAGTGGATTTGCAACAATTCAGAAGATATTCACTTTAAAAATAGCAGTAGAGTTTGGTACATTGATTTTTACTTATGTTTGAGATGTAATTATTTTAAAATTCCTTTTCAATAGTTTTCCAATCAATTGTTTATGTGTGGTCTCTGCTCTAACTTCTTTAGCTGGGCACAAGAGGTGTTGCGTATACAGGCGTTGTTTGCCCTTTGCTATTTGGAAATGTTCAGTCTCATCGTCAATTCTCCCTTCTATTAACAACACCCATCCCCCAATAATACAGCTGAGAACTACCTATGCAAATCTAAACGACTCTATTTACAAGTTATCTATGTTGTGTTTGCAGGGTCAGACTCCTTTTGATTTAGCAGATGAAAGCATTGTTGAGCTTTTAGAGGAACTTCAGAAGAAACAGAATATTGTAAGTAACTTTTTTGGCCTTTTCTTCCCTCATGCTTGACAGCATTTAGCTTAAAAAGTCCATCCGATGGAACATTGATATGGCTGATAAAACAACCATGAAATATTCAAGCAATACAATGTGAACTCATTGTCCTTTAGAAGACAAAAAAAAGCAGCTTTTCAGAGCCACGTACAAAACCGCAGCAATTGTCTTATTTTGGACTACACGACTAACCACTGCCTTTATAACCATGTAGAAAAGAACCCAAACTAAACCATAGAAATCATAGAAGCCCTACAGTACAGAAGGAGGCCATTTGGCCCATCAAGTTTGCACTGACCACAATCCCATCCAGGCCCTACCCCCATATCCCTACATATTTCACCCACTAATCCCTCTAACCTACGCATCTCAGGACACTAAGGGGCAAATAAGGGCCAATCGACCTGACCCCGCACATCTTTGGACAATGGGAGGAAACCAGAACACCTGGAGAAAACACACGCAGACACGAGGAGAACGTGCAAACGCCACACAGACAGTGACCCAAGCTGGGAATCAAACCCAGATCCCTGGAGCTGTGAAGCAGCAGTGCTACCCTGTGCTACTGTGCTGCCCAAATATCTTTCCAATGAGTAGATTTTTAAATTTACTTTGTGCAAAGTATTTCTACCTAAAATGATATTTTAAATGGGACTTTGTTGTGGCCATTATGGAAACATGGTTAGATCAGGGACAGGAATGGTTGTTGGCAGTTCTGGGCTATAGATGTTTCAGTAAGAGTAGGGAAGGCGGTAAAAGAGGTGGAGGAGTAACATTGTTAATCAACGATAGTTTAAAGGCTGCTGAAAAGCATTTTGAGGATGACCTGCCTACTGAGGTAATATGGGCTGAAGTTAGAAATAGGGATGGATCGGTCACGTTGATTGGAGTTTTCTATAGGCCCCAAATAGTAATAGAGGTGTGAAGAAGGAAATGGCAAAGCAGATTGTGGATAGGTGTGGAGGTCACAGGGTAGTTATCATGGATGACTTTAACTTTCCAAATATTGATTGGAGCCTTTATAGGTCGAATAGTTCAGATGGGACACTTCTTGTTCAGTGTGTGCAGGAGGGTTTCCTGACACAATGTGTAGATAAGCCGACAAAGGTGGGGCCACATTGGACTTGGTACTGGGTAATGAACCGGCCCAAGTTTTATATTTATTTGTGGGAGAGCACTTTGGAGAGAGTGACCACAATTCGGTGTCCTTCATTATTGCAATGGAGAGGGATAAGGTCACACGGCAGGGCAAGGTTTATAATTGAGGCAGGGGTAATTATGATGCAATTAGGCAACAAGTAGGAAGCATAAGATGGGAACAGAAACTGTCAGGTATGGGCAGAAACGAAAAGTGGAGCTTTTTCAAGGAACAAATACTGAGTGTCCTTGATAGGTATGTCCCTGTCAGGCAGGGAGGAAATGGCCGAGTGAGGGAACCATGGTTCGCCAAGGAGATTGAATGTCTTGTCAAGAGGAAAAAGGAAGCATATGTAAGGGTGAAAAAACAAGGTTCAGTTGGGTCACTTGAGAGTTACAAGGTAGCTAGGAATGAGTTAAAAAATTGGCTTAGGAGAGGTAGAAGGGGGCATTAGAAGTCCTTGGCAGGTCAGATAAAGGAAAACCCCAAGGCTTTTTACTCTTATCTGAGAAATAAAAGAATGACTAGGGTGAGGTTAGGGCCAGTCAAGGATGGTAGGGGAAACTTGTGCATGGAGTCAGAAGAGATAGGAGAGACGTTGAATGAATATTTCTCTTCAGTGTTCACTAAAGGACTAAACTAGCACTAAATATAAAAAAGGACAGTAAAAGTTTTTACAAATATATAAAGAAGAGGCTGGCTAGAGTGAATGTTGGACCCTTGGAGGATGAGAGGGGGGTTTAGCAGTGGGCAATGAGGAAATGGCTGAGGCTTTAAATAAGTTTTTTGCCTCGGTCTTCAAGGAGGAGGACACGAATAGTTTGCCGGATATTAAAGATAGAAGGATGGTAGGCGATGAGGGCCTAAATGCGGTTACTATCACTAGAGGGGTAATGCTTGATAGACTAATGGGACTGAAGGTGGACAAGTCCCCAGGACCGGATGGAATGCATCCCAAGGTTCTGAAAGAAATGGCAGACGTGATAGTGGATGCCTTAGTAATTATTTATCAAAATTTGCTGGACTCTGGGGAAGTGCCGGTAGATTGGAAAACGGCTAATGTTACACCGCTGTTTAAAAAAGGTAGCAGACAAAAGGCAGGGAATTATAGGTCGGTTAGTTTAACGTCTGCAGTTGGAAAAATGCTAGAATCTGTCATCAAAGAAGAAATAGCGAGGCACCTAGAAAAGAGTGGTTTGATCGAGCAGACGCAGTACGGATTCATTAAGGGGAAGCCGTGTTTGATGAATTTATTGGATTTCTATGAGTATGTGACTAGTGTGGTAGACAGAGGGGAACCAGTGGATGTGGTGTTTTTAGATTTCCAAAAGGCGTTTGATAAGGTGCCTCACAAAAGGTTGCTACAGAAGGTTAGGGTGCACAGAGTTGGGGGTAAGGTGTTAGCATGGATAGAGGATTGGCTGTCTAATAAGAAGCAAAGAGTGGGTATCAATGGGTGTCATTCTGGTTGGCAATTGGTGACTAGTGGAGTGCTGCAGGGATCGGTGCTGGGGCCTCAACTGTTTACCATTTACATAGATGATCTGGAGGAGGGGGCTGAGTGTAGAGTGACAAAATTTGCTGATGGCACGAAGATGAGTGGAAAAGCAAATTGCGTGGAGGGTGTGGAAAGTCTGTAGAGAGATCTGGATAGGCTGAGCGAGTGGACGAGGACCTGGCAGATGGAGTATAATGTTAGCAAGTGTGAGGTTATCCACTTTGACAGAAATAATAGTAGGAGGGATTATTATTTAAAAGGCGAAAAGCTGCAGCATGCTACAGTGCAGAGGGACCTGGGGGTCCTTGTGCACAAGTCGCAAAAACCCAGTCTGCAGGTGCAGCAGGTGATCAAGAAGGCAAATGGAATGTTGGCCTTTATAGCGAGGGGCATAGAATATAAAAGTAGGGAGGTCTTGCTGCAACTGTACAGGGTACTTGTGAGGCCGCAGCTGGAGTACTGTGTGCAGTTTTGGTCGCCGCACTTGTGGAAGGATATATTGGCCTTGGAGGGAGTGCAGAGGAGGTTCACTAGGCTGATACCGGAGATGAGGGGGATGGCCTATGAAGAGAGACTAAATAGACTGGGTCTGTACTCGTTGGAGTTTAGAAGGATGATGGGGGGATCTTATAGAGACGTATAAGATAATGATAGGGTAGAGGTAGAGAGATTCTTCCCGCTTAGAAAGGATAGCAAGACTAGAGGACACAGCCTCAAGATAGGGGTTGGGTGGGGGGGGGAGTAGTTTAGATCAGAGTTGAGGAGGAACTTCTTCACTCAAAGGGTGGTGAATCTCTGGAATTCTCTGCCCATTGAAGTGGTGGAGGCTACCCTGCTAAATATATTTAAGTCACGGGTAGATAGGTTTCTGCTAGACAGGGGAATTAAGGGTTATGGGGAGAAAGCGGGAAAATGGAACTGATCCACTTCAGATCAGCCATGATCTTATTGAATGGTGGGGCAGGCTCAAATAGCTAGATGGCCTACTCCTGCTCCTTATGAGAGGGGCCATGTTTTTGAGGATGAGAGTGTGATACAGGCTCTTAGGATGGAGGAGGTAGATGTTCTGAGGGAAGATGTATTAGCAATTTTGAAAAACCTGAGGGTCAATAAGTCCCCTGGGCCAGATGGGATACATCCTAGGATACTTTGGGAGGCAAGGGATGAGATTGCAGAGCCTTTAGCTTTGATCTTTGGGTCCTCATTGTCCACGGGGATTGTGCCAGAGGACTGGAGAGTGGCGAATGTTTTTTCTCTCTTCAAGAAAGGAAATAGGCATGACCCTGGTAATTATAGGCCAGTTAGTCTTACTTCGGTGGTCGGTCAGTTAATGGAAAGGGCCCTGAGAGATAGGATTTATGACCGTTTGGAAACAGGCAGCTTAATCCAGGATGGTCTGCACATTTTCTTGAGGGGTAAGTCCTGCCTTACAAATTTGATAGAATTCTTTGAGGCGGTAACTAAGTTTGTAGACAGAGGTAGAACAGTTGATGCCATATACATGGATTTTAGTAAGGCGTTTGATAAGGTTCCCCATGGTACGCTCATGAAGAAAGTAAGGAGGTGTGGGATAGAAGGAAACTTGGCCGATTGGATAAGTAACTGGCTGTCTCATAGAAGACAGAGGGTGGTGGTGGAGAGAAAATTTTCAGACTGGAGGCCAGTTACCAGCGGTGTACCACAGGGTCCTCTGTTGTTTGTAATTTTTTATCAATGACTTGGAAGAGCGGGCTGAAGGGTAGGTTAGTAAATTTGCTGATGACACCAAGTTTGGTGGAGTAGTGGATGAGGTGGAGGGCTCTTGTAGGCTGCAAAGAGACATTAATAGGATGCAGAGCTGGGCAGAAAAGTGGCAGATGGAGATTAACACTGATAAGTACGAGGGGATTCATTTTGGTAGGGCAAACTTGCATGCGGAAAACAGGAGGAACAGAGAGATCTTGGGGTTCATATCCACAGATCTCTGAAGGTTCCACTCAAGTGGATAGAGTCATGAAGAAGGCTTATAGTGTGTTAGCGTTTATTAACAGGCGGTTTGAGTTTAAGAGTCATGGGGTTATGTTGCAACTATACCAGACCTTCGTGAGACCACATTTGGAATATTGTGTGCAGTTCTGGTCACCTCACTATAAGAAGGATGTGGAAGCATTGGAGAGAGTTCAGAGGAGATGCTGCCTGGTTTGGAGGGTAGGTCTTATGAGAAAAAGTTGAGGGAGCTAGGAGTTTTCTGTTAAGAGAGGAGGAGGATGAGAGACAACTTAATAGAGGTTATAAGATGATGAGGGGGATAGATAGAGTGGACGTGCAGAGACTGTTCCCTCGGGTGGATGTAGCTGTTACTAGGGGGCATAACTTTAAGGTTCATGGTGGGAGATATAGGAGGCATGTGTGAGGTAGATTCTTCACTCAGAGTGGTTGGGATGTGGAATGCACTGTCTGCTGTGATAGTGGAGTTGGACACTTTAGGAACTTTCAAGCGGTTTTTGGATAGGCACACGGAGCACACCAAAATGATAGGGAGTGGGATAGCTTGATGTTAGTTTTGGGCAAAGCTCGGTGCAACATCGAGGGCCGAAGGGTCTGTACTGTGCTCTACTGTTCTATGTTCTAAATGTTCATTCAGCATTTTGCATAATGTTTGTCAGAGTTATCATTGAAACTCCTGTATAAACACACATCAATAGATTTACCCATATAAGTGTCTTCATAGCTACCTAATGTTATCATTTTCCTCTGTCCCCTATCGCAAATTTGAAGTTTATTAATATGACTGTCTCTGACATAACTTTAAAAGGGCTACTTTGATTTTGGATACTGTTGTAGGTGTTGTTAACTTTGTGGTGCTGTTGAATAGTTTATTTTCTGCTTCAGTCTTATTTACCCCTTAGTAAGTATTCAGGTAAGTGCAACTTTTTTAAAAGAAAGCATTCACTTAGAATCCTACTTTCAAAGAAACATCCTGGAAACCCCAAGAATGGTGATCACTTTCTCTCAAACTGCAACTTAACTTTTGGCAGTGAAACAGCTGCATTTCAATCTGCTCAGGCTTCCGAAATGAATATTTCAGCTTACGGGGATTTTGTGTACCAGTTTTCCCTTTCCAGTTCTGGTGCCAGTTCTGTGATTTTTTTCATTCTAAGCCATACCTTAGAATTCTTGGTTTGTTCAGGCATTACCTACTCTTGTGGTTTGTCTTTTGTTGACCTTTCATCTCTTTTGTCACATTGTTACATTTGTGATAGTGCATACTTTGCAAGCTTTTAACTCCATAATTTTACAAGCTGGCAAATGTGATTTTTGACTGGAATCTGTTGCCTTAGTGACTATTAAATCCAAAATAAGAATTGAAACATTTTTAAAAATACATATTTTGCAATATGCCATTTTAAAGTAAAAAAAACTTTATTAGTCACAAGAAGTACTTTTAGCTATAAAGTACTGTGCAATATCTCAAAGTTGTTATTCAGTGCATGTTGACCATAAAGGCCACAAATCTGAAGCAGAACTAGCAAACTTAACTCGCAACAGATCAGTCAGTATTGAATGATGAAGTTTTATTAGGATGTGTACCTGAAACATTAACTCCTATGTGTGGATGATGATGATGGGCCTATTTCAAGCAGTTTGTGCTTTCTGGCCAAAATATGTTCTGATGTTAACAGTTGGTAAGATCTTCTTACCTAAACCTGTTTTGCAAAATTCACAATCTGGCTATTGCAGTCGGGCATGTTGGTGTTACTTTGGCCAAATTGATGGGATTCCTTTTGAATCTGAAGAGTTTAATTCTTGCTATCAACTACGGAATACAGTCTAGCTGACAATTCAATGCAACACTAAAGGAATGCTGCACTATCTGACGTGTTATCTTTAGCCTGCATGCTCGGATGGATGCAGAAACAAAACCCATGCTCTTGTTTGAATAAGAGCAGAGAATTATGATGTTCTGGCTAGCATTCATCCCTTGAACAATACTTCCAAAAACTGATCATGCGATCATTTATTTATCGTTTGGAGGACTTGATTATGTGCAAATTGGCTGTCACAAATAGTATAGCAACAAAAAATGGTTATATCTCATTATTCATTTATTGTATCGTAATCTGGAATGTCCTGAGATTATGATGCCAGTGATTAATTGAGTTGGTATTTGTGTCCACAATTTGAAATTGGTGTGCAGTTGTGACCGCTAAAATAAATCTGACATTGTTGTTTGTTTGTTTTCTAACAGCTTCGCACTGAGAAACAGGCTGTGAGATCAACGCTCATTGAATCAACTGTAAATTGCAAAGTACAGACCAAGCACTTGAGGTATTTTGAACTATGATAAATGCTCCATTTTCTGTGAAATGATATTAGTTAATTAGATACTTTTGGCTTTGAAAATCAACTATTGGATTTTAATCACTTAACGATAGCTTGTGTGCAATATTTTAGTGGAGTTTCTCCTCTTTCCCCCACTCCCTACTGCAGTAAACTGCAGTGTCCAATTAAATGGTAACTTAATTAAATACTGTTTGCATTTGTCTTCCTTCTTACAGGTCGGGAGGCATACTGGGCCATCTAACCACTTCACTGAGGTGGGGAGCCAATTTACATAATTAAAAACCTTATTGGGGATCATTAAAGCAGAGTGGATGGCTTTTTGCCAGTGGTGAACCAGCCTGTAGCAGCCATAGAGTCAAAGGCTGTATGTCCCAAAGCAGTTGCATCAGGAGATTCAGTCTCCACCACTGCTCCCCAGCCCTAATAATCTTCTAAACTCTGATCAGCAAAGTCTTGTGCTTTTGATCATCCTGAATTTATTATTTCCACCTAACTTTTTTCATGAACTGTGGGTGTCAGTGGCTAGGTTAGCATATCTCAAATTTCCCTCAAGAAGCTGACTTCTTGAACTACTGCAGGACATGAGGTATAGGTACACCTACAATACTGTTCTGGAGTTCCAGGATTGTGATCCAGTGACAGTGAAGGAATGGCAATAGGGTTCCAAGTCAGAATGATTTGTGACTTGGAGGGGAAGGGGAACACCACAAGCTGGTAGTTCCCCTTCCCCTCCAGCTTGTGGTGTTCCCAAGCTTCTGCTGCCCTTGTCCTTGGTTGCGCGTTTGGAAGGTGCTTTCAAAAGAGCCTTGATGAATTGTCTGTCCAAGGGCATCTGTATTTTGAGGCATCTTCATGGTTTCCGACTTGGCCTAGCAGCGCCCACCTCTCACGGTGCAGCTGAAACTTCAGAGCTGCTAGCCTCTGAGTGATTGGGTCAGGATTCGTCGGAGGGGACAGGTAGGAGGACACCTACAGTAGAGAATCAAGTGGTTCCATTACTGGCAACTGCAGACTCAGGATTAGAATCTGCTGCGGAATCTGTGCAGTTACAATCAAAATTCAGGCTGTCATGTCAGCTACTAAAATTACTTGAATCCTGTTTTTCCTTTGCAGTCAAAAAAATTGGAGATAGTTTATAAGGATTTATTTTAATACTGTGACCAGGATTTTAGGACCTCCTCTCTGGCAGGATATTACAGCCCCCTTCCCCCACTCCCCTGCTCCCTTCCCCCTCTGAACTGAAGGAAAGTTTAAATAGCTTGCCGCATCCGACAGTGGGGCAGATGTGCTAAGGTGGGGCGGGGCTGTAAAGTCCTGGTCAGTGAATTTGCATAGTTTTTTTTAAATTCGATGTTCAAGAAGCGTTGAAGAATATTTGTTAAACTGGACAGACTGGTTTACAAATGTCAGAACATGAAAATAAAAGCTTCAAAGTGCCATACAAGGTAGAATAACTTCAAAATGAAGATCAAAGACCACGCCAAGGAGTTTATCCAGAAGTCCATAAAGTGCTTAATTCTTGAGCTTGCATTGAGCTTCATTGGACCACTGCAACAGGCCAAGGATAGAAATCAGAGGAAGGTTGTGAGTTAAAATGGCAAGCAACCGAAAGCTCGGGGTCATGCTTCAGGACTGAGTTGTTCATTATTCTGGCATTTACACTCATTCTAGACAAATGATTTGTCTCTTTACTACAAACATTGCCACTCACTTTGCCTTTTAATCCATGACATTTTTGTCATTTAATCCTTTCTGCCCTCCACTATATCCCAGACTTATGTTCTTCCTGCTTTGGCAGACAGCCTATCACATTGCTACCCTTCTCAGTTGAGCAGAACTCATGTTTGACTCGAAATGTTAACTCTGATTCCTCTCCAAAAATGTTGCCAGACCTGTTGAGTATTTTCAACACTCTGTTTCTATTGAAATAAGGATATTTGCCAAAGACAAATGATCTGGGGGCTGACAAGGTGCTTTGGCTGTTAAACTCCAGAGTTATGCTTCTGTATAAATAGATATTGGACAATGTAGCCACATTCTTGAACATCAGAAGTTCCTTCATTGATTTTGTCCCATTTTGTGACACTTCAAAAAAAAAACCTGAAATAAGATTCAAGCTTTTAAATCCATGATAAAAAGGTCAAGAGATTGATTGCAAAAAGAATACCTTAGAAATGAAATTTAAAACTGATATTGATCCATTCCACTAATCAAAATCTGTGGAATTTAGCTACAGAGTAGACTTCTGCAATTTCTGAAAGAAACTGCTTTTCCAGATGAGATGTTTATCTGTACAGCTGAGATTAATAAGAAAACTGTCAAGAGTAAAAGAATAACACTGTGTCTTGTATATCACTTGGTGCATTCAGCAATACCTATCTTGGAAAAGAATTGTGTTTTTAGTTTCCATAGGAAACTTTCTGCCAGCTTTGCAAATTTTACAGCATTTTTGTGGCTTGTAAAGCAGGCAAAGCAAATTCAGAAAGTGATTTCTAATCTACCTGATATGCCTCTTCCAGACAATAAAATATCTACTGCCTCTTAAATCCACTCCTCCCATTCTTAAGTGCTAATGCTGAGAATATGTTTTCCAACATTACTACCTCCAGATCAACACGCTTTGCAAATTTAATTCCTAAGTGCCATACTTTGGGGTTTCTTTTCTGCCTCATTAAATTGGTGTCAGAATAGAGTAGAATAAATGTGGGTCACTATTTAGCTTTTTAATAAAAAATCTGGAAGAAGATTCAACCTTTTAAATCTATGATTTAAAAAAAGAAATTAATGATCATTGCTAATACTCTTCAATAAGTAGCTCATAATAGTGAAAATGGGCAAGCATCTTGCTGTATTTATCATCACACTTGAACTTAGAAGCTTTTGTGTGATCTGTTTGCTGGTCATTTGCTCCACATCGTCCAAACTTTTAAAAAATGTTATCTTCTCTATATTGCAGTAGTTGCAAAATTAAATTTCAGCTTTACATCATCTCACTATGATACATTGCAGTAATTATGAAGTCAGTCACTTGAAGTAGTTTGTGTAGTTAACTGAAATTGATTTGTTTCACCATTTGTCACAGTAAAGACACTCTATTTTTGAAAGAAAAAGAAACAAAGTGCAAATCATCTGAGCAAGAGAAGATTGACGATGAGCGTAAAAAAGATGAATCCAGCAGCTCCAGTTCTGAGGAGGAGGATGATGCCTCTGATTCTGAATCGGACATAGATGCAGGTAAGCTGAAGACAGATCAAATCATTGGAAGCACTTTATAAATGTACAGAGAATATGGAATTAACATTTTATCTTTAATTTTTTGCTTTCTTTGTTCTCATTTCACACGATGTGGAGATGCCGGCGTTGGACTGGGGTAAACAGAGTAAGAAGTCTGACAACACCAGGTTTAAGTCCAACCGATTTATTTGATAATAAACTCGCAAGCTTTCGGGGTTTGCCCCTTTGTCAGGTGAATGGAGAGCTCTGGCCTCAGACAGAGCATATAACAGCACAGACAGTTTACAGATTACTGATTAGAATGCGAGTCTTTACAACTAACCTGCTATTCAAGTCTTAAAGTGGCCAACAATGTGAGTGGAAGGAGCATTAAGCCCAGGTTAAAGAGATATGTATTGCCTCCAGACAGTACGGTAAGTGAGGTTTAGCAAACCCAGGCAAGTCATGGGGGTTACAGATGGGGGTAATACATCTCTTTAACCTGGGCTTAATACTCCTTCCACTCACATTATTGGCTTCTTTAAGACTTGAATAGCAGGTTAGTTGTAAAGACTCGCATTCTAATCGGTAACCTGTAAACTGTCTGTGCTGTTATATGCTCTGTCCGAGGCCAGAACTCTCCATTCACCTGACAAAGGGGCAAACCCCGAAAGCTTGCGAGTTTACTATCAAATAAATCAGTTGGACTTAAACCTGGTGTTGTCAGACTTCTTACTCGTTTCACACCCCAGTTAAACATTGCTAATTTATCCTCTCATCCCTGCATCTGTACACTGTTTTGATTTGTTTGCCTCTCCCCTCTTTATAATAGTATTTCCCCAACACCTTAATTTTTGTGTGATCCAATTTTCTCGTCATTACCCCACAGCAAACTCACAATAGGGTGAACCCGAAGGGTTCGACGCTCAATGCCGGAGGAGGGTTGCAATGTCAACATGATGAGCTGGGAAGAGAATTCCTCATGGTCTCCACCAGCAGGGATCAGGCACCATGGCCAGATCAGAGGCCGTTGGGGGTTGGGGCATTGTTGGGCAATGCCCATCAAGCACTCTGGCAGTGCTCGCTGGGCCCATAACTGTGCTGGGGTGTGCTGTGGGGATGGGGCCTGAGTGGGAATGGGGCCGTGATGGAGGGGATTATGCAAGGGGATATTGGTTCGTATCTGAATCTAATGTAACCATCAAGTGTGTTGATGAGTCATGCATCCAGCTATCTAATAGATATCTTGTGCCAATGCTGTTTGGGGGCAAAAATCTTGATACAGCGCTGATTCAACAATAGCTGTCATTGGCAATTTCACTAAATACTTTGATCTTTGTTCATTATGTTGTCATCTGCCAAATACTACTATCGTTTTTCAACAATCCAATATTGAAACTTTGAAAATAGGACTTGGAACCCTGAATTAGCAGCAGGTTTCAAAATCCTAGTTTCAAGTAACTGACTTTATGTTTGGATCATGTATCAATGTGATGCACTGCTGTTGTCAAATCTTTGTTCCTTAACTATGGGCAGAACATGTCTGTTTCCTTGAGACAACTTTTTCCAGAGGCCCATCTTACGAACCTGTTCAAATTGATGACCCCCAAAAGCCTGCTTGAGATAGTTTAAGGAGGAGGTGCTGTGGAAGACTCTTTTCTCAACTTCTTTCCTGTTCAGTCATCTGTAAAACCGTGCTTTATCAAAATCTTATGCCTTTCATTACAGTTAAGTCTTGCTATAACTTGGAAAGTTAGCTGTCAGTTGTTAGCCTTTATATTTGTAATTGATTGACCGTTCTAGGTGGCTAGTAAGTCCAGTTCTTGTATAGAACTTCTTGTGGTTGCTTCAGCACTATTGAATTAATCTCTAGTCAAAGACGATTTTTCAGTATCGATTTTCTTGACGCCTCATCTTTTTTTGGACCCCTTTCTGGTTGCTCTAACTATTTTACAATTATCATGGAAGTACTTGAAACATTTATCACGTTTCTTGATGGGTCAACAGTGTTTGAATTTGTGAGAGGGACCACCTCTTAGAGTTCTGATTGTTGACTCTTTATTTTTCATGTATACCTGTTCAAAATAAAACTTCAAAATTTTTGATTTATTTTTCTCCTACAGAAAAATCAAAACCATCCATCAAAAATAATATTAACAGCAGACTGAATAGCAGAAGCTTGCCACTGGCTCCAACTGCAGGGCAGTCTGCTCGATACACAGCCATCACTGCAGCAAGAAAGGTGAAATTCAATTCTGCTATTTTATTCTCTGTTTTGTATATCATCTGACAGTGATAGATAAGCATCGGATATCTTTTTGCAGGTAACTGCTAGGGGCATTGATACAAATTCATTTATGCGCTTAATTTTTTTTATTTCCATATTTCTATCTGTGAGCAATGCCATTGGAGATTTAATAATGGGATTGCAATATTATTTAATAATGCCGATTTAATAATGGGATTTCAGATTGCTTTACAAACAAAAACAAAAGACATTTTGAGGCATTGCAGAACTACCAACTAATGTCAAGAATGACAACATGAGTGAAATCTAGTGTCACGAAGGATGCAGATTTTAAACTAGCAGTTATTCTAACTTGAAACACTGGCTCAGGGAGATGTATGGTTTTGTTTTTGGAATGTGTGACGTGAAGCTATAATGAGAAGAACCGGTCCAGTCATCATCTAACAGTTATTAAAGACTATTCAATTAAAAAAATACAAATACACAGACAGGACTACAATGCTCTAAGACAATGAAATTTAGTCATTACTAAACATGGTTAGGAACCAGATCAGAAATTCCCAAGGCAGTTATACTACAGCCCACCTATTTTTTTCTTTGATTTTGGCATTAGTGTGAAGATTAGGTGTTTCATTCCAGGTGTGATTCTACTGACGTACTAGGAAGCTTCTATCAAAATCAATTTTATTTAACAGTATCTTTCAACTATAATGAATGAATTAGCTTAACTTCTACAAATTTAAATACTTAAACATGACAAGATACGATTGTTATCTGTTAACCTATCTTTATTATTTCCAATTTAAACAATATTCCTCATAGGATGGCACAGTGGTTAATGCTGCTGTATCACAGCGTCAGAGACTGGCATTCAATTCCGGCCTCAGGTCATTGTCTTCCAACCATGGGTTTCCTCTCTCAGTCCAAAGATGTGTGGGTTAGGTTGATTGGCCATGCTAAATTGACCCTAGTATCGGGGTATTAGCAGAGTAAATATTATGGGGTTGCAGCAATGGGGCTTAAGTTGGATTGTCATCGATGCAGATTTGATGGGCTGAATGGCCATCTTCTGCACAGTAGAGATTCTATAGACTTAGACTCCTCTTCAAAATCAGTTGGCAAACAACACATCTAATGTGATGGTGCATGTTTACAGGCCTAGAGCATATGGATACCTCGAGATTACTACCCTCCGATATGCAAATAGCAGCATCAAGAGAGAGAAAAACACTTGCTTTGCTCAGACTTGAGCAGAAACTGTCTGCTTTTCTCTATAAGCTCAGCTCCTTCCCTTCACATGATTTTGCCTCTGTCAATCAATCTACAAAGAACAAAGAAAATTACAACACAGGGACAGACCCTTCAGCCCTCCAAGCCTACACCAACCATGCTGCCTGACTTAACTAAAACCCCCTACCCTTCCAGGGACCATATCCCTCTATTCCCGTCCTATTCATGTACTTGTCAAAACACACCTTAAAAATTATTACCATACCCGCTCCCGCTACCTGCCCGGCCAACGAGTTCCAGGTACCCACTACTCTTTGTGTAAAAAAAAAAATCTGCCTCGTACATCTCCTTTAAACCTTGCCCCTCGCACGTTAAACTTATGCCTCCTAGTAATTGACTCTTCCACCCTGGGAAAAAGCTTCTGACTATACACTCTGTCTATGCCTTTCATAATCTTGTAGACTTCTATCAGGTCTCCCCTCAATCTCCATCCCTCCAGTGAGAACAAACCAAGTTTCTCCTCACAGCTAATGCCCTCCATAGCAGGCAACATCTTAGTAAATCTTTTTCATACCCTCTCCAAAACCTCCACATTCTTCTGGTAGTATGGTGACTAGAATTGAACACTATATTCCAAGTGCGGCCTAACCAATGTTCTATAAAGCTGCAACATGATTTGCCAATTTTTAAACTCAATATTCCGGCTGGTGAAGGCAAGCATGCCATATGCCTTCTTGACTACCTTCTCCACCTGCATTGCCACTTTCAGTGATCTAAGTACCTGTACACCCAGATCCCTTTGCCTAGCAATACTCTTAAGGGTTCTGCCATTTACTGTGTATTTTCTATCTGTATTAGACCTTCCAAAATACATTATCTCACATTTGTCTGGATTAATCTACATCTGCCATTTCTCCGCCCAAGTCTCCAACCGATCTATAGCCTGCTGTATCCTCTGATGGTCCTTATCGCTATCTGCAAATCTACCAACCTAATTAAACTCTACTCTGAAACCCTAGGGGAAAACAATCACAAAAATTAATGCATCAGCTCAGATTAAAACAAATGCCCCATTATCTCAAAACAATCATTCTCCTGCGTTCTCAGCATACGTGCTGCATAATTGGCACAATATACATAGAGCTAACTTCTAAATGAACGTAACATGATATTAGAGTCATAGAGGTTTACAGCATGGAAACAGGCCCTTGTCCGTGCCGCCCTTTTTTTTTAAACCCCGAAGCTAATTCCAATTGTTCGCATTTGGCCCATATCCCTCTATATCTATCTTACTCATGTAACTATCTAAATGCTTTTTAAAGGACAAAATTGTACTTGCCTCTACTACTATCTCTGGCAACTTGTTCCAGACACTCACCACCCTCTGTGTGAAAAAAATTACCCCATGGATACTTCTGTATCTCTTCCTTCCCACCTTAAATCTATGCTCTCTTGTTTTAGACTCCCCTACCTTTGGGAAAAGATATTGACTGTCTACCTTGTTTATGTCCCTCATTATTTTGTAGACTTCTGTAAAATCACCCCTCAGCCTTTTACGCTCCAGAGAAAAATGTCCTAGACTATCCAGCCTCTCCTTATCACTGAAACCATCAAATCCTGGCAGCCTCCTAGTAAATTTTTTCTGCACTCTTTCTAGTTTAATAATATCCTTTCTATAATAGGGTGACCAGAATTGCACACAGTATTCTGAGCGTGGCCTTACCATTGTCTTGTCATTGTCCCAAATCCTGTATTCAATGTTCTGACTAATGAAACCAAGCATGCTGAATGCCGCCTTCACCACACTGTCTACCTGTGTCTCCACTTTCAAGGAACTATGAGCATGTACCCATAGATCTCTTTTTTCTATAACTCTCCCCAACGCCCTACCATTAACTAAGTAAGTCCTGTCCTGCCCTGGTTCAGTCTACCAAAATGCATCACCTCGCATTTGTCTAAATTAAACTTCATCTGCCATTCGTCAGCCCACTGGCGCAATTGATCAAGATCCCATTGCAATCGGAAATAACTTTCTTCACTATCCATTACGCCACTAATCTTGGTATCATCAGCAAACTTACTAACCATGCCTCCTATATTCTCATCCAAATCGTTAATATAAATGACAAATAACAGTGGACCCATCACTGATCCCTGAGGCACACTGCTGGTCCCAGGCCTCCAGTTTGAAAAACAACCCTCTACAGACAGAAGCCAATTTTGCATCCATTTAATACATTTTTAAAGGCACTGTATCATCACAACACACAATTTATGTAGAAATTAACATATTAAGACCTTTCCCTTCCCAAAAAAAACAAATAAAATTAACCTGTAAATTAAATCCTGCTTATAGTTACTACACAATACAAGTTGAGGATCAAGACTGGGAAATGTCTTTTCCTGGTCCAGCAAAGGTACTGCCTTTACACAGGTTTCTGCACTGCCCATGGATGCGGGCCAAGCCCCCTGGTTATGAATTGTAGACTGGCATCTCAGACTGTTAGATATAAATTAGCCTACCTGGTATAATTGCCAGCACCCTCAGAAGCAGGCCACACCTTCCTTACCCATGACCACTACCATCTAGAATGACTGAACTACAAATAACTGGGAACACCACTACCTGGAACTTTTCACAGTGGCACAGCACCAGGGACCCAGGTTCAGTTCCTGGGTTGGATCACTGCAGAGTCTGCACGTTCTCCCTATGTCCGCATGTGTTTCTGCTGTGTGCTCCTGTTTCCTCCCACAGTCTGAAAGATGTGCTGGTTAGGAGCATTGGCCATGCTAAGTTCTTTACCCGAACAGGCGCTGGAGTATGGTGACTCGGGGATTTTCAGAGTAACTTCATTTGCAGTGTTTGCGGGCCTACTTGTGACAATAATAAATAAACTTAAACATTAAAAATCTCACCATTCAGACTTGGGAATATATCATTGTTCCTTCGCTTTGCTCAGTCAAAATCCTGAAACTCCCTCCGTAACAGCACTGTGGTGCACCTACACCTCAGGGACTGTAGCAGTTCAACACTGTAGCTCACCGCCACCTTATCAAGGCCAACCAGGGGTGGGAAATAAATGCTGGTCTAACCTGCGATGCCCACATCTTGTAAAAGAATTTTAAAAATATATAGCGTAGGCAATGGTCAATACCAAGTGTAAATTATGGGCTAATAACAACTAATATCTTGACTAATGCAGTGCTTCTAATACTTACGCAATAGTTAAGATTGTTTCTTAGAAGCAAACTGAGAATAAATATCCTCCTCATCCAAGTCAGAAACAAGAGCAATTTCAAAAAAAAGAATTGGGATTATTTTTGTCATATTCCAATACTTGCCTTACCAGACAGAACAACTCCTACTAAGCTCATTTATTAGTCACAGGTAGATTTACATTAAGATTGCAGTAAAGTTACTGCGAAAATCTCCTCGTCACCACACACTGGTGCCTGTTCGGATACACTGAGGGAGAATTTTAGCATGGCCAATGCATCTAACCTGTATGTCTTTTGGACAGTGGAAGGAAACTGGAGCCCCTGGAAGAAACCCACACAGGCACAACCCAAGCTGGGAATCAAACCCAGGTTCCTGGCACTGACAGGCAGCAGTGCTAATCACTGTGCCATCATGCTGCTCCATGGTTACTTTTGTTTTATGGTCACTTTTATTTGCCGACTGACCTTTGTAATTAGATATTTCTAAGAATTTAACAAAAAAGTACAGCACACAGTTGTTAAAACTGTAAACATCTTGTGGACCAAGTCAAGAACAAAATAAGGACTCGGTGCTTAAATCCTGAGGGAAATGTGAGGAATAAGCTTTAAATGGAAGATGGTCAAATCACAAGTTTAAAAAAATTGTCATTTGACCTTTAAATACTCCAGGGTAAAAAGACATTATGCTAACTTATTTAATGTCGATATGTTTGCTTACAGAATCCAACCACTAACTCAAACTGCATTGATGCATAATATAATTTGGTAGCTGGAATAAATAACTGAAGTTGACAGCATATAAAAACCATTAACATATACCTTTTGTTTAGTGATAGTAAGTGATAATTCACCCCCTCAATACTAGGCACAATCATACCTTTTAAGTCTTTCAGACGTCCGATCTACCTTCTAAATATTTGCAAACAAAAAAAATTGAAAATAGCTGAAGGCAATGGGAAATAAGTCTCAGAAAAATCAGACCAAACAAGTCTGTTCACTGACGTGGCATCAACTGACTCTCCTGTCCTTCACGAAGACTTTCTTTCAACTTCAATGACACTGCACTTTCACTTCTGCCTCAGCTCATATGCTACTCAAATGCACATCCATGCATTTGTCACTTCAAATTCTGGGCTATTTCTAATTATCTCCTAGCTAGACTCTCATCCTCCATCAACTTCGGGTCATTTAAAACCCATACCCTAACCCTGTCCTAGTGTCATGGAACTTCCCAGTAACAGCACTAACAAGAATTTAACAAGGCATGATAGGATATAATTTGCCTAGCAACAGGTAGAAATCTGTGTGGCAACAACAGTAGCCAACATTCAAAAGATGTGATTTTCCCAATAACAAGTAGATTGCCTTATTAGTAGCAAATAGCTTACCTAGACAACTGAGAGATCAGTGGAGTTATATACTTACTATTTTCTAGGGTCCAGGAATTTGAGAGATGCAGTCAGCCAAATATACAGAATGAAGAATCTAGAATTTGAGCACTGCAAATGTGAGCTAACTGCAGAAAAAAACTGGATGAGTTAAGCCCTAGTCTGATCATTTAGTCTCTGATCTAAATTAGTGCTCAAGCTTGGTAGAAAATATCTGACATAATTGTGTAAGTTTTCCTCCGTACCTGATTTAACATGGGCTCTGCCTATTGGAAGAATGTGATAGTCTTGATGTATTTACTTTGGTTAATTTGGAGTTGTGTTTTTGTTGTCTTTACTTTTGTGAGATCTTCTGCATAAATTGGCTTTCACATTTCACTTACAATAATGATGATGATATATTAAAAAAATTGTGAAGAGCTATAAGGAGCCCAGAAGATTTGATAAGACACTGTGCATATAAATTAATTTTGAATTTATTTCAGTAACTTTCCTGATATGACTGCTCATGACAATTTTTTTTCATTGTTTGTGTTATTCTAAAATATTCTGAATGTTGTGGTAGAATTAAAAAATAACTAATTCATCAAAATTAACCATGAACCGAAACTGTTAGCAAGGTTTGTGAAACAGAAAATTTATAGAAATTGTGCAATCAATATTTTTATCTTGTTACAGATTATCAGCCCTTTTATTAAATTTACTGCCAAAGATGAAGAAGGAAAAGATGAATCTCCAGCTTCCTGGAGACTGGGGTTGAGGAAAACTGGAAGCCATGATGCACTGAGTGAAATCAGTAGTTCCCAAGCACTGAAAGAGAAAGACTCATTTGGGATTATTCGGTCTGCTTCAAGTCCTCGTCTTTCAGCAATATTTGATAACCGGGAAAAGGTTCTTTTTTTATATGTAACTTATTCTAATTCTGTGCAGAATATTTAATTAATTGCTTTCATTGGTTGAATTTGCAATAGAATACTGTATCTGAATGATACCATTGGTTACTTCTTCAGGTGGATGTTATTTATAACATATGTTGCAGTATAATATTTAGTTCAGAAAACTGATTCTGGTCTCAGTAGGTGGACATGTTGTTAGTTGAGGATTCAAGAATAACCCTGATCACTGATTCCATGAATAATTTTGAATGGGTGTTTTGCAGCTGTTAGATAACTGATAACTGAGTTTGTTATTGGGCTAAGACATAGGAGGTGCATTGTTACACAAGTTTTGAATTGCTTTTGTGTTTTGCCTTCTGAAAAGAATAAATTTGAAAGATCATAGGAAAACTTATTAGTTTTCCAATCCCAGAAGATTCTGGGGCTGATTTTGCAACATCACTGTGCTGTCAGGAAGGTGTTACGTGCTGCATAAATGTTGATTTATGACCAGTTGCACTTCCAGTGGTTTAGAATATATCTTTGTCATAGGCCTACCCCAGGTACGGTTAAAGGTCGAAACGTAGCCATTGCTATGTGAGAGATCTGCAGGGAAGGGTGCAGATATCAGGATTTTTAGCCAACAGGAAAATTGCTGGAAAATCTCAGCAGATCTAGCAGCATCTGTGAGGAGAGAAAAGAGCTGACATTTCGAGTCCAGATGATCTTTTGTCAAAACTTTGACAAAGGGTCATCTGGACTCAAAATGTCAGCTCTTTTCTGTCCTCACAGATGCTGCCAGACCTGCTGAGATTTTCCAGCATTTCTCTTTTGATTTCAGATTCCAGCATCCGCAGTAATTTGCTTTTATTCAGGATCTTTAGATTTGTGATAATGCTGTAGCTTTTAGAAATGTATTTTAATTATAGTTCTCTGCAGAATGTTTCTGGCAGTCCCAGGCAATTTTTCTGGAGCCATTTTGTCTGCAACCAGTAACCTCTATAGGCAGTATAATTGACACCATGTTTGTTTTCATCTGAACTAATGTAGTGTTCTGTTGTTTTAGTGTTCCCTTGGAATTGCAGGGAAAAGCTTGATTGAGGTAATTGACAAGTCAGGTCATGTAATGGGGCGTCTATGCTTTCACAGAGAATTCCAGCTTAGTTGCTTTTTTTCAGATGCTGTTAGAATTGAGAGCGGGAGCAGTGTCTCTTATTCTCCTCTCTGGAATTAGATTTTCTGCTGTCTGAGTATTGCTGTTAGAAGCTGCAGAGAGAAAGCGGTACTATTTTCTGTGTCTGAAGTCTGGAAGCTGCGAGAGATTAGGTTTACTTCTCTGATTTGTTGTCATGAGAAAATGTCCTTCTCTGAAAAGAACTGGTTGAATTTCTGTCTGTAAGTTGTTAAAAGATGGAAATCTAGTGTCACATGAGCATATTTGTTTTAGTGCGAATTAATTCTGAAGAAGGGTGTATTGCTTTTAAATTGAAACTTTAGAGATAGCTGTAATGAATTATACTGTCATGTTTTGTGATTAATAGAAGTTATACTAATTCTTTTTATTATATTCTAACTGTGTTCTAAAATAAACTTTGTATGATAAAAGCTTCCTTGTGGATCACTTGAATCATACCTGGAGTGAAATACCTTATGCTCACCCATGCCAAAATCAAACGTAAGGCTAACTTTACAAATCATCTTCGAGTTTCTGGCCTGAGTCTTAACAGACTGCAGTGTTAAACCTGAACACCAGTACTAAACCTAATACCTGATGAGAAGGAGTCTTGTGTGGGGTACTCTCGTGTTTGTCTACCCTCTCTCTGGAATTCTTTTTGGATAGAGACTTTGATCAAAATGAGTGCCGCTCTGACAGGGCCTTGATGAAACTGGTGTGGACACACTAGGGTGGCTGCTCTTCGCCTGTATCTGTTGGAAGTGTGGGCATTCCAACCCTACCCACGAAGCCTTAAAGTCCAAAGACATTTAAAGAATACAAAGAGCTGTCAGCTTAAGCCTTCGCCTGTTTCTGCCCTAATTTGTGAGTGGAAATTGAGTCTTCATCCAGGTTTTTTAGTTTTTTACACACCCACTAAAGCCCAGTGTGACATTCATGAAATAATAATTGAACACGGATGTTTTTGTTTTTGTCATGCAGGATAAAGATAATAAAACTAGGCTTGTGTATGTTGCACCAACAATCCCGAACAGAAGATTGCACAGCACATCTGACATTGAAGAAAAAGAAAATAGGTCAGTTCTGTTTCAATTAAATTCCCTTGACATTTCACATCTGTTCTTCCTTTTTAGCAGGCAAAGAATGCTAACAAAATAGAGAAGACCCTTAGTGGGTGAATGTGCAATGTTTCCATTTTTTCTGTGGTATCTCACTTTGCATATAATCTAGGTAAAGGTAATTAGCTGAGATCCTCAAAGGACCATTGGCATCACTGTCTGTTAGAGAGAGCAACAGAGAGATATGTGGTTATATAACTTGAGGGGCAACATGACATCAAATGTGGAGCAAGGACTTGAGCCACAGAGAACTACTGCAGCCAGTGCAGGAACTGAATCCATACAGTTAGAACATAGAACATTACAGCGCAGAACAGGCCCTTCGGCCCACGATGTTGCGCCGACCAGTTAAAAAACAATGACCCTCTAACCTAAACCAAACCCTTTCCATCCATAAACCTATCCACGGATCTCTTAAATGCCCCCAAACTAGGCGCATTTACAACTGCAGCAGGCAGGGCATTCCAATCCCTCACCACCCTCTGGGTAAAGAACCTACCCCTGACATCCGTCCTATAACTACCACCCCTTAATTTGAAGCTATGCCCCCTCGTGCTAGCTTTCTCCATCCGAGGAAAAAGGCTATCACTGTCCACCCTATCTAAACCTCTAATCATCTTATATGTTTCAATAAGGTCCCCTCGTAGCCGCCTTCTTTCTAACGAAAACAACCTCAAATCCCTCAGTCTCTCCTCATAGGACCTCCCCTCCATACCAGGCAACATCCTGGTGAACCTCCTCTGCACCCTCTCCAAAGCCTCCACATCCTTCCTATAATGTGGGGACCAGAACTGCACACAATACTCCAAGTGCGGCCGCACCAGAGTTGTGTACAGTTGCAACACGACGCTGCGGCTCCTAAATTCAATCCCCCTACCAATAAATCCAAGACACCGTATGCCTTCCTAACAACCCTATCTACTTGATTCCCAACTTTCAGGGATCTATGTACACATACACCTCTGTTCATCCACACTATTCAGAGTCCTACCGTTAGCCCTATACTCTACACATCCGTTATTCCTGCCAAAATGAATTACCTCACACTTTTCTGCATTAAACTTCATCCTCCACCTCTCGGCCCAGCTCTGCAACTTGTCCAAGTCTCCCTGTAGACTAAGACACCCTTCCTCACTATCTACCACACCTCCGACTTTGGTGTCATCAGCAAATTTACTAATCCACCCAACTATGCCCTCATCCAGATCATTTATAAAAATTACAAACAGCAGTGGCCCCAAAACAGATCCCTGAGGCACACCACTCGTAACTGAACTCCATGTCGAATACTTACCATCAACCACCACCCTCTGTCTCCTATCTGCCAGCCAATTCCTAATCCAATTTTCTAGATCACCCTCAATCCCATACATCTGCAATTTCTGCAGAAGCCTTCCATGGTGAACCTTATCAAACGCCTTACTAAAGTCCATATATACCACGTCAACTGCCTTACCCCCATCCACCTCTTTGGTCACTTTCTCAAAAAACTCAATAAGGTTAGTAAGGCACAACCTACCGTACCTACAGTTGGGGTCATTCTGTCCCACACTCCAACCATCTGGTCAACTAGGATGTCAAAAGTATAATTAAAACTTTTTGTAACTTGTGGTGATAATTGGCAATGGACTATATTGTTTGAAACTCTTAGTAATCACCTGTGTCAAGAAAACTAAATGTATACACCTTCGGTAGTAAAAGAATATTACTAGATAAAAAGTGTTGAAGCTTTTTGTGTTGCATTCATTGGGACAGGTGCAAGACTACCAAACATAAAAGGAACAATTAATAGTTCATGATGTGAAGATGGTGTTTCACGGGCATGGAAAATACACTATCAATTGATGATTGACAGTTAACTGCCAAACTTTGATTAAATTCAAAACAGGCTGGTTGACTGGTCAACGTATTGCCTGAATCCA
The DNA here is from genome assembly GCF_965287045.1 of Carcharhinus amblyrhynchos. Lineage (NCBI taxonomy): Eukaryota > Metazoa > Chordata > Chondrichthyes > Carcharhiniformes > Carcharhinidae > Carcharhinus > Carcharhinus amblyrhynchos. The sequence goes on along the minus strand of NC_137345.1, from coordinate 34,079,217 downwards.
CTTTCAGGGTAATCAAAAAGGTAAAGTATTTCAAAAATTTGAGCAACAGGTGAAGCAAGCTGTTTCATGCTGTCACTATGCAGTAGCAGCACAAATGGCGTTCACCATTAACCATCAATCCAAAAAATGTTCTGCCTATCACATGTACACTTTTACACTTAGTACTCTTGTGAACGTCTTGCTCAAGTGCAAGGCAAAAACTTCATATAATTTAACAGATTGGCACCGAGAGGGAGGACGAGTTAGTGGCTTAGGTGGACTTAGTGGACCAATCACCAGGTGCAGATAAAATGTATTATAAGACGCTTTGGGAGGCAGGAGGAAATTGCAGGGGCTGTTATGCCATTTTGCAAATTCTCTCTGGCTACAGGAGAGATGCCAGAGTACTGGAGGAGAGCTAAATTGATGCCATTGTTCAAGAAGGGAAGTTGGGGGAAAAACAGTTTATTACAGGCCAGTGAGTATAACATAGTGGAATAAATTATTGGAAAATTCAGAATTAATCTCCATTTGGAGAGGCAATTATTAGTAAGGATGGTCAACATGGCTTTGTCAAGGGGAGATCATGTATAACAAATTTGATTGAATTTTTAAAGGAGATGACTATGCATGTAGTTGAGGGCAGTGCACCTGATGTCATCTACATGGACTTCAGTAAGGCATTTGACAAGATGCCACATGGCAGAATGATCAAGTAGATAAGAGCCCATGGGATCCAGGGCAATTTGGCAAATTGGATCCAAAATTTGCTTAGTGGCAGAAAGCAAAGGGTTGAATGTTGTTTTTGTGACTGGAAGCCTATATCCGTTGGTGTGTCATGATGTGGAGATGCCGGCGTTGGACTGGGGTTCTGGACTGGGAGTGGATTTCTTAATCCATTGGTGTGTACCACAGCGTCTAGTACTGGGTCCCTTACTGTTTGTTGTGTACATTAATGATCTAGATGTAAATGTGGGAGGTAAGATCAGTAAGTTCACAGCTATCATGAAAATTGGTGTGACAAATAGAGAGGAGGAAAGCTTGATTACAGGATGATATAGACTGGTGGGTCAGATGGCCAGAAAGATGGCCAATGGAATTTAGCCCTGAAAAGAGAGGGGTAATGCATTTTGGAAGGAATAACAAAGCAAAGAAATACACAATGAATTTTAGGATAGTAGGTAGTACAGAGGACCAGAGCACCTTGGGGTGCATGGCAGATGAATTGGTTAAGAAAGCCCATGTGATACTTGCCTTTATTAGCTGAGGCATGGAATATAAAAGCAGGGAGGTTATGATGGAGTTGTATAAAACACTCATTACGCCACAACTAGAGTACTATGTGCAGCTCTGGTCATTACACTACAGAAAGGATGTGATTTCAGTAGAAAGGGTTTTGAGGAGATTCACCAGGATGTTGCCTGAGCTGGAATCCATTTTCAGCTATGAAGGGAGGCTAGCTGGACTGGGGTAGTTGTGTTTAGAGCAGAAAAAGCAGAGGGGGAACCTGACTAAGGTATTGAATTGAGACGATTAAACTTGTGTGCTTTTCAAGGGCGAGGGAATGCTAGGCTGGGACATTTTTCCTGGAGCATAGGAAGATAAGGGGTTTATCGAGGTTTATAAAATCATGACGGTCATAGATAAGGTGAATAGCCAAGATCAGTTACAGCATTTAAAATACATTTGGACAGGTACATGGATAGGAAAGGTTTAGGGGGATATGGGCCAAATGCAGGCAGATAGGACTATTTCAGTTTAGGAAACCTGGTAAGCATAGATGACAAGGACCTGTTTTTGTGCTGTGTATCTCTCTCTGACTCTAGTGCACAGAATTATGAAGGACACAGATGGTGTAGATAGGAAGTAACTTTTCCCCTTAGTAGAGGGGCCAATACTGGGGATTGGGGGGTGGGGGCGCGGAGGGGTGGGCATAGATAGAGTCAGAGAGGTTTACAGCATGGAAACAGGCCCTTTGGCTCAACTTGTCCTTGCTGCCCTTATTTTTTTTTTAAAACCCTAAGCTAATCCCAGTTGCCCACGCTTGGCCTATCCCTCTATACCCATCATACCCATGTAACTATCTAAGTGCTTTTTAAAAGATAAAATTGTACCCGCCTCTACTACTACCTCTGGCAAATTGTTCCAGATACCCACCACCCTCTGTGAAAAAATTGTCCCTCTGGACAATTTTGTATCTCTCCCCTCTCACTTTAAACCTATGCCCTCTAGTTTTAGACTCCCCTACCTTTGGGAAAAGATACTGACTAGCTGCCTTTTCTATACCCCTCATTATTTTATAGACCCCTATAAGGTCACCTCTCAGCCTCCTACGCTCCAGAGGAAAAAGATTCCAGTCTATTCAGCATCTCCTCATAAGTCAATCCATCAAGTCCTGGTAGCATCCTAGTAAATCTTTCCTGCACTCTTTCTAGTTTAATAATATCCTTTCTATAATAGGGTGACCAGAATTGCACACAGTATTCCAAGTGTGGCCTTACCAATGTCTTGTACAACTTCAACAAGACATCCCAACTCCTGTATCCAATGTTCTGACTGATGAAACCAAGCATGCTGAATGCCTCCTTCACCACTCTGTCCACCTGTGACTCCACTTTCAAGGAGCTGTGAACATGTACCCTTAGATCTTTGTTGTGTAAATCTCCCCCAACGCCCTACCATTAACTGAATAAGTCCTGCCCTGGTTCAATCTACCAAAATGCATTAGCTTGCATTTGTCTAAATTAAACTCCATCTGCTATTCATCAGCCCACTGGCTCAATTGATCAAGATCCCGCTGCAATTGGAGATAACCTTCCTCACTGTCCACAATGCCACCAATCTTGGTGTCATCTGCAAACTTACAAACCATGCCCCCTATATTCTCATCCAAATCATTAATATAAATGACAGATTTAAGTTAAAGTGCAGGGAATTTGAGGTAAAACCTTCTCATCTAGGGGGTAGTGGGCATCTGGAACTTGCGGCCAGAAAGAGTGATAGACCCTTGACATTTACAAAGCATTTAGATGCGCACTTCAAATTCCATAATGTGCAAGGCTACAGGCCTAGTGCTGGAAAACTGGATTAGAATAGATAGATGTTTGATGGCCAGCACAGACACCAAGGGCAAAGGGTTGCTTTGTGTGCTGTAAAACTCTGACCAACATGTTGTCTTTTTTAGTGAAATACATCTTTGTCAGATTGGAAGGGAAAATCAGTTTTTTTTTTAAAGAAAACTACAGGTCAAGAATCCAAAATCCAACTTTCCAAAAGTGGAAATTTTGCAATTAGTCCATTTGATACTCAATTAAATGAAATTTAGACTTATTTTAAAATACTGAGACAGTTTGGCTAGGTGCTCGTCCTCAGTTACACTCAAACTAGTTACGGCAATTGCCACTTGGTCTAGTTCCCATGCTCCAGTCGACTGGAAGACTCTTGACTTCGCCTCACCTGGCATGGTGGCAGTGTGGTTAGCACTGGTGCCTGAGTGCCTGGGTTCGATTCCAGCCTTGGGTGACTGTGTGGAGTTTCTGTGCTTTCCCTGTGGCTGCATTGGTTTCCTCTGGATGTTCTGGTTTCCTCCCACTGTCCAAAGATGTGCAAGTTAGGTAGATTTGGCCCTACTAAATTGCCCGATAGTGTCCAAAGGTTTGTAGGTTATGGTAAATACGTTGGAGGGGGGGTGATGGGCCTGACTCAGATGCTCTTTCGGAAAGATGCTGCAGACTTGATGGGCTGCACTGTGGATATTCCATGACCTGGCCCAGCCCAAAACGCCTGACTCCTGCCCAGGTACTTTGTGCTGTTATTGTAGTATCCATTTTTATGCATCATACTTTGAAAGCAGATAACAGGATGGATATTTGTTAAGTACAAAAAGACACATTCATCCTTTTACAAATTTCATGTATCTCTCATTAATTGAATTTGACCTAGGATAGGCTACCTGGTTTTATTGTCCAAAATTCAGGTAAATCTGAAATCCAACACAGCCTTGCCTTGGGCTGGTATAGCTCCATTGACATCATTTCTGTTAGGGCTCCTTGATGTCAAGGGCTGTCACTGTCACATACCCTCTTGAGTTCAGCTCTTTTGTCCCTGTTTGGACCAAGGCTATAAGGAGGTCAGGAACCAAGTGGCCCTGGTGGAACCTGAACTCAGTGAGCAGTTATTGTTGTGCAAGTACCACTTGATAGCAATGTCGACACCATCTTCCATCACCTTAATTGAAAGGAGACTGATGGAGCAGTAATTGGCTAGATTTGCTTTGACTGGCTTTTTGTGGACAGGATCTAGCTGGGTAGCTTTCCACATTGTCAGTAGATGCCAGTGTTGGAACTATACTGAAATTGCTTGGCTAAGGATGGCTTTTCAGAGCACAAGTCTTTAGTAGAATGGCTGGAATGTTATCAGTGCCTGTATCTTTGCAGTTTCTTGTGCCTTCAGCCATTTCTTGATATCACATGGAGTGAATCGAGTTGGCTGAAGACTAGCATCTGTGATACTGGGGACCTCAGGAGAAGGCTGAGGTGGATCATTTGTTCAGCACTTCTGGCTGAAGATGGTTGCAAATGTTACCTTGATCAATTGAGTCTGTGGGCTGGCGAATGGCAGATTGAATTTAATTTAGATAATTGTGAGGTGATGCAGTTTGGTAGATTGAACCAGAGCAGGACTTACTCAGTTAGCGGTAGGGTGTTGGTGAGAGTTACAAAACAGAGAGATCTAGGGGTATAGGTTCATAGCTCCTTGAAAGTGGAACTACAGTTGAGCAGAATGGTCAAGAAGGCATTCAGCATGCTTGGTTTCATTGGTCAGAACATCGAATACAAGAGTTGGGACGTCTTGTTGAAGTTGTACAATACATTGGTATGGCCACACTATGTACAGTTCTGGTCACCCTACAGCAGAAGACCAGAGAGAAGAACAGCCTCAGTTGCCAGAGAGCTTGCAAGATACAACATTGACATTGCAGCCCTGAGTGAAACTCGTCTTGCCAACATAGGTCATTTGACTGAAACTGGAGGTGGATACACTTTTTTTCTGGAGCGGCTGTGGCGGCGATGAGTGTGATGATGCTGGAGTTGGATTCGCTGTCAGGAGTCACCTTGTTTGGAAACTTGATAGTCTACTCAAGGGTGTGAACAACTGGCTTATGACATTACAGCTTCCGCTACAGGACAGAAGTCAAGCCACCCTGATCAGCACCTATGTCCCCACAATGAATAACCCGGACGAGATGAAAGACAAGTTCTACGAAGAATTAGACGCCCTACTATCAGCAGTGAGCAGTACCGACAAGCTGATCTTGCTTGGTGATTTCAATGCAAGAGTAGGGTGTGACTGTGCAATCTGGCAGGGAGTCATTGGGAGGCATGGAGTGGGCAAGTGTAACAGTAACGGCCTACTCTTAATGAAGACCTGTGCAGCACATGATCTCCTCATCACCATCACAGCTTTCCGTCTGCCTACCCATAACAAGACTTCTTGGATGCAGGGTCTACTTGTAGAAAAGCACCATCTTCCTCAGGCCTGTCAGAACAACCCATCATCAGCTTCTAAGAAAAATGCTTTTACCGGTGTTCGCAGGACAGTCCAAACTAAACTGCGTAAAATGCAGGATGCCTGGCTGAGCGCCAAGACAGATGAAATGCAGGGATACGCTGACAGAAACAACTTGAAACGGTTCTATGAAGCCCTCAACACACTCTACGGACCTCAATCTCTCGGGAATTCCCCCCTCCTGAGTACAGATGGTACAACTCTCATTACAGAGGGGGCTCATATCCTGCAAACAGATGGGCTGAACACTTTGAAGCTGTCCCCAATTAACGATGAGGCAATAGACAGGATTCCCCAGGTTGCTATCAACAGCACCATGGATGATCCACCGGTAGCATCCGAAGTCACAAAAGTTGTCAGCCAGCTATCCAGTGGCAAAGACTCAGGGGCAGATGCCATACCCACAGAGATCTACAAATCTGCTGTTTCTGTACTTATCAAGAAGCTCACTGAGTTGTTCCAGTCCTTTTGGAAGCAAGGATCCATTCCTCAGGAACTTAAAGACGCTTCCTCTACAAGAGGAAGGGCAATCGGCCAGTATGTGACCACTGAGGAATCTTGCTGCTCTCCATCACAGGAAGAACCCTTGCAAGAGTCCTGCTAAATTGTCTAGTCAGTCATCTGGAACTGGGCCTGCTTCCGGAGTCACATCGTGGCTTCCGCAAAGGTTGCAGGACTATTGACATGATTTTTGCTGTGCTCCAACTTCAGGATATGTGTCAGGAACAGAATCGCGAGCTCTATGCAACCTTTGTTGACCTCGCAAAAACCTTCGACATTGTAAGCTGACAAGGCCTGTGGAGGATCATGTCAAAGTTTGGCTGCTCCCCCAAGTTCATTCAGATGGTACGCCAGTTCCATGGTGGTCAGAGTACTGGATGGCAGAGAATCCTCTGAGGCATTCCCAGTCGCCAGTGGCGTCAAATAGGGCTGTGTGCTCGCACCCACACTGTTCAGCATGATGTTTACTGCCATGCCGAATGATGCCTTCCAGGACAGTGTTGCTGGAATCAGCCTCAAGTACAGAGTGGATGGAAAGCTCTTCAACCTGAGGAAACTTCAAGCTATTACCAAAGTGAAGGAGACAGCGGGGAATGTGAAAGACCTCAGAAGTACTGTGTGTGGAGAGAGTGTTTGAGTGACTACTTTAAGAACATAAGAATATAAGAAATAGGAGCAGGAGTAGGCCATCTATCCCTTCGAGCCTGCCCTGCCATTCAATAAGATCATGGCTGATCTGAAGTGGATCAGTTCCACTTTCCTGCTTTCTCCCCATAACCCTTAATTCCCCTGTCTATCAGAAGCCTATCTACCCGTGACTTAAATATATTTAGCGAGGTAGCCTCCACCACTTCAACGGGCAGAGAATTCCAGAGATTCACCACCCTTTGAGTGAAGAAGTTCCTCCTCAACTCTGATCTAAACTGCACCCCCCCCTTATCTTGAGGCTGTGTCCTCTAGTCTTGCTATCCTTTCTAAGCGGTAAGAATCTCTCTACCTCTACCCTATCCATCCCCTTCATTATCTTACATGTCTCTATAAGATCCCCCCTCATCTTTCTAAACTCCAACGAGTACAGATCCAGTCTATTTAGTCTCTCTTCATAGGCTAACCCACTCATCTCCGGTACCAGCCTAGTGGACCTCCTGTGCACTCCCTCCAAGGCCAATATATCCTTCCACAAACTGCACACAGTGCTCCAGCTGCAGCCTCACTAGCACCCTGTACAGTTGCATCAAGACCTCCCTACTTTTATATTCTATCTCCCTCGCTATGAAGGCCCACATTCCATTCGCCTTCTTGATCACCTGCTGCACCTGCAGACTGGGTTTTTGCGATCATTTCCACATGACTTGTCTTTGCAGAATATTACACATTCGATGGCAAGACAAAGTACCAGACACTGAAGTTCTCTCTACAGCAAGTCTGCTATCAGTCCACACACTGCTGATGAGAGTGCAGACCCAGTGGGCAGGTCATGTCATCCGTATGTCAGACGAGCGCATACCCAAGCAGCTCCTTTTTGGGGAACTTTCTGCTGCAAGATGCTCGCGTGGAGGGCAGAAGAAACTTTTCACAGACACACTCAAGGCCTCCCTGAAGTCGCTTGACATAGACACGACCACCTGGAAAACGCTGGCACAGAACTGCCCTGCCTGGCGCTGCCTCATCCACAAAGGCTGTCAAGCTTACAAAGCAAGGTGCATTGCTGAAGCACAACTTAAGCGTGAGCTGTGCAAGTCCAGAGCCACCAGTGCAACGACTGCAGTGCCTACACAAGTTTGTCCAATATGTGCCAGGACATTCCATGCCCGAATTGGCCTGATCAGTCATCTTTGGACACACTGCAGCCAGCCTCAAAATGACTAATGGTGTCAAGGTCCTCATCGATGACGTTGGATGAACAACAACAACAGTTCTGGTCACCCTATTACAGAAAGGATATTATTAAACTGGAAAAAGTGCAGAAAAGATTTACTTGGGTGCTACCGGGACATGATGGTTTGAGTTATAAGGAGAGGCTGGATAGACAGAGACTTTTTTCTCTAGAGTGTAGAAGCTGAGGGATGATGTTATAGAGATCTATAAAATAATGAGGGGCATTGACCAGCTAGATAGTCAATATCTTTTCCCAAAGTAAGAGAGTCTGAAACTAGATGACATAGGTTTAAGGTTAGAGGGGAGAGTACAAAAGTGTCCAGAGGGTGGTGAGTGTCTGGAACAAGCTGTCAGAGGTAGTAGTAGAGGAGGATACAATTTTATCTTTTCAAAAGCATTTTAGATAGTTACATGGGTAAGATGGATTTAGAAGGATATGGGCCAAATGAGGGCAATTGAGATTAGCTTAGGAGTTTAAAAAAAAGGAAGCATGAATAAGTTGGGTCGAAGGGCCTGTTTCCATGCTGTAAACCTCTCTGACTAAATGCTTCAGCCATATCTTTTGCTCCTGTATTCTAGGCTCCTTCATTATTAAGGACGGGGTATGTGTGGAATCTTCTCTTGTTAGTTGTTTAATCATCCACTGAAATTTGTGACTGAATGTGGCAGGACTACAGAGCTTTGATTTGATCTGTTGTTGTGGAATTGCTCAGCTGCGTTTAATGCATGCTGATTCCACTGTTTGCCATACACAATCCTGTGTTACGGTTTCACCAAATTCACACCTCATTTTGCAGTATGACTCATGCTGCTCCTGGCATGTCCACTTGGACTCTTCATTGAACCATGGTGGGTCTTTTAGCTTGATGGTAAGGGTAAAATGAGTGATGTGGCAGACTGTGAGGTTACAGACTATGGTTAATGGCCTACAGTACCTAATGGATGCCCAGTTCTGAGCTGCTAGGTATGTTTTGAATCTATCCCAATTAGCATTATGCTGTGTGACTTGAGGCAATCATTTGTTTTATGTTTAAAGGGAATCAGCCGCTAGCCTAGTACGAAGTGGTTCTTACACAAGACGACAGTGGAAGGAAGACTTCAAGGATATCAATCATGTGGGAAATGAAGGCAGCATGTCTGTAAATGCATCAACCATAAGCACAATGCCTTTGTATCAGCGAAGGTGAGGAATGTTAGGATTCTTTCATGCAGATTAGATCATTGTTTAAAAGTGCCATTTTTATTCAACTTGGTCAAAAATATGGCTAAAAGAGTTGAACAGTTCTCTATCGATATTATTAGATATTATTGGTTTGTTAATTTTTTTGTATTTTACCTTGTTAAGAATTATTCTGAAAGCATTTTGTATGAAAGGACCAGCAATTCATTAAACCGCCACCCACTGATTATTTTTCAGGCCTGCTCTACAAATTGATAACATTTTATAACCTAATAATGTAGAAGATTTATTTTAACTGGGATTTTGTTTCAATTTACATGTTAGACAATATCAACTTCAAAGAGAGAACATAAAAATTTCACGATTCAATTACCTATTGTATATTTTCAAGAATACTGTAACATGCTGCTGAATTTGGCTTCAAGCATAGGTACTGCTTTGTTATTTCGCTCCTTGACATTGCTGAAGAGCCAATAAGTTATTGCGACAACTTTGCATCATCTGTCCTTTCAGTGAGTGATGGTGAGATCTAAAGTTACAAAAGCAGGACATAAGAAGTTAATTCAATTAACTGGCTGAACTGTATAAAATGCTGCTGATATTTTGCACAAACCAGTTTAAAATAATCTAGGTTTAAAGATGAATAGGCAAGATATTCTAAATTTGTGGCTACCAAGTAATTTTCATTACTTAACACAGTTAGCCACTATTGTATTGTAATTATGTTTACAAATCTGTTCTTTCAACCAAGATTAGTACAGAGAAGTTTTAATAAGGCTTGGTTGATTCCATAATGGTATGTGTTATGTATGATCTCTGGAAGAAATTTGGAGAAGGGGGGATATAGGGAAAGGGGTGGAGAAATAAATCCATGTCGAGGTAGCTACTTTTTAACTATATGAATGCTTAGCGAGCACCTGCCTTCTTCAATTGCTGATTCGTATTTCTTTTTCTCAGTTATTTTCTCCCCTTGTAGTGATATTGACTTCTGCTTGTAAAAACACAGCATATCCATTGCTATAACCATGCCTGAAATTTAATGGTGTGCGTTGATATGCTGCCTCATAGTGTATTCACACTCAACTGCTTTCCCAACTCAACCAACATAGTTCTGGGATTGAACCTCAGATCTTATTGTCTGAATGACTCAAATATTCATTAAAGAAAATTGCTGAGCAATAGTGGGTGCTTTATTTATACCTGTATATAAAAAACGCAAAATGCGAAGTTATTGATTTGTGTTAAGTGAAATCTGTGTTATAAACTCAGAAGGCTTCAGTGAGATCAATCTGAGGTTTGACTTTTATAGTACACGATGTGGCGATGCCGGCATTGGACTTGGGTAAACACAGTAAAAGTCTCACAACACCAGGTTAAAGTCCAACAGGTTTATTTGGTAGCAAAAGCCACTAGCTTTCAGAGTGCTGCCCCTTCATCAGGTAAGTGGGAGTTCTGTTCACAAGCAGGACATATAAAGACACAAATTCAATTTACAAAACAGTGGTTGGAATGCGAGTCTTTACGGTAATCAAATCTTAAAGGTACAGACAAAGTGAGTGGAGAGAGCGTTAAGCACAGGTTAAAGAGATGTGTATTGTCGCCAGACAGGACAGTTAGTGAGATTTTGCAAGCCCAGGCAGCTCGTGGGGTGACACAAATAGTGTGACATGAACCCAAGATCCCAGTTGAGGCCGTCCTCATGTACGCGGAACTTGGCTATCAGCCTCTGCTCAGCGACTCTGCGTTGTGTGTCACGAAGGCCGCTTTGAAGAATGCTTACCTGAAGATCAGAAGCCGAATGCCTGTGACTGCTAAAGTGTTCCCCAACAGGAAGAGAGCACTGTTGGCTGGTGATTGTGGAGTGGTGTTCATTCATCTGTTGTCGTAGCATCTGCATGGTCTCCCCAGTGTACCATGCCTCGGGACATCCTTTCCTGCAGTGTATCAGGTGGACAACGTTGGCTGAGCTGCAAGAGTATGTACCATGTACCTGGTGGATGGTGTTCTCATGTGAGGTGGTGGCATCTGTGTCGATGATCTGGTATGTCTTGCAGAAGTTGCTGTGGCAGTGTTGTGTGGTGTTGTGGTCACTGTTCTCCTGAAGGCTGGGTAGTTTGATGCAGACAGTGGTCTGTTTGAGGTTGTTTGGTTGTTTGAAGGCAAGAAGTGGGGCTGTGGAGATGGCCTTGGCAAGATGATGAAGATGAACATCTCACCAAGGCCATCACCAAGACTTGATTACCTGTAAAGACTCGCATTCCAACCATTATTTTGTAAGTTGAGTTTGTGTCTTATATGCTCTATTTGTGAACAGAACTGAGGTACTGAGAAAAGTATCAATGTTGCAGGAGTGTACAGGCAGACAGGATGGTGGGTTGAAGTGTATCTACTTCAATGCAAGGAGCATCAGGAATAAGGTAGGTGAACTTGGAGCGTGGATTGGTATTTGGGACTATGATGTTGTGGCCATTACGGAGACATGGTTAGAACGGGGACAGGAATGGCTGTTGGCAGTTCCAGGGTATAGATGTTTCAGTAAGAGTAGGGAAGGCTGTAAAAGAGGTGGAGGAGTAGCATTGTTAATCAAGGGAAGTTTAACGGCTGCTGAAAGGCATTTTGAGCGTGATCTGCCTACTGAGGTAATGTGGCTGAAGTTAGAAATAGGAAAGGATTGGTCACGTTAGGAGTTTTCTATAGGCCCCCAAATAGTAATAGAGATGTGGAGGAGAAAATGGCAAAGCAGATTATGGATAGGTGTGGAGGTCACAGGGTAGTTATCATGGATGAGTTTAACTTTCCAAATATTGATTGGATAGGTCGAATAGTTCGGATGAGACACTTCTTGTACAGTGTGTGCAGGAGGGTTTCCTGACACAAGATGTGGATAGGCCAACAAGAGGTGGGGCCACATTAGACTTAGTACTGGGTAATGAACCGGGCCAAGTATTAGATTTGTTTGTGGGAGAATACTTTGGAGATAGTGACCACAATTCAGTGTCCTTCATTATTGCAATGGAGAGGGATAGGGTCACACGGCAGGGCAAGGTTTATAATTGGGGCAGGGGTAATTATGATGCGATTAGGCAAGAATTAGGGAGCATAAGATGGGAACAGAAACTGTCAGGTATAGGGACAAACGAAAAGTGGAGCTTTTCAAGGAACAAATACTGCATGTCCTTGATAGGAATGTCCCTGTCAGGCAGGGAGGAAATGGCCAAGTGAGGGAACCATGGTTCACAAAGGAGATTGAATGTCTTGTCAAGGGGAAAAAGGAAGCATATGTAAGGGTGAAAAAGCAAGGTACAGTTGGGTCACTTGAGGGTTACAAAGTAGCTAGGAATGGGTTAAAAAATTGGCTTAGGAGAGCTAGGAAGGGGCATGAGAAGTTCTTGGCGGGTTTGATAAAGGAAAACCCCAAGGCTTTTTACTCTTATGTGAGAAAAGGGTGAGGTTAGGGCCAGTCAAGGTTAGTAGTGGTAACTTGTGCACGGAGTCAGAAGAGATAGGTGAGGTGTTGAATGAATACTTCTCTTAAGTGTTCACTAAGGAGAGAGGCCATGATTTTGAGAATAAGTGTGTGATACAGGCTGATAGGATGGAGGTGGTAGATGTTCTGAGGGAAGATGTACTGGCAATTTTGAAAAACCTGAGGGTCAATAAGTTCCCTAGGCCAGATGGTATGCATCCTAGGATACTTTGGGAGGCGAGGCTTGAGATTGCAGAGCTTTTAGCTTTGATCTTTGGGTCCTCGTATCCACAGGGATTGTGCCAGAGGACTGGAGAGTGGCAAATGTTGTTCCTGTCTTCAAGAAAGGAAACAGGAATGACCCTGGTAATTATAGGCCAGTTAGTCTTATTTCGGTGGTCGGTAAGTTAATGGAAAAGGTCCTGAGAGATAGGATTTATGACCATTTGGAAAGATGCAGTTTAATTCGAGACAGTCAGCACGGTTTCATGAGGGGTAAGTCCTGCCTCACAAATTTGATTGAATTCTTTGAGGAGGTAACTAAGTGTGTAGACGAAGGTAGAGCAGTTGATGTCGTATACTTGGATTTTAGTACGGCGTTTGATAAGGTTCCCCATGCGGGATAGAAAGAAATTTGGCCGATTGGTTAAGTAACTGGCTGTCTCATAGAAGACAGAGGGTGGTGATGGAGGGAACGTTTGCAGATTGGAAGCTAGTTACCACAGGGATCAGTGCTGGGTCCTCTGGTATTTGTGATTTTTATCAATGACTTGGAAGAGGGGCCTGAAGGGTGGGTTAGTAAATTTGCTGATGGCACCAAGATTGGTAGAATAGTGGATGAGGTGGAAGGCTCTTGTAGGCTGCAAAGAGACATTGATAGGATGCAGAGCTGGGCAGAAAAGTGGCAGATGGAGTTTAACCTTGATAAGTGCGAGGTGATTCATTTTGGTAGGACAAACTTGAATGCGGATTACAGGGTCAACGGCAGGGGTCTGAGGAATGTGGAGGAACAGAGAGATCTTTGGGTTCATATTCACAGATCTCTGAAGGTTGCCACTCAAGTGGATAGAGCTGTGAAGAACGCTTATAGTGTGTTAGCGTTTATTAACAGGGGGTTTGAGCTTAAGAGCCATGGAGTTATGCCGCAACTGTACTGGACCTTGGTGAGACCACGTTTGGAATATTGTGTGCAGTTCTGGTCACCTCGCTATAAGAAGGATTTGGAAGCATTGGAGAGAGTTCAGAGGAGATTTACCAGGATGCTGCCTGGTTTGGAGGGTAGGTCTTATGAGGAAAGGCTTTTCTCTTTCAAGCAGGGGAGGATGAGAGGCGACTTAATAGAGGTTTATACGATGATAAGGGGGGATAGATAGAGTGGATGTGCAGAGACTATTTCCTCGGGTTGATGTAGCCATTACTAGGGGGCATAACTATGGGGTTCATGGTGGGAGATACAGGAGGGATGTCCGAGGTAGATTCTTTACTCAGAGAATAGTTCGGGTGTGTAATACACTGCCTGCTGTAATAGTGAAGTCGGACACTTTCGGACCTTTTAAGCGGTTATTGGATAGGCACATGGAACACACCAGAATGATAGGATAGCTTGATCTTGGGTTTGGACATAGCTCAATACAACATCAAGGGCCTGTACTGTGCTGCACTGTTCTACGTTCTGTGTTCTAACTCCCACTTACCTGATGAAGGAGCAGTGCTCTGAAAGCTAGTGGCTTTTGCTACCAAATAAATGTATTGCTCTTTAACCTGGTGTTTGAGACTTCTTGCTGTTTTATAGTGCATACAGACTTCAGAAGCATTATGTTGCAATATTTCCTGATAGCGTTCCGGATTCTTTCACCCTATTTATGACTTGTTTCAAATTTTGAAGAAATGAAACATCTATTGGTAGCTTTCATCTTTGTCCAGAAGTTCTTCAAGGAATTTCATCTGTGAAACTTTTGCTACTATACAATACGTTGAAAAACTAATTATATGCAAACATTGTTTCATAGCCTTTTAGTTGCAATAGAAGCACGTTTGACTCTTGATAAGGAGACTGAAGTTCTTGACTGATTGCCTCAACTTTGACTTTCGGAACAAATTTCACTAGTCTCAACATTGTCAACTTTTTAGAAATGGGATCAAGTTAGCAATCTTGCTCTTTAGCTTTCCTCATTACTTTGTATAAATGACCTAAATGTTTCCTGACTTGCCAAGTCAGAGAGTGAGGGTGTTTCCTTTGGCGATGCTGCGAACTGGACTAACTTGGAAAATATAGTTGCGGTGCAAAAAAATCACATTGCAAGCTGATAATTAATTGAATCATGTAATATAGTTGTCTACTGTTACCCAATCTTATATAACTATCAATTGTTACCAGTGCCTCATTTGGTAGAAGAAAAGATGACTTGAACAACTCCTCCATTTCAGTCATTCCCATCACCACCTCAGTCACCTCAGCTGCTTCTGTAGCAACAGTTATTTCAGCCACTGGTCAGCAACCCAGCCGAAATACCATCATCTCTCCCTTCTTCTCTTCCTCTTCCATCTTAAATAGTGTTGTTTCCACAGCAGCGAGCCATCAGGGCAGGTAAGAATAATGTGAAAGGTATGCTTTCTCGTGTTTTCTGATTTAACAGCCTGATTTCATATTTAAAGATAGGAAGATATAAAAGAAAATTCCCAATATCTTGTTTTTTGCCACATTGCATCTTAAATCCTGTAGGCATGCTTTTCTTGTTCAAAATATCATCTTGGTATTCCCACGTAGTACATTTGTTTTGCTAGATCTGCATGCCTTTGTGTTATTGCTGGGATTTTATACTTCATAAAAGAGCTTGAAAGGGTCTAAGCCAGATCAAGCCTTGGCTGTCTTTGAAATTTTTAAAACTAAATTTAATTTAACCTTGACCTTGCGGGCTTGGTCTTCCTATGCCAGTTTTTAATATCACACCTATATTTGAAATTTTCCCATTTGGAAACTGTTCCCAGTTTATACTGTTGAAAGTGATTCCCATTACAATTAGGAATATGACTTTTTTTTTGTAGCATGCATTAATTTTTGCATTTGTTCAGAGCATGATGATTTCTGAGTCATGAAAATATTCTTTATCCTTTTACTTTGCTTTCAATTACTAGGGGGCACAGGTTTAAGGTACGAGGGGCAAAGTTTTTAACGGAGATGTGCGAGGCAGATTTTTTTACACAGAGAGTAGTGTGCCTGGAACTCGTTGCCGGGGGAGATAGTGGAAGCGGAAACGGTAGTGACTTTTAAGGGGCATCTTGACAACACGAATAGGATGAGAATAGAGGGATATGGTCCCTGGAAGGGTAGGGGATTTTAGTTAAATCAGGCAGCATGGTTGGTGGGCCGAAGGGCCTGTTCCTGTGCTGTAATTTTCTTTGTTCTTTGTTCTTTTCTACTTGAAGTACTGATCTCTCCTGCGCCACTTAGTGGCGGTTTGAAGAATTGGCTTTGAGCTCCAGTGTGAGAATTTTGCAGATAGATAGAATGATGAAGGTCGCAGGTTTGGAAGGTGCTGCTGATAGAGCCTTGGTGATTTTCTGCAGTCCATCTTATGGGTGGTACACACTGATCCACCGTGCTTCATCTTGGAGACAGCGAATGTTAAAGGTGGATGGGCAGGCAATTCAGCAAGCTGCTTTATCTTGCATGGTGTCAAGCTTTGTGAGAGTTGTTGGAGCTGCACTCATCTTGGCAAGTGGAGATATTCCATCACACTCCTGGTGCCTTGTAGACATGGACAGACTCATTCATTCTCTGCTAAATTCCCAGCTTCTGACTTGCTGTTATAGCCACAATCTTTATATGATGAATCCAGTTCAGATTCTGGTCAGTGTTAACCTGGGATGTTGATTGTGGTTTGGTGATGGTAATGCCACTGAACGTCATGGGGAAATGGCATATCTGAATTATATTTTCCACAAATGGATTATTATTGTTGAAAAAAGAGACGCATTCAACAAGACAGAAACAAGAATGCCAAATTTCATTAGGATGCAGTAATTTATACTGCACAAGAAAAAGGTGCTGATCGGTTGGCAAGTCAACTTTGGTTGATGTGTCACCATGAAAAATGCACGAGGTTGCTATTGACCCCATACTTTTGTCTAATTCAAAAAAAAGGAGCAAATACCTGGTTATATTCTTCCTGCCTACTAAGAGCGAGTCGCTGCATATGAATCAATGTAGCTTCTAGCAAGCATAACGTTGTAAGCTTCACTGATAATCTTGAATTGGTTGTTAATGTTAATCTTAGCACACTTGGGATTGTTCAGCAAATACTGTTCAATTATGGAATACATTATGTTTGAGTTTTATAAGCAGGGGTTTGTTGAGTGCAGCCAGTACTCTCTTTATTGCAACAGCCAAAGGAATGTATCCTTTGACACAGTCCACCAGTCATTGGGATGTACAGCCTATGTAGCTGCCATTATTGTGGTACTGAAATTCATGTGCCACATTAATCATTTGTGTGGTGGGTGAATGCCTTTTTGTTTGGATAGCAGCGCCCTGTTAGTGGAAAATAACACTCGACTTGCTATTGTGTAGTAGCAGCAAGAAATGCCTCACCTGTTCCTCAAGTTTTTGAAAAATCTTACCTTTCCAAGGCAATTTCAGGTAGACTAGGTACTTCTGTTTGAAAATGGTAATCTTGGTTCCATTCTTACGTACGCACGATACACAGCAAGCATTAACCTGATCAGGGTAGCAATTTTACTGGAGGATAACTTTGATGCAACTTATTTCAGTGTCAAACTTGCATGGTGAGCAAATGGCTCAAGCCATATTTCTTTTATGCCAGTCTTTTAGCGCATGGAACTGTAGCAATTCCACCGCACACATTGATAGATGAAAGCAAGCTTGCACTTGCTGTAGTAGAGAACCAGTAGTGGATTTCACACTCGCATGCTGAGAAAATCCTGGTACATTTCAAAGGTTAATTTGAGCACATGACAGAGTTCATTAAGATGTGTAAGGTGCAGATTCAGATATAGCAAATGCATCATTTATGTACCAGAAGTATATGAAGACTTGAAGGGGCGGCATAATAGTTAGCACTGCTGCCTCACAGCACCAGGAACCCAACTTCAATTCGAGCTTTGGGTGACTCTGTGTGGAGTTTACACATTCTCCCTGTATCTGTGTGGGTTTCTTCCCACAGTCCATGCTAAATTGCCCTTAATGTCAAAGGTGTATAGGTTCAGTAGATTAGCCATAGTAAATGCGGAGGGGTATGAGTTCGTCTTGCTGCTGTGTCGTAAGGGGTGGGGGGTGGGGGGGGGTGCAGGGCGGGGCGGTGGCGATGTTCGATGAGATGCTCTTTCTGAGAGTTGGTGAAGACTCAAATGTGTCAAATGGTCTCCTTTATCGGGATTCTCTGGTCATTCCATCAAAAACTCTTTTTATGACAAATGTTAGTGATTGCCAATCAGCACCCTTTTTTCATGCAGTACAAGTTATTGCTCCCTTTGGACATTTGGTATTCCTTCCCTCTGTTGAGTGCAAGACAAAAGCTTTTCTTGATTTCTAAATGGCCTAACAACTAAGTGGGCCATATAGTTCCTTTCATAAAACACAGGGTATGTTTCTTAGTCCTTCCAGAAAGTAACAATCTTCAACCCTTTGAAAGAAATGGAAAATTTAATTTTTAAGAAGCAAGCATGTACTTACAAATGTAGAAATCCACCTGTGTCTACAAGCATCATAACAGAAATTGTTATCTTTTGATTGCAGCCCTGTTTTGAACCTTAAAGTCAAAATAACCACTTAAGTTCATGGTTAATGTTTTTTGTATAACCTGCCCCTCTGCATGGCTACTGATGGGGAATGGAAGAAGGGAAGCAAAAAAACCTTTTGTGGTGATGAAAGCTTGAGAAAGATGCAGAATTAGTGGCTACCACTAAGAATATGTTTCACAGGGATTACACATGTCTGTTACTAGTGTCTTGTCTTTTAATATGTATTCAGTGGGCATAAAATATCCCACTGCCTTCTACTGAGAAGAGCAGAGTTCCCCCGGTGCCTAGGGCAGCATGTATCCTTCAACCAACATTTAAACCTGGGTGGTAACATTGTTTTCTGTGGGACTTGCTGTGTGCAAATTGGCTGCTCTTGCTGTGTTTCAGCAGTGACGATATTTAAAAGTACTTAATTAGTTGTAAATTGGTTGAAATATCCTGACATTGCAAAAGGTCCTATGTAAATGCATTTTTTTTAAAGCATATTGATATCCAAGTCTAAATTAAGAGAAATTTGTCTGTCTTTAGTAATTGGGAATGTAAATTTTATTTTTTCAACTGTTTAAAGTTTATTTATTAGTCACAAGTAAGGCTTATGTTACATTGCAATGAAGTTACCGTGAAATTCCCCTAGTCACCACACTCTGGCGCCTGTAGAGGTCAGTGCACCTGACCAGCACATCTTTCAGACTGTGGACGGCACGGTAGCACAAAGGTTAGCACTGCTGCTTCACAGCTCCATGGACCTGGGTTCGATTTCCGGCTCAGGTCACTGTCGGTGTGGGTTTCCTCCGGGTGCCCCGGTTTCTTCCCACAGTCCAAAGATGTGTGGGTTAGGTTGATTGGCCATGTTAAAATTGCCCCTTAGTGTACTAGGATGCTTAGGTAGAGGGATTAGCGGGTAAAATATAAAGGGATATGGGGTAGGGCCTGGGTGGGATTGTGGTCGGTGCAGACTCAATGGGCCAAAGGGCCTCTTTCTGCACTGTAGACAATGTGCAAACTCCACACAGACAGTGACCTGAGCTGGGAATCGAACCCGGGTCCCTGGAGCTGTGAGCCAGCAGTGCTAGCCACTGTGCTAATGTGCCGCCCTGAAAACTGAACACAATATTCCAAATGTGGTCTCACCAACGTCCAGTATAGTTGCAGCATAACCCCACGGCTCTTAAACTCAAACCCTCTGTTAATAAATGCTAACACGCCATAAGCCTTCTTCAAGGCTCTATCTACTTGAGTGACAACCTTCAGAGATTTGTGGATATGTACCCCAAGATCTCTCTGTTCCTCCACATTCCTCAGAACCCTGCCATTGACCCTGTAATCCGCATTCAAGTTTGACCTACCAAAATGAATCATCTCGAACTTATCAAGGTTAAACTCCATCTGCCACTTTTCTGCTTAGCTCTGCACCCTGTCAATGTCTCTTTACAGCCTACAAGAGACCTCCACCCCTTCCACTACTCCACCAATCTTGGTGTCATCAGCAAATTTACTAACCCACCCTTCAGCCCCCTCTTCCAAGTCATTGATAAAAATCACAAATAGCAGAGGACCCAGCACTGACCCCTGTGGTACACTGCTGGTAACTGGCCTCCAGTCTGAAAATTTTCCTTCCACCACTACTCTGTCTTCTATGAGACATGATGTGGGTATGCTGGCGTTGGACTGGCGTAAACACAGTAAAAAGTCTGACAACACCAGGTTTTAGTCTGGACTAAAACCTGGTGTTGTCAGACTTTTTCTATGAGACAGCCAGTTACTTATCCAATCGGCCAAATTTCCTTCTATCTCACACCTCCTTACCTTCTTCATGAGCCTACCATGGGGAACTTTATCAAATGCCTTACTAAAATCCATGTATATGATATCAACTGCTCTACCCTTGTCTACACACTTAGTTACCTCCTCAATTCAATCAAATTTGTGAGGTAGGACCTACCTCTCTCGAAACGGTGCTGACTATCCTGGATTAAACTGCATCTTTCCAAAATGGCCATAAATCCTATCTCTCAGGACCCTTTCCATTAACTTACCGACCACCGAAGTAAGACTAACTGGCCTATAATTACCAGATATTTGCATGTTTACATTAGTTACCTGGACATTCAGGAACAATTTTGAGTAATACTACAATCCATTGCAGAATCTTTCTTCATTAAGCTTATTCAATAATTGAAATTGCAGTGATGCAATACCTTCAATTAAGTATTTTAGTATGGTGAGTACATCTGAAGTCATGCGTTTTGGAGTTAATCGCTAAACAGAATATCTGCAAAGTTTGTGTTTTAAAAGTCACATGAGACTATTGTACTAATTTATGTCTCCGATACAAATGAAAAGCCAATTTTGCACTTGTACCTCTAAATACAGGTAATCAGTTAAATCAAAAATTTTAATTTCACTATGCATTGAGAATAGTAGTCAGTTAAGTGTGGTTATTTTCTGTGATTGGGAGAAAACAATTAATGTATCTCTGTATATCTTGTTTTAAATATTTTTTCCTTGAAATCATCGGCCTGTTAAAAATGAACATTTGGGATCATGGCTGTATGATGAACTTCATGTGTTAATTTGACTGGATCTAGGTAATTAAAAACAATTATCCATGCTTTACACTTTTAAAGCAAAACAAACTTGTACCACAGTGGTATGAAATAATTGTTCTTGTCTGTTGATGGTGTGTGTAATTGTGGAAAAAGTGATGAAAGTGCAAAGCACTTCTATAAATCCGGTTTTTGAAAAGTGTAAGATTTTCCATGTTAAATGAGTGAGAGAGCTGAGCGTTTTGGATCTTAGCAAGTTACCTTACGCTTGGGTGCTGTCACAGCCCCGTAATGCCAGTATTTTTGGGTGAACATTTCATCACTTCAGTGAACACACATTAGAGAAAGCATATTCAGGATTTTTTCCTTTGCTTTCAAAATGAATTATCTTTAACTACAGTTGTTTTATTTTACATAAAATAGAGCTTTGTGTGGATATTTTCTGTTTGTGTGATACCTTTGCTGAGTTTGAAGTTGTTACTGGAATCTTGAATGGTAAACTACACTGATAAAAGTTGCAAGTAAACTGCCACTCGTGAAATCATTCTTCTATTGGAGAGTAACGTTTCCTCATATGGCTGTGCAGAAAGCTAGAGACTTGCAAAACTGGAATGTCATTCAGTTCAGTTACTGACAAGTGTGCAGTTCAGTGTCACCTCCCTATAAAAGGCTTTGTTAGCAGTCATAA
The DNA here is from genome assembly GCF_965287045.1 of Carcharhinus amblyrhynchos. Classification (NCBI taxonomy): domain Eukaryota; kingdom Metazoa; phylum Chordata; class Chondrichthyes; order Carcharhiniformes; family Carcharhinidae; genus Carcharhinus; species Carcharhinus amblyrhynchos. The sequence goes on along the minus strand of NC_137345.1, from coordinate 34,057,651 downwards.
ACTAATCTTGTACAGATAAGGCTAGTGTCAGTTTGTTCAACCATGAAAGCTTTCTGCGGCACCAACCAGTAACACTATTGGAGGAATGTGCCCTTAATATAATTATCTGATGTAGTGGGCACTTGAATGCCAAAATACTGTCACAAGTCGAAGTCTACCAAAGGTTTGGCTTGTAGATAGTAAGGATTTCAGATCTTGTTTGACCTTTGCTAGCACAAAGGGATTCTGATTTTTTTTCCATTGAAAATGTATTGGAATTATTGAAATTTGTTATCAGTGCTTGATTTTTGGTATTTTAAACTATGTGCCAAAGTCTATCAGATTCTGTAATGTCTGATTCTAGAAGGCCAGTCCTGTTTGATCAAATTATTACTTTGATTTTTTTAAGTCATGGAAAACTCTCTTAAAGGATTGCACAGGAAAATGTTATGTTTCAGTTGAATTTTTCACAATGTTTGTTTGGCTTCTGAACTTTGACAGTTATCCGTTCTTGTGTGTATGAAAAGTAGCCAAACAAAATACCACCTCAGCAATATGCAATGCTGCTTAAATCAGTTTTAATGGAAAATGCAGTGATAGTTGGTTTTACAATGAAGCGACTTCAAGTTCAATGACAAAGGCTGTCAGTAATATCATTTCCTGCAGAGTTGCAGTATTCATAGTTATTTCTCACTCTCAGCCCCAAGACATCTAGCACAATGCAAGGGTTTGGTTTTCTTTGCTGAAACTGTACTTAAATACTTCAAAATGTGATGAAGCAACATGCTTCTGTAATTCTATTTTCTGTTCTGACCTTAGAAAGTATATTTCTGTCTGAAGAGGGATGATCTTTATTTTACTTTTTGAACTATGATTGCTACATGTTTTAGAGCTGAAAGAGGACAGTTAAAACAATTAAGTCTGTTTCAATTCACAATAACTATTAAACTTTAAAATTCATGAAGTTGCAGAGTTATCCTAAATACATTTACTTTCTAGCTATAGGAATGGTTTATATGAAGTGAAACTACTTTGTGGATAATGCTAACATTTTTTTTTGGGGAGTAAAATGAATTACTTGAGTGGTAGATGTGATGCATTCTGTAGTCACTGTTTATATACTTTGTTTTTGCAATGAATTAGGTCATTACTTTATGTTACACTATCAACAAAAATAAACTATTAGGAAGAGATATGTATTCTACTATGCAAATGCATGGCTTTTCAATCTAGTCACCTGCTGAAAATTTCTGTCAGAAGTTACTGCAATTTGAATTTTAGCGATAATTTCAGAGCTACATGGGAAAAATAAATGTTGTCATTAATGCTACCTTCCTAGAATCATCTGCCTGTTGTAGTCCGTTTCCAGAAAATAAACTTCATTGTGCTGACGTATTTCAGGTCCTATCTCACTCCTGTCCGAGATGAAGAAGCAGAATCACAGAGGAAAGCTCGCTCTAGGCAGGCCAGGCAGACAAGGAGATCAACTCAGGTCAGTGGCATTGCAGAATTTTAACCATTAGTCTTTAAAAGTTAGGAATTGATTCTGCTGAAGTGTTCAACACCTGAACATTGGAAGTATTTGGATTCTTACTCCTGGTCTATTGACAGTTGGAAAAAAAAAACACAAACATTGTCATGCAATTCCAACGTAGTTATTTTACAGCTTTAATTGGATTGCTGATTAATTCGTGTTGTGAGCAGAGGAAAAGTTGAAATTAATTTCGATCTTGGAGAAAGTAAATGTTTTTCGCCAACCATTGTACCAATCTTGTCAATTTGAATACTGATTGGAAAAATTATGTAATTGAAACTTTACATCAGCAAATGCAAATGTAGGAAATTTGCATGTAATGAAGTCTTAAGCAATTAATTTTCTTTTTTTCCCAAAATTATACTTTTTTAAACAAATTAATTTAAGCTCTTCTTCAGAATAATTTGATGTTCATTGTCATCTGTGCTAATCCTTGCTGTTAATTCTTACTGCTCTCAAATAACTAAGCAATTAATTTACTTTATAAATACTAAAACTGACTTCAAAGATCAATGTTATATTTTGACCTCTAGGTGTTTGTATGCCCAAAGTGTGACTCCTAACAGTCTCATTGATCTTTTTGGTTAAGAACTCAAAATTAAGTTGCAGATTTTAGCCTCATCAATGCTGAGATCACCATGGCTTGTCAACTGAGGTAAAGCAGTTAAGTTTGGAATTAAGTTTGTAGTTTACTGATTTTTTTTTAAATGTCAGAGTTCTAAATGTGAAAATCAAATATGCCAAGAAATATTCTGCTTGTACTGTTGAGACTTGGAGCTGCAAAAACGTACATTTGAGTTATATCAGGAGATCAATCCTTGGCATGTACTTAACACTGGCAAAAATAATTTGTCTGGCTGACTTTAAAGAATGAACACTCACACAGTTGTGTTTGCACCATAAGTAAAAGTATAAATTTGTCAGCTGTCAAAAGCTAGTTACTTTAACTGCCACTTGCAAAACCAAATTATTTCTGCATTAAAAATTTCTAAATTGGTGAAATATGAATGAATTAATTACCGACAAGAAACATTTGTAAGTAAATTGAGTTACATTTGCAGTTTTTGTAAGGTCAGTGCCATTGTATTCCCTTCTTAATTGTCCTGTGAAATTGTTACTTTGAAATTACAATTGGTTTTGAACCAAAAACTCCCTTCAATAGTGAGATGGCATTAACTGAAAGCTACCCTTTTGTAAAATTTAATGTGTAATTTGTCATGACGGCTTTGAAGCTAATTAAACATTGAATTGTACCTGCTGCACAGACTGTTTTAACCCTTATATGGTGGACGAAGAATTGCGAGTAGACTTCTTGATAGTACAATATTTATTGAGAGACACAATCAATAATCACCCACCCAGCCAACAATAAGTTATCTTAGAAAAATACTGAAGTTCAAGTTCAATACTACACCTTGACTTAATTTTGCATGACTGGCAAGTACACAGGCGGATATTGGCCTTTATCTGTGCGCTGGTTTCTGTAGTCCTCTGCATAGTCTGGTCCTTTAGTCTGGTCTGACACTCTGGCTCTGGTCTTCCTTCCTTCTCAGGTGTGGTGGCTCTCCTCATGCTGGTCGTTGTTGGCAATGGTTGCCCGTTGTTGTTGCTCGTTCGTGGGGTCAGAGATGAGAAAGATTCGTGGTTGTGCAGCAACCTTTATACGCCGTTGGTTTTCACGCCCCTTTTGGCCATTGCCTATCAATCAATCGGGACTTGATCACCCTGATCAATAAAGTCTAATCGGGTGCTGCCACACCAATCTCTGGGTGTGTCCCCAGTGGCCATGTCTGTAGATGTTGGAGGTATGTAGGGTACACACCTCCCTCCCACATAAGGGGTTACGGCACCTGTGTCTGGTAAACAACCCAGTTTGACCAGAAAGTTCCCTTTGCCTTGGAGATGGCCCTTTTTCTGTGCTTTTAGTTGTCTGAGCTGCAACCTGTTTATCTCTGTCTTTTAGGCTGCAGCCTGCTGTTTTAATTCTTGCCCAATTGTCCCAGAATGCTTCATAAATCGCCATTTTAGGTGGCTCATTTGGCCACAATTGATACTGGTATTGCACAGAGAAAGGGAAAAGATAGACCGATAATGGTATAGAATATTAGAACAGAATTTACCTGTTGCGTTGAAAGTGCTTGTAAAGAATAGGTAAGTAGAAGAAGCAAGTGAGAAAAAATGTGTCAAAATTAGAATTGGAAATTGGCAAACTAATTAGTATTAGCCACCCACTCAAGACATTAGAAAGCCATTGATCAATAGAGCTTCAGTAATTTTCAATGTGATAACCTAGGACTTAAATATGGAAGCAGTTAAGTGAACAGACAGTTAGTGGAATTTAAATTCAGTCAAAATCTGAAATAAAGTCCCATCTGGTTCACAAATGTCCTTTAGGGAAGGACATCTGCTATCCTTATCTGGTATGGCTACTAATGACTCCTAACCCACAGCAATGTGGCCTAGTAAGCCACTTAATTATATCGAAGTGTTACAAAATCTGCAAAAAGGAAGAAAACTAGATGGATCACCTGGCATCAATCTAAGTACAGGAAATGACAGTGGCAAAACCAAAGTGGCTTGGTGGCACAACTAATGACCGAGCTGGCCAAGTCCTAAAGGACATGGCTCCGAGACTGCAGCTTCAGCAGTATCGCGGGAGCCAACAACAGGGAATGACCTTCTTGACCTCATCCTCTGCAATCAGATGCATCTGTCCATGACAGTATTGGTAAGAATGACCACTGCACAATCCTGATCGAGATAATGCCCCATCATCATGTTGAGGATATCCTCCATTGTGTTGTGTGGTGCTACCACTGTGTTAAATAGGACTGCTTTTAAACACATCTAGCTATTCAAAACTGGGCATCCATGAGGTACTGTAGACCATCAACAGCATCACACTTGTATAAAACCTTAATGTGACACCGCATGGCCTGGCTCTACCATTTCCATCCGTCCAGGGAATGAAACCTGGTTCAATGAAGCATGTGGGGGGGGTGGGGGGTGTGGCGTGCCAAGATCAGTATTGGGCATACTTAAAAATGAGATTTCGTCCTGATTGAGCTTCATTAGAAGATTACTTGCATCCCAAGCAACAGAAGTAGTAAACAATAGACAGATGAAAATGATCCCACAACCAATAGATCAAATTGAAATTCTGCAGTCCTGCCACATCCAGTTGTGAATAGTGAAGCCCAGCATATCGATGCAAAAGATGAGATTGAAGCATTTGCAGTTGTCATCTTCAGCCAGAAGTGGCAAGTGAATGATCCATTTTGGCCTACCCCTGTGGACCCTAGCATCAGAGGTGCTAGTTGTCAGTCAATTTGATTCATTCCACGGCATATCTAGAAATGGCTGAAGACACAGGGTACAGTAAAAGCTGTGGGCCTTGACAAAATTCTGGCAATATTACTGAAGATGTGCTCCAGACCTGGCCAGACTCCCTGTTTAGATACAGCTGTAACACTGGCATCTACCCAGCAATGTGGTAAATTGTGCAGCATGTCCTGTCCGTGCAAAGCAGTCCTGGTCAGTTACTGCCCCTTCAGGGCAAAATGGAAAGTGTCTTTGACAGGGCTACCAAGTGACACTCAGCATTGTTTGGAGCCAAAACACACGAAGGAAAATGGTTTTTTGTTGGAGATCAATCATCTCAGGCCCAGGGTGTCACTTTAGGAGTTGCTGATGGTGGTGTCCTAGGCCTAACATTCTTCAGATGTTTTGTCAGTGACCTTCATTGATGAGCTTTTCTCCATCATAAGATTAGAAGTGGGTATGTTCTTGAATGATGCAATTTTCACCATTGTGACTCTTCAGGTTCTGAAGCAGTCTATGCCTATATGCAGCAGGACCTGGACAATATTGTGACTTGGGCTGATGTGTAATGTGATTGTTAGTTGCCACTTAAGTGCCAGGCAATGATCATCTCCAACAAGAGGGAATTTAACAGTCTCCCTTTGACATTCAGTGGCATTACCATCACTGTATCCTCCACTATCAACATCCTAGGTGTTACCAATATTCTGGCTTTAAAATACTGCCAGAGACTAGGAAATCTGCAGAGAGTTTCTCACTTCCAGACTCCACAAATCGGTCCACCTTCTGCAAGGCACAAATCAATATTGTGATGGAATATTCTGCGCTTGCCTGGATGAATGCAGCTCCAACAATATTCAAGAAGCTTGACACAACCCAGGGCAAAGCATCTCGCTTGATTAGCACTCCATCCACCACCTTCAACATTCATCTCGTCCTCCACTGCAGTGGCAGTAATGTGTGCATTCTACAAGATGCACTGCAGCAACTCACCAAGGCTCTTCTGATTGTATCTTCCAAACCAGGTTGATAGGGTTGTTAAGAAGGCGTACGGTGTGCTAGCTTTTATTGGTAGAGGGATTGAATTTTGGAGCCGTGAGGTCATGTTACAACTGTACAAAACTCTGGTGCGGCCGCACTTGGAGTATTGTGTACAGTTCTGGTCACCGCATTATAAGAAGGATGTGGAGGCATTGGAAAGGGTGCAGAGGAGGTTTACCAGCATGTTGCCTGGTATGGTGGGAAGGTCTTATGAGGAAAGGCTGAGGGACTTGAGGTTATTTTCATTGGAGAGAAGAAGGTTACGAGGTGACCTGATTGAGGCATATAAGATGATCAAAGGATTGGATAGGGTGGACCGTGAGAGCCTTTTACCTCGGATGGTGATGGCTAACACGAGGGGACATAGCTTTAAATTAAGGGGTGGTAATTATAGGACGGATGTCAGAGGTAGGTTCTTTACTCAGAGGGTAGTAAGGTTGTGGAATGCCCTGCCTGCAGCAGTTGTGGACTCGCCAACTTTAAGGGCGTTCAAATGGTCAGTGGATAGGCATATGGATAACATTGGAATAGTTTAGGTTAGAGGGTCATTGGATTGGTTCCACTGGTCGGCGCAACATCAAGGGCCGAAGGGCCTGTACTGCGCTGTAATGTTCTATGTTCTAGACTTGCAATCCCTACCACCCAGGACGGGGGCATCAGAATTCCACCACCTGCAAGTTCCCCTCTTGAATTATACCATCCTTACTGGAACTGAATCACCATTCCGTCTGTCGCTGGCTCAAAGTCCTGTGTGCTGGGTCCTGGATGTTCCTGCAACATATTTATGGCAGCATTCAAGAAGGCTAAAAACTCCACCACCTGCTCGAGGGCAATTCGGGATGGGCAACATGAACAAAATTTTTAAAATTCCATTGGAACACTTGGACACGCTTGGGGGTCCCTAACTCTTGATTTTGCCAACATCCACCCAAACTTTGTAATCAGGTCAAGAGTCTAATAAGGATAACATAAAAACATAAGAAATAGGAGCAGTAGTAGGCCATCTAGCCCTTCGAGCCTGCCCCGCCATTCAATAAAATCATGGCTGATCTGAAGCGGATCAGTTCCACTTTCCCACTTTCTCCCCATAACCCTTTATCCCTTGTCTATCAGAAACCTATCTACCCGGGACTTAAATATATTCAGCGAGGTAGCGTCCACCACTTCAATGGGCAGAGAATTCCAGAGATTCACCACCCTTTGAGTGAAGAAGTTCCTCCTCAATTCTGATCTAAACTGCCCCCCCCCCCCACTTATCTTGAGGCTGTGCCCTCTAGTTCTGTTTTCCTTTCTAAGCGGGAAGAACGTCTCTACCTCTACCCTATCTATCCCCTTCATTATCTTATACGTCTCTATAAGATCCCCCCCTCAGCCTTCTAAACTCCAACGAGTACAGACCCAGTCTATTTAGTCTCTCTTCGTAGGCTAACCCCCTCATCTCCGGTATCAGCCTAGTGAACCTCCTCTGCACTCCCTCCAAGGCCAATATATCCTTCCGCAAGTGCGGCGACCAAAACTGCACACAGTACTCCAGCTGCGGCCTCACCAGTACCCTGTACAGTTGCAGCAAGACCTCCCAACTTTTATATTCTATCCCCCTCGCTATAAAGGCCAACATTTCATTTGCCTTCTTGATCCCTGCTGCACCTGCAGACTGGGTTTTTGCGATTCGTGCACAAGGACTCCCAGGTCCCTCTGCACTGTAGCATGCTGCAGCTTTTTGCCTTTTAAATAATAATCCCTCCTACTATTATTTCTACCAAAGTGGATAACCTCACACTTGCTAACATTATACTTCATCTGCCAGGTCCTCGCCCGCTCGCTCAGCCTATCCAGATCCCTTTGCAGACTTTCCACACCCTCCACGCAATTTGCTTTTCCACTCATCTTCGTGTCATCAGCAAATTTCGTCACTCTACACTCAGCCCCCTCCTCCAGATCATCTATGTAAATGGTAAACAGTTGAGGCTCCAGCACCGATCCCTGCAGCACTCCACTAGTCACCAACTGCCAACCAGAATTGCACCCATTGATTCCAACTCTTTGCTTCTTACTAGACAGCCAATCCTCTATCCACGCTAACACCTTACCCCCAACTCCGTGCACCCTAACCTGCAGCAACCTTTTGTGAGGCATTTGGAATGCATACTTTGATCAACATTTACTTATTGACCTTGACTTAAAGTACCATTGATCACTGTTTTCTCTTGCATTCTGCTCTGACACCACAGGGTCTGATCTGGGCCTGATTCCTTTAAATTATTTCACACTTGGTGTGTCCGAGGCATTCACATTTTTTCTTTCCTCTTTCCACGTTATCTGTCCTTGTGTGGAGCTTTTCTGTGTAACTGATTGTTCGACATTGATTTTTAATGGCCCAGCTAAATTGGAGGCCCTTGTCCTGCATTGTTTAAACATGGAACATTGACTGTGTGAAAGAGATTTTTGTCATCTTGTGACTGTAAATTCTGATCTGTTGTGCGCAGTTTGCAGCAGAGGCAGAATGTATCATTGAGAAAAACAATAAAATGGATAAATCTAAGGAACAGTTTAATATGCTTACTGTTCAATAGGCCCAATCATAGGCCGCGCACAAGATCGGTTCTCAATTCTTCTATAGTTCGGGCAGAAATACTCGGTCAAATGCTGAAGCAAATAGAGAAAAACTGCACCATGATCTTTATTGCTACCATACCCAGCCACTGGATGGCGGCACATTCTGGATTATTTCACTAATTTTAAGCATTAGTTTTAGTTTGTCTAACACTGTTTTTGTGTGCATGTCCAACAGGTGGATGTGTGTATAGTATGTGGCTGAGGAGAGTTGTAATGTTTTTACTTTTGTGTGCGTTTGTTACTCCCTTTCAGCCTACACCACTGGCTGGCAGCAATGTGAAATCGAGAACCAAATGTATATCTTCCCCTGTTCGTTCTTACCCTCACTGTCAGCAAGTCTTCATTGGTGTTTCCTTATGATGACGCTCATAGACTGCCTCCCTTGCAGCCTCAGACTAAAGATGTCACAGACAATATAGCATGCAGGCCCACTAGCTCTCAACCAAACTCTCAGCTATAAACAGATATCCACTGACTTGTGGATATCTTGAGAGTACTGAAGGCCAAGAGAATAAACGCTGACAAAAAGGTAGCTGATGTCTGAGTATGTCTTCTTCCTGCAAGAAAACCAGTGAGAAATGTTGTGACTTCATTTGAACTCAGTCAGGGAGGTTGAAGGTGACTTTGGGCAGCCCAACATCTCCAAAGATTTTACTGGGGTTTACACCCTGGTAGTGATCCACCAGTTTTCCTGCAGTGTCTTTTGATGAACCACTTCAAATCTTATTGCAGACGTATTCCTAGGTGAGAATCTCTGGGTTAAACCAAGTTCACAATCACAAATTTAACATTGTAGGAGGAGGTCATTCAGCCCATCGTGTCTACACCAGCTCACTGAGTGAACAGTTCACTTCATGCCATTCTTCTGCCTTTTCTCAGTAATCCTGTTAAATTAATCCTAATTTTTAGCTAACTTAATCTCTTTATGCTTCAATTGAACCTGCTTCCACCACACTCTCAGGCTATTCCAGACATTTACCACTTGCTGCATGAATCACTTTCCCTTGTACTGCTTGTACTGCTTTTGTCAATTACTTCAATCTGTTTCCCCCTCATTCTTAATCCTTTCACAGTGAAAATAGTTTTCCCCTTGCAACTCTGTCCAGACCCCTAATGGTTTTGAATACCTTTATCAAATTTCCTCTCCACCTTTTCTCCAAGGAAAACCATCTTAGCTTCTCATGAATGATTTCTGCAATCTCCAACACCTTCACATCCTTCCTAAATTGCAGCACCCAGAACTGAACACCGTACTCCTGCTGATGTTCTGCTAGTATTCTATGCAAGTACTGCATAACTTTACTCATATATTCTACCCCTATTAATAAAGCAACATGCTTTATTAGCCATTCTCTCAAGTTGTACTGGCACATTCAATGACTTGTGCAGATGTACTCCCAGATCCCTCTACTCTGCACCCCCTTTAGAATTGTGCCCTATAATTTTGTTATTTTTCCATCTCTTCCTACCAAAATGAAGTTACTTAAAATGTAAATAGCAGAGCAGTGATACAGTAGCCGAATCTTGACTTGTGATCCAGTACAGAAGCGTAGTCTTGATGTTCAGAGAAGTCCAGAGATTTAAAGCAATATTCAAGAAAAGATCCATTGATCACTCTGAATCCCTTCCCTGATTCCAAAATTAAACTCAACTTTTTATTGCAATAGGCCAAGAACGTTCATGTGGACGTGAGAGCAGGATGGCCTGTTGCAATGTTCCAGTGAAGCCCAAAGCAAACTAGCGGAACAACACCTCATCTTCCAATTAGGCACTTTACAGCCTTCCAGATTTAACATTGAGTTCAACAACTTAAGAACGTGAACCCTCTCCTCTACTTTCATCCCATTTCCACTTTATTTCATTTTATTTTGTTATTTTTGTTAATTTTCTGTTCTTCCATCGTTCCATTTTTTTCACCTTTTCTAAAATCTTGCTTTCCACCTTTTTTCTCTGCCTCTGTCTCCCTTCCCTGAAATTTGTTCTTTGCCCACTGTGAAAATTGAATCCCAGCCTCCATGCCTTTAATGTACTGAGCAAGCAGCTATTTTGAGAGTGCAGCGGAAGATGGTTTGACCTTAATTGGGACCTAGTTCTGTCATTGAGGTGCACTCAAAATCTAAAGTACAGAAATGTTAATTTCAAATGCCCCACTCCAAATTTTCTTCTCTGAGGTTTGCACACCCCTGGAAATGTAACAATGCAACATGCATGTCCTGTAATATCAACCTTTACTCAAGAATGTGCTTTTCTTATCTACTTGTGCCTTCGGTTTAATTTAAAAACCTAATGACTTTCTCATGACTTTAAATCATTCTTAACTTGGATGTTGAATTGCATCATTTTTTTATGGCCCTGTCAATAGTTTACCCTGGAGCCACTCATATTTCCCTGATACAAACATGAACAAAAAAAAGCTGATTTCCAGAGATGAAGGTGAGTGACTTTCCTTGAAGATAAGGCAGCATTTGACCAAGCATGGCATTAAGATTGGGGTTAATGTGAATGTACTGGCTGGAGTCACACCATGCATGGAGAAGGATGGCTGTGGTTGTTAGAGGTTAATTATTCTCAGTCCCGCGACATTGCTGCTGGTGTTCCTCAGGGCAGCATCATAGTGTACAACTTCAACTTCAGTTGCTCAAACAATGACCATCGTACGATTAGAAGAGGAGATGTCAGCTGATGTTTTCACAATTCTCAAATCCATTTGCAATTTCATACTGAAGCAGTCCACAACTATGCAACAATACCTGGAGAACATTGAGACTTAGGCTGATTAGTAACATTCATGCCATTCAAGTGTCGGGCAATGACCACCTTCAGCAAGCGAGAATCTAACCATCACTGAATTTTGCCCATCATGAGCATCACCTTTAACTGGAAACTTAACTATAATACATATTCCTGTTGCGGTTATGAAATTAGGTCAGATTTTGGGAATTCTTCAGCAGAACACTCCACAGACTGTTTAGCATCTACAATGCACAAGGAGAATGATGGAATAAGAGTCCAAGTGACTTCTTCAGAGCTACAAAGAGTCATACGGACTCGAACATTAACTCTCTTGCTCTCCACAAATGCTGCCTGATCTGCTGAGTTTTGCCAGCATTTTTGGTTTTTATTTCAGATTTTCAGCATCCACGGTTTTTCGCTGACTTGGAACTAGTTCTGTCACAGTAGCTGGGTGAATAACCTGGAACTCCCTAACTTTTGAAACCATATTTGAATTATTTGTAATTGTTTGGTGTGTGTTGTTAAACTAGGGTGTAACATTAACCGACCTGCAGGAAGCTGAGAAGACATTCAGTCGATCTCGTGCTGAAAGACGAGCTCGGGAACAACAGGAGAAGGATGAAATGGAAAAGCAAGATGTAGAAAAGCAGGATGAGGAAGAGAAGTCGCTAATTACACAAGATACTGAAGATTACAGACAAAGATTGAGTAGAAGCCAAGAAGAAGAGGTAAATTGAATTCATGGTGATATTTCCAGCGCAATTGAGTAGTTAAATAATTTGGAGTAATCAGAATGTGATGTAATCTAAAAGTGTTTGAAGTTGCTGTTAAAGTTAAATTTTTAGTTCCTGAAGGGCATTGAGACAAAAAGCAGCATTTAGTCTGCAAACTGATTGCTTTTAACAGACTGGAGATTAAACCCAAGACCTCTCTGGTCTTGAAATTTCAGCACTGATAAAACAATTGTTTTCAGCAGAATTTTAGTTAATGCAAATCGTTATAAAGTTTGAAATCAATAGGAGAAAGAGTAAGAAAAAGTACTAACCAAATAAATTTTAGTTTGCTTTATGTTCTTTTTTATTTAGTTTCATTGCCAAAGCATCAGATTACTAGAATTACTGAACAAATTTATGAGAGAGAATGAACTTAGTCGGCACAGTGCAATGGTCTGCATGCATTATTGTGTGCCCTTTTGAGAAATCTTTTCTTGATGCAGACAATGCATTATGGAGTGCAGCTGTAGTGATGCCATCCAAATTTCCAAACATATTAAATAATTCTCACAAACAGCAACTAGGAATGTAAACACTAAAGAACATTATAGAACAAAGTAAAGAGTGGGATGTAGATATGTAGTAAAATATCATGGTGTCATGATCCCAGACCAGACCCCCGGTTTTTGGTAAACTCTGGCCAGGGATCAATAACATTTTGTTTAAAGTTGGCAGAATTTTGAGTTTCAAGACACTTGCTAAGAGAATAAAGCCAGATGACTCATGGGTTTTGAACAAGCAAAAATAAACTTTACTACACAAGGTCAAAAAAGATAAAACAATTTACAGTTTCTAATGCATGCTAACAGTCTGGGTTAATATGAAGTACATGGGAACTAACAGACAAACTGAGGTGGAACACAGAATAGTGTACAATAAATAGCAAATTTCTCAGCAACCCACCCAGATGTCTGTAAACACTGGCCAGAATTTTCTGGCTGTTCACACCAATGGGATATTCTGTTCCTGCTAATGGTGCACCCACTTTGGGTTTTGTGGCGGCAACAGGTACGTTCAACGGGAAATCCCATTAACGACGGTGGGACCAGAAGATCCCACCACAAGCCAGTGATGAGCTGCCTCCAATGCAGTGAAACATGAGGCAGACGGCACGAAAAGTCCCACCCTGTGACTCAACCATTCTTGTTGAAACTCTGCCTCCTTCATGAAAGCCTCCAAACTTTTCACTTTCAAAGATCATTATCTGAATTCTCTCAAAGCCTGTCTACCTTTTAACTGCTTCAACAACTGCATATCTCACAAGGTTTGCATCTCATCTCCTGAGACTCCATTCCCCAGAATTTCTGAGTCTGTACAGCAGGCTCTACTTGTGCAATTTCAGCTCTTAAATAACTGGCTAGTTTCACTGGGCTGAAATTGCCCTTGGATTTCACCAAGTTCCAATCTTCCCAGTTACACCATGGGTCCCAGGGATGCTGCTTCTGATCCCTGACCCTTTCCAGTGTGGAACCAGCAGCTTTCTGCCCCCCATTATTTCTTGTCCGTCCTAAACACACACAGCTATTAAATGGCCCCTAGAGCTAAGGGTTATTTGCTGCCTGGAGCCTGCAAACAGCGACAGCTTTTCTGTACAGCCTTTTCGTCTACTATTTCCCCCAGCAAACACACACATGAATTGAAGCACTGGAACTTTCTTAAGAACATAAGAAATAGGAGCAGGAGTAGGCCATCTAGCCCTTCGAGCCTGCCCTGCCATTCAGTAAGATCATGGCTGATCTGAAGTGGATCAGTTCCACTTTCCCGCTTTCTCCCCATAACCCTTAATTCCCTTGTCTATCAGAAATCTATTGACCCGTGACTTAAATATATTTAACGAGGTAGCCTCCACCACTTCAATGGGCAGAGAATTCCAGAGATTCACCACCCTCTGAGAGAAGAAGATCCTCCTGAACTCCGTTCTAAACTGCCCCCAACCCCCCCTTATTTTGAGGCCGTGCCCTCGAGTTCTGTTCTCCTTTCTAAGCGGAAAGAATCTCTCTACTTCTACCCTATCTAGCCCCTTCATTATCGTGTAAGTCTCTATAAGATCCCCCCTCAGCCTTCTAAACTCCAACAAGTACAGGCCCAGTCTATTTAATCTGTCCTCATAAGCTAACCCCCTCATCTCCGGTATCAGCCTGGTGAACCTTCTCTGTACTCCCTCCAAGGCCAATATATCCTTTTGCAAATAAGGGGACCAGAACTGCACACAGTACTCCAGTTGCGGCCTCACCAGTGCCTTGTACAGTTGCAGCAAGACCTCCCTGCTTTTATATTCTATCCTCCTCGCTATAAAGGCTGACATTCTATTCGCCTACTTAATCACCTGCTGCACCTGCAGACTGAGTTTTTGCGATTTGTGCACAAGGACCCCCAGGTTCCTCTGCACAGTAGCATGCTGCAGCTTTTCACCCTTTAAATAATATTCCTTCCTACTATTATTTCTACCAAAGTGGATAACCTTACATTTGCTAACGTTATACGCCATCTGCCAGGTCCTTGCCCACTCACTCAGCCTATCCAGATCTCTCTGCAGACTTTCCGTGTCCTCCACGCAATTTGCTTTTCCACTCATCTTTGTGTCATTAGTAAATTTTGTTACCCTACACTCTCAGCCCCCTCCTCCAGATCGTCAATGTATATGAGGCCCCAGCACCGATCCCTGCGGCACTCCACTAGTCACCAATTGCCAACACATGACCAGAAAAGCATCCATTGATTCCAACTCTCTGCTTCCTGTTAGATAACCAATCCTCAATCCACGCTAACACTTTACCCCCAACTCCGTGTACTCTAACCTTCTTAAGCTCCAGTCATCTTCAAGACGACAAAGCTTTCCTGGGCTCACTGGATGCTTTAAAATTAATTATATCTCTATCTCCCAAAATGAAATAGATCTCTGTACGTATTTCTTTGCAAGCAGTGCAGAAACCTCACCTCCAATTCTCTAGTTAAGTAAACCCACCTGTTGTTTTACGATTTTATATTTCTAGCTGTTAGCTTCCTTTAGTCAACATGGTCCCAACTTTTTATGTATCATAGCCCTTAGTTGCTTTAGTTGTATTTATCCCATTTTCTCCAGTTCAACCATAATCTTATGAATTATTTTAAAATTGCTTCTAATGTATTACTATGAACAGTTAACTAGATTTAAAATGAGGGGGGAAATTTGAAAAAGTTTTTAAAAAGTAATTACAATGGAGACACTTAACAGCACTCCACACACAGGTCTGTTGTTCAGCAATAGTTAAAAGTTTATTTATTAAAGTTTATTAGTCACAAGTAAGGCTTACATTAACACTGCAATGAAGTTACTGTGAAATTCCCCTGGTTGCCACAGTCCGGCACCTGTTCGGGTCAACGCACCTAACCAGCACATCTTTCAGACTGTGGAGGAAACCGAAGCACCCAGAGGAAACCCACGCAGACAAGGGAAGAACATGCACACAGACAGTGACCCAAACCGGGAATCGAACCTGGGTCCCTGGCTCTGTGAAGCAGCAGTGCCGCCCCCTGTAAACCTAATTACACCTAATTAACAAGGTGTTATT
Organism: Carcharhinus amblyrhynchos; assembly: GCF_965287045.1. Taxonomy (NCBI): domain Eukaryota; kingdom Metazoa; phylum Chordata; class Chondrichthyes; order Carcharhiniformes; family Carcharhinidae; genus Carcharhinus; species Carcharhinus amblyrhynchos. The sequence continues at coordinate 34,042,103 of NC_137345.1, read as the reverse complement.
TATGGCATTTCTAAAAGCAATTATGAGGACAGAAATGGGTATGTTCTCACCTTATCCACTTATTTTGCTGGCACTGGGAAGTTTGGCGATTGGTTGCGAAGTGGCACATTGCAGCCTGTGATGAAGCATTGAGTGACAGATTGACACATCAGAGTTTCAGCTTTCATTCTGCCTTCGCATTAAATTCTCAAGTCATGTTCAATTTCAGAGGGGTAGTGAGGGTGAACACTTAAGAGCTCTCCATCCAAAACTAAGTGGTTAGACCAATTCAGAGAACATTTAGGAGTCAGCCATATTGCTCTGGATCTGGGGCACATGGAGGCCAAATCAGGTAAGGATGGAAATTTCCTTCTCTAAAGGACGGTCATGAGCCAGATGGGGATTTACAACAATTGATGATTTTGGTCATTTTAATTCCAAATTTAGATTTTTTTTAATTCCACATTTGTACTTAAAATTCAAATTTCAACATCTGTTGTGGTGGGATTCAAACCCAGATCATCTGGGCAACATTATGATTACTGGTCTAGTGATAATACCACTGAACCCTCATATCTCCTTCTCTGCATCTAATTGAACTTGGGCTTCAATATTATTGTGTCCAACCTTCTATTTTTGTGCTTCAGTGAAGCATAGAACAGCTACATCATCCAATGTACAGTTGAACAAAGAACAAAGAAAAGTGCAGCAAAGGAATGGACCCTCAGCCTTCCATGCCTGTGCAGATCATGATGGCCCAATTAAACATAAACAAAAAGCCTTTTGCCCTTACTCGGTCCATATCCCTCTATTCCCTCCCTATTCATGTACCCAGCCAGATGCCTCTCCTCATGTTTGTAAGTTTTCTGCCATTTACAGTATAACCTCTGTGTTTGGCACCTTGAGTTTGTGCTGATCACTGCAGGAGCTGCTCAGTTAGACACACCCCATCTATTCTTTCCCTGTAGCCCTATAATTTTTTTCTGTTGAAATTATTATTCAGTTCTCCTTTTGAAATCCATGGTTGAGTGATTTCACTATACCGTGATGGAGTGTATTCCAGATTGTAATGATACTTTGTCTTTAAGCAATGTAATTATCATGTTTATTGTGCCGAATCTGCTTTAGCAGTTTTTTTATTACCAGTGCAGCCGCATCTATATCTGGCAGTGATCCTTACCTGATTTAATTGTTACTCCAGCGGCATAAAAGTTTAAAGTTTTAAAGTTTGTTTATTCATTAGTCACAAGTAGGCTTACATTCACAAAACAATGAAGTTACTGTGAAAATCCCTAGATGCCACACTTTGGTGCTTGTTTGGGTACACTGAGGGAGAATTTAGCATGGCCAGTTCAACTAACCTGCATATCTTTGGACTGTGGGAGGGAACTGGAGACCTGGAGGAAACCCATGCAGAGAATGTGCAATCTCCACACAAGTCAATGACTTAAGCAGGGAATTGAACCTCAGTCCCTGGTGTTGTGAGGCAACAGTGCTAACTACTGGGCCACCTTGTGGCCTAATTGCTAGAATTTTGGTTTTAATTTGAACTAATGCTGCTGTGTTATTTTAGAGATCCCCCTGGGGTTTTGCACAGTAGGACTTGATAGGGTTGATTGATGGTAATATCAGGTGACCGAGTGGCGTTAGATTTACACAGAACTCAAGCTTTATTACTTTTTGGGAGCTGTTGAAAGAAGTAGTAGCTCTGAGTTTCTGAAGTCTGGAGATTTCTCAGCAGTTCTGATGTTTGAAGATGTATCCTTCTCTGGGATCTGTTGTCTTGATCTCTTTTCAGAGGTGTTAAAAGGCTGGAAATCTAGTATATGTAACTGGTTTTGGTGCTAACTGGTTCTGAAGAAAGGATTTATGTCTATGGAGTATAACAGTTGGAACTATAGAGATAGTTAAATATGCTTTATCATGTTTAAGTATTTTAATTGCTAAAAATTATGCTGATGTTTTTGTTATATTCTAATTGTTCTTAAATACAATTTGTTTTGATAAAAGCTTCCTAATGGGCCAATTAAATCATACCTGGAGAAAACATGCTCACCCTAATACCAAAATCTAAAGCAAAAGCTGGGGCCTTGGCAAACTTTATAATGTATGTTGGATCTAACTCCTAATAAGATGTTAACTACTTGCTTTGTAAATGTCATCTTTCTTTTTGTCATTGACCTTAAATCAGTGTCCTCTGGTCTTGACCTGTCTGGCAATGGAACAGTTCCTCCGTATCTACTCGGAAACCCCTGTGACGCTGAAGTTTCAGTACTGGTGACAGTAAAACCCATCTCCTTGTCCTTTTGGAAAGAAAATCTGCCATCTTTCCTGAGTCTTGCCTATAAATGACTTCAGACCCATAGTATTGTGGGTGACTGTTAAGTGCCATTTCAATACCCTACTTGTCAAATTTTAATTTCGCTGATACTCAAATTTGTTTTGAGTGCAGTTCAAAAAGAAATTCCAAAGCTAAAGCAATTTTGATGCAATTTGCACCAAAATCACTAATTACAAAGTGATGCTCTATCCCAGTTTGTGATCCACAATAAACATATACTTACATAATTATGTAATGTGATCTCTTTTTTTTCCTCACAAGTGTTCAAAATTTTAAAGCATTTTGTTTTCCTTGTAATCAGTCTGGAAATCGCCAATCACAGTATGCATCACAACCAGACAGTCCAGTTGCACCTTCTACATCTGACGGCTTCCTGTATTCAGACACCAAACAAAACCGTCTGAATGGAGTTATAGATGAAGCACCTTACATCTCGCACTCAAGGACTTTACCCAAGGAAATGGAGAACAATGGTAACCTTTACATCTGCTCAATAATTAGTTATGTTTCTTGATGTCACAACAGTTTGCATTTATGCAATGCCTTTAATGTGATAAAATGTTTCACATGCTTTACAGGAATGTCATGGAGCAAAATTTGGCACAACATCACATGAAGTAATAGCTAAGATGACTAAGAGCTTGGTCAGAAATGTAGTTTGTAAGGAACATCTTAAAGGAAGAAAGAGAAGTGCTTCAGGGCCTGAGCAATTGAAGACACTTCATTGGTGGAGTAATTGAAATTGGAAATACTCACAATGCAATGTGAAACTGTTTTAGGGTTTCTATATTAAACTATCAAAAGAGTGCTCAATGAGCATGCACTGAAAATATTCTAGTGAAAGTTTGCGGCAGTTTGAAATTGGCATTTTTCAAATCCATCCTATGTTAAAAAAGACAAAAAAGGACCTGTTCTGGACTTACCATTTGTCATTTAGAAAGTTTAATGTTTGCTCTTGATGTTATCTAAACAGGACAAGTTGTTTGACTCTAAGCAGTGTTACTTTACAATGTAAACACCGACAACACTTGCGTATTAAAAGTTTGAGTGGTATCAGCCATCCAAAGAGTGTGACTGTGGGTGACCCCTGTAACAATGATGTTACATGATAGAATCTGGTAAAGGAAAATCATAGCACCTCATTTAGATCCATAAATATTTTGAAAATAGTTATTATAAAGTGTAGAGAAACATAAATAAAGCAAAATAGATAATGTCAAAAAACTGGATAAATAAAAAGGACTAGATGAAAGAAACTGCCCAGCGGATGACTTCAGCAATGTTTAGCCTGCTTAAAGATATTCATTTAAACTCCACAAGTCAAACCAGAATATTTAAGGAAATTTATAGAGAGAAGAGAAGCTTCAATAAAATCTCTCAAAAGAATAAAGCACAGCAATGAATGTGAGAGCAAAAGCTCCACCGAGAGGAAATAAAAGGCAATAAGGCAACTTTTTCAATGCTCGAAAACATCAGTTGAAGACATAAAGTTAAAGATTGAAAGCCTAAACCAAAACATTAGAGATAAACTAAAACTCAAATGAAAATCACAAAGTATTTTTTGTCCAGGCGTTCCCATACCAAGATAAATTTCCCCTTGTATCATCCAACCTTTTCCCCACCAGAAGGCTTGTCCTCTGTTTCCTTCTGTCCTCCTCCCTCATCCTTCTGTGCATCCTTCCTCCTCCTCCTTCCATTTCCTTTTGCTCCACTTTCCTCATGCACCCTTCGCACCCTCCCCACTTGCTCATGCATTTTCCTTCCCTTTGCCTAGTTCCAATATTATGACAGTTGAAAAGCTCTTGTATGAAAGACCATTTGAGTTTGCATAATTTTCATAAGTATGGCATTGTCTGTATTATTAGTAATGGTTAATAATAAAAGGCTCTTTGAATAGTGTTTTGTGATTATTTTACGAAGATGACTCTGAGAAAACAAATGAAGACGACAAGGATGTTAACGACAGACAGCTGTCAATAAGAGAAAGACGACGGCCCAGGGAGAAGAGACGATCTACTGGAGTGTCATACTGGACTCATGACGTTAGTACTCCTTACTGATGTTGTGTATTACTAAATGAATGGTTGACTTTAAAGAGCAACATCTTGTTGAAATTGAAGTATGAAATTTCAAAGTGAGACATGTATTAACATTTTTCTTTGGACATTTCTATTCAAAATGGATTAAGTAATGTAGAAATTGTATGTAAACTTTCTGAAACATTAAAATAACTGCAAAAGTGTGATACTTTTGATGGGTGCTGCTTCTAGCATGACGGTTTATATTTTAATTACTGTTTAAGTTTTGGCGCATTCAGAAGGGATGCTAATTTTATTGGCTGTATAACATTTTTTAAAAGAAAAGGAATTCAAGATTGAATTGTTTCATCCCCACCACCCCCTTGATTTCAGAGTGGTGAACTTTGATACTTGAAATGCAAAGATAAAGGAGGGAAAAGTGAAATTAGCTTTATTGTGTACAACAATTAAAATGGAATGGAATGGTGGGCAGGAAGGACAGTTGATATGCATTTGGGTGCTGTATTGCTCTTGGGCCTGTATCTACTCTGGGTGATTATTTGTTATTTGTAAAAAGTCCTGGAGGAAATAGGATTTAGAGATCTGAACCCCATTCCCAGTGCAAGATTTCTTGAAGTATCAAATTGTGCTTTCCATTCAAGTAATTTAAATAGGTGGAAAACGGTTAAAAACTTGTACTATTGTATTAAAGAATGAATGTTCTCCCCTTGAGGCCAAAAGAACACTCAAAATGTAGAGAATAATTGCTGGATGATTATTTTCTTAGCAAATTAGAAAATGCAGATGTGAAATTTGAGTAGATGCAAAAACTAATTTGGACTTTGAATTGAACGTGATATCTAGAAAATTGCTTCCAATGCATAGCAATAAATTTAAAATGGAAATAGACAATTAGATATTAGCCTGTTCCAGTTTAGGTTTTTTTGAGTGGAGGGCCTAATCAGGTTAACCCACCCTGTTTCCTACATCCCCTTCAACCTCTTTTCTTAATCCAACTATCCAATCTAATCTTGAACACTGCAGCTTTTTCCAACCGCTAATGCTGGAAATGAATTCCATCATGCCATAACTCTTTAGGAAGCAATTTCTCATACCCTCCATTTTAAATCTCTTGCAGTTAATCGTGTATCTATGACTCCCTCAGTCTTGACATTTTAATTGATAGGAAACAATCTGCTTCTACCTACCGTCCTTCCATAATTTTAAACATCTCTAATATACAATCATTCTGAAATGTGCTGTGGAATTTGGACAGTTTTACATAGAACAGTACAGCACTGTACAGGCCCTTCGGCCCTCGATGTTGTGTCGAGCTACGTCTAAACCCAAGATCAAGCTATCCCACTCCCTGTCATTCTGGTGTGCTCCATGTACTTATCCAATAACTGCTTGAAAGTTCCAACTCCACTATCACAGCAAGCAGTGCATTCCACACCCCAACCATTCTGAGTAAAGTATCTACCTCAGACATCCCTCCTATATCTCCCACCATGAACCTTACAGTTATGTCCCCAGTAACAACTACTTCTGCCCGAGGAAATAGTCTCTGTACGTCCATTCTATCTATCCTCTTCGTCATCTTTATAAACCTCTATTGAGTTGCCTCTCATCCTCCTCCGCTCTAAAGAGAAAAGCCCCAGCTCTCTCAACCCTTCCTCATAAGACCTATCCTCCAAAGCAGGCAGCGTCCTGGTAAATCTCCTCTGCACTTTCTCCAATGCTTCCACATCCTTCGTATAGTGAGGTGATCAGAACTGCACACAATATTCCAAATGTGGTCTCACCAAGGTCCGGTATAGTTGCAGCATAACCCCACAGCTCTTAAACTCAACCTGCCTGTTAATAAATGCTAACACGTTATAGGCCTTCTTCATGGCTCTATCCACTTGAGTGGCAACCTTCAGAGATCTGTAAATATGAACCCTGAGATCTCTCTGTTCCTCCACATTCTTCAGAACCCTGCCATTGACTCTGTAATCTGCATTCAAGTTTGTCCTACCAAAATTAATCACCTCATACTTATCAGGGTTAAAGTCCATCTGCCACTTTTCTGCCCAGGTCTGCATCCCATCAATGTCGCCTTGCAGCCTACAAGTGCCCGCCACCTCATCGGCTACTCCACCAAACTTGGTGTCATCAGCAAATTTACTAACCCACCCCTCAGCCCCCTCTTCCAAGTCATTGATAAAAATCACAATTAGCAGAGGACCCAGCACTGATCCCTGTGTCCCATCCGAACTATTCGACCTATGAAGGTTCCGATCAATATTTGGAAACTTAAAGTCACCTATGATAACTACCCTGTGACCTCCACACCTATCCATAATCTGCTTTGCCATTTCCTCCTCCACATCTCTATTACTATTTGGGGGCCTATAGAAAACTCCTAACAACGTGACCGATCCATTCCTATTTCTAACTTCAGCCCATACTACCTCAGTAGGCAGATCACCCTCGAAATGCTTTTCAACAGCTGTTAAACTATCCTTGATTAACAATGCTACTCCTCCACCTCTTTTACCGCCTTCCCTACTCTTACTGAAACATCTATACCCCAGAACTGCTAACAACCATTCCTGTCCTTGATCTAACCACATCTCCGTAATGCCACAACATCATAGTCCCAAGTACCAATTCACGCTCCAAGTTCACCTATCTTATTTCTGATGCTGCTTGCATTGAAGTAGATACACTTCAACCCACTGTCCTGTCTGCTGTACCCTCCTGCGACTTTGATACCCTCCTCAGTACCTCACGACCCTCAACACTGGCTTTTGGACTACAGTTCATTTCTCTTTTATTTCTTTCATTTATTTCTCTTTCTTGTTCTTGTTTACTGGTAACCAACACTGGCTCTATGATGACAGGCACAATAAGAATCAACGATTGTGCTGTGTCTGCCAGCTCCCCATGGAATATCCAGTAGCTTAATGCAGTGCACAAGTTGAAAATGTTATTTTAACATTGAATAAGTGAAATATTTACAAAGTGACATATCTAGATATCTTAAGTCCATATCTTGCAGTATTGAGCCCAAAGTCTTGTCTACATGACAAATTGTAGCAATGTATAAATTAAAATTTCTTTTATATGAAATCGTGACAATGAGCCATGCTTGATTTGAATGTTATGTACAGATGTGAACATGTTTGCAGTATTGTTCAAGAAATTATCCAGGTCTTATTTATCTGGAAAATTCAAACCCGGCAAAAATGTTTTGCATGTATAACAAAATCGAGCTATTTCAAAAGTATTCTTTTGGATTTATGTTGAGTTATGAAGTTTCAGTTTGAGTGTAATTTTGCTTTTCATTAGGGTGATGAAAATGATGGAAGAGGGGAAGAGAAAGACACCTGGGTAAGCTTTGAGTTTAGAGATAATTTCTAAGCAGGCGTAAACACACTGTAGACAATTTAAGATAAAGTTGAACTTGTGTAAGATTGTTTGAAGTGTCTCCATTGTTTCCAAAGAGCAAAGAAAAGTACAGCACAGAAACAGGCCCTTTAGCCCTCCAAGCCTTTTTGATAATTCAGGTGGCACGGTAGCACAGTGGTTGGCACTGCTGCTTCACAGCTCTAGGGACCTGGGTTCTTCCTGGCTTGGGTCACTGTCTGTGTGCAGTTTGCACATTCTCCTCGTGTCTGTGTGGATTTCCTCCGGGTGCCACAGTTTCCTCCCACAGTCCGAAAATGTGCAGGTTAGGTTGATTGGCCATGGTAAAGTTGCCCCTTAGTGTCCTGAGATGTGTAGGTTAGAAGGATTAGTGGGCAAATATTTAGGGATATGGGGGTAGAGCCTGGGTGGGATTGTGGTTGGTGCAGACTCGATGGGTGGAAAGGCCTCTTTCTGTACTGTAGGGTTTCAATGATTTTGATGATTCTTAAACTGTCCTCTCTCATTGTGCGACCAGAGCAAGATTGAGAGGGAGAGATTCGTGCTGAGGATAAGGCAGCTAGAGTTTGCTTATTTATTTATCCGTTAAGTTTTTTCGTGGGATTTTTTCCTTTCAAAAGTTCTTTTTACTGAGAAAACTGCACAGGTGCCTGACGCCAGCTAGTGGTGAATGGGAACTATAGAGAGCAGGCCACTCTATACAGCGGGCAGCATTGAGAGCAGGCGCGGAGTGAGAGGGAGCAGAGTGAAGGCTGAAGGGCTTTGGCTCAATGGGCTTCGGCATAAACAGGCAGAGGCAGGGTAGGTTCTGTTCTTCGTTCTTCCAGTAATTTAGAGAAAGGGGTAATTATGAGTGAGAGGCTGGTTTGTTGCTTTCAGTGTCGGATGTGGGAGTTCATGGAGTCGCCTAGCCTCCCGGAAGTCCATATCTGCGCCAGGTGCGTCGAACTGCAGCTCCTGAGGGATCGCATTAGGGAACTGGAGCTGCGGCTTGATGACCTCAGTCTAGTCAGGGAGAATGAGGAATTAATACAGAGAAGTTACAGGCAAGTAGTCACACTGGGGCCACGGGAGGAAGACACGTGGGTCATGGTTGTGAAGGGTGAAGGTCACGTACCAGAGAGTACCCCAGTGGCTGTCCTCCTTAACAGTAAGGGCTGGGTGACAGACAGGAGAGGGGAGGGGACAGCGCAGTCGGTGAAGGGATCCCCTATGGTTGACCCCCACCAAAATAAGTATACTGTTTTGGATACTGTGAGGGGAGATGACTCTCCATGGGTAAACCACAGTGACCAGATCACTGGCACAGAGTCGGGCTCTGTGACTCAAAACGGAAAGCGGGGTACTAGGAGAACAATAGTAGTGGGGGACGCAATAGTTAGAGACACAGACGGGTGGTTCCGTGGGCACGAATGAGACTCCAGGATGGTAGCCTGCCTCCCTGGTGCCAGGGTCCTGGATGTCTCTGAGCGGGTAGGAAGCATCCTAAAAGGGGCGGGTAATCAGATGGACGTCATTGTCCACATTGGTGCAAATGACGTAGGTAGAAAGAGCAGGGAGGTCCTGCGAGAGCAATTCAGGGAGTTGGGTAGTAGGCTAAAAAGCAGGGCCTCTAGGGTAGCAATCTCTGGACTTCTCCCATTGCCATGTGCTAGTGAGGCTAGGAACAGGAAGATTGTACAATTGAACGTGTGGCTAAAGGACTGGTGCAGGAGGGAGGATTTCAAATTCGTGGATCACTGGGAAGTCTTCAAGAGAGGATGGCACCTGTACAAGAAGGACGGGTTACACCTAAACTGGAACGGCACGAATATCCTGGCTGGGAGTTTTGCTAGTGTGGTTCGAGTGGGTTTAAACTAATGTGGCAGAGGGGTGGGGATCAAAACAATAGGTCAATAAGCATAGAGGCTGGGGACGAGCTTGGGGCCAGGACAAGGCTATCTAAGAGCAAGAGCATTCTGGGGGTGGATGACCTCAGTGGGCCTGGAGGTCTGGAGTGCAGCTGCTTCATTGCAAGGAGCGTAACAGGCAAGACAGACAAACTTAGAGTCTTAATGCGTTGTGCGGAATTTGGATGTGGTTGCAGTGACAGAGACTTGGTTAAAAGAAAGACAAGACTGGCAGCTGAATATTCTGGGGTTTTAGGCGAGACAGAGGAGGGGCTAGAAGAGATGGCGGAGTAGCAATACTAGTTAGGGAGCATATTACAGCAGTACAGAGGGTGGACAATTTAGAAGGGTCATGTAACGAGTCACTGTGGGTGGAGCTCAGAAACAGGTACGGCGCAGTCACTATGCTGGGGTATACTACAGGCCTCCCAACAGTCCATGGGAAGTTGAGGAACAGATATCTAAGGAGATTCTGGACAGGTGCAGAAAAAATAGGGTTGTTGTAGTGGGAGACTTTAATTTCCCTTGTATAGACTAGAAATCGCTTAGGGCTGCGGGTCTGGACAGGGAGAAATTTATAAAATGCGTACAGGAAGGTTCTTTGGAACAATATGTGGATAGTCCAACTAGAGAGGGGGTATACTGGACCTAGTACTGGGGAATGACCCCAGTCAGGTCTTCAAAGTTTCAGTAGGGGAACATATTGAAACATATAAGATGATTAGAGGTTTAGACAGGGTGGATAGTGATAGCCTTTTTCCTAGGATGGAGAAAGCTAGCACGAGGGGGCACGGCTTTAAATTAAGGGGGGGTAGTTATAGGACTGATGTCAGGGGTAGGTTCTTTACCCAGAGGGTGGTGAGGGACTGGAATGCCCTGCCAGCTGCAGTTGTAAATGCGCCTAGTTTGGGGGCGTTTAAGAGATCTGTGGATAGGTTTATGGACGAAATGGGATTGGTTTAGGTTAGTGGGTTAGTGTTGTTTTTTTTTTAAAAGCTGGTCGGCGCAACATCGTGGGCCGAAGGGCCTGTTCTGCGCTGTAATGTTCTATGTTCAATGTTCTATATGGCAAATAGTGACCACAATTCTGTAAACTTTAGGATAGTAATGGAAAAAGATGAGTGTTGCCCTATGGGTAAGGTGCTGAGTTGGGGGAAGGCTAACTACAGCCGGATGAGGCAGGATTTAGTGGCTGTTCATTGGGAGAGGCTGTTTGAGGGTAAACCACAACTGGCATGTGGGAGTCTTTTAAAGAGCATTTGATAGGGCTGCAGGACAGGTGTGTGCCTATAAAAAGGAAGGATAGGATAGGTAGGATTCGAGAGCCATGGATAACCAGTGAAATTATGGGTCTAATCAAAAAGAAAAAAGAGGCATACGTAAGGTCCAGGCAGCTAAAAACAGATGGAGCACTGGAAGAATACAGAGGAAGTAGAAAAGAACTCAAACAGGGAGTTAGAAAGGCAAAAAGGGGGCACGAAATGTCCTTGGCAGACAGGATTAAGGAGAATCCTAAGGTATTTTGTACATACGCTAGGAACAAGAGGGTTGTCAGGGAAAAAAATCAGACCTCTCAGGGACAAAGGAGGGAAATTATGCTTAGAACCCAAGGAAGTAGGTGAGATCTTAAACAAACACTTTGCATCAGTATTCACAGAGGACGTGTTGACTGGTAGTGTCTCAGAGGGATGTTTTGACCCGTTAGGAAAAATCTCAATTACAAGGGAGGAAGTGTTAGGTTTTTTAGGAAACATTAAGACAGACAAATCCCCAGGGCCTGATGGCATCTATCTGAGACTGCTCAGGGAGACAAGAGATGAAATTGCTGGGCCTCTAACAGAAATCTTTGCCTCTTCACTGGACACAGGTGAGGGTCCCAGAAGGTTGGAGGATAGCAGATGTGGTCCCGTTATTTAAAAAGGGTAGCAAGGATAACCGGGTAATTACAGGCCGGTGGGCTTGACATCTGTAGTAGGGAAATTGTTGGAGAAGATTATTAGAGATAGGATATATGCACATTTAGAACTGAATAATCTCATTAGCGATAGACAGCATGGTTTTGTACAAGGGAGGTCATGCCTCACAAATTTGGTTGAGTTTTTTGAGGAGGTGACAAAAACGATTGACGAGGGAAGGGTCGTGGATGTCGTCTATATGGATTTTAATAAAGCATTTGACAAGGTCCTTCATGGCAGGCTGGTGCAAAAGGTTAAATCTCACGGGATAAAAGGAGAGCTAGCTAGTTGGGTGGAGAACTGGCTTGGCCTTAGAACACAGAGTAGCAGTGGAGGGGTCTTTTTCCGTTGGAGGTCTGTGACTAGTGGTGTTCCACAGGGTTCTGGACTGGGACCTCTGCTGTTTGTGATATATATAAATGATTTGGAAGAAGATGTAGCTGGTGTGATCAGTAAGTTTACAGAAGACACAAAGATTGTTGGAGTTGCGGCTAGTAATGAACATTGTCAGAGAATACAGCAGGATGCAGATAGGCTGGAAAATTGGGCGGAGAAATGGCAGATGGAATTTAATTCAGATAAATGCGAAGTGATGCATTTCGGTAGATCTACTGTAGGAGGGAGCTGTGCAATAAATGGCAGAACCATCAGGAGGGACCTGGGTGTGCAAGTCCATAGATCCTTAAAGGTGGCAGCACAAGTGGAGAGGGTGGTAAAGAAGGCATATGGCACGCTTGCCTTTATTGGAAGGGGCATAGAGTATGAAAGTTCGCATATGATGTTGCAGCTATATAGAACGTTGGTTAGGCCAAATTTGGAATACTGCATCCAGTTCTGGTTGCCACACTACCAAAAGGATGTGGAGGCTTTGGAGAGAGTCAGAAAAGGTTTACCAGGATGTTCCCTGGTCTTAGCTATGAGGAGAGATTGGGTAAACTGGGCTTTTTCTCCCTGGAAAGGAGGAGGATGAGGGGCGACCTAATAGAGGTGTATAAAATTGTGAAGGGCATAGATAGGGCGAACAGTGGGAAACTTTTTCCCAGGTCGGAGGTGACGAACACAAGGGGTCACAAGTTCAAGGTGAGGGGGGCAAGGTTCATCACAGATGTCAGGGGAATATATTTTACACAGAGGGTGGTGGGGGCCTGGAATGCACTGCCAAGCAAGGTGGTTGAGGCGGACACGTTTAAGACTTATCTAGATAGCCACATGAACAGACTGGGAGTAGAAGGATACAAATGAATGGTCTAGTTGGGCTCATGAGCGGCGCAGGCTTGGAGGTTTGAAGGGCCTGTTCCTGTGCTGTGTTGTTCTTTGTTCTGTCACTTTGAACCTGTGATCCCTTGTAATTGACACTTTCACCCTTGGAAAAAGCCTCTTGACCATCCACCCTCTCTATGCCTTTCACTTTTTTGAAGACCTCTGTCAGGCCTTCCCTCAGCCTCCGCCTTCCACTGAAAACAATCTTAGTTTATTCAACCTCTCATAAAACCCTTGAGACTAGGCAATATTCTGTGAACCTACTTTGCGCTGTCTCCAAAGCTTCAATGTCTTTCTGATAATTCGGCGACCAGAACTGCATGCAATACACCAAATGCGGCCTAACCAAGATTTTATATAATTGCATCATGATTTCCCAACTCTTGTACTCTGTGTCCTGCCTAATGAAGGCAAGCATGCCACATGCCGCCTTACTCACCTTGGCTGCTTGTGTTGCCACTTTTAGGGAACTGGAGACCTGTACATCCAGACCCCTTTGTATGTTAATGTTCCTAAGGGTTCTGCCATTTATAGTATAATTCATTTGATCCTCCAACATGCATCACCTCACACCTGAATAAAATGCCATCTGCCATTTCTGTGTCCAAATCTCCAATCTATATCTTGTTGTATCCTTGGCACTATCAGCAACTCCACCAAGCTTTGTGTCACCTGCAAATTTATTAACCAGACCACCCATGTTTTCCTCCAGATCATTTATATATACTACAAACAGCAGAGGTCTCTATAGTGATCCCTGTGGAACACCATTAGTTACAGATCTCCATTTTAAAAAGCATCCTTCCACTACTACTCTCTGTCTTCTATAACCAAGCCAGTTCTCTATCCATCTATTCAGTCTGCCCTGAATCCCATGTGATTTTAGTTTTTCAGGTTTCACCCACCAACAGCCTCTTTGCTTCTATCTTATCTATTCCCTTCATAATCTGGTATGTTTCTGTAAGATCTCCCCTCATTCTTATATTCCCCTCTGAGTATAGCCCAAATCTACTCAGTCTGTCCTCATAAACCAACCTTCTCAACTCCAGAATCAACCCACTGAATCTCCTCTGCGCTCCCTCCAGTGCCAGTGTATCCTTACTCAAGTAAAGAGACCAAAACTGTACACAGTACTCCAGGTGTGGCCTCACCAGTACCTTATACAGCTGCAACATAATCTTGCTCTAGCAATGAAGGACAAAATCCCATTGAGAGGGTTGGCTTATGAGGAGAGACTGAGTAGACTGGGGCTATACTGATTGGAATTCGGAAGAATGAGAGGAGATCTTATAGAAATACACAAGGTTATAAAGGGAAAAGATAAGACAGAAGCTGGGAAGTTGTTTCCACTGGCGGGTGAAACGAGAACTAGGGGGCATTGCCCCAAAATGGAGGAAGCAGATGTAGAACTGAATTGAGGAGGAACTTCTTCACACAAAGGGTTGTGAATCTGTGGAATTCCCTGCCCAGTGAAGCAGTTGAGGCTACCTCATTGAATGTTTGTAAGGCAAGGATAGATACATTTTTAAAAAGCAAAGGAAGTAAGGGTCATGGTGAGCAGGTGGATAAGTGGAGCTGAGTCCACGAAAAGATCAGCTGTGATCTTATTGAATGGCAGAGCAGACTCAAGGGGCCAGATGGCCTACTCCTGCTCCTAGTTCTTATGTTCTATCCATGCTAATACATTACCTGTAACACTGTACATCTTTATCTCATGCAGCAGTCTTTAGTGCGACATCTCGTCAAATGCCTTCTGGAAATCCAGATACACCACATTCACAGGTTCCCCATTGTCCACTGTGTATGTAATGTTCTCAAAGAATTTCACCATTAGTCAAACATGACCTTCCCTTCATGAACCCATGTTGCATCTTACCTGTGGGACAATTTATATCCAGATGTCTCTTCGTTTCTTCCTTGATGATAAATTCAAGTATTTTCCCAACTATGGAAGTTAAGCTAACCAGCCTGTAGTTACCCACCTTTTGTCTACCTTTTTTAAATAGTGGTGTCATATTTGTTGGCGTCACATTTGCGTCATAATCTGCGGGAACCACCCCAGAGTCCAGCGAATTTTGGTAAATTACCATTAGTACATTATCTACTCTTAGCTCTGTTAGCTTGCCCAACATTACTCTTTCATGATAATGGTTTCTTGGTCTTCATCTGCCATAGCCCTCCTGTCATCAATTTTGGCATGTTATTTGTGTCTTCCACTGTAAAGACCGACACAAAATACCTGTTCAACGCCTCAATCATGTGAAGACCGACACAAAATGTCAATGTCTCAACCATTTTCTCATTTCAGTTATTACATCCCCCTTCTCATCCTCTAAATGACCAAGGTTTACTTTAGCCAACCTTTCGTTTTATATATTTGTAGAAACTTTTGCTGTTTTTATATTCTGAGCTAGTTTATTCCCGTAATTCATCTTACTTTTCCTTATAGCTTTTTTCATGGTTTTCTGTTGACCTTTAAATATTTTCCAATCCTGTAGGTTCCCACTAATCTTTGCCACTTTGAATGCATTTTCTTTCAATTTAATACCCTCCTTTATTTCCTTAGACATCTGTGGCTGATTATCTCTTTTTCTACAGTCCTTCCTTATCGCTGGTATATACTTTTGCTGAGCACTATGAAAGATCACTTTGAATGCCCTCCACTGTTCCTCAATTGTCCCACCATAAAGTTGCTGCTCCCAATCTCCCTTAGCCAACTCATTCCTCATCCCATTGTAGTCTCCTTTGTTTAAGCACAAGACACTGGTATTGGATTTTACCTTTTCACGCTCCATCTATATTTTAAATTCAACAATATTGTGATTGCTTCTTCTGAGAGGATCCCTAACTGCAAGATCATTAATTATTCCTGTCTCGTTACGCAGGATCAGATCTAGGATAGCTTGCTCTCTTGTAGGTTTCATTACATACTATTCAAGGAAGCTATTGCAGATACATTCTATGAACTCCTGTTCAAGACTGCCTTGACTGACCTGATTTGACCAATTAATATGTAGATTAAAATCGCCCATGATAATTGCTGTACGATTTTTAGGTGCATCAACTATTTCTTTGTTTATTTCTTGCCCACCATGATATTATTTGGTGGCCTATAGACTATACCTATCAGTGACTTTTTCTCCCTACTATTTCTAATTTCCACCCAAATGGATTCAACCTTTTTTCCATAGAACCTATATCATCTCTCACTACCATCTTGATGTCATCCTTAAATATCGGAGCTACACCACCTCTGTTACGTTCCTTTTGGTCCCTCCGAAAAGTCTGATACCTCTGGATATTTAACTCCCAGTCATGACCATTTGTAACCATGTCTCTGTAATGGCCACCAAATCATACTCGTTCACAACTTGTGCCATCAACTCATTTGTTTCGAATGCTATGAGCAGTCACATAGAGCGCCCTTATGCTAGTTTTTGTACCTTTTTGAATTTTAACATTTCCATTAATAACATCTCTTGAGTTCTCCTTCCTTTTAACTTTTTTCCTGATTTTTGATGTAGTGGGAACCTTCTCCCCACATTCTGTCCTTGTTCCCTACTTCTTGGACTCTTAACATAGGTTTCCATTTCCCTGGCGTATCAGTTTAAACCCTCCCCTACCGCTCTAGCAAACTTTGTCCCTAGGAAATCAGTCCCAGTTCTACCCAAGTGTAACCCATCCAATTTGTACTGGTCCCAATGACCCAGGAATCCGAAATCCTCCTCCTGACACCATCTCTTCAGCCACATATTTATCCGATATATCTTGTCATCTGTACTCTGACTAGCACGTGGCACCAGTAATGATCCTGAGATCACTACCTTTGAGATTTGATTTCTTAACTTTCTTCCTAGCTCCCTGTATTCTGCTTTTAGGACCTAATTCTTTTTTTTTACCTATGTCATTTATACCAATGTGTACTGCAATTACACACACACACACACTCCATGCTCCCCCGCCACTCCAAGATGTCCTTGATCCTCACATCAGGGAGACAACATATCATCCTGGAGTCTTGTTTGCGGACATAAATGCCTGTCTGTTTCGTTATAATTGAATCCCCTACAATTATTGTACTGGCATACTTTTTATCCCTCCCCTCTGCAGCAGGACCAACTGTGGTGCAACGAGTTTGGCTGCTGCTACTTCCCCTGGAGAGAAAATATATATCTGTACATCTGTTTTGCAGAGGAATGGCCACAGGAGATTCCTGCACTACCTGCCTAATTCTCTTGCTCTCAGCCATGAGTCTCAGCCTGACTCATGGATGCTCTACAATGTCTCCAGCCGCCGCTTCAGCTCTGAAACTCGAGTTTCCAGGAGCTGTAGCTGGAGACACTTTCTGCACACGTGCTGCCCCAGGGGACTGGAACTGTGCCCAGCCTGCCACATGGAGCAAGAGGAGCAAACCACAGCTTTGAGCTCTCCTGTCATGTCTTACCCCTTTAAACTTTCGAAAGATGTTTTGTTTCAGATTATATCCAATTTTCTAGGGCCCCTCTTTCCTGTACCTTGTTACTAACAAATATAACCCTTTCAAAGTGTGAACTACAGAAATTACACAAACGCTATTATAGTGTACAACAACTGCAATGCCAAGAGCAAAAAGAAAAAAAACACTTATTGACCAATCAGCACTCTCCCTTCTAGCTCTGCTGCCTGTTTCACCTAACTCCCTGTTTTTATCCAACTCCAAAAGCACTTCTCTCAGTCAGGGCACAATTTACAAGGCCTTGGAACTGGTTTTAACTAGTTGTACAAACAACCAGCCAAGTGCAGTTGAGAGCAGACTCAGCGGATTCCTGTTGCAGGAAAGTATTAAAAGTGCAGCCTTTAACTTCCCAAAGAATTAATATAGCTCACCCTGAAAACAAGTTTAATGGCTACTTACTTCCTTATAACTTACCACTCCTTATTTTCGCCCAACTCCAAAAGCACTCCCCTCAGTCAGGCAGCACTCAGTGTGCAGTCTCTGCTTCTTTAAACAGGAGAACAACACTGGCATTTCTCCAGTCCTCTGGAACCTCACCTGTGGTCAAAGAGGATGTGAAGATGCTTGTTAAGGCCCCAACTATTTCTTCCTTGCCTCTCGCAGTAACCTGGGATAGATCCCATTCAGTCCTGGGGACTTGTCTATGCAACTAGGATATTCAGCACTTCCTCCTTTGATATATTGACATTCTCTCGAGCGTTCACACGCCTATACCTGACCTCAATATGTCCTTCTCTTACCAATACAAAGTACTCATCAAGGATTTCACCCACTTCCTGTGGTTCCACCTGTAATTTCTCTCCATTGTCCCTGAGTGGACCTACTCTTTCTCTTGTTACCCTCTTGCTCCTAATATATGCGCAAAAAGCCTTGGGATTCTCCTTGATCTCGTTTGCTAAGTTCATGGCCCCTTTTAGCCCTCCTGGTTCCACACTTAAGTCCCTTCCTACTTTCAAGGACTTTGTCAGGTTTTAGATGCCTATACCTCAAGTCATTGTACCCTTCCTTTTTCCTTTTGACTAAGATTACAATTTTGCTTATCGTGGTTCCCAAAACCTGCCATTTCTATCCTTCATCTTAACCCAGGGCCTGTCCTGCACTTCAGTCAACTGGCCTTTAAAAGCCATCCACGTGCCAGATATGGATTTGCCTTCAAATAGCAGCTCCCATCCACATTCCCCAGTTCTTGTTGAATTTGGATGTAATTTGCCCTCGCCCAATTAAGTACCCTCACTCGAGGGCCACACCTGCCCTTATCCATTTAAGGACTATTTGAAATCTTATGGAATTATGACTGCTAAGCCCAAAATGCTCCCTTACTGAAACATTGATCTCCTGGCCTGGCTCATTCCCCAATACCAAATCTAGTATGGCCCTCTCCCTGCTTGGATTGTCAAGATATAGTATGTGCTGAAAACTTTAAGTGAACAATATTACAAGCCTATTTCCTGAAAAAATGCTTGCTCTTCAATTATTTTTTGATGATTGTAGCAATAGAACGTGGTTCCATGCCTAGGTTGTATCTATAAATGGAGCACCTACTGAGCTGAGAGAATGTAGTGTCAGTTTTGTTTATTCAGGTAAATATATTTCTGGTAGTCCATCATTGGCCTGTGTTCATTGTCATGTTGCTGAAAAGATGAAACGTGACAGAATCTAAGAAACGTGCTTCAGTTTCAGAAGTAATATTCAGCTCCATATATTCTCCTTTTGGTACTACTTAACACAAGTTGTTTTGCATTATCAGTGTTTCTGGTTAATGAAAGTGAAAGTAAAATGAAAGCACATTGATCAAAAATGTAAGATGGAATTTTCCTATGCTTTGCACCAGTGCGGCGCGATTGCGATCTTCCCCCACTTACTACAGTTGTTGCTCCCTCAGGTGAAACATGCTGCACCTAACTAACCAGGCATCTGATTAACTTAACCCAGGACTCAACTGAGCACTGCAATCAAGGGGGAGTTGCATTTAAATGGTTCCTCAGCACTCACTCCCAGGCAAGCCAGGAGGATGGCTATGAGAAGAGCAGTTCCACAATTTTTAGAGGGGGACTTTACCAGACTTTTGGACATAGTGGAGAAGAGGTGGCCGTCATCTACCCACATGTTGGCAGGAGAGGTTCAAGTAATATGGCCAACCCCACCTGGGCGGTGATTGCACCTATTGTCGTTGTCAGCAGCATGACCAGGAAAAGGGAGGTCCAATGCTGCGAAAGATGAATGACCTCCTGCGAGATGCAAGGGTGAGTGATCACCTGCCTCCTGGTCTGGCAGTCCCGGAATGTCAACCTAAATCCAATCGCTGCCACCTGGCAACCTCTCCAGATCTGACCTCCCAGCATCTTCCTCTAAACCCTGCTGAAACTCTCCCTCACAACCCCTTTCTGCCTAGGCATGGTGCCTACACATGCCAGTTCTTATAGACCTCTAAACTGCCAGTACTCCAGCTCACTAAGTCCTCTTTGTGTCCCTGCAGGAGAAGATCTCCCATAATAGAAAGGAGATGGAGAAGATGGGCAGGGTGATGTCTGAGCGCAGAATCCTCAACCCCTACAAAGAAAGGGCAGTGCAACTTGCAAGAGGAGGGACAGGAGTGAGCTGTGCCTAACAGTGAGGCTGACCTGTGCCAACGAAGTGAGGATCCATTGCACCTTTATTCAGATGACCTGTCTCAAATAAGTTAATTACCCAGACTCTTGTTTATTCCTTTTATTGAAATCATTCCCCTGTTTTGCAGGACGAAGCAGGTCAATCCAGAGACACACCTTCTCTTATAACCCTTGACAGCACCTCAGAGGAGATCTCAGAGGAAGACACTGAAAAGGCACCACAGCTATCACCTGTACCATCCATCATCACAGACAAGCAGCTCGGAGGGCGATTGTTGCAGACGGGCTCTGGGTCACTATTGGTGAGCACCACTCAGCTTCTGATGCACATTAGGTGGAGACAGCAATGTCGCAGGGATCAGGCAGTCAGCAGTCTGTTGGATCCCAAGACATAGTTGTGCCCCAGCCATATGCTGTGCCTCTGGACAAGTTCCAGCTGGAGTTGCAAATGCAGAGCCACAAAATCTAGGAAGATTGTCAGCAATATTCTTGTAAATGTAAGGCTCATTGGAGGAGTCCCAAAGCCTTCAGCCACAGGAGATGTTGCTGGCATTGCAGCTACCCAGATCAAAACTGCAAGGGTGATGACTGCAGCAAAAAGTCTGGGGCAGGACATCCAAGCCACACATGGAGTTAAAGGCATGGATCAGTCTCTGAGGACCATGGTTAAGAACCTTGAGAGTATGGCCCAGTCACAGCACCATTGCTGAAGGACTTGAGCTTGGTCATAGAAACCCTACAGTGCAGAAAGAGGCCATTCGGCCTATCAAGCCTGTACCGGCAACAGTCCCAGCCAGGTATATTCCTGTAACCCCATGCATTCCTAGTCCCCCGATACTAAGGGTTAATTTAACATGGCCAATCAAGCTAACCCCAGATCTTTGGAGTGTGGGAGAAAACCAGAGCACCCAGAGGAAACCCACACACTCTGTACGTAGGCAGTCACCTGAGGCTAGAATTGAACCCGGCGCCCTGGCATTGGTGAGGCAGCAGTATTTACCACTGTGCCACCATGCCACCCAGACCTCCATCGCTAGGGGCTTCGACTTCATGGAGCAGACAATGCTGGGCCTCCAGGACTGACAATACTATGTAACAGTTGCCAGGCCCCCACAACTCCACAGCACTCTTAAAGTTAAACTCTATCCAGGACAAAGCCCATTTGATTGTCACCTTTTACCCCTCCACCAGAGGTGCACTGTGTGTGTAGCGTCTGCAAGATATACTATAGCCACTTGCCAAGGCTGCTTCAACACCTCACAACAGTTCTGCTTAGAAGGGCAAGGGCAGCAGGGACGTGAGAGCACCAGTACCACTTCCAAGTCACACTCAATCCTTACTCAGAAAGATATGATTTCCTTCATTAGCTCCCTAACTTGTAGCATTATAGATACACCTTCATGATCTGGATTGTGGAGGTTCAAGAAGTATTTGTTGAACCTTGTTCAACAATAGAAGTATTGTTGAAGTATCACTGTTGACCTTTCAACCATGCTCATACTTACTGAATGAATTAAAAAGAAATAAAAACCTACACGTCGAATAATTGAGTTAGCAGTGTTTTTTTTTGCTATCTTATGGTATTTAGCAGTGGAGTAACGTATTTAATGCACATAAGAAATTCTGGATTCCTTATGAATTGGAAAATCATGATATATCATGTAATTCAAGCTAAAGCTACATTTGCAGATT
The DNA here is from genome assembly GCF_965287045.1 of Carcharhinus amblyrhynchos. Lineage (NCBI taxonomy): Eukaryota > Metazoa > Chordata > Chondrichthyes > Carcharhiniformes > Carcharhinidae > Carcharhinus > Carcharhinus amblyrhynchos. The sequence goes on along the minus strand of NC_137345.1, from coordinate 34,020,451 downwards.
TATTACTAGAATTTCATTTGCATAAGAGGTCAAATAAATACAGCAGAGCAGTGATGGACTTGCACACAACTTCTTGACCTAAATTTTAGTTGCAAGTCAGTTTCAGAATCTTTTAACTGAGTCTTCTGATTTGTTTACATAAATGTATGCCTTTGTGTTCACAAGATGGTTCACTTTATCAGTATGTATTGAAAGAAAATAACTAACACTTTAGATTCAGGTCCTATTCAGATAATGGTCAATAAAGTGCGCTGAAAATGTGAATTTCTAAATAAAGCTTCTGTTGCATAATCTCAACCTTCTGAGAGCACGAACTGCACTGAAGGAGCAGATAGGTAGCTGTGGAATTGGGGGAGCAGGAGTGCTGAGTACAGGCTTATTAGCCCATGGGAGAGAAGCACACACAAGGAAAAGGCCTGTGAACGGTTGACTTTGCTTGAAATAGTACCATACCTGAATGTTTTCTTCCCTGATGCTTGATTTTAAGAAGATGGAACACTTCGTTGCAGTGCTGCCACAGAGTGGTCAAAGCTGGACATGGAAGGAACTTGAGCAAAGATTTTAATGAGAATTTACAGTCAGATACTTGTGGCTTAAAAATGTGACCAAGCTAAATTAGCAAATGAGAATACTGTGTTACAGTGTTACGTGTAGGAATTTTAGGCAATTACCACTAAAAGGGAATTAGGCATAATTAACATGGCAACAGAAAATCAGAAGACAGATGAAAAAACAGAAGACAGATGAAAAAACAGAAGACAGGGCATGCCATTTTCTGAAATAATGAAAATATATCGCTTCTTGGCCTTTTGGCTAAAATCAAATGTAGTATCGACATTCTGTACTTGGTTAAAGTCATTAGGTTACATTTTAGCTATTTTTAAAATTTTTAAAAGCGGCATCTTGGCCTTTTGGCTAAGATGCAAATGAGATCAAACCTTGGAGGAGGGACTATGCTTTCTCCAATCAGCTTGGATCATGTAGATCAAGCCCAAGACAGGAGGTGAGAGACCTGTCTTGTCAGCTTGGATCGGGAATGTCTCAACTTGTTGAGACTCTGAATTGGACTTGATTGAATTGGATTTAAAAAAAATGTTTCTGCTTCCCCTTTTGGCTAAGATCAAGTGTAGCATTGACATGCTGTACATAGAACATAGAAAAACTACAGCACAAACAGGCCCTTTGGCCCACAGGTTGTGCCGAACATCTCTACGTACTAGGCTTACCTGTAATTCTCAATCCTACTTAGTCCCATCTACTCATCCAGAAGTCACTTAAAAGACACTATTGAATCTGCTTCCACCACCACCGCTGGCAGCCGATTCCATGCACCCACCACCTCTGTGTAAAAAACTTACCTCTGACATCTCCTCTGTACCTATTCCCCACACCCTAGCATCTATCTCCTCTGTATCTATTCCCCAGCACCTTTGGTTGAAGTCATAAGGTTTCATTGCAGCTTCATTTGAAACAATTTTTAAAGATGGCATCTCGGCCTTTTGGCTAAGATGCAAATGAGATCAAGCCTTGGAGGAGGTGCAATGCCTACTCCAATCAGCTTGACTCATGTAGATCAAACCCAAGACAGGAGGTGAGAGGCCTGTTTTGTCAGCTTGGATCGGGAATGTCTCACTTGCTGAGATTCTGAATTGGACTTTGATTGGATTGAATTGGACATACAAACAAAAAAAATCTGTGGCAGTATGTACTGTGGGTGATGTTAAGTATGCCAATAATTAAAGTCATGCTTGATTAGTATGTGACTGCCCCTATGATCTTGAAATCAACAAAGAACAACACAACACAGGAAACAGGCCCTTCGGCCCTACAAGCCAGCGCCATCCATTTTAACACTCAGTGAGTGCCTCATTCCAATCATTCTTCTACCTACGACCTTTGTCTACATCTCAGGGACTCCACAATAAAAGGGTGCAAATTTAGAGAATTATATGTGCGCCAGATTAAGGGAGATCCAATTTAGGGACAATTTATTTACACCAGTCAGCCTAAAAGCACGTTTTTGGGGTGTTGGAGGAAACCGGAGAAAATCTACGCAAGCACAGGGAGAATGTGCAAACTCCCACAGACACCGACCCAAACCGGAGATCTGACCCGGGTCGCTGTAACTGCACAGCAAACAGTGAGCTCTTGTGTTGCCTGTCAATTGGTCCAGTTTAAGCATACACTAACGACATGAAGTGTGAGGAGAAGTGTGAGGTAATTCACTTTGGTTGGAATAACAGATGTGTCGAGTATAGGGCTAACGGGAGGACTTTGAATAGTGTGGATGAACAGAGGGATCTAGGTGTATGTGTACATAGATCCCTGAAAGTAGGGAATCAAGTAGATAAGGTTGTTAAGAAGGCATACGGTGTCTTGGCGTTTATTGGTAGGGGGATTGAATTTAGGAGTCGCAGCGTCATGTTGCAACTGTACACAACTCTGGTGCGGCCGCACTTGGAGTATTGTGTGCAGTTCTGGTCCCCACATTATAGGAAGGATGTGGAGGCTTTGGAGAGGGTGCAGAGGAGGTTCACCAGGATGTTGCCTGGTATGGAGGGGAGGTCCTATGAGGAGAGACTGAGGGATTTGGGGTTGTTTTCGCTAGAAAGAAGGCGGCTAAGAGGGGATCTTATTGAAACATATAAGATGATTAGAGGTTTAGATAGGGTGGATAGTGATAGCCTTTTTCCTCGGTGGAGAAAGCTAGCACGAGGGGGCATGGCTTTAAATTAAGGGGGGGTAGTTATAGGACGGATGTCAGGGGTAAGTTCTTTACCCAGAGGGTGGTGAGGGATTGGAATGCCCTGCCTGCTGCAGTTGTAAATGCGCCTAGTTTGGGGGCGTTTAAGAGATCCGTGGATAGGTTTATGGATGAAAAGGGATTGGTTTAGGTTAGAGGGTCATTGTTTTTTAACTGGTCGGCGCAACATCGTGGGCCGAAGGGCCTGTTCTGCGCTGTAATGTTCTATGTTCTATGAAGCACTAGGCAACTCGTGAAGCAACATCCAAGAGCAGTCCTCGCACGACCCACTGCATGTATGCCCCTTGTTGGCCAACAAGGTGGACTGAATTGCGTGTGGATGTAAAAAAGAGACATCAATAAACATACAACAGCCTATACAGACATTCATGGAAGATCCCCAGTAGCTCCAATGTAAGAGGCAGGTGAGCCGTAAAATATGCTGGATGGCCCATCTGTTGATTCCCAGGAACGTCCTGAGGCTCTTGATCTTTAACTATAACATTCTTTTGTATCCCTCCATCTCTAGTCTGCTAATCCTCCTGATTTAACTCAGTATAGTGTTACCTGGACTGACATAGCGTGCATGACCCAGTTGGTTCCATTTTGGCGTGGCTATCCTGCTCATTGCTCTGCTCTCTCCTCGCTTGCCGCTTTGTTTCATTCACAGCAAGACTTCAGAAAATGAAAGCAAAGAGCTTTGACATGATTTTTAAAATTTGTTGTTTTAGAGATTTTTCAGGGAAAGTAATTTTGTACGGTAATTTTTTTAAGCCACATTTTGAATTTGCAGATGTACCAGCAATCTCCCTTAGATCTTGTTTGCTGTTTCATAACAGGAAAGAAAAATGCTGCACTGATACAGCAGATGGTGCTGTTTGCAGTTGAAAGTAAAAACACGAGCACCATTTTTAACATTTCCTTTTTTGATACTTTTTGTTGAAGCAGAAGTCTTGTAAGTAGCGGTTTCTCAATAAGCTGCTAGCCGCTGCGTTGTTGAATTTCCAGGAGGTTGATCCTGAGGTGAACTTGAAGTTGAAACAGATTGGGGAGAGTTACCTCCCTACATGCTATTGTTTATTACTTTGGCTATATGGTTGACTGAAGTGGAAGGCTTCCTGATGGTATCTTTGTCTCTGCTAAGCTGATTCTTGAAGTTTTCAAAACAGGCAAGAGATATTACCATATTATCCATATGGCCTGTTAAAAGTCCAAAGTCTTCTTCCAAATAAGGTATATGGCCAGGTCCTCCAGTGTGACGAATTTCACATCTTGAGAGTGAGGTGGCTCATGTCTTTGTACCTGAATGACTTATTCAATTTCAAGTTACCCTTTTGAATTAATTTCTGTGAAAAGCCATTGAGTCAACATCAGTTTGAAAAATTCCTCTGGTTTTCTCTTGGGATAGAGTGTTTCAATCTATGAGATTGTCCTCAACTGGCCATTTTTCTTTTGCCTTTTGTGGTTTTTAATAACAAACCCTCAGTCAATACTTTATCATGTAATGGAACATGAGAGCGGAAATACAGCATCTTTTTCTGTTTATGCTTTCATTTCTTGTCCTATTGTTTTGTTTGTGATAATGATTTGAGGCCCATACTTGAACTCCTGAATATTAGACTTCAGAGAGGGTGCGGTTTTCACTTGTGGTGACAGGCTTGCATATAAATTTAACACTGGAATTGTAAAAACTTTTGCTCCCTGATTATTTATACCCTGACAAACAAAGACCTGTCATGCTGTTTGTCACTCATTAACAAGCATCTGTTTTTGATTGTAACTAAAGAAATAGGATTTGTCTTCTTATTTTGTATCGAAGCAGCTTTATTAACTGGGTTAACTATCTTTATGGATACTTGAAAAACTTTTTTATTCCTACAACTTTTAAGCGCTTAGGTTTTAAAAGGTTTTGTTTACACTGACATATTTTAACTTCGTTTCATGAACCATTGTATTGCAACTGAGCATTGTTTTTTGAAAACAAGTTTTGTGTTTGTGGCTTGAACATTGTCTCTTGGTAGGAGAAGAAAGAAACATCTTGAACAATAAAGCTATTTCAACATCACAAATAGCTTTATATAATATTGTAACATCTCTGACCGGGTAAAATGAAATACAATGTAAATCTACAGCCATTCTAAACAATTTACCATACTTACGAACATATGAATTAGGAGCAGAAATAGGCCATTCTATAGAATCATGGCTGATTTGATTATAACCACAATCCCACATTTCTGCCCACTCCTGATAATCTTTCACCCCTTTGTTAATCAAGAATCTGCATCTAGATCTGCCTTAAAAACATTCAGTGACTCTGCTTGCACTACCTTTTGAGGAAGTATTTCAAAGACACTTTGGGAGAAAATAAAATCTCCTTTTCTAAATGAGTGATCCCTTATTTTTAAATGGTGACCCCCCCCCCCCTAGTTCTAGATGCTCCCTTATGAAGAAATGTCCTCCCACATCCATCCTGTCAAGATCGCTTGGACCTTAAAGGTTTCAATCAAGTAACCTTGTGGATAACCACCAAGTATTGTGGATGTTGGAATCTGAAACAAAAACACAGAAATGCTGAAAAATCTCAGCAGGTCTGATCGCATCAGTGGAGAGGGAATACAGCAAATGTTTTGAGTCTAGATGACCCTTTGGGTTTGAAGGGTCTGACGAGGAGTCATCTAGTCTCTCAACATTGACTTTACTTCCTCTGCACAGATGCTTTCAGACCTATTGACATTATCCAGGATTTTTCTAACCTTGTGGATACAAGGCTAGTCCAACCTTTTGGAATCAGTTCCCCTCAAAATATAACATTCGTTTTGTTTTTCTGATTATTTGCTGTACCTGCATACCAGTCTTTTCTGATTAATGCACTAGAACCAGATCCCTCTGAATCTAAGCTCTGAAATGTCTCACTATTCAAAAAGCTTTCTTATTTATTCTTGCGACTAAAATGAACCAGTTCATGACTTTCCACTTTGTACTCTATTTGCCTGATCTTTGTCCACTCAGTTAACCTATTTATGTCCCATTGCCTGTCTCATCAGCAATTTTGCATCCATACCTTTTGTATTTTTCATCCAAGTCATTTATATAAATTGTAAAACGTTGAGGCCCAAACACTGATCCCTGAGTCACATCACTTGTTACATCCTGTCAACCAGAAAAGTGCCTATTTATGCCAGTTGTTTCCTGTCAACAAGCCATTCCCCTACCAATGCCAATGTGTTACCCCCTACACTAAGCTTTCATTTTCCACAGTAACGTTAGACGTGATGTATCATCAAATGCCTTCTGAAAATCTAAGTACGTAAGTGTCCTGCTGTAAAATTTTGGCTACTGACCTGTAGTTTCTTGCTTTCTCCCTCCCTTTCTAAATAAAGGAGTTATATTTGCTATTTTCCAGCTAAATGGAATCTTTCCCAAATCTATGGAATTTGGAAAATTAAAATACATCAAGCAGCTAGTCACTTCTTTCAAGACTCAAAGATGTAGTTCTTGTGGACCAGAAATCTGTCAGCCCACAGCTCTAACAATTTGCTGAATGCCACTTCCCTGGTGGTGATATTTTTTCTAAGTTCCTCCTCCCTTTCCACTTACATCTTTACATCTGTTTCTGGGATGTTATATGCATCCTCTTTGGTGGAGACTAATGCTGTGCGTGTTCAATTCATCTACCATCTTCCTATTGTCATTTTTAATTCCCTACATGCAATTTCTATAGAACCAATTTGCTTTAACTCGTATTTAACGATCTGTAGAAACGCTTACTCACCGTCTTTATTTCAAGTTATCGTTCTCGCCTATTCTAAATTTTCTCTCCTTATTCATCTTTTTGTCAGTCTTTATATACTGTCTGACCTTCTGACCTACCATGTGATTATATGCATTTTCTTTAAGAACTTAAGTGCTAGAATCCGTCATCAAAGAAGAAATAGCGAGGCACCTAGAAAAGAATGGTTTCATCAAGCAGACGCAGCACGGATTCATTGAGGGGAAGTTGTGTTTAACAAATTTATTGGATTTCTATGAGGATGTAACTAGTGCGTTAGACAGAGGGGAACCAGTGGATGTGGTGTTTTTAGATTTCCAGAAGGCATTTGATAAGGTGCCTCACAAAAGGTTAGGGTGCATAGAGTTGGGGGTAAGGTGTTAGCGTGGATAGAGGATTGGTTGTCTAATAGGAAGCAGAGAGTTGGAATCAATGGGTGCTATTCTGGTTGGCAGTTGGTGACTAGTGGAGTGCAGCAGGGATCGGTGCTGGGGCCTCAACTGTTTACCATTTACATAGATGATCTGGAGGAGGGGGCTGAGTGTAGGGTAACAAAATTTGCTGATGAAACAAAGATGAGCGGAAAAGCAAATCGCATGGAAGGTGCGGAAAGTCTGCAGAGAGATCTGAATAGGCTGAGTGAGTGAACAAGGACCTGGCAGATGTAGTATAATGTTAGCAAGTGTGAGGTTATCCACTTTGGTAGAAATAATAGTAGGAGGGATTATTATTTAAAAGGCGAAAAGCTGCAGCATGCTACAGTGCAGAGGGACCTGAGGGTCCTTGTGCACGAATCGCAAAAACCCAGTCTGCAGGTGCAGCAAGTGATCAAGAAGACGAATGGAATGTTGGCCTTTGTAGCGAGGGGGATAGAATATAAAAGTAGGGATGTCTTGCTGCAACTGTACAGGGTACTGGTGAGGCTGCAACTGGAGTACCGTGTGCCGTTTAGATTGCCGCATTTGCAGAAGGATATATTGGCCTTGGAGGGGGTGCAGAGAAGGTTCACTAGGCTGATACCGGAGATGAGGGGGTTAGCCTATGAGGAGATATTGAATAGACTGGGTCTGTACTCATTGGAGTTTAGAAGGCTGAGGGGGATCTTATAGCGATATATAAGATAATGAAGGGGATAGATAGGGTAGAGGTAGAGAAATTCTTCCCGCTTAGAAAGGATAGCAGAACTAGAGGGCACAGCCTCAAAATAAGAAGGGGGTGGGGGGGCAGTTTAGATCGGAGTTGAGGAGGAACTTCTTCACTCAAAGGGTGGTGAGTCTCTGGAATTCTTTGCCCATTGAAGTGGTGGAGGCTACCTCGCTGAATATATTTAAGTCACAGGTAGATAGGTTTTTGATAGACAAGGGAATTAAGGGGAGAAAGCAGGAAAGTGGAACAGATCCACTTCAGATCAGCCATGATCTTGTTGAATGGCAGGGCAGCCTCGAAGGGCTAGATGGCCTACTCCTGCTCCTATTTCTTATGTTCTTATAACCTGCTCTGTGGTTGGTCCAGAATGTTCTGTTCTAAGAAAATATCCCAAAAGTATCCCAGCAACTTCTCGTCTGTGCCGTTTTTGCTCATCTTATTTTTCCAGCGGATACACAGATGAAAATACCCCATTGTTATCACATACTTTTCTGTTCTGACAAGCTCCCATTATTATTTTATGTTCTGTCCTACTGTGTAATTGCAATCAATGGGCCTGTACACCACTCCCACAAGTGACTTATCATTTTTCATCTCAACCAAAACTGCTTCTGCATGCTTGTTTCCTGAAGTTAGGTCATCCCTCTCTAATATGCTGATACCATCATTAATTTACAGAGCTGCCTGCCCATCTTTCCCTAACTTTCTGTCCTTCCTAAATGTCTCATACCCTTCAATATTAGGTCCAAATTGCTGGCATCCTGTAACTGTCTCTGTAATGGCTATTAGATCTTTATTTCTATTTGTGCTATCAGTTCATCCACAAACAATTGGTTAGAACATAGAACATAGAACATTACAGCGCAGAACAGGCCCTTCGGCCCACGATGTTGCGCCGACCAGTTACAAAAACAATGACCCACTAGCCTATACCAATCCCTTTTCGTCCATAAACCTATCCAGAGATCTCTTAAACGCCCCCAAACTAGACGCATTTACAACTGCAGCAGGCAGGGCATTCCAATCCCTCACCACCCGCTGGGTAAAGAACCTACCCCTGACATCCATCCTGTAGCTACCCCCCCTTAATTTAAAGCCATGCCCCCTCGTGCTAGCTTTCTCCATCCGAGGAAAAAGGCTATCACTATCCACCCTATCTAAACCTCTAATCATCTTATATGTTTCAATAAGATCCCCTCTTAGCCGCCTTCTTTCCAACGAAAACAACCCTAGATCCCTCAGTCTCTCCTCATAGGACCTCCCCACCATACCAGGCAACATCCTAGTAAACCTCCTCTGCACCCTCTCCAACGCCTCCACATCCTTCTTGTAATGCGGGGACCAGAACTGCACACAGTACTCCAAGTGCGGCCGCACTAGAGTAGTGTACAGTTGCAACATTACACTGCGACTCCTAAATTCAATCCCCCTACCAATAAACGCCAAGACACCGTACGCCTTCTTGACAACCTTATCTACTTGATTCCCAACTTTCAGGGATCTATGTACACACACACCTAGATCCCTCTGTTCATCCACACTATTCAAAGTCCTCCCGTTAGCCCTATACTCGACACATCTGTTGCTCCTACCAAAGTGAATTACCTCACACTTCTCCGCATTAAATTCCATCCGCCACCTCTCGGCCCAGCTCTGCAACCTATCTAAGTCTCCCTGCAGACTATGACACCCTTCCTCACAATCTACCACACCTCCAACTTTGGTGTCATCAGCAAATTTACTAATCCACCCAACTATACCCTCATCCAGATCATTAATAAAAATTACAAACAACAGTGGCCCCAAAACAGATCCCTGAGGCACACCACTCGTAACTGCACTCCATGATGAATATTTACCATCCACCACCACCCTCTGTCTCCTATCTGATAGCCAATTCCTGATCCAACTTCCTAGATTACCCACAATCCCATACATCTGCATTTTCTGCAGAAGCCTACCATGGTGAACCTTATCGAACGCCTTACTAAAATCCATGTATACCACGTCAACTGCCTTACCCCCATCCACCTCTTTGGTCACCTTCTCAAAAAACTCAATAAGGTTAGTAAGGCACGACCTACCCGCTACAAAACCATGCTGACTATTTCTAATCAATTCATTACACTCCAAATAACTATAAATCCTATCCCTAATAATTTTTTCTAAAACCTTGCCCACAACAGAAGTAAGACTCACCGGTCTATAATTCCCGGCAAAGTCTCTGTTCCCCTTCTTAAACAATGGGACAACATTCGCTATCCTCCAATCCTCCGGGACTACACCAGGTTGTTGGCCTTCATGAAGAAGTTGGGTGAGATGATTTTTGCCCAGCCATTTTGAGAAGTGATCCTGATTGGATGGAGTGAAATGTCAAGGTGTCACTCGCTTATTTTGTAATCGATTAGTTTTCACATCTGCCAACTTCTTTCTCAAACCATCATAATCTGCTTTGGTGTTATCTGATTAAATAACAATACAGATTAAATTCAGGAAAACTCTTTTAGTCAGACGGTATCTGTAAAATCTAGTCAAATTTCTCCCCCCCAAGACTTTTTAAAGTAACGATTAACTAAATACAACAATGTATTTCAACATTTTGCATTATTTAAATGTTAAAACTTCGCCCGTGTTAAATGTTATACTTGCTTTTACTGAAAGTCAGATACATTATTTGGGTGTCGTTATATAATTGTTTTAATCTGACCTTGCTCTTTATATTTTTTTTTCAGTGAGGACTATGCATTCAATGTAAAATAGAACTGATTTCTGTTACATCTATAAACATTTGCTTTTAATTCCTCATGTGATCTCGCTCAATGAGTTCATAACATAAGGTTTCAGTCTATTATTGCATTTCTAGAATTGATTTGACTGGTATATACTTCCTAACGCTTTTCTGAAAGGAACTCCTGTGAACTGTGCTTTCATAAAACTGTGTTGGCTTTTTGCTAAATAATGTTGATTGTAAACTCGGGCTACTGTCAGACTCAAGAATCCATAGGTGAAAGTAGTGCAAATGATTTGGGAATGTGGTGTTCTCTATTCTTTTAACCAAAATTCGTATGCAGCGCTGCTGATTAGTTTCACGGTGAAGTATACATGCTGGGAAATGTCTTCATTTTTCATCAATCATTTTCTGACATCTTTAACTTTATCTTTAACTGTCACTTGGGGTACATCGCACAAGTGCACTTGTTCATTTGTAATTGGTCAGGGGCAATGCTAGGGCAATCAGGGTCAGCTGCCTAGTTTAAATTTCAAACAATACTTGGCAGTTAACTATCAGTCACCATCAACTGGTTTATTCTCCATGGGAAATCCTGCACCAATCTGAGTACACTTACCAACCAATCAGCATCCTCTTCTCATACAGTATAAATTGTTGTTTTTCCCCTTATCCATGATATTCATGTGAGTGAGAGAGGATCTTATAGAAACTCACCAATTCTAACAGGGTTCAACAAAGTAGATTCAGAAAGAATGTTCCCAATGCTGGGGGAGTCCAAAACTGGGGTCATTGTTTGAGGATAAAGGGTAAACATTTTAGAACTGAGGTGAGGAGAAATTACTTCACCCAAGAGAGTGGCATATGTGTGGAATTCACGACCACCAAATGTAGTTGAGGCCAAAATGTTATATGATTTCAAGAAGAAATTAGATGTAACTCTTGGGCTAAAGGATGTGGGAGGAAGGAGGGATCAGGATAGTGAATTCAATGATCAGCCATGATAAAGATGAATGGCGGAGCAGACTCGAAGGGCTGAATGACCTAGTCCTGCATCTAATTTCTATGTCCTGGTGAGTGCCAGATGAAAAGTTTTGGCTTGTCTCTTCAGCAATACTCTACTTGCCTACTACAAAATGACGAGCTCTTTAATGCTTGATGGGTCAATTAATGCCTTCACGTTGAGAATGTTGCTGGAACTCTGTTTAAGAATCCTTCTGTTCCTCCTAATAAATTAAATCAAATAACCGTTTTTTACGATCACGTGAAAAGTATTGTTTCACATAATGAAAAGTATTGTTTCTTGTGAACCATACAGACAAAAACATACTGTTCATAGAGAAGGAAATGAGAGAGTACAGAATTTAGTGTTATGGCCGTAGGTAGGGTGTAGAGAAAGATCAACTCAATGCAAGGTAAGTCCATTCAAAAGTCTGACAGCAGCAGGGAAGAAGCTGTTCTTGAATCGGTACGTGACCTCAGACTTTTGTATCTTTTTCCGAAGGAAGACTGTGGATGAGAGAATGTCCGGAGTGTGTGGGGTCCTTAATTATGCTGGCTACTTTGCCAAGGCAGTGGGAAGTGCAGACAGAGTCAACAGATGGGAGGCTGGTTTGCGTGATGGATTGGGCTACATTCACGACCTTTTGTAGTTTCTTGCAGCCTTGGGCAGAGCAGGAGCCATACCAAACTGTGATTATAACCAGAAAGAATGCTTTCTATAGTGCATCTGTAAATGTTGGTGAGAGCCATAGCTGACGTGCCATATTCCCTTAATCTTTTAAGAAAGTCGAGGCGTTGGTGGGCTTTCTTAACTGTAGTGTTGGCATGGGGGGACCAGGTCAGGTTGTTGATCTGGATACCTAAAAACTTGAAGCTCTCGCCCCTTTCTACTTCATCCCAGTTGATTTAGACACGGGCATGTTCTCCTTTACGCTTCCAGAAGTTGATGACAATCTCCTTCGTTTTGTTGACATTGAGGAAGAGATTATTGTTGTCGCACCAGTTCACCAGATTCTCTGCCTCATTCCTGTATCCTGTCTCATCGTTGTTAGAGATCTGACCTATCTACAGTGGTGTTGTCAGCGAACTTGAAATTTGTAAATGAAAGCTGATCTTTCAGGAGTATTTTTGCAAGCAAATAAAATTGGCAATTTGTCTATGTGTAAGCTTCAAGTGGTTTTTGAGGATTCTGGATATATTACACCCAGTCCAGTTAATCCATCACTTCTGTTTGCTGAGCTACCATTGTCTCCCACAACGTCTCAGAATTAAAATTTTCATTCTTGTGTTCAAATCCTTCCTTTGCTTTGCCTCTCCCTAGCCCTGTAACTTCCTAAATTCCTGAGTACTTTGTATTCTTTCAATTCTGGAGCCTCATGCAACCCCACTTTAGGTTGCCTCTTCATTGATGGCTTCAGCTGCCTAAGCCCTAAGCTCTAGATTTCCCTTATTAAACCATTCTGTCTTTTTGACCCCTCTAATATCTGTTAAGACTCTCAACAAAACCCACACCATTTGTCAAACTTTTGGTCATCTGTCTTTAATAGTCCCCCTGTCCGGCTTGGGGTCAGCTTTGTCTGATGATCTTTCTTTAACATTCCTTAAGAAGTTTTACTTCTTTCAAGGTATGTATAAATGTCAGTTGCTATTGATTTTGGATAGCACATCAGAAAGAGAGAAGCCTCTCTTCGATGACCAAATTATTGGCATATGTGGCAAGATGGTGGCTGTAGCATGTTTCATCCATTTGAGCTTTTTGACTCAGCAGTAGAAAGGTTGCAGCAACTCACAAAGGCCCCTTCAACATCACGTGGAAGAATAAATTTTAAAAATAGTTTACTTTCACTGTTTTACAGATAACTGCTTTGGGTGGATGAGAATCCAGTGTTTTAGTCTGGCTTATGCTTTTGCTGCTTTATTTCTGGAACTGTCTTGCCATAGTATAGATGCCATGAAGCAAGTGGTGCTCCAGCCTTGTAACCATACATAGTCATGGAAAACTGCAGGGCCTTCAACAGATTGTTAAATATTCGAAGTGCAATGGTTTTTTTAAAAAAACTTTTCAATAATAAAATGCTATTCTGTTCTTGGTAGTCAGTTTGAATTGTTGTTTATCAATTCTCACTCTGAATTATTTGAACTGAGTTACTTCTAATCTTATTATTGTATTGATGCCATTTTACGCGGTGTCACTTGAGAGAATGAAAGAGGTTTTGTATTTTTCTTTGTATATGGCTAGCTTCTTTGAAAGATGTATTTTCAGTGAGTTGCTACTTCATTGTAGTTCACATTTATTTGACCTTTTCCCCACTATCGGATTTAACCCAATGTTGTATTATGATGCCTGCAATTTTTGTGCTATTAGTTTTAGCAACTGAATTATCCAGTTAGAATGCCATTTACTCTCAAACTTGGTCGTATCCTAGCCTTATAATAAAACTTTGTTTTATGTAAACTGTAAATAGTCATATGTTCATTTAAATGTCAGCTTTAATTTATGCTGAGCTTTGGAACATCTTGTTCTGCAGAGCGTAAATATTTGAATTGAACTTTTAAACCTTTTTTATGTAACAGAGCTTAAGTTTGTGCAGAAACAAGTTGACTGTTGCAATATTCATTGTAATGTTTAAGTATACTTGCATCAGCCCACATTAACACAAGTATTCTATTTTCTTTGCTAATCTGTTTCTAAAAGTTTTCATAAAAATGTTAATGCTGTATCGTACACAGTGTATGTTTTGATTTGTTTCCATCTACAACACGTAACAGCTATTTCTCTGACAACTTGAAAAGCATGTGACTTGTTTCAGAAAGGCTCACTTTGTATTCTGAAATTCTCAGATGATGTTTCATTGAAATGTGAAGGATTAGGATATAGTTCAGTTGTGCCCTTTCTAGGTATAGAGCTGCTTCGCCTAGGATACACTGGTTACCAGCTGATTTCCAAATATGGTAAGGTATGTCTAGGCAGTGTGTGGAGCATACTGTTTGGATGCAAGTCATGGAATAGGTGAACAGTAAGTGAAATTAAGTACAGTATCAAATTATTAGTTAATTGTGAACTTTTAGGCTGGGAAGAATCAGGGATTGCCAGCCTTATTATCAAATGTATTTTTGTTTAGAACAGTCTCCTTAAAAGAATTATAAAATCCAGTATGCAGATTAAATTACATGGTTTTCTCCAGAATGTAATGCATAGCTAATAATTAAAGAATGTATAAGACGTCTGAGTTTCATTAGGATATTGTAGTCAAGATTTAACAAGATATGTTTTTAAAATATATTTCAAAACTAAATTGTTCCCACAGAGGAAAGGGGTGGGACTCAGCCATCGAGACCCGCTCCCCCCACCTCTGTCAAAGAGAATATATACAAAGTAGGATAATGCAAGAAAAATTTAGATTTTAAAAGCTCAATTCTGCTATGAGCCTAGAGGGGTATAAAAATATATTGGGGAAATTACAATCAGGAAAACAAAGAGGGCATGAAAAAAATCAAGAAAACCAAGGAAAGTCCAAAGATGTTGTATAAATACTTGAGAAATAGTAGGACTCAATTAGAGACCAAAAGGTACAGTTTATGTAGGCGGAAAATGGAGGCCGGGTTCTTAGTAAGAATTTTGCATCTGTTTTCACAAAAGAAAGGTACAAAGCAAACATTATTAAGGAGGAAAACTGTGAAAAAATAGGATGGATTAAACATAGTGAGGGGGAAAAAAGTTGCTATCCTTAAAAATGAATAAAATCATTATATCCAGAGAAATGAATCTGTCAAGGGAAACAAAGAAAGCAATAGTAGAAGCCCTGGATATCATTTTTCAATCTTCTCTGGCTGTATGCTTGATACTGGAGGACAACTAATGTTGTACCATTTCTTAAAAAAGGAAGAAGGTCAAGCATAAGTAATTATAGTCCAGCCAGCCTAACGTCAGTGGGAAAATTATTGTTTAAAAAAATTGGTAAATTGTTTTTAGTAAGGCATGGATTAATTGAGGATCATCAGCATGAATTGTTAAGGGAATGCCATGTCTGCCTAATTTATTTTGAGGTGCAAGGAAGGTTTTAGGAGGGTAGCGTATTTGATTTAATCTACATGGATTTTAGCAGGCTTTTCAGTCTGCATGATAAACTGGTCAGAGCTGGCAGTTGGATCCAAAATTAGTCACTGGCAGGAAGCAAAAAGTTCTGGTCAGGTGTCTGTAACTGCAAGGCTGTTCCAGTAAGATTCCACAGGGCTCACCACCAGGCCCCTTGCTGTTTGTGGAATATGTTCATGAGTTAGACTTAATTTTAGGAGGCATAAAAAGAAGTTTGCAGATGCTATGAAGATTGGTTATGTAGTTGATATTGAAGAAGGAAACTATAGACTACAGGAAAATAAAAATGGACTTGCCAAGTAGGCAATAAATTGAACTGCTATTCAATTTAGAACATAGAAACATAGAAAAACTACAGCACAATACAGGCTGTTCAGCCCACAAAGTTGTGCTGAACATGTCCCTACCTTAGAGATTACTAGGCTTACCTATAACCCTCTATCTTACTGAGTTCCATGTACTTATTTAAAAGTCTCTTAAAAGACCCGATCGAATCCGCCTCCACCACCAGTTTGGAGAAGTGTGAAATCAGATATTTGGAAGGACAAACAAGACAAGGGAATGTCTAACAAATGGTAGGCTACTGAGAAATGCAGAAGAGAAAAGGGACCTTAGAGTATCTGTCCACATTCTTGAAGGTAGCAGGATGGATAGATGCAGTGGTTAAGAAGACAGATGGGATTTTATTCCTATATTGACTAAATCTAGAGTATAAGATCAGGGACGTTATGCTAGAACTGTATAAAATATTAGCTAAGTTGCAACTGGAGTACTGCATAAAGTTATGGTCGCTGCATTACATTGCAAAAAGCAATAGGTCCTGATCGACTGCATCCAAGCCCTTGACAATTTTGTATAGCTAAATTAAATCCCCTTTAGTCTACGTGGATTTTAGCCAGCTTTTCACAAGATCTCACATGATAAACTAGTCAGAAATGGCAGGTTGGATTCAAAATTCGTCACTGGCAGGAAGCAAGAAGTTCTGGTCAGGTGTTTGTGACTTCAAGGCTGTTTGCAGTAAGATTCCACAGGGCTCACCACCGGGTCCCTTGCTGTTTGTGGTACATATTAATGATTTAGACTGAATTTTAGGTGACATGATTAAGGAGTTTGCAGATAGAAGGGTTTGATTGCAATCAAAAGGAGATTTGTGAGCAATGAAAACTTTTATCCATAATAAAAGATTGGATAGTCTGAGATTACTTTCTTTGGAACATAGGAACCTGAAAGGAGGTTTAATTTAGCTGTATAAAATTATGAAAGGCCTGAATAGAATAGATAAGAAGGACCTTTTGCGGTATGATTTAAAATAAATGCTGAAAGGAAGTTGAGAAAAATGTACACACAGAGCTACTGTGGGCCTGGAATTCACTGCAACAGAAAAGAGATGGAGAATAGGATAAACAGATGTCTGGTTAATAGTATAACGAAGCATCAGGCCAAACAGGGAAAGTTCAAAGGGGAAAAGAAGGCATAAATGAGAGAGGTGAAGAGAGACAATGAGGAGAGACTAGCAGCATAATGTGTTCCTATTACTCATTTAAGTAATAAGAGGAATGGTGGACCAAAAAGGCAATCAATGTATGGAGGCAGGGGGCTTGTATTTGCTGATGCAAAAGATGCTGGCAAAGTAGCTATAATAAAGTTACCAGGACCGGATGCTGCAGCGGATACTACTGGAAGTAAAATGGAAACTGTGGAGATACTGGCTGTAATTTTTTACTATCCACCACCATGGGTGGTGCCAGAGGATTGAAGAATTGCTAATGTTGCACTTTTGTTACAAAAAGGTTGGAAAGATAAGCCCAGCAAGTACAGACTTATCAGTTTAACCTTGGTGGTTGGAAAGCTTTTATAAAACAAGAAACAGTCACTGGGACAAGTGTCATTTAACTAAGAAAATCCAGCGTGGAATATTTAAAGGCAAACCTGAGTTTAGCAGATTTCTTAGAGATTTTTTGTTAAGGTGTTGGAGGGAATTAATGAGAGTGACATGGATATGTATATAGGTGTATATGGACTTCCAAAAAGTGTTTGATAAAAAGTGCCTCATAATAGGATTGTCAGCCAAGTTGAAATCCATTGAATAATAGGGACAAGTGATATGAACTTGGCTGAGGAAGTCATTTTTCAAACAGGAGAAAGCTATAGATGTACCTCCTCTGGCGTTAATATTAGAGTGAGAAGTCTCACAACACCAGGTTTAAGTCCAACCAGTTAATTTGATAATAATTATTAAATAAACTGGTTGGACTTAAACCTGGTGTTGTGAGACTTCTTACTGTGTTTACCCCAGTCCAACATCAGCATCTCTACATCGTTAATATTAGAACCATTGTTTTTCTTGATTTTATAAAATGACCTTGACACAATTTTCAAAGCTTGCCAATGTTAAAATTTGGATGTGTATGAACTGTGAGCAGGATAGAAGTGAATCGGTTTGGTAAGAAGAACAAGAAGAGGCAACATAAAACAAAGGTTACAATTCTAAAGAGGGAAATGTGCCCAAGATAGTGCAGGTTGAGAAAGTGGCAGGTTGATACAGCAGGTTGAGAAAGTGGCTAAAAAGGCATATGGGATCCTGGGCTTTATAAATTGAGGTATAGATTATGTAAATTTTTCTCCCCCTTTTATCAAACAATGGTTTCAGCTAAGTATTGTGTCTAATTCTGGACATGCACGTTAGGAAGAATGTGAAGGCTTGGGACTGGTTATTGAAAAGATCCATGTGGATAGATTGTAAAATTTTGGGTTGAGTGGAGATTTGATAGAGCTTCAAAATCATGAGCCTCAACAGTAAATATAGAGAGAAATTTATGGAAAGGTCAAAATCTCAAGAATACTAGCCTAACTAATAACATACTTTAACTTTTTCAATTTAAGCTGATTAGCAAATCACTTAGTTCTAAAATGAGAAAACTTTATGTGTGAGTTGTTAGGATCTTGAATGCACTGCCTGAGATAGTGGTGATGGCAGATTCAATCATGGCTTTCCAATAGGATGTTGTATAAGGACCTGAAAAGAAAAACAAAATTGCAGGACAATGAGGAAAGGACACTGGAATGCGACTTCTTTCAAATTAAAGAAAATCCTACTCGTGCTAACCTCTTCATCTGTACTTAGAAACATGGAAAGTAGGAGCAGGAGTAGGTCATTCAACCTTTCTAGTCTGCTCCATCATTCATTAGGATCATGACTGATCATTTGACTCAATAATCTCTTCCTGCTTCCCCCCCCCAAATCCTTTAATCCCTTTAGCCCCAAGGGCTATATCTAACTCCCCCTTGAAAACAAGCAATGTTTTGCTCTCAACTGCTTTTTGTGGTAGTGAATTCCAGGGGCTCGTCACTCTCTGCATTGTATAATTGCAGCAAGACATCCCTGCACCTGTGCTCAAATTCTCTCTCTATGAAGGTCAATATACCATTGCCGCCTTTACTGCCTGCTGCACCTGCATGCTTACCTTCAGTGACTGGTGTACAAGGACAAAGTCTTGTTGCACATTTCCCTCTTTTAATTTATAGCCATTGCGATAATTTGCTGCTTTGTTTTTGCTTCATTTAACTTCACTTCTACAAGCATTGACTGTCCTTCCCGCCCCTTGAAAACCTTCTCTACCCTAATGGCTTGCTCTTTTACTTGTCAAAAGGGTTGATTCTGAGATGGTGATGGTTAGCAAGTGATTTGGGCAAGAGCACTTCAGCCAACTTTAATTTTGAGCAAATATTCATGTGTACATCCGGAAGTGACTTGATAGCAATTAAAAATGGATACGGCAGACTATATGATACGATTGATGTTCCGCAGAATTTAGTACTAGCTGTTTTAAATGTCTGAGGGACACCTGACCTCTGTTGTATAGTGAAACTACTTCCCTGTCTCAAGAGAACAAAAGGAGCATTCCATATTGATGTTGAACTGCCTTTTCCTGAAACTAATCCAGAAGTGTATTATCAATTTGAATGGATCTCACAAAGACACTCTCTAAACTCTCAAGTTGTAACCAACGTGAAATACCACTCCCTGTTTTGAAAAAAGACTTTGAATTTATACAAGGTATATGATGTGGAAGCCATCCTTTGTCTGCTTTTCAAGTCAGAAGCTGTTTCCGGACAGGTTTCCACCAAAAGTCACTGAACGGTTGCACGTCTGAAACCAGCCAGCTGCAGTAATTAAGAGCAGTGCCTGGAAAATGAGAGATTGCAACAGATCTGTTCCACCTAAGTACAAGAAACTTCACAGCCTGTTGAGAATCCTTTGCCTTACAAGGCATCCACTTCAACTTTAAACCACTATGTTCACCTAAGAAACCGTATGCCTGCCCAAAGGAGACAGATAATTGTAAGCTGTGACAGTAAATTACCTTCACCTGTGATGTTGTGTGAGAAGTTGCACTTAATTTGGGGTAAGTATGTAAGAAATAACCTTTATTTTTAAAATCTTCTGCTGCTGAATTATTTAATTTGGGATCCACAGATTCATAGTAAGACAACACACCTCTTAAGTACAAACATACTGATCACTGGTAATAGAGGCAACACATTCTGTTAGTGATAATGTACATTAGTTATATGGACTTGGGGGTGTGCAGGTAGTGATTTTGACATAGGCTGGTGGAAAAGCTGGATATTTTGCAGATGAAATTAAGTGCAGAAAAAAGTGAGGTAATACATGTTGGTTGGAAGAATGACAGTACAAATGTTTAATTTTAAAGGAGGTACAAGAATAGAGACACATTGGAGCCTTTATCGCAACCCTTTGAAGGACAAGTTAATAAAGTCATTAGTCAAGTCCTGGTCTGTATAAATAGAAGAATAAGCATACAAGAGCCAAGAAGTTGTGCTGGACTTTCATAAAATGCTCATTCCATCCCAGCTAGAGTATCATGTCCAATTCTGGTCAGAATTATTTAGGAAGGTAATAGAGGCATCGGTTTGGTACGGAAGCGATTTGCAGGTACAGTGTCTCCTCGTACAGAGACTGCATTGGATTTCAGGTCATGCCAAGTTTTGGGTCAGTCAGTTTGTGTCAGGACCAGTTGGACTACAACGTAAGGTAGGCTTGTGAAGCTGATAACTTGGCTTGCCACCTTGCTAGGGCAGCATCTAATCAGTTATTTTACTGGTCTAGTCATGAAAATTCAGGCCCGGCAGTTCTTCATAAAATCGTGGAATCCCTACAGTGCACAAGGAGGCCATTCAGCCATCGAATCTGCACAAACCACAATCCCACTCAAGTCTTATTCCTGTAACCTCTCATATTTACCTTGCTAATTCCCTGGCACTAAGGGTCAATTTGACATGGCCAATCAACCTAACCTGCACATCTTTGGACTGTGGGAGGAAACCAGAGCATCCGGAGGAAATCCAAGCAGACACAGGGACAATGTGCAAACGCTACACACACTGACCTGAGGCCAGAATTAAACCTGGGTTCCTGGTGCTGTGAGGCAACAGTGCTAACTGTTATGCCACAGTGCTACCTGTATGGTTGACTTTAAAAGTATCTCTGGATTTCTGAAGTTGTAACTTTGCAGTTAGCCAGATTTGAGACATTCTACCTGCAATTGTATGATTTCAGGGATGAGCGGTTACAAGGAGAATAAAGAACAAAAAAAATTACAGCACTGGAACAGGCCCTTTGGCCCTCCAAGCTTGCACCGACCATGCTGCCTGACTTAAGTAAAAGCCCCTGCACTTCCGGGGACCATGTCCCTCCATTCCCATCTCATTCATGTACTTTAAAAGTCACTACCATATCCGCTTCCCACTATCTCCCCTGGCAATGAGTTCCAGGCACCCAGCACTCTCTGTGTAAAAATTCTGCTTGTACATCGCTTTTAAAACTTGTCCCTCGCACCTTAAACCTATGCCCCCAAGTAATTGACTCTTCTACCCTGGGAAAAAGCTTCTGACTATCCACTCAATCCATGCCTCTCATAATCTTGTAGACTTCTATCAGGTCTCCCCTCAACCTCTGTCACTCCAGTGAGAACAAACAAAGTTTCTCCAAGCTCCCCTCATAGCTAATGCCCTCCACACCAGGCAACATCCTGGTAAATCTTTTCTGTACCCTCTCCAAAGCCTCCACATTCTTCTGGTAGTGTGGTGACCAGAATTGAACGCTATATTCCAAGTGCGGCCTAACTAAGGTTCTATAAAGCGTCAACGTGACTTGCAAATTTTTAAACTCAATACCCTGGCCGATGAAGACAAGCATACCATATGCCTTCTTGACTACCTTTTCCACCTGCATTGCCACTTTCAGTGACCTGTGTACCTGTACACCCAGCTCCTTTTGCCTAACAATGTTCCTAAGGATTCTGCCATTTACTGTATATTTCCTATCTATTAGACCTTTCCAAAATGCATTACCTCACATTTGTCCGGATTAAACTCCATCTGCCATCTCTCCAGCCAAGTCTCCAACTGATCTATATCCTTCTGTATGCCCTGATGGTCTGGAGAAGCTTGGGCCATTCACCTTGGAACAACAACAGAGAGACTTGACAGATGTTCAGCATGGTGGCAGAGTTGTTAACACTGCTGCCT
Organism: Carcharhinus amblyrhynchos; assembly: GCF_965287045.1. Taxonomy (NCBI): domain Eukaryota; kingdom Metazoa; phylum Chordata; class Chondrichthyes; order Carcharhiniformes; family Carcharhinidae; genus Carcharhinus; species Carcharhinus amblyrhynchos. The sequence continues at coordinate 33,998,412 of NC_137345.1, read as the reverse complement.
CAGAGTACCAGGGACTGGGTTCAATTCCGGCATTGGGTCACTGTGGAATTTGCACATTCTCCCCTGTGTCTATGTGGGTCTCCTCCGGGTGCTCTGGTTTACTCCTACAATCTTTTGATGTGCAGGTTAGATTGGTTAACCATGATAAATGTGCAGGGATAGAACAGGTGCAATGCTCTTTCAGAAAGTCAGTGCGGACTTGATAGGCCAAATAGCTTCCTTCTGTACTATTAAGATTATGTTCAAAATCATGAAGGGTTTAAATTATCACTGGCTGAGATTTAAGGTGATTGGCAAAAGAAGCAGAGGTACCATGAGAAAAAAATTCAAGGGAACAAAGAAAATTATAGCCTGCACTGACCATGCTGCCCTCACGAACTGAAACCCCCTACCCTTCCGGGGATCATATCCCTCTATTCCCATCCTATTCATGTATTTGACCAGTCACCCCTTAAAATTCACTATCGTACCTGCTTCCATAAGAACATAAGAAATAGGAGCAGGAGTAGGCCATCTAGCCCCTCAAGCCTGCCCCGCCATTCAACAAGATCATGGCTGATCTGAAGTGGCTCAGTTCCACTTTCCCGCTTTCTCCCCATAACCCTTAATCCCCTTGCCGACCAAAAACCTATCTACCCGCGTCTTAAATATATTTAGCGAGGCAGCCTCCACCGCTTCAACGGGCAGAGAATTCCAGAGATTCACCACCCTTTGAGTGAAGAAGTTCCTCCTCAACTCCGTTCTAAACTGCCCCCCCCCCCCCCCCCCCCCTTATCTTGAGGCTGTGCCCTCTAGTCCTGCTGTCCTTTCTGAGCGGGAAGAACCTCTCCACCTCTACCCTATCCATCCCTTTCATCATCTTATATGTCTCAATGAGATCTCCCCTCATCCTTCTAAACTCTAACGAGTACAAGCCCAGTCTATTCAGCCTCTCCTCATAGCTCAACCCCCTCAACTCCAGTATCAGCCTAGTGAACCTCCTGTGCACTCCCTCCAAGGCCAAAATATCCTTGAGCAGGTGCGGCGACCAAAACTGCACACAGTACTCCAGCTGCGGCCTCACCAGTGCCCTGTACAGTTGCAGCAAGACCTCCCTACTTTTATATTCAATCCCCCTCACTATGAAGGCCAGCATCCCATTTGCCTTCCTGACCACCTGCTGCACCTGTAGGCTGGGTTTTTGTGACTCATGCACAAGGACCCTCAGGTCCCTCTGCACCGTAGCATGCTGCAGCTTTTCGCCCTGTAAGTAGTAGTCCTTCCTACCATTATTCCAACCAAAGTGGATAACCTCACACTTGCCAACATTGTATTCCATTACCTCTCCCGGCAGCGAGTTCCAGGCACCCACCACCTCTGTTTAAAAACAAAATTGCCTTGTACATCTCCTTTAAACCTTGTCCCTTGCACCTTAAACCTATGACCCTGTGTGGCAACCAGAATTGAACACTATATTCCAAGTTTGGCCTAACGAAGGTTTCATAAAGCTGCAACATGACTTGCCAATTTTTAAACTCAATGCCCTGGCCAATGAAGGCAAGCATGCCATACACCACCTTGACTACCTTCTCCACCTGCGTTGCCACTTTTAGTGACCTGTGTTCCTCTATGCTCAGATTCCTCTGCCTATTGATACTCTTAAGCGTTCTGCCATTTACTGTATATTTCCTATCAGTATTAGAACTTCCAGAATGCATTACCTCACATTTGTCCAGATTAAACTCCATCGGTCATCTCTCCGCCCAAGCCTCAAATCGACCTATATTCTGCTGTATCCTCTGATGGTCCTCATCGCTATCCGCAGATCCACCAACTGTATGTCATCAGCAAACTTACGAATCAAACCAGTTACATTTTCCTCCAAATCATTTATGTATATATTACAAACAGCAAAGGTCCCTGCACTGATCCCTGCAAAATGCCACTTGTCATAGCCCTCCATTTAGAATCACACTCTTCCATTGCTACCCTCTGTCTTCTGTGACTGAGCCAATTCTGTATACCCCTTGCCAGCTTACCTCTCAACCGATGTCAATTCACCTTCTGCACCAGCCTATGAGGGATCTTGTAAAAGGCCTTCCTGCAATCCATGTAGACAACATGCACTGCCCTACCCTCATCAATCATCTTTGTCACTTCCTCGAAAAGCTCGATCAAGTTAGTGAGACATGACCTTCCCTTCACAAAATCATGTTGTTTCTTACTAATACGTCAACTTATTTCCAAGTGGGAATAAATCCTGTCTTGAAGAATCCTCTTCAGTAATTTTCCTACCACTGACGTAAGGCTCACTGGTCTGTAATTACCTGGATTATTCTTGCTACCCTTCTTAAACAAAGGAACAATATTGGCTATTCTCCAATCCTCTGGCTCCTGTCCTGTAGCCAGTGAGAATACGAAGATTTCTCTCAAGGCCCCAGCAATTTCTTCCCTTGCCCCTCTCAGAATTTTGGGGTATATCCATCAGGCTCATGGGACTTATCTATGTTAATGTTTCTCAACAACCCTAATACCACCTCCTTTTTGATCTCAACATGACTCAAACTATCTATACAGCCTTTCCCAGATCCACCAAGTCCTTCTCTTTGGTGAATACTGACGTAAAGTACTCACTTAATACCTCGCCCATTTCCTCTGGTTCCATGCATAGATTCCCTCCTCTGTCCTTAAGTGGGCCAACTCTCTCCCTGACTACACTCTTCCTCTTCATATATGTATTAAAAGCCTTGGGATTTTTCTTAATCTTGCTGGCCAGTGATATTTCGTGACCCCCTTCTTACTCCTTGCTTCAGTTTCTTTCTACTTGTATTCCATACTTGCTTTGTGAGTTTCCAGCTTCCTAGCCTTGAGAAGAGGTTAGCATTTTTCACTGCCTGAGAGGGTGATGGATGCAGATTCAAATTCAGTACTCATCTTTAAAATGGAATGGGTTAGATACCTGACAGAGACAGAAATTGCAGGGATACGGGGAAAGAGTGGCGAGTGGGACTAATTGGATTGCTTTTCAAAAAAGGCTGGTGTAGACTCAAAAGCCTCCTCCTGTATCGTACAATTCCCCTTTGAGCAGAATATATAAATGATTAAAGCTACTATGTCATAGCATACATTAGAAATTGTCATTAAATATCGATTAGTTATAGTAGTTGTTTAAATTACTGGCTGCAGTGCAGTACAGCAAAACATCGTGGAATGTTTGACAACTGCTTGATTATTATGCCATGAGTGCATGGAGTTTTCGCATAACATTGTGGTTACATTCCTGAACACCCTGAATTTAAGTTAAATAACTTGAATCATGGGTTCCCATATGAATCAATGTTAGATCCAAAGTTAGGTTCCTTCGGACATTTCTCACCCAGAAAAAATAATGTGGAAGCTGAAATACTGTATCGTAAATGTTGAAATACATGCAAAACAGAATACATCATTATTTTAAAAAAAACTTTCATGCAATGTGCGTATCAATAGCCAGGCCAGCAATTATTGATCATAACTAATTACCTTTGAGTAAGTGGTAGTGGCGAGTCACCATCTTGAACTGCTACAGTCCGTGTGTACAAAATGATGTCAGGAAAGAAATTCCAGGAATTTGATGCAGTGAGCTTTTTCAAGAAACAAATACCGTGTGTCCTTGATAGGTACATCCCTGGCAGGCAGGGAGGAAATGGCCGAGTGAGGGAATCATGGTCCACAAAGGAGGTTGAATGTCTTGTTAAGAGGGAAAAGGAAGGATGAAAAGGATGAAAGAACAAGTTTCAGTTGGGTCGCTTGAGGGTTACAAAGTAGCTAGGAATGAGTTAAAGAAAGGGCTTAGGAGAGCTAGGAGGGGGCATGAGAAGTCTTTGGCAGGTTGGATAAAAAAAACCCCAAGGCTTTTTACTCTTATGTGAGAAATAAAAGAATGGCCATGGTGAGGTTAGGGCCAGTCAAGGATAGTAGTGGGAACTTGTGCATGGAGTCAGAAGAGATAGGTGAGGCGTTGAATGAATACTTTTCTTCAGTGTTCACTAAGGAGAGGGGCCATGTTTTTGAGGATGAGTGCATGATACAGGCTGATAGGATGGAGGTGGTAAATGTTCTGAGGGAAGATATATTAGCAATATTGAAAAATCTGAGGGTCGATAAGTCCCCTGGGACAAATGGGATACATTCTAGGATACTTTGGGAGGCAAGGGATGAGATTGCGGAGCCTTTATCTTTGATCTTTGGGTCCTCACTGTCCACGGGGATTGTGCCAAAGGACTGGAGAGTGGCGAATGTTGTTCCTGTCTTCAAGAAAGGAAACAGGAATGACGCTGGTAATTATAGGCCAGTTAGTCTTACTTCAGTGGTTGGTAAGTTAATGGAAAGCATCCTGAGAGATAGGATTTATGACCATTTGGAAAGATGCAGTTTAATCCAGGATAGTCAGCATGGTTTCGTGAGGGGTAAGTCTTGCCTCTCAAATTTGATTGAATTCTTTGAGGAGATAACTAAGTGTGTAGACAAAGGTAGAGCAGTTGATATTGAATACATGGATTTTAGTAAGGCATTTGATAAGGTTCCCCATGGTAGGCTCATGAAGAAGATAAGGGGGTGTGGAATAGAAGGAAATTTGGCCGATTGGATAAGTAACTGGCTGTCTCAAAAAAGACAGAGAATGGTGGTGGAAGGAAAATTTTCAGACTGGAGGCCAGTTACCAGCGGTGTACCACAGGGGTCAGTGCTGGGTCCTCTATTTGTGCTTTTTATCAATGACTTGAAAGAGGGGGCTGAGGGATGAGTTAGTAAGTTTGCTGATGACACCAAAATTGGTGGAGTAGTGGGTGAGTTGGAGGGCTCTTGTGGGCTGCAAAGAGATATTGATAGGATGTAGGGCTGGGCCAAAAAGTGGCAGATGGAGTTTAACCCTGATAAATGTGAGGTGATTCATTTTGGTAGGAAAAAGTTGAATGTGGATTACAGGTTCAACGACAGAGTTCTGAGGGATTTGGAGGATCAGAGAGATCTTGGCATTCATATCCATAGATCTCTGAAGGTTGCCACTCAAGTGGAAAGAGCCACGAAGAAGGCTTACAGTGTGTATTATTCATTCACTGTCATATCACTGTTTGCTGGATTTGGGCCAGTGTCTGTGGGAGTTTGCGCATTCTCCCCATGCTTACGTGGGTTTTCTTCGGGTGCTCCAGTTTCCTCCCACACCCCAAAGATGTGCTCTTAGGCTGATTGGTGTAACAAATTGTCCCTAAATTAGTCTCCCCTCAATCTGCTTTCCAATGTGGAGTGCCATAAGCATAGACAAGGGTCATGGCTGGAGAGGGGACTCACAATGTTGAAATGGCGGCATGGGCTTGTTGGGCTGAAGGGCCTGTTTCCCTTGCTGTGTTGTTCTTTGTTCTTTGTATTAACAGGGGGTTTGAGTTTAAGAGCCGTGGGGTTATGCTGCCACTATACCGGACGTTGTCGAGACCACATTTGGAATATTGTGTTCAGTTCTGGTTACCTCACTATAAGAAGGATGTGGAAGCATTGGAGAGAGTGCAGAGAGATTTACCAGGATGCTGCCTGGTTTGGAGGGTAAGCCTTATGAGGAAAGGTTGAGGGAGCTGGGGCTTTTCTCTTTAGAGCGGAGGAGGATGAGAGGCAACTTAATAGAGGTTTATAAGATGATGAGGAGGATAGATAGAGTGGACGTGCAGAGACTATTTCCTTGGGTGGATGCAGCTGTTACTAGAGGGCATAACTATAAGGTTCATGGTGGGAGATATAGGAGGAATGTCTGAGGTAGATTCTTCACTCAGAGAGCGGTTGGGGTGTGGAATACACTGCCTGCTGTGATAGTGGAGTCGGACACTTTAGGAACTTTCAAGCGGTTATTGGATAGGCATGTGGAGCACACCAGAATTTTAGGGAGTGGGATAGCCTGATCTTGGTTTTGGATATAGCTCGGCACAACATTGATGGCCGAAGGGCCTGCACTGTGCTGTACTGTTCTAGGTTCTGTGACAGTGAATGAATAATGATCTGGTTCTAAGTCAGGGAAGCATGTGGTTTGCAGGGGAACTTTCAGGTGATGGTGCATCTGCTGCCGTTGGTGGCAGAGGTTGCTGTTGAAGGAGCCTTGGTGAATTGCTGCAGTGCAATTTGTAAATGATATGCCCTGCTGCTATTTGCATTTGTGGTGGAGAGAGTGAATGTTGAAGGTCATGGAAGGGGTGTCAGCTGCTTCGTACAGAGTGATGTCAAGCTTGTTGTGTTGTTGCTGCAGTTAACTAGGAAAGTGGAAAGTATTCCATCACTTAGTGCTGACTTGTGCCTTGTATGTGGTGGACAGGCTTTGGTGAATGCCAAGGTGAGTTACTGTGCAAAATTCCCCATTTCTGACCTCTAGTAGCCATATTGCAATATTTTTGAAAATTATCTTCTTTCGCCATACTTGTAGATTGACCAGGCTCCAGCCAATATCAGAGATTGGTCAGTGCAGGTAATGGCTGAATGCCCAGGATTATCATCACTGACCAACATGTGCCACAAGATGGAGCCCAGGACTCCAATGCAAGTTCAGGCTAGGAGAGCAGAACAGACTCCAGGAACTAAAGTAAGAACAAAGGGCAGGAAGAAATGGCAGAAGGTATGGGAAGGAGCAAGCAGAAGATGGCCCAAGGACTGGAGCAGAAGCACTGGGGAAATGTCACGTGATTACACAGGCTACAAAACAGGACGTCTGTGACAAATGAAACTGGCAACATTAACTGAACACTGTGCTTTATGAATCTTATGAAGGGAATGTTTTGAACTTCAGCTCTGATTTACGGTGTTGATTTATTTGCTCCAGGCAGCCCACATGCTCAGAATGTAGACGCATCCTAGTTATTGGGGTATTTGTTTTAATCTGAGCTAATGTAGTTTTTATTTTTTGGGTTGTCCCCTGGGGTTTCAGAGCAGAGTTTAATTAGGTTGATTGACAATAGCGAGTCATGTGAATGGACAGTGCTACGCTTACAGAAGAAAAGCCGGTAGTTATCTGCTTGGATCTGCCAGAGGCAAGAAGTGTTGTTGTTTCTTGCTCTTTCTCTCTCTCTCTCTCGCTAAAGACTGAAGTTGGGACCTTCTAGAAAATAAGTATCTCTCTCCAGCAATGAATCATAGAATCCCTACAGTGCAGAAGGAGGCCATTTGGCCCATTGAGTCTGCACCGAAAACAATCCCACCTTGGCCGTATCCCCGTAACCCCACATATTTAGTCCACTAATCCCTCTAACCTACCATCCTGGGGCACTAAGTGGCAATTTAGCATGGCCAATGCACATCTTTGGACTGTGGGAGGAAACCAAAGCATCTGGAGGAAATCCACGCACACACGGGGAGAATGACACAGACAGTGAACCAAGCTGGAATCAAACAGAGAGAAAGTGGCAATGCAGGCGGAGAAGGTCGTCAAGAAGGTGGACGGCATGCTTGCCTTCATCGGCCAGGGTATTGAGTTTAAAAATTGACAAGTCATGTTGCATCTTTATAGAACTGTAGTTAGGCTGCACTTGAAATATAGTGTTCAATTCTGGTGGCTACACCACCAAAAGGATGTGGAGGCTTTGGAGAGGGTGCAGAAAAGAGTTACCAGAATGTTGCCTGGTATGGAGGGCATTAGCTATAAGGAGAGGTTGGAGAAACTTAGTTTGTTCTCACTGGAGCAACGGAGGTTGAGGGGAGACTTAATAGAAGTCTACAAGACTATGAGAGACATGGACAGAGTGGATAGTCAGAAGCTTTTTCCCAGGGTTGAAGAATCACTTACTAGGGGGCATAGGCTCCTCATTTCATTATTTATGTTCCGCTGCTCTGTAAAATTATCCTTAAGCACTGTCAGTTTCCACTTTTACACTGAGAAAACACAGCTCTACCTTAGCATCATCTCTCTTGTCCCCCATCTCTATCCTGAAATTAGTCTGACATCCAATGCTAATAAGCAGAAACTAGTTGCAGCTGAATATTTGGAAGGCTGAATCCATTGATTTCAGTTCCCATCATAAACCCCTCTTGGAGACAGCTCTGAGACTGAGCCATAAAGGCTGGAACCTCTATGATATCTGTGCCTTAGTGAGTTTCCAATAGCGTATCAACACCATCACTAAGAACACCTAATTCTACCTCTAACCCTGCCCAGTTGTGCCCCTGTCTCAGTTTATCTGCTCATGTAGGCCTTTGTTACCATTAGACTTACGCCTTTAAACATACTGGTTAGCTTTGGATTGTTTATCTTCAATAAACTTGAGGTCAGACAAAGCTCTGCTTTTCAAATTCTAATTTGTCCAATCCTGTTTTCACTCATCATCACTTGCTAATCTGTGTTGGCTCCAATTAAGCAATGCCTTAGTTGTGATGATACTGTACTTTTGAAAAATCTGTCATGTTTCTTATGAAGGGCAGTGTTTTATTGCAACAAGTCAATTTGTCTGAAAGAACATGTGGCTCCATACAGAAACTACCGTACAATTCATTGTGGCTAATGGTGTGTTTGTCTAAGTAGTGCTAATGCTCTCTGGTTCCCCCTATCCCCCTCTGGGTTTACCCCCTCTCCCTCTCTGGGTGTCCCCCTCTCCCTGTCCCTCTCTGGGTGCCCCCCTCTCCCTCTCTGGGTGTCCCCCTCTCCCTGTCCTTCTCTGGGTGCCCCCCTCTCCCTCTCTGGGTGTCCCCCTCTCCCTGCCCCTCTCTGGGTGCCCCCCTCTCCCTCTCTGGGTGCCCCCCTCTCTTGGCCCCCACCCTCGGTCCCCCCCCCACCCCTCCCCTCTCGGTTCCCACCCCCTCACTCACTCTCTCTCGGTGTCCCCCCCCCCCCATCAGTCCACCCCCCCTCTCTCAGTCTCTCCCCTCTCCCTCTCTCTCGGTCCCCTCCCCCCCCCTCTCTCTTGGTCCCCCCTTCTCTCCCTCGGTCTCCCCATCTCTCTTGATGTTCCACTCCGCCCCTCTCTCTCTCTTAGTATTCCCCTCCCTCTCTCTCTCACTTGGTCCCCCCACTCCCTCTCTCTTTTTCTCTCTCTTGGTCCGTCCCCCTATCTCTCTCTCTCGGTCCACCTCTCTTTCTCTCTTGGTCCCCCTCTCCCTCTCGGTGTCCCCCCCACCTCTTGGTTTCCTCCCCCCCCCCCCCCCCGTCTCGGTGCCCCGCCCCCCCCTCTCGGTGCCCCTCTCCCTCTTTTGGTGCCCCCCTCCGTCTCTCGGTGCCCCCCTCCCTCTCTCGGTGCCCCCCTCCCTCTCTTTGTCTCACTCACTCTCTCTCAGTTGCCCCCCCTGTCCCCCACTCTCTCTTGATCCCCCTCCTCCTCTCTCTCTCTCGGCCCCCCTCCTCTTCTCTCTCTCTCGGTCCCCCTCCTCTTCTCTCTCTCTTGGTCCCCCTCCTCTCCTTTCTCTCTCGGTCCCCCTCCTCTGTCTCTCTCTCGGTCCCCCCCCTCCTCCTCTCTCTCTCTCAGTCCCCCTCCTCCTCTCTCTCTTGGTCCCCCTCTTCCTCTCTCTCTCTCGGTCCCCCCCCTCCTCCTCTCTCTCTCTCGGTCCCCCCCCTCCTCCTCTCTCTCTCTCGGTCCCCCTCCTCCTCTCTCTCTTGGTCCCCCTCTTCCTCTCTCTCTCTCGGTCCCCCTCTTCCTCTCTCTCTCTCGGCCCCCCCTCTTCCTCTCTCTCTCTTGGTCCCCCTCCTCCTTCTCTCTCGGTCCCCCTCCCCTCTCTCGCTCTCTCGGTCCCCCTCCTCCTTCTCTCTCGGTCCCCCTCCTCCTCTCTCTCTCTCGGTCCCCCTCCCCTCTCTCGCTCTCTCGGTCCCCCTCCTCCTCTCTCTCGGTCCCCCTCCTCCTCTCTCTCTCTTGGCCCCCCTCCTCTCTCTCGGTCCCCCTCCTCTCTGTCTCGGTCCCCTCTCTCTCTCACTTGATCCCTGTCTCTCTTTTTCTCTCTCCTCCCTCTCTCTCTCGGTTCCCCCCTCTCTCTCTGGGTTCCCCCCACTCTCTCTCGGTTCCTCCCCTCTCTCGCTTGGTTCTCCCCCCTCTCTCTTTCTCTCTCTCTCGGTTCCCCCCCTCTCTCCCTCTCGGTTCCCCCTTTCTTTCGGTCTCCCCACTCTCTCGATCCACCTCTCTCTCCCGATCCCCTGCTCTCTCTCTCTCTTGGTCCCACTCTTTCTCTCTCTCTGTTCCCCTCCCTCGATCCACCTCCCTGTCTCTCTCTCAGGCTCCCTCTCTCTCAGTCCCCCCCTCTCTCTCTTTCTTTCTGTCTCAGCCCCCCACTCTCGGTCCCCCACTTTCTCTCTCTGGGTCCGCCTCTCTCTCTCCCTCTCTCTTGGTAACACTCTCTCCCCCTCTCTCGGTCCCCCCCGCCCTCTCTCGGTCCCCCGCTCTCACTCTCGGTCCCCCCCCCTCTCTCCCCCCCAACCTCAGTTTCCCCCCCGCCCCACTCGGTTCCCCCACCCCCCCCGTCTCGATCCCCCACTCTCTCTCTTGGTTCCCCCTCCCTCTCGGTCCCCCTCTCTCTCTTGGCCCCCGTCTCTCTCTCTCGGTTCCCCCATCCTCTGTCTCTCAGTTCCCCCCCTCTCTCTCTTTCTCTCTCTCTCAGTCCCCCACTCTCGGTCCCCCACTTTCTCTCTCTGGGTCCGCCTTTCTCTTGGTCCACCTCTCTCTCTCCCTCTCTCTTGGTAACACTCTCTCTCTCTCTTCTCTCTCTCTCTCGGTTCCCCCCTCTCTCCCTCTCTCTCGGTCCCCCTCCTCCTCTCTCTCTCTCGGCCCCCCTCCTCTCTCTCGGTCCCCGTCCTGTCTGTCTCGGACCCCTCTCTCTCTCACTTGATCCCTGTCTCTCTTTTTCTCTCTCCTCCCTCTCTCTCTTGGTTCCCCCCTCTCTCTCTGGGTTCCCCCCACTCTCTCTCGGTTCCTCCCCTCTCTCTCTTGGTTCTCCCCCCTCTCTCTTTCTTTCTCTCTCAGTTCCCCCCTCTCTCCTTCTCGGTTCCCCCCTTTCTTTCGGTCTCCCCCCTCTCTCGATCCACCTCTCTCTCTCTCGGTCCCACTCTTCCTCTCTCTCTGTTCCCCTCCCTCGATCCACCTCCCTCTCTCTCTCTCAGACTCCCTCTCTTTCTCTCTCTCTCTCGCTCTCTCAGACTCCCTCTCTCTCAGTCCCCCCCTCTCTCTCTTTCTTTCTCTCTCAGTCCCCCACTCTCGGTCCCCCACTTTCTCTCTCTGGGTCCGCCTCTCTCTCTCTCCCTCTCTCTTGGTAACACTCTCTCCCTCTCTCTCGGTCCCCCACCCCCGCCCTCTCTCGGTCCCCCCTCTCTCTCTCTCAGTCCCCCCCTCTCTTGGTGCCCCCCCTCACTCTCGGTCCCTCCCCTCTCTCTCCCCCCCAACCTCAGTTCCCCCCCCACCACTCGGTTCCCCCACCCCCCCCATCTCGATCCCCCACTCTCTCTCGGTCCCCCCTCTCTCTCTTGGTCCCCGTCTCTCTCTCTCGGTTCCCCCATCCTCTGTCTCTCAGTTCCCCCCCTCTCTCTCTTTCTCTCTCTCTCAGTCCCCCACACTCGGTCCCCCACTTGCTCTCTCTGGGTCCGCCTCTCTCTTGGTCCCCCTCTCTCCCTCTCTCTTGGTAACCCTCTCTCTCTCTCTCTCTCTCGGTTCCCCCCTCTCTTCCTCTCTCTCAGTCCCCCTCCTCTCTCTCTCGGTTCCTCCACCACCCCACCCCCCCTCCCCCCCCCTCCCCCCCCTCCCCCCCCCCCCTCCCCGTCTCTCGATCCACCTCTCTCTCTCTCTCGATCCCCCATTCTCTCTCTCGATCCCCACTCTCTCTCTCTGTCCCCCTCTCTCGATCCACCTCCTCTCTCTCTCTCTCTCTCTCTGTCTCTCACAGACTCCCTCTCTGTCTCAGACTCCCTCTCTCTCTCTCAGTTCCCCTCTCTCTCTCTCGGTTCCCCACCACCACCGCCCCCAGTCTCGGTCCACCTCTCTTTGTCCCTTGGTCCCCCCTCGGTGCCCCTCCCTTTCCCCCTCTCTTTCGGTCCCCCTCTCCCGGTTGCCCCCACCCTCTCTCGGTTTCCCCCCTCCCTCCCCCTCAGACCACCCCCTCCCTCCCTCCCTCCCTCCTTCTCGGACCACCCCCTCCCTCCCTCCCTCCTTCTTGGACCACCCCCTCCCTCCCTCCCTCCTTCTCGGACCACCCCCTCCCTCCCTCTCGGACCACCCCCTCCCTCCCTCCCTCTCGGACCACCCCCTCCCTCCCTCCCTCCCTGTCGGACCACCCCCTCAGTCCCTCTCGGACCCCCCTTCCCTCCCTCCCTCTCAGAATCCTCCCTCCCTCTCGGAACACCCCCCGCTCCCTATTGGAACCCCTCCTCCCTCCCTCCCTCCCTCTCCGGGACCCCCCCGCCCCCCCCCCCCCCCCCCCGCTCCCTCCCTCTCGGGACCCCCTCCCTCCCCCGCTCCCTCCCTCCCTCCCTCTCGGGACCCCCCCTCCCTCCCTCCCTCTCGGGACCCCCCCTCCCTCCCTCCCTCTCGGAACCCCCCTCCCACCCTTCTCGGAACCCCCCTCCCTCCCTCCCTCTCTCCCTCCTTCCCTCTCTCCCTCCTTCCCTCTCTCCCTCCTTCCCTCTCTCCCTCCTTCCCTCTCTCCCTCCCTCCCTCTCTCCCTCCTTCTCGGAACCCCCCTCCCTCCCTCCCTCTCTCCCTCCTTCTCGGAACCCCCCTCCCTCCCTCCCTCTCTCCCTCCTTCTCGGAACCCCCCTCCCTCCCTCCCTCTCTCCCTCCTTCTCGGAACCCCCCTCCCTCCCTCCCTCTCTCCCTCCTTCTCGGAACCCCCTCCCTCCCTCCCTCTCTCCCTCCTTCTCGGAACCCCCCTCCCTCCCTCCCTCTCTCCCTCCTTCTCGGAACCCCCCTCCCTCCCTCCCTCTCTCCCTCCTTCTCGGAACCCCCCTCCCTCCCTCCCTCTCTCCCTCCTTCTCGGAACCCCCCTCCCTCCCTCCCTCTCTCCCTCCTTCTCGGAACCCCCCTCCCTCCCTCCCTCTCTCCCTCCTTCTCGGAACCCCCTCCCTCCCTCCCTCTCTCCCTCCTTCTCGGAACCCCCCTCCCTCCCTCCCTCTCTCCCTCCTTCTCGGAACCCCCCTCCCTCCCTCCCTCTCTCCCTCCTTCTCGGAACCCCCCTCCCTCCCTCCCTCTCTCCCTCCTTCTCGGAACCCCCCTCCCTCCCTCCCTCTCTCCCTCCTTCTCGGAACCCCCCTCCCTCCCTCCCTCTCTCCCTCCTTCTCGGAACCCCCCTCCCTCTCTCCCTCCTTCTCGGAACCCCCCTCCCTCCCTCCCTCTCTCCCTCCTTCTCGGAACCCCCCTCCCTCCCTCCCTCTCTCCCTCCTTCTCGGAACCCCCTCCCTCCCTCCCTCTCTCCCTCCTTCTCGGAACCCCCCTCCCTCCCTCCCTCTCTCCCTCCTTCTCGGAACCCCCTCCCTCCCTCCCTCTCTCCCTCCTTCTCGGAACCCCCCTCCCTCCCTCCTCTCTCCCTCCTTCTCGGAACCCCCTCCCTCCCTCCCTCTCTCCCTCCCTCCCTCTCTCCCTCCCTCCCTCTCTCCCTCCTTCTCGGAACCCCCCTCCCTCCCTCCCTCTCTCCCTCCTTCTCGGAACCCCCCTCCCTCCCTCCCTCTCTCCCTCCTTCTCGGAACCCCCCTCCCTCCCTCCCTCTCTCCCTCCTTCTCGGAACCCCCCTCCCTCCCTCCCTCTCTCCCTCCTTCTCGGAACCCCCCTCCCTCCCTCCCTCTCTCCCTCCTTCTCGGAACCCCCCTCCCTCCCTCCCTCTCTCCCTCCTTCTCGGAACCCCCCTCCCTCCCTCCCTCTCTCCCTCCTTCTCGGAACCCCCCTCCCTCCCTCCCTCTCTCCCTCCTTCTCGGAACCCCCCTCCTCCCTCCCTCTCTCCCTCCTTCTCGGAACCCCCCTCCCTCCCTCCCTCTCTCCCTCCTTCTCGGAACCCCCCTCCTCCCTCCCTCTCTCCCTCCTTCTCGGAACCCCCCTCCCTCCCTCCCTCTCTCCCTCCTTCTCGGAACCCCCCTCCCTCCCTCCCTCTCTCCCTCCTTCTCGGAACCCCCCCTCCCTCCCTCCCTCTCTCCCTCCTTCTCGGAACCCCCCTCCCTCCCTCCCTCTCTCCCTCCTTCTCGGAACCCCCCTCCCTCCCTCCCTCTCTCCCTCCTTCTCGGAACCCCCCTCCCTCCCTCCCTCTCTCCCTCCTTCTCGGAACCCCCCTCCCTCCCTCCCTCTCTCCCTCCTTCTCGGAACCCCCTCCCTCCCTCCCTCTCTCCCTCCTTCTCGGAACCCCCCTCCCTCCCTCCCTCTCTCCCTCCTTCTCGGAACCCCCCTCCCTCCCTCCCTCTCTCCCTCCTTCTCGGAACCCCCCTCCCTCCCTCCCTCTCTCCCTCCTTCTCGGAACCCCCCTCCCTCCCTCCCTCTCTCCCTCCTTCTCGGAACCCCCCTCCCTCCCTCCCTCTCTCCCTCCTTCTCGGAACCCCCCTCCCTCCCTCCCTCTCTCCCTCCTTCTCGGAACCCCCCTCCCTCCCTCCCTCTCTCCCTCCTTCTCGGAACCCCCTCCCTCCCTCCCTCTCTCCCTCCTTCTCGGAACCCCCCTCCCTCCCTCCCTCTCTCCCTCCTTCTCGGAACCCCCCTCCCTCTCTCCCTCCTTCTCGGAACCCCCTCCCTCTCCCCTCCTCTCCCTCCTTCTCGGAACCCCCCTCCCTCTCTCCCTCCTTCTCGGAACCCCCCTCCCTCTCTCCCTCCTTCTCGGAACCCCCCTCCCTCCCTCCCTCCCTCTCTCCCTCCTTCTCGGAACCCCCCTCCCTCCCTCCCTCTCTCCCTCCTTCTCGGAACCCCCCTCCCTCCCTCCCTCTCTCCCTCCTTCTCGGAACCCCCCTCCCTCCCTCCCTCTCTCCTCCTTCTCGGAACCCCCCTCCCTCTCTCCCTCCTTCTCGGAACCCCCCTCCCTCCCTCCCTCTCTCCCTCCTTCTCGGAACCCCCCCTCCCTCCCTCCCTCTCTCCCTCCTTCTCGGAACCCCCCCTCCCTCCCTCCCTCTCTCCCTCCTTCTCGGAACCCCCCTCCCTCCCTCCCTCTCTCCCTCCTTCTCGGAACCCCCCTCCCTCCCTCCCTCTCTCCCTCCTTCTCGGAACCTCTCTCCCTCCTTCTCGGAACCCCCCCTCCCTCCCTCCCTCCCTCTCGGAACCCCCCTCCCTCCCCCCTTGTCGGAACCCCCCCCTCCCTCCCTCTCGGAACCCCCCTCCCTCCCTCCCTCCTTCTCGGAACCCCCCTCCCTCCCTCCCTCCCTCTCGGAACCCCCCTCCCTCCCCCCTCCCTCTCGGAACCCCCCTCCCTCCCCCCCTCCCTCTCGGAACCCCCCTCCCTCCCCCCTTGTCGGAACCCCCCCTCCCTCCTTCTCGGAACCCCCCTCCCTCCCTCCCTCCTTCCCTCCCTCCTTCCCTCCCTCCTTCCCTCCCTCCTTCTCGGAACCCCCCTCCCTCTCGGAACCCCCCTCCCTCCCTCCTTCCCTCCCTCCCTCCCTCCTTCTCGGAACCCCCCTCCCTCCCTCCCTCCCTCCTTCTCGGAACCCCCCTCCCTCTCGGAACCCCCCTCCCTCCCTCCTTCCCTCCCTCCCTCCCTCCTTCTCGGAACCCCCCTCCCTCCCTCCCTCCCTCCCTCCCTCCTTCTCGGAACCTCCCTCGTTCTCGGAACCCCCCTCCCTCCCTCCCTCCTTCTCGGAACCCCCCTCCCTCCCTCCCTCCCTCCTTCTCGGAACCCCCCTCCCTCCCTCCCTCCCTCCCTCTTCTCGGAACCCCCCTCCCTCCCTCCCTCCCTCCCTCCTTCTCGGAACCCCCCCTCCCTCCCTCCCTCCCTCCTTCTCGGAACCCCCCTCCCTCCCTCCTTCTCGGAACCCCCCTCCCTCCCTCCCTCCTTCTCGGAACCCCCCTCCCTCCCTCCCTCCCTCCCTCCTTCTCGGAACCCCCTCCCTCCCTCCCTCCTTCTCGGAACCCCCCCTCCCTCCCTCCCTCCCTCCCTCCTTCTCGGAACCCCCCTCCCTCCCTCCCTCCCTCCCTCCTTCTCGGAACCCCCCTCCCTCCCTCCCTCCCTCCCTCCTTCTCGGAACCCCCCGCCCTCCCTCCCTCCCTCCCTCCTTCTCGGAACCCCCCTCCCTCCCTCCCTCCCTCCCTCCCTCCTTCTCGGAACCCCCCTCCCTCCCTCCCTCCTTCTCGGAACCCCCCTCCCTCCCTCCTTCTCGGAACCTCCCTCCCTCCCTCCCTCCTCGGAACCCCCCTCCCTCCCTCCCTCCTCCTCGGAACCCCCTCCCTCCCTCCCTCCCTCCCTCCTTCTCGGAACCCCCCTCCCTCCCTCCCTCCCTCCCTCCTTCTCGGAACCCCCCTCCCTCCCTCCTTCTCGGAACCCCCCTCCCTCCCTCCCTCCCTCCCTCCTTCTCGGAACCCCCCTCCCTCCCTCCCTCCTTCTCGGAACCCCCCTCCCTCCCTCCCTCCCTCCCTGCCTCCTTCTCGGAACCCCCCTCCCTCCCTCCCTGCCTCCCTCCCTCCTTCTCGGAACCCCCCTCCCTCCTTCTCGGAACCCCCTTCCCTCCCTCCCTCCCTCCCTCCTTCTCGGAACCCCCCTCCCTCCCCTCCCTCCTTCTCGGAACCCCCCTCCCTCCCTCCCTCCTTCTCGGAACCCCCCTCCCTCCCTCCCTCCTTATCGGAACCCCCCTCCCTCCTTCTCGGAACCCCCTTCCCTCCCTCCCTCCCTCCCTCCTTCTCGGAACCCCCTTCCCTCCCTCCCTCCCTCCCTCCTTCTCGGAACCCCCCCTCCCTCCCTCCCTCTCTCCCTCCTTCTCGGAACCCCCCCTCCCCTCCCCTCCCTCTCTCCCTCCTTCTCGCTCCCTCCCCTCCCTCTCTCCCTCCTTCTCGGAACCCCCCTCCCTCCCTCCCTCTCTCCCTCCTTCTCGGAACCCCCCTCCCTCCCTCCCTCTCTCCCTCCTTCTCGGAACCCCCCTCCCTCCCTCCCTCTCGGAACCCCCCTCCCTCCCTCCCTCCTCCCTCCTTCTCGGAACCCCCCTCCCTCCCTCCCTCTCTCCCTCCTTCTCGGAACCCCCTCCCTCCCTCCCTCTCTCCCTCCTTCTCGGAACCCCCCTCCCTCCCTCCCTCTCTCCCTCCTTCTCGGAACCCCCCTCCCTCCCTCCCTCTCTCCCTCCTTCTCGGAACCCCCTCCCTCCCCCCTCTCTCCCTCCTTCTCGGAACCCCCCTCCCTCCCTCCCTCTCTCCCTCCTTCTCGGAACCCCCCTCCCTCCCTCCCTCTCTCCCTCCTTCTCGGAACCCCCCTCCCTCCCTCCCTCTCTCCCTCCTTCTCGGAACCCCCTCCCTCCCTCCCTCTCTCCCTCCTTCTCGGAACCCCCTCCCTCCCTCCCTCTCTCCCTCCTTCTCGGAACCCCCCTCCCTCCCTCCCTCTCTCCCTCCTTCTCGGAACCCCCCTCCCTCCCTCCCTCTCTCCCTCCTTCTCGGAACCCCCCTCCCTCCCTCCCTCTCTCCCTCCTTCTCGGAACCCCCCTCCCTCTCTCCCTCCTTCTCGGAACCCCCCTCCCTCCCTCCCCTCTCTCCCTCCTTCTCGGAACCCCCCTCCCTCCCTCCCTCTCTCCCTCCTTCTCGGAACCCCCCTCCCTCCCTCCCTCTCTCCCTCCTTCTCGGAACCCCCCTCCCTCCCTCCCTCTCTCCCTCCTTCTCGGAACCCCCCTCCCTCTCTCCCTCCTTCTCGGAACCCCCTCCCTCTCTCCCTCCTTCTCGGAACCCCCCTCCCTCCCTCCCTCTCTCCCTCCTTCTCGGAACCCCCCCTCCCTCCCTCCCTCTCTCCCTCCTTCTCGGAACCCCCCTCCCTCCCTCCCTCTCTCTCCCTCCTTCTCGGAACCCCCTCCCTCCCTCCCTCTCTCCCTCCTTCTCGGAACCTCTCTCCCTCCTTCTCGGAACCCCCCTCCCTCCCTCCCTCCCTCTCGGAACCCCCCTCCCTCCCCCCTTGTCGGAACCCCCCCTCCCTCCCTCTCGGAACCCCCCTCCCTCCCTCCCTCCTTCTCGGAACCCCCCTCCCTCCCTCCCTCCCTCTCGGAACCCCCCTCCCTCCCCCCTTGTCGGAACCCCCCCTCCCTCCTTCTCGGAACCCCCCTCCCTCCCTCCCTCCTTCCCTCCCTCCTTCCCTCCCTCCTTCCCTCCCTCCTTCTCGGAACCCCCTCCCTCTCGGAACCCCCCTCCCTCCCTCCTTCCCTCCCTCCCTCCCTCCTTCTCGGAACCCCCCTCCCTCCCTCCCTCCCTCCTTCTCGGAACCCCCCTCCCTCTCGGAACCCCCCTCCCTCCCTCCTTCCCTCCCTCCCTCCCTCCTTCTCGGAACCCCCCTCCCTCCCTCCCTCCCTCCCTCCCTCCTTCTCGGAACCTCCCTCGTTCTCGGAACCCCCTCCCTCCCTCCCTCCTTCTCGGAACCCCCCTCCCTCCCTCCCTCCCTCCTTCTCGGAACCCCCTCCCTCCCTCCCTCCCTCCCTCTTCTCGGAACCCCCCTCCCTCCCTCCCTCCCTCCCTCCTTCTCGGAACCCCCCTCCCTCCCTCCTTCTCGGAACCCCCCTCCCTCCCTCCCTCCCTCCCTCCTTCTCGGAACCCCCCTCCCTCCCTCCCTCCCTCCCTCCCTCCCTCCTTCTCGGAACCCCCCTCCCTCCCTCCCTCCTTCTCGGAACCCCCCTCCCTCCCTCCCTCCCTCCCTCCTTCTCGGAACCCCCCTCCCTCCCTCCCTCCCTCCCTCCTTCTCGGAACCCCCCTCCCTCCCTCCCTCCTCCCTCCTTCTCGGAACCTCCCTCCCTCCCTCCTCCTCGGAACCCCCCTCCCTCCCTCCCTCCCTCCCTCCTTCTCGGAACCCCCCTCCCTCCCTCCCTCCCTCCCTCCTTCTCGGAACCCCCCTCCCTCCCTCCCTCCCTCCCTCCTTCTCGGAACCCCCTCCCTCCCTCCCTCCTTCTCGGAACCCCCCTCCCTCCCTCCCTCCCTCCCTGCCTCCTTCTCGGAACCCCCCTCCCTCCCTCCCTGCCTCCCTCCCTCCTTCTCGGAACCCCCCTCCCTCCTTCTCGGAACCCCTTCCCTCCCTCCCTCCCTCCCTCCTTCTCGGAACCCCCTCCCTCCCTCCCTCCTTCTCGGAACCCCCCTCCCTCCCTCCCTCCTTCTCGGAACCCCCCTCCCTCCCTCCCTCCTTATCGGAACCCCCCTCCCTCCTTCTCGGAACCCCCTTCCCTCCCTCCCTCCCTCCCTCCTTCTCGGAACCCCCTTCCCTCCCTCCCTCCCTCCCTCCTTCTCGGAACCCCCTTCCCTCCCTCCCTCCCTCCTTCTCGGAACCCCTTCCCTCCCTCCCTCCCTCCCTCCTTCTCGGAACCCCACCCCCTCCCTCCCTCCTTCTCGGAACCCCCCTCCCTCCCTCCCTCCTTCTCGGAACCCCCTTCCCTCCCTCCCTCCCTCCCTCCTTCTCGGAACCCCCCTCCCTCCCTCCCTCCCTCCTTCTCGGAACCCCCCTCCCTCCCTCCCTCCTTCTCGGACCCCCCTCCCTCCCTCCCTCCTTCTCGGAACCCCCCTCCCTCCCTCCCTCCTTCTCGGAACCCCCCTCCCTCCCTCCCTCCTTCTCGGAACCCCCCTCCCTCCCTCCCTCCTTCTCGGAACCCCCCTCCCTCCTTCTCGGAACCCCCTTCCCTCCCTCCCTCCCTCCCTCCTTCTCGGAACACCCCCCTCCCTCCCTCCTTCTCGGAACCCCCCTCCCTCCTTCTCGGAACCCCCCTCCCTCCCTCCCTCCTTCTCGGAACCCGCCTCCCTCCCTCCCTCCTTCTCGGAACCCCCCTCCCTCCCTCCCTCCCTCCCTCCCTCCTCGGAACCCCTCTCCCTCCCTCCCTCCTCGGAACCCCCTCCCTCCCTCCCTCCCTCCTCGGAACCCCCCTCCCTCCCTCCCTCCTCGGAACCCCCCTCCCTCCCTCCTCGGAACCCCCCTCCCTCCCTCCCTCCCTCCTCGGAACCCCCCTCCCTCCCTCCCTCCTCGTAACCCCCCTCCCTCCCTCCCTCCCTCCTCGGAACCCCCCTCCCTCCCTCCTCGGAACCCCCCTCCCTCCCTCCCTCCCTCCTCGGAACCCCCCTCCCTCCTCGGAACCCCCCTCCCTCCCTCCTCGGAACCCCCTCCCTCCTCGGAACCCCCCTCCCTCCCTCCTTCTTGGAAACCCCCTCCTTCCCTCTCTCCTTCTCGGAACCCTCCCTTCTTCTCGGAACCCTCCCTCACTCCCTCCTCACTCTCTCCCTCACTCCCTCCCTCTCGGAACCCTCCCTCCCGGAACCCCCACTCCCTCCCTCTCGGTACCCCCCCTCCCTCCTTCTCGAACCCCCCTCTCCCTCCCTCCCTCCCTCTCGAAATCTCCCTCCCTCCCTCCTTCCCACCCTCCTTCCTTCTCGGAACCCCATCCCTCCCTCCCTCCCTCCTGGACACCACCCTCCCTCCCTCCCTCCCTCTCGGACGCCCCCCTCCCTCCCTCCCATTCGGACGCACCCTTCCCTCCCTCCCTCCCTCTCGGATGCCCCCCTCCCTCCCTCCCTCCCTCTCGGATGCCCCCCTCCCTCCCTCCCTCTCGGACGCCCCCCTCCCTCCCTCCCTCGCGGACACCCCCATCCCTCCCTCCCTCCCTCCCTCTTGGACACCACCCTCCCTCCCTCCCTCCCTCCCTCTTGGACGCCACCCTCCCTCCTGGACACCACCCTCTCTCCCTCCCTCTTGGACGCCCCCCTCCCTCTCGGACGCCTCCCTCCCTCCCTCTCTCCCTCTCGGAAGCCCCCCTCCCTCCCCCCTCGGACCACCTCCCCGGACCACCCCCAACCCCTCTCTCGGACCACCCCCCAACCCCTCTCTCGGACCACCCCCCAACCCCTCGGAACCCCCCCACCCCTCTCTCGGACCCCCACCCCTCACTCTCTCGGTCCTCCCCCCCCCCACCACTCACTCTCTCGGTCCCCCCACCCCTCACTTTCTCGGTTCCCCCCCACCCCTCACTCTCTCGGTCCCCCTCTTTCTGATTCTCTGTCAGTCCCTCTCTCTCTCTCTCTCTCGGTGTCCCCCCCTCTCTCTCTCTCTCTCTCTCGGTGTCCCCCTCTCTCTCTCTCTCTCGGTGTCCCCCTCTCTCTCTCTCTCTCTCGGTGTCCCCCCCTCTCTCTCTCTCTCTCTCGGTGTCCCTCTCTCTCTCTCTCTCTCTCTCTCTCTCTCTCGGTGTCCCCCTCTCTCTCTCTCTCGGTGTCCCCCTCTCTCTCTCTCTCAGTGTCCCCCTCTCTCTCTCTCTCTCGGTGTCCCCCTCTCTCTCTCTCTCTCGGTGTTCTTCTCTCTCTCTCTCTCTCTCTCTCGGTGTCCCCCCCCTCTCTCTCTCTCTCTCGGTGTGCCCCCCTCTCTCTCTCTCTCTCTCTCTCGGTGTCCCCCCCTCTCTCTCTCTCGGTGTCCCCCCCTCTCTCTCTCTCTCGGCGTCTCTCTCTCTCGGTGTCCCCCCCTCTCTCTCTCTCTCGGTGTCCCCCCCTCTCTCTCGGTGTCTCTCGGTCTCCCCCCCTCTCTCTCTCTCTCTCTCGGCGTCCCCCTCTCTCTCTCGGCGTCACCCTCTCTCTCTCTCTCTCGGTGTGTCCCCCCCCTCTCTCTCTCTCTCGGTGTCCCCCCCCTCTCTCTCTCTCTCTCTCTCGGTGTCCCCCTCTCTCTCTCTCTCGGTGTCTCCCTCTCTCGGTGTCCCCCCCTCTCTCTCGGTGTCTCCTCTCTCTCTCTCTCTCTCTCGGTCTCCCCCTCTCTCTCTCTCTCGGTGTCTCTCGGTCTCCCCCCTCTCTCTCTCTCGGTCTCCCCTCTCTCTCTCTCACTCGAGGTCCCGCCCCCTCTCGGTTCCCCCCATCTCTCGTTCACACCCCTCTTCACCCTCCGCCCTCTCACTCCCCCTCGGTCCCCCGTTCTCTCACTCCCCCTCGGTCCCCTGTTCTCTCGCTCCCCCTCGGTCCCCCGTTCTCTATCCCTCCCCCTCGGTCCCCCGTTCTCTATCCCTCCCCCTCGGTCCCCCCGTTCTCTCTCCCTCCCCCTCGGTCCCCCGCTCTCTCCCTCCCCCTCGGTCCCCCGCTCTCTCCCCTCCCCCTCGGTCCCCTGCTCTCTCCCTCCCCCTCGGTCCCCTGCTCTCTCCCTCCCCCTCGGTCCCCTGCTCTCTCCCTCCCCCTCGGTCCCCGCTCTCTCCCTCCCCCTCGGTCCCCCGCTCTCTCCCTCCCCCTCGGTCCCCCGCTCTCTCCCTCCCCCTCGGTCCCCCGCTCTCTCCCACCCACGCTCTCTCCCTCCCCACTCTCTCTCTCTCCCCACCGCTCTCTCTCTCTCCCCCCCGCTCTCTCTCTCTCTGCCCACCGTTCTCTCTCTCTCTCTCCCCCCCGTTCTCTCTCCCCCTCCGCTCTCTCTCTCACCCGCTCTCTCTCTCTCCCTCCCCCGCTCTCTCTCTCTCTCCCTCCCCGCTTTCTCTCTCTCCCCACCGCTCTCTCACTCTCTCCCCCGCTCTCTCTCTCCCTCCCTCCCCCACTCTCTCTCTCTCCCCCCCCACTCTCTCTCTCTCTCTCTCCCCACCGCTCTCTCTCTCTCTCCCCCCCGCTCTCTCTCTCCCCCCGCTCTCTCTCTCCCCGCTCTCTCTCTCCCCCCGCTCTCTCTCTCCCCCCGCTCTCTCTCTCCCCCCCGCTCTCTCTCTCTCCCCCCGCTCTCTCTCTCACCCGCTCTCTCTCTCTCCCTCCCCCGCTCTCTCTCTCTCCCTCCCTCCCCCGCTCTCTCTCTCTCTCCCCCTCTCTCTCTCTCCCTCCCCCACTCTCTCTCTCTCTCTCTCTCCCCTCCCCTCTCTCTCTCTCTCCCCCGCTCTCTCTCTCTCTCCCCGCTCTCTCTCTCCTCTCCCCCCACTCTCTCTCTCTCCCCCCCGCTCTCTCTCTCTCCCCCCGCTCTCTCTCTCCCCCCGCTCTCTCTCTCTCTCCCCCCGCTGTCTCTCTCTCTCTCACCCGCTCTCTCTCTCTCTCCCCCCCGCTCTCTCTCTCTCTCACCCACTCTCTCTCTCTCTCACCCCGCTCTCTCTCTCTCCCTCCCCCGCTCTCTCTCTCTCTCCCTCCCCCGCTCTCTCTCTCCCCACCGCTCTCTCTCTCTCTCCCCTGCTCTCTCTCTCCCTCCCCCGCTCTCTCTCTCTCCCCACTGCTCTGTCTCTCTCTCTCCCTCCCCCCCGCTCTCTCTCTCTCTCTCCCTCCCCCGCTCTCTCTCTCCCTCCCCCCCGCTCTCTCTCTCTCTCTCCCCCTCTCCCTCTCTCCCTCCCCGCTCTCTCTCTCTCTCCCCACCGCTCTCTCTCTCTCCCCCCGCTCTCTCTCTCTCCCCACCGCTCTCTCTCTCTCCCCACCGCTCCCTCTCTCTCCCCACCGCTCGCTCTCTCCCCCCACCGCTCTCTCTCTCCCCCCCCCGCTCTCTCTCTCTCCCCACCGCTCTCTCTCTCTCCCCACCGCTCCCTCTCTCTCCCCACCGCTCGCTCTCTCCCCCACCGCTCTCTCTCTCCCCCCCCGCTCTCTCTCTCTCTCTCTCCTTCCCCCTCGCTCTCTCTTTCCCCCCCCGCTCTCTCTCACTCCTCCCCCCTGCGCTCTCTCTCCCCCCCCCGCTCTCTCTCTCTCCCTTCCCCCGCTCTCTCTCCCTCCCCCCCTGCTCTCTCTCACTCCCTCCCCCCCTGCTCTCTCTCTCTCCCCCCCCCCGCTCTCTCTCTCTCTCTCTCTCTCTCCCCCCCGCTCTCTCTCAATCTCTCCCTCTCCCGGTGCCCCCATCTTGGGTTCCCACTTGCTCTGTGTCTCGGACGCCCCTCTCTCGCTTGGTTTCCCCCCTTCTTTCGATTATGTGCATGCCGCCCCCTCCCCCTCCGCGCGCGCTGCCCCCTCCCCCTCCGCGCGCGCAGCCCCCTCCCCCTCCGCGCGCGCCGCCCCCTTCCCCTCAGCGCATGCCGCCCCCTCCCCCTCCGCGCGCGATGAGCCCTCCCCCTCCGCGCGCGACGAGCCCTCCCCCTCCTTCTCTCCCTGCCCCCCTGTCCCCCTCCTGTCCCCCTCTCCCCGCCCCCCTCTCCCTGCCCTCCGCCCCCCTCTCCCCCCCGCCCCCATTCCCCCCAGCCCCCCATCCCACTCTCCCCACACCCCATCTCCCCGCCCCCCTCTCCCCATCCCCCTCTACCCTTCTCCCCACTCCCCCGCCCTCTCTCCCCCTTCTCCCCCTCCCACCCTCCCCCTTCTCCCTCTCCCGCCTCTCCCTCTCCCGCCTCTCCCCCTCCTGCCTCTCCCCCTCCCGCCTCTCCAACCCTCTCCGCCCCTCGCCTCCCCCCTCTCCCCCTCCCCCACTCTCCCCCTCCTCCTCTCTCCCCCTCCCCCACTCTCCCCCTCCTCTCTTCCCCCCTCCTCTCCCCCTTTCTCCCCCCTCCTGTCTTCCCCCTCCTCTCCCCCTCCCCCCTCCTCTCTTCCCCCTCCTCTCCCCCTCCTCTCTCCCCCTCCCCCCTCCTCCCCCTCTCCTCCTCCTCTCTCTCCCTCCTCTCTCCCCCTCCCCCTCCTCTCTCCCCCTCCCCCTCCCCCTCCCCCTCCTCTCTCCCCCTCCCCCTCCTCTCTCCCCCTCCCCCTCCACTCTCCCCCTTCCCCCCACTCTCCCCCTCCCTCCACTCTCCCCCTCCCCCCACTCTCCCTGCCTCTCTCTCCCCGCATCTCTCTCACCCTCTCCCCGCCTCTCTCTCACCCTCTCCCCGCCTCTCTCTCACCCTCTCCCTCTCTACCCGCCCCTCTCTTTGACTGCCACTCTCCCTTTCTGCGTGCCCCTCTCCCTCTGTCCGCCTCTCTCCCCCTGTCCTCTCTCTCTGCGCGCACCTCTCTCTCTCTCTTTCTGTCTCTCATTTTCTCTCTGCTCGCCTCTCTCTCTCTTTCTCTCTGTGCGTGTCTCTTTTCTCTCTGCACGCCTCTCTCTCATTTCATCTAGGATTTAATCATTAACTGATTGCTTTTCTTGTTAGTGTGAAACTGGAGTAGATTTTATCATGATTAAGAATGCAAAAAGACTTTTTGAATCATGCATGTTGAGTAAAGATAATAAACCCAGAGGCTCCAAGGAACTATGGGGAAAAAATTATGCAATATTCAGATTCCTGGAGATGTTTAGTGTGCATCAGCATAAAATAAATATGTAGGTCACTTTCTCTAGTTTGCCAACAACTTGTTTACCGTATGCATTCAATCTTTATTCAAGAAACTTCCTTTACTTGCACTGCACACAGAAGCAAAGTGAATATTCCATCTCCAAAATGTGCAAGACCACCCAACTGGCTACGCATTGCTGTTAATCAGTAGTTTGTATTACTATATAGGCCCACAATGTGGGCAAACCATTTTTGGTTTGAAATCGGTTCTTCAGTTTATCCATTGTTCATCATTAGAGGGAAAAAAGAAGAGGAAGATTTGTTGCATAGTGCCCAGATTTTCAGCAGTGTGTGGAGGTTTTGGTCCAAAGATTGTCTATGGTGCATGTGCATACCTCTGCCATAAGCCATGCTGGATGCCATCTTGTGTCGGCCGTTAATGTGGGAATTACTGGAGGCATGCAGAGTAGGCAAATTGTAAGTAAAAAAGATTGCATTTATATAGTGCTTTTTACGACAGTGGATAGAGGTGAGCCGGTGGATGTGGTCTTTCTTGATTTTCAGAAGGCTTTTGACAAGGTACCTCACAAGAGGTTATTGCAGAAGGTAAGGAGGCATGGAGTTGGGGGTAGGGTGTTAGCATGGGCAGAGGACTGGTTGTCAAATAGGAGGCAGAGAGTGGGGGTTAATGGGTGCTATTCGGATTGGCGGATGGTGACTAGTGGAGTGCCCCAGGGGTCGGTGCTGGGGCCTCAGCTATTTACCATTTATATAGATGATCTGGAGGAGGGAACTGAGTGTAGGGTGTCGAAATTTGCTGATGACACCAAAATTGGTGGAAAGGCTAATTGTGCGGAGGGTGGGGAGAGTCTACAGAAGGATCTAGATAGGCTGGGCGAATGGGTCAGGAAATGGCAGATGGAATTTAATGTTGGCAAGTGCGAGGTGGTCCACTTTGGTAGGAATAATGGTAGGAAGGATTATTACTTACGTGGAGAAAAACTGCAGCAGGCGACGGTGCAGAGGGACCTCGGGGTCCTTGTGCATGAGTCGCAAAAACCCAGCTTGCAGGTGCAGCAGGTGGTCAGGAAGGCGAATGGGATGCTGGCCTTCATCGCGAGGGGGATTGAATATAAAAGTAGGGAGGTCTTGCTGCGGCTATATAGGGCATTGGTGAGGCCGCAGCTGGAGTACTGTGTGCAGTTTTGGTCGCCGTACTTACGCAAGGATATTTTGGCCTTGGAGGGAGTGCAGAGGAGGTTTACTAGGCTGATGCCGGAGTTGAGGGGGTTGAGCTATGAGGAGAGGCTGAATAAATTAGGCTTGTACTCGTTAGAGTTTAGAAGAATGAGGGGAGATCTCATTGAGACATATAAGATGATGAATGGGATGGATAGGATAGAGGTGGAGAGACTCTTCCCGCTCAGAAACGATAGTAGGATTAGGGGGCACAGCCTCAAGATAAAGTAACGGAGTTGAGGAGGAACTTCTTCACTCAAAGGGTGGTGAATCTCTGGAATTCTCTGCCCGTTGAAGTGGTGGAGGCTACCTCGCTAAATATTTTTAAGACGAGGGTTGATGGGTTTTTGATAAGAGAGGGGATTAAGGGTTATGGGGAGAGGGCAGGAATGTGGAACTGAGCCAAGACAGATCAGCCATGATCTTATTGAATGGCGGGGCAGGCTCGAAGGGCTAGTTGGCCTACTCCTGCTCCTATTTCTTATGTTCTTATGTTCTAATGCATTTCAGATCTTGACTTGTTGCATAAAGACATTTCTCTTCAATTCCCCACTCAATCTTTTTCTTGCAAATTAACTTAAACCTGGCTCTTCTGGTTATTAATCTCTCTGAATATGGAAAGACTAGTACCCTTCAGAACTTTGAACACCTCTATTAACATTCTCCTTGCCCGTTTGTATTCTAAGGAAAGTAATCCAGTTTCTTTAGTGTCTTCACATAACAAAAGTATCTCATCTTTGGTGCCATTGTCTTTCCTAAATATTGGAGGCCTAATCACTAACCTCTAGTTGTTTACCACGATTCCTTGCTTTTGTACTACATTCAGTGATTTGCAAAACCATTGGTCACTTTTTTGCTTTTCTAAGTGCCACACCAGCTTTGCTTGTCAACTTCTGTATGTGAAACCCTATGTTCTAAGTTCATTTGATTAGATTTAGGAGAGTTTCAATCTTCCTGCATGTGAAAGATTTTGGGCACTATGTTACTGCAGTTTAAGTACTGTTTAAGTATTCAGAGAGAGAAAGGCATTCAAAAGGGAGATCATTTTGGAATCATTTCCTTGATTACTTCAGTGCTGTGACTTGTGGATTCCACCAGTTTTTGGAAATCCATCTATTTGCCAGTAGAAAACTATTGTCCATAACTCCTCTGAAATCAATATCTAAAATGGGATTTAATCACTTAAGTTTTATACAGCAGATATATGCCATATCTTTTCAGAATGTTGGTATGTGAATACATAGCTTTCTTAAGGAAAAGTTTGAACTTAATGCATTCTCTTTATCCAATGTTTTGTTCTATCTCTGTGTCCTAAAAGTATTCAATTGTATTATTCTAATTTCTTCAGTACAGAGGAGGCTCACAATTATTTACACTTCTTGAAAAAATATGCTACACTAAAAATACAAGTAGCATTTAAAATTTAAAGATCAAAATCCGTTTCTTTGACTCTTGGTGCAATCAACTTGTTATACAATCCTGATACTCTGCATGTTCAAACAGAAAATTTAGTTTATTTTCCTGGAACTGCTAAAGGTAAATGCCTCTTTGGGAGAATTTTTTAGCTTTATGATTTTAGGATCATATGCAGTCCCAGCCTCTATGGAATATACAGCCTTCAAGCAATAAACAATGTTGACAGGTGATAGTAATTTATCGTAACTATAAATCAGATTTGTTGACCTGCCAAAAGAATAGTTCTGAATATCAGATCTTTGCATAAAATTTCACTCTGCTTTTTATTGTGGTTGTTTCTAAACCTAGTTGTTTCCTTATAAGACAAAAATTACTATGAAAAATGCATCTGCAAGGATGCAAAATGAGACCATTCAAGTTTGTATATTAAGTAACTAGTTGCTATTAATAGTCTAACATCTATACCCTTAAACAGTAGCAAGCATGCAGTCCTTCACTTAGTGAAAGTAAATAGTTAATTGTTCACTGAGAAAGTTTGCTTTGCTGCGGGATTTGTTTAAACAAAACTGAGGGGAAAATCATTCCAAAAATCATTCTATCATTCAATGTAATGACTTCCTTGTTAAAATTGTTGAACCCATATGCATGAAAGGGAACTTTTAAGGAGTTTCTTCCTCAGAGAAAAAACTTAATTCCCAGCTGAAAGCGAATGGTGCCTTTGGCATAATTCCAGCATTCCTATTCAAGTCAAAAAAATTTGAAATGCCATAAAGAAAGCAGCACATGAGACAACCCAGCTAAGGCAATAAGCACAAAACAAAACTTGCTGTATTCATACATCATCAAGTGGTGCTCCACCCCCTTGATGTGAACAAAGTCTCAAAATGAAAGATTGTGTTTTGATGGTTATCTCAATTTCGCCGTCTTATTGTACAGTTCAGGTAAATTGAAAACCACTTTTTTGCAGCTGTAATATTTTGAAAGACAGTCCTCTGGGATTTTATTTGATACATTCATCTGTTTCTTTTTAAATGTGCTGGACTCTTGGTGCAACTAAGGAAGAACAAATCTCAGTTTGAAGACCAACAATTCTTCTTACAGTCCTATTTTCATTTTACCTGTCAGCCTGCACTGTTGTAAAGCAAATATCTGCAATTACAGCTTTGGATACGGACAAACCAGTTCTGACGGCAACGTGTTTGATCATACAAAAAAGTTACTCAGAGAAGTGAACCTTAATACAGCACTGATCAGAAGTGAATACCTTGGATTTGGGTAACTATGTCAGCGCTATATTCTAGAAATAAGGACCTGACGAGGAGCAGGAAAACACAGCCAGAGACACCACCTTGCTCACCTTCACCCACCAGCAAGACATTCCGAGTAAGAAAACCACTGACTTTCATTGCTGTGCTCTGATATAGTAATAAAAGAGGCCTAGCAACTGTGCAACAAATATATGGGTGTGGGTTGTAATTTTTTTTGTTAAATCCTGACACATCTACCACATAGAAGCTGTTAAGCAGTCAATCTTCTATTTATGTACCTTCTGAGGGTTAAAGTAAATCCAGTGCTGCAGTGTTTTTGTGTTTCAGAAAAAAATTTAAAAAAATTTCATTCTGAAGTAAACTCAAGAAAATCATGTTGCTGACTTTTCCGTCTGACTGTTTTCTTTCTCCTTACAACTGCTGATTTTGACAATTGTACTGAGTTTGAAAGCGTATTGGGAGTAGTAAATGTAAGAGTCAACATACTTTTTTGTATACTGCCCAATATTTTCATAGTGCAATTTGTATGTCTCTGTTTACTGTTACATTCAGACAAGATGCGCTCATGCTTTCTTTCACAGTAATTGGCACTAGCATATATGTGTATGCTGACGGATTAACTTCAGTAATGGTTCTGAATCTGTATGTTACATGTACAACAGAGTGAACAAATGAAGGGAAAATAATGAAAGATTTTCTCTTAATCGTTGTGGCCAGTTCCATTTAATGTCAGTTCTGATTGTGTGGTCTTTTTAAGCATATACAGGAATCATTTGTGGGAGGTTATTGTGGAAGTTGTATGTAATTAGCAACAGCTGCTGTGGAACAGACATAATGTGCAGAGGGAAAGTAGAGCTTGGGGCCCAGGGAAAACTTGCTAGAGAAATCCAGCTTGAAATATAAACTACAAGCCTGAAAGAAATTTTGATCAAACAAAAGGAAAATCATTGCAGCAACAAGATATTCATTTTGTCAAGTATGTTTTGAAGAAACACTTTTTTGCAAATTACCATGAAAAATGATGTTTGTGAAATCAGGAGATTGTCTTTTACCTGATTCATAACTCTTGATTGATCATGGAAGTCATTACATCATTTCAATGTTTATCAATACCATCAATCAAGATGAATATATATCTGAATTAGAGAACAGAATATTTTTGGTATTCGAGGGATGTAGTGTACATTGAACTGATTCAAAAATCTGGACGATTTTAAAGCACCAGTGTGTTTAAAACATTGAATTTGAGACATAGCTAGAATGTGTCTGATGCAAATTATTAACCTTAAAAGCAGTAAAATGCATTGCAAGAAAGAAAACTAAGAATTTATTATTTATGCATGCTATCACAGCATATTCCAAAATTCTGCTATTGAATGTTGCAAAACATTATCCTTTATGGAAAATATTTGTTCACTGCATAGATCTTTTTCCTCTTCCAGTTTTCCCACTAGTTTTGTCTCAACTGTTTTATACCCCGACTTCAAAATTCTTGTGCAGGAGCTTCACGACCATTAAACAGCCTTAAGGTGCGTCATCTGAGTGGTAGTTCCTTGTGTATGCATTTGAACTGAGGATGTTGGAGGAATGCTTAGTCAAGACGATCATTGCAGCATCAGTATTCTTCATCAGTCTTGTTTTTGTCCAGTGTTCAAATGTACATTCTCATTAGTAGCAGCAGATAGCTGTCGTGTCGGAAACTTGTGACTATACAAGAAGTAAACCTGATGCCACTTATCTCCTCCCCACTCCCAACCACGACATTTTCTACTCCCTTATGTCTCTCACTCCCTGTTTAATTTCAGTAAGTTTGATCTTCTACATATAGAATTATGCTTTGATAGGATTAATTAAAGTTAGTATACTTAAAGGTTTAGTTTTGTCATTAAACTACAAAACAAATGTTCAGCTGTCTTACATTCAAGCCAACCTTATGTTTGAGTTCCATTTAAAAGCTGTATGTGGCTTGAATTTTATGTATTGCTGGTTTACCCACTGTAATCAGTTTGGTAAATGTCATAATTGATTTGATTTATTATTGTCATATGTATTATCATGTAGTGAAAAATATCGTTTCTTGCATGCTATACAGACTAAATGTACCATTCATAGAGAAGGAAATGAGAGTGCAGAATGTAGTGTTATAGTCATTGCTAGGGTATAGAGAAAGGTCAACTTAATGCAAGGTAAATCCATTCAAAATTCTGGCAGCAGTAGAGAAGAAGCTGTTCTTGACTCGGTTGGTACGTGACGTCAGACTTTTGTTATCTTTTTCCCAAAGTAACAAGGTGAAAGAGAGAATGTCTGGGGTGCATGGGATCTTTAATTATGAGGCAGCGGGAAGTGTAGACAGAATCGATGGAGGTTGGTTTGCGTGATGGATTGGGCTACATTATGACCTTTTACAGTTCCTTGCAGTCTTGAGCAGAGCAGGAGCCATACCAAACTGTGATACAACTAGAAAGAATGCTTTCTATGGTGCATCTGTAAAAGTAGGTGAGAATCATAGCTGACATGCCAAATTTCCTTAGTCTTCTGAGAAAGTAGAGGCGCTTAGAACTGTTAGGCTCAGTTATTTGGGCAACAGTTAAGTGCAGGCTAGGTGCAAATTAATGTGTAGCAGTTTATATTTAAGAATAAATAACCAGCTAAAGGTGATCTAAAGATTCACTTGAGTTTAATTGCCGTATGCAGAAATCATGTGTGGGGCCTTATTAGCTGCTTTTACATGAGTGAGAAATACTATATTTTTGTAAGATATACCATAAAGGAGATTTAAGAAAAAAATGAATAAATGATGTTCTAATCATTGAACATATTCATGTGCTGATAATGGGCAGTAATGAAAGTAGAGAGTATCAAATTGTTTTTGTACTGCTTCTGTTCTGAACCCTGGGATTTCTTTATAAATGTGCAACAGACCAAATGAAGATCTAATTGCTTTTGAGATCGATAAATATCTGGTAAAACTATTAGTAATTTTCTGACACCATAGGAAGATTTTTTTCAAATAATTCCTAGCATTGCCTTTCCTTAAGTAACTATTATCAATAAATAAATCCACTGATTAAAGAAAAGTGTCACAGACACAATGTATATGCTCGCTTACTGCCTGTTAATTGGTGTTTTATATGGAAAAAAGGGTGTTTTTGCTTGTCCTTGGAGGATGTATTCCAATTAAATAATTCAGCAGCAGGTTTTTGAGAGTTTAAAATGAAAATTAATTAATTTCAAACATTTACCTTTAATTAATGCAACACCACAGACTTGATTTCATGCATGCAGAGACACAAAGATTAGGTACATTTAAAGATAGCGCACTTTTACGGATTGCAGTTAATTCAGTCTCTGATTTATGATTTCTGGTCTCCCATATGGCAAGCTTATGGTTTTTCTGTTATGATTTGATTTAAAAGTTGAAGTGAGAGTCTTGTTAAGGAAAAGTTCACAACAAGTTGTAAGGTTTCTTGTAGCCAAATTTCTTGGACATTGGTTCCCCAGTGAACTTTAACTAGAGCAGGATAACATATTCTAGCTGCTTGATGACTAGTTTGATTCTGGTTCTTGGACTGAAAAGTATAGTTCTGATGGATTTACTGAGTCCTGGGTTATAAGGGTGCAATCCCTGAAACTAGCTTTGATCACATGACCATGGGTTGACTACCACGGCCCACCAATTCTAGTTTGGAGGGGGGAGGCTATCATGATACAATGGGGAGTAGATAGTCACCACTGAGTTTTGGGCATTTTTTTTGTCCAGTATGAAACAGGCAGTCTGGAAACTAGTCTTTAGATGTTGACCCATCCTGAAAAAACGAAATGAATGGCTGTCAGGTACTCTCAGCTATGTCTATATTTAATTTGATATTCACTGGGGACTTAATGTCTGTAATCCAAATATCAAAAGACACCTGATTTGCTACTGCTGGCTTAACAGCTCGTTTGTGTCCATCCTTTTGAAGTATTGACTGAAATGTACAAGTGACGTTCTTGTACTGGACATGCCAAGTCATAGAAGTTTACAGCACGGATACAGGCCCTTCAGCCCAACTTGTCCGTGCTGCCCAGTTTTTACCATTAAGCTAGTCCCAATTGCCTGCTTTTGTCTCATATCCCTCAATACCGTTCTTACCCATGTAACTGTCTAAATGCTTTTTAAAAGACAAAATTGTACCCAGTTCTACTATTATCTCTAGCAGCTCATTCCGGACATTCATCACCCTCTGTGAGAAAAATTGCCTCTCTGGACCCTTTTGTATCTCTCCCCTGTCATCTTAAATCTATGACCTCTAGTTTTAGACTCCCCTACCTTTAGGAAAGATTGTTATTTTATAGACCTCCATAAGATCACCCCTGAGCCTCCCACACTCCAGGGTAAATGTCCCAGCCTATCCTTATAACTCAAACTGTCAAGTCCCAGTAGCATCTTAGTAAATATTTTCTGCACCCTTTCTAGTTTAATAATATCCTGGTAGTTGTGAAAAAGGTTGCTGCTCGTGTACCTTACGTTGCCGTCTCTCAAGGCTGAACAGAAATCGGTTACACAAAGGTATATCTGTCAGGATATATGAATTAAGAGCAGAAGTAGACCACTCCACCCTTCAAACATGCTCCTCCATTTAATAAGATCATGGCTGATCTGACTGTAACTTCAACCCCACATTCCTGCATTTCACCCCCTTGTTAATCAAGAATCTATTGAGCTTGCCGTAAAAATCTTCAAAGACTGTGCTTCCACTGCCTTTTGAAGAGGAGAATCTGAGGAAAAAAATCTCCTCATTTCTCATAAATGAGTAACCCCTTATTTTTAAAGGGCTGTGCCTTCCTATTCATTGTTATTTATTTCATTCTCCTTTGCGGCATTCATAATTTGAAGTAAAGAGCAGAGATATATTCTTAAGGTGACTGCTGAAAGTTGTTAATTTTAAGGGTGTAGCAAAGCTGCAAGTTTTAATTGCTTTCACTATTCAGAATGATGATGCCCTTTTTGGTCTCAGAATACCATCAGGTTTTTGGATATCAGACTTCTGAATAATTTACCACTGACTATTCGACTTAGAACATTGTTTTCATACAGGTCAGCTATTTTACTTAAGTAGGTGACCAACATTAACAGCAGTAATACTTGGAGCAACAATCATGAATCCAAACACAATGCTCCACTTGTTGTTTGAATAATGCATCTTTGGCACATTTTTGCATGTTGACAAAAGATCAAAAGTAAAGATTCTTTTAAAAGTAATTGGAATCAAACATAAACTGTGTTGTGCATAATTTTTTAATGGATGATTGCTGCCTTTAAAAATAAATGTGTTTTGCTTGTTAACATGTATTTATTATCCATGCATAAATATCGTGCAGTGTAATTTTAAGACCTTCCTGCTGAAGCATGTGCTTTCAGTTCCTTAGTCTTAAGTTCTTTCCACCACCAAAATAAACGCATGATTTTCAGGCCCAGCAGCAACACCACATTTCAAAATTGTTCCAATATCCATCCGGTATATTTGTAGAGAAATAGTAAGGATATTATTGTATTGATTTGCAAATCAAGGTGGCACAGTGGTTAGCGCTGCTGCCTCACAGTGCCAGGGACCCTGGTTTGATTTTGGCTTTGGGTGACTATGCATTTACCCTGTGTTTGCTTGGATTTAAGCTGGATGCTCTGGTTTTCTCCTATAATTCAAAGACGTGCAGGTTAGGTGGATTAGCCATGCTAAATTGTCCCTTAGTGTCCCAAGACGTGTAGGTTATTAGTAGGGCAAATACATGCAGCAATAGAGACAGGGGCTGGGTGTGATGCTCTGTCAGAAAATCGCAGACATGATGGACCAGATGATCCCCTACACTGTAAGGATTCTATGAAAAGACTCTTGACTTTTGTTTTGATGTGCCTTTGCAACCAGAACTACTCTGGAGGATAAGTTGCATCAGTTTTTAGTTCAGTCGAGCGTGGGAGAAAAAGATCCTCCTAGAGAGGGGTGTACTTCCCTGAATCATTTGAAAATTATCTTAAAATAGTCCAACCAAGTACAGTATTTTTAGAGATATTTGGCTGGACCGATCTACTCTTGCAGTCACAAACGGTGGTGTGAGTGGAAGGGCTAACGTGATGGAGAAGTCAGGAAAGGGAAATTATGATAAAATTGGAAAGGATTTTAGTTTTGTTGAGAATTGTGACATTTTGCTTTTATTACCAAATAGATTTTCCATTTGTCACAGGGAACATTAGGCGCAGACAAAATTAATTGTGATATTTTTTAAAAAGTCTCGCAGACCTAAATTCCTGCGGAAAAGAATAATTTTCCTTTACAATTAGACCAAAAACAATTTCTGAATATCGAATCCACCAGGGTTAGGTTCTTGATGGGTAAAAATTGCAGAAATGGGAGAATTTTGTGCCAGTACATATGTTTTGTTGGAAAATACTTTCAAACTCCTCTGTAAATAAACAATTGTTACTTGAATATTAATGCCTATTGGAAGCGATGAGTTTAGAACACTTGCATTTGAAAACAACCTTGTGTCCTCAGAACATCCCCAAATATGTCCAAACCAAAAAAATGACTTGGAAGCATAATCTGTGTTTATTTTCTGTAGGTAAACACAAGCCAGTTTACACACTGTGAGATCCCTCAAACAGCAGTATCTGTTGTTTGTTTCTTAAAGAAGCAATGTTCAGCAGGCAATTAATTACAACTATTAATCATACACATTTTAAAGTGAAAATTGCCTTTGATGTTTACCAGTATTCTCGTTTGAAATATTATTTTATAGTTGGTGATATGTTTCTGAAATTTCATGTCTGCTGTTCTGATGCTTCTCTTGAGAACGAAAGACCTATCCACATTTCAGTGTCTGAAATGTATAGTATGTAATACCATGGCTTGCAAAGAGATCCAGTATGTTCCAGGGCAGTGCAATTGGAGTGTACCCATCAATGCACTGGAACTCTTTCCTCCTCCCCCACCCCAAGGAGTTCCCACGTAAGGTTTATACGGCAATTGTCTAAGAGTGCAAACTTCTTATAGGCAATTGCCTTGCACTGGGGGCATCTGAAAATGCAATTTAAGTCACAAACCTGAAATGTTCTGACTGTGTTGTATTAGAATTTAAGGATTAAAACCATTTCAAACTTCAGGGTAACCACTGTACAGGCACCCCACCTCCTTCACTGGCAATGCCTGACCTGAATCAATACCCCTCCTACTGACAATCCTACCCCCTGACCCCATGCACATACTTTTTCCCTAGCTTGTCAAAAACATTAAAACATATCTGCTTTATTGCTGTTAGTGATTTAAGAAGGACCATGACTCTCCCTCTGATGCAGTAGCACTCAACTGAACGCTTCAGGAGCAGGCTGCCCTATACAGCTCTCGCCTGGCCATATCTGATTGTCACTCCGTGGAAATTCAGGCCCTCTTCAATCAGTGGCATTATGCATTTAAAAAAATGGAAATGCTGGGGTATGAAGGGAATTAAAACGTCATCACACAAAAGTTTGAGGTCCAAGCAGGTGATAAGGCAATAAGAGTTGATGCATTGCTTCAAACTGTTGGGTGTGACCGTTGGAATATTTGGGAAGATTATGGTTTTAAAACATTATGAATCGAGAGATCTGAATTAGCAATTACCATTTTATTTTTCACAAAGGCATTTTAATTTTAACTTGACTCATAGAAGGTGAAACGTTGATCCAGATCTCATGGTTCTTTGTATTAATATTTTCAGTTACATTTTATTTCCATTTGGCAAGTTCTTCCAAATCTTTGTATTGTCTTTATCTACATTAGGCAAATTTATGTTGGTTATCTTCAGTTGAATATCGGTTTTGCTCGACATTTTTCTTGCATTTTCTATGTAGGCTGTTTTTTGCATATTCTAATTATGAATTAATTTGCCCCTGTAAAAACAAAGCTCAACTGTATAAATGAACTGGCATTTGTAATTAAAAACTTGAATCTGTTATTGTGCTGCACATTTGTCTTGGGTTTGAAGATGGTTGATCTGGCTGATATGGTACGTAGGGTATTTGTTATGCATGATGTCTAGTTGTGTGTTATTTGTCCAGATCATGGCACATTCTTTTTGCTGCTCTCACTTTACCTCTTCATTTTGTTGTCATTGGGCCACAAAATGGTGGGACTTTTCCCACAGACTCTCCTACCGTCTGGTTCAGTCCAAGGTAATGGTCTCCAGGAGTTCATATTAGCGTTGCATTTCTTCATGTTGGTTTTCAGCATATCCTTGCAAACTTCTGCCCACTTCAGTGACTGAGCTGAAAGAAGCAGACTTGCTTTGGAGCTTGGTATCTGACATCTGAGCTAAAGCCAATAAAGTTGTTAGTGAATACTTGTGAGAGGATGCCAATGTTGGTGCATCTGTCCTCGCACTTAATATGCAAGATCTTCCACAGGTAGCATTGCTGGTATGACTCCAGGGCTTTGAAGTGCCTCCTGTACATTATATCATGTTTCAGCCCTTGACAGTAGGGTAGGGATCATGACCACATGGTAGACCATGAGGTTGGTTTCAGTTTTGACATTGCTCCCTCAAGTGATCAAAAACTGCACAGCAGATTCAGCAAGCTGCTGTCAAAGCAATAATCATCTTGCTTACTCTGTGGAGCCTCCCTTGCTTTAACTGTGTATGATTAATGTCACTGCCTGCAAGTCAGTCTAGCCTTTGTAATTGATTAGACACATTTGTTGAAGGATTGAGTTAGATGATCTTCTCCAATGTATGTTCCTCCTCTTCTGCGTGTTTTGATCTTTAAAAAGTGCTGAAGCCAGGTATGCATGTATGAGTGATGTATTAGATTTACAAGTGCCATTTACCCCTTCCTTCATAAACAGTGCTGAAAGTTTGAAATGTGTATTAATGTTTTTGATGTAATGAGATTTAAAGTTTTCTTTAATGTCATTTAGTGGGTTAAATAAAATGATGGCAGTTTTGATGTGTCATAGAATCATAGAACCCTAGAGTACAGAAAAAAGGCCAATCAACCCATTGAGTCTGCAACAAGTCTGCACCACTGTCCAACAGAGAGAGCATCTTGCTCAGACCCACACCACAGCCCTATCCCTGTAATCCCCACACACTTTCCCCACAAATCCCCAAAACTCTCATCTTGAGACACTAAAAGGCAATTTAGCATGGCCAGTCCACCAAACCTGCACTTCTTTGGACTGTTCATAGTGATGTCAGTATTGAATCTTGTTTTCACAATTAAAAAGTTAAATAAATCAATAGTGGTGGGTGTGTATAACTATTTGAAATGTTCTAAAAACTTTAGCAAATTTGAAATTGAATTTTGTTTCTTTTTCAAATCATTGTACATTACTATTCTCCTCTCTGAGCTTAACTGGTTTTAGACTAACTGCAACAAAGCTTAGTGTTGATGTTCTATACAAAAATTTCCTCCATTCAAAAAGCTTTCTTTGCCCTTGGGTTCAAATCAGAAAATAAATGTTTTCCACCCTTTTTGCAAAAAAAGCTATTTTTCTTTGTTTTTCTTCAACTGAATGTGAACTTCAGATGTATTTTTATTTTTCATGGATCCACTTTCTCTTCCTGTACTCAAATTGATGCATTCCAGAGGAAACTAGATAAGAACATGAGTAAGAAAGGGATAGAAAAAAATGTTGAACAGATTAAATAGAAAGAGATGGGAAGAGGCTCATGTAAGACATAAACACTGGCATGAAACTATTAGGTTGAATGACCTATTTCTTGATGAGTAAGTACTTTGTGAGTTCCTTTTTGAAGAGCACTAGAAGAAGACGTCAGAGGAGAAAGTAGAGGCGATACATGTAAGGAAACTAATAGATCTTTTTCAACTGTGTATTAAAACTATTGTTTATGCTGCACACCATTTTAGAATTTCCTTACTCTTTTCTCATTTTATTCTCATAACTTTTAACACAGGCCCCTTCCCTGCCATGTTCAACCACATCCCTGTCACCCAAACTCTTTGATCTCCTTACCTCCTTTGTGCAGCAAAAATTCAGACTGAGCCAGCACATCTATTTAAACATAGTTGTTGCGGCATGTAATTGGAGAAGTTATAACTTTCTAATTTGTAGTAATCTGGTACTGTTTTGAATTGTGCTTGTTGGTGGCGATGTTTCTTGCCATCTGTGGTGCAATTGCATTAGAGGTGCGTTTTTTTAGAAGCAAATTTTAGGAAATGGAATTGATGTAAAATCTTACAGATAAGAGCATATCTAATATCTGGCAATTATTATAATTAATATTATTATTGGCATCCATCTGGCTCAGGAAACAATGGGTGGTACCCAGGTATATGTCATTCCTGTATTGAACGTTGGCTGTTGTGGCTGTAGAGGCTAATTTGTGTCCCTGGTGGTGCTGGCCCAAGGTCCACTGATGCTTTTTCTTTGGTCTTCTGCTTTTCCTGTGCTGACTGTTTGTTCTCAGGTGCTCTAGTACACAGTAAGGACTTCTCATACAGTAATTCCAATCTCAGTCAATTTGAGGTCTCACATGCCAGCGTCCTTTTGTTGCATTCATGGACGTTAGTCATACACTGATACCAAGCTTGTCGTGGATTGTGAAGGGATTCTCCCAGTCCACAGAGCTGCTTTTGTAGCTGGGTAACTCGAGCACAGACCGTTTTATGGGCACTCCTCTGGATGCCCATGATTCTGTGGGCGCTGGATTTCCAGCGTCATCAGCTCCATGCCAGAAATAGGTGCAGAGCTGCAAAATTATGTAAATTGACTTTTTCATCTATTCTAAATCTCATTAGCGGGCCTGGGACTGAAATCTCCAGGCCTGCTAGCCTCTTCTCTCCACTCCCACCCCCTCCCCTCCTCCTCCTCCTTCTGCTGCCCCCATCCTAGCCAGGAGTGGTTCACTCCAGCATGGTTTAGTATAACTCACTAGTTGCAGGGAGCTGACAGCCTGACCCTGCTGTAGTGAAGGGGGGCCATCAAAATCTCAGAGGGTGAGGTGCCAATGCCAAGGGGGCATGACCTAATGGGGTGGGGCTTCTCAGGGGCAGGGTGATCAGTGGGTTGGGGGTTCCTGCTATCATTATGCTGGTGATGTCTATGTTGGTGTACTTCCATGTTCATCCTATCTTGCCAGGAGATGGCCAATATTCATCTGAGATAATGGAGGAACTATTTCTGTTTAAATGGAATTGGAAAAACAAACATTAGGTATATTGAAAAATGTTACTTCTACCCTTGAACTGTAATTGGAAAATTAAGTTTCCAGTACAAACACGTCCTTGTTAAAAAGTATTGCAGGATTACTGCAACAAATCTTTTAAGTCCTGTTATTGGCCTGTGTCTGCATTTATTGATGTGAATAGGCCTTTGTCAAAACTAGAAAAACAAATTTTAAGGAGAGAATACTGTGATTGTAACTTTATGCAAGAAACTGTAGACTCCCTTTGGTGCTTTCCTTTGCTAGTGGCTGATGTGAAACTTACTACAATATTGAGAGGTGACTTAATAGAGGTTTATAAGATGATGAGGGGAATAGATAGAGTGGACATTCAGAGACTCTTTCCTCGGGTGGATGTAGCAGATATTAGGAGGCATAACTATAAGGTTCATGGTGGGAGATATAGGAGGGATGTCCGAGGTAGGTTCTTTACTCAGAGAGTGGTTGGGTTGTGGAATGGACTGCCTGCTGTGATAGTGGAATTGGACGTTTTAGGAACTTTCAAGTGGTTATTGGATAGGCACATGGAGCACACCACAATGATAGGGACTGGGATAGCTTGGTGCTGGTTTCAGATAAAGCCTGGCACAACACTGAGGGCCGAAGGGCCTGTAACATGCTGTACTTGTTCTGTGTTTAAGTGCCTTGTCCAAATTGGGTTTGAGACAGACCACAGTATATAAAACCTATTCAACAGCTTATGTATCAAGGGGAATCAGTCTACAGAATTAATTAAAGCCTGAAATGTAGACAACAAGCCTTGCATTGTTGAGAATATTTAATAAAATACTGAGGATACTAGAGATCGGAAATAAAAACAAAATGCTGGAAACTAAGCTGATCTGGCAGCAACTGTGAAGAGAGAAACAGGAGTTAACATTTCAAATCCAATCCAGTACAACTCTTAGGAATACTGAATGTTTTCCAACGGTAATATGTCAATAGAGGAGAATAGTAAACATCGTCTGAGCAAGTTATTTGCATTTAAAACTTAAATTATGTTGTTAAGTGAAATATCTTTAAGCAGAACATCTATATCACGGATAAAGCAGTTTGGAATACCAATATTTAATTAACTACCTTCTCATATTAACATTCACCTATCTCCAGTAAAATGATTATCTTGAGAGCAATGCTTTTGACCCTTTTAAAACGTTTGTGAAGCCATTGCAGATATCAAAATGCTCTTGCATTTATGTCAATACATCATATCGTAAAAATACCTCAAACCACTTAGCATTTGATGAATTTCTTTGATCCTCTAGAACTGCTTTTGCAGTGCATGACATGTATTTTTTAGTGCTAGAAATAATCACCTAAGTTCTAATCACCTACTTAGCATCCTGGAATTATTACAAAAGCAAAATGTTGCAGTTGCTGGAACTCAGAAATAAAACAGAAAATGGTAGAAATATTCAGCAGGTCAGGCAACATCTGTGGAGAGAAACAGTTAATGTTTCTGGTGGATGACCTTACATCAGAATAGTTCTCATGAAAGCTAATCCATGTGAAATGCTAACTTCGCTTCTCTCACAAATACTGCCTGACCTGATGAGTATTTAACATTTCCTAAAATTGTTGGTTGTGCATGGAAATATTGGTAGAAGTTTTTTTTAATCTTCCAGTAAACATAAAGTCTGTTGTTGCAGTACTTTGCTCAGATTGTATCTCAGTGAACTACAGGTCACCTTTTGTGGTAAATGCTAACTTTGTACTCGAGTAATCAGCAAACTCAAACTTGTGTTTTCTGCCTTCAGTATCTATAGGTGTAATCACTTTATTGCCAGATATTTTAGTGAAAGACCCCACAGTAGTGCAGAACATGGTAATAGTATGCCTATTCTGGTGCATATGGACTTTCTGTTAGCCAGTCACACACAAACCAATGCTTTGTAGCTAATGGCTGGCTGGAAGAATTGAGGTAATTAATCGTTGCACAAAAACAGAATAGATTGGCAAATACTTTTACCAGGTAACTGAGTTCCTTTGGTGCCAAACTTTGCCTTGATAATTTTGAAACGCTTTTCAATGTGGCCATTATGCATATGAGAACTTTAACATACATATATTTTCAGTGAGGTATGATTATGATTGAATGGGCATATCGCTGCTATTCCCCTCAAGCCCAAGAAGGCCAATTATTCTAGCCCTGCTGAAATTCCAGTTTGGCTTTTGTGTGGGTCTGTGTAGCTTAGTTATCAAATGAGCCAACAAAGAAATTCAGAGTTTTATTTCAAATTTTTAAAAAAAGTTAACTTGCTAAGTAAATTATGATCAGAATTTGATAAGCAGCTGAAACTGACATGACATGAGGTGGGGTAAAGAAAACACATGTTTGAAGTTGCCTCTAGTTTCCAGCTTCCAATTGAGAGATGCATTTTGTGTTGATGTAACGAGCAGCTATGTTCAGACCTGTAGCCTAAAATGGTCAGTGTTGCAACTTAACGAATTTCTTCCCTAGCTGGCTGGCTGCAACTGGTAAGTTGGTGTTGCCATGCCACGTGAAAGAATGTAAACTTCGGTACTTGCTGAGTTCCCAAAACTTTTCTGAAAGAGAGCGGTCATTGGCAACATTCTGAACATTGGTCTGTTAGGTACATCAGCTACGTAACTCCTTTTGGCCACACAATCTAACAGGGTAAGTTTCAATTGAGCTACATCAATGCCCACGTTTGTCCATTTTGATTTGAATGGCATAGTGGTTAGCACCACTGCCTCACAGTGCCAGGGACCCAGGTTCAATTCTGG
Organism: Carcharhinus amblyrhynchos; assembly: GCF_965287045.1. NCBI lineage: Eukaryota > Metazoa > Chordata > Chondrichthyes > Carcharhiniformes > Carcharhinidae > Carcharhinus > Carcharhinus amblyrhynchos. Next base: position 33,955,392 of record NC_137345.1, on the reverse strand, counting down.
CCTCAGCTCACGGTACAGAGCTTGCATATTATATCCCTATCTATGTGAGCTTCCTCCGAATGTTCTTGTTTCCTCCCACACTCCTATGTTGATTGTAAATACTTTGAGTTACAGGGATACCCTGGGTGTGATTACTGACAGTGCAGATTCAATGGGCCGAATGGCCTCCTGCATTGTAAGGATTCTATGATTAGTGGATATATAGAAAATAGTCTTTCTCCGTAGCTTGTGAGCATAGATTTAAACCGTGCCTTCTCAAAGTGCATTTAATTACACCCCAATATTACAAATCTGGAATCTGCAAATAATTATTTATAAATTCTCAACAGCATCCTAATGCTTGTTTTTTTTTCTTTTCAGCATGATCGACTCAGCAGGTAAGAACTTAGCTTTTTGTATTTTGCATGTACTACATCCTTTGTCAGTAAATAAAATAGCTGAGTATTTTTTTCAGTTATCAGCTGTTTTCTTACACAGGCTGTGTGAACAATGGTAACTTAGATAATTAAAGACAAATGTATTGACTAATTTTTGGTGAAGTTCATGTAGTTATGTTTAAAGAATTGACTGCAGTTGATCACAGCATCTTTACACCTCATTTAAAATTATCAGTATAGTCTATTGGTAAAATGTTTGATAAGATTCATATCTCATATCTGTAAATGATATAAACAATATTTATGCATTGCTTTCAGTTTGTCCATCTTAAAATAAATGTGAAGCACTGAAAATTGCATGGAGTACCTTTGTGTCAAATGGTTTGGAGCTCTCATTGTGGGGGTCAGTGATTCCACATTTATTTGCTAGTATGAAACTTTATACATACCTGATAAATATTGGATTTATCACAAGAAGAGTTCCTTAACAATAGATTCACTCATTGTATAACTGGTTTAGACATTCATGCCTGAATCACACAAAGCATTGTCAAGCCATTCTTTTGTTTGTTAAAACTGTTCACTGCTCCAGGAACATTCTGGAATGCAAAGATAACCCCTGCTTCTTTACTGCAAACCACCTTCTTAAACTCCTTTCAGCTCCATCCTCAACCCCAACAGAATTCATGGGCTTCTTGATCACTAAGATCAAGACCATTCAGTCTTCTGTCCCGGGGCCTCCCACTAGGCTAAACTTATTCTAAAGTTCCCTCTACCTAAAGCCAGTCCTCACATCTTTCTCTATTTTCTATCTCTCCTCATGCCCTGTCTAAGCTCATTTTAGGAATATGGGAACAGGAATAAGTCATTCAACCCATTGAACCTGCTCCGCCATTTAATATGATCATAGCTGATTAGACACTTCAATGCCTTTTACACCCACTATCCCCAAAACCCTATTATTGTTCATCAGAAATCTATCAATCGCTGCTTTAAGCATGCTCAATGAGTGATCTTCCATAACCCTCTTGGGTGGGGAATCCTGAAGATTCCATGAGACTCGTGATAACAACAACTTACATTCATAGAACAATTTGGACTAATAAAATGTTCCAAGATAATGCAGAAGCATTATAAAGCAATGTGGCACTGAGCCACATGCAAAGGTATTAGGTCAGATGACCAAAATGTTAGGCAAGTAAGTAGATTTTAAAGACCATCTTGAAGAAGGAAAGGGAGATGGAGAGCATTTAGAGCTTGAAGCTATAGCAGTTGAAGTCATAGCTGCCAATGGTGGGGTGATTAAAAGGGTTTCACAAAGTGCCAGTGTTTGAGGGGTGCTGATATCTTGGAGGGTTGCAGGGCTGGAGGAGATTTCAGAGGTCAAGAGGGGTGAAGTCATGAAGGGATTTGAAAAAGAGGCTGAAAATTTTGAAACCAAAACAACATTTATTGACCAGGAGCTGGTGTAGGTCAGTGAACACAGGAGTGATAGAGGAACAGGACTCGGTGTGGGTTAAGACATGGACAGCAGAATTGTGGATGGATCGCTGGGTGTCATTATCAGTGTTGTTGTGTGAACAGGAAAAAGAACCATTGCAAGTGATCCCCTGAGATTGATTATTACTTGTATATCATTTCTTCCCATTCCCTCATTTCCTCTGGTTTCCTTCAAGGATCTATCCTTGGCCGCCTCCTATTTCTCATCTACATGCTGCCCATCAACAACAACATTTAAAGCACAGCATTTAGTTTTCACATGTATTGCAGTGATACCCAGCTCTATCTAACCACTATCTTTCTTGATTCCTGCACTGTTGCTAAACCATCCAACTGCTTATCTGATATCCAGTGCCTGATGATCAGGAATTAGTTTCAATTAAATGTTGGGAAGACTGAAGCTATTGTTTTCAGTCCTCACTGCAAACTTTGTTCCATAACTGGCAACTCCATACCTCTCCTTGGAACTGCCCAAGAACTTGCAGGTGCCCTGGCAGACATATTTAAAATGTCAGTATTCACGGGGGAGGTGCTGGGTGATTGGAGGGTGGCTCATGTTGTTCCGTCGTTTAAAAAAGGTTCCAAAACAAATCCGGGAAATCATAGGCCAGTAAGTTAGACGTCGATGGTGGGCAAGTTATTGGAAGATGTGATAAGGGATAGGATCTACAGATATTTAGATAGACAGGGACTTATTAGGGAGAGTCAACATAGCTTTGTGCGTGGTAGGTCATGTTTGACTAATCTATTAGAGTTTTTCGAGGAAGTTACCAGGAAAGTGGAGGAAGGGAAGGCGGTGGATGTTGTCTACCTGGATTTCAGCAAGGCCTTTGATGAGGGTCCTCATGATAGATTAGTTAGAAAGGTTCAGTCGCTAGGTATACATGGGGAGGTAATAAATTGGATTAGACACTGGCTCAATGGAAGAAGCCAGAGAGTGGTTGTGGAGGATTGCTTCTCTGAGTGGAGGCCTGTGACAAGTGGTGTGCTGCAGGGATCCATTGTTGTTGGTCATCTATATCAATGATCTGGATGATAATGTGGTAAATTGGATCATTAAATTTGCTGATGATACAGAGATTGGAGGTGTAGTGGACAATGAGAAAGGTTTTCAAAGCTTGCAGAGGGATTTGGACCAACTAGAAAAATGGCAAATGGAATTTAACGCAGACAAGTGTGAGGTATTGCAAGGACAAACCAAAGTAGAACGTACAGGGTAAATGGTAGGACTCTGAAGAGTGCAGTTGAACAGAGGGATCTGGGAATACAGGTACAGAATTCCCTAAAAGTTATGTCACAGGTGGACAGGCCCGTAAAGAGTGCTTATGGTACATTGGCCTTCATAAATCGGAGTATCGAGAATAGAAGTTGGAGTGTTATGGTAAGGTTGTATAAGGCATTGGTGAGGCCAAATTTAGAGTATTGTGTACAGTTTTGGTCACCTAATTACAGGAAGGATGTAAATAAGGTTGAAAGAGTGCAGAGAAGGTTCACAAGGATGTTGCCGGCACTTGAGAAGCTGAGTTACAGAGAGAGATTGAATAGGTTAGGACTTTATTCCCTGGAGCGTAGAAGAATGAGGGGAGATTTGATAGAGGTGTATAAGATTTTGATGGGTATAGATAGAGTGAATGCAAGCAGGCTTTTTCCACTGAAGCTAGAGGAGAAAAAAACCAAAGGGCATGGGTTAAGGGTGAAAGGAGAAAAGTTTAAAGGGAATATTAGAGGGGGCTTCTTCACGCAGAGAGTGGTGGGAGTGTGGAATGAGCTGCCGGATAAAGTGGTAAATGCGGGGTCACCTTTAACATTTAAGAAAAACTTGGACAGGTTCATGGATGAGAGGGGTGTGGAGGGATATGGTTCAAGCGCAGGTCAGTGGGACTAGGCAAAAGATGGTTCGGCACAGACAAGAAGGGCCAAAAGGCCTGTTTCTGAGCTGCAATTTTCAATGGTTCTAAGACTAAATCATGCATTTGCAAACTCAGTTTAATATATTACTCCAATATGAGTCTCCAACAACATATTGATGCCATCAAATAAGACCATCAATTTCCACTTCTGGGACTTTTCCTCTGCCTTTGATCATCTGCCACTGAAACTCCCATTCATGCCTTTGTTGCATCTCGACTTGTATATTCCGATGCACTCCTTAAACCTCTCCTCTCTACTTCACTCCTTTAAGATGCTCTTTAAAACTTAACTCTTTTATGAGTCTGCTAAGTCTCTGTCCTTGGTGCATTTTCTACATGGTGAGAACTGGGCAGGATAAAGGCTGAGCAATTTTCACCTTTGCTGTCTCAGAACTATCCTTGGCAAGATTAAGTCACCAACTCCTTGGTCTTGAGGCATGCTAATTCTATCACCATGCACTTGTTGCTAAGCTAACAATCTTTGTGTTGGCTCAAACACATTCATCAAATGGATGACGGCTTTCTACCCAAAGACCTTTCATGTGGTGAACTGGCCACTGTGTCACAACCTCCTGGGTGACGATACCTCTGCTATCAGGGCACCAGCAACCAAGGTATGAAGGACATTGACATTGATGACAGGGAGACAGTTGCTGGTAGCTCTGGAGGCTGACTGTTTAGTGAGACAGTAGAAAAGGCAGGCAGAAACCAAAAGTTAACTGATTGTGAAGAGGATCCACAGAAAATTGAGGCCACCAAATTGTGCATTTTCTCAGTCCACTGTCTTCCTCTCCAGCAAATGCATCAAATATCATAATGGGTTTTCTGAGTCACAGTAAGTGAAGCTTAATACAGAGTTGACTACCATGGCCCCAAACCATAATGTTACGAGACGAAAAGCTGCTGATATTTGGTGTTCTTTAGGAGGGTTATGCTTGCATTAGAAGCGAAAAATGAAAGGTGATCCTTTGGAAACATATGATTGAGAGGCTTAACCAGGTAAGTGCACAAGAGGATGCACAAGAGATGTTGGATATTGGAGGCAGGCAGCAACATGTTGGGCACTTAACCTTATTGAATGGTGGAGCAGGATTGAGGGACCAAATTACTTTTGTTAATCCTATTTCTTACGTTCTTATCAAACTTCAGGATGTTTTCATGTTGAAGCTCCTATATAAATATAAATTGCTGTTGTAACAATACTTTTATCATACATTTTTGGAGTTGGATGTCTGTCTGGAAGGTGACAATTTCATCATCATTTCATGTGGACTTTTGATTTGCAGCTATATTAATATGAAGCTTGGTGGCAGCTGAATTTTGTGTTTTATAGTCTGTAACATAACTATAATGTTGGCTTTTATGTTTAGGTTGGATTCGGGATCATCAAATTCCTCATCAGCTGACAGTTACAGTGACCGGTTGTTGAGTCGAACTAGTTCATACACACGCAGGGAGGATCGACTGTCATCCCTTAGTAAACTAGAACAGGAAGACACTGTAAAGGACTACAAGAAGGTAGATATTTGTGGTGGATTTTTGATGTTGGGTTCGAATGGTTTGTAGACTTTCGGGTATGACTGACAGCTTTGATATCTGAAAAATATGCTGTTTTTCCTTGTCTTAGCCTTGCTTTTTGTCCTCCAACACACTCCCATACACAGGCCCTTTCCAGCTTCAATTTTATTTTGTGAAGTTGAGGTTCGCAGTGAGAATACTACAATCTTTAAATCTGAACATTCTCTACTTTCATGAATCATTAAAAGACTGTAGAATTGCCTCTTGCTGAAAATTCTTGTATTCTCCTTTTTTAACCATGTTTCTCCCCCATTCAGTGGTCAAATACATTCATAAACATTGTAGACCTACATGCCAAATAAAAGAACTTAGTCACTAAAATATGTTGAGCTGCCGCGATGGACTAAATGTAGTGCAGAGCTCTTTCCTGATGCCAGATTTTTGAACAGCAGAATGATTCTCACAGTTTGATTCTAGCTCATTTACCTGGCAGTATATCTAATTTCCTGTCTCCAGAATATGTGAGAAAATTGAAGATCTTGTAATAAAATTAATAAAAACATGACAGCCAAATTTAAAAGTTTTGCAATCAATTTGGTATGGCTAACAAATAATATGGAATGGAGCACAAGTGTATTCATAGCAAGACCACAAATTAACAGTCAGAAACTATTAACACACAGCATTAAGAATACATTGTGTAGGGAAATCCATTTTATAGTAAAATTTTTATAGTAAAATCTTGGAAATTTTCAGGCATATTTTAAACAATTAGCCATTTCAGTTTCCAATGAGGAAGCAAAATATTAAGATGTCTTTATTCTGGGAGAAGCCTTGACTAGTGTGGGGCTCCAACATGTTAAGTGAGATTTTCCTCGCACCCACCGTATATTTCGTGGTGGCAGCCCGTCATTGGCTGGCGGCAGGATCTTCTGCTCCACCACTGTCAATGGGATTTCCCTTTGAATGAACCCCCTGCTGCAGGCAAATCCGTGGTAGGGTTCTCCACTGGTAAGACTGGAAGATCCAGCTGGCATGAATTAATTTTGTAGTTATTAGATTTTGAGAGCCTCTTTCTGCTTTGTTATGAATTCCTTTCTAGAATGTCTTAAATATTGACCTGTCGGAGGTACTCTGCATATGTTTGTTCACACCAGATGTTAATTTATTATTGTGAAAGTATCATTGTTGCAAGGCTTGGAGGATGTCTAATTTTATATTGGAGCCTTGATGCAGACACGCAGCATTTCCGACATTGCAGCTATTTTTAAAATGACCAAACAAACTCAAGTTGTGCAAGAGGAAAAGCATGTTGCACCGATGTGACTGCTAGTCAGGAACAATTCTGGGACTGTCTGAATATTTGGAAGTTCAACCTGGGCATATTTGATCTCTATCTAAAGGATTGATAATGGACAGTTTAGACTTGTTGATTTGAAACCAAATCCCAGGGGTGAGAGGGCAACATTAGCCACTTAATATTTAGTATATAATATTTACATTGGACTTCAAAACTTAAGGGGAAGGAATAAAATCAGGAAGATCTTTTCCAAAACTGTCAATTAATAATTAATAGGTCGCTAAGTCATCTGATCATAGGAGTTATGAAAATTAGGCATCTTTACAGAAGGCTGCAAATGATTTAAAACATTTTTACCTCTCAAGTATACTTGCATACAATTTCAGTGGCTTTGTGGTTTGTGTTAACTTCATCATAAATGTAATTGCTCCTTTAACTCCATATATAGTAACGAGTCATCCTGCTGAGCATTCCATCTGTAAACAGATATAAATCATCCTTGTTGGCTTCAGGATTAAAAAGAATCAGTGAAAGAAGTGGTCTGTTCTGAGATCTTTAAATAGACATAGCCCATGCATAACACGATCACTTCAGATAATCTTTGTCACTGCTCTAATTGCTGGGAAATACTTACGCAAATTTGCATCATGGTCGAGAAAAATACTTACAAAAAGTCAATATTTCTGCTCATTATTTTCATTCAAATGTGCAGCTATTCTCTTTCCTTCTCTATCATGCCATCTTTGCCGATCTTTCCCTTGCCCCTCCTTCCTGTCTGCCTGAAAGTGAATGTCTCTGTAAGTAGCAAAATTTAAATTTAAATAATCACAGGAAGTAAATTCCTCATGTAGCTCTTCTACTTTATTATTATCTTTGAAGAGTTTTTGAAAAGTATGTACCAAAGTAGAACGTACAGGGTAAATGGTAGGACTCTGAAGAGTGCAGTTGAACGGAGGGATCTGGGAATACAGGTACAGAATTCCCTAAAAGTGACGTCACAGGTGGATAGGGTCGTAAAGAGTGCTTTTGGTACATTGACCTTTATAAATTGGAGTATCGAGTATAAAAGTTGGACTGTTATGGTAAGGTTATAAAAGGCATTGGTGCGGCCGAATGTATTGTGTACTGATTTGGTCACCTAATTACAGGAAGGATGTAAATAAGGTTGAAAGAGTGCAGAGAAGGTTCACAAGGATGTTGCCGAGACTTGAGAAGCTGAGTTACAGAGAGAGATTGAATAGGTTAGAACTTTATTCCCTGGAGCGTAGAAGAATGAGGGGAGATTTGATTGAGGTATATAACATTTAGATGGGCATAGATAGAGCAAATGCAAGCAGGCTATTTCCACTGAGGCTAGGGGAGAAAAAAACCAAAGGGCATGGGTGAAGGGTGAAAGGAGAAAAGTTTAAAGGGAATATTGGGGGGGCTTCTTCACGCAGAGAGTGGTGGGAGTGTGGAATGAGCTGCCAGATAAAGTGGTAAATGTGGGGGTTACTTTTAACATTTTAGAAAAACTTGGACAGGTTCATGGATGAGAGGGGTGTGGAGGGATATGGTCCAAGTGCAGGTCAGTGGGACTAGGCAAAAGATAGTTCGGCACAGACAAGAAGGGCCAAAAGGCCTGTTTCTAAGCTGTAATTTTCTATGTATTTAAAAGAAAATGCCTAGTAGAATACTGCATGTGAAGGTAACATTTACTACTTAAATTAATTCTAAATTTAGTTTATTTAATCATTGATTTTATTTTGCAGTTATATGAAGAGGCCTTGACTGAAAATGAGAAACTTAAAGCCAAACTTCAAGAGACACAGCTTGAACTCACTGAAGTAAAAGCACAGCTAGAGAAAGCTACACAGGTTCTGAGAGATTTTCATGAAAACTTTCTTAAAATTTTGAATGCATTGCTATAAAAAAATCCTGTTGTTAATTTAGCACAAACTAATGTAGGTGTTTGTTTCAGAAGCAAGAACGAATTTCTGATAAGTCTTCAATGCTGGAGATGGAGAAAAGGGTAAGTGATGCCACCCCTGCCCCCAGCATCCTAACAGAAATTTCTAAGCATGTACAAATTGCCCAGGCAAAAATCTCTTTGTTAGTTTTTCAGCAATTTAAACCCCCCAATTGAAACTTTTCAACAAATCTCTAATGATAACAGCTAATCACCCTGTACAGGTAATATGCAAGAAAAACTTGATTGTAAGTGATAAAAGATATTTTGCTCCTTTATTTCTAAAGCTTTATATTAAGCAAAACAAAGATGATAACATCAGATATTAGAAATCTTTCCCTATAATTTGCCACAAGAACATTTTGAGGGTAGAATAATAAACAACATAGAAGTTTTAATTTATGCCTGAGTAATTCCATAGATTTGAGAACAAAATCATGGAGTGAACAGAATGCAGAAGTATATCATGAACCGAGCAGGGTGGGCTGAAATTAGGGGCATATTGCAGATATTCCGAGTCATCACAGAATTGCCCATTAGCAAAGATCCCTGTTGGGTGCTTGTGAGGTAGGCATGTTTCCAGGCTACCTTGCTACTTCTGCCAGCTTGCATCTGTTAGACTGAGTGAATTTGCACACCTACTAAAGGCCCACATAATTATGGACTCGAAAGGAACAGAGAAACTAAGGATTTTATATTTCTGGGATTACCTTCTGTATGCTGTCGACTGTTCCAGTCATGATCCGTTAACTTGCTGATAGCTGTATGTTGGCCTTGAAAGCAGAAGTGAAAGTTGGAACAAAAGTGCATTTTTAAAGTTAAGACCAGAAATGCTTGTCTATTTTTGTTGTTCTAACATGAAGTTTAATTGGTCTTTAACAGGAAAAACGAGCTTTGGAAAGGAAAGTTTCAGAAATGGAGGAAGAACTAAAGGTATGATGTGGTTTTGGCTCTTCATTATGTAAGCATGAATGGCATTTCCCATGAGAAAGTGTTTAATGTAGTCCATTGTGCAAGCAATTAGGTGAAGAACATACTTCATTATTGATGTTAAGTACTTGGTACACACTTTGGCCTCCTAGTAAGGTGTATTAGCAATTCTTAACCTAGATTTCTAAAAATTGTGCTTTTCCCCATTAAGTTGATTGTTTTTTTTATGTGGATAAAACCAGTCTAACTGGAAAATCACAGGAATGGGTCATTTCTTCTGTTGTGTAACACTAACAGCTAAGTATTGTTCTCAACTCAAGACCCAGAAAAAAACACCCATTTATGAGGGAGGAGCCAGCTGAGTGACTATTTCTCATTCCAAACTATTCCTGAGGGTCTTAAAACTGATGACTGTTCTGATTGAGAGGGAGAGCATTAACTTTTAAAAAATAAATTCAATCTTCTGGAATTTTTTGAGGATGTGACCAGTGGAGGGGACAAGGGATGAATCAGTGAATGTTATGTATCTGGACTTTCAAACGGCTTTTCACTAGGTCCCACACAAGAGATTAGTGAGCAAAGTTGAAGCTTACGGGGGTATTGGGGGTGATGTATTGACATGGTTGGCAGACAGGAAACAGAGTGGGAATAAACAGGTCCTTTTTGGAGTGGCGGGTACTGCAGGGTTCAGTGCTGGGACCCCAACTGTTCACAATATACATTAATGATTTGGATGAAGGAATTGAATGCAATATCTCTAAATTTGCAGACAACACTAAGCTGGGTGGCAGTGTGTGCTGTGAGGACAATGCTAAGAGGCTGCAGGGTGACTTGGACAGGCTGACTGGGCACATACTTGACGAGTACAATATAATGTGGATAAAATGAGGTTATCCACTTTGGTAGCAAAAATCAGGAAGGAAGATCACTATCTGAATAGTGGCAGTTTAGGAAAAGAGGAAGTGCAATATGACCTGGGTGTCATGGTGGAACAGTCATTGGAGGTTGGCGTGCAGATGCAGCAGGCGGTGAGGAAAGCTTGCCTTCCGGTGAGGAAAGGTTGGCATGCTTGCCTTCTTAGCAAGAAGATTTGGTAGAGAAGAAAGGATGTCTTGCTGAAGTTAAATGGGGCCTTGGTGAGGTCACACCCTGAGTATTTTGTGCAGTTTTGGTCTCCTGGTCTGAGGAAGGACATTCTTGCTATTGAGGGAGTCCAGCGAAGGTTTACAGAATGGCAGGACTGACATATGAAGAGGGACTCGATTGACTGGACCTTTACTCCTTGGAATTTAGAAGAATGAGGGAAGATATCATAGAAACATATAAAATCCTCTTGGGACTAAACAGGCTAGATGTGGGAAGAATGTTCCCGATATTGGGGAAGTCCAGAACTAGGGGTCACAGTCTAAGAATAAGGGGCAAGCTATTCAAGACTGAGATGAGGAAAAACTTCTCCACTCAAGAGTTGTGAACCTGTGGAATTCTCGACCACAGAAAGCTGTTGGGGCCAGTCTGTTTCTCGTGTTCAAGTTGGAGCTGGACATGGGCCTTGCAGCTAAAGGGATCAAGGGGTATGGAGAAAAAATGGGAGTGGGATACTGGAAGTGCATGAATAGCCATGATCATATTGGACGGTGGTGCAGGCTCAAAGAGCAGAATGGCCTACTTCTGCACCTATTTACTGCATGTCTATGTTAAACTTCCAGTTAGTATCTGAAAGAAATTACACCATAAGATTTCAGGCTTTATCAAAAACGTTTACCTGCAGGTAAATTAAGCAAAGCAAATATTATTAATTCAACACTTAATCTTTACTTTTTAACCCCAAAAATCTTAGCAGGACACTTCTTGTTCTAACTTTATGTCTACTTGAGTCTCCTGTACATCACAGGATCTTCAGGGTCATTCTGTGCTTAGGACATTGAATGGAATTTGTGGAGAGACCAAAGACTGGCTTCAATCTACCAAGTTTTTCTCTACATTTGGGAAAGTGCATGACATTCCAAAAGTAACAAACTAAAATTGCTATATCTGGATGTTAACATGCAATGCTATTGAAATAGTTTGTGCTTTGTGAATTGTTCGTACAGTTCATCTTTGGTAGGATAATTTAGTGTACTCCCAAGATCCTTGAGCTTAGTTTATAAAGCTTTGTGGGAAAATCTGAATTTGAACACATAGAATCAATAAATGAATTGCACAGTGAGCTAAACTGTGGGAGCCCTCAAGGGATTGAGGCAAATGAAGGACCCAACACTGATATCAGAGAATACCTTGAAATTGATGAGTACAGGAAAAGCACCAGGCATAGAAAGCTAGCAACATAACGTCTAAAATCTTTTGGAGAATCAGAATTAGAAGTGATAACAGAAATTTGTGATCAAACATATGACAAAGGATACATTCCAAGCAACTTGAGAAATTCATTATTAAGTAACCTAAAAACCTAAAGCAATGGAGTTGATTTAGAATTGTAAACTTAAATAATCTCATTAAACTGACCTTAAAAATTATTGCAGAAAGCAATGACATATTTGAAGTTGTTTAAGTTTATTTATTATTGAGTGTCACAAGGAGCTTACATTAACACTGCAATGAAGTTATTGTGAAAATCCCCTAGTCACCACACTCCAGCGCCTGTTTGGGTACACTGAGGGAGAATTTTGCACGGCCAGTGTACCTGAGCAGCACATCTTTCGGACTGAGAGGGGAAAACTGGAGCATCTGGAGGAAACTGGAGCACCTAGTGACCCATGCCGAGAATCAAATCTAGGTCCATGGTGTTGTGAGGCAGCAGTGCTAACCACCGTGCCACTCCAACTTTTGGACCTGGATTTGGATTTGGACCTGGAGTAGGAACAACAGAGAGAATATTAATCCTAAATACAATTTTGGATAAAAATCTAGAGATAAACACAAGAATAGGTTCTTAATAGACTATTAAAAAAACATTAAATCATGTTTGTTGCCAAAACCTAATACATATGCCATTGAAATGTGACATTGACAGTAAAGATTAGATTTATCCAGAGCCTATACTGAGACCACATAGCGAGCATTAGACTAGAAGATGGATGATTTGACATTTCAAGACTGCAATAAGACTGTGTACTTTTGCCAACATTATTCAATCTGTACACACAACAAATATTCAGAGAATTAGATGTATTAACAAGGGTAAAAGTTGGATGACGACACCACACTGTTTGCAGAATCAGAAGAGGCCCTGCAAAATATCATAAATCAAGTAAAATCTAGAAGTTTAGTATATCAATTGAGCATGAACACCAAAAAGACAAAAACAATGGAAGTTAGGAGGAAAACATTAAAGAAACTAGAGTGAAGATTTTAAGTGGATGTTGGAAAAAGTCGATAAACCTATCAGTGCAGTTTCAGAAAAAATGGAGGAATCACTGATATGTTGTTTGCAGTTAGAAAGCTCCAGGAGAAATGCCAAGAACAGAATATAGATCTCTAAACCACATTTGCCAAGTTGACCAAAACCTTTGACATGGTCAGATATGAAGGTTTTTGGAAAATATTAAAGAAATTCATCAGTGATTCTGATGCTCATATGTGAGCACGATAGCATTCTCACAAATGTCCTGCATGATGGTGAGACTTTGGCCCCTTTTTTTTATTTTCGTTCATGGGATTTGGGCATTGCTGAGTCAGCCACATCTTTGTGAATCTAGAGTCACGTGCAGGTCAGACCAGGTAAGATTGGCAGATTTCCTTCTCTAAAGAACGTTAGTGAACCAGTAGGTTTTTTGCAATAACCAACAATAGTTTCATGGTTATCTTTAGACTTTTAATTCCAAATTTTTATTGCATTCAAATTTCACCATTGGTTGGCACAGTGTTTAGCACCAAGTTTCTCAGCACCAAGGAGCCAGTTTGATTTCAGCCTTAAGAGATTGTGTGGAGTTTGCATGTTGTCCCTGAGTTTCCTCCCACGGTCCGAAGTTGTGCAGGTTAGTTGGATTGGCCATGTTAAATTGCTCCTTACTATCTAAAGGTGTGTAGATTAGCAGATTAGCCATGGTAAATGTACAGGATACAGGGATAGGGCAGGGTTGGGCTTGGGTAAGAAGCTCTTTCAGAGAATTGGTGTAGACTCGATGAATCAAATGGCCTCCTTCTGCTCTGTAGGGTATTCTGTGGCCATCATGGAAATTAAACCCGGCCTCCTGAACATTTCCCTGGTTTTTTGGCTTGCGGGTCCAACGACAATGCCACCATGTCACTTTCTCCCCATTCACCAATAGCGTTGAACAGGGCTGCATGCTCGCACCAACCCTGAACATATTTTTCGATATGTTCTCCAGTGCTTTCCAGGATGATGATTCTGGCATCAAAAGCAGATATCCCTGGAAGGGAAGTTGCTCAATCTGAGACAACTCGAGACAAAGACCAAGGTCTCCAAGGACATACTTTGCAATTTCTTGTTTGCTGATGATGCACCAGTTAAAGGTTCGGAGCTGGACAGGCAATGTAACATTGGCTTCTCCAATGTATGTAACAACTTTAGCCTCTTGATCAGCATGAAGAAAGCAAATGTACCAGGTTTCAAACCCAAGGTTACAGTCCATACCAAGCCATATTTTTGCTTTGATTTGATTGATTGTTGTCACATGTATTAGAATACAGCGAAAAGTATTGTTTCTTGCGTGCTATACAAAACAAAGCATGTTGTTTGTCCATCGTCTTCGATGAGGACCTCGACACAATTAGTCATTTTGAAGCTGGATGCAATGTGTCCAAGGATGACTGATCAGGCCAATTCGGGCACGGAATGTCTTGGCACATATTGGTCAGACTTGTGTAGGCACTGCAGTCGTTGTCGCTGGTGGCTCTGGACTTGCACATCTCGCGCTTAAGTTGTGCTTCAGTAATGCACCTTGCTTCATAAGCTTGACAGCCCTTGTAGATGAGGCAGCGCCAGGTAGGGTGGTTTTGTGCCAGCGTTTCCCAGGTGGTCGTGTCTATGTCAAGCGACTTCAGGGAGGCCTTGAGTATGTCTTTGTAATGTTTCTTCTGCCCTCCATGCGAGCGTCTTCCAGCAGACAGTTCCCCAAAAAGGAGCTGCTTGGGTATGCGCTCGTTTGGCATACGGATGACATGACCTGCCCACCGGGTCTACGCTCTCATCAGCAGTGTGTGGACTGATGGTAGACTTGCTGTAGAGAGAACTTTAGTGTCTGATACTTTGTCTTGCCATTGGATGGGTAATATTCTGCAAAGACAAGTCATGTGGAAATGATTGAGCTGTCTTGCATGCCTTCAGTACTCAGTCCACATTTCACAGACATACAGGAGAGTAGTGAGTACCACGGCGCTGTAGACCTTCAGTTTTGTTGCTGGGCTGATTCCTCAACATTCCCACACAGTGGAGTCAGTCGACCGAAAGCAGAACTTGCCTTTACAATTCTGCAGTTAACTTCTGTATCAGTAGTCATTGCTCGGGAGCGGGTGTTGCCAAGATAAATGAACTGGTCCACTGCCTGTAGCTTCTGCCCTTTGATTGTGATTATGGGTTCTATGTACGGTACATGACTTCAGTCTTTTTAATGTTGATGGTGAGTCCAAAGTTGTCACAAACTGTGAAAAATTTGTCCATACCGATTTGCATCTCTGGCTGTGAGCCAGTATACAGGGCACAGTCTTCAGTAAAGAGAAAGTCTCTCAGAACAGTCTCCTTCACTTTGGTAATAGCTTGAAGTCTCCTCAGGTTGAAGAACTTGCCATCCACTCTGTACTTGAAGCTGATTCCAGCAACACTGTCCTGGAAGGCATCATTCAGCATGGCAGTAAACATCAAGCTGAACAGTGTGGGTGCGAGCACACAGCCCTGTTTGATGCCATTGCTGAGTGGGAATGCCTCAGAGGATTCTCCGCCATATAGGGCTAACGGGAGGACTTTGAATAGTGTGGATGAACAGAGGGATCTAGGTGTGTGTGTACATAGATCCCTGAAAGTTGGGAATCAAGTAGATAAGGTTGTTAAGAAGGCGTACGGTGTCTTGGCGTTTATTGGTAGGGGGATTGAATTTAGGAGTCGCAGTGTAATGTTGCAACTGTACACTACTCTAGTGCGGCCGCACTTGGAGTACTGTGTGCAGTTCTGGTCCCCGCATTACAAGAAGGATGTGGAGGCGTTGGAGAGGGTGCAGAGGAGGTTTACTAGGATGTTGCCTGGTATGGTGGGGAGGTCCTATGAGGAGAGACTGAGGGATTTAGGGTTGTTTTCGTTGGAAAGAAGGCGGCTAAGAGGGGATCTTATTGAAACATATAAGATGATTAGAGGTTTAGATAGGGTGGATAGTGATAGCCTTTTTCCTCGGATGGAGAAAGCTAGCACGAGGGGGCATGGCTTTAAATTAAGGGGGGGTAGCTACAGGACGGATGTCAGGGGTAGGTTCTTTACCCAGCGGGTGGTGAGGGATTGGAATGCCCTGCCTGCTGCAGTTGTAAATGCGTCTAGTTTGGGGGCGTTTAAGAGATCTCTGGATAGGTTTATGGACGAAAAGGGATTGGTATAGGCTAGTGGGTCATTGTTTTTGTAACTGGTCGGCGCAACATCGTGGGCCGAAGGGCCTGTTCTGCGCTGTAATGTTCTATGTTCTATGTTCTATCCAGTACTCTGGCCGTCATGCCATCATGGAACTGAATGAATTTGGGGAGGCAGCCGAACTTTGACATGATCTTTCACAAGCCTTGTCGGCTGACAGTGTCAAAGGCTTTTGCAAGGTCAACAAAGGTTGTGTAGAGCTCGCAATTCTTCTCCTGACACTTCTCCTTAAGTTAGCTCGCAGCAAAAATCATGTCAGTGGTTCTGTGACCTTTGCGGAATCCACACTGTGACTCTGGAAGCAGGTCCAGCTCCTGATGAGTGACCAGACGATTTAGCAGGACTCTTGTGAGGGTTTTTCCTGTGATGGAGAGCAGTGAGATACCTCGGTGATTGTCGCATACTTGCCGATTGTCCTTCGTCTTGTAGAAGTGGCCTTGGTCACTCTGACAGCCTGCCTGTCTTTTCTCCTGACAGTGACATAGTCGATAAGATGCCAGTGCTTAGAGTGGGGGTGCATCCAGGAGGTCTTGTTACGGATAGGCAGACGGAATGTTGGAGTTTGTGTGCTGCACAGGTCTTCATTAAGAGTAGGCCGTTACTGTTATACTTGCCCAATCCGTGCCTCCCAATGACTCCCTGCCAGATTGCAGGGTCACACCCTGCAATTTATATCACCAGGCAAGATCAGCTTGTTGGTACTGCTCACTGCTGATAGTAAGGCATCTAGTTCTTCGTAGAACTTGTCTTTCATCTTGTCCGGGTTGTTCATTGTGGGGGCATAGGTGCTGATCAGGGTGGCTTGACTTCCGTTCTGTAGTGGAAGCTGCAATGTCGTAAGCCAGTCGTTCACACCCTCGGGTAGACCAGCAAGTTTCCAAACAAGGCGACTCCTGATGGCAAATCCAACTTCAGCATCACGACGCCCATCGTTGCTGTGACCGCGCCAGAAAAAAGTGTATCCACCTCCAGTTTCAGTCAACAGCAAAATGAGTTTCACTCAGGGCTGCAATACCAATGTTGTAACTTGCAAGCTCTCTGGCGACTAAGGCTATTCTTCTCTCTGGCCTGCCTGCTGTAGGGTGTCCAGAAGCATGCACACGTTCCAGGTGCCAATGGTGAGTGGTGTCACCGTGTGTTTTATTTCGTTTGTTCGACCACAAGATGGGATCCCCGCCAGCTGTGGTAAACTGGCCAGGGTGTAGTGAAGCAGGCAATGTTTAGGGCACCTTTTCTAGCCCCTTCCTCATTCTATGGAAGTGAGCAGTGCGTTCCTGAAGAGGACTGCTCAGTCGCCCAGGTAGACACCGAGTTTCACTGCTGCTTCGGTCAGCAAAAAACGACCATTAGACCTGAGCCGCCTGTGTGCAGGTCTGTGACTACAGCTCCTAGTGCATCCGCACCTGCTGCTTCGTCGCTCGCCCATTGTCACAGGACTTCAAAGGTTGAACAAGATGGTGGTAGTGTTGAGACTAGCGCTTGATTTGGATTAAAATAAGGAAGAGTTGCGCAGCGACAGCCTCAGTCTGTCTTCCCAATTCCCATCTGGATCCAGTGGTCAAGATAACTGGAGATGGGACTAGGTGCAGTGGATGACCAGGATGACTTCTGTATCTTGTCCTGCTCTTCGCATTCCGTGACACTTGCAGAAACCGCCTTCTTGACTGTTGTACCTTCCATTGATCCCATCCGCTCAATCCGCCGGAGTCTGTCTTCACGTGGTGGGATAGACATCTCCCTATCTCACCGAGGGTTGAGTCCTGTTGGCTACTCTCACCTGGTGTAGTCGACTTGTCAATGCCGTTGCCCGGGGTGTAGCTGCTGTCACATGCAAATAGCCAACGGGAGCCACAGGTGAGAGCTGAGTGCCAGGTGGCTACAAAAGGTGGAAAGGACGTGACATGTCCCCCACCAGAGATACTACCCCTCCCTGACACCCCATACACCCTACAAAACAAAGCATACCATCCATAGGGAAGAAGAGCGGGTGCAGAATGTAATGTTACAGTTATAGCTAGGGTGTAGATGATCAACTTAATGCAGGGTAGGTCCATTCAAAAGTTTGATGGCAGCCAGGAAGAAGCTGTTCTTGAGTCGGTTGGTGTGTGACCTGAGACTTCTGTGTCTTTCTTCCACTGGAAGAAGGCGGAAGAGACTATGTCGAGGTGTATGGAGGAACCAGGACAGGTTGTTGGTGATCTTAACAGCTTGAAACTTGAAGCTCTCAACCATTTCCACTTCATCCCCATTGATGTAGACAGGGCCATTTCCTCCACTGTGCTTCCTGAAATTGATGATTTACCTCCTTTGATTTACTGACATTGAAGAAGAGATTATTGTCATTACACCAATTCACCAGATTCTCTCTCTTTTCTGCACTCCGTCTCACCGTTGAGATCTGACCCACTATAGTAGTGTCATCAGCAAATGTGAAAAACAATTTGGAGGCGGTTTGGCCACACAGTTCTCGGTGTACAAGGAGTACAGTGAGAGACTGAGGACACAGTTTTGCGGGGCACTGATGTTGAGGACAATTGTGGAGGAGGTGTTATTGCCCATCCTAACTGATTGTGTCTGTGCTGCTAAGAAAACATGGTGGCATCCTCTTTATACAAAGAAAAGCTGCTGCTTTTTGCTCAGTGCGTCAGTACACAATATTTTGCAGAGTTAGAACATAGAACACTACAGCACAAACAGGCCCTTCGGCCCACAAGTTGCGCCGACCATATCCATACCTACCAGGCCTATCTATAGCTCTCAATCCCATTAAATCCCAAGTACTCATCCAGAAGTCCCTTAAAAGACCCCAGCAAGTTTGCCTCTACCACCACCAACGGCAGCCGATTCCACTCACTCACCACCCTCTGAGTGAAAAACTTTCCCCTGATATCTCCTCTGTTGAAAAACTTACCCCTGACATCTCCTCTGTAGTTGGAGCAGAATGGAGAACCAAATTAGCATGATAGCATCATGTATTGATCTCTAACATGCAGCACTGTGCTTCCTAACATCTTTTTATATTGCTCACAAGACAATTTTTTTTTGGGTCTGTCATAATCAATGTCTGAGGATCCCATTAGTAAAATAACTTGTTTCAGAGATGTCCACTTCCATTTTAAGAAAATAAACAGGCAATCATTTGGAAGGTGCATAAATAAAGGCTTCTTAATAATTGCGGCTTCTTAATAATTGCAGCCTCTTAATCAACATGTGCAGGAATTCTCATTTAGTCTTTGCTTTCATTACATGTTAGCCATAAAGGAATGACATCAATGCATTGCAAAAAAGTTCAGCCTTTTATGTTCCATAATATAATTCATTGTTCTTTGCCTTTTGAATTATAGGGAACAACAACTAGATTTCCTAGTTTATGCAGAAGTATAGCACATGATTGTCATGCAGCAAATTTCCAACTTTACTGGTACATGATACCTTTTTTTAAAGAGAGCAGCAAAACCACTTATTAAATGTGGAAAGACTTTTCCTCTTTCAGAGCAGTGGACTTGGTCATTGGTTAATAGTAAGAAGTCATACCAATCTGAGAGTTTGTGAAGCAGATAAGCTGTGCATTTTGTTTTTTTGAAGTTGTTTTAGAAGTCCTGTGAGAAAATTCTAATTCTGTCGTCCTTCAAAGATTATTCTTTACAATTTGTCTAGTCAGTTCAACTTTGATTTTATTAGTATGGGGTTAATGCAATAAAGCCACTCCAGACATCATAAACACTGTTATTACTGCGATGTTAGAAATTGTTTCAGGACTGCAAACTTCCTTTTGGTGAGAGTAGGAAATGTCTCAGAAATGTTTGCATTTGTATAAGGTTATTAATCTTGCCATGATGTAGAATGAATAAGGATTATTGATTGTTTGTCACATCAGTAGTTTAAATCATTATTGGATGCTTTGAGTGGCATGCTGAATTTGGAATAACGTACTTTCACGTCTGTCGACTGAAATTAAATCCGGCGTAGACTGTGGGATCAAGTTGTCTCTCTGGTGGCTGGAAAAATCTTCCAAATCAAATGAATTATCTCAAGCCACATACTGCTAGATACAATTCAACATTCATAATACACTTATAAACTTATTTTCTTTCATTCTTTCCTCTAATGTGTGAATTCAAATGTCACATCTGTACATAGGAGATAGAATTGAAATTGGGGATTCAAGCACAGCAAGAGAAATAACATTGAAGAAATGGAACTTTAACGCACTTTTAAACGTGTACCTCCTGTACGACTGTTTGTTTCCTTGTTAGGATACCTCTTATTTTCTTTAAAATGAGCTTATTGAGAACCATCAGACTAGTCACCTGTAATCCAGAAATACTGTTGGATTACCTTATCATCATCACCACCTTCCATTTTTATTATTTTCCAACAGAAATTAAGTGTCTCTCATTTGTGTAAGGAAATCAACGCCAATTAGGAAGGAGGAGATTGAGAAGAATGGTCAAAAAGATAAGGATGGCACAGTCTGCCTGGGTTTCCTCAGGGTGCTCCAGTTTCCTCCCACACTCCAAAAATGTGCAGGTTAAGTTGATTGGCCATTCCAAATTGCCCCTTTGTGTCCCAAGATGTGTAGATTAGGAGGATTAGCAGGGTAAATAGGGGATGGAGCCTATGTAAGATGCTTTATTGGAGAGTTGGTACAGGCACGATGGGCTGAATGGCCATCTCCTGCACTGTAGGGATTCTGACTTGGGGAACTTTAAGGTGTTGATGAGGTAGCTTGGAAGGACCTAAAGGATCAGGAGAAACATTTTTATATAAAAGACATTAAAAAAATCATGGGTTGTCATCAGATATTTTGTTTGGGGTGTAAATTTATGGTTGACAGGTGGCGTTAAAAAATGGATGCTTTCAAATCAGAACGCAAGAGAGCATTAGTCATTTGTTTGAGAAGAAGAATTCAGTGAGTATTTGTGTAGGCCAACATTGAGCATGTTAGTAGTCAGAATGGGTTATCTCTCTGGCACTCACCAAAAGAAAGATACAAGTTTTGGAAGGACCTGAAAGTAGAGGGGTTAAAGAGGAAGCATTTTTTTTTCTTCTTTATATACAGTGATATATTTCTTTCCAAAGGAAATACTCTTTTTTAAAAAAACATGCTGGTGAAGTAAAAGGGATGCTAATCCCTCTTAACATTCCCTTAACATAACATACACTAATGGCATTTTAAGTACAACACTGTTTTTGTCATATGAATCTTGGTGCTGTTTTGCATCTGTGTTAATTACTAAACCATATTTTGTTCCAAAACAATGTACTGTGCACTTAATTGAAGTTCTTTTCTGTGTCCAAAAATAAATTTAATTACAGCTTTTCAAATTCTAAATAATTTTTATTATTAAAGAGCTGCAGTTACTTACCTATATATTGCAAGTAAAGTATATGTTGACTTGGTGAGATAAGCTTCTACGTCCTGGTGCTGCATTCTAGAATTGCCCTCCTACACTTTTTTTTGGACTGACTATTTATTGCACAGTTAGTTGTTGGACATAAAATATTCTATAGTTCTGACGGTAGGAGCAAGGTCCATATATAGTATTAACTGGAAAATATGTTAGTAATATATTGTACAATCTTATTTCTTGCTACGCCTACAGAACAACTCTTCCTTGCAGAGGCAGGGAGTGAATTCAATTAGCTTCAACAACACATCTTGGTATTGTGTTCTTAATTCATTGTGATAAAGTGCTGTTTCCTAATAAGTGCTTTAGACTCCTGTCAAAAGACCCACACCCACCAGTTGTGTCTCAACAAGGTAGTCTTCCAAAATAGCTTATTGGGTAATCACTTAAAATCATTAGGATTGCAATCTACCTGAAAAATAGATTATTAAATCAAAAATTAAGTTGTAGAGGTGTCTGCAACTGTAAAGACTTCCACTGTTGAATTGCTAGAGGTTGCTTTTAGTAAAATGAATTGGGTAGTTGGGAGATGGGAGTTTCTTTAATTCTCTTTCAAGAAACTGCAGTTTTTTTTAACCTGGTTGATTTCAGTGATCTGGTATTTGTTCATGTTACATCCCCACCCCCCAAGATGTTAAGTTCTTCCATGCTTCTCTGAAGATCATAGAATCCCTCCAGTACAGAAGGAGGCCATTTGGGCTATCGAGTCTGCACCAACCACAATCCCACCCAGGCCCTATCCTCATAACTCCACATATTTACCCTGCTAACCCCCTGCCACTGGGGTCAATTTAGCAATATAGAGAATAAATCTAACCTGCACATCTTTGGAAGAAACCAGAGCATCCGGAGGAAACCCACACAGACGCTGGGCAGATGTGCAAACTCCGCAGACAATGACCCAAGGTCAGAATTGAACCTGGGTCCCTGGTACTAACCACTGTGTCACCTGCTGCCCCAAGATGTTTGTAGAAGCTAAGATAGCTGCTGTAAAAATGTGAAATCATCTCCCAAATAAGGCTTCAACATTTCAAATGGCTCTTCTCTCACCTTTGGGTTTTAACTTTTGTCTTGACCGAGATACAATTTGCATTCTTACGATGACCTATCAACAATTATGGTTCATTATGACAAGACCATAATGAACCATAATTAAATTAAGGATTATCTTTTGTCCCCTCAGAGGTCAGGACTCGGTCTGAAATCCACAATTCTGTCTGGTAGCTTGGAGCCATCTTGAAATGGTTTTTAAACTCAATCCATAGTTTTTTTTAAAAAACGACCTCGAGAACGGCTTTTCTAAGCATTTGTAATATAACTGTGCACTATAACAAGTGGATATTTACATGTGTCATAGAGTTGCAGGTAATTGTATTGGAACAGAATGCATCATAATTTTCCTATGAAGAATTTATTGGTAACATTTTGGGCGCTTTCTATATTTTCTACTTTGTGCTTCAAATTGATTCATAACATCACTTGGATGTTGTGCTAGAATTATTGTGTGCATAGTTGAAAGCCAGCTTCTGTGGATAATGTTTCTGCAATTACACAGGACATTAGCACCAGATTCTTGAGGCACAAGGGATTTAGAAGTGGTTCGGAGCTCCGTTTTCTATCTCATTCAGTCTGCATTTACACAAACATAGTAAAGCACCCTTAAATCTTTCACCCATTTGATTTTAAAAATCTCTCAAAATACCATTTCTATATTGAGCAAGAAAGACCATGTAGATGATGAGCTGTTAATTATCCTTTACTTATTTTGATCATGGGTTTTACTTATCCAAATCTTTGCCATAGAGTATAAAACATGGCAAAGGGATGAAATCAAAAACACCACAGTAGAGATTCATAAGAGGTAAAGTTATAATTGATTTATTGGTCCACTTGCCACCGTGAGACATTTGTTATAATTTCTTAACGTCTAGGACTTTCACCCAGTTTAGGAAATTGGTGGGATTGCTGCTCAAACAGTTTAATGAACTCAATAAAAGTATGTAACAACCGATTCAAAAACAGCTGCCATCAGATGTTTCAATGGCCTACCTTATTAAGTCTCTACTGTGCACTGTATCAAGTGTGTATTTCTCTACTCCCAAGCTATGAGTATAACACTACATTCTGCACCCTCTCCTTTCCTTCTCTCCCATGTACTCTATGAATGTTGTGCTTTGTATAACATGCAAGAAGCAATACCTTTCACCAAATACCAGTAGATGTGACAACAGTGCATCGCATCGAATCATACTCAAACGCAGTAATGAAACTTTGTTTCTGTTAATTGGTTTTACTTGTTGCGGAATGTTTTCATAGTGTAAAAGCATTAAGATATTTTGCAAATAAAAGGTTTTGATTATGTGTAATTCTCATAGAATTCTATAAATGCCATCCAAATTAATTGTTAAATGGAATTTTGTTGAAAGCAAATTACCCAACTGTTAGAAAGATCTTATTCTGAAACTGTTAGTGTTTCAGCTTTCTGTGCAACTCCCAACGCCACCACCTGTAGGATTTCCTGGAAAATAGGATTCTCCACTGCTGTGCCCTGGATTTTGTGACCATTTATAATAGCTGCACATTGATTTTGCAGCTTCACAGTAATGTAGACTTAACATAGCCAGATATTTTGCATCAGTTTTGTCATTAGTATTTTCACCCATAAATAAATAATTTAGTTAAATTGAAAGGTTTTTCAGATTATGTATATTTATTCCATCAAAGCATCCTGCGTTTAATTTGAAGTAAAGCTTTCAGGATATTGAACCCAAGGTATACGCAATTTGCTGTTTTGCTTCAGTTTTATGACTGGAGATTGTTACCATCTTCCATTTAATATGAACATGAATAGTGAATAAAACAACGTAAAAAAACTTTCATCAAAATATCTCAATTTTAACATGCAGTCTTGCCTTTTTGAAACAGGGAACGGGATTCTCCAGCCAAGTGCACTTAAAGACTGGAAACTCCCGCCCTAGCGCTGTCGAATTTACATTTACGCCCACTATGATTCCCGCAGCAGGCAAGATGGGAGAATTTCAGCCAGAATCTACAATTGGTTATTTTCAATGCCATAGAACATTACAGCTCAGTACAGGCCCTTCGGCCCTCGATGTTGCGCCGACTTGTGAAACCAATCTAAAGCCCATCTAATCTACACTATTCCAACATCATCTATATGTTTATCCAATGACCATTTAAATGCCCTTAATGTTGGTGAGTCTATTACTGTTGCAGGCAGGGCATTCCACACCCTTACTATTCTCTGAGTATCTGAGTAAAGAACCTATCTCTGACATCTGTCCTGTATCTATCACCCCTCAATTTAAAGCTATGTCCCCTCGTGCTAGCCATCTCCATCCAAAGAAAAAGGCTCTCAACTGTCCACCCTATCTAATCCTCTGATCATCTTATATGCCTCTATTAAGTCACCTTCTTCTCTCTAACGAAAACTAGCTTCAAGTCCCTCAGCCTTTCCTTTATTCATTTAGCGCCTGTCCTATCTCTTTGGTTTCCACGCACAATTTCCCACTACTGTCCTTGACTGGCCCTAATCCTAGTCATTCTTTTATTCCTGACATACCTATAGAAAGCTTTAGGGTTTTCCTTGATCCTACCTGCCAAAGACTTCTCATGTTCCCTTCTGCCTCTTCTTAGCTAGCTCCTTAGGTCCTTCATGACTGACTTGTAAACTCTCAAGCGCCCTAAATGAGCCTTCACATCTCCTTGACATAAGTCTCCTCTTTCCTCTTCACAAGAGATTCAACTTCTTTAGTAAATTACAGTTCCCTAGTTCGACCACGTCTACCCTGCTTGACAGGTACATACTTAACAAGGACACACAGTAGCTGTTCCTTGAACAAGCTCCTCATTTCAATTGTGCCCATCCCCTGCAGTTTCCTTCCACGTCCTATGCATCCTAAATCTCACCTAATCGCATAATAATTTCCTTTCCCCCACTATAACTCTTGCCCTGGGATATATACCTATCCCTTTCCATCGCTAGTGTGAAATAGAAGTACTTGCAATTTGTTCACCTGCTTTGAGGTAGTTGAGGATGTGTTTTTTTAATTGTTCTGTTATTTGTAGAAGGTGGAGGGTGAATAGCAGGAATTCAATGAGCACAGTATAAATGCAAACTTTGAGAACACTGTGAAACTATTTCTTTTTCCTTGCAGGTTTTAACAGAGCTGAAATCAGACAACCAAAGGCTGAAAGATGAGAATGGAGCACTGATCAGAGTTATTAGTAAATTGTCAAAGTGAAGATAGTCTTTCAAAGCGAGGGACAAAGGGAATAAAATCAGCTAAAAGAACCTGCTTGCTCTTGTGAAAGCCACCACACTAAACCATAGTCTCCTTGGCAATGAGAGGAGCTTATACTTGGATCTTGTCTGTTCATGGCTTTCTCCCTGCATTTGACATATAAAGATTTTTCAGGTTATGATCCTATTCAGTAACTATAAGGTTTTTAATTCATGCACTCAAATTCATGCACTTAAAGCCTTGATTGAGAGAAATGTTGGGGGGGGAAATGCTGAATTTTTAAAAAATTTACACGTGTCTATTTGTTGAGGTGCGCTTGCAGCTTCTCACAATTGACCTACAACTTGCAGTGTTTCAGAAATGGCTTTAAGAAATACCTTCCATTACCACAACTGCATCATGTTAACAGTGCACCTCAGTTTGTTGACTGTGCTTTGGGAAGGATCTTTCATAATGCAGTATTCACTTCTTTGCACAGTAATTAAAATCACTGCAGAACATGGCTTATTTCTTTTTTAAATAAAAACCATCAGCTAGACTGTATGGTACAGAAAGTATTAATCATATGTGCAATATGTCGTTTTATTATTTGAATGTGATTTTATTCAATTCACTGCCTTTCTTTCAATTTCTGTTGCCTTCATTATCAGCGATGTATTTTCTTTTAAATTTGATTTGTAGTGAAAGCTTTAATAAGATCAGAAGCTTTTGGTTATGTCTCTGTGATTGTGTGAAGTTTAATATCATTGTTCACTACTCTTGAGTTTATACATTTATCCAGTAAGGTCAGAGAAAAAGTTGGTTCAAATTAAGGTAGTTTATCAAGGCTGATTCAAAGATGGATTTTAATGGAAAATTGCTGATTTTTCATTTGTTGTTGAGACACTTTTTTATGCTTCACCTCCTATTTCAAAGCTAGTTTTTTAAGTTACACTTCTATTTTTGTTTGCTGTTGTACACTGATAAGGGGCATTATAACTTTAATGTAGGCTCAGACATCTTTTCTTTCTTGAGATTTTTACTGCATGATGAATAATATACTGTATCTCTATATACCACTGCTACAGGAATTTAAAATGAAAAGGTACTTTTCTGTAGAAAGCACTCCTTATAAACATAATAGAGTTCAGGGAAGAGATCCATCCAAAGACCCATTGTATAGTCCTTAAACTAATGGAATTCAGAAACTAGTGTAGTAATTTGTATAGTGCATTCCATGGCTAAAATGTCTACTATAGGCAATAAAATATGGTACTGAAATTGAAATGTGTAAAATATATATATATATATATAAATATATATACATATATATATTTGTATAATGTGTGTGCATATATATTATATTTATATGTGTGTGTGTGTATATATATTATATATATGTGTGTGTGTATATACTCATTGGGCTGAAAAGACCATCAGTTTTGCGCTTTTTTTTGTTTACCCTAATCAAGCCTACAGTTTACTGAAAATGCATTGGCTGGTTTTCATTTTAAAAATCCTGTGCAAAATGAAACTTGCAGTAGTACTGCTACTGGATAGAATACAAAGGGACTGAACTATTAAGCCTGTTATGCAGTGTGAAGATTATGTACATATGAAATCTCCACAGGAGGGTTCAGACTGCTGAGAATTTACATTATGCAACTATTGGCCTTTTAAAAGTTATGAACATGTTATTTGATATAATTTACTGTTATAATTTGAACATTTCTGTCACGTTAGGAAATGTACACATTATTTAAAACGTGTAAACACATCTGTATTTTATGGTTAAGTAGACCACTGATTTCAGGTTTGAAATTATGTTGTATAGCAATTGTATGTAAATGAAAAGGACTAAACACATTGTCACCTTTGCAATTTATTCTATTAAATGTGAGTCTTATTGCTCTGAATACATAAGTGTATTAAATTCTTGTGGCGCTATTGGTTCCAACATTGGAAGAACTACTTTACATAAGATGTAGCTTGTATGTTATGAAGGGTTTATTTTTCCAGGTACAAGGTCATTCTTTCAATATGTTAATGACTCATTGGAAATGCCATCAGATTGTCTAAAGAAAAATAAACTTTGGACTTTAAGAATGTACTGAAACTTGTGTTGGTCCAGTTCAGTGTACTTTAAAAGAATTGATTGTAGTACCTAGTGGATCAGCAATGAATTTAACTCCCTTATAATACATTTTCTGGTCAAGATTAATGCTGTTGTGAAATGGCGATATTGGGCGTTTAACAATAAATCACATGTATATTAACCAATAATAAAATTTTCTTTATCCTTTACAAGAAACATTATGTACAATTCACAATTTCACTTTCTGCTAACAAGTATCATTATTGGGTGATGCAATTTGAATTAAAGTGAAGATAAAGTGCATGCAGTCAGACTGGTAACTTGAGTGTGTAGACGCCAACATCTTAACTTGAGTTGTGGATTTTCTGGAGAGGAGGAGGTTGATCGTGGGTGGGTTGGAATGTGGCTAGCTGACTGAAGGATTCAGATTCAATTAGTAAGTAAAACTGGAATTGAACAACTTCCAAGGCCTATTTAGCAGTGAGATTAAGCTGAAATAATTAGAAAAAAGAAAATGTAGAATTCAAAATGTTTCCTTACAAAAGACCTCCTTTTATTTTCTCATCTGCCTTTTCCTGTTGCTGTTTGTGTACTGCAGCCTGTTTCAAGGTCATCACTGATGACTTGTAACTCATTTGTGGATGAACTAAAGCAATTTGAATAATTCCCTCCTTGAAGTATTCAACCTTTAGATAGCTTCTCTCCAAAGCAATGTGAAAGGAAACTAAAGATGGTCCTCATTAAATGTTAAATTAAAAATAATGATTTTAAAGAATTGAGGCAGTATTTTTAGTAAAAATATACAAAGCAAAGAGGCTGAAGTTGAACATTTCATTTCAAAGCGACATTGATAACTCAATGATCACTCAATATTGGACTGAAGAATCACTTCCTCTGTTATAATTTAGGTTGATGATTCTAGAAAGGTTGAGTTGCCTGAATTGTGTGGAACTAAACAATTTAGCATTTCTAGTTTTATTTTATTGCAAACCATACACACACACATTCAAATCTATTGCTTTGTACACAGCTTTTCAAAGAACAATACAGCACAGGAACAGGCCCTTTGGCCCTCCAAGCCTGCACCGATCAAGTGTTCCTAACTAAACCATCTGTTTGTATCCCTTTATTCCCAGTCTGTTCACGTGGCTATCTAAACAAGTTTTAAATGATCCTAGCGTGTCTGCCTCAACCACCTTGCTTGATAGTGCATTCCAGCCGCCACCCGCCCCCCTGCCATCCTCCATGTAAAATACGTCCTCTGCAAATCCGTATTGAACCTTGCCCCCCCCCCCACTTATCTTGAACTTGCAACCCCTTGTGTTTGCCATTTCTGACCTGGGAAAAAGCTTCCAACTGTTCATGCTATCTATGCCCTTCATAATTTTATAAACTTCTATTAGGTCGCCCCTCAACCTACGTCTTTCCAGGGAGAACAACCTTAGTTTACTCACTCTCACCTCATGGCTAATATCTTCCATACCAGGCAACGTCCTGGTAAACCTTTTATGCACTCTCTCCAATGCCACAAGTCCTTCCGGTAGTGTGGCGACCAGAACTGGACGCAGTATTCCAGATGTGGCCTAACCAATGTTCTATATAACTGCAACGTCACATGCCAACTTCTATACTCTATGCCCTGTCCAATAAAGGCAAGCATGCCATACGCTTTCTTCATCACCTTTTCCACCTGTGCTGCCACCTTTAAGGATCTGTGGACTTGCACACCCAGTCTATACTCCTGATGGTTCTGCCATTTTATTGTATAGCTCCCCCCTGCATTAGATCTACCAAAATGCATCACTTCACATTTGTCTGGATTAAATTCCATCTGCCATTTCTCCGCCCAATTTTCCAGTCTATCTATATCATGCTAATCATTCTCTGACAATGTTCATCACTATCCGCAACTCCAGCAATCTTTGTTTCATTGGCAAACTTACTAATCAGACCAGCTACATCTTCTTCCAAATCATTTATATATATATATCACAAACAGCAGAGGTCTTAGTACAGAGTCCTGCGGAACACCCCTAGTCGAAGACCTCCAATCAGAAAAAGACCCATCCACAACTACCTTCTGTCTTCTATGGCCAAGCCAGTTCTGTAGCCATTTAGCTAGTTCACCTTTGATCCCATGAGATTTAACCTTTTGCACCAGCCTGCCATGAGGGACCTTTTTTTATCTTTCATAAAAAAGGAAGCATTTATTTTGCGTATGTGTATGCCTATTCATACATACTGTTCCACGTGGTTAAATTGGGGAATAAATAAAGTTTTATTGACCCCTAGCAGCTGATAGCCGAAAGTCTATATAAATGTCTCTGGAGTTGGCGATGTTGCAGATGACCAGCTTAATTCGCAAGAGTATATGCAAGAATAGAAGCATCTAAAATATACCACTTCTTTTCAGTAATTTTAAGTTGTATTTCCCATCCCAAATGTTTGTGGATTTCACTCTGTTGGGGGGATGGTTTGGAGCTACTGGTGTCTAAACATTCAGATTGATCCAGCATCATATTGATCAACATTGTGCCTGTTTGAGACTAATAACAAAAGGGTTTGAGAGTACATTGGGAGTGCAAAACCCTTATTTTAAAACCATATCAGACACCTTATCCCAATTAATAAAGTGTTTTGGGTGATGCACAGTTCAGATTATTCCTAATATTCATTCATGGGATGTCAGCATCACTGTTGCCAGTAATTATTGTCCAGCCCTAATTGTCCTTAAAAATGTTGTCGTAAGCTGCTTTCCTGAGTGGTTTATTTAGCGATTTAAGTGAGCAATTAAAAAGTCAACCATGTGGCTGTAGGTCTAGAGTCACATGTAAGCCAGACTGGGTACGGCCAGCGTATTTTCTTCCATGAAGAGACATTAGTGAACCAGTTAGGTTTTTAATGCTTCCATAATGATGGTCATGAAGCTATCTTTCTATTCCATGTTTATTTAATTGAAGTTCCCCAGTTAAACTTATCTACTGTACCCAACTCCTACAGGAACTGTAGAACTGTTGATCTGTATCTGATGTGCACTGGAGTAAAACTAGTCTAAACTGCTGTGGAATAGAGTTAACAGTTGAAGTACAATTGAATTGTACAATCCACTCCATTCCCAATGACAGCCATTATTTCTGGACTAGTTGCAATATAAACAAGTGAGTAATCGGAACTTCATACTACTTTCATTTACGCTGCCATTGTCGTGGCATGTCATAAGTGATGACCTCTAATCCTTAGCTATTAAAATGCTGACTTTAAGACTCAACTGCTGTACAAAGTTTAAACTGATGTGTTAGTTCCTTGATTGGATTTTGCTCACAAATCTATTGCTAGATATGGGTGGCATGGTAGCACAGTGGCTAGCACTGCTGTTTCACAGCTCCAGGGACCTGGGTTTGATTCCTGGCTTGAGTCACTGTCTATGTGGAGTTTGCATGTTCTCTTCGTGTCTGCGTGGGTTTCCTCCGGGTGCTTCGGTTTCCTCCCAC
Organism: Carcharhinus amblyrhynchos; assembly: GCF_965287045.1. Taxonomy (NCBI): domain Eukaryota; kingdom Metazoa; phylum Chordata; class Chondrichthyes; order Carcharhiniformes; family Carcharhinidae; genus Carcharhinus; species Carcharhinus amblyrhynchos. Next base: position 33,924,097 of record NC_137345.1, on the reverse strand, counting down.
AGTCTAAAGATGTGCGGGTTAGGTTAATTGGCCATGCTAAAATTGCCCCTTAGTGTCCTGAGATGTTTAGGTTAGAGGGATTAGTGGGTAAATTATGTGGGGGTAGACCCTGGGTGGGATTGTGATTGGTGCAGACTCGATGGGCCGAAGGGCCTGTTTCGGCACTGTAGGGCTCTATGAATGGATAAACTGCCATTTTGTTTCTTTCTTGGCAAGCATATTAAAGCTGTAAGAAGTGCAGTTCAGTTTTAAAGAATTTGTGAAGAGTTTTGTTACAGGGAGAATTCAAATTTAACCTTAACTGTGAATGATGGTAACACTTGTGTGGCTGCCGTCAGAATATATTTTTCTAGTTCAATTCCTTCAGAAGTTAGGTGGATTGGCCATACTAAATTGCCCCTCAGTGTCGGGGGACTAGCAAGGGTAAATGCATGGGGTTGTGGGGCTAGGGCCTGGGTTGGATTGTGGTCAGTGCTGACTTCTATGAAGTGGGCCTGGTCCTTAATAGCATCAAATGTTTAGAATGCTAGGAAAACTACAGGGAGATTTGTGATGGTACTATAATGGATTTAATTGATTTAAAGTAAGCCTGTACCATAGCCAGGGTTGATAAATGGTGCAAGTTATTTAGATTTTTGCTTCAACAGAATGGATGTGCTATTTCAATTTTATTTTAGACAACTATTTTAGTGATCTAGAAGGAATTTTTCTGTCCATGAGACATTATTTCAGCCCTCACTTTTTAATTATGCGTGCTGAACTAAATTTTGCACTATAGCTGATTAATTTTGGTCAGTTAATGGTTTGATCAATACTGAGTTGGAGAGGAGATTTGAAAACAAAATCTTAAAATGCTGAATATTTTAATCAATTGCTGACAACATATAAGATGGTCAAACAACATTTCAAAGAAGAAGGAAAGCCATACTTAAATTCCCCTCATTGGAAGCCTAGTAAATGCACTGTTACTCCAGTAGCTGGAGGTTCACTTTAGGTCAATTGCACAACCTAGAACAAATCCATCACCATACAACCAATCCTGGCTTCATGGAGTGGGAGAATTTAGTCTGATATTTCTGCTGTTTATATCAGCAAATCTATGAACGTTAATTGCAAATTTGTATAAAGTGCAGAACAATTGTCTAGTTTTATCATTACTTGCAAATATCGAATGAACTTTTGAACGATTGGCCAATGCACTTGTATCCATTTTTGTCAATATTGCAAACCAGTCGCTGAGTCCAAAGTTAATTTTCATTGGCATTTTAACATCCTTTCAATATATGTGGTGAAAAAAACTTGGAACTCATAGTTAGCTATTGGTGCACTGCAGACTACCAAGTGTGGTTGATCTACGAATATTTTAAAGTAATAATTCTGTGCAGAATTTATATCAGCTGTTCAGATTTTATGAAGTCTATTTATTGGTTTGTACTTTAAGATCTCACCTGCTTAACGGAGTTGTTCATGTCTTGTATCTGCATGAAACTGGCTTCAGTAAAATGTCAGAAAAATGTATTTTGTCAAATATAAATAAATGAATTTCAAGTATTTCTGTGAATCTTGAATTTTATACAATTTGAATGTGTTATTTAGTATGAGGTGCTTCGTTTTACCCAGGTTAACTATTTAATCTGGGATTAACAAATAAACTTCAACAATCTTCAAAAGCATACCATTGAGTTTTTTTCCCTTCAAATTAAAGATTTCTTATACAAGAAGGAATGTGATTCATCTTCAGTGTTTGAATGCATCATATCAATTTAATGATTTGTTATTTTGCTGCCACTGGGATTTTTTAATCTCTTACAGTTTTTATCTCCTCTGCTGAAAGTGCAGGTGTAAATTGGAAAACGGAACTAAGGTCTTTTGGTACCTCACTGAAGTAGCAATTGATGCATGAGCCTCAATCAATGGTTTGACCAGTGAAATGCCAAGTTCTTTTAAAGCCTTGCTCTATCTGCTAACTTAGCAAAGACTGGAGATCAAATCTAGCAGTTAGCTAGTTTTGTTTTTAAACGATTGAATCATTGTGCACTGCATGAACTCAAATGCAGAATCTTGATGCAATTTCTTGCCACCACAATAACTTGACTCTGTCTTGGTGAACTATAGTTTCTGTCACATGGGCAGTCTAAACTTAAAATAAGATTCTGATTTGATAAAACAAAGTTTCTATTGTAATCTTTTTGCTGTAATAGTCTTTATTTAAATAGGTTTTTATTATATGCCTTGTACTAGTTCCATTTTAATTCAATGGAAATTTTCAGAGCATGAGATGTTTCTGGTGTGTTTTTTTTCATTTGCTGGTTATGAGAAAACCATTTTTAGTGCCGTATTGTACCTTAGAAATGTTTTGCTTAATTCATTAATTCAGCAATGAGGCTGCTGTGCCTTTAGATAACTGAATTTTAAATTGGAGTTCACCCAATGGCTGTTTCATAGAATATATTGTTAAGTACAAAGCTGATTAAAGTCGATGGAATGAAAATTAATTTGTTGCTGCCACACTAATTGCATTAAAAAAATTGCTGCCATTCCTGGGAACAAATTTCATGTAACGTTTTTTGGCTTTGGAAATGAACTTTTAGTTTGAAAACAAAGCTTTCTCATTGGTGCTTCTAAATCTATGTTCTAACTATTTTTAGACATTTACAGGAAGGTGAAACTCCAAGGATTTTTTTTCTTTTTGTATCCAATGGGAAATGATGAACAATTCTCCCAAACTTTATCAAGAAAAACCGATTAAATGTTAAGGGCTTTATGGTATAATTCTTTTTAAAAAGATTTTTTTTTCGTGAGGTAAGAAAATTATGTCAGATTACACAAGAACTTGCCCTTGACCATTCTAGAATTTACTTTAAAATAAAGTGCAAATGGACTTCCCAAATTCTTATAAATAATATTTTAAATACTTAGAATAAATAATAAAACCTCTTGTCTCAAGACTGGAATGGAGTATAACTAATGCCAGTTAAATTGGTTTTGACCTCACTGGGTAGTATATGGCATGTTTTGTCTAATTCTAGGAATTAGCATTTAGTTGGGACATTCTGAGCTTAGTGCAGTGGTTCAAAATAGCTGTAGTGTGGGAATATCAGTTGTGGATTGATGTTGCCTTTGTATTTGTCCTTGATGTTTTGTCCTTGGTGTGCAGTTTGTTGTGCTGTGAGCAGATCTTGCTCTCAGAGCTGGCCTATTTTTGCTTTGTTCATGTAGTTTTAGGAAAATATCTCAGAAGAAGGCAGCAAAAATTAATTTATTAATACAGTTTATTCTGTATTGGTTGAATAATTGAAGCACAGGGCAACGCACAGCAATGAGGGGTGGTCAAGTGGAGTTTTGTATTGCTTAGACAAAGAGCTGGCACAGGCACTCTGCACTGAATTTGTGCTGTAAACTTAGAAAAGTCCTCCAAAAGAGTAATGATCATATATCCAGCAAAAAAATTTATTGAAACGCTACATAAATTGGGATATTAACTTGGTGGTATGTACTGTATTGAAATTTTGATTCTGGGTTTGCTTTTAACTATAAAACCTAGAGTTGCATTGGTTCACATATTACAAACTCAGTGCTTAAAGTTAAAACTTTCTTCAAGGAGTTCCTTCTGCAGGTTACTTTTCATTAAGGCATTGGCTATGAAGAGAGGTTGAATAAGCTAGATTGTTTTCACTGGAAAAACAGGGGCAGAGGGGAAACCAGATAGAGGTCCACAAAATTATGAGAGGCATAGACACAGTGGCTAGTCAGAGGCTTTTTCAGAGGATGGAAGGATCAATTACAGGGGGAGTACAGGTTCAAGGTGAGAGGGAGAAAGTTTGAGGTGGGCAAGGGAAGATTTCACGCACTGTGGTGAGTGCCTGGAATGTGCTGCCAGAGGAGGTGTAAGTAGGCACATTAGCAGCATTTAACAGACATCTGGATGAGTACATGAATAGAGAAGGAATAGAGGGATACAGTCCAAGTAAGGACAGAGTTTTTTTTAGTTTTGTTAGGGCATCATGATTGGCATGGCTTGGAGGGCCGAAGTGCCTGTTCCTGTGCTGTACATTTCTTCATTCTAAAACAATATGTCACATTTTTAACTGAGTCTTTTACGGGGTTGCAGGAATGGGGTGAGCCTAGGTAAGCTGCTCTTTCAGAGAATTGGTGCAGACTTGATGGGCAAACTGGCCTCCTCCCTGCACTGTAGGGATTCTGTAGATTTCCAACACTAACCATGAATGTGAGCCAGCTCAGTGGAAGAGAAAGTTGCTTATCATCTTTTTTACAGTTAGCTGAGTCCTACTTAAAAGGATATGAAGAATTGTAATACGGCAAACCCTGCCATTTACTCAGTGTTTTGTTAGTGCAGAATGAGATAAATATAGGTACCACCTCTTTTGATAATTAGAGTGTTAAATCAGGAAGAAAAGTGTAATATTGATGGTTAGATCACCTTTGGGATTAAAATACATTTGCAGTTAGAGACTGAGGTTAGTTTAGTGCTAATCATATTTCTCAAATGCTGGCTCGTTGGTCTAGTGGTATGCTTCTCACATTGACTGTCTCGGATCAAAAGTGTGCGAGGCGTCCCGGCTTCAAATCCCAGACAACCTCTTTGGTGGTGTTAGGGCATAGTGGTTAGCATTGCTTCCTCACAGCGCTAGAGATATGGGTTCCATTCCTGGCTTGGATCACAGTCTGCGTGGAGATTGCGTGTTCTCCCCATGTCTGCGTGGGTTTCCTCCAGGTGCGCCAGTTTCCTCCCGCTGTAGGAAAGACATGCTGGTTAAGTGCATTGACTATGCTGAATTCTCCCCAGTGTACCTGAACAGGCATTGGAGTGTGGCAACTAGGGGATTTTCACAGTACCTTCATTGCAGTATCAGTGTAAGCCTACTTGTGACACCAAATAAACTTACAGGCCACATACAAGAAATTATAGTTCAGTGAATGCTACATAGACACAGAATGGCTGTCACAATTTTACCTATCAGGGCCCCACATGCTCCAAATTAAATGTATTTGAAGTTTTTTTTGCAATTATTGTTGAAAGAGGAATGTTGACCAGGATGCAGGGAACTCCTGTTCCATTCAGTTTAAAACTCTGGTGGCCAAAACACCCTTCATCTAAGGCTGAGATTACAGGAGTGGACAATCAGTCAATTAGTTTTGTGGAACTAATATTAACTAATGTTGATTTATAAAAAAGGTACTACTTGCTTTTTCATTTCCTTTCTTCTCTCCACCCCTGCCCCCACCGCTCCCCGCACCGCCGCCCCCCCCCCCCCCCCCCACCACCACCATGTTCTCCCTCTCTCCTTTAAGAGTCCTTATTTTTCAGACCTCTGGAAACCCTCCGTGGACCCCCAGAGATACAGGAACACAGTATCAGATTAACTAACTTATATAGGGAATATTATTGTAAAATGAGATTTTCCCTTCTAAGCTAAATGTACTGAAACATAACTTTTTTTTCTCTCAGCAATATTCTAAATTGTTCGTAAGTTCATAGAAAAGCAAGTATTAAGGATCACGTAGAAATTGGGGAGATGTTTACTTTTCTGCACATATTCTAACATTATAGGATACACTTTGTACTCTTGCTTGCACTTTGATAGCATCTGCATGTTGAAGTCATCCCCGATTAATTCCTGGCAATATGAAATAGTCTGCTGTTATAAGTAAAACTTGATATGGTTAAATTAGTTTGTTTCTTGGTTTATTTCCCCTATTATTTATTAAGTGAATTTTTGAATCTGCACTCTTATTGTTTGTTCCCAACAACCTTCAAGTTTTGTTTCCACTACATGAATTGCCATACATTCCCTTTGGACAAGCTCCTGACATTTCCAATTGAAACTAACAGCCTACATTTATTACAAGTTATGATTTATAATTCATAGCTGACAAAATCGTAATATCAGGACCCAGATCTTCCGGTATCCAGACCGTAGGACCTTTCTAACATCCCAACACACTAACTCCATGGGACTTGAAAAGTTTGAACTTTTGATGGGCAAATCCCCTGGGAATTTCCACTCTCAGTTAGAGTTGGAGACTTTAGGTAGTTCCAACTTGAATAGTCTCTCAGGAAATGCTAAACGGATTAAAGCCCTGTCTTACACTGGGTAACTACAGAACCCCCACCCACCGCTCCCCCCCCCACCCCAAGCCTACACTGAATCCCCTTTGACACCCCCCAAACCCATTCAAACTAGCCACCAAATTTGCACCCTACCCATTTACCCACCTCATTCTCTTATCTCAACCAACCTCACCTAGTCAATTCCCTTACCTTTTCTGTAGTTTTTCAAAGAAGCTTTGAGATATTTGAAACTCTTTATAATAGTCACTGGTTTTGTAAAAAGGGGATAATGGCTTCTGTATGGATTTTTTCCAATGCTCCCTCCAAACCTTCCTGCATTGACTGTGTTCTGCAGGATCTTTCATAAAATGGTGCCCTGAAAAGTCAGAGAAGCTGCATGTTTTTTTTGACTGATCAGGATTGAAGTGGAGGGTCCAAACCTGAACAGAAGATTGAGAGCCATGTTTAAGTGGCAGCTCATACCAAAATCTTATTATTGGTTGTTTTGTCCTCTCTAGAGAAAGGAACATTGTTCAAAACCAAAGTCGATTTCTGTATTTTTTTTAAATTACTGATAATACAAAGGCTCAAAGCCTGTCATGGGTCCATTCCCCCATGTTCTCCAGTGAGAGGTGTAGGCTGTGATTTGTCCAGAAAAGTCTTAAGTGTCATTACACTGAGAGAGCCAGCATGATCTGGGGCAGATTGGACCTCAATCATCCCACACTTAGTCATTTTTTGGGAGAGTAGTGAGTTGTCCTCCAATTCAGGGGGGATGGCTAAACGTGCTGATGAGCTTGACTGAATATAGAACATTACAGCGCAGAACAGGCCCTTTGGCCCATGATGTTGCGCCGACCAGTTAAAAAACAATGACCCACTAACCTAAACCAATCCCTTTTCGTCCATAAACCTATCCACGGATCTCTTAAACACCCCCAAACTAGGCGCATTTACAACTGCAGCAGGCAGGGCATTCCAATCCCTCACCACCCTCTGGGTAAAGAACCTACTGACTGCACAGCTGTCAGGTGCCGTTTTGAAGCATATGTTTGGAAAATAGCATACAGTCCTAGAAATTGGTTTTGTGCCCAACCCCAAATCATCCCAGTCCCTTTTTACTACCTCAAGCCGGACAGTGCCCAGTCAGGGACAATTAACATTTTTGAAGTAGCATTTAAATATGCACAGCTTGTTCTACGCAAGAAGCTCCCTAGACTTTCCAGGCTTTGGGTGCAGCACAGGATCAATTTCACGATGCACTGGGAGATCCCCTGTCTCCTCCCACAGACATCAGGAACCCCAAACACCCCCCTCCCCCCCCCCCCCGCCCCCCATCAGTGGCATGTTTCCTCACCACCACACTTTCTCATGTGCACACACACCCACCCCCCCCGGACACAGATTGCTGGCGTCGGGGCATTCATGATCCCTGACATGCCCCCCCATGCTACATCTCTTCACAACAGTACTCTTCTGGCATTGGCCTGGCACACTGGCAGTGCCCAACTGACAATGTCTGTGTGTCAAGAGTAGTGCTAGTGTGCCTGATGGACACTGCCAGTTTGTCACGTGGGCAGTGTGCAGCTATGTCCCTGGTTGGTGTGGGGGAAGGGGAGGCAGGGAAGGCGCTTCAATGACCTCTGAGCCTCCTGGTGTGGCCATCACACCTGCGGAGACCAGTAGTGATTCACATTGGTCTTGCGCTGCAACTGAAGCCTGGAAGGTCTGGGGAGCTGGAAGAATCTGGTATTGAATGTGCTATGCATATTTAAATGCTACTTTAAATATGCTAATTGGCGGTGTGCCCTTTCTGTGCATGACCCAGTTTGAGTCAGTAAAAAGGGACCAGGACGATTGCAAATTGTTTGGCGCCTGGCATGAAACCAATTTCTAGGCCTGTACACTTTTTTCCGGGATCTGCATTAGTTTGGCAAGGTCGGAAAATCGCCCCCACGAGCACGCATTTGCCATTTACTTTGAGTGGAAACTTGCTCAGTTCTTCCAGTTAATCATATTTCACAAACACAAGAAAAAGTAGAAGGAAAAGAAAATTCCAATTGCCAATGAACAAGAACAGTGTCTTTCCAGATTGCTGTAATGAAAATGAAGCAACTTGTTTCATGACAAAAAGATGGAAGACCATGTTTCTATCAAAATAATGAATTGCTGCAGCGCAGTCCCACCAGCAACTTGACCAGGTAATTTGAACTTTGACATAAGTTTATTGCAGGTGGTAAAGGAGCTCTATAGTTCTTCTTGTGGTCCATAGAGGATGATTTATCTCCCTTAACCTTGGTTTGCTGGTTTGTCTTTAACTCATCTCCTGCTTCATTTGAAACTTGCTAACTCAGCATATCACTGTTCAAGCTGTGGAGGAATCCCAAGGACTCTGTATACTTATATGATGTAGCTTCAAGCAGCTCCAATTTGAAAGATGCATCAATGTTGCCAGCCATAAAAGATCAAGGTAACTCTAAGATTATTAGTTCTCCATCAAAATTCTCTTACAAAGATGTCGTTGCATGAGTCCTTTATGATGAACGAGTTCACTAAATTTCAGATTTGATTTGATTGTAGGCTTCCACCTCAGTAATTGAAGGTTATTGTATCATTTGAGATATAGAGGTTTCAGCGCAGGGAGTGGATAAGTGTCTTTATCTTTACTGATCTGTGAGTATACAGGTCAGATGTGTGACATAAATGATTGCCTTATCCTGGATTTGTAGATGAGACTGAATAAAAGTATTCGTGCAAGGGGTTTATCAAAGTATGGATATCTGAACCTGTTCAGGGAGAATTTTTGTCTGACAGCTGGTGCTGCAAAGGCTATCATGAAACTTAGTTGGGTATATGGAAGCTGGTAACTACCTAGGATTGTAGATGTGTTGAGGGTATTCACTGCCATAACAAGCATTATATTGATCCAGGAGTGCTGCCAAATCCATGATTTTCCGTGCAAGTTCAGCTGCTTTTCCTGTCTCAAAATTATTTCCATTCAAGCTCTTGTAACATCTGGCTCATTAATTCATGAATAGAATTTCCTTGAGAAGTCACCTGTTGTTTTTCCAAAGTTCTAAGGGAAAGTCCTTTTGAAACTTCTGAAAATGTTAATTCCATGGTGATGTGGCATAAATGGAAATTAGGACTGGTAGTCAAAGAAGAGTATAAGGAATGCCTGTAGGACGAAAGAGAGATAGATGAGAAAGATTTAGGGAGGGAATTCCAGTTTTTAAGGCCTGGGTAGCTGGCACAGTCACTAATGGTTGAACTTTGAAAATCAGAAATATGCACGCAGCCAGAAATGAAAGAACCACAGAGATCTTGGCAGTTGAGCTGAAGGAGTTCACAGTGTTAAGGAGAGATTTCACTGAGAGATTTGAATGCGGATGTGGAGATGCCTGTGTTGGACTGGGGTAAACACAGTAAGAAGTCTCACAACAGGTTAAAGTCCAATCAGTTTATTTGATAGGGGTTTACTATCAAATAAACTGGTTGGACTTTAACCTGGTGTTGTGAGTCTTCTTACCAGATTTGAATGCAACAGTGAGAATTTTAAAATGGGCATTTCTGGTTCATGAACCAGTGTAAGTCAGTGAGCAGAGATTATGGATGAACTGGACTTAGTGTGAGTTCAAATATGAGGACCAGAATTTTGGATGAGTTATGGGCTTTATTTTACTGGCCTTGATGTAAATCTATATTGTCTTCAGTGATTTTAGGAGTTTTTTCTTTTTTTAACCCCTTCTGCATTCCTGTATCCTTACGGCAGAGAAGAATGTTGTTTCTACATTTATGGTGGATGATAAGGTCAGTTATTGTGTTAACAATACTCAACTATTGTCCTGATAGATTTTTTTTGAAATGGTATTTCAAGTTGTTTCATTACTGAAGAGGAGCTGTAATCTTGCAGTCAGATTTTGGGGTCACTGACCATAAGTTTAATTGTGTCTATCTACCCATCCACATCTTTATTCTAATGATATTTGTACTTGTCAGTAGTCAGCTTTCTTTCAAATACAATCATGACTGTGCAAGTGTTCCTTTCTGCTACTTTTGGACTTTGGTTCAGATGGATAACCAGTGATGCAACTATGTAGGCATTTGGCTCTAATGGCTGGTACACAACAGTCATTGTTCAATGAATGACAAAGCAGCTGCAGGAGATATAAATTATGTAAATTGAAGGTGACTTTGGTAAGTAACATATGTATAATTATTGGACTTTCTGTCCTGGTTACTTTGTAAAGCAATGTAACCAGTAAATTTGGAATATGCATCTTAAAACATAGTGTTCTGTTGCATCCTTCAGTAGCAATTGTCGCACAGTGCAAAATGTAACATTGATTGCAACACTTACTGTGAGAAACAAGACTTATTCTAAAAGAAGCAAACTGAACCCAAAGTTGTTCAATTCAGTAAATGCAAAAAAGCTTAAGAAAAAGACTTTAAATGTTGTAGGCATAGAATTAGTGATGCATTTATTTAAAGTTTGGTCATTTTCACTGAAATTGTTGGATTTCTACATTAAAATAAATTTGAAACAACATATCATATTTGATTTTTAAATTGATCAACTAAACCATCATTTCTCAAAAAATACATACAGCAGATAAGCCCAACAATTCCCTCCCTACTTTGATTCACAGAGACAGCATATCCCATTTATCTGCCCACCAATTCCCAAACAACGTCCTCCTCCAACCCTTACAATTCATGCTGTTTAGTTTCTCAGTCTCCATCCTCAATTCTACCTAACATTCATTCTCCTTTCTAACCCAGTTTGAGAGAAGCACCTTTTTCATGGCAACTTGAATTAATGGGCAGCATGGTGGCACAGTCATTAGCAATGCTGTCTCACAGTGCCAGAGACCTGGGTTCGATTCCTGGCTTTGGTCACTGTCTCTGTGGAGTCTGCATGTTCTCTCTGTGTTGGTGTGGGTTTCCCCCATGTGCTCCGGTTTCCCCCCATAGTCTGAAAGACATGCTAGTTAGGTATATTGGCCATGTTAAACTCTCCCTCAGTGTACCTGAATGTGTGACTGGGGGATTTCCAAGGTACTTTAATTGAGTGATAATGTAAGCCTACTTATTACAATAATAAGTAAACTTTAAATTTTTAAGTTGACATTTTACTTCCAGCACCACTGAGATTGACTCTTCTGCCCTCCCCTTGTTAATGCTGGTATTTTCCCCACTTCACCTCAGAAATGCCACTTTCATCTCCTTTATCCTCAGAGCTATGCATTTCCCAGCTGCTGCTCTCCTTCATTGGTATATATCACCACTCATCTGTTTCTGTTGCCACTTCCAAACAAATATATTGACACAAACAGTTTGAGCACAAAGTTGAAATTAAATGCTTATAATTGGTAGACAGGAAGAAGAGACCTTGATCACTGGTTAGAAAATTTGGAAATTGCAGAAAATAAAGTTCTTTTCAAAAAAATTGATAATGTAGTCTTCCCGTACGTTTATCTTATTTCTGACCATTCTAAATTCCCAAACACATTTATGATAGAAGTGTGGGATGAAAGACCATCTTAGTATTGCTACAATAGAGAGTGATCTGTAGAAAGTCCCTCACTCAGTACTGTTCCTCAGATCAACTCATATTCTAAGTTGAAGTTCTATACTCATGTCCTACTTACAGTATTCAGAACTACTTCTATTGGCAGCTGCACTGAGAGAAGAGGGGACTCATTGGTAATGACACCTGAGCTGAATATTAAGAGTGGAACTCGGAGAAGGGCCAAAAGTGAACGTGTACTTAATTCCAACAAATCAAAGTGTGTACACAGCCTGTACCCACTTCTCTTGCATATAACTATTCTAAATGACTTGGGTGCATGTCAGTTTGGACCAATTGAGCAACTGCAATAAAGGTTAGTAGGTGAAGACACGATGGGCTGATTGGCCGCCTCCCACGCTTTAAGTTTCTATGATACTACGATTGACATGGTAACCTGATAGGAATTGATAATGCTTTGAGAGTAAACTCTAGATGATGTAAACACAGGCAAATCCTGGCTCCACCTCTGGGAAAAAGAAATAAGCTGAAATATTTATAGGATTCTCTGTTGTCAGTGCAAGCAATTTGATTTATGCTGTTAATGTTCGTGGCCCAACATGTAAGAACAGCAACCCTCAATTTAGAGGTCATAGTTCTCGGTTGCATTTAAAATTCTGTGTGAATATTCCAATATACAAGTGTTGATTTTTAAAGGTCTGGCAACAGTTGTTAATGCTGAGTTTATATCAAGTATATACAACATAAAGTGTGAAGTTTTTGATTTTGATTCACATACAGTGAAAAGCATTGTTTCTTGCACACTATACAGGCAAAACATACCATTCGTAGAGGAGGAAGCGAGAGTGCAGAATATAGTGTTATAGTCATAGCTAGGGTGTAGAGAAAGATCAACTCAATGCAAGGTAAGTTCATTCAAATGTCTGACAGCAGCAAGGAAGAAGCTATTCTTGAGTCGTTTGGCACATGAACTCAGACTTTTGTATATTTTTCTTGAAGGAAGAAGATAGAAGAGAAAATGTCCAGGGGGAGTGGGGTCCTTAATTATGCTGGCTGCTTTGCCAGGGCAGCGGGAAGTGTAGATAGAGTCAATGGATGGTTTGCGTGATGGATTGGCCTGCATTCACAACATTCTGTAGTTCCTTACGGTCTTGGGCATAGCAGGAGCCATACCAAGCTGTGATACAACCAGAGAGAATGCTTTCTATGGTGCATCTGTAAAAATTGGTGAGAGTCGTAGCTGGTACGTCAAATTTTCTTAGTCTTCTAAGAAAGACTGAGAAAGTGCAGCTGGAAAAATAGCTTCTATACTACAGACAGAGCTGTCCATGTGTCATTGAATTTAGAGCGTGGATCAAAGTATCTGCTTTATGATAACAAAAAGCAGCTATTTTGGGAAGTTTAGGAAATGGCTAAAAGGCCCAGGCAATCTGTTATGACTAATCCCTAGGCAAGGTCCCCAAATTTGTTACTCCCGATAAGATACCCCCAAATTGTTAATCCCTGTAAGGAGAGATGAACCAACTGCCCTTCATTCAACCCCCTCATTTGTCACAATAAAACTTATTTTAAAAATGAGCCTATTTAAAACTAGTTTTTTTGAGTTATAGAAAGTGAATTTATTGATCACTGAAACGCAAGGAGAAAATATAAAATGCAACAAATGCAGATTAGAAGTGAGTCTGATGGTAAAAGTTTTAAGAGATATTGGAATTAGTCTTTGGCTTGTCCATGAGGAATAGATGGTAAATATTGCAGCTATTGAGTTGAGTGATTCCAGTAACATGGACATTGGCAGTTGAACATTTGATTTGGATATACTTGGCTCTGCAGGTTATTTAAAAGGAGTTGTCCTTTTTTTTCTCAACTGCGGATTTGCTGATGTGAGAGTTACTTCCAGTGATCAGAGAGAGACTATAGATAATAGATTTTGTTTAGCTGTGATCTTCACAGCACACTCTATCAGAATAGAACTAGAACACCAGACTAGAGCACAGGGTTTTATTTAATTCGTTAGTCCCTTTTGTGTATTACTGAAAGGGGGAAAACACAAACATGTCTTTCACTCAGAACTGCTTTCTTTCAATTTGCATCATTTCCATAATCTGGCATACTCTCAGGAGATGGGTTGGGATTTTTGGCAGCAGGGACAACTCACCATTAGGATCTTCCAATCCCACCAAGGCCAATTGCATCATGTATCCTGTTGTTAAGGAACCCACCTCTGAGGGTGTGATCAGAAAATCCCCTTATGGTTTCTGATGAAGTAGTAATCTGCTACCATTATCTCAACAGGAGATAACAGTTCAGTTTTTGCATTGTATCTCTTCTTTTGAAATGTTTCTGTCTGAAAAAGGTGTGCCATTCCGTTCTTTCTAGACAAGTTGGTCAAGTGTAAACCACATAAGAATTCGAGTAAATGGTTACTTTACACTGTCAATTTTTGCTTGTACGCCCTTTAAAAAAACTTACTTAAAAGCTGAATATGTTCATAAGTAATTTGGGGTTATAGTCCATTGTCATGACAAAGTAATCACTTGAGGATTTTGAAATCTGGTTTGATCGCCTTACTGGAGTTACAGTCTACATTGTACCAGCCCAAATGTTGAAATGGTGTTATGATCTTGAGGAGGTTTACTAATTAAAACAAAATTTGAACTCCCCGTTATTAATGAAAGGAATTAGACCTCAAGGTGTGAGCCAATGGGATTTGTGCTTTAAACAAAATGTTTACAATAATTAAAGCAAGTCTACTGGATTAACACCATATTTCATAACATTTCAGTCTGAAAATATCAACAGCATTCTCCTGGTTCTACTGTTACTTCCACCCATGATATTTCCTATACTTTTATGGTGTTTGAGGGTTTGTTTACTTCTGCGACGAGAGCGGCACAGTGGTTAGCACTGCTTCCTCATAGTGCCAGGGACCCGGGTTCGATTCCTGGCTTGGGTCACTGTCTGTGTGGAGTTTGCACATTCTCTGTGTACGTGGGTTTCCTCCTGGTGCTCTGGTTTCCTCCCACAGTCTAAAGATGTGCGGGTTAGTTGGATTGGCCATGATGGATTGTCCCTCTGTGTCGGGGGGTCTACGATGTGGAGATGCCGGTGTTGGACTGAGGTAAACACAGTAAGAAATCTGACAAGACCAGTTGGGTAGATTAGTAAATTTGCTGATGACACCAAAGTCGGAGGTGTGGTAGATTGTGAGGAAGGGTGTCATAGTTTGCAGGGTGACTTAGACAGGTTGCAGAGCTGGGCCGAGAGGTGGCGGATGGAGTTTAATGCGGAGAAGTGTGAGGTAATTCACTTTGGTAGGAATAACAGATGTGTCGAGTATAGGGCTAACGGGAGGACTCTGAATAGTGTGGATGAACAGAGGGATCTAGGTGTATGTGTACATAGATCCCTGAAAGTAGGGAATCAAGTAGATAAGGTTGTTAAGAAGGCATACGGTGTCTTGGCGTTTATTGGTAGGGGGATTGAATTTAGGAGTCGCAGCGTCATGTTGCAACTGTACACAACTCTGGTGCGGCCGCACTTGGAGTATTGTGTGCAGTTCTGGTCCCCACATTATAGGAAGGATGTGGAGGCTTTGGAGAGGGTGCAGAGGAGGTTTACCAGGATGTTGCCTGGTATGGAGGGGAGGTCCTATGAGGAGAGACTGAGGGATTTGGGGTTGTTTTCACTAGAAAGAAGGCGGCTAAGAGGGGATCTTGTTGAAACATGTAAGATGATTAGAGGTTTAGATAGGGTGGATAGTGATAGCCTTTTTCCTCGGATGGAGAAAGCTAGCACGAGGGGGCATGGCTTTAAATTAAGGGGAGGTAGTTATAGGACAGATGTCAGGGGTAGGTTCTTTACCCAGAGGGTGGTGAGGGATTGGAATGCCCTGCCTGCTGCAGTTGTAAATGCGCCTAGTTTGGGGGCGTTTAAGAGATCCGTGGATAGGTTTATGGATGAAAAGGGATTGGTTTAGGTTAGTGGGTCATTGTTTTTTAACTGGTCGGCGCAACATCATGGGCTGAAGGGCCTGTTCTGCGCTGTAATGTTCTATGTTCTTAAGTCCAACCGATTTATTTGATAGTAAATTTGATAATAATTTGAGTTTACTATCAAATAAATCGGTTAAACCTGGTCTTGTCAGACTTCTTTCTCGGGGGGACTAGTCAGGGTAAATGAATGGGTTATGGGGATGGGGCTTGGGTGGGATTATGGTTGGTGCAAGCTCAATGGCTGCCTTCTGCACCGTAGGATTCTAGGATTCTAAGATTCTATGATTCAAACTAAGGTGTGCCACACTCTTAGGAATTCATGGTGATTCTCTTCTGTGTTCCTGCTATTCTCCAAGGTAAGAAATTGCTTGGGTTCCTTCCACTAGCATTCGACCTAGAGGTCTGCTAACTCTCTTCAAGCATCTCATAACTGATGACACTCCAGTTCATTTATGCACTTCACTGTCTTACTCAGTGGTCTACACCTCATGGCACATTTCTCTCTCTCTGCTTACTTCCGATCTAGAATAGCTTTGTGCTGAGATTGCCTTTGGGAAACTACCCAACACAAAAGAATGTTTGCCCTGCAATACATGCCCATGGCAATGTGGAGCTCCTGCAACGTCCCAGATCGGGATCCGACTAATTACTTTATCTTCCCAAACTTGTCTTTTGATCTGAAAAGTTTTTGGATACTTTTAAGGCCTTTCTTTGTTTGCCAATTGCCCTCCAAGTTTTCTTTGATCTGGGAAATTACACAATTTATATCTCTAATGATGACAGCTTCAATCTTACCAGCTTGTAATTTAATGTTTCACACCAGCTGTATTAAGTGAATTTGAACCATCCTTTAAATTGTGATTATCTTTATTCTTTATTCATTCAAGGATGAGGGCTTCACTAGCTAGGCCATTACTCATTCCTCATCCTTAATTGATCTTGAGAACGTTGGGAGAGCTGCCTTCTTGAACTGTTGCAGTCCATGTGATGTAGGGTACACTAAATGCTATTAGGGGGACAGTTCCAGGATTTTGACCCAGGCACAGTGACGGAACAGCAATATGTTTCCAAGTCAGGATTGTGAATGGCTTAGAGGGGAATCTCCTTGATACTGTCAAATTCTGCTTTGACATCAAAGCAGTCACTCTCACCTCACCTCTGAAGTTCAACTGTTTTGTCTATGTTTGAATCAAGGCTGTAATGAGGAAAGAAGCTGAGTGGTCCTGGTGGGACCGTAATTGAGTGTCAGGTTATTGCTAAGCTAGTACCACTTGATAGCACTGTTGATAACCCTTTCCATCACTTTACTGATAATTGCGAATAGACTGAATGGGTGGTGATTGGTTGAGTGGGATTTGTCATTTTTGTGTACAGGTCATATCAGGGAAATGATCAACATTGCCAGGTAGAAGCCAATGTTGTAGCTCCTACAGCTTGGGTAGGTGCATGGTAAGTTCTAGAGAACAAATTTTAACTACCATTGCCGGTATATTGTCAAGGCCCATGGCCTTTGTGGTATCCAATGGCTCCTTCGTAATCATCTCCAATTGCTACCAGTTTAATTTATTTTTACCCTCGTTTTCCCCATTTATTTTGCATCTTAAAATACAGTTCTCAAAACATAAATTATGAAATCAGACATATTTATCAACAGTAACACCCCACAGTGGGTCTGGCAATGCTTGAACCAGAAACGGAACAAACCTGCAGAGATAAAGAGCTTTTGGGAACTCAAGTGCTGGCACAACTGAAGCCTTAGCGAAAACTACAGTGGATAAATATCTATTGAAATACACTCAGTGGGCTGAATGGCTACCTTCTGCACTGTAGTGAAGGTAGCCATTTGGCTCAACGAGTCTGCAACGACTCTCCAACAGAACATTCCACCAGGCTCTATCCCTTTAACCCACACATTTTGGGATACTAAGGGTCAATTTAGTTTGACCAATCCACCTAACTTACACATCTTTGGACTGTGGGAGGAAACTGGATCATCCGGAGGAAACCCATACAAACACGGGGAGAATGTGCAGACTCCACAAAGTTACCCAAGGCCTAAGTTGAACTGAGGCAGCAGTGCTAACCACGGTGCCAATGTGCAGCCCTTAACTATGGAAGATTTTTTCCAAATAGCACGCTGGAGGACTTTCAAAAGTCTCTGTTTTAGGTTCCTGACAAATACCCACCATCACCTTCTCAAGGTAATCAAGAATGGACAGTAAATGCTACCCTTGCTGACAATATCCACATCTCAGTAATGAATTAAAAAGATCGATGTATATTTATATTTTTTGGCTTAAATATGAAAATATTCTAGTATAGCATAGTGATCAACTACTGCCGATTATTTTGTATTTCCAAATAATTTCTGGTGTAAGAGTAGCGAAAACATCCACTTCATAGAAAACAAAATACATAATGGTGGGAGACAGCGTAATGGTAACGTCACTGGACTGGAATTAAGAAGTCCAGCCGAAGGCCGCAGGAGCATTCAATTCAATTAACGAATCTTGAATTGTAAGCTTGTCTCAGTAATAGTGACCACGATGCTATCGTAGTTTGTTGAGAAAGACTTTTGATTCACTAATATCCCCGAGGGAATACTTGGTCTAGCCTACAAATGACTCCAAACCCACAGTAATGTGACTGACACTTAAATGCCTTCAGAAATGCCACAGCAAGCTATTCAATTTGTGGCAATTAGGGATGGGCAACAAATGCTGGCCTCGCCAGCGATGCCCGCATTCCATGTTGAGAAATTATAGAAAAACAGAATATAACTCTCACACAATGGCACAGTGATTAGCATGACTACCTCACAGTGCCAGGGACCCAGGTTCAATTCTAGCCTTGTGTGATTGTGTAAAGTTTGCACGTTCTCTCATTGTCTGCATGGGTTTTCCTCCAGGTGCTCTGGTTTCCTCCTACAGTCCAAAGATGTGCAGGTTAGGTGAATTAGCCATGCTAGATGCCCTTTAGTGTCCCAAGATGCCTAGGTTAGGGGGATTTGTGAGTTAAATATTTGGGGTTACGAAGATAGGGTAAGATGCTCTGTTGGACAGTTGGAGTTATAGAGATAGGGCCTAGATAAGATGCTCTTTTGGAGAGCTGGGAAAACTCGATGGGCTGAATGAGCTCCTTCTGCATTGTAGGGATTCAATGGGTCATGCATATTGGAGAAAATAGAACGTGCGTTTATATAGTGCCTTTCACAGCCTCGGAGCATCGCAAAGTGCTTTGTAACAAATAAGTTACTTTTGAAGGACAGTCATAGAGACATAGAGGTTTACAGCATGGAAATAGGCCCTTCGGTCCAACTTGTCCATACTGCCCTTTTTTTTAAAGCCCTAAGCTCGTTCCAATTGCCTACGTTTGGCCCATATCCCTCTATACCCATCTTACCCACGTAACTGTCTAAATGCTTTTTAAAAGGCAACATTGTACCTGCCTGTATTACAATCTCTGACAGCTTGTTCCAGATACTCACCACCCTCTATGTTAAAAATTTGCCCCTGTGGACTGTTTTGTATCTCCTCTCTCACACCTTAAACCTATGCCCTCTAGTTTTAGACTTCCCTACCTTTGGGAAAAGATATGATTATCTAACTGATCTATGCCCCTCATTATTTTATAGACCTCTGTAAGATCACCCCTCAGCCTCCTACGTTCCAGGGGAAAGAGGTCCCAATCTATCCAGCCTCTACTTATAACTCAAACCATCAAGTCCCAGTAGCATCCTACTAAATTGTTTCTGCACTCTTTCTAGTTTAATAATATCCTTTCTATAATAGGCTGACCAGAACTGTACACAGTATTCTAAGTGTGGCCTTACCAATATCTTGTACAACTTCAACAAGACGTCCCAACTCCTGTATTCAACGTTCTGGCCAATGAAACCAAGCATTCAGAATGCTTTTCTTCATCATTCTGTCCAGTTGTGACTTCACTTCCAATGAGCTATGAACATATACCCCTCAATCTCTTTGTTCTATAACTCTCCCAAAGGCCCTACCATTAACTGGTTCGATCAATAAAAATGCATCACCTTGCATTTATCTAAATTAAGCTCCATCTGCCATTTGTCAGCCAACTTGCCCAATTGATCACGATCCCGTTGCAATTCTAGATAACCTTCTTTACTGTCCACTATGCCACCAATCTTGGTGTCATCTGCAAACTTAAGCCCCCTATATTCTCATCCAAATCATCAACAGTCGCAGGTGTAATGTAGAAAATGCAACCAATTTCTGCACAATTATGTTCCATAAGTAGCAATGAGATAAAGACCAGGAAAACTGTTACTGCTGGGGCGGCACGGTAGCACAGTGGTTAGCATTGCTGCTTCACAGCTCCAGGGACCTGGGTTCGATTCCTGGCTTGGGTCACTGTTTGTGTGGAGTTTGCACATTCTCCTCGTGTCTGCTTGGGTTTCCTCTGGGTGCTCCATTTCCTCCCACAGTCCAAAGATGTGCAGGTTAGGTTGATTGGCCAAACTAAATTGACTGTAGATGCATAGGTTAGAGGATTAGTGGGTAAAATGTGTACGGATATGGGGATAGGGCCTGGGTAGGATTGTGATTGGTGCAGACTCGATGGGCCAAATGGCCTTTTTCTGTACTGTAGGGTTTCTATGACTTCTGATGTTGAGTAAGGGACAAGTATGGCCTTGAACATAGGACAACGCTCATTATGATGAAACAATGGCCCACCTGAGAAAGTTGTTGGGGCTTTGGTTCAAAGTCAAAGATAATGGCATCTCAAACAGTACGGCACCCCCTCAGCACTGCACTAAAGAGGGCTAATGATATTATCGCTAGGCTATTAATCCAGAAACTCAGCTAATGTTTTGGGGACCTTGGTTCAAATCCTGCCATAGCAGGTGGTGCAGTTTGAATTCAATAAAAACATCTGGAATTAAGAAGATACTGATGATCATGAAGCCATTGTTGATTGTTGGGAAAAAAAATCTGGTTCACTAATGTTTTTCAGGGAAGGAAATCAGCTGTTCTTTCTTGTGACTCCACTGCAAGGTGGTTGACTCTCAGCTGCCCTCTGAACTGGCCTAGCAAGCCACTCAGATCAAGGGTGACTGTGGATGGGCAATAAATGCTAGCCGACCAGCACTGCCCATGTCCCACGAGTGAATAAAAAAGTCCCAATCTTGATTATGCATCCATGTTTCACTGACTTGAACATGCAACCTTCCGACTCCAGGCAGGGGAGCAGTACCATTCAGCCAAGGCCGACAACATCAAGGTAATCATCTACAACAGCTACCTTGGTACAAAGTTAAACATTGTACTGAAGTAGAAAATAGTTCTGTATTGACCATAGAATGCTCAGAACTCAGATTGAATACTGTATGGTATTGAAGCTTGACACCCACAAACGCTGCAAGCAGTTGATTCTGATGATAAGTAGCATCAATTTTTGTAAGTCCCTATTTGGCAAAGCTAATTATATTCCAGCACATGTTTTTAATTATTTTGTGATAATGGTTTCTTTAAATCTGAAAATAATTCCTTGCTGCCTTGAGTGAATTTGCATGGGGAAAAGATCTCTTGGAAATATGCATAGAAGCAGATGTACATGTTACATAAACACTGGCATACCACATGGGTGACTTCAATGATTAATCTTTGAACAAATCTTTCAAATATGTACCACTTGTCATACGCCAAGTACCTTTCACAAGAGGACACGTGAAGAGTTATGTATCTACTCATGAAAACATCTCCCAAAACAGACCCTCATTCTACATTTGACAAATATGTTGAAGTGACGCACGCTTGGCAATACTTTGATTTGTAAAGAGAAGGCCCTAGTCTTATTTGTTCCTTTGGTGGGATCATTAATATTAAAACAAAACCAAGTTGCTTGCTGTTTATTTGAGGAGATTGTTGCTCCAGTGGTAGCTCCAAGTACTAGATAATTTTATCACCGCACTGTTACAAATTATTCGTGCTTTTTTGATCTGCAGATTAACCAGCATGGGGTACACAGCATCATACAATGTCCCAGAAACTTGAGGTCAATTCTCATCAAGGCAGCTGAAGAGCTTAAATTGAGGATTAAGAGAAAAATAGGCTGATAGTGATCAGCTAACTACTGAATTGTTGTAAAAACCCATGTTTACCACTGATGTCCTTTATTCATAGAAGAGAATCCCTGCAGTGCAGAAAGAGGCCATTTGGCCCATTGAGCCTGCACCAACAACAATCCCACTCAGGACCTATCACCATAACCCCACGTATTTACCCTGCTATTGCCCTTGACTAAGGGGCAATTTAGAATGGCCAATCAATCTAACTTGCACATTGTGGAAGGAAACTGGAGCACCTGGAGGAAACCCATGCAAACACGGGGAGAAAGTGAAAACTCCACACAGTCACCCAAGGCTGGAATTGAACCCGGATCCCTGGTACTGTAAGGCAGTAGTGTTTGCCACTGTGCTGTCCCTTTAGGGAAGGAAATGTGCCAACCTTGCCCAAATCAGCCGCTATACAACTTCTTAATTGTCCCCAAGTGGCCTAACAAGCTATTCAATTGTATAGGGATTTTGATATGATTTTTGATTTGATTTATTATTGTCATTTGTATTAACATACAGAGAAAAGTATTGTTTCTTGCGCGCTACATAGATAAAGCATACCATTCATTGAGAAGGCAATGAGACAGTGCAGAATGTAGTGTTACAGTCATAGCTAGGGTGTAGAGAAAAATAAACTTAATGAGAGGTAAATCTATTCAAAAGTCTGATAGCAGCAGGGAAGAAGAGTCAGAATTTTGTATCTTTTTTCCTGACAGAGGAAGATGGAAGAGAGAATGCCAGGGGTGTGTGGGGTTCTCAATTATGCTGGCTGCTTTGCTGAGGCAGCAAGAAGTGTAGACAGAGTCAGTGGATGGGGGGGCTGGTTTGCATGATGAATTGAGCTACATTCATGTTCTTTTGTAGTTCCTTGTGGTCTTGGATAGAGCAGGAGCTATACGAACCAGTGGTACAGATGGTGCATCTGTAAAAGTTGGTGAGATTCATAATGGAAGCTTTATCAACATGCACTCATCCCATGAATAAGTAAAAATATTACAGAGACTTTGGAATGGGGAGGATTGATTTAGCCACAATAAAGCATTGAGGAAAGACCTCTGAAATTATTAACAGCTCCTCAATAAGCTATTATCTGTAAAAATATACCATTCAACCTTTAGTACTTGGAGTGACACATTTTATTTATTTCAAAAGTTCTGCCAAGTTATAGCAGCAAATTCTGAGCATTCTACTTCTGTTGGCAGTAGCATCCAAATTAAGTAGCAGGAATTGATGGTAAACAAGACTTCACAAACTGTATCATGAAGTCTAAAATCCATGCCTTAGAACATAGAACATAGAACACTACAGCGCAGAACAGGCCCTTCGGCCCACGATGTTGTGCCGACCAGTTAAAAAAACAATGACCCACTAACCTAAACCAATCCCTTTTCATCCATAAACCTATCCATAACCTATGCCTTCCAAGTCTTTAACAGTTTATCAGACCATGGAGAGAATATTCTACAAACAAGATATTTAAGGACTTGTTGGCTGATGATATCTTTGCTTTATATGGATTTGTACTGTTAGTAAATCTTCCTGTGTTTCCACTTCTGCATAACTGCATTACTTGTACATGATTAAACTGTTAGTCTCAGCATGAATCCTGCACTTACAATGTGTATGTTCTGCCATTCAAACAAGAATGTACTGGGCTCCAGCACAAAGTAATGTTGAATTGGGATGCTATGTGACCTACTGAACATTTACCAGCACATTCTGCTTATATTTCAGATTTCCAGCATCTCCAATAATTCCTCCTTTTTTGAAAAAAAAGTTTTAAATTCGCTGCCCCTTCTCAGAATGCCCACCTTGGAGAAATTCTGTTCTCACACTGAGATTTACATTCATCTCTTTTACCACTTGTGCCTTCATTATTTTGTTTTTCACTCTTCCTGTTTGATCATCTGTTAAAATGTGCTATCATGGCCACAGCTTTTACCTATTCCATGTGGATTCCAATTTGAAATTCTGCCCTTTGTATTTTCGAACTCCCTTGATTACAGATTGTGTTCCTCAAACCACTGATCTTGCTGCTTCCTGCCACGTTCTGTCACATTCATACCTCTCCCTCTCCAGACCCACCAACTTATTTCAGATTTTCTGGTTCTCCGTTCCATTTGATTCTTCACCTAGCACTTCAACAGAAACTTATTTTCAGGTACCAAGGAGCACCAACTTCAACAGTTCTTAGATACTAAGTCATAGGAACATAGAAACTAAAAGCAGGGGTAGGCCATTCAGCCCTTCAAGCCCATTTTGATCATGGTTGATTATCAAGTTCAATATTCTGATCACACCTTCCTTCCTTGTCCCTTGATCCCTTTAGCCCCAAGAGCTCTATCTAATTTCTTCTTGAAATCAATCAATGTTTTGGCCTCAACTATTTTCTGCGGTAGTGAATTCCACAGATTCACCACCCTCTGGGTGAAGAAATTTCTCCTCACCTCAGTCCTAAACGGTTTACCCCTTGTCCTCAAACTATGACCCTAGTTCTGGACTACCCCACCAACAAGAACATTCTTTCTGAATCTACCCTGTCTAATCCTGTTAGAATTTTATAAGCTTCTATGAAATCCCCTCTCACTCTTCTAAACTCCAATATTTCTAATTGACTTGTTCTCTCATATGACACACCTGACCAATCCTATTCCCTCCCCCCACCCATTTCTGAACCCATTCCTACTTCCAATAAATCTTTGCTGTGTTTTTGCTACCCTTTCTGATTCTTTGTCATTCTGACCCACCAATTCTGGGTCTTCAACAAAAGCCTCTATTCAACCACTTATGAATTGGAGTTCAAGGTGAAGGTTGAATCTCCTTCCTCTACATCCTTCTCTGGCCATGAGACTTCTCTTCACACAGCAGACCTTCCCACTTGTCTTCAGAACTCTCATTTTACTGCACTCCTCTCCCTACCCTCTTATCCTTTCTTAACCATTTCATTGGGAACCACAATCGTGGCATTGATTGTCTCGATTTCTCTACTCCCCTCATTTATTACCACCTCTTTTTGTCTTTTTAGCA
Source organism: Carcharhinus amblyrhynchos (assembly GCF_965287045.1). Classification (NCBI taxonomy): domain Eukaryota; kingdom Metazoa; phylum Chordata; class Chondrichthyes; order Carcharhiniformes; family Carcharhinidae; genus Carcharhinus; species Carcharhinus amblyrhynchos. The sequence goes on along the minus strand of NC_137345.1, from coordinate 33,899,381 downwards.
GTTTTGTGACCAGTAGTTTGAGTGATGATTATTTTTGTATTCTGAATCAAAATGTTACTTAACATGGTAAACTAACATGGTCAGAAACAATTTTCAACTAATGTGGAAGACATCTTAAAAACTAAACCAGTCACAGAGATGTGCCTCAGGAATCAGTGCTGAATCCACTGTTATTTGTCATTTATATTAATGATTTGGATGAGAATTTAGCAAGCATGGTTAGCAAGTTTGCAGGTGACACCAAGATTGGTGGCATAGTGGACAATGAAGAAAGTTATTGAGGATTGCAACGGGATCTTGATTAATTGGGCCAGTGGGCTGATGAATGGCAGATGGGGTTTAATTTAGACAAATGCAAAGTGATACATTTTGGTAGATCGAACCAGGGTAGAACTTACTCTGTTAATGGTAGGGCAATGGGGAAAGTTATAGCACAAAAAGATCTTTCAAGCTCCTTGAAAGTGGAGTCACAGGTGGACAGAGTGGTGAAGAAGGCATTCGGCATACTTGGTTTCATTGGCCAGAACACTGAATATAGGAGTTGGGATATCTTGTTGAAGTTGTACAAGACATTGGTAAGGCCACACTTGAAATACTATGTACAGTTCTGGTCAGCTATTGTAGGAAGGATATTATTAAACTAAAGAGTCCAGAAAAGATTTACTAGGAAGCTAACAGGATTTGATGCTTTGAGTTGTAAAGAAAGGCTGCATAGACTGGGACTTTTTCCCTGGAGCATTGGAGGTTCAGGGATAATCTTATAGAAGTCTATAAAATAATGAGGGACATAGATAAGGTAGGTAGTCAATATCTTTTCCTTAGGGTGAGGGAGTCTGAAACTAGAGGACATGGGTTTAAGACGAGAGAGGAGAGATACAAAACGGTCCAGACACACACAGTGGAATTATCAGCTCTTTGGTCTGATCAGTCAAGGAAAGTTTAGAAGTCTGTTTAATTGTTAAAGTTAAGCTTTCTCCTCTTATTGTTAATTGAAGCTGCTTTTTATCTTTCTGACTTGTTACCTTTCTACCTTTTGATAGTCAATAATTCACGATTTGAAGCATTCATTCTTGTTGAATGGTTAAGTCTTGCAGAACCTGATTTAATTCACAATTGGGACTTGTCGCAAACAACATGTACCCCATAAATTGAAGTGGTGACCCAACTCAGACTGAACACCTTTGTGGTAGTAGTTAAAGTTGCATGTTAAGGAAAAGCTAACTCAATTACAGATGTTAAAACGGGGCAGAGTATCCCTAATCCCTTCTCTGTACCAAGCCAAACTGAATCATATGTCTGGTGACTAACTTGGGTTGTCACATTTGTCTATTGAAAGCAAACAATGCCCAATCTGAGGACATTATTGATGTTATAGAAAACAAAATAGTGAATAAAATATTGAGGACAGGGAAACTTTGGAATTTATGGAGCATATCATTGTGCTGTTAAGAGCGATGTTATCACCTGAGATAAGGATCAGAGGATTAAGCATTTAGAGAACGAGAAAGAACTCCATTCAAAGCAACTAGGCACCATTAACAAACTGACTGAACAATATTTAAATACATCTGAATTCTGAGTTGGAGATCTGAGTTGGATTTTCCGGCCATGCTCACCCCAAAACCGGAAAATCCCGCCCGAGGTCAACACACCTTTAAATGGTACTCAGCACCCCGCGCCACCCCCGCTCTGCAGTTCCCATGGCAGACAGACAGGAAATACCACCCCCCACCAACCCCCCCCCCCGGCCCCGCCGGCTCCTCGAGTGAGAAGCTGATCATTATAAAACCACAGGGTCACATCATTGCTTCTACTAAAGCCGTAACTGCTGAAGCAGAGGATGAGAAATAGAGACTTGCCCAAGTTGAGTAAACGATGAAAGCTGGAATTCTCCAGTTTTGCACACCCCGTTACTGCTGCCGACGAGAACAGAGAATTTGGTGCTCAGCTAAATCTTCGTGCACAGCAGCGGGACTGGATAATCCCAGCCACAGGCAAGGTGAGAGAATTCCGGCATAAGTCTCTTAAATAAAAACGGAAATGCTTTATTAGATTGCTTTATTAGAATGTTTGAAGGCAGACCACTCTTCATTATCAATCAAAATTAAGAGTTAGAGGGGAGATTGGGGAACCAAAATGCTTTCACTGATGTGATTAGTTAAGGAAATCCGGTTCCAGGCTTTCTATCAGATCCTGAAAGTATGCTTGTGTCAGAATGGGTCAAGGCCAGACTCACCACCGCTAGCTGAAGGAGATGCGTTTGAAAACATTGATTCCCTTCACCCACCAAAACCCCCTGTCAATTCTAATTCCCTCCCCTTAGTAAGTGAGCCAAATGAAAAGCAATAGTGACCAGAACTGTGGTCAGACAGTTTGATCGGCAGATAGTAAACGAAGAAAAGCAATCAGTCACTCTCTCTCTCTCTAAAACTTGCATCAAATAGTCTAAAAGATGGATAATGGAGATAACCCCCCCGGATGTGAAAAGGCGGTGGCAGTTTATAAGGAAGCTCATTCGGAGCTGGCAGACCATCAGTCTCTGACTCTCTGTAGAGTTATCTGGTCAGCCCCATTCCCCCATTTACCATTTAGCCCTCCCCTAGAAAGAAATTAATCCAGATAGGATGCCAGTTCAGTTAGCTAGAATTCAGTTTCAAATGAAGCAACCTGAATTAGAATTACAAAGGGAGGAAAAATAACAAAAAAGGTAGTACAAAAAATGATTTATACCCATTTGATTTGATATCTTATTGTCACATGTATTAACATACAGTATTGTTTCTTACACACTATACGACAAAGCATACTGTTCATAGAGAAGAAAATGAGACTGCAGAATGTACTGTTACAGTCATAGCTAGGGTGTAGAGAAGGATCAACTTAATACAAGGTCCGTCCATTCAAAAGTCTGCACAGCAGCAGGGAAGAAACTGTTCTTAAGTCAGTTGGTACATGACCTCAGACTTCTGTATCTCTTCCCTGAAGGAAAAAGATGGAAGAGAGAATGTCCAGAGTTCGTGGGGTCCTCAGTTATGCTGGCTGCTTTGCCGAGGTACCGGGAAGTGTAGACAGAGTCAATGGCTGGGAAGGTGGTTTGTGTGATGGATTGGGCTACATTCACAACATTTTGTAGTTCCTTGCAGTCTTGGGCAGAGCAGGAGCCATACCAAGCTGTGATATAATCAGAAAGAAATTTTCTATGGGTGCATTAGTAAAAGTTGTGAGAGTTGTAGCTGACATGCCAAATTTCTTTAGTCTTCTGAGAAACAGGTTGTTGGTGATCTGGACACATGAAGCTCTTGACCCTTTCTACTTCTTTCCCGTTGATGTAGGCACGTTCTCCTTTACTCCTCCTGAAGTCGATGATAATCTCCTTTCTTTTATTGACATTGAGGGAGAGATTATTGTTGCCGCGTCAGTTCACCAGATTCTCTAACGCATTCCTGTATTCTGTCTCGTCATTGTTTTGAGATCTGACCCACTATGGTGGTGTTGTCAGCAAATTTGAAAATCGAATTGGAGGGGAACTTGGCCGCACAGTCATAGTGTATAAGGAGTAATCTGTTAATAGATTATATAGATGGTATCAGTTTGTCATAAGCTTCAGTCACTGGTACAGCATTTTCTGGAGAGACCATAAGATACAGGAGCAGAATGAGACCATTCGGCCCATCGAGTCTGCTCCACTATTCAATCATGGCTGATATGATTCTCATCCTCATTCTCCTGCCTTCTCCCTGTAACCTTTGATTCCCTTATTGATCAAAAACCTATCTATCTCCATCTTAAAGACACTCAATGATCTGGCCTTATTCCTCTGTGGCAATGAGTCCCACAGATTTACCACCCTCTACCTGAAGAAACTGCTCCTCATCTCAGTTTTAAAGAAGCGTCCCTTCACGCTGAGGTTGTGCCCTTGAGTTGTAGTCTCTCCCACTAGTGGAAACATCCTCTTTGAGTCCATTCTATCCAGACCTTGCAGTATCCGAAAGTTTCAATTAGATTTCCCCTGATATTTCTAAACTCCAAGTACAGACCCAGGCTCCTCAACCATTCATCAAATGAAAAACGCTTCCTGGAATTATTTTTGTGAACCTCCTCTGACCTCCTCCAAAGCCAGCATATCCTTCCTTAGGTATGGGGCCCAAAACTGCTCTCAGTATTCCAAATGGGCTCTGACTGAGCCTTATGCAGCCTCAGCAATATATCCTGCCCTTGCGTTATAGCTGTCTAGGGCAGCATGGTAGCACAGTGGTTAGCATTGCTGCTTCACAGCTCCAGGGACTTGGGTTTGATTCCTGGCTTGGGTCACTGTGGAGTCTGCACATGCTCCTCGTGCCTGCGTGGGTTTCCTCCAGGTGTTCCGGTTTCCTCCCACAGTCCAAAGATGTGCGGGTTAGGTTGATTGGCCATGCTAAAATTACCTCTTAGTGTCCTGAGATGCGTAGGTTAGAGGGATTAGCGGGTAAATGTATAGGGCTATGGGGGTAGGGCCTGGGTGGGATTATGCAGACTCAGTGGGCCAAATGGCCGCTTTTTGGGTTTCTATGATTCTTCTCGAAATGAATGCTAACATTGAATTTGCCTTCCTAACTGCCAACTGAATCTGCATGTTAACCTTAAGAGAATCCTGAATCAGGATTCCCAAGTCCCTTCGTGCTTCAGATTTCTGAAGCTTTTCCTCATTTAGAAAATAGTCTATGCCTCTATTCTTCCTACCAAAATGCATAACCTCACACTTTCCCACATTGTATTGTACGAAAGCTACCAGCTCAGCTTTCAACTTTCAGCAGTCAGCTTTCATGTGTCCTCTTTTATGGTAAATTACAATGAGACCAACATACTAATTCTGCCACAAAATGGGGCACTACTTTAAAGCCAACTATCAGAAATTGAAATCTAAGCTGGAATGTTTCTACAGAAAATGCTGTACTAGTGAATTAAACTGATAATAAACACACACCATTAATATATTAATAGTGGGTGTAAATTGGAGAATAAAATATTCTGGATGTTTTATATTTGAGTCTGAAGTGGCTCAATTTTTGTTTAATTAAAAGAGAAGATTGTTATTTTTAGAGGTATGGGATTGGTTCAATGATTGGTGTGAGCAAAGAACATGAATTTCTCTCTCGAGAGTTTGCTAAATAAGTGTATCATTACAGAAAATTGATAGAAATTGTTTACCTGTTCATTTAAGTCACAAAAATCTGAGGTCATGTACCAACCAACTCAAGAATAGTTTCTTCCCTGCTGCCATCAGATTTTTGAATGGACCTACCTCGCACTAAGTTGATCTTTACCTACACCCTAGCTCTGACTGTAATACTACATTCTGCATTCTCTCCTTTCCTTCTCTACGGCATACTTTGCCCATAAAGAGTGCAAGAAACAATACTTTTCACTGTATACTAATACATGTGACAATAATAAATCAAATCAAAAAAATTTTGCAGAGTGAATTTAAACTGTGCTTTAGTCAGTGGGTCTGTTATTGTCCTATTATTGATGTTATATTGGGAATGAGTCCACGTCCTGCCTCCAGTCACTTTCACAAAATCCACTGAATTGGGTAAAGGTAAAGGTGCATCAGCCAGATCAGTGAACTTTGAAAACTGTATGTCCATCTCTGAATCTGTTGTAAAAGACAATGGTTTGACCTGTTAAAGCTTCCTCATTGTTTGTGGAACAAGCTGAGTGGAGGATTGAGTGAGACAAGGTGAGTGACTGACTTTTTAAAGTTTTTTGCGGAGTTTTAGAATTTTAAAACTAACTTTAAAATTTAAACGGAAGTGGGCTGCGGGGTGCGCTGGGAAGGTTTTTTGTTAAGCGCGCGAAGTATAAAAGGAAGGCTGCGGTATACAGCGGGCAGCGTCGGGAGTGGGCAGCAGAGGGAGCAGAGTGTGAACTGTAAGGGCTTTGGCTCCTCGGGCTTAGGCGAAAAGGGCGAGGCAAGGTAAGTTTGAAAGTTTTAATTACTTTTTTTCCTGTATTTCTTAAAAGGGCAATTATGAGCCAGTATGTTGCTCACAGTGTAAGATGTGGGAGGTCCTGGAGGCTCCTGGCCTCCCAGACGTCCATATCTGTGCTGAGTGTGTGGAGCTGCTGTTCCTAAGGGACAGTGCTAGGGAACTGGAATTGCAACTTGAGGACCTTCGTCTGGTTATGGAAAATGAGGAGGTGATTGACGGGAGCTACCAGCAGGTGGTCACACCAGGGCCACGGGAGGAAGGCAAGTGAGTAACGGTCAGGAAGGGGAAAGCTCAGGTGTTAGAGAGCACCCCGGTGGATGTGCCCCTTCATAATAAGTACTCCTGTCTGAGTACTGCTGGGGGGGACAGCTCAACTGGGGGAAGCAGTGGTGGCCGTGTCTCTGGAGCTGAGCCCGACCCAGTAGTTCAAAAAGGTAAGGAAAGGAGGAAGGCAGTGTTAATCGGGGATTCCATAGTGAGGGGGTCGATCAGGCGTTTTTGCGGATGCAGACGGGAGTTGCGGATGGTGATTTGCCTCCCTGGTGCCGGGATCCGGGATGTCTCTGGATGCGTCCCAGAAATCCTGAAGGGGGAGGGAGGGGAGCCGGAGGTCGTGGTACATATAGGTAACGCCAACATAGGTAGGAAGAGGGAAGGAGTCATGAAAAGAGAATATAGGGAGTTAGGTAGAGAGGTGAGGAAGAGGAACGCGAAGGTGGTAATCTCAGGATTGCTGCCTGCGCCGCGGGAGAGAGACAGCAGGAATGGAATGAGGTGGAGGATGTAGGCGTGGCTGAGGGACTGGAACAGGGGGCAGGGGTTCAGGTTCCTGGATCATTGGGACCTCTTTAGGGGCAGGAGTGACCTGTACAAAAAAGATGGGTGGCACTTGAATCCCGGAGGACCAGTATCTTGGCGGGAAGTTTGGCTAGGGCTACTGGGGGGACTTTAAACTAGAAAGGTTGGGGGGAGGGAATCAAGATGAGGTGATTGAGAGCGAGGAAGTTAGCTCACAAATAGAGAAGGATTGTAGACAGTGTAAGAGGGAGGATAGATGGGTGATGGAGAAGGGGAGCACCCAGACTGAAGGTCTGAGGTGTGTCTATTTTAACGCCAGGAGTGTGGTGAATAAAATGGGTGAGCTGAAAGCGTGGATTACTGCTTGGAAATGTGATGCGATGGTCATTACAGAGACTTGGATGTCTCAGGGACAGGACTGGGTACTTCAGGTGCCGGGGATTCAGATGGTTCAGGAAGGACAGGGAGGGAGGCAAAAGAGGGGGCGGAGTGACACTGTTGATCAGGGATAGTGTCACGGCTGTAGAGAAGGTAGACGCCGTGGAGGGATTGTCTACGGAGACTCTGTGGGTGGAGGTTCGGAACAAGAAGGGGTTGGTAACTTTGCTGGGTGTTTTCTATAGACCGCCTAATGGTAACAGGGATGTTGAGGTGCAGATAGGGAAACAGATCCTGGAGAGATGTAGTAATAACAGAGTTGTCGTGATGGGAGACTTTAATTTCCCAAACATCGATTGGAATATCCAGAGGGTAACGGGTTTGGATGGGGAGGAGTTTGTTAGGTTTGTTCAGGAGGGTTTCCTGACACAGTACGTGGATAAGCCTACGAGAGGAGAGACTGTACTTGATCTGGTACTGGTTAATGAACCTGGACAGGTGTTGGATGTCTCGGTGGGAGAGCATCTTGGGGATAGCGATCATAATTCTACCTCCTTCATGATAGCATTGGAAAGAGATAGGATCAGGCAGGCTAGGAAAGTGTCTACCTGGAGTAAGGGGAAATATGAAGCCATCAGGCAGGAAATTAGACGAGTAAATTGGAAGGAGGTGTTCCTGGGGAAAAGTTCTGAAGGGAGGTGGCGGATTTTCAAGGAATGTTAGTCTGGAGCTCTGCACTACAATGTTCCGATGAGACAGGGAGGTTTTGGTAGGTTACGGGAACCGTGGTGCACAAAGGTTGTAATGAACCTAGTCAGAAAGAAAAGGTTCAGAGAGCTAGGCAATGTTAAGGCTCTAGAGGAGTGTATGGGTTGTAGGAACGAGCTTAAAAAGGAAATTAGGAGAGCCAGAAGGGGTCATGAGAAGGCCTTGGCGGGTAGGATTAAGGAGAACCCTAAGGCGTTCTACAGATATGTGAAAAGTAAAAGGATGAAATGTGAAGGAATAGGACCTATAAAAGGTGAAGGGAGAAAAGTTTGTGCGGAACCAGTAGAAATGGCAGAGGTGCTTAATGAATACTTTATCTCGGTATTCACGGTGGAAAATGATCTGGGTGGTTGTACTACAGGTTTGCGGTGGACTGAAAAGATTGAGTATGTGGACGTTAAGAAAGAGGATGTGTTGGAACTTTTAAATTGCATCACGAAAGATAAATCGCCAGGACCGGATGGGATGTACCCCAGGTTACTGTGGGAGGCGAGGGAAGAGATTGCACAGTCTCCGTCGATGGAGACGTGAGAGGTTCTGTAGGATTGGAGGATTGCGGATGTGGTTCCTATTTTCAAGAAAGGGAACAGGGATCGCCCAAGAAATTACTGACTGGTGAGTCTGACCTCAATGGTTGGTAAGTTGATGGAGAGGATACTGAGGGACAAGATTTATGAACATTTTGAAAAGTTTAGTATGATCAGAAGTAGTCAGCACGGCTTTGACAAGGGCAGGTCGTGCCTTACGAGCCTAGCTGAGTTCTTTGAAAATGTGACTAAGCACATTGACGAAGGAAGCGCAGTGGATGTGGTTTATATGGACTTCAGCGAGGCGTTTGATAAGGTCACCCATGCAAGACTTCTTGAGGAAGTGAGAGAGCATGGAATCCAAGGGGCTGTTGCCTTGTGGATCCAGAACTGGCTTGCCTGCAGAAGGCAGAGAGTGGTTGTGGATGGGTCTTTTTCTGCATGGAGGTCGGTCACCAGTGGAGTGCCCCAGGGATCTGATCTGGGACCCTTGCTGTTTGTCATTTTCATAAATGACCTGGATGAGGAAGTGGAGGGATGGGTTGGTAAGTTTGCTGGCGACATGAAAGTTGGTGGTGTTGTGGCTAGTCTGCAGGGATGTCAGAAGTTGCAGTGAGATACAGATAGGATGCAAGACTGGACAGAGAAGTGGCAGATGGGCTTCAGCCTGGATAAATGTGTAGTGGTCCATTTTGGCAGGTCCAATGGGATGAAGGAATATAATATCAAGGGTAGGACTCTTTGCAGTGTAGAGGATCAGAAGGACCTTGGGGTCCGGGTCCATAGGACTCTTAAACCGGCCTCGCAGGTGGAGGATGTGGTCAAGAAGGCATATGGCATACTGGCCTTCATTAATCGAGGGATTGAGTTTAGGCGTCGGGAGGTAATGCTGCAACTTTATAAGATCCTTGTCAGACCGCACTTGGAGTACTGTGCGCAGTTCTGGTCACCTCACTACAGGAAGGATGTGGAAGCTATTGAAAGGGTGCAGAGGAGATTTACAAGGATGTTGCCTGGATTGGGTGGCATATCTTATGAGGATAGGTTGAGGGAGCTTGGTCTTTTCTCCCTGGAGAGACGAAGGATGAGAGGTGACCTGACACAGGTTTAAAAGATGTTGAGAGGTATAGATAGGGTGAATCTCGGAGGCTATTTCCTAGGGCTGAAATGGTCGCTACAAGAGGACACAGGTTGAAGATGCTGGGGAGTAGGTACAGAGGAGATGTCAGGGGTAAGTTTTTCACTCAGAGGGTGGTGAGTGAGTGGAATCGGCTGCCGTCAGTGGTGGTGGAGGTGAACTCGTTGGGGCCTTTTAAGAGACTTCTGGATGAGTATATGGGGTTTAATGGGATTGAGGATTATAAATAGGCCTGGTAGGTAGGGATATGATCAGCGCAACTTGTGGGCTGAAGGGCCTGTTTGTGCTGTAGTGGTCTATGTTCTATGACTCGAGGGGTACCCCAGAATGAAAAGCTCAGACTTGTGATGTTGAAGTGATACCGAAGACTAGAGCTGAAAGCAGTTTGTTAAAACCAGCTTGAAATGAATTGGAACTGTCTGAGTAAAAGCTGCCTGTGAACCCTCAGCCGCTGCTGTCTTAACAGAACACAGCAGCTAAATTCACAATGGACACGGAGAGATGGTACTTTAAATCAAAATGACCTGAATATAACAAATGCTGTTACTGCAGAATTATGAGGACATGTTAAAGTTTTGGAATCTAAAATAAAACTGAAGAAGCTGCTTCGATGAAACTGGTCAAAACTTGTGCTAAATGGAACGACAGGAAAATAGTGAATGTAACCTGTACAGAGGCATATGCGCAACCTCACGCACAGATGCACACATACAGTGTGCGGGATAGAAAAGGAAGAGTTTTACAACTATTGATGATAACAGTAAAAGAACCAAAGTTCACATGATGGCCAGATCCAGAAAGTTGCAATCCAGAGGAGCATTCCTGTGTGAAAAGGTTCCAATCCTGGTGTTTTCCTGGCCAAAGACAGCAGAATAAAATTACTTTAAAGTGGACATCTGTGCAGCAAGAATGCAAAAGTAGACTTTAAGAATCCTTATCCTTTATTTTTGATGCATCATTATCTCAACAGAGTTCTTAGGCTGGCTAAAGAGGATTGTACTCAGAAGAAGAATGAACAAAAGGAGAACCATAATTCTGTATTTAAACAGAAGGACATATATAGCATAGAACACTGCAGCACAAACAGGCCATTCGGCCCACAAGTTGCACTGATCATATCCCTACCTACCAGGCCTATCTATAACCCTCAATCCCATTAAATCCCATGTACTCATCCAGAAGACCCCAGTGAGTTCGCCTCCACCGCCACCGACGGCAGCCGATTCCACTCGCTCACCACCTTCTGAGTGAAAAACTTACCCCTAACATCTCCTCTGTACCTACTCCCCAGCACCTTCAATCTGTGTCCTCTTGTAGCGACCATTTCGGCCCTGGGAAATAGCCTCTGAGAATCCACCCTATCGATACCTCTCAACATCTTATAAACCTCTATCAGGTCACCTCTCATCCTTCGTCTCTCCAGGGAGAAAAGACCGAGCTCCCTCAACCTATCCTCATAAGGCATGCCACCCAATCCAGGCAACATCCTTGTAAATCTCCTCTGCACCCTTTCAATAGCCTCCACATCCTTCTTGTAGTGAAGCAACCAGAACTGCTCACAGTATTCCAAGTGGGGTGTGACAAGGGTCTTATGAAGTTGCAGCATTACCTCCCAACTCCTAAACTCAATCCCTCAATTAATGAAGGCTAGTACACCATACGCCTTCTTGACCACACCCTCCACCTGCGAGGCCAAATTAAGAGTCCTATGAACCTGACCCCAATGTCCTTCTGATCCTCTACACTGCTAAGAGTCCTACCCTTGATATTATATTCCTTCATCCCATTGGACCTGCCAAAATGGACCACTATACGTTTATCTGCGTTGAAGTCCATCTGCCACTTCTCCGCCCAGTCTTGATCCTATCTATGTCTCGCTGACATCCTATGATGTCTCGCTATGACTTCTGACATCCCTGCAGACTAGCCACAACACCACCAACCTTCGTGTCGCTGGCAAACTTAACAACCCATCCCTCCACTTCCTCATCCAGGTCATTTATGAAAATGACAAACAGCAAGGGTCCCAGAACAGATCCTTGGGGCACTCCACTGGTGACCGACCTCCATGCAGAAAAAGACCCATCCACAACCACTCTCTGCCTTCTGCAGGCAAGATGTGGATGTGCCGGCGTTGGACTGGGGTAAACACAGTAAAAAGTCTGACAACACCAGGTTTTAGTCGGTTGGACTAAAACCTGGTGTTGTCAGACTTTTTACTGTTTTTCTGCAGGCAAGCCAGTTCTGGATCCACAAGGCAACAGCCCCTTGGATCCCATGCCCTCTCACTTTCTCAAGAAGTCTTGCATGAAGGACCTTATCAAACGCCTTGCTGAAGTCCATATAAGCCACATCCACTGTGCTTCCTTCGTCAATGTGTTTAGTTACATTTTCAAAGAACTCAACTAGAACGACCTGCCCTTGACAAAGCCGTGCTGACTACTTTTGATTATACTAAACTTCTCCAAATGTTCATAAATCCTGTTCCTCGGTATCCTCTCCATCAACTTACCAACCACTGAGGTCAGACTCACCAGTCGGTAATTTCCTGGGCTATCCGTGTTCCCTTTCTTGAAAATAGGAACCGCTATTTTCCTTGGATGGTGAGCTAGCTGTGGCGTTTTCTGTGGAGAAGACACTTGAAAACCTGCAGCCAAGAAAGAAAATGGAGGTTAAATGTTAGAATATGTAACAAGTGAGTGGAAACATTGTGTTTCTGAATTGACCAATATAATCAACATGGACTTATGCCCATGGCTGACCAGGCCATTCTCAAAGGTGCCGTTGGACTGCGGCAGGCAACCTTTGTTGCACTTGGCTCTGTTGACAGTGCTTGACCAGGCTCTCTGTGGTTATCAAGGACAGGCTCTTACTTCTGGTGAGCATCTTTCAGATGCCCAGATGAGTGCAGTTCAACTGGAAATCTCTCTGCCTCAATTCATCCTTGAGGGTAACAATTCTTTTAAATTAATTTATGGGATGTGAGCATTTCTGGCTGGGTCAGCATTTATTGCCCATCTCTAACTGCCCCCCATTTCAGAGAGTATTTGACAGTCAACCACATTGCTGTGGATTTGGTGTCACAACTGACTGGCCTCCTTCTGCACTGTAAGAATTCTATAATTCTGTGTAAGCTAGACCAGGTAAGGATGGCAGATTTCCTTCCCTCAAGGACATTAGTGAACCAGATAGGTTTTTATGACAATAGTTTTGTCTCATTGGATTTTTAATTTCAGGTTTTTACTGAATTCAAAATTCTCCAACTGCCATGGTGGGATTTGAACCTAGATCCCTTGGCTCTGGGCTATTAGATTACTAAAGTGATAATACCACTGACTCACTGCTTTCCCTAAGTGGTTTCATTTCTTCAGAAACTGACTCATTTGCCCATGTATCTTATGTCTCACTTTGGACAGAAGTGGGCTGCTCCTGATTTGTTTTGCTGAGACTGGCAACATGTCCAAAAGATTCAACGCTATGACAATTTTCTGTGGTCCTTGAGTAGCTGTAACACTTTATTGTAAATGTCAGCATTAAAGTGCATCTACATTTGTTATGTATGATCCAGGTCAGTGTTTGAAACTGTATCCATAGGCAGACAGAATAAACATTCAATGTTGAATTCTTGCCAGTGTGATTTGTGGAATAGTGTTGTCTTCTTTAAAAAGATCAAAGAGTGGCTTATGGTCAGAAGCAATGGTAAAGCGGCTACCAGTATTGGTGGAACTTTTTGACGGCAAAAATTATTGATGATCCTTCTTTCTTAAGTTGAGAGTCGCCTTTTTCAGCCTCTGAGAGGGTTCTTGAGACATACTCTATTGGCCTTTCAGATCTGTTGTCCATCTCATGGGCCAACACCATATGGAGAGGCATCACAGGTCAATACTTAGACAGGTTAGAGTGCACTAACAAGTTCGAAAATGCAGCAATTGATTTATTCTGTTGGAAGTATCTTTCTGGGGAGTCATCTAAGGTCAACGCTGGTGTTTCTTTAGCAGAATATGCAAGGAGGCCAATAACTTTGACCAGCTTGGTTAAGAAACAACATCTATATTAATTTAGCATTCCCAAAAATAACTTGAGCTGAGATGTATTTTTGGGGTCCAGTGCCTCCTTTATAGACTTGACCTTGTCTTCCATGGGGTATAATCCTTGTGCATCTACACGATACACCAAGTTGGTTACCTCAATGTCTGGAAACATAGATTTCTCCTTGTGGCTAACTCCTGCCTCTAGAAATCTCTTCAGCACCTCTTCTAAGTTTGTTAGATGCTCGGCTTCTGTCAATCTAGTTATGAGAACATCATCAAGGTATACCACAACTCATGACAATGCCTGCAGCAGACTAGCTATTGTCTCCTGGAAAAGTACACACGCTGAATTCACGGAAAAAGGCTAGTGCATGTATTGGAAAAATTCTTTGTGTGGGTTTATCATGATGTAGTCTTGGGTAACATTGTCCAATTTGAGTTACTGATGTGCATGACTCTTGTCCAACTTTGTATAAGATTAACCTCCCGTCAGCTTTGCATAGAGGCCTTCAGTCTTCAGGATTGACTATTTATCCAATTTGGCAGCCTGATTAACCATTAACTTCTAATCATCACAAATGCGAATTGTCTTGTTTGGTTTCAATACGGGAATGATGGGCACTGCACATTCCAAGAACTGAACCGGCTGAATAATGCCCAGTTCTTCCATTGCATTCATTCAGTATCTACTTTTGCTCATATGGTACGGGTCTCACCCTAAGGAATTGACGTCCAAATAAATCCTTTCTTGCAGGCCTCTTATTTTGCTTAATTCATCCTTCAAAATGTTCTGTATTTCTTCAAAGTTTGAGTATTCTTCCTTCCCAAACTTGAAAAATCTCAATTTAACTCTATTTCTTTTAGCCACTTTTGGCCAAGTTGGTTCTTTGTCTATCACTATGATCACTGGGAATTGGACAGACTATTACCCATAGCTTACAGGTACCATTGCAATGCCCACTCATTCGCTTCTCCAGTATAAGCTGTCAACTTGGCTGCAGTAGATTTGACTTGGCTCTGCACATGAAGTGCACCTCTACACCTTAAGTGGCCTGTCAAATGACAACAGAACACATACCTGCAGGACTCACAGGAGTGGCTACCTCCACCACTGTGACATTCCACTTCAAACTTTGCTGATTGATTGCCTCTCCTAAATCTTCTTGTCTTATTTATGGCTAAAACTTGTTTCAACATTCTTTGAATTCAATGGTGAACTCTTTCTTGTGTGCTCACGTCTGACAGCAGCTGATGTCCCTGTATCAACTTCCATCTTAAGCGGCTTCCCATTTACCTGAAGCATTATAGAAACAGGGGCTATCTGTCCTGCATTTATATTAAACAGGATGAATATTTAAATTGTTGGTACTAGACTCGTCTACATTGTAGACTAGTGACACATTTAATTGACTATTTGGTAGACTTGACTTGGCTCTGCACCCAAAGTGCACCTCTGCGCTTTAAGTGGCCTCTCCTGTGACAAAAAAAACACACAGCCTCCTTATCCTTCAGGACTCAGGGGGCTACCTCCACAACGGCAACATTCCACTTCAAACTTTGCTGATTGATTGCTTTTTCTAAATCTTTTTGTCTTATTTATGGATGAACTCGTTCCCTGCCTTGCAACTACTTCAATTGTGGCACCATTGCAGACTGCAGGCTCCTACCTGAACTGGGAATAGCACCACTTTGCATGCTCTGTAATACTTGTGCACCTTTTTCAGTGATTTCCATTGTTTGAACTATTTCCATTGCTTGTTTCATATTTTTTGCGACCTCTGCAAGTAACCTCCATTGAATTGCCGCTTTATTCACCCCACAGACTAATCAATCCCGTAACATATCATTCAAGGTGACTCCAAAAATCACAATATTCCAATATCTGTTTCAATTTACGGATTTAATCACAATTGTTTTGCTTGGGGCTCTCCTCCTTGACTTAAACTTGAATTCCTGCAGTATGATTGATGATTTCAGCTGGAAATGTGACTTCACCACAAGCTCATTGAATGATTTGGAGTCAGGTCAACTTGGGTGTGGGACTGCAAATCAGCTTATAAGTTTGAGTTTCATATGTACTCCGGAGAATGCCTTGTACTTTATTTCCTTTCCTATCTCATTTGCTTGAAAGTAATACACAAGATGCTCTACATATTGTGTCCGGTCTCCATGGAGGAATTAAGGGGATCTTAATGGGATTTCAAAGAGGAGCATCTTGGTAAGTACATTTTCTCATCTTCATTCAAGCCACATTAGACTTGGTACTGGGTAATGAACCGGGCCAAGTGTTAGATTTGTTTGTGGAAGAGCCCTTTGGAGATGGTGACCACAATTCGATGTCTTTCATTATTGCAATGGAGAGGGAAAAGGTCACACGGCAGGGCAAGGTTTATAATTGGGGCAGGGATAATTATGATGCGATTAGGCAAGAATTAGGGAACATAAAAATGGGAACAGAAACTGTCAAGTACAGGCACAAATGAAAAGTGGAGTTTGTTCAAGGAACAAGTACTGAGTGTCCTTGATAGGTATGTCCCTGTCAGGCAGGGAGGAAATGGCCAAATGAGGGAACCAGGTTCACAAAGGAGATTGAATGTCTTGTTAAGAGGTAAAAGAAAGCGTATGTAAGGATGAGAAAACAAGGTTCAGTTAGGTTGCTTGAGGGTTACAGAACGGCAAGGAATGAGTTAAAAATAGGGCTTAGGAGAGCTAGGAGGGGGCATGAAAAGTCCTTGGCGGGTTGGATAAAGGAAAACCCCAAGGCTTTTTACTCTTATGTGAGAAATTAAAAAATGACCAGGGTGAGGTTAGGGCCGGTCAAGGATAGTAGTGGGAACTTGTGCATGGAGTCAGAAGAGATAGGTGAGGCGTTGAATGAATACTTTTCTTCAGTGTTCACTAAGGAGAGGGGCTATGATTTTGAGAATGAGAGTGTGATACAGGCTGATAGGATGGAGGAAGTAAATGTTCTGAGGGAAGATATATTAGCAATTTTGAAAGTCTGAGGCTCAATAAATCCCCTGAGCCAGATGGGATACATCTTAGGATACTTTGGGAGGCAAGGGGTGAGATTGCAGAGCCTTTACCTCTTTGGGTCCTCACTGTCTACGGGGATTGTGCCAGAAGACTGGAGAGTGGCGAATGTTGTTCCTCGCTTCAAGAAAGGAATTAGGAATGACCCTGGTAATTATAGGCCAGTTAGTATTACTTTGGTGGTCAGTAAGTTAATGGAAAAGGTCCTGAGGGATAGGATTTATGACCATTTGGAAAGATGCAGATTAATCAGAGATAGTCAGCACGGATTTGTGAGGGTAAGTCCTGCCTCACAAATTTGATTGAATTCTTTGAGGAGGTAACTAAGTGTGCAGACGAAGGTAGAGCAGTTGATGTCATACATGGATTTTAGTAAGGCGTTTGATAAGGTTCCCCATGGTAGGCTCATGAAGAAGGTAAGGAGATGTGGGGTAGAAGAAAATTTGGCCGATTGGATAAGTAACTGGCTGTCTCATAGAAGCCAGAGTGGCGGAGGGAAAAGTTTCAGACTGGAGGCCAGTTACCAGTAGTGTGCCACAGAGGTCAATGCTGTGGCCTCTGCTTTTTGTGATTGTTATCAATGGCTTGGAAGAGGGTACTGAAGAGTGGGTTAGTAAATTTGCTGCTGACACCAAGATTGGTGGAGTAGTGGATGAGGTGGAGGGCTCTTGTAGGCTGCAAAGAGACATTGATAGGGTGCAGAGCTTTGCAGATGGAGTTTAACCCTGATAAGTGTGAGGTGATTCATTTTGGTAGGACAAACTTGAATGCGGATTACAGGTCAACTGTAGGGATCTGAGGAATGTGGAGGAAAAGAGAGATCTCAGGGTTCATATCCACAGATCTCTGAAAGTTGCCATTCAAGTACATAGAGCCATGAAGAAGGCTTATAATGTGTTAGCATTTATTAACAGGAGGTTTGAGTCGTCGGGTTATGCTGCAACTATACCGGACCTCGGTGAGACCCCATTTGGAATATTGTGTTCAGTTCTGGTCACTTCACTATAAGGAGGATGTGGAAGCATTGGAGAGGGTGCAGAGGAGAGTTACCAGGATGCTGCCTGGTTTGGAGGGTAGATTTTATGAGGAAAGGTTGAGGGAGCTGGGGCTTTCATCTTTAGAGCGGAGGAGGATGAGAGGCGACTTAATAGAAGCTTATAAGATGATAAGGGGGATAGATAGAGTGGACATCTCTATTTCCTCGGGTGGATGTAGCTGTTACTAGGGGGTATAACTATAAGATTCACAATGGGAGATACAGGAGGGATGTCCGAGATAGATTCTCTACTCAGAGAGTGGTTGGAGTGTGCAATGCACTGCCTGCTTTAGGAACTTTCAAGCGGTTATTGGATAGGCACATGGAGCACACCAGAATGATAGGGAGTGGAATAGCTTGATCTTGGGTTCTATGTTAAAAAATGAACTGTTATGAAGGGGAGAGTAATCTTCTTTCTGAGAACTAACATTCAATCACTCAAAGATATAAAAACCTCCCTTTCATAATCTTTTAAAAAGTATGTAAGAAATGGTACAATCTGCCTACAGCAGTTTTTAGTGGTTTAATTCAAAAAATAACTATCTGAGACTCTCTCTTTAAAAGAAACACGTAACACTTTATTTTCTAACCAACAGTAAACAGGTTAACTAAACTATTCTAATGGAATGCTGTTTAGATAATTACAATTCCCACTTACAAACAAATAAAAATTTCTTAGAATTTCTTAGTCACTAAAAAGTGGTTTAGTTTAGTCTGTGTGCTGTCAATTAATCAATAAAATTTCTTAGTCATACTCAAAATGCAATCAGGTTTGTCATCTTCCTGAAATCTTCTTTCTTCTGTGCTTCTGTTCTGAGATGAAATGAGGCTTTCTCTGATGACAAAAAATGTGGCTTTTACACTGACTGAGAGTTGTCTGTCTGTGTCTCTCTGTCTAGTTATTTGCTGTGGCTGGCTGTTAGCAGGCAGTCATCTGGTGGCTTCTGGCAGTTTTTGGGAGTTGGGAGTGTTTTTACACCCCTTGTGACATACGAAAAGTCCCACAATAGAATCGGTTTACAGGTTGTCAAAGCATCAAATTCAAATTTGATAGGCTGATGAGACTCAAATGCTTATTTTAAATTGATTGGTTAACATTCAAAAACATGTTATTCAAATGCCTTATGCCTGTTACCACAGCAACCCTGTTGTTTTGCCTCTCAATACAAGGTTTCAATCTGTACTGGATTCTTACACCTGCAGCTTCCCAGCACACAGACTAAACTAAACTACTTTATAGAGGGACGATTTTTACAACTCTTAGTATTTTACCAGTATTTGTAAAGTTTATAATTTTACAAACACTAACCTCACAACAATAGAACATAGAACATAGAACACTACAGCACAAACAGGCCCTTCGGCCCACGAGTTGTGCCGATCACATCAATACCTACCAATCTATAGACCTATCTATAACCCCCAATCCCATTAAACCCCATATACTCATCCAGAAGTCTTTTAAAAGACCCCAGCGAGTTCGCCTCCACCACCACTGACGGCAGCCGATTCCATTCACTCACCACCCTCTGAGTGAAAAACTTACCCCTAACATCACTTCTGTACTTTCCTCCCCGCACCTTAAATCTGTGTCCTCTCGTAGCGACCATTTCAACCCAGGGAAATAGCCTCTGAGAATCCACCCTATCTATTCCTCTCAACGTTTTATAAACTTCTATCAGGTCGCCTCTCAACCTTCGTCTCTCCAGGGAAAAGAGTCCCAGCTCCCTCAACCTAACTTCATAAGGCATGCCTCCCAGTCCAGGCAACATCCTTGTAAATCTCCTCTGTACCCTTTCAATAGCTTCTACGTCCTTCCTATAGTGAGGCGACCAGAACTGCGCACAGTACTCCAAGTGGGGTCTGACAAGGGTCTTATAAATATATATATATATAATATATCTTATATATATCTTATAAATACTCTGAGGTTTTTTTTATCTTTGCCACCAAATGTAAAGATGGTTGTTCAAAAATTTAGGGATAATATAACGTGTTTATTCAAAACTGTACAGAGATTTACAGCCTCATGGCTGCAACCAGCTCCTGAACTGACTTTGAGTACAAAAGCCCATGCTTACCAATGTGATCCCCTACCCTGTCCTGCGATTGGTTCCCTGAGTCATGTGACTATTACTCTGCAGAGTTATCCTTAAAGGGACCATCACCACAAGAAACAGAATCATAGAAAACAACTTCTGAGAATTCCCATTATTCTGTGCATGTGAAGACTCGGAAGGTTGCCGCTGGTTCCAAGGAAAAATGACAGGGAACACTGACAGTTTGGTTTTCATTACCTCTGCAAAAACTGGACCAATATTTATTTTAACTCTCCTATTGGCATAAATAGTATATGTGATTAGCAAAAAGCAACGTTAGGAAGACCAGATTCATAGAACTCATATTATGGCCAGAATTCTCCAGCCATTCACACTAGCGGGATTCTATGGTCCCGCTGCAATGAACAGAGAATTAGCTGAGTGCCAAATTCTCCATTGTCACTTGCAGCGGCTGCGGCTGTGAACGGCCAGAGAACTCTGATTTATTTTCAATTTAACGCTATTTTGAAAGGCTTTCCATTTATTACTCTTGCTTATTTAATTTCTTACAATTGTTGTATAAAATATTTACTGACACTTACATTTAAAAAGAAGTACGTAATTCCAACAGTGGGTGAATGTGCCTTTCTCATATACAACCACCAGATGGTGCTAATGATACATAAATTTTCTTCAGTGTCCTCATCGTTTCACAAGGTTATTCAATGCAATTGCTGCAATACGGATCAGTCATGTATACTGTACAATAATTGCAGCAAAATAAAACACTATCTGCGAAAATGTTTTCTTTTTGGTTTATGCCTAAATTCTAAAAAACAAAATTCTTCCCTATTTTATGAATAGGCGTATTTTACCAGGTTGTGATGCTTTGAAGAACATAAAAATGTCTCTGGCAGAGTAATCAACCCTTTTGTCATTTAATCACTCTGGCTCTCCATCCTCTCACAAATCTCTTTCCTTTATGATTTTACTGACCTCTTTTCCCTGGCTCTGGACTTGCTAGAAAGCCATTCATCTTGTAACATCTGATGAAAGGTCACCTCATCCATTAGTGACAGCAACTCTGTTTCTCCCTTCATAATTACCTCTTGAACAATTTGATGGTCATGTGAAACTTGTGCACTCGTTATGCAAGTTGTGGATTATTAATTCTAAGGCAGGGCTGCTATTTGTTTGATTGCCCCTCAACCGCTGTTGGAAAGGCGCACTCGGTGCCCTCAGCTTCTTCATAGATCATAGAATCCCTACAGTGCAGAAGGAGGCCATCTGGCACTGATACAATATCACCCAGGCCCTATCCCCATAACCAACTCCCTCGTATTTAACCTGCTAATCTCTCTCACCTACACATCCCAGGACACTAAGGGGCAATTTAGCATGGCCAATCAACCTAACCCGCACATCTTTGGACTGTGGGAGGAAAGCGGAGCACCTGGAGGAAATCCACACAGACATGGGGAGAATATGCAAACTCTACGCAGACAGTGACCCAAGCCAGGAATCGAACCTGGGCCCCTGGAGCTGTGCTAACCACTGTGCCACCATGCCATCCCGCCTATGACAGTAGTGCTGGAAGGTAAATATCATATGCAGTGCAAATATCCTCTTCATACTGACCGCTCTGAAATTATTAGAATTAAACATAATATGAGATCACAAAGTACAGAAACTTGTTTCTTGCTGCTAGAATTTCCTGAATGATATCCTCTGCAGTTGGGAAGAAAAGGAAACGGTGGCTCACACCAATATATTACTTTAAAGTTTTATGTCAACGCAGAGGCAGCGCTGTTAATTGCTTCATTTACCTTTCAACATCACTGTCACAGATGGGGCTATTGTAGGCAGCACTAAGGGTTAATACATAATTGAAGAGAATGGTGATGAACATTTGCAAAGACCAACATTGGGGCTTTTAAGAAAAGGGTGACCGGCATTTGCATCCTGTTTTTGAATAAATGGAAAATGTAATAGACCAAATGGGGGCATGGTGGCTCAGTGGATAGCACTGCTGTCTCACAGCACCAGGGACCTGGGTTCGATTCCTACCTTGGGTCACTGTCTGTGCAGAGTTAGCACATTCTCCTCATGTCTGTGTGTGCTTATTCTGTGTGCTCCAGTTTCCTCCCACAATCTGAAAGATGTGCTGGTTAGGTGCATTGGTCATGCTAAATTCTCCCACAGTGTGCCCAAACAGGTGCCGGAGTGTGGCAACTAGAGGATTTTCACAGTAACTTCACTGCATTGTGAATGTGAGCCTACTTGTGTCACTAATAAATTTAAAACAAGTGCAACATGTGTAAGCTGGAAGTCTGAAACTAAAAGCAGAAAATGTCGAGAAAACACTTAGCAGGTCTGCTGAGCAAGATTGAATGTTTCAGATTGATAACCTTTCAGCAGAACGTGATGTTCTATCTTCATGACAAGACATGGTTTTGCCTCATTTAATTTTCAGCACTGCTGACAAATATGTGTTGGAAACATAGAAACTAGAAAATAGGAGTGGGCCATTCAGCGCTTTGAATCCACCATTCATCATGATCATGGCTGATCGAGGCCATGGTACCTGCCCTGCGAATGAACTGATGAATCTGGAGATAAGAAAAGTTTAATTACTAATGTCACAAGTAGGCTTACATTAACACTACAATTAAAATCCTCTAGTCGCCACACTCCGGCGCCTGTTCAGGTACACTGAGGGAGAATTTAGCATGGTCAATGCACCTAACCAGCATGTCTTGTGGACTGTGGGAGGAAGCCAGAGCACCCAAAGAGAACCCACACAGATACAGGGAGAATGTGCAAAGTCTGCACAGACAGTGACCGAAGACATGAATCAAACCCAGGTCTCTGGCACTATGAGGCAGCAGTGCTAACCACTTTGCCACAGTAAAGGCCAATAAAGCAAGCTTCCTTTTGATGGCTTATCTCAGTCATCAGGGAGGCCCAACAGGAGAAAAAAAGTTCCAAATTAAGATTTGCAAATTACTGTGGAAGTGTTTGTTGGTGTAGTGACCGGGTGAATCTCATGAAACTGCTTCTTTTTGAACAATACTCTGACATAAACAATAAATCAGTTATTAAAAGGAACCAGAAATGTGTCCATCAGTATTGTTTTGCGATGGACAATGAAAGCAATTTTTTCCATTTGTTGTTGGTACAATGATTGTGATGATTCAGGATCATCTTTCTGTATTTTCTGCTCAGACAGCACAAACTTACTGAACTTATTGGGGGTGATGCTCTGACCTCGCCAAGCTTGGCGCAAATTGTGCCAATCCCAGAGAATAGCCTGACAGCCTGGGCCTGGTGCCAAATGGTTTGCGAGTCCCCAACTACTTTCTGGACATGAATCTGATTAGCATATTTAAAATAGTATTTGAATATTCATAACCCATTCAAATCCCTCCACATGGAATTCACCAGGTTTCGCATGCAAGCGTCACAACAATGAAATTCATAAGAACATAAGAACATAAGAAATAGGAGCAGCATTGGGCCATCTAGCCCCTCGAGGCTGCCCCACCATTCAATAAGATCATGGCTGATCTGACATGGCTCAGTTCCACTTTCCCGCCTTCTCCCCATAACCCTTAATCCCCTTGCCTATCAAAAACCTATCTACCCGCGTCTTAAATATATTTAGCGAGGCAGCCTCCACCACTTCAACGGGCAGAGAATTCCAGAGATTCACCACCCTTTGAGTGAAGAAGTTCCTCCTCAACTCCATTCTAAACTGCCCCCCCCCTTATCTTGAGGCTGTGCCCTCTAGTCCTACTGTCCTTTCTGAGCGGGAAGAGCCTCTCCACCTCTATCCCATCCATCCCATTCATCATCTTATACGTCTCAATGAGATCTCCCCTCATTCTTCTAAACTCTAACGAGTACAAGCCTAGTTTATTCAGCCTCTCCTCATAGCTCAACCCCCTCAACTCTGGTATCAGCCTAGTGAACCTCCTCTGCACTCCCTCCAAGGCCAAAATATCCTTGCGTAAGTGCGGCGACCAAAACGGCACACAGTACTCCAGCTACGGCCTCACTAGTGCCCTGTACAGTTGCAGCAAGACCTCCCTACTTTTATATTCAATCACCCTCGCTATGAAGGCCAGCATCCCATTCGCCTTCCTGACCACCTGCTGCACCTGTAGGCTGGGTTTTTGTGACTCATGCACAAGGACCCCGAGGTCCCTCTGCACCGTCGCCTGCTGCAGTTTTTCACCATGTAAGTAGTAGTCCTTCCTACCATTATTCCTACCAAAGTGGACCAACTTCACACTTGCCAACATTAAATTCCATTTGCCATTTCCTGGCCCATTCGCCCAGCCTATCTAGATCCTTCTGCAGACTCTCCACACCCTCCGCACAAATTGCCGTTCCACCAATCTTTGTGTCATCAGCAAATTTCGACACCATACACTTGGTTCCCTCCTCCAGATCATCTATATAATTGGTAAATAGCTGAGGTCCCAGCACCAATCCCTGGGGCACTCCACTAGTCACCAACCGCCAATCTGAATAGCACCCATTGACCCCCACTCTCTGCCTCCTATTTGACAGCCAATCGCCTATCCACGCTAACATCCTACCCCCAACTCCATGCCCCCTAACCTTCTGTAACAACCTCTTGTGCAGCACTTTATCAAACGCCTTCTGAAAATAGAGAAACACCACATCCACCGGTTCTCCTCTATCTACCGCACTAGACACATCCTCATAGAATTCCAATAAATTCGTCAGACACGACTTCCCCTTAACGAAACAGTGCTGCGTCTGCTCTATCAAACAATTCTCCTCAAGATGCTTCGCTATTTTCTCCTTGATTACGGATTCAAGCATTTTACCTACAACAGACGTTAAACTAACCGGCCTATAATTCCCTGCCTTTTGCCTGCTACCCTTCTTAAACAACAGCATAACATTAGCCGTTTTCCAATCTTCCAGCACTTCCCTGGAATCCAGCGAGGTTTGGAAAATAATCATCAAAGCATCCACTATCACCTCTGCCAATTCCTTCAGAACCCTTGGATGCATTCCATCCGGTCCTGGGGACTTGCCCACAGTCAGTTCCTTCCAATCTGTCGAGCACTTCCTCTCTCGTAACAATAATGTCATTCAGGCCCTCCACTCCTACCATCTTTCCATCGCTAACACCCGGCAAATTATTCACGTCCTCCTCCGTGAAGACCGAAGCAAAAAAGTTATTCAAGGCCTCAGCCATTTCCTCATCCCCTACCACTAAGTCCTCCTTCTCATCCTCTAAGGGTCCAACGTTCACCCTAGCCAGCCTCTTCCTTTTTATATATTTATAAAAACTCTTACTATCCTTTTTTGTATTTAGCGCTTGCCCAGCTTCATAGTTTATCCTACCCTTCTTTATCAACTTCTTCGTCATTCTTTGTTGATATTTAAACCTCTCCCAATCCTCATTGTAGTTTTTTTTTTCTTCAGGCCTCTAACCCTATAAATTAGTCCAGAGAGGATACCCGATTCTCTACACTAGTAGAGAATCCCACCCTCCCACCTCCTCTAACCTAATTATAAGTGTGGGGAAGTTTTCTTTTTATATTTTTTACTTTTTTTTTGCTGTTACCTGTTTCAGGGATGGCAGTTCGGGCAGTGTGCTGCATCTCCTGTGGGATGTATGTGGTGAGGGACTCCAGTAGTGTTTCAGGGGATTTTACTTGTAGGAAGTGTCTTAGATTGAAGCTTCTGGAGGAGCGTGTTAAGGAGCTGGAGGTGGAATTAGATGAGCTCCGCATAATTCGTGAGGCAGAGAGAGACATTGATAGGAGTTTTAAGGAAATAGTCACTCCTAGTAATCAGTCTTGGGTCAATGTCAAGAGGAGGGGAAAGAAGCATGTGGGAGGAGAATCCCCTGGGGCTGTTCCCCTCCAAAATAGGTTTTCGGTCCTGGAGGCTACAGTTGAGGAAGCATCAACTGGGGATAGCCAAAGGGAGCAGGACTCTGGGGGTGAGCCTATTGTAAAAGCTCAGGTGTCTAGGGAATGCAAGAGATTGGGCCTCGTGATTGGGGACTCTACAGTTAAGGGGACGGATAGGAGAGTTGGTAGTAAGGGTAGGGACTCAGGGCTGGTGTGTTGCCTACCAGGGGCTGGGGTCCGGGATGTGTCAGAGAGGATATTCAAGACTCTTAGGGGAGAGGGTGATCAACCCCAAGTTATAATTCATGTGGGGACACATGACATAGGGAGGCTAAGGGAAGGGGATATTAAGCAGAGTTTCATGGAGTTGGGATGGAAACTAAAGGCCAAGTCAAACAGAGTGGTTATCTCTGGACTCTTGCCTGTGCCACGGGATAGTTTAGAGAGGAATAGGGAGAGGGAAAGTTTGAACTTGTGGCTGAGGGGATGGTGCAGGAGGGAGGGGTTTAATTACTTGAGCAATTGGGGCTCATTCTGGGGAAGGTGGGATCTCTATAAGAGTGATGGTATACATCTGAACCAGAGGGGAACAAATATCCTGGGGGGTAAATTTGTGAAGGCTATGCGGAGTGGTTTAAACTGATTCAGAGGGGGGGTGGGATCCTGGGTAGAGGGGGTGAAAGTGAGGGGGGCATAGAAGGGGACGGCATTGCACGGCATTGTGGGGGTGGAGCGGAGCGAGGTTTGAAATGTATATACTTTAACGCGAGGAGTATTCGCAATAAAGTGGATGAACTTGCAGCGTGGACCAGTACCTGGGACTTTGATGTTGTGGCCATTTCAGAGACGTGGATAGAGCAGGGTCAGGAATGGATGTTGCAGGTGCCGGGGTACAAGTGCTTTAGTCGGAGTAGAGAAGGAGGTAGAAGGGGGGGTGGAGTAGCATTATTGGTCAAGGACTATATCACAGTCTCAGAGAGGAAGTTTAATGAGGACTTGTCTGTTGAGGTAGTATGGGCAGAAATTAGAAATAGGAGAGGAGAGGTCACCCTGTTGGGAGTCTTTTATAGACCTCCAAAAAGTTCTAGAGAGGTTGAGGAAAGGATTGCGGAGACGATCCTGGTTAGGAGTGAAAGTAATAGGGTAATTGTTATGGGGGATTTTAACTTTACTAACATTGATTGGAATTGCTATAGCTCTAGCTCGTCAGAGGGGTCAGTTTTTGTTCAAAGTGTGCAGGAAGGTTTTTTGACTCAATATGTAGATAGGCCAACTAGAGGTGAGGCTATATTGGACTTGGTGCTGGGAAATGAGCCAGACCAGGTGCTAGACTTGGAAGTTGGTGTGCTTTTTGGTGATAGTGACCACAATTCGGTTACGTTCACCTTAGTGATGGAAAGGGATAGGCATGAACCTCGGGTCAGTAGTTTTAGCTGGGGGAAGGGTAATTATGAGGCCATTAGGAGAGAATTAGGAAGCATTGGTTGGACTAGGAGATTACAGGGACTAGGAACGTCTGAAATGTGGAGTTTTTTCAAGGAGCAGCTACTGCGGGTCTGTGATAGGTATGTCCCTGTCAGGCAAGGAGGAATTGGTAGGGCTAGGGAACCGTGGTGCACAAAAAAAGTTGATTTGTTGGTTAGGAAGAAGAAGGAGGCTTATGTTCGGATGAGGCTTGAGGGCTCGGGTAGTGCAGTAGAAAGCTTTAGATTGGCTAGGAGGGAGTTGAAGAGGGAGTTAAGAAGGGCTAGAAGAGGGCATGAGATGACTTTGGCTGATAGGATTAAGGAGAATCCTAAGGCGTTCTATAGGTATGTCAAGAACAGAAGGTTGGTTAGGGCAAGATTAGGACCAGTTACAGACAGTAGGGGGAAGTTGTGTGTGGAACCGGAAGAGATTGGAGAGGCATTGAACCATTATTTCTCTTCGGTGTTCACGCAGGATGATATGAATGTAGCTGAGGAGGTCACTGGGGTGAAGAGGTGTAAAATAGAAAGTATTGCAGTTGATACAGAGGGTGTGTTGGATATTCTAGAAGGGTTGAAAATAGATAAGTCCCCTGGTCCAGACGGGATTTACCCTAGGATTCTATGGGAGGCAAGAGAGGTGATTGCAGAGCCACTGGCTCTGATCTTCAGGTCGTCGTTGGTCTCTGGTATAGTACCGGAAGATTGGAGGACAGCGAATGTTGTCCCATTGTTTAAGAAGGGGAACAGAGACTTCCCTGGGAATTATAGACCAGTGAGTCTTACTTCTGTAGTGGGCAAGGTTTTAGAAAGAATTATTAGGGATAGGATTTATAGTTATTTGGAGAGTAATGAATTGATTAGAGATAGTCAGCATGGTTTTGTAGCGGGAAGGTCGTGCCTTACTAACCTTATTGAGTTCTTTGAGATGGTGACCAAAGAGGTGGATAGGGGTAAGGCAGTAGACGTGGTATATATGGATTTTAGTAAGGCGTTTGATAAGGTTCACCATGGTATGCTTCTGCAGAAAATGCAGATGTATGGGATTGGTGGTAATTTAGGTACTTGGATCAGGAATTGGTTAGCGGATAGGAGACAGAGGGTGGTGGTTGATGGTAATTATTCATCATGGAGTTCGGTTACGAGTGGTGTGCCTCAGGGATCTGTTTTGGGGCCACTGCTGTTTGTAATCTTTATTAATGATCTGGATGAGGGTATAGTTGGGTGGATTAGTAAGTTTGCTGATGACACCAAAGTCGGAGGTGTGGTAGATTGTGAGGAAGGGTGTCGAAGTTTGCAGGGTGACTTGGACAGGTTGCAGAGCTGGGCCGCGAGGTGGCGGATGGAGTTTAATGCGGAGAAGTGTGAGGTAATCCATTTCGGTAGGAATAACAGATGTGTTGAGTATAGGGCTAACGGGAGGACTTTGAATAGAGTGGAGGAGCAGAGGGATCTAGGTGTATGTGTACATAGATCCCTGAAAGTTGGGAATCAAGTAGATAAGGTTGTTAAGAAGGCGTACGGTGTCTTGGCGTTTATTGGTAGGGGGATTGAATTTAGGAGTCGCAGCGTCATGTTGCAACTGTACACAACTCTGGTGCGGCCGCACTTGGAGTACTGTGTGCAGTTCTGGTCCCCACATTACAGGAAGGATGTGGAGGCTTTGGAGAGGGTGCAGAGGAGGTTTACCAGGATGTTGCCTGGTATGCAGGGGAGGTCCTATGAGGAGAGACTGAGGGATTTGGGGTTGTTTCCACTGGAAAGAAGGCGGCTAAGAGGGGATCTTATAGAAACATATAAGATGATTAGAGGTTTAGATAGGGTGGATGGTGATAGCCTGTTTCCTCGGATGGAGAAAGCTAGCACGAGGGGGCATGGCTTTAAATTAAGGGGGGGTAGTTATAGGACGGATGTCAGGGGCAGGTTCTTTACCCAGAGGGTGGTGAGGGACTGGAATGCCCTGCCTGCTGCAGTTGTAAATGCACCTAGTTTGGGGGCGTTTAAGAGATTGGTGGATAGGTTTATGGACAAAAAGGGATTGGTTTAGATTAGTGGGTCAATGTTTTTTTTTAAAAAAAATAAGACTGGTCGGCGCAACATTGTGGGCCGAAGGGCCTGTTCCGCGCTGTAATGTTCTATGTTCTATGTTCTATGTTCATCTCGCCCACTACTCTTAGCCACTCTAAATGCATCCGCTTTTAATTTAGTACTCTCCTTTACCTCCTTCGTTATCCACGGCTGATTATCTCTCCTCCTATGATCCTTTTTAACCATCGGAATAAATTTCTGCTGAGCACCAAGAAAGATCTCCTTAAAGATCCTCCACTGTTCCTCAGCAGACCTACCTTCCAATGTGCTCCCCCAATCAACATTTGCCAATTCCTCTCTCATCCTACCGTACTCCCCTCTGTTCAAACAAAGGACACATGTCCGGGAACCCACTTTCTCCTCCTCCATCTGCATCAGAAACTCCACCATACAATGATCACTCTTCCCAAGAGGATCCTTCACCACAAGGTCCCTAATTCTACCTGCCTCATTACATAACACCAGATCCAAGATAGCTCGCTCCCTCGTCGGCTCCAACACACACTGTTCGAGGAAACTATCCCGGCAGCATTCCAAGAACTCCTCCTCAAGCCCACCGCGTCCAACATGGGTCGACCAATCAATATGTAGATTGAAATCCCCCATAATTATCGCCGTTCCATTCCTGCACGCCGCACTTATTTGCACGTTAATAGCTCACCCCACCTCCAGATCATTATTCGGGGGCCTATAGACAACACCCACCAGCGTCTTTCTCCCTTTGCTGTTCCTAATCTCCACCCACAACGATTCCACTTTCTGCTCTTTGGTTCCTATATCATCCCTTACTACCACCCTGATGCTATCCTTAATCAGCAGAGCTACGTCCCCCCCCCACCTTTTTCCTCCTGCCTATCCTTCCTCAACACTTGGTACCCCTGTACATTCAGCTCCCAGTCCCTGTCACCTTGCAGCCACGTCTCAGTAATGGCCACCAGATCGTATCCATTTGTGCTGATCTGCGCCACCAGCTCATTCACTTTATTCCGAATGCTTCATGCATTCATATAAAATGCCTTCATCCCAGCCTTCACCTGTACCCTATTTGCCAGAATGCCACCAACCGTACTCACGCCCCCTACTCCTTTTATTATTGGGACATCTTTGGCCACTTCCTGTACCTGTACCCTCTCCTTTACTTTTGACCCCGTAATTTCACCTACCCTCGCACCCTCCCCCCCTCTAATTAGTTTAAAGCCCTATCTACAGTCCTATCTACACGATT
Source organism: Carcharhinus amblyrhynchos (assembly GCF_965287045.1). Lineage (NCBI taxonomy): Eukaryota > Metazoa > Chordata > Chondrichthyes > Carcharhiniformes > Carcharhinidae > Carcharhinus > Carcharhinus amblyrhynchos. The sequence continues at coordinate 33,868,982 of NC_137345.1, read as the reverse complement.
CGCCAGGACCCTGGTCCCAGCACGGTTCAGACCAACCCCATCCCACCTGAACAGGTCCCACCTACCCCAATACTGATGCCAATGCCCCATAAATTCAAACCCATTCCTCCCACACCAATCCCTGAGCCACCCATTCACCTCCTTAATCTTATGAACCCAATGCCTGTGTGCACATAGTTCTGGCAGTAATCCAGAGATAACCACCTTGTCGGTTCTACTTTTTAATTCCATTCCCAGCTTTTCATACTCCCTCCCCAGATCCTCAGTTTGCATTTTGCCTACGTCGTTGGCACCCACATGTATCACAACGACCGGATTCTCACCCTCCCACTCCAGGTTCCTCTGCAGCCCAGATGTAACATCCTGGACCCGAGCACCAGGCAGACAACACACTCTTCTGTGCTCTTTGTCATTGTGACAAAGGACAGTGTCAATCCCTTAACCACACTATCCCCAATTACCACTACATTCCTTTTCACCTTCTCTTTGCCTATGTCCTGTGTCTGCATCACAGTACTGTGTGCAGTTTGCTCACCAACCTCACAGCCCTCGTTCTCGTCCAGACTGGAAGCAAGAACCTCAAACCTGTTGTGCAGATTGAGAGGCTGAGGCATTTGGTCCCCACCCCCCTTCCTCCTCTCAGCAGCCCCCTCCTGTTCCTGACCCTTAGAGTTAGCCAGTCCGGGGGGGGTGGATGTCTCTTGCACCCCATTATCAATGGCACCTTCCCTCCCCCTGATGAGCCTCAGCGTCTGTAGCTCAGAGGCCAGCTCATCTACCTTGAGCTGGAGCTCCTCCGGCAACCAGCACTTACTGCAGACATGGTCACTGGGAAGGACCCTGGGGTCCACCAGCTCCCACATCATACAGAAACCACACATCACATGCCCCTCCATTATTCCCCTTTAGTAATACTGAACACCATTTTCAACTCGAACTTACCTGGCCCTTTTCTCTCAAGCCCTTTGATCCTAAGCTCTAGCAGCTCACTCTGCTTCCCTCTCACTCCACTGCCCGCTGTCTACAGCAGGCCTCCTTTTAAACCTAGCGCCGTTTAAAAGACTCCTTACCCACAAATCCCCGCGACCCACTCCCTTTGTACTCTTAAAGCCGTAAACGCGAAAAAGCCCGCGAAAATGCTTTTAAATGATTCTAACAGTTTTAAAAGGTAATTTCTTACCTTACTCAGCGCTCCTTCACTCTGCCCGCCCCAGCGAACCTGGACCGGGCGGAGTGAAGGAGCACTGGCCTCACTACTGGCCTCCGCAAGCACATGGTCACATTGGGTGCTCAGAGGCCATTGAAGCCCCTGGGAGGTCGGGACATGGCTGGGCAGTGTCCACTGTCAGTGTCTAAGTGACAGGACCCACCTGGCACCTCTGCAGTGAACACCAGATACCCTTACAGTGCCAGTTGAGCATCGCCAGTGTGCCAGGGACAATGCCAAGAGGGTGGGGCCTGAGTTGGGACTTGATGGGAGCAGCTAAAAAAGGGGCCTCATGCAGGAGTGTTGAGGGACATTGATGTGGGGCCATGTCGAGGTTGGGCAAGGGGACCAATTGGGAGAATGGCAATGCCGGTGAGCCATGTTGGGAAAGGAGTGGGAGAAACATGCCATCAATTAGTGATGTTGGGTCCTGATGTTCGTGGGATGAGGGAGGGATCTCTGACTTACTGAGAGAGATCAGGATACCCTTGTGAAATGGTACCCGAGTGCTCTGAAGCCAGGCTCACCAGTATGTTTAGGCCCCCCCACCACTACATTACCTGTGTAGATCTTTTAGCTCCCTAAAGAAGTGACTGAGTGTGGGAGGATTGCTGTGTGGAGCAAGCCCAAGAGACTGGCTTAGATCATTACATTATTCCCACCCTTACGACACTTCATTTTTTGGGAGCATTTTGCCGGGGTGGCACGGTGGCACAGTGGTTAGCACTGCTGCCTCATAACACCAGGGACTCGGGGTCGATTCCTGGCTTGGGTCACTGTCTGTGTGGAGTTTGCATGGCCTCCCAGTGTCTGTATGGGTTTCCACTGGTTGCTCCAGTTTCCTCCCACAATCTGACAGACATGCTGGTTCGATACATTGACCCGAATAGGCGCCGGAGTGTGATGACTAGGCAAATTTCACAGTAACTTCATTGCAATGTTTATGTAAGCCTTACTAATAAATAAACTTCAAACATTGTCGCTGATGACAAAAACTCAAGCTAATTTACCAAATACCTGGTGACATTGTCAAATAATTGGAAATTCTTTTTATCATCATCATATACAGTGCAAATATCCCCTTCATTATGCCCTCTCTGAAATTGTTAGAATTAAACATAACGCGAGATCATAAACCCAATTGTACAGTATTAAAATTTGAGCATGACCTAGCTTGAAAACTGATAAGCTATGTTTCTTAAATACCTTTACTGAAAAGTGAAAATAAACAGAAGTAGTACAGGTTAAGTTTATTTAAAGGATGCAATGGTTCTCAGCAGCTTTCTGAATTGCACCCAAATGAAATATCCCAAAGCTGAACCACCGACCCACACAGCCAGAAGGCAAATCTTTTCAAAGTGGTCAGCAACTCACAGACTTCTTCCACCCCTTTGCAACTCTTGCATTGAGAGGGCACTCCATACCAAGAGGTAACAGTTAGTGTTCTACCTTTCCCTTTCCCTCTGATGTTGGCTCAAAGGCTAACCTTCACAATTACATACGCTGTCCATCATTTATGGACGTCAAAGGCGATCAGATTGTTTTTGTTTCCATTTTATGGAAGGAAGTTGGTTATTTTTAAACCAATAACAGGGAGATTAGTCACAGAAGGCACAGCGTGTTATGAGCTCTTACCAACCTGTAAGATATGGGACTGGTGTGAGTATTCCGTTATATGTCGAATCAGAATTCTAAGCTGGAATTCCATTCACCAGTCAGAACGCCTTTGGATTCTGAAGCTGGAATATTGCTACAAAGATGAAAGCTCACTCAACACTTCAACAGCCTTTGTTCAGTTGTTACCCACTTGCCAGAATGTTGGAGGTTCAAGTTCCACTCCAGAGATTTAAACGTATAATCTAAAGCAGGCTTATAGTTCAGAGCAATACTGAAGGGATGCTGCACTGTTAAAGTTGCTGCTTTTTTGGTGAGATACTCGACTGAAGGAGCATGGTCTATCTCTGACACTTCCCTTCTTTCCTTGACTTCTCTGTCTCCATTTCATTACACCAAATTTCATTACAAACTCACTGACTCCCCAGCGTCCTCACCTATAGCTTCCTGAAAGGAGTCCATTCCATTCTCCCAATTTCTCTGCCTCAGCCACAACTCTTCTGATGATGCCACTTCGAGTGTTTCTGAATTTCTGTTCCTTCCACCCCCATTCAACTGTGTCTGACCCATCTCCTGCAGCACTGCCGTCACTCCTTCCCCTCCCTTCCAGAAATATGATAGCACCCCTATTGTTCTCAATTTTCACCCCACCAATCTCCACATCCAAAGGATTATCCTCTGCCACTTCCGCCAACTCCAGCATGGTGCCACTATTCAACACATCTTCACATCTTCCCCTCTCCACCATCATCCCCCCTCCCCCATTCCCCGTGAGCATTCCGCACTCGCTCTGTGGCACCCTGGCCTGCACTTCCATTGCTCCTCCAACTCTTGATCCCCTTCCCATTGGCACCTTTCCTTCCAATTGCAGAAGGTGCAACATCTGCCCCGTAACCTCCTCCCTCCTTACTGTCCAAGGCCCCAAACACTCCTTTCAAAGGAAGCAGCATTTCACTTGCACCTCCTTCAATTTGGTCTACTGGAGAGACTGGGGAAACACAGACTGGATGACTGCTTTCGGGAACACTTCATTCAGTCCTGGCTTTCAAAACACTCAACAATGCAGAATCACCAAACAGAAACTGATAGCCAAATTCCGAATATATGAGGATGGCCACAACTGGGATCTTGGATTCATGTCGTACTACTTGTAATCCCTATTATACTGCCTAGGTTTGCAAAATCCTGCTAACTGTCCTGACTTGAGACAATTCACACCTCTTTAATCTGTGATTATCTCTCTCTCCATGTACCCAGTTTGTACCTGTAAAGCCTTGATTACCTGTAAAAGCTTGCATTCCAACTATTTTTCACATTACAATCTGTAATTATCTTGCAATTGTGTCTTTGCCTATAAATGCCATGCTTGTGAACCTACCTCCACTCAGCTGATGAAGGAGCAGCGCTCCAAAAGCTCGTGATTCCATGTAAACATGTTGGACTTTAGCCTGGCATTGTGAGACCTCTTACTGTGCCCACATGCCAGCATTTCCACTTAATTCAGCCTGCAAGCATGACCCCAACTTCTGGTCGCTTGCCATTTCAACTCGCCATCTTGCTGTCAAGCCTACAGTCTATCCTTGCTCTGCTGCAGTGCTCCAGCTTTAGACTGTGAGGTTTCACCTCCACATTGACCCCTTTTTGTTTTTTGTTTTCTTTGTTTGTCCAAACAAGGCCATCTGTCACTTGTTCTTCATTTTTGCTTGCACTGAGCACTGACCATTTTTTCTCCGATTAATACATTCTATTACGTTATCTTTATGCTAATATTAGTCCGTGATGCTGCCATTAACACTCTCTTTGTCTTGGGCCCATGATATATTTGTCAATCTCTTCTTAGCTCTGACTTATCATTGACCTTTTATTCTGCCCCACCTCTTCCATCTACCTCTCCAACTATATAATTCATCACACTTTCATCCGTCTTCTGTTTGGTAGAAGGGTTAGATGAACTCAGTGAGTTCAGTGAAATTTCTTCAAAAAAAATTACCACGAGTAGAAGACAAAACAAATGCATGTAATATACCATATGTACCATAAACAAAGAACAAAGAAAATTACAGCACAGGAACAGGCCCTCCAAGACTGCGCTGACCATGCTGCCTGACTCAACCAAAACTCCCTACTCTTCCAGGGACCATATCCCTCTACTCTCATCTCATTCATGTACTTGTCAGGACGTCCTTAAAAGTCACTACTGTATCCGCTTCCACTACTCCTGGCAACAAGTTCCAGGCACCCACCACTCTCTGTGTAAAACATCTGCCTCGTACATAGAACATAGAACATAGAACATTACAGCGCAGAACAGGCCCTTCGGCCCACGATGTTGCGCCGACCAGTTAAAAAGCAATGACCCTCTAACCTAAACCAATCCCTTTCCATCCATAAACCTATCCACGGATCTCTTAAACGCCCCCAAACTAGGTGCATTTACAACTGCAGCAGGCAGGGCATTCCAATCCCTCACCACCCACTGGGTAAAGAACCTACCCCTGACATCCGTCCTATAACTACCCCCCCTTAATTTAAAGCCATGCCCCCTCGTGCTAGCTTTCTCCATCCGAGGAAAAAGGCTATCACTGTCCACCCTATCCAAACCTCTAATCATCTTATATGTTTCAATAAGGTCCCCTCTAGCCGCCTTCTTTCTAACGAAAACAACCTCAAATCCCTCAGTCTCTCCTCATAGGACCTCCCCTCCATACCAGGCAACATCCTGGTAAACCTCCTCTGCACCCTCTCCAAAGCCTCCACATCCTTCCTATAATGTGGGGACCAGAACTGCACACAATACTCCAAGTGCGGCCGCACCAGAGTTTTGTACAGTTGCAACAAGACGCTGCGGCTCCTAAATTCAATTCCCCTACTAATAAACGCCAAGACACCATATGCCTTCCTAACAACCTTATCGACTTGATTTCCAACTTTCAGGGATCTATGTACACATACATCTCTTTTAAAACTTGCCCCTCGCACCTTAAACCTATGCCCCCTAGTAATTGACTCTTCTACCCTGGGAAAAAGTTTCTGACTATCCACTTTCCATGCCTCTCATAATCTTGCAGACTTCTATCAGGTCTCGCCTCTACCTCTGGTGCTTCAGTGAGAACAATCCAAGTTTCTCCAACCTCTCCTCATAGATAATGCCCTCCATACCAGGCAATATCCTGGTAAATCTTTTGTGTACCCTCTCCAAAGCCCCCACATCCTTCTGGTAGTGTGACGACCAGAATTGAACATTATATTCCAAGTACAGCCTAACTAAGGTTCTATAAAGCTGCAATATGACTTAATAGAAAATAGAACATAGAACATTACAGTGCAGAACAGGCCCTTCGGCCCACGATGTTGCGCTGACCAGTTAAAAAAAAACAATGACCCACTAATCTAAACCAATCCCTTTTCATCCATTTACAACTGCAGCAGGCAGGGCATTCCAATCCCTCACCACCCTCTGGGTAAAGAACCTACCCCTGACTTACCAACTTTTAAACTCAATATTCCGGCCGATGAAGGCAAGCATGCCGTATGCCTTCTTGACTACCTTCTCCACCTGCATTGCCACTTTCAGTGACCTGTGTACTTGTACACCCAGATCCCTTTGCTTATCAATACTCCTACAGGTTTTGCCAGTTACTGTATATTTCCTATCTGTATTAGACCTTCCAAAATACATTACGTCACATTTGTCTGGATTAAACTCCATCTGCCATCTCTCCAGCCAAGTCTCCAACTGATCTATATCCTGCTGTATCTGCTGATGGTCCTCATCGCTATCCGCAAATCCACCAACCTTTGTGTCGTCCGCAAACTATTAGTAATCAATCCAGTTACATTTTCCTCCAAATCATTTATATATAATACAAACAGCAAAGGTCCCAGCACTGATCCCTGAGGAACACCACTTGGCACAGCCCTCCATTCAGAAATGCACCCTTCCACTGCTACCCCCGATAGCTTTATGATTTTACTCCCTAACAGTAAAAATCCTCACATTCCATTGAGTCATTTCCTGCTACCAATCTCTCACAGATTTTTTCTCAAGGTCACTGCAACATTATTGTAGCTGTTATTGCATTCTCAACTATTATATGTGTAGGTATATATTATGGAAAAGATGGCGGGCCGTGAGTAATGAGAATGCCTTTTATTATGAAGTGAAATCAATGTCTGTAAACTACTTAAGCATTGCTTTTGTGCTTTATGATGCCGTGAATCAATTAGTTATGTGATTTTGTATTCTTTGTTGGTTGGAACGGTTCTGGCAGTCTGTTAGGATTATTCTTTCCATGAGTGTAAAAGCCCTGCAAACAGTGTATATGAGTGAATAGCAATGAAGGTTATTTTGACAGTGAAAAGCTACATCTGATGTAGCGCCACTAGAACTACATGGCATTTGTTCTCAAAGTCATTGTTGGCAAGCCTGATGGTGATATGCTAATGCTATAACATCCCAAATGTTAATAAACTGATTGCATGACTTAACTGCAACAAATTATTGTTTTTAACCCTTCTCATTCCTTGGATTATTCTGATACAACTATGTCTTCTAGTTTTGTAAAGATCCTTAGTGCGATTTTTGCCCATTTAAAATTTAATTTCTTGCAGCTTGTTTTTCTTTCTGATGGATTTAAAGATTTTAAAGTTTAGTTATTAGTCACAAATAGGCTTACATTAACACTGCAATGAAGTTCCTGTGAAAATCCCCTAGTCGCCAGCATGTCTGGACTGTGGGAGGAAACTGGATCACCTGGAGAAAACCCACACAGGTGTACATGTCAGGAAAGGATTGACAGGCTTGGTCTCTTTTGTTTTGACAAAGGCGGGTTGAGGGGTGACCAAAGACAGGTCTTTAAAATTAAGAAAGGTGTCGATAAAGTAGATGTAGAGAGTATGTTTCCTCTTGTTGGGAATAGCTTAAATAGAAGACATTAAAATTAAAATAATCATCAAGAAATAAGAATCAGAAGAAACTTCTTTACCAAAGAGTGTTTGGAATGTGGAACGTGCTACCACAGGGAGTGATTGAGGTGAATAGTGTGGATTCATTTAAGTGGAACCTAGTTAAGCAAAAGGGTGGGAGAACAGGCTAGAGAGTTACACGATGATAATTTAGAGGAGAGAAGATGAAATGACACAAAAGTGGAGCATAAACAGAGGCATGGACCAGTTAGACCAAATGACTGGCTTCTGTGCAATTCTGTAGGAAAAGCTAACTGTGATCGCTTTGGATGCGTAAAGAGTCTTTGAACACTCAAATCTGGATTCCACTCCATTCCCCAAAATTGGAAAGATGGAGAATGGCATTCAGACACTCAAGGTCACCCCATTATGTTAAAGTTTGTATATTGCAATAACTGATCGGTGAGTCTGACCTCAGTGGTTGGTAAGTTGATGGAGAGGATACTGAGGGACAGGATTTATGAACATTTAGAGAAATTTAGTATGATCAAAAGTAGTCAGCACGGCTTTGTCAAGGGCAGGTCGTGCCTTATGAGCCTAGTTGAGTTCTTTGAAAATGTGACTAAACACATTGACGAAGGAAGCACAGTGGATGTGGTTTATATGGACTTCAGCAAGGTGTTTGATAAGATCCCCCATGCAAGACTTCTTGAGAATGTGAGAGGGCATGGGATCCAAGGGGCTGTTGCCTTGTGGATCCAGAACTGGCTTGCCTGCAGAAGGCAGTGAGTGGTTGTGGATGGGTCTTTTTCTGCATGGAGGTCGGTCACCAGTGGAGTGCCCCAGGGATCAGTTCTGGGACCCTTGCTGTTTATCATTTTCATAAGTGGATGGATGAGGAAGTGGAGGGATGGGTTGGTAAGTTTGCTGGCGACACGAAGGTTGGTGGTGTAGTGGATAGCCTGGAGGGATGTCAGAAGTTGCAGCGAGACATAGATAGGATGCAAGACTGGGCGGAGAAGTGGCAGATGGACTTCAACATGGATAAGTGTGTAGTGGTCCATTTTGGCAGGTTCAATGGGATGAAGGAGTATAATATCAAGAGTAGGACTCTTAGCAGTGTAGAGGATCAGGAGGACCTTGGGGTCCAGGTCCATAGGACTCTTAAATCAGCCTTGCAGGTGGAGGATGTGGTCAAGAAGGCGCATGGTGTACTGGCCTTCATTAATCAAGGGATTGAGTTTAGGAGTTGGGAGATAATGCTGCAACTTTATAAGACCCTTGTCAGACCCCACTTGGAGTATTGTGCGCAGTTCTGGTCGCCTCACTACAGGAAGGATGTGGAAGCTATTGAAAGGGTGCAGAGGAGATTTACAAGGATGTTGCATGGATTGGGTGGCATGCCTTATGAGGATAGGTTGAGGGAGCTAGGTAGTTTCTCCCTGGAGAGACGAAGGATGAGAGGCAACCTGATAGAGGCTTATAAGATGTTGAGAGGTATAGATAGGATGGATTTTCAGAGGCTATTTCCCAGGGCTGAAATGGTTGCTATGAGAGGACACAGGTTGAAGGTGCTGGGGAGTAGGTACAGAGATGTCAGGGGTAAGTTTTTCACTCAGAGGGTGGTGAGTGAGTGGAATCGGCTGCTGTCGGTGGTGATGGAGGCGAACTCGTTGGGGCCTTTTAAGAGACTTCTGGATGAGTACATACGATTTAATGGGATTGAGGGTTACAGATAGGCCTGGTAGGTAGGGATATGATTGGTGCAACTTGTGGGCTGAAGGGGCTGTTTGTGCTGTAGTGTTCTATGTTCTATAACTCCAGCATAAATCTGAATGAGAGGATTCTGAAATCTGAGGAAGGGCATTCTGGGCGTTATAGTGGCACAGTGGTTAGCACTGCTGCCTTATAGTGTCAAGGACCTGGGTTCAATTCCCAGCTTGATTCACTGTTTGTGAGGAGTTTGCAAGTTCTCCCTGTCTCTGCACAGGTTTCCTCTGGTACTCTGGTTTCCTTCCACAGTCCAAAAGACATGTCAGTTAGGTGGATTGGCCATGCTAAATTGCCCCTTAGTGTCGAGGGGCTAGATAGAGTAAATGCATGGGGTTATAGGGATAAGGCTTGGGTGCGATTGTGGTCAGTGCTGACTTGATGGGCTGAATGGCCTCCTTCTGCACTGTAGAGACTCTCTGAATGTACTCCCTAAAAATGGCAAATTGTAATATAGATCATTTTTCAAAAAGCCATATTTCAAAATTAGGAACATTCTGGTGGTGAACAAGTGAATACTCAATTTATCAAAGGATATCACTTTATTGAAAATCAGATAGCATCTTCAGGGCATTTTTGCATGTTTGGCTATTCAACATATGGATAGGAATATATTTATCCATTGATCACAGACAGGAGTGCGTCAGAGTAATCTTACTAACATCTGATAATGCGATGACCAACTGGAAAGCATTTTACCAATTCATTTAATGCTGGGGATTCTGATGGAATAAGGCATCTGAAAGTATATGGTGGGTTCCCTAAAGACATCCATTTTAATATATGTTCAAACCATCTATTAAGTGATCTAACTATATTCTGCATTTTGATAGGACCAACATTGACTTCCATTAACAATGCCGTGAACTAATTCAAGATGCTTCTCAGTTGGGTGTTAGACTTGTGAAGGAGTATGAAGAGTTAAAGTTTAAGTTTATTTCTTAATGCTACAGTTAGGCTTACATTAACACTGAAATTAAGTTACTATGAAAATGCCCACACTCCAGCGCCTGTTCGGGTACACTGAGGGAGAATTTAGCATGGCCAATGCACCTTACCAGCACTTCACTGTAAGTGTGTAGAAGACTGTGTGCCAAAGAAGCAAATCTGTGTGTTCCCCAACTGGAAACCATGGATGAACAGGGATATTCACTGCTTGCTGAAATCCAGGCCTGAGACGTTCAAATCAGATGACCTATACAAGAAAGCCAGATACGATCTAAGGAGATCTATTGAAGATGCCAAAATACAGTACCAGACTAAGCTAGAGTCCCAGGCTAGCCACACGGACCTCCGCCGACTATGGCAGGTCTGCAAGACATAATAGGCTACAAAATGAAGGCATGTAAAATTGCCGGCCCCAACACACCCTTCCCTGATGAGTCAATGCATTTCACACCTGTTTTGAGCAAGAGGACAGCAAGAGCATGCGCTCCACCATGGAAGCCCTGGTCTGGTGCTATGTAATGAGGCGGGTAGAATTAGGGACCTTGTGGTGAAGGATCCTCTTGGGGAGAGTGATCATTGTATGGTGGAGTTTCTGGTGCAGATGGAGGAGGAGAAAGTGGGTTCCCGGACACGCGTCCTTTGTTTGAATAGAGGGGAGTACGGTAGGATGAGAGAAGAATTGGCGAATGTGGACTGGGGGAGCGCGTTGGAGGGAGGGTCTGTTGAGGAGCAGTGGAGGATCTTTAAGGAGATCTTTCTTGGTGCTCAGCAGAAATTTATTCCGATGGTCAAAAAGGATAGTAGGAGGAGAGGTAATAAGCCGTGGATAACGAAGGAGGTGAAGGAAAGTGTTAAATTAAAAGCGGAGGAATTTAGAGTAGCTGAGTAGTGGGCGAGAAGAGGATTGGGAGAGGTTTAAATGTCAACAAAGATTGACAAAGAAGTTGATAAAGAAGGGTAGGAGAAACTATGAAGCTGGGCTAGCGCTTAATATAAAAAAGGATAGCAAGAGTTTTTATAAATATATAAAAAGGAAGAGGCTGGCTAGGGTGAATGTTGGTCCTTTAGAGGATGAGAAAGGGGACCTAGTGGTAGGGGATGGGGATATGGCTAAGGTATTGAGTAACTTTTTTGTTTCTGTCTTCACGGAGGAGGACGTGAATAATTTGCCGGGTGTTAGCGATGGAAAGGTGGTAGGACTGGAGGGTCTTAATGACATTACTGTTACTAGAGAGGCGGTGCTCGACAGACTGGAGGGGGCTGATTGTGGACAAGTCCCCAGGACCGGATGGAATGCATCCGAGGGTTCTGAAAGAAATGGCGGAGGTGATAGTGGATGCCTTGGTGGTTATTTTCCAGACGTCGCTGGATTCCGGGGAAGTGCCGGATGATTGGAAAACGGCTAATGTTACGCCGTTGTTTAAGAAGGGTGCCAGGCAAAAGGCGGGGAATTATAGGCCGGTTAGTTTAACGTCTGTGGTAGGTAAAATGTTAGAATCTGTCATTAAGGAAGAAATTGCGAGGCATCTTGAAGGGAATTGCTTGATGGAGCAGACGCAGCACGGTTTCATTAAAGGGAAGTCGTGTCTGACAAATTTACTGGAGTTCTATGAGGATGTGTCTAGGGCGGTGGATAGAGGAGAGCCGGTGGATGTGGTCTTTCTAGATTTTCAGAAGGCGTTTGACAAAGTACCTCACAAGAGGTTATTGCAGAAGGTCGAGGGACATGGAGTTGGGGGTAGGGTGTTAGCGTGGATAGAGGATTGGTTGTCAAATAGGAGGCAAAGAGTGGGGGTCAACGGGTGCTATTCGGATTGGCGGATGGTGACTAGTGGAGTGCCCCAGGGGTCGGTGCTGGGGCCTCAACTTTTTACCATTTATATAGATGATCTGGAGGAGGGAACCGAGTGTAGAGTGTCGAAATTTGCTGATGACACCAAGATTGGGGGAACGGCAAATTGTGCGGAGGGTGTGGAGAGTCTGCAGAAGGATCTAGATAGGCTGGGCGAATGGGCCAGGAAATGGCAAATGGAATTTAATGTTGGCAAGTGTGAGGTGGTCCACTTTGGTAGGAAGAATGGTAGGAAGGACTATTACTTACGGGGCGAAAAACTGCAACAGGCGACGGTGCAGAGGGACCTCGGGGTCCTTGTGCATGAGTCGCAAAAACCCAGCTTGCAGGTGCAGCAGGTGGTCAGGAAGGCGAATGGGATGCTGGCCTTCATAGCGAGGGGGATTGAATATAAAAGTAGGGAGGTCTTGCTGCAGCTGTATAGGGCATTGGTGAGGCCGCAGCTGGAGTACTGTGTGCAGTTTTGGGCGCCACACCTGCGCAAAGATATTTTGGCCTTGGAGGGAGTGCAGAGGAGGTTTACTAGGCTGATACCGGAGTTGAGGGGGTTGAGCTATGAGGAGAGGCTGAATAAACTGGGCTTGTACTCGTTAGAGTTTAGAAGAATGAGGGGTGATCTCATTGAGACGTATAAGATGATGAATGGGATGGATAGGATAGAGGTGGAAAGACTCTTCCCGCTCAAAAAAGACAGTAGGACTAGGGGGCACAGCCTCAAGATAAAAGGGGGGCGGTTTAGAACGGAGTTGAGGAGGAACTTCTTCACTCAAAGGGTGGTGAATCTCTGGAATTCTCTGCCCGTTGAAGTGGTGGAGGCTGCCTCGCTAAATATTTTTAAGACGCGGGTTGATGGGTTTTTGATAAGAGAGGGGTTTAAGGGTTATGGGGAGAGGGCGGGAAAGTGGAACTGAGCCACGACAGATCAGCCATGATCTTATTGAATGGCGGGGCAGGCTCGAAGGGCTGGATGGCCTACTCCTGCTCCTATTTCTTATGTTCTTATTTCTTATGTTCTTATGTTCAGAGGAGGTTTACTAGGCTGATACCGGAGTTGAGGGGGTTGAGCTATGAGGAGAGGCTGAATAAACTGGGCTTGTACCCGTTAGAGTTTAGAAGAATGAGGGGAGATCTCATTGAGACGTATAAGATGATGAATGGGATGGATAGGATAGAGGTGAGAGACTCTTCCCGCTCAAAAAAGACAGTAGGACTAGGGGGCACAGCCTCAAGATAAAAGGGGGGCGGTTTAGAACGGAGTTGAGGAGGAACTTCTTCACTCAAAGGGTGGTTAATCTCTGGAATTCTCTGCCCGTTGAAGTGGTGGAGGCTGCCTCGCTAAATATTTTTAAGACGCGGGTTGATGGGTTTTTGATAAGAGAGGGCATTAAGGGTTATGGGGAGAGGGCGGGAAAGTGGAACTGAGCAGCGACAGATCAGCCATGATCTTATTGAATGGCGGGGCAGGCTCGAAGGGCTAGATGGCCTACTCCTGCTCCTATTTCTTATGTTCTTATGTTCTTATGAACCTGTATCTGGGGTCACCATTGCAGATGTCAGAGCAGCTTTGTCGAATGTCAACCCACAGAAAGTGACTGGCTTGGATAGGATACACGGATGTGCATTCAGATCCTATGCAGATCAGCTGGCGAGAGTATTCGCAGAGATCTTCAACCTCTCTTTACAAAATCTGAGTCCATATCTGCTTCAAGAAGATGATCATCATTCCAGTACCTAAGAAAAACCAAGTACTGTGCCTTAATAACTATCGGCTGGTGGGCTCTGACATCCATCATTATGAAATGCTTTGAAAGTCTAGTCATGGCACGAATCAATTCCAGTCTCCCGGATGACCTGGATCCATTACTGTTTGCTCACAACAGGTTGACAACAGATGCCATCTCCCTGGTCCTGCACTCAACCCTGGAGCACCTTGATAACAAGGACACCTGTGTCAGACTCTTATTTATTGACACAGCTTCTTCCCTGCTGCTGTCAGACTTTTGAATGGACTTACCTTGCATTAAGTTGATCTTTCTCTACACCCTAGCTATGACTGTAATGCTGCATTCTGCACTGTCTCTTTTCCTTCTCTATGAACGGTATGCTTTGTCTGTATAGCACAAGAAACAATACTTTTCACTGTATGTTAATACATGACAGTAATAAATCGAATCAAATAAAAGTCTTTCAGACTGTAGGACGAAACCGGAGCTGACGGAAGAAAACCCATGCAGATACAGGGAGAACGTGCAGACTCTGCACTAGCAGTGACCCAAGCTAGGAATTGAACCCAGGTCCCTGTCACCATGAGGCAGCAGTGCTAACCAGTGAGCCACCATATGCTGCTGAATAACTAACTCAATAATGGCATCGAAGATGGGAAGAAATATTACAAGGTGATCAGGAAGGTCGTTTGTGGAGGTGCTTGGTACCTGTGGGGGTGTCAGATTGCGATGGCTCTGAAAAGACAACATTGAAAAACCCATGGACCCAGACAAGAGTTCAAGGATTCTGCAAACGTAGGGTGGGATGAGAGCATAATTCTCATCCCACCCTACATGAGCAGACTGGGAACAGAGGGATACAGAAGGATGGTCTAGTTAGGAACACATGATTGGTGCAGGCTTGGAGGGCCAAAGGGCCTGCTCCTGTGCTGTATTGTTCTTTGTTTATAACAGGTTTTGAAAACTGCATGGATTTTAGGTTCCAGTGGCCATCAAGGATTGACATGATGGGTGAGCAGGATTGAATGGGGTTCTGCAAATATTATGGTTCTCCAGTGCTATTAGAAGTACCCTCACTGGAATCTCTAACCTTATCTATGGCTGGGAATCTCTGGTCCTGCTGCAGTGAATAGAGTTTTGGCTGAGTACCAATTCCTCCATTCTTGCTGGTTGTGTGGTAGGAATAAATAAGATTGGAAAACCAGCCCGCTATTTTCACCCTACTTGGTTGTTGGCCATCTCTTCAGATTCAACAAGAAACGACATTGAGCAAAAGGGGCTTCATATTAATCTCAAAATTGGCAATCCTTTAGGTAGGTTTTATCATAATATATGAGCAGTTTTTTTGCAAGAATAATTGTGAATGGGAATGGATAGTTGCATCAATTGTTTAAAATACTCCACCTTATTCCCATGGTGATTTGTCATACATTATCAAATTGCACTTAAAATAATTTCAAATCAAAGATTAGTCCAAAAACTTGATCTTCTAAAGTGCTGCATATCCAAATTTTAATGCCAGCAGATTGGAGCAGCTGTAAAATGATAGGACTCCTTTCATGTCTATAATTTTCCACTGACTGAATGTGGTAAAATGGGGCAGAATTTAAGTACTGGGACACAGTTCTACTCCCTCTGCTCCCCTAACCCCCCCACCCTCCTACTCCCTTCCCCCTCCCCCGCTCCCCCTCTCCCTTCTCCCTTTCCCCCCCTCTCCCAGCTCCTTCCTCTGTCCCTCTCCACCCCTCCGTCCACCCCCCCCACTGTCCCTCTCTCCCCTCCACCCCTCTTCTTCCCCCTCTCCCTCCTTCCTCCTTTCCCTCCCACTCCCTCCCCTTCTCCTTCTCCCCTACTCCTCTCCCTCCCACCCCCTTCCATCTCCTTCCCCCTCCTCCCTTTCTCCCTCCCCACTTCACCCCTCCCTCCCCCCTGCACCTCTCACACCTTCCCCCTCTTCCCTCCCCTGCTCCCCCTCTCTGCCTTACCCTCCTCTCCGCTAGTCACTCCTCCCACCCACCCCTCCGCCCATTGGTGGAAGGGCTGAGAATCAAATACAAATTTGAGATGATTGGCAAAATAATCAGAAGCAACATGAAAACTTCCATGCAGGAAGTTATCTGGAATGCATGCTTAAGAATGTGGTTGGGGCGAATTTACTTGTGGCTTTCAGAAATAAATCTCTGGGGGGAAAATATTTGCAAGGCTCCAGGGAAATGCTGGGCAATGAGAGTAGCTGTATTGCTTGTGTAGAATGCAATCAGCCTCATGCTGGCAGAATTGTCCCCAGTGCTGTAACATTCTAAGAATTTTTTGTGGCTCTTTATTACAGATTTTTGGAAGTTTCCAAACAAGTATAGCACAGATACAGTTCCCAGTAGAAAAAATTGTCTTATGCACTGAATTTTGTACTGATACATAACAATTTATAGTCTGCAGCCTCAAATCATGTCGTAGATTTGTACAATGATGAGCAGAAATGTTTGCATATTATAGGAAAATCTCCATTAAAAACCGTAATGATAGAAATTCTGGAGAATAAATGGCTCTGACATATAATTTTTAAAAATTCATTTATACGTGTGGGTGCTGCTGGCTAGGTCAGCATTTATTGCCCTATGGCCTTTGAGAAGGTGGTGATGAGCTGTCTTCTTGATCTGATGCATCACAGTTGAATTTGATTTGGTTTGATTTATTATTATCACATGTATTAGTATACAATGAAAAGTATTGTTTCTTGTGCACTATACAGACAAAACATATCATTCACAGAGAAGGAAAGGAGAGAGCGCAGAATGTCATGTTACAGTCATAGCTAGGGTGTAGAGAAAGATCAAATTAGTGCAAGGTGAGTCCATTCAAAAGTCTGATGGCAACAGGGAAGAAGCTGTTTTTGAGTCGGTTGGTACTTGACATCAGACTTGGTATCTTTTTCCCAATGAAAGAAGGCGGAAGAGCTGGCTGCTTTTTTGAGGCAATGGGAAGTGTGGACAGTGTAGAAAGATAGAAACGAAAAGGGCTACTATAAGATTAGCAGACTCTGCTGGTGTTTTTTGTTTAATCAACTTAGATGTAGGATTCACTTTAAATTAATGGGGAGCAAGTTTGCTAGTAATTGTAATGAGGTATTTTAAATACTTTGTAGTTTTAAAGGCACATGTAATACCTTTAATTAGGCCATATATATGAATATATCTTCTATACACTTTTAGAAGTTAAACAAAGAAACTTAGATGCACAGTTACAGAGTGCTCCTTCAATACTGTTGTGGGGGAATTAAAGTGATGGACACAAAATGGTTGCCTGGCACACAAAATGGTTACCTGGGAATGGACATAAACAGGCACTGGCTTTTAGCATAGACAGTTACTTAAAAGTTAAAACATACAGGATCCGAAATGCTGTAGGTAGCTGGTCAGAGCTTGAGGCACTTTAGGTAAGGGTAGACCCAGAATAATGAGTCTGAGGTCAGCCACAGATGGGGACATAAATTTAACAAGATCACTCACTGAATAGATCGAAACCAGTCATTAGTAGAGGACATAACTGCATAAATGTATCCATTCTATGAACAATGATATGTTAACTGTCCATGTCCGCACCTATCTGCTTGTAATGATGTGTTAACTATCGATGTCCGTATCTACCTACTCAACTTGTAATGATGTGTTAACTGCTAATGTCTGTACTGCCTGTTGTCGAAAAGGTACAAAAACGATCAACTACCATTGTGTAGTTGAGAAGGTAGCTGCCAAGTACTGTGGAGTGCTTTCTTTCGAAGCTTCGTGTCCGAAATAAAACTGTATTGTTGAAACCTCCAAGTCTGACTCTGAAGTGGTAAATTTCCCACGACAATACCATACAGATGTTAGATACATTCCTTTAAAGCACTCAACTTGGAATCACAAGGCCATACAGAAGACCAGACACCTTATCAGAAACAACTGATCCAAGAGTGAGTTTTAATGAAGCTGCCGTCACAGTTTCTAATCAAAACAGAGTCAGAAAGATATTAATGCCTTAGCTAACAAAAAGGTTATGATAGCGAATTCAGTGGGAACTGACAAGAATTAATGGTAACATAATGATACCCCTTGAAAATGTAGGTTGTGATAAAAAGCTCAGTCATTGAATTGATAAGCAATGTATACTTGTGTTTTATCATGTTGGTAATAAACAAAACTTATCTGGGCTAAAATTGGGAAATACCCTGAAAGCAAAATAAGTTGACCACATCCCTTAGGGATTCAGTTAACTTTGCTTCATACTTTTTATGGCCTAGAAAGGAGGCTTTTGTAAGCTTCCTTTATCAATTTAAGGATTCCCATGTGAAACTGTTTTAGTGAAGATGCTTTGTGAGGCTGCTATCAAAAATAGATACATGATGTCTGACTAAGAGACAGGCTTAGGGATGATATATTGGGGTATCCCACGGGGTATCATGATCTCATAGTTCAGGGTGGTTCAGTAGTTTTTCTATTGGATCAACACATAAAGTATGTCATTTGTAATATTTTTGATTGGATTGTGCCCAACCGACTGTGAGCTGCAGAATTGTATAAAGTAGGATTTTTTTTTGTCCATTGGAATGGTATCTCAACTTATTGTGCCAAGAACCAAACCCCTTGCTAGCAACTAAAATAAAGACAATCTGTCAGTTAAGTATCTTGTGTTAATGTGTGTTTGTGTTAAAGTCAAACTTGGAAGTTGAGATTTCGACAACAGTATCAATGGATGGGAGGTTGGTTTGCGTGATAAACTGGACTTCATTCACAACACTTCGTAGTTTCTTGTGGTCTTGGACAGAGCCTCACCAAGCTGTGATACAACTAAAAAAATGCTTTCTATGGTGCATCTATAAAAGTTGGTGACAGTCATAGCTGACATGCCAAATTTCCTTTGTCTTCTGAGAAAGTAGAGGTGTTGATGGGCCTCTACTCAACTGACATTCATGTACAATACGTATTCCTGCAGCATCCATTAGTTAGTGATCAACACTAGATATTGATTGAGTTTGTTTTTCCTACCCTGAGCTATTTAATGAGTAACAGTTCATTCCTAGGTTGGCTAACTGTGGAAATATTAAGGATTGAATTTTGGTTATTCCTCTTCTGTTGGACTGAGAACCTTGCCACCTGCTGACTTGTTCCATTAGTAATTGATAGATTTTGGTTTTACAGATACAAATGGCAGAACTATATATGTCAGTTAACTCAGATACCAGTGGTATCAGTCACCTTTTTTATAACACCTTAAGACAATGTGAGTTGTAGAAGTGAGACCAGGAGAATTGAGGTAGTAATAACTGAATGGCATCAGTTCATTGGAAGCTCATGAATAGTTTCAGAGAGGTGACAATTAAAAAGGGGAAAAAAACATAGAGTTATGTCTGAAGGAATGAATGATTTCTCAGTGGAAAGTCTTTCAGCAGTGTGTTGAATAATAGAGTATTAAAATAATCATAGAGTCCAAAGTGTAGAAGGAGACATTCGGCCCATTCATAGAACATAGAACATAGAACACTACAGCACAAAACAGGCCCTTCGGCTCACAAGTTGAGCTAATCATATCCCTACCTACCAGGCCTATCTATAATCCTCAATCTCATTAAATCCCATGTACTCATCTCTTAAAAGACCCCAATGAGTTCACCTCCACCACCACCAACGGCAGCCGATTCCACTCACCCACCACCCTCTCAGTGAAAAACTTACCCCTGACCTCTCCTCTGTACCTACTCCCCAGCACCTTCAACCTGTGTCCTCTCGTAGCGACCATTTCAGCCCTGGGAAATAGCTTCCGAGAATCCACCCTGTCTATACCTCTCAACATCTTATAAACCTCTATCAGGTCACCTTTCATCCTTCGTCTCTCCAGGGAGAAAAGACCGAGCTCCCTCAAACTATCCTCATTAGGCATGCCACCCAATCCAGGCAACATCCTTGTAAATCTCCTCTGCACCCTTTCAATAGCTTCCACATCCTTCCTGTAGTGAGGCGACCAGAACTGCGCACAGTACTCCAAGTGGGGTCTGACAAGGGTCTTATAAAGTTGCAGCATTATCTCCCGACTCCTAAACTCAATCCCTTGATTAATGAAGGCCAGTACACCATGCGCCTTCTTGACCACATCCTCCACCTGCGAGGCTAATTTAAGAGTCCTATGGACCCAGACCTCAATGTCCTTCTGATCCTCTACACTGCTAAGAGTCCTACCATTGATATTGTACTCCTTCATCCCATTGGACCTGCCAAAATGGACTACTACACATTTATCCGTGTTGAAGTCCATCTGTCACTTCTCAGCCCAGTCTTGCATCCTATCTATGTCTCGCTGCAACTTCTGACATTTAGTCTGCACCGACCACAATCCCATCCAGTCCCTATCCCCATAACCATGAATTTACCCTAGCTAGTCCCCCAACACTAAGGGGCAATTTTTAACATGGCCAATCCACCTTACCGCACATCTTTGGACTGTGGGAGGAAACCGGAGCACCCGGAGGAAACCCACGCAGGGGAGAATGTGCAAACTCCACACAGACAGTGACCAAGCTGGGAATCGAACCCGGGTCCCTGGTGCTGTGAGGCAGCAGTGCTAACCACTCTGCCACTGCCCACATGGCACTGTGGCATTCACCTGTAGCTAACCACGGATAACCCACATTATAACCCTTTAAAATATTTACTGTGAGAAGCAATGGGATTGATTTGAACTTTCCTCTCCTGTTGGAGTAGGGCATGTGAGAAATTAAATGTGAGCAGGGCACTTATCTGCTTGGAACTGGGCCTTTTCCACTGTTTCCAATGTTAGCCTACAGATCTCAGTAGAAGGATGATGCAACTTCCAGCAATTAGGGACCTGTTATGTTAATAGGAGCAGTGGGTATTTTAACCACACTCTGATTGAGGAAGCAAGTGAGGATTACCCATCAGGTTGATGGGAAGAAAGGCCCTCCAGTTAAGCCAAAATAATATTCTTTCTGAAGCCAGCAGAAACAGTGGATCCTGCTCCAGATAAGCAAAATTGTGGCCTTTGACTGTACTATCTTCCCTCCTGCAAGACCCTTTTTAAACGCGCATATGGAATTAATGTCATCCTGAATCCTAACAGCCTCTAATGGATGGGAAATCAATCATTTGAGTGGCTTTGCATTGGAAACTTGCTTTGAATCAATTTCCACCTGAAGACGTCCTCCCAGACAAATGGAGTAGCCCTCGGGAGGTTAATCTTTTTATACTTCTTTAATATTTCATGTTTGTTATGAATTCCTTTTTGTATGAGTTCCTGATAGATGAAAGGTTAATTTTATCATTGAATCATAAAATCCCTACAGTGCAGAAAGAGGCCATTCAGCCCATCGGGCCTGCACCGATAACAGTCTCACCCAGGCCCTGTTCCCATAATCCCACCTATTTACTCTACTAGTTCCCCTGACATTAAGCTTTGTTTGTATAGCATGCAATAAACACTTTTCACTGTATACATGTAGCAATATTAAATCAAATCAAATCAAAAATTTAGCATGGCCAATCAACTTTACTTGGAGAATATTGGAGCACCTGAAGGAAAACACACACAATCACAGGGAGAATGTGGAAACTCCACACAGGAATTGAACCCGACTCCCTAGTGCTGCGAGGCAATAGTGATACCAAATGTGCCACCATACTGCCCATAGAATCATAGAATCCTACACTGTAGAAGGAGAGCATTTAGTCCATCTACACCGACCACAATCCCAGCCAGGCTGCATCACCATAGCCCCATGCATTTACCCTAGCTAGTTCCCTGACACTAAGGAGCAATTCCACATGATCAACCCCATCTAACCTGCACATCTTCTGTGGGAGGAAACCGGAGCACCCAGAGGAAACCCACACAGCTATGGGAGAACGTGCAAGCTCTGCACAGACAGTGACCGCAGCTGGGAATTGAACTCGGGTCCCTGGCGCTGTGAATCAGCAGTGGTAACCATTGTGCCACCGTGCTGCCCAACTGTATAAGGAAATGCTGCTTGCATGTCTTCAGTTAACAATGCATCCGTACATGTGGTTCTAATTAAGTGATATGATGTTTGGCTCATGATTTCTGATCTGAATTGACAATTAATGTAAGCATAGATTGACAGACAACAACCATTTCACAACAATGCAGGAAGAGCCCCTGGCTATAAGGGATAAAAAGAATGAATTTGGAGAAGCTGATGTACGGGTTTGAAGATGATTATGGGGAAAGACAAGAGAGAGGAAAGACATCAAAAGTTAGAGTCATTGGGAAGCAAGAACCATTTGAGCTAGGATGCATTGATTTGTTAAGTATAAGTTTTGTTGCTTAATAAATTATCCTAATATCACTGCAGCAAATGTCTCCTTGTCCACAATTATTGCTTGCTCTCTGAACCTCTTACAGACCCAAAAGCCTTCGTGACACTGAAATTGCTGAAAATATGATGGTGAGTTTGTGGCATTTATCATTATTAGTGCATTTAACACAGCATGGGAAGGAACAGGCATGGTGTGATTTCCAATTCACCACAAATGATTGGACAATTTCTCCGGCTTCACTTTTAACCTCACAAAAACCAAATAAGTTAACCTTCTTACCATGGGACCTTTGAATGTTATGAATTGCCAAATTTGCAGCATCACTATGAATGAATGTTGCAACCACTAGGGCATTTATAATTCACAACATATAGACAATATTAATGATATGATTTATGGCTCTGACATCCCATACAATCATGCAGATTTGAATGAGAACAATAAAACTGTGAAATCCCATTCACACAAGTAGCAAATGATTTTGAGAAGTTTCCTTTAAAATCTATTGCTTTCCTTGCTCTTAATTGAATCCTTTTCTCTGTCTCTCTCTCTCCATGTCTAATTCGACTAATTCAGACCAGAATCATCTTTGTTGTTGGCTCTATTTCTTTCCTTGTTCTTAAGTGCCATTAAACAAAAGATACCCTTAAATGTTATTAGATAAGGAGGTGACCATTGCACTCGATAGTGAGGTGCACCCTCCATCTCGTCATACCATTAGCAATTTGTTTTACTAGCAATTTGCAATCCAAAACAAAGACATTGAGGGGAAAAAAAATCCAATTTACAATGAGATGCTCCATTCAACAAATTCAATGCGATCATAATTAGAAGACCCCGAGGTGAATAAAGGTTTAATTGGTGCTTCTGAATGAAATGGCTGTTTGCCAAGTGCTCCTAAGTACATGGCTCCAGACAGGAGGAACGAATATGTATTAAGTGACTTATTTGCTTTCTTTTAAAAGTCTTTTAAATTTGTATAAAAAGAGACCATTCAGCTCATTGAGTCTGCACTGACTGTCTGACAGAGCGCCTTACCCTGGCCCTCTCCCCTGTCCTATCCCTGTAACACCATACCTTTCCCGTGGATAATCCATCTAACCTAAAGGGCAATTTAACATGGCCAATCCACCTAACTTGCACATCTTTGGACTGTTAGAGGAAACCAGAGCACCCAGAAACCCATGCAGACACAGGGAGAATATGCAAACTCCATGCAGACAGTCATCTAAGGCCAAATAAACCAGGTCCCTAGAGCTGTGAGGCAGCAATGTGCCACCATGCCCCGGAAAAAATAAATAGTCCTAATATGGAAGAAAGAGTGATGCATTTTCTTCAAATAGATGTATAGCGTTAAGAAAAATCTTTTTATAAACTGTTAAATATGCATAAGATGTTTATTTCCTTCTATTGCTGCCACTTTCCTTCTTATTAATTTCCGATGACTAATTCTGATATACAGAACCATCTTTTTCCCATTTCAATAATGTTGCTGACCTTGAAAACTAGCTCAGCCCATCTGCCATTAAACTACTTCAAGATCCTTTAGGACCTTGTTCTAGCTAAATTTTATGGACAAGCAGCTTTTTCTGGCACAACAGTGTAAGAGCTTGGCTGAATGAGAGTCAGACTTTCATCTTGCAATGAGTCATAGAATCGTACAGCACAAAAAAAGCTTCGGCCCATCGAATCTGCACCAACAATAACTACCATTAAGGATGTGGAGACTTTGGAGAGGGTACAGAAAAGATTTAACAGGATGTTACTTGGCATGGAGGGCATTAGCTATGAGGAGAGGTTTTCCTCACTGGAACGATGGAAGTTGAGGGGCGACCTGATAGAAGTCTACAGGATTATGAGGAGCATGGACAGTGTGGATAATCAGAAGCTTTTTCCCAGGGTGGAAGTCAATTCCTAGGGGGCATAAGTTAATGGTGTGAAGGGTAAGGTTTAAAGGCAAGTTTTTTTACACAGAGGGTAGTGGGTGCCTGGAACTCGCTGCTGGGAGAGGTGGTGGAAGCAGATACAATAGTGAGTTTTAAGGGGCGCCTAGACAAATAGGATGGGAATAGAGGGATACGGTCCCCGGAAGAGTAGGAGGTTTAGTTCAGTCGGGTAGCATTGTCAGCGCAGGCCTGGAGAGCCGAAGGGCCTGTTCCTGTGTTGTAATTTTTCTTTTTTGTTCTTTGCTTTTAGCCCGTGCTTGTCCCTTGTACCTTGCTCCTTAAGCCACAAAGGGCTCTGCTTAGCTTCCTTTTCAGAAAGGTTAGTGCATTGGGATGCTTGTTCAGTGGTTTGAAATCAATTATAATCTGATACTCTTGATGGGCTGCAGCAATGTGTGAGCCATGTTGGCTTTAGCTGTGCACTATAGGCTTGTGTTTTTGTTTTGTTTTGTAGAGATTGACAATCAGTGTTGTCGTGTAGATAACACAACAATATACAGCAATATAGATATAAAGTGGCCCCTCAGCTTCTTGTTTATTTGGAGTTTTGGATAGCTTGGGATATTAATTAATTTAGACAGTCATTCCTCAGAGCAATTATTCTCCAAGTCGTCTAGAATTTGATTAATTTTATAATAGATTCGCTCCATGAATTAGACATCTTTGTAGCACTTGATTAAAATATTCCATTCAAAAATGACCTGAGGAATCTGATAATTTGCTGCAGGTCGACCATAGCTTTCATCTAAAACCTTCTTGAGAAAAACTCAAGGAAGCACCTTCACAAGATTGTGACTGCAGAATTGAAAGAAATGGTGGTGTCATCAAGGTAAAGGTTATACCACAGATTCATTGAAAATGTTATCTTTGAGGTTGTGCAAATGTATCATGTTTGGGTAGGCAGTATGTTTGAAAAGATTTTCCAGCCATATTTGTAGCAAAGCAGATTTCTGAAGATGGTTGCAAATCATGAGCTGAAGTGGGGTCTCATGTCTGAAGAATTTGGGTCATTTAGCTGAATTGTAATTTTTTTTTATTCATTTGTGGGTTTGCTGGCTGGCCAGTATTTATTGCCCGTCCCTAGTTGCCCTTGTTCAGAGTTAATGACATTACTGTGGCTTTGGAGTCACATGCAGAACAAATCAGGCAAAGACGGCAGATTTCCTTCCCTAAAGGACATTAGTGAACCAGATGGGCTTTTCTGACATTATGAGAATGGGTTTCATGATTATCAGTAGATTTTTAATTCCAGATTTTTTTCATTGAATTCAAATTCCACTCTGCCATGGTGGGATTCCCTTTTTAAACAATGGAAATATGTTTGCATTTCCCCAGTCCTCCATTACCTCCACTTGTATCCAGTGAGGATTGAAAAATCATCCCCAGAGCATCTGCTATCTCCTCCCTGACCTCCTTTAGCAGCCTTGGAAAGAGTTCATTTGGCCTTGGTGACTTATCAACTTACAAGGATTCCAACAGTCCAAACTCTCTGTTTGATTATCCCATCCAATATCTCCTCTGGACTACTAAATCTGCATCATCCCCTTCCTTTATAAACACTGAGACAAAATTTCATTTAAAACCCTTCCAACAGCCCATGCAAGTACCCATAAGTTCCATTCTTCATCTCTGATAGGTCCCACTTTTTCCTTAACTAAACTTTTAACATTAATATATTAGTGAAACTTATTTTTGGGTTTTCTTTTAACTTTACGTGATGATCTTTTTTTCATGCCTTCTCTTTGATTTCCTTATTTCCTTTTTTACTTCATCCCTGCACTCCCTATATTCATCTAGGCTATTTGTAATGCTTTATCTGCTTGACCTATTCTTTGTGTTGATTGTGAGCTTTCTTTTTCTATTTGACCTTCCCCTCTAGACAAATGGGGGTTAGGGGTTGGGGGTTTTGGGGGGGGTCTAGATTTGATAGTTTCACTCTTTGGAGGGGAAATGTCTATTTTGTATATTTGTTCTTACATCTGCCTTTCACTATTTGGGGGGGGTCTGTTGTATATTCCCAGTGGTGTTACTGATTTTTTTTATTTGAGCTCAATCCATAAAGCCTCATTTGTTGGCTTGTTTTGAATATCATCCCTTCTCATAACTGGAATTGATTTTTTGTACAGTAGTGCTATTCCCCTTTTTTTTAATCTCCCACTCTATGATGTCTGAAGACTCTAGGGATATTGAGCTGCCAACTTTGCCCCACCTTTAGCCAGGTTTCCGTTATCGCAATGACATCCTGCTGCCATGTGTCTACCTGTGCCCTTCACTCATCTACCTTGTTTGTAATACTCCTTGGACTGAAGTATAAACAGTTTAACCCCATCAATTTCCCTTGCTGGACACACTTTAAACTTTGCTTCTCCTGGAATTCCATATCTATCACTATGTCCTCTACATCACAAGCTAATGTTCTACCTCCATTTTTCTGATCTGATTCTGATCTATTTGAGGCTACTCCTGAGATCCCACACCCTGCCACACTAATTTAAATACTCCCCAACAGAACTCACAAAAGCCCCTTCAAGGACATTGGTCTCATCTCTGCCTGGGTTTGTAATGTTCCACATACCCCCCTAAAATCTGTTCCAGTGCCTTAAGAATCTGAATGCCTCATGGCTACACTATCTCTTCAGTCATGTGTTCATTTAGTCTATCCTGTTATGCCTGCTCTCACTAGCATGTACAACTGGGAGTAATCCTGTGTTTATTCCATTTTGAGGTCCTACATTTTAATTTATCTTTTAACTTCCTGTACTCAGCTTGCAGATACTCATCCCTTAGTTTACCTATGTCACTGGTACCAATGTATACCACGACCACTGGCTGATCACCTTCTCGCCCCAGAATGTCCTGCAGAATTCTCCGTGACATCTGAAGCCAGGGAGGCAACATACCATGTGTGACTCATGTTTGCAGCCACAGAAGTGGCCCCCAGCTATTGACTCCCGTATAACTATAGCACTACCATTTGCTTTCCTCCTGCCTCTCTGAGCAGAGAGCCACCCATGGTGCTGTGAACTTGACGGCTGCTGTTTTCCTCCGAGAGACTCTTCCCTACATCCACTCCCAACACTATCCAAAGCAGCATATTAATTTGAGGGGGAATGAACACAGGGGATTCCTGCACTACCTTCTTAAGTCCTTTACTATTCCTATTGGCAGTCCTCACTGGCAGTGTGACCACCTCGCTAACCATGCTATCTATGACATTCTCAGCCTCATAGATGCTCCACAGTCTATATTAAGCACCCCTATTTTAAAAGTCTCTTTTCTTCCACAGATCTTCAATTATTGTTCAGGTTTCCGATGCATGTAGCAATGTGGATGGAATGTTCTTGTTACAAGCTTGAAGTTTTTTGTAATTAACATACCCTTCATCTTCAGAAAATTACTTCTCGCTCTCAATCCTTCTTTTAACTTCCACATCACATCTACCATCTTCTGTTGTCATTTGTCCTAAATAGACAACAGTGTGTTTCAGTGTGACACAACCCACTTCCACCTTCACATTAGATTCTTTTAATGTATTTTTTCTAACTCTCACAGCAATATTTTCCTGTCCTGCCCACCGTGGGAAGTGTAGCCGGTGAGACAGGATCATGCAAAGGTCTGTTGACCTCAGGTGGGATTTTCCAGTCTTGGGGCAAGAGCAGAGGGAAAATCCGCCCTCATTGTTTTTGCCTTTTTAGTGTTCAAATTTAATCCATAATTTAAACTTCAAGGTTTTACTTGATCTGCAGTGTTTTGTTGAGCCTTTTTGGATTCTACATGCAGCCACCTGAGCTGCAGAGTATTTTCAGCATTTTTTGTTTTCATTTCACATTCCCAGCATCTGCAGTATTTTACTTTTGAAAGTAATGTTGCAATTAATTTAGAGAGTGAAAACATCAAGCAGAATTCTACTCCAGGTCACCATCCAGTGACCTCTACTGGAGAAAGAGTGCATGAATGCAAGAATTTAAACATTTAAATATGTGTGCAAGTGTGGCCTTGCATGCCCATGTGTGCAATTTGTGTTCATAAATACACACATCATAGATGTAACTAGGAGTGGTTTAGGTGTGATGCCATCCGCAATACACCAAATAATTCTGAACCTTGAGCCCCTGGTGAAAGATTGGATGAAGAACCAGAAAATATCTATTGAACTTTGTCTACAGCATTAGTCAGAACCTCCAAGATTGAAAGGGGGCCAATTGAAGAGCAGGTTATTGGGAGGCCAAATGCTAAGTTCTGGTGGTGGATTATTTCACATTATTTATGAATAGCTGTAATAGCTTCCAGTCCAGCAAACAGGCAACACTTCAGCAATGAGATATGAGACGTATTTAATGGACTCTGCTTTACATTCCCTTATGTGATTTAAACTACACAACAAACGTTTTCACATAAAGTAGAAACAAAATGTACAAAATTTCATCAAAACGAAGGACAATACAGCTGCATTTTCCAGACAGAACAAGCAGGTGGTGTAAAAAAAATACACTTATTTATGACACAATGACTCATATTTATATTGCACAGACAGGTAGCTTAACATACATATTTATACACAAAGACACGTGGTTTTGGATTGCTGTATCTAGCAACTGACTACTATTTTCAAAATAGTAAGAAATAACTATTCTGCCCTATGATAGCTGTTCAGAGATCAGCTTTACATTGTCAGAACTCAATGCATAACTTAAATATATTTATTGTTGGCCTGACTGTATGTTAAATCTGATTTTCCAGCAGGCAATTTGTTTGACACTGTGGAAAAAACACTTCACCGTTAAAATATTTATGAAAACTTTCTGATTTTAACAACCCTCACTGGCTTACACAGAATCGTTTAGGTTTTTACATTATTTAATTTATTAGTGCGATTCCCAGAGGAGGAGACACGTATAAATAGACTGCAGATCATTTGATTCCATTTGGTAGGGCACTCACCTGGAATAAGTTATTACAGGCTAGACACAAGCTATTCAAGCTGACACTCTACAGCACAGTCCACTGCAACACTTTTCCAATTCAGTTTTAGGAGGCTTTGTTCAGTGGACGGCATCTAAAAATATAATTTAATATATTTTAACTCTAGTTCCCACTCCTTATTTACATGTGAAAAATAATACTGAGCTCTTTTTTTGTTGTTGCAGAAGGTCTAAAAGTCCTTGCTCGCTTCCCAGGAGGCTAAGCTATTTTCAGGCACATCTGCATGCTTGACCTAAATAAGGGGAACAGCTGGAGGAAAGCCAAGTCAAACTTAGGAGACAATAATGTTTGGGATTGTTAAGTGTTTGGAACAAGAAATAAACAAGCAATATTGCCTGAAAACTAAAATTATTTTCGGACAAAACTTAAGTCATTATTTACGAAGGGAATGAATTGCCACCAGAGTAAAGAAAATGTTACGGGAAATATCAAATGAAATTTAAATGGGCAACAAAGAAATGGATGCCATAATAGAGCAAGCTTCATCATAGAAAGAGATCCTATACCCAAAAATTTAAGCACGATTCTCTCTGAAACCATCCTACTCTATTTTTCTATAACATAATTTGTGAGCAATATGTATGTAAAGCAAAGGTGAATTTTGGGTTACATTTGCTAAGTAGAATTGACAAAAAATCTGTAATGGCCAATGTAATAAAGGAATCAGTGGTTGCAGCTCAGTGCTTTAGAGCATCAGTGACAGTTACATAACAAATTTGCCTTTTTTTTCTGTGTGTACTTGCTTTGCTGAAATACAATATCATTTATATGAGTATCTAAATTATATATTGCTAATTTATTCAATCTTAATTGAAATGTATATTAGTCTCAGCTCAACATTATCTTCTCCAAACATCAAAAAAAATCAAAAAGACACCAAAAAAAGTGTTTTGGGCTGTTCCAAGTAAGTTAAAAGAAAATCTGCTTCCATATATCTGCAGAAAGTGCAATAGATTTTGTTCAGCAACAAGAGGTAAGTGCATACTGCTATGTTCATCTAAAGATTACACTTAAATTCCTACGAGGATCTGATGCCTTTTATATCTAATAGAGATCAATTTTAGCCGGTGACAGTGACTGCTAGACAGATACATGTTAGTAGCGTTGGACAACTTGATCAGGTTATATCTTTACCAGTCAGTGATGACATATATTGATTTTGTTTTTGAAATCTGTTGCAAAAGCAGAACTTATAACAGACTCTCCCAAGTTGGAATGCAGGGAGTCGGTAAATTATATTGCATTTCCCTGGGTAATCACAGCCCCCTCCTGGAAATTCACTGTGTTGTTCCAGGAGACTGCTATTCATTGAATTAGCAGAACTGCTTTGCACTGCAGTAATAGTGCAAATGACTCTTTAGTGCAGCATATAGATTCCACCTAAATACCTTGCCTGAAAATTCTCCCGTCTCACTCGCCCTGGGAGTCGTTTAGACAATAAATCCAGCGGACCATTCAAAGTGCCATTGAGCTCGGGTGGGAATTTCCGGTCTTGGGATGCATGCGGCTGGGGAAACTGGCCGAAATTGTCCTGTCTTGCCTGCTGCAGGAATTGTAGCAAATGAGACGGAAAATTTGGACCATTCAAAGATCCCTTGACTGGAATTTCCAGTCTTGGGTCGTGTGTCCCCTGAGAATTCCGCCCCTGTTTCTGTGTAATTAAGTTTTCAAATAATTTGAACCCAACCAGATGGGTAGCATGTAAGCATGGAACATTCCTTGTAGCATGGAACATTCAAGTGATGGGGCATTATTGCTTCCTGTTCATGCCAATGGGCTCTAAGGTAAGAAAAATTCAGCTACAAATATCCTTGTGTGCCAGATAAAATGGAATAGAATAACCTGATAACCAATGTTCTTTTGTATCTGTAACAATAACTATTACCTAGTATGCTTAAAATATATTTGCTTATTGAAGACTTTAAAACAGCTCTTTAAAATGGTGGGGATCGCTTACTTGCACTTAATTAAAAAAAGGTGCTCTGTGACAGCAATGGAAAACTATACCAGTTTGACGAAGGTGACTTAAAAAGCTACACAAGTCATTTCTTGTAGTATTCATTAATTAATGGTTATATGTGTAAGACAACCTCCAGCCGTTAGCAGCAACCAACAGGTGAACCTACTTATTAACTATCCCTTAGGAACAACCAACCTGGACTCTCAGTTTGGTACTGGATGACTCACCAAATCTAAAGCATGTGATTAGTTGGTTATAAGAACTATTTTTATGCCTCCAGTTCTTCACTGTTCAATTTTCAGATTAATCCCAATCTCAGTTTGGTTATTATTTGATATCTTGGCAGGGTTAGGAAATGGCCTGGTCAACCAAGAATGTTTGCCTTGATACCTTCAGTAAGACAGCAATCAGCAAAGTTGCACCAATGAAGGCAACTCCTACAAACCAACAATGTTATGTTTCATTCTTCAACTTTATTATCCTGTTTTGTTACATGTTTTGATGACACATATTTACCCAATTTTTTAGCTTTGTAAATATCTATGTGACTCCAAATATATGCGGGTTAGGTTGATTGGTCATGGTAAACTGCCTCGTAGTGTCAGGGGGATTAGCAAGATAAATAGGTGGGGATTGGGAATTGGGCCTGGATGAGATTACTGTTGGTGCAGGCCTAATTGGCCGAATGGCTTCCTTCTGTTCTGTAGGGATTTTATGAAGAAAATATCTCAACCGAATCCGCAAAATTACAAGTAATCTCTCCTACAAAGTGACCTATTTTCTATGACCATCTTTTCTGTGCACTTTTTGAAATATACGTTTGCAGGAATTGACATGAAATTGCCCTAGTGGTACTCAATACTGTTGTGTGTAAAGTTGTTCAGGAGGAATGAAGTTTAGTCTCATTAAATCAAAATTGCTGTTATCCGGGTCTTTATGTCACTTAACAAATATGTGGGGTGATCATTGACAGTTATCAAAGCCACTGAATTGACCCCATTGATTTCTTTGTAAATGTGTGCAAATTCCCGTGCGCTACAGTGTGCAAAAAGATACTCAGTCAACTCAGTGTTTTTGCCTGAAGGAATGTGTTTGCCTCATTCAGGTGCCTATGGAATGTGTCCATATCTCTCATTGCAGGAGAAAGTTTTAACAAACAAAGGTTCTATACCAATAAATTAGCTATTTTAGCTTTCTCAAATATTCTCACTCATTTACTCATCTGTTTGACAAGAGTTTATATGGAAATATTGACAGAACTCATTTATAAGAACATTCCTCCCATCTGTGCACACTCCAGAGCACAGAAATTCAAAAGAAAATTCAAGTGCACGTTGGATTGGCACAGCAGGGGGTTTGAGGGAGAAGAATGCAAGAAGGACTGTGAATTGTACTCAGCGCTAGAGGACAGCATCACTACTCGTGCTGTAACAAAGAATGTTCCTTTATGTAACAAGAGTATCACAGTGAGGGGTGTTGGATACATTTACTTTTCTCATTTTGTAAAAACAGGATGAAGTACACCTCACTCAACATCAGCTTAATATCAAGCAGCCAGCCTACGTGGCTAATAGCAAGTAAAAAGCTTAAGCACATTAATATTAATGTGTCTCTGTACAGTAAAACTTTAATGATTGCAATATTTTTAAAGCGAAAGGTAATATTATAATAATCCATCAAAAATTCAGTCCTAGTCAGTATCATTAGTGAGATTTGTTACTGTACAAACAGACCATCAATTTTGACTGTCAAAATTGCTATGCACGTTAACTTGTTCAGTCATTTTTTAATCTTAGAGACATTAGTGCATTTTATTCTTCTCCAGTTGATGTTAGCATTACATAGCATTCAGCAATTGTTCCTGTCCTACAGTGTGTATACATTCACCCATGCACATCCACACTCACACCCACACACCTACATTCAGTCTCACACCCTTCCCCACACACACACACACACACACACACACACATTGTGATTAGCAGCAGTGGACTGGCAAAGTGCAACATCACCTATCAGGAGGCCGGCTGGCATCCTCTAACTCTATTCTTTTTCATCTCAAGTTTTGCATGAATTATAAATAGTTATGAGACTTCATTGTTAAAATTATGCAAATAATCTTCCATTAAACTGTACATTATTATTAGTCTTCCATCTCTGATTCACATATTGCGTGGAATATCCTCCTCCCACATTCCATGTTGCCCCCCCGACCAAACTCATCTGAATCTGACGTGAACTCATAAGTATAAAATTGTTTTTTTCTGCTGTAGGTGCACCAGGGTCCTACTACAGTGAAACTCATTTTCAGAATAGTTCTCTGGATTCTGTGAGAGTAAAACAGGGTAGGCAAGTTCTATTTTGCTTTAGCACAAACATCATTCTACTCTATATAATTGCTGAAAAGTCATGGCCAATGCATCTCTAATGAGGGTGAGCGAATTTCTGTTTGAATTGAACAGATGCGGACTGTGTTACGGGTGCCTGTAAGAAATTAGCAGTTTGAGAAATATCTTCACCATGAAAGCTAAGCTTATTTGGACAGCCATTAAACACAAACTGAAAGTCTATGAGGGATATGAGATTTTGAATCTCTAAAAGGTTATTGTGTACCCATAGCACAATAGTTTGTTAACTTGGTGCAGAATTTATGCAACCAGACAGATATTTCTAAAAGTGCTGTATAGGACCTTACAGGACCATTAAAATATTTTCTGAGAACTTGGCATGTAAGTGCTTATATCATTTTCAGCTTCTATCTGAACAATTATCTTATTTTGAAACCAAAACTGTTCAGGTAACCATGACTTAAAAAAGACTTTTGCAATATCACTTATTGAGCAGTGAGTTGCGTATTAACAACCATATAGAATAGCAGTTTTCACCATTTGGTAGGCCATCAAGGCTTCTCTTTCGTATCATGATGTGATGTCAATGCTCTACCAGTCTCCGGGTATGAATCAAGTGAATGGCTTTTCACTTTAGCTTTTTCTAGTCCATTCACATTATGTAAAATCGAAGCATCGTCATAAAAATATACAGCAGATGTATGTGATCGTAAACCATAGACAACTTACACCTACACAAGAGTTTGCATTGAACATGCTGCTATTTACAATAAATTATCATCATGCATTATCAACACGACTTTCATAATAGAGCTAAAACTGCAGAAAGTAGAAGTGAGCATTTAGGGAAAATTTGGAATACAACTTGGAGGCTCAGATGGCTTATTTATTAGTTCAGAACTATGGCGGTTAATGTGTACCAAAATTAATCATGTCTTAACCCTTTGAGTACTGGATTTTTTTGCACCTTTCAAAACATAGATATTTCATCAATGATTAACTTACAAGATTGTGTAAAATTATAAGGTTTGAATACCGAGGTTCCAAAGTACAAAACACAAATTTTGTAATTTTTTTGTAACAAAAATGAAAAAAAAATACAAAACACATCAAATTTGCATATATATTTGTCATGGTGCAAAGATGCTGCAGTAACCCCCAAAGGGTTAATGGAAAATGGTGCATAACTGAGGTATTGATAGCATCTGATCAATGAGGAGTTTGTGGGATAGCAGGAATGGTTTCACTTCTTGAGGCCAAGAGCTAGGTCGACTTCTTCCTCTGGTTTTAGGGAATGCCACTGTGCAATAGGCCGCCTGGGATTTGCCAGCATGTCTGACCAATGTCGGAGCTCTGTGCCGGTGGCGTTGCTGCCAACAAAAATCTTGCCGATGGCATCGTTCTTGCCGATCTTGTCGTAGTCCAAGACTGTGACACAAACCTGGACTTTCTGTGTGTTAAATAAAAGACAAGATGGTTATATTGTGAGCCAAGAAAAACTGGCTACCTTTTAAGCAATTATCCCTTCATGATAATTTCATTCTATGCACCAGTTTAAACTCTGTAAAGCAACAAGGCGAAAAGTCCAATCCAACCAGACCAGCTCCGGTAGATTTAGTGCATTTAGGAACAGAACTGATGCTGTTTTTATGATGCAAGTAATGGGAATAGCTTCCCTACATTGAGCTGTAGGGTATTTCTGTGTATGAACACAGCAAATCTATAGCTTGCTGCTGATGTTATGCTTCATCACTATTATTTTATCACCAGAGATAAAGAAGCAGCGAAGAACAGTAAAGTACAACAAGACATTCAATTAAACGTTCATATGCCCTCATTCTATCACTATCACCTTACAGGAAGTTTTTAACAATGAACATATAAATTTTATTTTCAAAAAGCAACACAAAAGGCTAGAATTCTCTGGTCTCTCACAGTCCTCTACCACTGCCAGCAAGAATGGAACATTTGAGGCCCAGCCAAATCCCCATTCACAGCAGCGAGACCAGAGAATACCCCCAGGCACGGGAGAGATCAGAGAATTCCGGCCAAAATGTGCAGCTTCCTAACTCCACTCTTAGAAGCACAAGCCCGGATCAGGAAATATCAGTGCTTATACAGGAATGACCATGCAAATGCACCACACACAGGGTGATGTTGTGTGAAGTTTGTAATAGAGTAGCATAGTGAAAATGTTACTGGACTAGCAATCCAAAGGCCCTGACTAATGTCCTGGAGTTCAAATCCCACCACAGCCACTGGGGGAGTTTAAATTCAATTAATAAAATGGATCTTATTAGATGCATCAGATTGTCAAAATAAAAAAAACATCCAGTGGTCAGCACTGCTGCCTCACAGCATCAGGGACCCAGATTCAATTCCAGCCTTGGGTCATGTCTATGTAGAGTTTACACATTCTCCCTGCATCTACGTGAGTTTCCTTCAGGTGCTCTGGTTCCCCCTACGCTCCAAAGATGTGCAGGTTAGGTTGATTGGCCATACTAAATTGCCCCTTAGTGTCAGGGGGATTGGCGGGGTAAATATTTAGTGTTACGAGGAGAGGGCTTGAGTGGGATTGTTGGAACAGGCTCGATGGACTGAGTAGCTTCCTTCTGCAATGTAGGGATTCTATGATACTCTGCAGCACATGATTGAACAATTCTGGAGCATGAAAATCAAAGAAGATTATGAGTTTTAAAAATATATTTACGGGATGTGGACATTGCTGGCTGGGCCAGCATTTATTGCCAATTGCTGATTGCTCAAAAGAAGGTGGCAGTGAACTGTCTTCTTGAACTGCTAGTCCACACGAAGTGGATACACCCGGAGTGCTGTTAGGAAGACAGTTCTAGAATTTTGACCCAGTGACAGTGAAAGAATGATATTA
This sequence comes from Carcharhinus amblyrhynchos, assembly GCF_965287045.1. Classification (NCBI taxonomy): domain Eukaryota; kingdom Metazoa; phylum Chordata; class Chondrichthyes; order Carcharhiniformes; family Carcharhinidae; genus Carcharhinus; species Carcharhinus amblyrhynchos. Next base: position 33,832,514 of record NC_137345.1, on the reverse strand, counting down.
TTCCTTTCCTTTTCTACAGCAAATGGAATCATGGAGGACTCTGTCAACTGTTACTCTAGATCAAAATTCTTCATCATGCATGAAGTTAGCAGAAGGAAAACATGAGGTTTGATATTTTCCCAAATTACAACTGTGCCAGTTTTACAGCAATAGAATAGATTTGGCTGTATTTGTATACAACACAAATTAAATGTCAACCTTATATTTTAAAAGTATTTTATCAATTTACCAGCTAAATCAGATAATATTTGAAAAACATGAAGCAAAACAAGTCAATTACTATTCTAACGGCCTTCTATATGTATAGAACCTCTCCCTGTTTGTCAGAGCGGCCAATAACTGAGAGATAATCAATTCACGGAGCAAGGTCTGGACTTCACCTTAATGCGTCACCATGTGCTTGTAAAACCTTAGCTTGTCAAGGATGTAATACCTTTCGACTAAATGTTTGATTTTCTTAACTTAAAAACAGGGTTCTGGCTGCATGAATGAGAGTAAACCAATGGCCACAGTCTACGGTCCTCTACGATCTGCGGAATGGTAGTCAGTTCTGAACACCGAAAACATATCTGCTTTAGCAAGAGATCCACCTGATGTTGACAATGAAGACTCTTGAATGTATTAACAATTCTATACCTCTGGATCGAACTCCCCAGAGTGTGAGCAAGGAATATGGATACCGAAAGAGATGCAGACACTGATGACTGATGAATAGAAATTCCTTTTGTCGGAATGCCTGAGCTTTCTTGTTCTGTGCCCAAATAACAGGGAGCCTCAGAGGAAATGTTGAATTTAAATTCTCAATTTCATTATTTTGTCAATGAACCTTCTTGTTCTGTGTGGGGATTTCTTCCAGTGAAGCAATATTGCTAAAAACAGCCCTTTTCAAATCTTTTGAGTCCACAAAGTTAAAGCAGCAATTTCACTAATGAATGCAGGAATAAGAGTAAGGGGCATTGGCCATGCTAAATTCTCCCTCAGCATACCCGAACAGGCGCTGGAGTATGGCAACTAGGGGATTTTCACATTAATTTCATTGCGTTAATGTGAGCCTACTTGTGCCTAATAAATAAACTTTGAACTTTGAAATATGCTCTGGATACTGGAAATCTGAAACAAAGCATGCCAATATTTCCAGGGATGAGTGACCACTAGATTGTACCAATATTTACAAACATTATCATAAGGGGAAAAACGTCTGCTAACATGGATAAAACACTACTTCCCAATCCTTACCACCCTGTCCTACAATCAGTGTTCAGAGAAAAGAGATGAATTCGAGTAATGTCCATGTGATGCACAAAGTATTTGTTGAAAGAATTTTTGTGCAAAATAATGGGCTGCTTGTACAGTGGTTAGCACAGCTGCCTCACAGTGCTTAGGGACCCGAGCTTAATGCCAGCCTCGGATAAGTGTCTGTGTGGAGTTTCCCTTTGTCTGCATGTGTTTCCTCCAGGTGCTCCAGTTTCCTCCCACAGTGTGTGGGTTAGGTCGATTGGCCATGCTCAATTGCCCCTTAGTGTTGGGGCTATTGGCAGGGTAAATACACAGGGTCAGGGGATAGGGCCTGGGTGGGATTGTTGCCAGTGCCGGCTCGAAGGGCCAAATGATCTCTTTCAGCACTGTAAGGATTCTATGATTCAATGATTCTTCTTTAACTATGAGACATTGGAACTTCTTTGAGGGTTCATTAAATATAAAGAACAAAGAACAACACAGCACGGGAAACAGGCCCTTCGGCCCAACGAGCCCGCGCCGCCGTCCTACTATCTCAGTGACCTATTCATGATTTTAGTCTACGCCTAACGTGCGAGGATCAGGGAGGTCCAATTTAGGGACAATTTTAGTACCCAATCAATCAGCCTAAAAGCACATCTTTGGGGGATGTGGGAGGAAACCGGAGCACCCGGAGGAAACCCACGCAACCACGGGGAGAACGTGCAAACTCCCACAGACACAGGCCCAAATCCATGTGTCCGCACAGCAACAGAGATAGTCTCTGAGCTGTCATGTTGCCCTCGAGATGGTCCAGTTTAAGCACACTAACGACATGAAGCAATAGGCAACTCCCGAAGCAACATCCAAGAGCAGCCCACTACAACCTGCCGCCTGCATGCCCCTTGCTGGACTTAAATGCCTGTGGAGACAAAAAATTCATTATTAAACAGGCAAAGACTAACATTCCTGAGGCAAAACGTATTCCCAGGCCTACAATGTTCAGTAAGGCCTACTATATCCCCCTATATGTAGCCCGCTCATATGGCTGTCTAAGTGACTCTTAAACAACCCTAGCGTGCCTGCTTCCACCACCTTACTCGGCAGTGCATTCCACACCCCCACTACCCTTTGCGTGAAAAACTGCCCTCTAATATTTGTCTTATACCTAGCCCCCCTCACCCTAAGCCCGTGACCCCTCGTTCTATCCATTTCTTGTAGCGGAAAAAGCTTACCACCATTTACTCTATCTATCCCCTTCATAATCTTATAAACCTCTATTAGATCCCCCCTCAGCCGACGTCTCTCAAGGGAAAACAGCCCAAGTTCATTCAATCTTTCCTCGTAAGACTATCTATTATTATCTATTATCTATTATTATTATTTATCTATTTTTTGCAAAGATTAAGGTCAAATACATTTTCTTCCTCAAGGATATTTTGGACTAAAATAACACCTTGTAATTTTATAGCAGCCTGAGCATATTGCATATTTTTTTATTCATTATTCATCATAATTTATTGTTTTTTTTTAACTGGTGCAAGTTCTCAAGGCACTCTCCCTTTCTCCCTCCCCACACTCACTCACTGCACGATTTCAGCAGCTCTAACAGCTAGGGCCTTGTTAGATTCAAATACAAGCCTTTTGAGATCATCACTTAGCTATCACGTGGTAGCTTTGCAACTGGATCAAAATATTTTAAAATGGACCACATTCCTGCTGAAGTTTATTGTGAGCCATTGAACATCAATAAATTTCTTTTTGCTGACTTCTGTGCTATTCAGCAGGCCCCAGGCATGAAGATACAGTACTCCCATTGATCTCCTGAGCCTGTAGTGTTCTATACAGAACTAAAGTGTTAAGCATGGGCTTTAATTCAATTCAGGCAGCAAGGGGATTTTTCTCGATGGTTTTTAATTATTATTTTTGACGAATATTGACTTGTTAGGAACGTAAGTAATGATATTGCCGAATTTTCTTCCCCTGTGCATGGACTTGGAGATAGGTGGGAATTGAACTGGCCTAACAAGCTTTTGCTCAACTGTTTATCAACATCTCTGAAGGGATGACAGACATACTGGCTTCCAGGAAAGTTGTTTGTCATATTTCCTTCATGGTGTATTACTGGGCATTGTCAAATCCAGGAAAAATACAGTACTCCAAAGTCATAGAGTCATAGAGGTTTACAACATGGAGACAGGCTCTTTGACCTATCTTGTTCATGCCGCCCCTTTTTTTAACCCCTCAGCTTGTCCCAATTGCCCACGTTTGGCCCATATCCCTGTACCTGCCTCTACCACCAGCTCTGACAGCTTGTTCCAGACATTCATCATCCTCTGTGTGAAAAAATTGCTCTTCTGGACCCTTTTGTATCTCTTTCCTCTCACCTTAAACCTATGCCCTCTAGTTTTAGACTCCCCCCACCTTTCAGAAAAGATATTTACTAATTACCTTATCTATGCCCCACGTTATTCTGTAAGATCACCTCTCAGCCTCCTATGCTCCAGAGAAAAAACTCCCTGTCTATCCAGCCTCTCCTTATAACTCAAACCATCAAGTCGTGGTAGCATCCTAGTAAATCTTTTCTACACTCTTTCTAGTTTAATAATATCATCTCTATAATAAGGTGACCAGAACTTTACACAGTATTCCAAGTGTGGCCTTACCAATGTCTTGTACAACTTCAGCAAGACATCCCAACTCCAGTATTCAGTGAAACCAAGCATGCCAAATGCCTTCTTCACCACTCTGTCCACCTATGACTGATTTCAATGAACCTGTACCCCTAGATCTCTTTGTTTTATAACTCTCCCCAAAGCCCTGCCATTAACTGAATAAGCCCTGCACTTGTTTGATTGATCAAAATGCTGCACTGCACATTTATCAAAATTAAACTCCATCTGCCATTCGTCAGCCTACTTGCCCAATTGATCAATATCCCATTGCAATCCTAGATAACCTCCTAGATAACACAAGTGACCTAATTTACAGTGGATCTGGGCTTACAGTCTAGGACACTAGGGGTAGTAACTGAGATGAATACCTATGTTAACATCCAATGTGCATTAGGCATACATAAAAAAGAAGGATCAAGTTATGAATAGAGGTAAGTTATCAATTCTGATTTCTAAATCTAAATCCCTTCATAGCCTTGCTCTTCCCTATCTCTGCAATTATCTACAGCCTTATCGTCAAACACTTCATTCCTCCACTCTTATCCTTTTGTGCATCTCCACTTCATTTCAGCCACAGTTGGTGACCACGTTTCAGATGGCAAGGCCTCAGTGTCTGGAATTCCTTTTCTCTGCAACTCAACATCCCCTTCTCTATGACCCATTTTATACCTGCCTATGACTTTTTGGTCACTCTATCTAATATATTTCTCTTTGTCATGCCTTCCATTTTTTTCTGATCATGTCTCCTTGGAGAATCTATAGGGACATTTTTCAAAGGTAGGGCGTGATGTCATTAGTTACTGCTTCCAATCTGTATTTGTTGGTGTTAGATGAGGAATCACTCTTTCTTATTTACAAAAGAAAGACTAGCATTTTGAAATACAAGTTCTGCAGTTTGCAACCTAGATTTTGATGCTTCACTTCCACCTTTTTGATGCTCTATTATTCCCTCTGCCATTCATAGGATTCTTCTTCCCCATTCCTAACTTTGCTGCAGTATATCAAACCGCATTACCGGAGAAAATTTCTCTGTTTAGAATCAGAGAATCATAAACACCGAAACAGGAAATTCAACCCAACTCACCCATGCCAAACAGATTTCCTGAACTGAACTAGTCCCATTTGCCTGTGTTTGGCCCATATCCCTCTAAACTTTTCTTATCCATATACACATCCAAACGTTTTTTAAATGGCAGCTCACTTCATATACGCACCATGCTCTGTGTGGCAAAAGTTGCCCTGCAGGTTCCTTTTAAATCTTTCTCCTCTCACCTTAAACATATGCCCTCTAGTTTTGGACTCCACTATCCTGGTGAAAAGACCTTGACAATTCAGCTGAATGGTCCTTCAAGATTTTACAAACCTTGATAATGTCACCAAGGTCTCTTCATCTCCCACTAAATCCACCTCACCAGCCCACACTTGGCTGCCTCATCTTCTTTCCCTTCCTGTTCTTTATCTTTCCACAACACCTCTCACTCATTCCTGGCCCCTTCATACCCTGTTTTGGCATTCTCCTCTCCTCCTCTCACCTTCATTTCCTTATATTCCATTTATCCTCCTCCTGTGTACTCCTCTCTCCTCCTCTCCTTTCCTCGCCCCAGCCCCCACCCCAATTCTATTATCCCATAGCCTCTAACCCAACTGTCAACTCCGACATGGAACATCACAGGTGATGCATAAATAAAGGCGAGTAACAAAATGAACAATGCTTAAGGTACTATGCAATCCAGTTTCAAGTATTTCACAGTAAGAAACACAGCCAGTCACGATACATTCACGAATCACACCAAAAAGGGTACCAATACTCAATTACAAAATAATTCGGGCATCAATATTTTGACTCAGGTTCCCTGTGCAAACGGAAGATGAATGCATTGCACAAATATTTCAATAAAATGATGCCAGAAACGCAAAGTAAAGATTTCTACATTGGATAATCATCACTAGGTATTCACGGGTGCATATTGCGCTGAGCAGATTGTTTATAGACACACAGAGTGTGCAAGTCCACAGATCCTTGAAGGTGGCAGCACAGGTGGAAAAGGTGGTGAAGAAGGCATAGAGCATGCTTGCCTTTATTGGACGGGGCAGAGTATAAAAATTGGCGTCTGATGTTACAGCTGTATAGAACGTTGGTTAGGCCACATTTGGAATACTGCGTCCAATTCTGGTCGCTGCACTACCAGAAGGACATGCAGGCTTTGGAGAGAGTACAGAGGAGATTTACCAGGATGTTGCCTGTTATGGAGGGTCTTAGCTATGAGGAGAGATTGGATAAACTAGGGTTGTTCTCCCTGGAAAGACGGAGGATGAGGGGAGACCTAATAGAAGTGTATAAAATTATGAGGGGTATGGATAGGGTGAACAGTGGGAAGCTTTTTCCCAGGTCGGAGGTGACAAACACGAGGGGTCACAGGTTCAAGGTGAGGGGGGGGCAAGGTTTAACTCAGATATCAGATGGACGTATTTTACACAGAGGGCGGTGGGGCTGGAATGCACTGCCAAGCAGGGTGGTAGAGGCAAACACGCTGGGATCGTTTAAGACTTATCTGGGTAGTCACATGAGCAGACTGGGAATGGAGGGATACAAAAGATTGGTCTAGTTGGACCAATGAGCGACGCAGGCTTGGAGGGCCGAAGGGCCTGTTTCCTGTGCTGTATTGTTCTTTGTTTGCCTTCCAATTGGAGCAGCATTCTGAAGTTGCAGAATGTATTTAACAGATGCATCCCATTTACTAAATACTGTATTCATTAATCACAAATTTACAATTTTAAATCATGCGGCTTTTGCTATCAACACATTAGTGTGCACGATGTTCCTTTGAGAGGAAGTTTACTGTTATCAGCATTGATATGTCTTATAAGGAAGGGGTTAGCAGCAATTAAAAGTATGGCAAGAAATAAGAACAAGAAATCTTGAAAAACTCAGGAGAAAAGGCATCCTCAGTGAAAAGAAATAGCCATGCCCTGCCTGATCTGCTGAGTTTTTCCATCATATTTTACTTAGTTCCAGCATTCACTATATCTTGCTTTTGTAAAGCAAAACATCCCACTTTCCTCACAGGTTGGCTCCCTCCCATTTGATCCAAAGATGTCCTGTGTACTCCTCTCTCCTCCCCTCCTTTCCTCACCAACCGCCCCCCCACCCTGATTCTATTGATAGGCAAAGGGATCCGGGTGTACAGGTACGCATGTCACTGAAAGTGACAATGCAGGTGGAGAAAGTAGTCAAGAAGGCATACGGCATGCTTGCCTTCATTGGCCAGAGTATTGAGTTTAAAAATTGGCAAGTCATGTTGACGCTTTATAGAACCTTAGTAAGGCCACACTTGGAATATAGTGTTCAATTCTGGTCGCCACACTACCAAAAGAATGTGGAGGCTTTGGAGAGGGTACAAGAAAAGGTTTGCCAGGATGTTGCCTGGTAATGGAGGGTGTTAGGTATGAGGAGAGATTGGAGAAACTTGGTTTGTTCTCACTGGAGTGACGGAGGTTGAGGGGAGACCTGATAGAAGTCTACAAGATTATGAGAGACATGGACAAAGTGGATAGTCAGGGTTTCCCCAGGGTGGAAGAGTCAATTACTAGGGGGCATAGGTTTAAGGTGTGAGGGGAAAGTTTTAAAAGAGATGTACAAGGCAGAATTTTTACATAGAGAGTGCTGAATGCCTGGAACTCATTGCCAGGGGAGGTAGTGGAAGTGGATACGGTTGTGACTTTTAAGGGGTTTCTTGACAAGTACACGAATGAGATGGGAATAGAGGGATTATGGTCCCTGGAAAGGTAGGGGGTTTTAGTTAAGTCAGGCAGCATGGTCGATGCAGGCTTGGAGGGCCAAAGGGCCTGTTTCTGTGCTGTAATTTTCTTTGTATCATGTGCTGGTTTAGCTAAATTACCCCAAGATAGAGTGATTGGCGGGATAAATGTGTAGGAGTTAGGGGGGAGGTCCAGGGATGGGTCTAAGTAAGATGCTCTGTCAGAGAGTTAGTGCAGATTCAATGGGCTGAATGGCCTCCTTCTGCACAGTAGGGATTCTATAGCTGGAACTTTACCGTCCTGTCTGTCACAGGAATCGTAGCGGATGAGGGACAGAACATGGAAAGGTCCATTGACGAGTAGAATTTTACAGTTTCAGGAAGAGTAAGGCTGTCAAATTCCACCCAATGACTCTATGACATTTAAAGACAATGCGGTTTGAACTGAGCAGGCAGTTGAAGATTAGGGCTGGTACAAGACTGTGTTTGTATTTGTTTATTATGAATCATGATCTTTGGGATCAGTTGTATTGATTGGATAAGCAATACAGTTTCCCATTATACACCAATGTTTCACCATGGGAAAGCATATCGCCATTCTGTGAAAGCCATGTGAATTCTCTCCTGAAAGAATTGGGGGTCCAGTACTACTAATCTGAGTTTCCAAAAAAAAATAGCATTTTTCAACTGCATTTGTAACCTGGATTTTGGTGCATTGATTCTGCTTTCTTTTCTCCAGTTGTTCCATTAGAGTTCTGGAGCTTGATTTGTTCTCTTGGCCCATTTCAGTCCTGATATCTCTCTAACTGTCTGAATCATAAGGTTCTGTCTATTCTCACTAGCTGCCTGAATGTATTTCATTCTGCAATTTCCAATCCATCAACCCCAAGTCTCTGCCTGCTGTCTAACTGTGGAAGAGCACAAGTAGATAATTCAGCCTCCAATGAGCAGAGGTACCATTCTTTTCTGAAGTTCAGAAAATGAATAGGTTTTAAATGCTGGTGTCTGAATCAATAGTCTTGCTGGCGTTACAGTCAATAACCTGTGCAACAGTTATAAATGTAAAGTTGCCATAGTCCCAGATGACTGGTGATGATTTAATCTGAGGATCACCACACACCTGGGGCAAAGGACAAGGTTGAGAGGGCAGGGCCTTCATGAATAACAAAAGCAGAAAGTGCTGGAGAAACTCAGCAGATCTGACAGCATCTGTGGAGAGAGAATAAAGCCAAAGTTTCAAAACGTTGTTTCAGATTCCAGCATCTGCCATCTTTTGTCTTTACCTTCATGAATAACGTCAGCCAGCGCGTGAATTGAACCTAGGCTGTTAGCATTGCTCTGTGTCACGAACCAGCCATCCTTCCAACTGAGCTAAACTGACACCCATAACCAACCCTCATGTGCAGCAGATACATACAAGTAATGAAAGACTTTTGTGAGATCAATGACTTTTAAGTGATACATTACAAATTATGACAATGTTGGATGTAGTGATCAGGTGATGGCAGTTGAATGCGGGCTTCCTCAAATCAATTAGGAAAGCCAAACATGCACTGAAGATGGCAGGTTGGAAAGTACACCTGTCCTCATGGCAATGTTCTGCTTCCCATTAAAGGCCTGACAAAAGGACTCGCATAGCAACCAGGCTGGTCTTCAGCTATCAGGACTGGAGGCACATGTACAGGACTGTGATAAATAATTTCAGCTGCCTTGGGTCTTCACAATCTGGAGATATGTGAGTGAATTACTCAGACATCAGATACATGGGCACAATGGTTAGCACTGCTGCTCCATAGCACCAGGGACCTGGGTTTGATTCCCGGCTTGGGTCACTGTCTGTGCAGAGTTCTCCCTGTGTCTGCATGAGTTTCTTCCAGGTACTCTGGTTTCCTCCCACAGTCTGAAAGATGTGCATGTTAGGTGTACTGGCATGCTAAATTCTCCCTCAGTGTACCCGAACAGGTGACTAGGGAATTTTTCACAATAACTTCATTGCAGTGTTAATGTAAGCCTACCTGTGATACTAAAAAATAAACTTTAAATTTAAACTTGAATAGATTGCTACCTATGGAGTTTAATGTGGAAAAGTGTGAGGTAATTCACTTTGGCAGGAATAACAGATTTGTAGAGTATGGGGCTAACGGTAGGACTCTGAATAGTGTTGACGAACAGAGGGATCTAGGTGTATATGTGCATAGATCCCTGAAAGTTGGAAATCAAGTCGATGAGGTTGTTAGGAAGGCATACGGTGTCTTGGCGTTTATTGGTAGGGGGATTGAATTTAGGAGCCGCAACGTCATGTTGCAACTGTACAAAACTCTGGTGCGGCCGCACTTGGAGTATTGTGTACAGTTCTGGTCCCCACATTATAGGAAGGATGTGGAGGCATTGGAGAGGGTACAGAGGAGGTTTACCAGGATGTTGCCTGGTATGGAGGGAAGGTCCTATGAGGAGAAACTGAGGGATTTGAGGTTATTTTCGTTGGAAAGAAGGCGGCTAAGAGGAGACCTTATTGAAACATACAAGATGATTAGAGGTTTAGATAGGGTGGACAGTGATAGCCTTTTTCCTCGGATGGAGAAAGCTAGCACGAGGGGACATAGCTTTAAATTAAGGGGTGGTAGTTATAGGATGGATGTCAGAGGTAGGTTCTTTACCCAGAGGGTGGTGAGGGATTGGAATGCCCTGCCTACTGCAGTTGTAGATGTGCCTAGTTTGGAGGCGTTTAAGAGGTCCGTGGATAGGTTTATGGATGGAAAGGGATTGGTTTAGGTTAGAGGGTCATTGCTTTTTTCTTAATTGGTCGGCGCAACATCGTGGGCCGAAGGGCCTGTTCTGCGCTGTAATGTTCTATGTTCTATAAGTGGCAACTGAGAGAATGAAGCCAGAGAGTGTCTACAATACAAACAGAATTCCTGCAGAGGTGCCTGTTTAGAAAGCCGATCTGCAGAGCTGGAACCAAGTGGCAATCACAGAAACCACAGCTTGTGTTAAATATTTATTTAACCATCAGCTGCACAGTGACCTGACAACTCAAAGTCCTGGTTTAATAGTAAAACCAAATGGTTTTAACACATTAACAACTGCAATCTGTGAGAGCAGTAAATCTCCAGCTTTTGTTCAGACTGCAAGGAGGGAGTGTGTCCCAAAAACTCAAAGCTCAAACAGATACTGTGGGGGTGGTGTTCCGTACTGATTACATAGAATGCTGTAAGTCAGTGAAAAAAAGAAATAATTTGCATTTATATATCACACAATATTCCAAAGTACTTATGAATGTAGTCACTGTAGGACAATGCAGAAAATGTGACCCAGCAAGATCCCATAAACAGAAGTATGATAATGGCCAAATTATCTGTTTTAGGAAGAAAGATATTATCTTATTCTCTTCAAAATATTGCCCTGGTATCTTTTATGTCCACATGGGAAAGCAGACATGGTTCTTTTTCCTTAAATTAATGACTCCACAGAACAGTTCCCATTTATTCTGCTCTGCTATATTTGTTCCATGGAGCAGTAGTTGAATGTAGCACCTACAGCTGGGATTTTAGCTACCGGAATGTTTGGGCCAGTGGCTACAGTTCAAAATGGCAGAGTATTTGAGGCAGGATGTATTGTAATGCTGCTTCCGGATGGGCTCAGGGAACGGATTTTGCAGAATGGCATTTAATGTTTTGTTATCCATGCCCTAATTTTGAAGAGCTCACTCTCTAACAGAGCTTCTGTCAGGAAATGTTCTTTTCAGCAGAGTGGGAGAACCATTGGGAATCTCCATCAAGTGCGGCACAGTGGTTAGCATTGCTGCCTCACAACTCCAGGGACCTGAGTTTGATTCCCTGGTCTGTAAACCCCAGACCCACAGCAATGTGGTTAATATTGAAACAGTCCAACAAGCCATTTAGATCAAGGGCAATTAGGGATGGGACACTATGGTGTCTGCACATTCTCTCTGTGTCTGTGTGGGTTTCCTCTGGGTGCTCAGGTTTCCTCCCACAGTCCGACAGACATGCTGGTTAGGTGCATTGGCCATGCTAAATTCTCCCTCAGTGTACCCAAACAGACACTGGAGTGTGGCGACTAGGGGATTTTCACAGTAACTTCATTGCCGTGTTAATGTAAGCCCACTTGTGACGCTAATAAATTAAACTTCGTAACAGCAGGGAAATCTGTTCTTAATACAGAACTATTTGCATCATATCACTAGGGGGTTCCATTACAGCATTATAGATTTAGCATCCCATCTGAAAGACAGCTCCTCTGACTTTCAATACTCCCTCAATCCCATACAGAAGTAGTAGCTCATGCCTCTGGAGTAGAACTTGAACATACAACTTTCTTACTCAGAAATATGAATGCTACCACTGAATCACAGCTAAGACAGGGGTGCTTATTTAAAATATCACTTCATATCCACATCAAGTGACTGACCTCTGAAGCATCTTCATTGAGAGGAGGTATTCAGTTTCTGATATAAGATGGAATTGTTGGCTCATCATCTTGGGCATTTGAAAATGGACATTGGCAGAAACCTTTTTTAAATTTATTCTTTCATGGGATGGGGGGTATCACGGTCAAGGCCAGCAATTGTTGCCCATCACTAATTGCCCTTGAACAAAATTGTTTGCTGGGCCATTGCTGTGGGTCTGGCATCACATATAGGTCAGACTAGATAAAGATGGCAGATTTTATTCCCAAAAGAGGACATGAGTGAATCAGATGGGTTTTTACAACAATCAGTTAGTTGTCATAGTTACCATTACTGAGACTAGATTGATACTCCAGTTTATTACTTGGATTCAAATACCATCAGCTGCATGGTGGGATTTGAGACCATGTCCTCAGAGTAGAAACATTACTCTATCATCTCCCTTTGCCTGATTGCCCACTCATTCTGCCTTGTTGTGAAGGTTGAGTGAGACAGGCAGAAAAAAGAGAAAAAGTTATTTTGCTGCATTACTTTATAAATCTGACAGATTGACAAGTTACCTCCCAGCAGATTCATACTATGTTCAAAAATTCATTCCTGGGGTCTGGGCCTCACTAGTGAGGCAAGCATTTATTATCCATTTCTAGCTCTAGCTGAGAAAGTGGTGACAGAATGGAGTTACTTACTAGACTTACTAGGGTGGTATGACGGCACAGTGGTTAACATTGTTTCCTCACAGTGCCAGGGATTCGGGTTCAATTCTGGCCTCAAGTCACCATCTGTGTGGAGTTTGCACCTTCTCCGTGTGTCTGTGTGAGTTTCCTCCGGGTGCTCCAGTTTCCTTCCACACTCCAAAGTTTGTGCGAGTTAGGTTGCTTGGCCATGTTAAGTTGCCCCTTAGTGTCAGGGGGATTAACAGGGTAAATACATGGGGTTATGGGGCTAGGGCCTGGGTGGGATTGTTTTCAGTGCAGACTCATTGGGCCAAGTGGCCTCCTTCTGCACCATAGGGATTCTATGATTCTGTTCTATCATACCGCAGAAGGTGGTTTAGAGTCAACCAGATTGATATGGGACTGTGGGCGAAGCCTGGTAACATGGCAGATTTCCTTCTCTGAATACCATTTGGCAGCCAGTTGGGTTCGTAACGACAATGTGGTAGCATCATGGTCACTTTTACTGATGCTAGCTTTTTCCAGTTCAAATTACTTCAAATTCAACTCAATCAGCTTTTACGTCACCTGGATTATTCATCCTATAAGGTTACCAGTAGAATCAGGAGAATGAAATGGCTTTGCATTGTTCTGTTTCTTCAAGGAAGTACCTCTCCTCCTCCAGGCAGTTCAGCTACATAACAACAGTTATTATCGCTCATAAATCATTGCATGCTAAGCTCTTTGAGGTATATTTATGGGAGTGATAATAAAGAGGTAAATAAGTAAAGTATTTTCAAATGCCATGAAGAGTTTATTATGTTGGGAGTGAATGCAGACAGATGCTGTAATGGAACCCCCTAGTGATATGATGCATATAGCTCTATATTAAGAACAGATTTCCTTCTGTTACAAAGTTCAGTCAATGGATATTCCAGCTGGTTTTCCCACTGTGCCGAAAAGAACATTTCCAGACAAGAAGTTGTATTTGAGAGTGCTCCCTTTAAAATTAGGGTTTGGGCAGCAAAACATCAAATGCAGTTCTGCAGAATCCGTTCCTTGAGGCCATTCACAAGCAGCATTACTGCCTCAAATACCCTTTGCCATTTTGAACAGTAGCCACTGGTTCAAAAGTAGCAACTTGTAGGTGTTGCATCCATGGAAATGCAGAGCAGAATATATTAGAACAGTTCTGTGGTGTCATAAATTTAAGGAAAAAGGACATAGAAGAGAAACATAGAGAATTCTTTGCTAAACAATAGTCATAGGTACGGGGAGGTGATGGCCTAATAGTATTACTGCTAGACTATTAATCCAGAAACTCAACGAATGTTCTGGGGACCTGGGTTCGAATTCCACCACAGCAGATGGTGAAATTTGAATTCAGTTAAAAAAAATCTGGAATTAAGAATTGACTGATGACCATGAAACTATTGTGATTGTCAGAAAAACCCATCTGGCTCACTAATGTTCTTTAGGGAAGGAAATCTGACTGGTTTGGTGGCACAGTGGCCTCACAGTGCCATGGGCCCCAGGTTCGATTCCCGGTTTGGGTCAATGTCTATGTGAAATTTGCACATTCTCCCTATTTCTGCGTGGGTTCCCTCTGGGTGCCACGGTTTCCTCCCACACTTCAAAGATATGTGGGTTAGCAGGATTGGCCATGCTAATTTGTCCCTTAGTGATAGGGGGACTAGCTAGAGTAAATGCATGGGGTTATGGGGATAGGGCCTAGGTGGTTGGTGCAGACTCAATAGGCCAAATGGCCTCCTACTATGCTGTAGAATTCTATGATTCTATGTGACTTCAGAACTACAGCAATGTGGTTAACTCTCAACTGCCCTCAGAACAAGAGCAATTAGGAATGGGCAATAAATGCTGGCCCAGCCAGCGATGCCCATGTCCTACGAATGAATAAAAAAAAATCAACACTGAGGGATAGCGAACTCCTGTTTCACTATCAGTGAAGTCAGCCATTCATCCCCTCAAGCCTTGAACATAAGAACATAAGAACATAAGAAATAGGAGCAGGAGTAGGCCATCCAGCCCTTCGAGCCTGCCCCGCCATTCAATAAGATCATGGCTGATCTGTCGCTGCTCAGTTCCACTTTCCCGCCCTCTCCCCATAACCCTTAATCCCCTCTCCTATCAAAAACCCATCAACCCGCGTCTTAAAAATATTTAGCGAGGCAGCCTCCACCACTTCAACGGGCAGAGAATTCTAGAGATTCACCACCCTTTGAGTGAAGAAGTTCCTCCTCAACTCCGTTCTAAACCGCCCCCCTTTTATCTTGAGGCTGTGCCCCCTAGTCCTATTGTCTTTTTTGAGCGGGAAGAGTCTCTCCACCTCTATCCTATCCATCCCATTCATCATCTTATACGTCTCAATGAGATCTCCTCTCATTCTTCTAAACTCTAACGAGTACAAGCCCAGTTTATTCAGCCTCTCCTCATAGCTCAACCCCCTCAACTCTGGTATCAGCCTAGTAAACCTCCTCTGCACTCCCTCCAAGGCCAAAATATCTTTGCGCAGGTGCGGCGCCCAAAACTGCACACAGTACTCCAGCTGCGGCCTCACCAATGCCCTATACAGCTGCAGCAAGACCTCCCTACTTTTATATTCAATCCCCCTCGCTATGAAGGCCAGCATCCCATTCGCCTTCCTGACCACCTGCTGCACCTGCAAGCTGGGTTTTTGCGACTCATGCACAAGGACCCCGAGGTCCCTCTGCACTGTTGCCTGCTGCAGTTTTTCGTCTCGTAAGTAATAGTCCTTCCTACCATTTTTCCTACCAAAGTGGACCACCTCACACTTGCCAACATTAAATTCCATTTGCCATTTCCTGGCCCATTCGCCCAGCCTATCTAGATCCTTCTGAAGACTCTCCACACCCTCCGCACAATTTGCCGTTCCCCCAATCTTGGTGTCATCAGCAAATTTCGACACTCTACACTCGGTTCCCTCCTCCAGATCATCTATATAAATGGTAAAAAGCTGAGGCCCCAGCACCGACCCCTGGGGCACTCCACTAGTCACCATCCGCCAATCCGAATAGCACCCGTTGACCCCCACTCTCTGCCTCCTATTTGACAACCAATCCTCTATCCACGCTAACACCCTACCCCCAACTCCATGTCCCTCGACCTTCTGCAATAACCTCTTGTGAGGCACTTTGTCAAACGCTTTCTGAAAATCTAGAAAGGCCACATCCACCGGCTCTCCTCTATCCACCGCCCTAGACACATCCTCATAGAACTCCAGTAAATTTGTCAGACACGACTTCCCTTTAATGAAACCGTGCTGCGTCTGCTCTATCAAGCAATTCCCTTCAAGATGCCTCGCAATTTCCTCTTTAATGACAGATTCTAACATTTTACCTACCACAGATGTTAAACTAACCGGCCTATAATTCCCCGCCTTTTGCCTGGCACCCTTCTTAAACAACGGCGTAACATTAGCCGTTTTCCAATCATCCGGCACTTCCCCGGAATCCAGCGACGTTTGGAAAATAACCACCAAGGCATCCACTATCACCTCCGCCATTTCTTTCAGAACCCTCGGATGCATTCCATCCGGTCCTGGGGACTTGTCCACAATCAGCCCCTCCAGTCTGTCGAGCACCGCCTTTCTAGTAACAGTAATGTCATTAAGACCCTAATATTCAAATAGACCATGGTTGATATATATATTAACGCCAATTTTGGCTGTTGCCCTATATTCCTTGATAGGTTTCATTAATAAATATCCAACAATCTCAGTTTTGAAAGCTTCAATTGACCCAGCATCCCACAGTGAGAGGATTCCAGTTTCCAATAATCTTTGTGTGATAAAATGCTTTCTGCTTTCTCTCGTATTTTAAAATTATATCCCTTCATTCTTAATTTCCCCACCAGAGGAAATAATTTCTCCTTATCTACCTTTCTGAATCCCATTAACATTTTAAATGTCTTTAACAGATGCACCCCACAATCTTCCACAAAACTATCAGTTACGTTTAACACATCGATATAAATTAACCCTCTAGGTCTCTCATTCTAGTGGTTGATTATTTTCTTGAAGTCAGAGAAAGGACAGAATCTCTTGTTAATTAGTTAACAAGCCGGCATAATGTGTATCCAAACATGGAAGCTTATAAAATGTTAGAGGATTTAGTGAAGAAAGTATTAGGCCTTTCTTGGAGTGGGAATCAGCATTGGATTGCCACTCTGTACCCAATTATTTACGTGAATTTTCTTGTGATCCTGTCTCATCAGCCTTCCAATTCAGACCAGGTGGGATTCAGGCAGTGCTGCTAACCCAAAGGCCCAGCACTGAAATTGAGCTCCGTCGAACTGAAAGAAGACACATGCTTTATAATGGCACTAACTGCGGTAAACCAGGAAGGTTAAAGATCAAGTAAAATTGACAAGAAGATAAGCATGGAGGACAGGGGTTAGAAGTCAGGGGTGATCAAAGGTTGGGGAAATCGAGATTGGGCCTCCATGCAGGAGGGTAGGGTAGGTTGGGTTGACCTTGGTATGGAACAAGGGTCAGATTGGGTTGGATATGGGGTGAGTGATTGAGTCGGGCCTGGGAAGTGAGGAGTGAAGATCAGGATCTGGGGATAGGGTCATGTTGTAAAGGGTGGGCTGGGCCTTGGGTAGATGTGGGTGGTGTGTGTGGGGTGCGGAGGAGAGGGGAGGGGAAGAGCTCTTCCAGGTGGAGGGGATCCAATGGGGGTGTTAGGGTGAGGAATACCCGGGGGGGGGTTGCTGGACAATATAAGAACTGGGGTAGGGGCGGTGGTCAGTCTGACTCTTTATGATAATTTCCCAGAAGTTAGAATGGGTCTTAATTCTTCTAACCTCTTCTAAGTAACTATTAGTGTAACTCTGTCAGAACCATCTGAAGTTTGCGATTTAAATCACATTTTCGGATGGTTCCCAACACAGGGCAATTGCCCCGAGGAAGTTTGCGCTTTTGGGCAGTTGTGTGCAAGTGAAGTTCCGAGAAGAGTTCCCTAGCATATCTTTGGAGTACCCCCGCAATCTGACATGGGAGAGCTCAGGAGTTAGAGCCCAAAGTATGTAATTAATTTGATGGCATGGTCAGGCACTGTTGAAGTATATGACTAGGATTTTTGTTTTGCTGATCATATGGAGGGTGCTGTTTCTTTTCATTAGGTGAAATGCTAAATATTTGTACCTGTATTTGCTCAAATGGAATTTCAAAGCTGAACGATTCATTGTAGTAAGGATTCAGTGTGTTTTTCTTAACTGTGGTTTTCTTCTTCTTGAGCCGCTTTCCATTCTGCAGCAGATGTATCTTTACATAAGGATCTGAAAAAATAAAGTAGTCATCCCTTAATTAATCAAGTTGCAAATAAAAAATTAAAGCACATTAGTCTGAAAATGGCAGCACTGTGTAATGTTCCTTTATAGGGTGTACTCTTGCTTCTTTGATTCCTGTCTTGACAATTCCTGATTTCACTTATAGTGTCTGGGTTGAGATGCTGAGCGGATGCTGGATGTTTGCCTGAATGAGAGGTCAGAGACCATGGGTGAGATTCTCCAGCCTCCCAGCACCATGTTTTCCTACCAGCAGGAGGTGGTGCATTGTTTGCTACCGGCAGGATTCTGTGATCCTGCTGCTGTTGAAGGGAAACCTGCAGGCTGGTGTGCATTGCCGGCAGAACTGGAGAATCCCACCTCTGTGATGGGCCAGAGAATTCCGGCCCGCATCTCTTTGGATTGCTTTTGTGGATTGCTGCAGGCATCTTTCGGGCCAATCTTCTAGGACCAGGCACCTTCAGCGACTTAATCAATTATCTCCCTCCAGTCTGAGGGAATTAGGGATGTTCACTCATGACTACACAGTTCTCAAGTCCATTTTCAATTCCTCAGATAATGAAGTAGTTATGAAATATCCCTCACAAACCAGGATCTGCACGACGTTAGGCTTGGGTTGATGACTAACAAGTAATATTCATGTTACACAAGCCAGGGAGTGACCATCTCCAACAACAGAAATTTCCCATGAAATTCAATGACATTAACATCATCTCCCACCATCAAACTGTGGGTCACCATTGGGAAATCTAAGTAGCCTAGCTATGAATTCCTGTGGCTTTAGAAGCCTTTGGAGGCTGGATTCTTGGCAGTGGGTCATCTCAAAGCCTGTCCATCATCTACAAAGCACAAGTAAAGAGTGTGGTGGAACGGTCTCCATAAGAGCATAAGAAATAGGAGCAGGAGTAGGCCATCCACCCCTTCAAGCCTGCCCCACCATTCAATAAGATCATGGCTGATCTGAAGTGGATCAGTTCCACTTTCCCGCTTTCTCCCCATAACCCTTAATTCCCTTGTCTATCAGAAACCTATCTACCTGTGACTTAAACATATTTAGCAAGGTAGCCTCCACCACTTCAACAGGCAGAAAATTCCAGAGATTCACCACCCTTTGAGTGAAGAAATTCCTCCTCAACTCCGATCTAAACTGCCCCGTTATCTTGAGGCTGTGCCCTCTAGTCCTGCCGTCCTTTCTTAGCGGGAAGAATCTCTCTATCTCTACCCTACCCATCCTCTTCATTATCTTATACGAATCTATAAGATCCCCCCTCATCCTTCTAGACAAATGAAGCTCCAACAACATTCAAGAAGCTTGACATAAACCAGGGGCATTTTATGAAACGTTCACTCCCTCAGCCACTGGTGCACAGTGGTAGAAGTGTGTACAATCTGTAAGATGCACTGTATCAACTTACCACGGCTTCTTCAACAGTACCTTCCTAATCCACAGCCTCTGCTACTTAGAAGGAAAAAGATACCAAGGCATATGTGAACACCACCATTTGTAAATTCCCCTCAAAGTCACAAAGTATGTGACTTTGTTCTTTCATTGTCTGTGGATCAAAAGTTGGAACTCCCTTCCTCACAGCACTGTTGGTGCACACACAACACATGAACTGCAGTGGCTTAAGAAGGTGGCTCACCACCATCTTCTCATCTTAGGCTGATTGGTATAACAAATTGTCCCTAAATTATTCTCCCCTTAATCTGGTTTCTTATGGGGGTACCATAAGCATAGACATGGGTCAAGGGTGGAGGAGGAAAAACACATTGTTAAGATGGCAGTGTGGGCTCGTTGGGCCCAAGGGCCTGTTTCCCGTGCTGTGTTGTTCTTTGTTCTTTGTTCAAGGGCAACTAGGGATAAGCAGTAAATCCTGGCCTTGCTTCAATGAAGTCCATATCCCATGAATAAATCTCCATGCTACCACCATAAGCAGTAGTATTGACAAGGCCTCAGATCATTGACCTTGCCAATACTGCAGAGTGGGCTGCATGAAGAATTTGAGTGAGATGTGAATGGGAATGCAATAAAGGAATAACCGCATAAAGACTGAACTGTCAGCATGAAGCTCAGGAGTATATCAATATAGAACATAGAACATAGAACATAGAACATAGAACATTACAGCGCAGAACAGGCCCTTCGGCCCACGATGTTGCGCCGACCAGTTACAAAAACAATGACCCACTAGCCTATACCAATCCCTTTTCGTCCATAAACCTATCCAGAGATCTCTTAAACGCCCCCAAACTAGACGCATCTACAACTGCAGCAGGCAGGGCATTCCAATCCCTCACCACCCGCTGGGTAAAGAACCTACCCCTGACATCCGTCCTGTAGCTACCCCCCCTTAATTTAAAGTCATGCCCCCTCGTGCTAGCTTTCTCCATCCGAGGAAAAAGGCTATCACTATCCACCCTATCTAAACCCCTAATCATCTTATATGTTTCAATAAGATCCCCTCTTAGCCGCCTTCTTCCCAACGAAAACAACCCTAGATCCCTCAGTCTCTCCTCATAGGACCTCCCCACCATACCAGGCAACATCCTAGTAAACCTCCTCTGCACCCTCTCCAACGCCTCCACATCCTTCTTGTAATGCGGGGACCAGAACTGCACACAGTACTCCAAGTGCGGCCGCACTAGAGTAGTGTACAGTTGCAACATTACATCTCATATAATCCCTACAGTGTCGAAGGAGGTCGTTCGGCCCATCAAATCTGCATCAACCATAATCCTACCCAGGTCCTATTCCCGTAACCCCACCTATTTACCCTGCAAATCCAGCTGACTTTAGAGGCAATTTAACATGACTGATCAACCTAACCCACACACCTTTGGACTGTAGGAGGAAACCGGAGCACCTGGAGGAAACACACTCTTTCTTACAACATCTGTTGTAAAAAAAATGTTATTTTATAACTCAGGTGTAGATGAAAAATCTCCTTTTAAGCAAGGAATTGTTGTGAGTTGGAATGCATTACCTGAAAAGCTGGTGGAAGCGGATGCAACATTAATTTTTGAAAGGAAACTGGGTATATACAGTACATGAAATTTTCAGGAAGCAAAATTAATTGGTTATCTATTGCAATGCACTGGTACAGATTGCCTCCATTCTGTGCTTCTACAAACTTTTTTGAATAATTTCACAAGCATTTACAGCTTGAAGTTTCATCCTCTTACACTCTTTTCCCAAAGCATCCCAAATTGTTGACAAGCCATTACTTCTGTTCCTTTCAAGCAGGTTGTCTGCAGGGATGATGTGAACACAGTAAAAAGTCTGACAACACCAGGTTTTAGTCCAACCTATTTATTTGATAATATTCTCACTAGCTTTCGAGGGGACAGCCTCTTCGTCAGGTGAATGGAGAGTTCTGGCCTCAGACAGAGGCCAGAACTCTCCATTCACCTGACGAAGAGGCTGTCCCCTCGAAAGCTAGTGAGAATATTATCAAATAAATAGGTTGGACTAAAACCTGGTGTTGTCAGACTTTTTACTGTGTTTACGCCAGTCCAACGCCGGCATACCCACGGGATGATGTGAGACATAGAATCCTATAGTGCAGAAGGAGGCCATTCAGCCCATTGAGTCTGCACCGACCACAATCCCACCCAAGCCCTATCCTCATATCCCATTACCCTAGCTAGTCCTCCTGATATGACGGGGCAATTTAAGATGGCCAATCCTAACTTGCAGATCTTTGGACTGTGGGAGGAAACTGGAGTACTCGGAGGAAACCCACACAGATGTGGGCAGAATGTGCAAACTCCACACAGACAGTGATCCAAGCCGGGAATCGAACACGGGTCCCTGACACTGTGAAGCAGTAGTGCTAACCACTGTGCCATCATGCAGCCTATGTCTTATGACACAACATATCCAGAACTCTGATAACTCTGTGCTTAGCCACCTGGAAGTGTGGTTCAGACTGTCTTTGTGATTGAGGGGCATGCTCTCCTCCCCTGGCTCTCTCTTCCCAAAGTAATCCACCTTATTCATCAGTCCCAAATTTCTTCCAGAAGCAGCTGCCGACTTAGAGTGACAGTCAGTCCTGAGGCTTAAATGTTCAACAACCTGCTTTTGGAATGAACAGCATAAAGCTAACACCACACAGTCACTGAAGTGCACAGAACTCAACTGCATGTGAAAAATGACTCTCTAGGTGAAACAGCTGGATTGCGAGCTTCTGTGTACTTGGCTATCCCCTTGGAGTCATAGTGAGGATTGGTCTGTGATATGGAAAACAAGTCTTATAGCTCAAGTATTACAGAGCTTGGGTGAATTTATGTAGGAATTTCTAAACTGCTGTCATGAATGAAAAAAAGCAAAATTCCACAGAAAGAAAACATGATGTAAAAACAGAAAATGCTGGAAAATCTCAGCAGATCTGACAGTATCTGTGTGGAGAGAGTAGAGACAACATTTCGAGTCCTTTGTCAGAGTTCTGGGTTGCTGTAAATCAACTCAGGGTTCCTCCTGTTTAAACCATTGCAATAATGTCAGCCTGTTCTCACGAAAGGTAATTAACCTGAAATGTGAATTCTGTTTCTCACTCCACAAATGCTGCCTGACCTGTTGAGTGTTTCCTGAATTTTTCCATCCCACCCACCACAGGAATCATAGCAGGCGTGACACGGACCATGCAAAGGTCCATTGACCTTGGGCAAGATTTTCAGATCTTGGGTCGAGAGCAGCCAGAAAATCCCACTCTTTATTTTTGAAATCAGAGAGATGAATCTTTGGAGCCATTCGGGATAGCAGGGATTCCCACTGGCCTGTTGAATTGGGGGTGAAGCCCAAAAGGGGACTGTCACTGGGTGTCAAGCCCATTCCAGTCTCCAGGTCCAATCACCCTAGTGAGATCAGGTTCTCTAGGAATGGTGAGAACCTGATCAGAAGTCATTAGTATCCATTTCATTCTCATTAGCGGGATTGAAGTGGAATGCTATGGCCTCCTGGGATGCTGCCTCTGCAACTGCCTGACCCCCCCAAGTTGGAAGTCTGCAGATGCCAATCACTATTGGTCCTGAAAAGCGTGACCAGGAGCTTGCTCCAAGTACCAATTTTTACCAACAGCCATGGGCCATGCAATTGCTGCCAGGTTTCAGAGGGGCAACCCTCAAAGGACTTATACAAAATATTACATTTTATATAGTAACAGCAATATGAGAGATTGAATATAGAAGAACATAGAACATAGAACATTACAGCACAGTACAGGCCCTTCGGCCCTCGGTGTTGCGCCGACCAGTGGAACCAATCTAATGACCCTCTAACCTAAACTATTCCAATGTTATCCATATGCCTATCCACTGACCATTTGAACGCCCTTAAAGTTGGTGAGTCCACAACTGCTGCAGGCAGGGTATTCCACGACCTTACTACCCTCTGAGTAGAGAACCTGCCTCTGACATCCGTCCTATAATTACCACCCCTTAATTTAAAGCTATGTCCCCTTGTGTTAGCCATCACCATCCGAGGTAAAAGGCTCTCACTGTCCACCCTATCCAATCCTTTGATCATCTTGTATGCCTCAATCAGGTCACCTTGTAACCTTCTTCTCTCCAATGAAAATAACCTCAAGTCCCTCAGCCTTTCCTCATAAGACCTTCCCACCATACCAGGCAACATCCTGGTAAACCTCCTCTGCATTCTTTCCAATGCCTCCACACCTTTCTTATAATGCGGCGACCAGAACTGTACGCAATACTCCAAGTGCGGCCGCACCAGAGTTTTGTACAGTTGTAACATGACCTCACGGCTCCGAAATTCAATCCCTCTACCAATAAAAGCTAACACACCGTACACCTTCTTAACAACCTTATCAACCTGGGTGCCAACTTTCAGGGAGCAATGCACATGTACCCCGAGATCTCTCTGCTTGTCAACACTACTAAGAGTCCTTCCATTAGCCCTATATTCTGTATTCCTGTTACTCTTACCAAAGTGAATCACCTTACACTTTTCCGTATTAAACTCCATCTGCCATCTCTTGGCCCAGCTCTGCAGTTTATCTATGTCCCTCTGCAAACTGTAAACTGTAACATCTATCCTCACTGTCTACAACTCCTCCAACTTTGGTGTCGTCAGCAAGATTGAGTTTCTGATTGGATTTTAATCCATGCGTTTAAACATTGGCCGGGATTTTCTGTTCCTATTCTTGTCAGGCGGGTTTGATGATAAGAATGGACAATCTCATGAAAGGCCCAAATTGCATTTTAATTGGTGCAAGTCTTGTAGTGATTGACCCCACCAGTAATGTAATGGGAATCCTAATGGGCAATATTGGGAATACCATTATAATAGATCTGAATATCATTATCAGGCCTCAATTCCTGATCATCTTCCCTCCCCCTTCCCCATAAGAAAATCCATTCAAATTGACATGACGGCAGGCCAGTGTGAGTTTTGAATGGTTTCTCACAGTGTGCAGCCTACCAGAGGAGCTCAGGTGAGAACATCGCTCAGAGAGTGAGGGTTAAACTGGGGCAGCACCAGAAGGAGTGATTGTTTGGGTAGGGGGTGCACTGGGGGTGGGGGGAATGGGTTTTCAAGTGAACTTTTGGGCACTGGGGTGGCGTTTAAAAGAAGCACCCCAACCTTTAAAGAAAACATGGGTAAGAACAGTGTAGAGAGATATGGGCTAAATATGGGCAATTGGGACTAGCTTAGGGGTTTAAAAAAAAGAACGGCATGGACAAGTTGGACTGAAGGGTCCGTTTCCAAGCTGTAAACCTTTATGACTATATAAAGCCTATGGAGCGCTGGCTAAGGCGAGAAAACCGGTATGTAGCTTGCATGCTTTTCTCTCCAGATGTGCAGAAAAAATGTAGAAGTGTGGCCCATTCCATGATGCTGATCACCAATAAGCCACACAGGAACTCTCCCCCACGCATTTGGAGACCACCCTGTGATGGACACAGGAGACCTTTGCCCCAAACAGACAACCCTCACAGACACACACAAAATGGGAATCCTTCCCACCCCAAACGGAGCTCTCCAGAGGACCAAGGTCTGTGCTGGGTGCTGTTCAGTCATATCCCTCTCCCTGTAGGGTTATATCTCCCAGTGGGTTCCCCACACTTGATTCCAGTTTTTGAAAGCAGTTGTAAACTCAATTACGTGACGTCAACCAGAGAAGGGTGAATTCCAAATGTGGGGGTGATGATATGGCGGGGAAGTCTGCTAATTACATTAGAATTTATTAAAATGAAGTTCCTAATCTTCTTGGGCAGGAACCTCATTATGCCACTGGCAGAAGATGGGGAGAATTGGAACGTGAGATTGTGCTAGCGAGCTTCTTGTTTTTGTGCCCATATTGCTGTTTGTGCCCGCAGAGAGCATGGGCACAAATTCATGGCACAAATTGCTGCCGGAGCCCGCCCTGTCATAGGACCATCTCCTTAAAGATTTTTTTCTACTTTCCTAACAATATGACAGAAAAGGGCACCGTTGGTGCCAGGGGCTTCAACGCTGCTTTTCCTACTGCTGCTGCCCTCTGCCAAAAAATAGTAGAATTCATCCCAGTGATTTTGAATCTTAGCTTCTTGTTGAGTTTGGATTAAATCAGTAAACATGTTGACAAAGGTCCTTTATTGGAGCTCTACAAGGTCTTGCATTGCTCAGATGATAACATAAATACAACAAGGACCAATGTTGTACATTGTTTCACATTCACATTCAACAGGGAAGTGTTTACTACTAGTCAATAACAATGGCAAATTGGTTAAACTTTGTGATGCCTGATGTTGATTTCACCCAAAAGTTTGCTGGTAAATAATCTGCACACTGGGTATTCTTCATTGCACTCACATCTGAAGCACTGGACAGTTCCCCCCACTCCCAGCAATGGCGTTGTCTATGGATTGTATTGAAGGTGGCTCTTCCACCGGGTAATTGATAAATTTCCAGAATATCAGTAGCAACATTAAGCCCCTTCCTAGTGATTGATGCAGATATGGGCGGCACAGCAGCACTGTGGTTAGCACTGCTGCTTCACAGCTCCAGAGACCTGGGTTCAATTCCCAGGGCTCGGGTCACTGTCTGTGTGGAGTTTGCACATTCTCCTCGTGTCTGCCTGGGTTTCCTCCGGGTGCTCCGGTTTCCTCCCACAGTGCAAAGATGTGCGGATTAGGTTGATTGGCCATGCTAACATTGCCCCTTAATGTCCTGGGATGTGTAGGTTAGAGGGATTAACGGATAAATGTGTAGGGATGTGGGGGTAGGGCCTTGGTGGGATTGTGGTCGGTGCAGACTCGATGGGCTGAAGGGCCTGTTTTTGCACTGTAGGGTTCTATGATAAGCAAAGACTACATCCTTTGAGGTTCTGTGTTTGCATTTCAATATACTCCTGATGACATTGCTTTGTAATTGTCCTAGAATATCAACAGTAGTTGATATTCAAACGCTCTCTCCAGGCAATGTTTCAGTGATCAATGTGAGGCAGACCTGGTACATTGTGGCAGTGACTGCTAGTTGTGCAGGATCGAGCTGGCACTGTTGCAGACAAGCCAATGGAGCTGATTTCTCACTGGTTAGTTGGCCACGCAGTCCTCTGCAGACAGCATGCTGATTGAGTCGATGTCTGGGCTCTATCCCAAATTCATTATCTTGAAGGCTGGTTATGTGTTTCCATTAACGATGGATCTTATTTCCATAAGGAAGAAGCAAATAAAATGGGTACTGGCTGCCTTTCGAGCAAATTGCTTTGTCACCAACCACTGAGGAGCTCCTGTCATATCTCCAGCTAATACCCGGTCAATGTTCCAGCTGGGTAAATGGGGGAATGTATGATTACGTGTAGAAAAGTCTCCTGGAGTGGGAACAGCCTCAGGGGAAGTCATTAATAAAACGAAATGAATAGTGTTGATCTGAATTCCAGTTCTGATGCAGTTTCAGTCAAATGATCTGTTTTGAGTTGTGACACTTAGACGTCATGCTGTTTAGACATGAATAGCATTGGAGACGAATTTGGTTTCACTCTCCTGACTGCAGTGTATCCTTAACATCTATGGATGCTTCCCAGATGGCAGTTAAACAATGATATTTTGCTTTATTTTTCATTGTTTTGTTGTATGTTTATACATTGTAGAAAGGGTGGGGTGGGGGGGAGAAAGTAGCATGAATGGAAATAATTGAATTTTGTTTCATTCAGTTTGCCTCAGATTGTCGAATGGCAGACTACTGAGTGTCACAAGTGAGCCAGTTCCTGTCATCCATACCTCAACCTTAACCCCTGTCCCCGACATCCCTCCTCCCATGAGCTTGGGTAACTAAAGTAACTGCAACTCCTCCAGTTTGCACTGACTGAAAGATAGCGCAGGGAATTTCCCTGATCCAGTGGTCTAGTGCCATATCATAGTCATAGAGGTATACAGCACAGTAAAAGACCATTCAGCCCATCACATCTGTATAAGTCAAAGACTAGCCACTTAACTATTCTAATCCCATTTTCCCATTATTGCATGGCATAATTTTCCACCCAGCCTCCAATGGGATAGCAAACTTCATAGATTTATACAGGAAAGCAGAAAACATAAAAGAAGAAATTATATAGCAATTAAGAAAGGTAAGCTGTAAACATTTCTAACAGATTTCTCTCTCTTGGTATTTTCTCCTTCTGATTCATAACAAGAGGTTAAAATTCAAGGTGGGACTTTCCTCACGGGGTTCCAAGCCCCTCTGTTTGGCTGAAATATGGGACCAGAATCCCCAACGTTGTCATTTCATGGTCGGAGAGCTGGTGGATGTGGTCTTTCTGGATTTTCAGAAGGCGTTTGACAAGGTACCTCACAGGAGGTTATTGTAGAAGGTCAGGGGACAGGGAGTTGGGGTTAGGGTGTTAGCGTGGATAGAGGATTGGTTGTCAAGTAGGAGGCAGAGAGTGGGGGTCAATGGGTGCTATTCGGATTGGCGGATGGTGACTAGTGGAGTGCCTCAGGGGTCGGTACTGGGGCCTCAGCTATTTACCATTTATATAGATGATCTGGAGGAGGGAACCAAGTGTAGGGTGTCGAAATTTGCTGATGACACCAAGATTGGAGGAAAGGCAAATTGTGCGGAGGATGTGGAGAGTCTACAGAAGGATCTAGATAGGCTGGGCGAATGGGCCAGGAAATGGCAAATGGAATTTAATGTTGGCAAGTGCGAGGTGGTCCACTTTGGTAGGAATAATGGTAGGAAGGATTATCACTTACGTGGCGAAAAACTGCAGCAGGCGACGGTGCAGAGGGACCTTGGGGTCCTTGTGCATGAGTCGCAAAAACCCAGCTTGCAGGTGCAGCAGGTGATCAGGAAGGCGAATGGGATGCTGGCCTTCATAGCGAGGGGGATTGAATATAAAAGTATGGAGGTCTTGCTGCGGCTGTATAGGGCATTGGTGAGGCCGCAGCTGGAGTACCGTGTGCAGTTTTGGGCGCCGTACTTACGCAAGGATATTTTGGCCTTGGAGGGAGTGCAGAGGAGGTTTACTAGACTGATGCCAGAGTTGAGGGGGTTGAGCTATGAGGAGAGGCTGAATAAACTAGGCTTGTACTCGTTAGAGTTTAGAAGAATGAGGGGAGATCTCATTGAGACGTATAAGATGATGAATGGGATGGATAGGATAGAGGTGGAGAGACTCTTCCCGCTCAGAAAGGATAATAGGACTAGGGGTCACAGCCTCAAGATAAAGGGGGGGCAGTTTAGAACGGAGTTGAGGAGGAACTTCTTCACTCAAAGGGTGGTGAATCTCTGGAATCCTCTGCCCGTTGAAGGAGGCTACCTCGCTAAATATTTTTACGACGCGGGTTGATGGGTTTTTGATAAGAGAGGGGATTAAGGGTTATGGGGAGAGGGCGGGAAAGTGGAACTGAGCCACGACAGATCAGCCATGATCTTATTGAATGGCGGGGCAGGCTCGAAGGGCTAGATGGCCTACTCCTGCTCCTATTTCTTATGTTCTTATGTTCTTAGATTCTTTGTCCCAATTAAGGAAAGCGAGCAGGCTGTCCTTAATTGGGACAATTAAGACACATAATTTGAAGACGCATTTAAATTTCCTTTGGCTCTGGCAGAGAATCAAAGAACCCTACAGTATAGAAGGGGGCTATTCGGCCTATTGAGTCCACACTGACTGCAACCCACCGAGCCCCTATCCCCATAACCACATGCTAGTCTCGTTGACACTAAGGGGAAATTTAGCATGGCCAATCCACCTAACCCGCACATCTTTGGACTGTGGGAGGGACTGGAGCACCCAGAGAAAACCCACACAGACATGGGGAGAATGTGCAAACTCCACACAGACAGGGACCCAAGCCAGGAATAAAACCCGGGTCCCTGGCACTGTGAGGCAGCATTGCTAACCACTGTGCCACCCAGCCATGTTTTTTAAAGTATTTCTCAGACTGATTTGTTCAAATCTGTCTGACCCATCAGAGAGAACTTGGTACCTCAAAAACACTTACAGGTAAACAATACCAAACCTGGTATTGTGTGCAGTCCAGTTTAAACCACACAAGTGATAGAATTATTTGTGGACTACAGGGTACAATGGCTCTATATTTATCTCAAACACATTTAAGTGGATATTAGCTGTTTGAGTTAAACCATGGTACATTTTACTTTAAGGAATTTCTAATTTATCCCATCTCACCAGCAAGTGTCCAGTCTTGAGGGAGTTTGAATGCAATTATGCTAATTAACTTCCATTGTAGCCTGTCTCCCAGCTATAAAGCAGTAATATTATCAGTGGTGAATAGCTAAGAAGCTAGGAAATGTTATCTGTGAAAAATTCTGCCATAGGGCAATTCTGCAGCCAATTCTCTGTCTGAATGAGATGCTTGCCACTCCTATATTGAGCTGCCTATTGTTGGCTCTCTGGGCAGCAGCAATGAATTTGACTGTAGGCTTCCACATTACTAACATGCACGGTATAATTATTCAACTGCTCAGTTTTTTGGCAGGAGAGACGCAAGGAGAGAAAATTGGCTAGTCATTTTTCTCAAACATGGTGAAATGAGTGTAGGTAATGTTTCAAAAACATGACAGGAAGCAGAAAGATCCACAGAACAGAAAAAGCAAGAATATTCCAATATTCTTTGGTAAGTGATGCAAATCCTGGATGTGGTGTGTTGCTGAGTTATATGCCAGAATTCTACCACCCAGCCTGCCATGGATTCGGAGTGGGTGAGGGGCAGACCATGGAAATGTCTGTTGACCTCAGGCAGGAATTTACGGCCTCGCTTAGGTGAGGCTGTAAAATCTCGCCCATAAAGAGCAAAGGACTTGCCCCTGATGTTTTATCGCATTTGTTTTATCTTGAATGGTAACAGTAAATATAAAACATAGAAAGTTTTTTCAATAGAATCAATGGATAACAACATGGATGAAGTCAACCTGAATTTAGTCACTTTAACTTTGAATAATCCTCCATTAATGCGAGGTACACTTATGTGATAACTTTTGACTTGGAAACGTTCTGCAAGAAGAATTTGTAATTTCTTTGAAATGTCTTATTTTAAATTTATTTGTTCATGAGATGTGGACACCACCGGCTAGGCCAGCATTTATTTCTCATTGTTAATTGCCCTTGAGAATTGCCCTTGAAATACAGAGTCTGTGGGTCCTGTAATTAATTTTAAAGAATGTTTGACAACCAGTTGTAAGAGTCAGCATCAATTGTAATTTTCTAGGACTATATGAAATAATGGTTCATATGACTTGGTGACCCTTGATTTGCAGGCAGCACCAACAGGAAGGAAGTTAAGGAAGAAACTGTGTGACTGGCAGACACAAAGGAGAATGAGAAACAGAGGAGTTGGAGGGTGAAAGCCCAGATGCAAACAGAAAAGGAAAAGGAATACACTGAAGAAGCAAATCACTCCCTGGAAGATGTCAATTTTTCTATTTTGGGGAAAAAGGAGACAGGAATTCTTGGAGGTACTGTGCAAGCTGGCTAAAAAAATTTAAAACCTGGAAAATAGCTAACAGGTACGAAACAACCACAGCCAAACTGTGAACGAGGGTATTATTTGTTGGTCAGTTCAAAAAAACTCTGAAAAAGTACACCATCAAAACTGTTGTGATCCGTGGGAGAGAGGGTTGTTGGAAGTATGCTGATGATAATCATACGCTTTAAACTACAAGGTGAAAGCTGCAGTCAGATAGGATTACTGTGTGAATAAAGAACAGCAAATAGTATTGCTACATAGTGCCATAGTTATGCAGCAAGTGATGTGGATGCTTGTGGTTGTGAGAGATGTATCTTTGTTGTATCGACTGTTTAAACTGAAATTTTATTTTAAGTTTCTTTTGTCTGTTAATTCATATTTAATTTGCATTGGATCTGATTCCTGCTAAAGTAAAAGCTTTGAAGAGTAGAATCTTGTTGTTAATCTCTTCATTTGGGGTCACTCAGTAAACTTGATTATTTTGATTTACAGATTCCCTATGGATATCATAACACTTATTATTGAATATCCTGGATGGAAGGAAGCCAGTTTTGCGGATAACTGAGTGTTGGTTTATTTTTAGACATCCTTTAAAGGACAAGGTGGAGATAATGGAATAGGAAACATAACTTGAAAAATCCTGTTGGCATCAAAAAAAATGCTGTGCTTAGCAACTTCAGGATATACCCTTCAAAAGAATTCTATAATGTACTACTGGACAGAAACAAACATCAAGCACTGTCTGCTAATTACATTTTATTGTTGATCTTATGTTATTCTGATTTTGAAAACAATGGAAAATTACCTCAAACTACATTGAATTTTATATCGTCAATAGTTTTAATAATTTATCCACTAGTTCACAAGTAGGCTTACGTTAACATGACAATGAAGTTACTGTGAAAATCCCCAAGTTGCCACACTCTGGCATGTGTTCGGGTACACTAAGGGAGAATTTAGCACGGTCAATGCACCTAACCAGCACAACTTTCAGACTGTGGGAGGAAACCAGAGTACCCGGGGGAAACACGCAGACATGGGGAGAACCTGCAGCCTCTGCACAGACAGTGAACGAAGCCGGGTCAAACCTGGGTCTCTGGCATTGTGAGGCAGCAGTGTTAACCATTGTGTGACCGGAAAACATAAACTGGGATTTTCTGTGGTATGGGCAAAGTCCAAAGTTGGGCAGGTAAAGCGGCATTTTACACCAGGGAGTATGAGGCTTAGTTGGAAAAGAAAGCAGATGTGGGTTCACACTGTATTGCTGGTGGGCTACTTCTGATTTGCCTCCCTGTTCTGCCAAAAAAAATCCAAGGAATGGGCCCCTTAACATCATGCTGCCAAGGTGGGCTCAGAATAAACCCACCCTACCCGTAATGTTGGCTTATCAGAGCACTATGTGCACGAATAAAAATGGAAACGCTTACAAAGTTATTAAAAAGTGAAACAGAATGTCCCCCACCAGACCCCTCCCCTCACCACCCCTGCAAATAGAACACACTTCCCTCCCCTTCAATAACATTGTTCTCACAGAACGCGCAGTGCCGCAGAAGTACCAAGGTACTGCTTAGGCATGACTGTCTTCTCCCAGGGAGGGCTGTACTTACCTGTGTGCCTCCGGCAGGTTCTGTTTGCCTGGTGCACGTCATGGGTGATCTGTTTTGTGATTCATGCCACATGCCCTCATGCCGATATGAATGGACACTGTAAAGTGGGAGGGTCAGGCATAAAGGCCTGATAACGAGATTCAAATCGATATAAATAGGGATCTTGACTTTCGGGATTCTTGTTACGACATTGGCAGGATGGAGTGGACAACCAAGCAAGGAAATCCCGCGGGCGTAAAAACAGTTTTATGGCTCCTGCTTGATCCTCCGCTTCCTCTACCATTACTGCCCCTCTGAAAACAGGAATGGAAAACTCCCTCCCAATGTGTCATTTGTAATGATAGTTAGCACTCCCTCACTACCATCACTATCCACTGTCACATATTTGTCAGAAAGCTTGTTCAACAGTCTTACAACCCTTTATATCAAATCTTGCATCTATCTCCATTTGTTCCAGATTCCCCAGCCACTAGAAATGATCTCCTTCCACTTTCAGCCACCTCTATTGAATTATCCTCTAATCTTTGTTATTCTAAGAGGAACTGTCACAACTCTAAGTTACTCAACGTATTTGTATTTCCACACACTGGAAACATTTCTATTGAATCTGTGCTTATAAAATTTTAATTGCCTCGACATTCTTTTTACAAAGTCGAACACAAATCTGCACTTTACGCACACACTATAGTACTAGTAAGCTTTAATATGGAATCACCATGACATCTCGAGTTACTTTTTATGACCATTCACATCTGAGGTATTGCTTTTAATGGTCTAGATTTTTGCAACAATGGAGAGCATCTCTGCTCCCAAACACCACACCTACCATTTTCATGGGAGTGAAAGTGGCCTGGGTCAAGATTTGGGCATGCACATTTTGTGGAGGCAGCTGGCCATGTAAATCAGCAGCTGCCTAATTTTTGTGATCCATGTGTGAAAAATAGCTTGCACAGTCTAGGTCTGGCAGTACCAGGTCTTAACATGAAGTCCTGTTCTTTGCTTTTTTTAATATTCCGTCCAATATTATGTCCTGTCACCATCTTTTCACACTTACATGCTTTCTTTTAAGTTTGATACTGGCTGGAATTCTCTGGCCATTCTGTCATCATTGCCAGTGAGAATGGAGAATTTGGCATTTAGCCAAATCTCCATTTACTGCAGTGGGAGTGGAGAATCCTAACTGTGGGCCAGGTTGGGGAATCTGGTCCACTATCTTTAACTTTTTCAGTTAACCATGGATGTGGGGTCCTCTTCTTGGAAGTTTTCTTTGTTTGAATGCATCTATTCTATGTATTTTGAAATAACCTTTATATGTCAGCCAATTTATCTCTACTGACTAATCCCTTAACCTAATTTGTGAGTTTGCTTTAACTTGCCCTCATAATTGCTCTTAAGTTTAAAATACTTGTCGCAAGCCCCATCTTTTCTCCCTCAGCCTTAGAACTAGCCCTCTCTCCTCAAACTGAATAAAATTCAATCATATTATGATCACTCCTGCTTCACTATGAGGTCATTAATTAATTTGATCTCATTGAACAATATCCTGCTTTCTGGTTGGTACTGAATGTGCTAGTTTAAGAAACCATCCTGAGAATATTCTACGAATTCTTCATTTTGACCACCTTTGCCCCTCTTATTTCTCCAGTCCATATATAGATTAAAATCCCCCGTGATTATCCCTGTACTCTTCTGACAAGCTCTCATGATTTCTTCCTTTATACATGTCCTACCAAATGGTTAGTTAGGGGATCTGTACAGCATTCTAACATGTGACCTCTTGTGTTTGTTATTTCTCTTCTCTAACCAAACCATTACTGCATCCTAATTTGAGGTCAATCTTCTCTATTGCGCTAATATCATCATTAATTAACAGTGACATCCTTTTATCTTTCCCGAGCTTCCTGTCCTTTCAAAATTCCATATAACCTTCAATAGTGAGGTCCCAAACTATGTCATTCTGCAGCCATGTCTCTGTAAGGGTTATCAGATCATAATTATTTATTTTTATTTGCACTACAAGTTTATCTGTTTTATTTTGAATGCAATTTGCATTCAGATCCACAGCCTTTAGTTTTGTCCTTTTACTATTTTTGTAACTTCTAGTCTTATCTGCTGATTTACTCATGGATTTGTACTCTCTGTCCCCCTTCTGTCACAGTCCAGTTATCATTTCCCACATGAGTACTTTTCTCTCTTACCCTGTCTCGATTCTTTGATTTATCATATCTTCCCAAATTTGATCCCTTGCTCCCACTATTTAGTTTAAAACCCTCTTCATTTTATTAGTTACACAGCTCACTAGAAGGCTGATCCTAGCACAGTTCAAGTGTACACCATCCCATCAGGACAGCCCCCAGTATTCCCAGTACTGGTGCGATGAGCCACAGCCCACTTCTCCCACACCAACATTTCAGCCACATCTTCTGTCATTTTATTTATCCTATTCCAAATTGCACGAGGCTCAGGTAATAATCCGGAGATTAATGTTGTTGGTGCCCACACAGACCATGACTACTGGATCTTCCCCCTCCCACTCCAAGTTCCTCTCCAGCACTGAGGAGCTATCCTGAATCCTGGCACTGGGCAGACAAAGACAGCCTTCTATCTTTGTGCTTTTGGCTACATAGAAGAGTGTCTATCCCATGATTCCACTCCCTTACTATTACTACATTCCTTTTTGCTCCCCTCCCTGCTTGAGTGGCTTCCTGTATTATGGTGTCAAGACCCATTTGCTCATCCATCCACCCTCAGACCCTCATTTCATCCATATCTGCAGATTAAGAGCACCTCAAACTTGTTTTCAAATTGGAGAATCT
Source organism: Carcharhinus amblyrhynchos (assembly GCF_965287045.1). Classification (NCBI taxonomy): domain Eukaryota; kingdom Metazoa; phylum Chordata; class Chondrichthyes; order Carcharhiniformes; family Carcharhinidae; genus Carcharhinus; species Carcharhinus amblyrhynchos. The sequence continues at coordinate 33,797,103 of NC_137345.1, read as the reverse complement.
GAGACCCCTCCACTCCTGACTGCTCGGGCCTTTTACCTGCCTCAATCACAGTACGCTCTCCGTCCCTCACCAATAATCAGAAGAGATATCCTAATTCTGAGAGTGTGACCATCTTCTGGAACAAATTGACAAAGTATTTCTCTCCAATTCCCTGATGTTGCACAACATCCACTATTCAGATCCCAGATCTTAATCTAGAATTCTGCCAGCTGTTTGCATTTGCCGTTTTGTCCTGGATTGCATTAGTGTCCGGAAGCTCCCACATTCCACAACTTCAACACAAGACTTGACCTGCCGTTGTTACTTATGTTATTCAGTTAGTTTAATAACTGTCTTTATTAACTTAGAATAATTCCTATGCGTACTGCTTACTTATTAAATGCTAGTGCCAATTTCAGATAAGAGCTGTACATTTCTTAATCTCCAAATTTACCAATCTTTTTGGTAAACTAAATAAACTAACTCAAATTAACGAGTGGATGAATTAAAAGGACAGCTCCCAAAAACCAGGGGAACCATCTGAAACAAAAGACAAAATGGAAAGAAAACTTAAACCATCAAATCAAAATGTGATTAAAGGGGCCAATAATCCCTGCGGTACCCAGCAGGCACGGAAGGTATTAATGATGCTCTCAGACACCACATGCTCCGCTCCAGGGACACCCACCTGCGAATATAGCCACAGTAGAGGGGAAGACAGTTGGATAACTCCCTCAGTCACTCTCTGCCTGGACTTGTAGATGGCAAGCTTTGCCAGGCCAATTAGTTTATCAAAGTGAGGGAAAAAAAGTAAGAAAAAAAGAGCAACACCTCCCCCTTCAACAAAAACTCATGTCAGCGATTTTGTTTGCAATCTGCACTCCATTTACAAAACTGCAGCCAGACCTCTCACTATTAGAGCTGAGATTACAACAAGTAAATTGGTCTAGTTAGCCAATTAACTAATCAGATGCTCTCCAACAGGACTTGCTTATCCTTGATGGAAGGAACTTACTTTATTAGTTTACTCACTTTAAGTAAATGCCATTCAAATGGTAATTGCAGACCAGATTAGTTTAAAGATATTGAGATTTAAAAATCCCCATTGACCGAACTTGCTCACTTTGCTTGTAGTTTGCACTCCATTTTGTTCCTGACTCAGGGATGAAAATCCAGGCCAGTGCCTTGAACATTTGAAACTCTGTTCTTTCACAAGAATCTGTCTGACCCTTCATTCAGATTCAGATGTATAGGAATTAATGGTGCCCTGGCCAACTCCCATAGTTAAAATGAACTGTTGAGGCTGAAAGCAAGCAAACAGTGCCAACCTTAAATACACTTCACCACATGCATCACAAAACCTACAATCAAAAAAAATCTGTTATAAAATATAGAACATAGAACATTACAGTGTGGTACAGGCCCTTCGGCCCTCGATGTTGCACCGAGCAGTGGAACCAATCTAATGACCCTGTAACCTGAACTATTCCAATGTTATCCATATGCCTATCCACTGATCATTTGAATGCCCTTAAAGCTGGCAATATATATGAAAGGAAAAATATCCTACAGCATGAGGAGAAGATGGTCTAATTGTACTATCGCGAGATTATTAACTTTTTACTTTTACCCAGTTATTCTTGCAATAAAGGATTTATTTTGAATTCTGAAGAATCGGGAAGAGGATTCAGTCTGACTGGGAACTAACAGTATATATACAGCAATAAGTCAGCTGATGCACCCATTTGTATTGTGAACGTGCACCTGTCCAGGCCTCATTAACTGCAGAGATTACTAAAGTTTAGTTGTTGGAAAATATTCCTAATTTTTTCAGACAATGTCCATGCTCAAAGCTTGACCGGATTACATTACAGATTGAATCTGGTCAGTCAGCATTTAATACAGTTTGTTCTTCAGTTCCCAAAAATCTCTTGTTTAAACTTGAGTCAATGACAGAACACAGACTAGGAACAGGAGGCAGTATTTACTGAAGGCAATGGGGGTCTTGTCTGCCAGCTGGAGAGCCTTTAAGGACCCCCATGTCGCCGCTTATAGAATCATAGAATCTCTATGGTGCAGAAGGAGGTCATCTGGCCCATTGAGTCTGCACCGATTCTCCAACAGAAAATCCTACCCAGGCCCTTTCCTTGTAACCCCATATATTTACTCGCTAATCCCCCTAACCCACACATCTTTGGACATTAAGTGGCAATTTGGCATGGCCAATCAACCTAACCCACACATCTTTGGACTGTGGGAGGAAACTAGAGCACCCAGAGGAAATCCACACAGGCACGGGGAGAAAACTCCACATAGACAATCACCCAAGGCCAGAATTGAACTTGGGTCCCTGGCGCTGTGTCTCTGCTAACCACTGTGCCATCCTGCCAGGAGGTGCACTTAGGCACTTAACCGTGCAGTGGTAAATCATACTCGGGATCAAGAACCCCACGGATGGAAGTCCTGCCTGTTGATAGCAACCATCCAATGAAAGACTGGCAAATTTTCATTGCTTAGCAGCCCCACTGCAATGTGTTGGGCTGCTGCTGGTATTACACCCACCAGAGGCCTAGGACCCTTTGGACTAAAACAGGTGAGTGTTAGTGGATTGGTGGAGGAAGTGGGTCAGCAGCAAGGTAGAGTGTGGCTGTCTTCCCACCCAACCCAAACTTTCTGATGCTGGGTGCCTCGATCAGGCTCTAACTGCCTGACAACGTGGGACCCCACCTGGAGGCCCACAGGCAAACATGCCAGGGTTGGCTGTTCAGGCTTCCCGCATTGAAAAACCTCACAGGCTGTGGGTGAAGACCAGTCAATTAATTGCTCATATAAGGGCAAAATTTGCCAGAGGAGCAGGAAAGCCACTTAGATGCCTTCTGTCCACTATTTTATTCAGGGAAGTGGTAGGATGATGGCAGGATCAGTCTCCCTCTTGATTTAATGCCCCTCTCCACTGAAGTCACCAAAATTAAACTCTGCCAACGGAGTGAGAAGGAGGGGGAGAATTATTTACAGGTTAACATAAATATTTACCATCCTTCTGAGTTCAGAAATTTTCCTTAATATCTATTTTTAACTGATTAAAATTAGCCCTCAACTAAACCATCAATTAATGCAATGTTTTAATGGAGGACATCTTTTTTATCACTACAACAGATTGTTCAGTCATTTATTAGGTGTCAGCTGTGATGTAATTCATAACACTTATGTCTCTGAGTCAGGATGTTGTGGGTTTAAGGCCTGCTCCAAGACTTGAACACAAAAATTATAGTTAATCCAGTACTGATTATATAAATTATATAAAAATTATAGTTAATCCTGCCTGCTGCAGTTGTAAATGCGCCTAGTTTGGGGGCGTTTAAGAGATCCGTGGATAGGTTTATGGATGGAAAGGGTTTGGTTTAGGTTAGAGGGTCATTGCTTTTTAACTGGTCGGCGCAACATCGTGGGCCGAAGGGCCTGTTCTGCGCTGTAATGTTCTATGTTCTATGTTCTATGAGGGGGTGCTGTATTATGAGAGCTTTTTTTGGATGAACTGTTAAACCAAGGTTGCTGTCTTAGGTGGATGTTAAAAATCCTGCCATTTTGTAGAAGAATGGGGGAATCATCCTCGGCGTCCTGGCTAATGTTTATCTCTCAATCAATATTACAAAAAAATAGCTTATCTTTACCACGTTACTGAATATGGGTGCTAGCTATGCCCAAACTGGCCTGCAACATTTCCTACGTAACAATGGTGACTATACTTCATAAACTGTAAAGTACGTTGAGATGTCCTGTGCTTGTGAAAGACACCATTATAAATGCATGTCTTGCTTTTTGTTTCCAGCCCCTTGCTGTACATGTATCTGCTGCCACATTTCCCTATTTTACAATAGCCAGTTCATTTAAAAAAAACTGTCTGTGACAGTGGTACCATTGCTGGAGTGTGCCCTGGGGATCTGGGTTCAAATCCCACCATGGCAGATGGTAAAATTAGAATTAAGTCTGATGATGACCATTAAACCATTGTCGATTAACATAAAAACCCATCAGTTCCTTTAGGGTAGGAAATCTGCCATTCTTAACTGGTCAGGCCTACATGTGGTTCCAGAACCACAGCAACATGTTGACTCCTAAATGAAATGGCTGAGCAAGCCACTCAGTTCAAGGGCAATTAGGGATGGGCAACAAATGCTGCCCTAGCCAGCGACGCCCATATCCCATGAATGAATAAAAGAAATCTTCACACATTCTCTGCAGTCAGGAAAGGACCATAAAAATAGTTATACTTTCTATTTTTTTCCCCTTCTTCCTTGCGAACTGGTATCGGGGATTTCTGCAGCCATCTGTGATTGTGCATCTGTAAAATATTGTATAAATCCTGTGAATTTTAAGGATGTTGCTAAATTTGATTGAGATTGGCCGCAGATGGAATAATCAATAAAATGCTGCAATGGAATGTGCAAAATACAATTCATTCAATGTCACCGAGAAGTAAGTAAACCAAATGCTGTGCAGGGAGATTGAATGTATGCTTTGTATCAGCCGGACTGGGACTATTGTGTGTTTCTCACTGCCCTCAAGGAGCTATCAAAAAAGTAAATTATTTGTATTAAAGAAATGATCGTGATCTTTATGATAAAAGCAAATTACTGTGGATGCTGAAATCTGAAACCAAAAGAAAAAATGCTAGAAAATGTCAGCAGGTCTGGCAGCATCTGTAAGGAGAGAAAAGCTCAGATGACTCTGTCAAAGCTAAAAGGCCTAGAAAGTGAACAATATTTATACTGCATGGTGAGGGAATGAAAGATGAGTCATTGCTACAAAAAACAAGGGGAAAGGCTACTAATGACAGTCCATAGAGAGAATCGAAGGTGTGAACGGCCATACGGCAGACAGGCTGAAATCAGAAGGGGGATATGGGGGAGGGGTGGGACAGAGATAAAATGGGGAAAAAGGGAGGAAAGGGAAATAAAGGGGGAAAAAGGTAAAGTAAGAGGGGGTAAAATGGGGGGAAAGTGGTGAGGAAGAAAAAGACAATAAAGAAGTAAAAGTTAGAGAACAGTTAAAAATTAAATGAAGTGAAAACAAAGGTGGGATCTTTCTACATCTTTCTATGCCTTTTAGCTTTGACAAAAGGTGATCTTTATGATGGCTAGCCACTGCCAAGCTACAGCTCATTTGACGAGTCCCATCAACCTTCAGAAATCCCAACACCAGCAGCCACTGTGGAGGGTGTCACCTTTAATCATTAATATTTTTTGGGCCCAGCCTTGTTAAGTCACAGCATTTTTTAATACGCAGTACAGGTTTCAACACCTGTAGAAGCATGTTGGAAGAACATAAATTGAACTGGAGAAATTCATTACTTAGGCAGACTTTCTATCCCTGCAGCCTTGCTGATAAGCTTGCAGTTGCTATGCTTAAATAAATAAATGGCTTCCTCAGATGGATTTGGGGACTAGATCATTTATTTTGAATGCTATCATGTTAGTGTTGAAAACTTTAGCACTTTTTCCTTGTAGATTAGCCCAGCAGCTTATTGGGTTAGATTTTTTTTACTCTGGGCAAATGTTCTCTCAAACATCATTTTTGTAGTAGTGGTAAAAATGGATTTCTTTAAAACGTTGCTAAATGTTCTCCCAATCTACTATTGGTGCCATTGACCTCAGGCTTCAGTGGGGCTACAGGAGCCTGAAAGGAAGTAGCAGGACGTCCTTAACAGCCTGTGAGAGTGAGCCCTGTCACATTCCTCTGGCATTGTCCTAAGATCAGAAGAAATAAGTGGAAGACTATGCCACCCAGCCCACCGAGCCTGCTTTGCCATTCATAATGATTGTCATTTTTCGAATTCCCTTGTCTATCTGCATAACACTTGACCTTCTTGTTGATGAACAAATCTGTGTAACCCAGCCTTCAATATACTTGCCAATCCTGAGTGCTTCTTGAAGTTTTTTTTATGTTTATTTATTAGTGTCACAAGTAGGCTTACTTTACCGCTGCAATGGAGTTACTGTGAAAATCCCCCAGTTGCCACACTCTGACGCCTGTTTGGGTACACCGAGAGAGAATTTAGCATGGCCACAGCACCTAACCAGCACATCTTTCAGACTGTGGGAGGAAAATGGGATACCCAGAGGAAACCTACACAGACACGGGGAGAACATACAGACTCTGCACAGACATTGACCCAAGCTGGGAGTCAAACCCGGATTGCTGGTGCAATGAGGCCACCACGCCACACAAGTTAACTACAGGTTGAGTTCCATCCTCTACTTTAATGCTGAGTGGGATTTTTCTCTTTCTGTGTGGTGTGTTTGGCGGTGGCAAGGAGGTGGTACACCACTCACTGGCGATAGGATCTTATGGTCCCGCTGTTATCAACACAGCTTCCTGTTGAATGTACTTGTTGGAGTTTAGAAGGATGAGGGGGGATCTTATAGAGATGTATAAGATAATGAAGGGGATGGATAGGGTAAAGGTAGAGAGATTCTTCCTGCTTAGAAAGGGTAACAGGACTAGAGTAAGTACAGAGGAGGTGTCAGGGGTAAGTTTTTCACACAGAGGGTGGTGAGTGAGTGGAATCGGCTGCCGTCGGTGGTGGTGGAAGCAACCTCGTTGGGGTCTTTTAAGAGAGGGCACAGCCTCAAGATAAGGGGGGGAGCAGTTTAGATTGGAATTGAGGAGGAACTTCTTCACTCAAAGGCTGGTGAATCTCTGGAATTCTCTGCCCGTTGAAGTGGTGGAGGCTACCTCACTAAATATATTTAAGTCATGGGTAGATAGGTTTTTGATGGACAGGGGAATTAAGGGTTATGGGAAGAAAGCAGGAAAGTGGAACTGATCCACTTCAGATCAGCCATGATCTTATTGAATGGTGGGGCAGGCTCGAATGGCTAGATGGCCTACTCCTGCTCCTATTTCTTATGTTCTTAGGTCAGAGTAGGGAAGGTGGTAAAAGAGGTGAAGGAGTAGCACTGTTAATCAAGGATAGTTTAACAGCTGTTGAAAGGCAGTTCCAGGGGGATCTGCCTACTGGGGTAATATGGGCTGAAGTTAGAGATAAGAAAGGAGCGGTCACATTGTTAGGAGTTTTCTATAGGCCCCCAAATAATAAAAGAGATGTGGAAGAGGAAATTGCAAAGCAGATTATGGATAAGTGTGGAGGTCATGATGTGGCGATGCCGGCGTTGGACTGGGGTAATGCAGTAAGAAGTCTCACAACACCAGGTTAAAATCCAAATAAACCTGTTGGACCTTAACTGGTGTTGTGAGACTTCTTACTAGGTTTGGAGGTCACAAGGTAATTATCATGGATAACTTTAACTTTCCAAATATTGATTGGAACTTTTATAGGTTAAATGGTTGAGATGGGGCAGTTTTTGTACGGTGTGTGCAGGAGTGTTTCCTGACACAATATGTGGATAGGCCGACAAGAGGTGGGGCCACACTGGACTTGGTACTGGGCAATGAACTGGGCCAAGTGTTAGATTTGTTTGTGGGAGAGAACTTTGGAAATGGTGACCACAATTTAGTATCTTTCATTATTGCAATGGAGAGAGATAGGGCCATATGGCAGGGCAAGGTTTATAATTGGGCAAGGGCTAATTATAATGCTATTAGGCAAGAATTAGGGAGCATAAGCTGGCAGCAGAAACTGTCAGGGAAAGGCACAAATGAAAAGTGGAGCGTCTTCAAGGAACAAATACTGCATGTCCTTGATAGGTATGTCCCTGTCAGGCAGGGAGGAAATGGCCGGGTGAGGGAACCAGGTTCACAAAAGAGGTTGAATGTCTTGTCAAGAGGAAAAAGGAAATGTAGGTAAGGATGAGAAAACAAGGTTCAGTTGGGTCGCTTGAGGGTTCCAGGGTAGCAAGGAATGAGGTTAAAAAAGAAGTTAAGAGGGCCAGGAGGGGGTATGAGAAGCCCTTGGTGGGTCAGATCAAAGAAAACCCCAAGGCTTTTTACTCTCATGTGAGAAATAAAAGAATTACCAGGGTGAGGTTAGGGCCGGTCAAGGATAATAGTGGGAACTTGTGCATGGAGTCAGAAGAGATAGGTGAGGAGACGAATGAATACTTTTCTTCAGTGTTCACCAAGGAGAGGGGCCATGTTTTTGAGGATGAGAGTGTGATACAGGCTGATAGGCTGGAGGAGGTAGATGTTCTGAGGGAAGATGTATTACAAAGTTGAAAAACCTGAGGGTCGATAAGTCCCCTGGGCCAGATGGGATATATTCTAGGATTCTTTGGGCGGCAAGGGATGAGATTGCAGAGCCTTTGGCTTTGATTGTTGGGTCTTCACTGTCCACAGGGATTGTGCCAGAGGACTGGAGAGTGGCAAATGTTGTTCCTCTGTTCAAGAAAGAAAATAGGAATGACCCTAGTAATTATAGGCCGGTTAGTCTGAATTCGGTGGTTGGTAAGTTAATGGAAAGGGTCCTGAGGAGTAGGATTTATGACCATTTGGAAAGATGCAACTTAATCCAAGATAGTCAGCATGGATTTGTGAAGGGTAAGTCTTGCCTCACAAATTTGATTGAATTCTTTGAGGAGATAACTAAGTGTGTAGATGAAGGTAGAGCATTTGATTTCATACACATGGATTTTAGTAAGGTGTTTGATAAGGTTCCCCCTGGTAGGCTCATGAAGAAAGTAAGGAGGTGTGGGATAGAGGGAAATTTGGCTGATTGGATAAGTAACTGACTATCTCATAGAAGACAGTGGGTGGTGGTGGATGGAAAATTTTCAGACTGGAGGCCAGTTACCAGCGGTGTACACAGGGATCAGTGCTGGGTCCTCTGCTATTTGTGATTTTTATCAATGGCTTGAAGGGTGGGTTAGAAAGTTTGCTGATGACACCAGGTTGGTGGAGTAGTGGATGAGGTGGAGGGCTGTTGTAGGCTGCAAAGAGACATTGATAGGCTGCAGAGCTGGGCAGAAAAGTGACAGATGGAGTTTAATCCTGGTAAGTGCAAAGTGATTCATTTTGTTAGGACAAATTTGAATGCGGATTACAGGGTCAAAGGCAGGGTTCTGAGGAACGTGGAGGAACAGAGAGATCATGGGGTTCATATCCACATATCTCTGAAGGTTGCCAATCAAGTGGATAGGGCCGTGAAGAAGGCCTATAGTGTGTTAGGTTTATTAACAGGAGTTTGAGTTTAAGAGCTGTGGGGTGATGCTGCAACTGGTGAGACCAAATTTGGAATATTGTGTGCAGTTCTGGTCACATAGAACATAGAACATAGAACATTACAGCGCAGAACAGGCCCTTCGGCCCATGATGTTGCGCCGACCAGTTACAAAAACAATGACCCACTAGCCTATACCAATCCCTTTTCGTCCATAAACCTATCCAGAGATCTCTTAAACGCCCCCAAACTAGACGCATTTACAACTGCAGCAGGCAGGGCATTCCAATCCCTCACCACCCGCTGGGTAAAGAACCTACCCCTGACATCCATCCTGTAGCTACCCCCCCTTAATTTAAAGCCATGCCCCCTCGTGCTAGCTTTCTCCATCCGAGGAAAAAGGCTATCACTATCCACCCTATCTAAACCTCTAATCATCTTATATGTTTCAATAAGATCCCCTCTTATAGTCACCTCGCTATTGGAAGGATGCGGAAGCATTGGAGAAAGTACAGAAGAGATTTACCAGGATGTTGCCTGGTTTGGAGGGTAGGTTTTATGAGGAAAGGTTGAGGGAGCTAGGGCTTTTCTCTTTAGAGCAGAGGAGAATGAGCTGTGGCTTATTAGAGGTTTATAAAATGATGAGGGGGATAGGTAGAGCTGACGTTCAGAGACTATTTCCTCGGGTGGATGTAACTGTTACTAGGGTGCATAACTATAAGGTTCATAGTGGGAGATATAGGAGGGATGTCCGAGGTAGGTTCTTTACTCAGAGAGCGGTTGGGGCATGGAATTGCCTGCCTGCTGTGATAGTGGAGTTGGACACTTTAGGAACTTTCAAGCGGTTATTGGATAGGCACATGGAGCACACCAGAATGATAGGGAGTGGGATAGCTTGATCTTGGTTTCGGACAAAGCTTGATGCAACATTGAGGGCTGAAGGGCATGTACTGTGCTGTACTGTTCTATGTTCTATGTATATTTGGTAGCAAAAGCCACTAGCTTTTGTAGCACTACTCCTTTGTCGGGTAAGTGGGAGTTCTATTCACAAAAAGGGGATATAAAGACAAATTTACAAAATAATGGTTGGAATGCGAGTCTTTACGGGTAATCAAGTCTTAAAGTACAGACAATGTGAGTGGAGACAGAGTTAAGCACAGGTTAAAGAAATGTGTATTGTCTCCAGCCAGGGCAGTTAGTGAGATTTTGCAAGTCCAGGCAGCTCATGAGGGTTACAGATAGTGTGACATGAATCCGGAGCTTGGCTATCAGTCTCTGCTCAGCGACTCTGCATTGTCGTGTGTCGTCTCTCCACTCACATTTGTCTGTACCTTTAAGACTTGATTACCTGTAAAGATTCGCATTCCAACCATTATTTTGTAAATTGTGTTTGTGTCTTTATAAGCCCTGTTTATGAATAGAACTCCCACTTACCTGAAGAAGGAGCAGAGCTCTGAAAGCTAGTGGCTTTTGTTACTAAGGAAACCTGTTGGACTTTAACCTGGTGTTGTGAGACTTTAAATGTTTTTCCTCAGGTTGCCTCTGGTTCTTTTGCCAATCAACTTAAATGAAGTTGAATCTTGGCTATTTGATTCTGCATTCACCAATCATTGGAAAAAGTTTATATTTATTTTATGTAAACTCTTAATAATTTTATTTATCTCTATCAAATTTCCTGAGCCTTCTTGTCAACAAGGAGAACAAACTCAGGGGGCAATTTTACCAAAGAAATTTTAAGTGCCAAATGATTGTGAAAATGGGAGAGAATTGAGCCCAATTTTTGGACGAGCTCCCAGGCACAATTATATGGCACGTGGTAAAGAAAAAGAGTCCAGATGTGATACTCAGCAGCAGGAGAGTGGGTGGAGCCTATTCACATTGGGGAGCTGGCTACTGAGCTTTAAGGCACCATTGTGCTTGGCCACAATTTCCCAGTGCACTATGTACAGTGCATACACAGTGCAGTGGCAGATTTGTCAGGATTGCGTCTGGGACTCACTAATGTTCTTCAAATTCTGTAATGCATATTGAAATCGCATTTGTGCCCTTTATGGCTGCGGAGCTGGTTTTGCTAGCAGAACGGGGTCAGTAACATCGCACGAGGCAAACAACTGGGCACAAAGCCGATTTTTCGCTTCTTCCACAATGACAGGATGAGCCAGTAAAATGGCAACTTCTGCCTCCCCACTGTCCCCCTCAGTTACTCTGTAATTTCTCATGACCAGGACCACTCCATTAAATTCCTTTTGATCTCACTCCAAATCCTTCACATCATTCGGGTACCCAGAAATGAGAACCATGGTCACAGTGGGTTCAAAGCATTTTATACCACTTCAGCAAAACTTCTTGGCTTTTGTACTCTAAAGCCTTGATTTCTGAAGCCCATCAAAATGTTAAGTTTTAGCATAATATCCTTTACAACCACAGCTTTGTCAGACAATTACACACATCTTGGTCATATATATCATACAACCATCTCTGCTTCTTCAAAATTGGCTCAATGCAACATCTGGACAATGACATCCAAAATATCTAAACCTCAGGAGTACCGCAAACAACAATCCCAACTACAAGTAAGAATGGCTTAAACTAACAGTGACTTATTCCATTGGCTGGAATTCTCCATCCCCCACCACTGCCAGAGAGGATGGAGAATTTGGCACTCAGCCAAATCTCTGTTCACTGCAAAAGTACAGGAGAATACCATTGGCGTGAACTGCTGGAGAACTCCAGCCCTAGTTTCACTTCCAAGTTTAAAAGTGGCAAAACCTTCCAGTAAATTAGCACCAATTCACTTGCAATAATGTGCTCGTTATATCCACACAAGGAGGCTTTATTATCAGAAATGTTATACTTTCATAGAAGTCATAGAATCCCTACAGTGCAGAAGGAGGCCATTCAGCCCATCACCTCTGCACCGACAACAATCTCGCCCAGACCTAATCCCGTAACCCCATATATTATCCTGCTAATCTCCTTGACACTCGCGTCAATTTAGCATGGCCAATCAACCTAACCCGCACATCTTTGGACTGTGGGAGGAAACCTGAGCACCTGGAGGAAACCCAGGCAGACACGGGGAGAATGTGCAAACTCCACACAGACAGTGATCTGAGGTTGAATTGAACCCGGGTCCCTGGCGCTGTGAGGCAGCAGAGCTAACCACTATGCCATCGTGCTCCCCCTTTGCAGTGCATGATAAATATTTCTCATTTAAAATTGAAACTAACCACACTTACATTTGCCCAGCATGGAGCAATAGGACAGCAAAGTACTGCGTGCGGGAGGTCTTGCAGTGCAATGAATCATGTCCCAACTTCTCACCAGGAGTTTCAGGCTCGAATCCCACCCCAAGTCTTGATGGCAAAACAACCTGCAAAATCCTTCCAACATGCAGGTGGTAACGGCAGGAGAGACTCCAGGTCAGCTATACTTGATGCAGGGGGAGGGATGGTATCCCTCAAGCTATAAGCCTCTGGCAAGGTAAAAATGGCTATAGAATCAGATGACAATCCACCTTGTGCACTACTGGTGACAGAAGAGAAATAATGACAAAGTACTGCACATGCTGCAAAGCTGAAATATAAATAAAAATGCTATAAATATTCAGGAGACCAGGCATCTTCTCTAAAGACAGAAACAGAGTTCATGGCCCTAATTTTACCAGCACACCTGCCCCAATTTTGGAGCAGATGAGCTCGCAGAGTGGCATTCTCCATTGGCCTTGGATGCGATCTTACAAACCTCAGGTGAGTGTGCCAGTAAAATCCTGGCCAATGTTTCAGGCCCATGATCTGTACTAGCTCTGACCTGGAAAGGTTGGAGCAGCTCAGGGCAACACTATTGACTCAAGGGAAGAGAGATTGGATCAGGAAGGGCCAGGTTCACATCATTGAGGAATGAGATTGGAAAGGGTCTCTGGGATTGCTATTAAATAGAATATCAGCCCTCTCAGTGTCCAAAAAAACAATCTGGTACATATACCATTTTGATTAGCAGGCTACTCAGCTAATGAGCTCAGACCACACTTGAGTTGGGGTCTCAGTGTTTTGCATCTTGTGCACTCCCCTCTCCATTTGTCACCATTTTCTGAGCTAGAAGGGAAGGAGGGTCCAAGAAGTGGCAATCAGAAGTGAAGGAAATGGTAAAAATCCACAGGTAAGTAATGGAGTAGTGCTACATACAAATCTCCTTTTTAATGGCAACAGAAATGAGAGTGATTGCTCTCTACTCCTTGTTGTCTATAGTGCAACAAGCATAGGTTAACATTGCTAGGAGGTGCAACCATATTTCAGGCTATAGGTAACCATTATCGTTGTTTGTACCAGCCATATATTGCATGGTGGCTGTAGTTATACTTGCAGTAGTTGACACAGTTCTGTAGCTGGCATGCTGTTCCTTAATCCCTAGGAATTGTGGCTTACCTCTGAGTATAGTTGATGACATCTAGACAGATAAAGTTTATCAAGGTATTGTTTCTTTGATATCACTTTTTTAAAAAAAAGTTTATTACTGTCCCAAGTAGGCTTACATTAACACTGCAATTAAGCTATTGTAAAATCGCCTAGTTGCCAAACTCTGTTTGGGTGAGGGAGAATTGAGCATGGCCAATGCACCTAACCAGCACTGTTTTAGACTGTGGGAGGAAACCGGAGCACCCAGAGGAAACCCATGCCAACAGGGGGAGAACGTGCAGTCTCCGCACAGACAGTGACCTGAAACCAGAATTGAATCTGGGTCCCTAATGCTGTGAGGCAGCAGTGTTAAACACTGTGCCATTGTGCCACCCTATTTCATGGAGTATCACTGAAAACAAGGCGTGCTGTGATAGAATTTTTTTAACATTGCTCTCTCTGCTGCCCTAGCTGTTAGGGAGGTGTGAATAAATTTTATTGAATAATGGCTGCCCGCTGTGAGTCCACATGATGGTGACAAGGATTCTTGAGGACTAATTTTTAAAACTTCAAAGTTGATTTTGGAGAAAGATGAGCATTTGAAAGATTGCTCCATGTGCATATTGCATTCAAGTGAGTACAATGGCCAAAATTCTCCAGCCATTCACACCGGCGAAATCTTCTGGTCCTACTGATGGTGCACCTCTGCTGCAGGTTTCCTGGTGGCATGGGAAAATCCCATCATTGACAGTGGTGGGACCCAAAGATTCCACCACCAGTGAGTGGTGCACACCCCCCCCCATCTTTCTCTCTCCTTCCTCTCCCTCTTCCAGTTAGGGCCAGTTACAGACAGCAGAGGGAAGTTGTGTGTGGAACCGGAAGAGATTGGAGAGGCATTGAACCAATATTTCTCTTTGGTGTTCACGCAGGGGGACATGAATGTAGCTGAGGAGAACACTGGGTTGCAGGGGTATAAACTAGACAGTATTGCAGTTGATAAGGGGGATGTGCTGGATATTCTTGAGGGTTTGAAAATAGATAAGTCCCCTGGTCCGGACGGGATTTACCCTAGGATTCTCTGGGAGGCAAGAGAGGTGATTGCAGAGCCTCTGGCTCTGATCTTCAGGTCGTCGTTGGTCTCAGGTATAGTACCGGAAGATTGGAGGATAGCGAATGTTGTCCCATTGTTTAAGAAGGGGAACAGAGACTTCCCCGGGAATTATAGACCGGTGAGTCTTACTTCTGTTGTGGGCAAGGTTTTAGAAAAAGTTATTAGGGATAGGATTTATAGTTATTTGGAGAGTAATGAATTGATTGGAGATAGTCAGCATGGTTTTGTAGCGGGTAGGTCGTGCCTTACTAACCTTATTGAGTTTTTTGAGAAAGTGACCAAAGAGGTGGATGGGGGTAAGGCAGTTGACGTGGTATATATGGATTTTAGTAAGGCGTTTGATAAGGTTCACCATGGTAGGCTTCTGCAGAAAATGCAGATGTATGGGATTGAGGGTAATCTAGGAAATTGGATCAGGAATTGGCTGGCAGATAGGAGACAGAGGGTGGTGGTTGATGGTAAATATTCGTCATGGAGTTCAGTTACGAGTGGTGTGCCTCAGGGATCTGTTTTGGGGCCACTGCTGTTTGTAATTTTTATTAATGATCTGGATGAGGGTATAGTTGGGTGGATTAGTAAATTTGCTGATGACACCAAAGTCGGAGGTGTGGTAGATTGTGAGGAAGGGTGTCATAGTTTGCAGGGAGACTTAGACAGGTTGCAGAGCTGGGCCGAGAGGTGGCGGATGGAGTTTAATGCAGAGAAGTGTGAGGTAATTCACTTTGGTAGGAATAACAGATGTGTCGAGTATAGGGCTAACGGGAGGACTCTGAATAGTGTGGATGAACAGAGGGATCTGGGTGTATGTGTACATAGATCCCTGAAAGTTGGGAATCAAGTAGATAAGGTTGTTAAGAAGGCATACGGTGTCTTGGCGTTTATTGGTAAGGGGATTGAATTTAGGAGTCGCAGCGTCATGTTGCAACTGTACACAACTCTGGTGCGGCCGCACTTGGAGTATTGTGTGCAGGTCTGGTCCCCACATTATAGGAAGGATGTGGAGGCTTTGGAGAGGGTGCAGAGGAGGTTTACCAGGATGTTGCCTGGTATGGAGGGGAGGTCCTATGAGGAGAGACTGAGGGATTTGGGGTTGTTTTCGTTAGAAAGAAGGCGGCTAAGAGGGGACCTTATTGAAACATATAAGATGATTAGAGGTTTAGATAGGGTGGATAGTGATAGCCTTTTTCCTCGGATGGAGAAAGCTAGCACGAGGGGGCATGGCTTTAAATTAAGGGGAGGTAGTTATAGGACGGATGTCAGGGGTAGATTCTTTACCCAGAGGGTGGTGAGGGATTGGAATGCCCTGCCAAATGCGCCTAGTTTGGGGGCGTTTCAGAGATCCGTGGATAGGTTTATGGATGAAAAGGGATTGGTTTAGGTTAGAGGGTCATTGTTTTTTAACTGGTCGGCGCAACATCGTGGGCCGAAGGGCCTGTTCTGCGCTGTAATGTTCTACGTTCTATGTTCTATGTTCTTCCCACTCCTCACTGCTGGTAAACACATGACTTGGAGACCAGAGAATTCTGTTCAATGATTTAGCATTAAAATAATTGAAAAACAACAGCAAAGTACAGACAGTGGGGGAATTTAACCCTAAAAAAATCGGACTGATGGAATTACAAATGTCGGCTTCACATTTGTTTAAAAGTGAATAAAATAGAAGATGAGGATAAAGTAAATGTTTTTGTCTCTATTTTAAGGCCAGTCGTTTTTGAGGTGGCATCTAACCACTGTTGCCCAGGAGACAATAGTATAATGGCCTATTTGAAATTAATGAGATCTGGACTCTTGTTATGACACTGTGAAGAATGAGATTGCACGGAGAATTACATTCTGTGAAGGGAAGCAGCTGTCAAGTGAGGTTGTTTCAGATGACATTCTCAAATTAGAGAAACTCTCTCATCACTGTCCAAATGGCACAAACTTCAAAAATTGACCTTAGAGATATGTTCTTTGAAGGTTGAATACAAACAACAGATGCAGGCCAAGCTTCTGAGAGAAGGCAACAAGCTGCTGTGGAAGGAGGCCTGTGACAAGGCCACAGGCAGGGCAATGGCTAAGAGATAGGTGCAAAATGCAAGGGAGTTCTTCTCCTGAGCTGGCAGGGGAGGTCCACCAGATTTCAGCAGGATCCATCTCATAGCAGCCAAGCTCACAGTGTCAGAGTTTGAAATTCAGATGCTACAGTTGCCATGGAAGACACCAATCATTTCAATGCCCTCATTTCCTGTCAAAATGTCATTCTTGTAGGAAGGACTTCACAATGCTCCAATTGGTAAGGCTGCAGGTCACAGCCATATAATAGATCAAGTATGTAGTAGATTGGAATCTAGTTCAAGTCTGGAAATCCTTGATTGCTCATGCGATAGATATGGAAACAAATGCTGATGCTCTCGAGCAGAAAAATCATAAGTAATACTCAGGCCAAACAGACATGGAAGATTGGAGTAATAGGGCTGAAGGTAAAATTGCAGCACTGTCAGGAGATCAAAAGGCAGAGATTCACAACTTAACTTTCAAGCTTAATGCAGCTGCAGCCATAAGGTGTACAAGAAATCCTTGAGTCATGTTTTGTTACATGTAACTGTCATGAAACCAAGTAGCTATTTTAATAATGATCTTCCAGTGTTAGATCAAGTTAGACTTAGTGTGGAACATGATGATGCATCCCAATAATTGCCATTAGTAGTAGTTGCGGGAAATAAAGTCTCCCTGATGGGAATCAATGAGTTTGAGAAAGTATAGTTAAATTGGGCTGAGTTATTTACAGTCAGGATCAGTAAGAGTACATCTGACATTGAGAAAGTGCTAATAGCGCATAAAGTGATATTGGAGCAAGGAGGATCAAATGATAAAATCACAAGGCTGGAAGTAAAGGATTATGTAGAACTGAGATTTTGCAAGGCCAGACCAGTGATGCACCATTCACAGCCATGAGTAAAGAGTTAAGTCAACTAGAAAGAACATGGTCAAATAAGAGAAAACTGGGAACGACACAACGATTTTCTCCAAAGTGAATTTTTTAGAAAGTAAAATAAAGAGAAAGAGGAATTGGTTTTGGTCGATAGCTTTGGCACGTGGAAACATGTTAGGCAGGATTTTTTGGCCTCACTTGGGCAAGATCATAAAATCCTGCCTGGGGCCAACTGAGATTTCAAAGAACGAAGAACAACATAGCACGGGAAACAGGCCCTTTGGCCCAACGAGCCCACGCCGCCATTTTAACATTGTGAGTGCCCTCTTCTACCAATGACCTTTGTCTACTCCTATTGGGGAAGACTGAGGGAAGAGTAATTTAGGGACAATTTGTTAACACAAATCAGCCTAAGAGCACGTTTTTGGGGTGTGGGAGGAAACCGGAGCACCTGGAGAAAACCCACACAAGCATGGGGAGAATGTGCAAACTCCCACAGACACAGGCCCAAATCCATGTATCTGCACAGCAAACAGTGATAGTCACTGAGCTGTCATGTTGCCCGTCAGCTGGTCCAGTTTAAGAGTACACTAACGACATGAAGCACTAGGCAACTCTCAAAGCAACATCCAAGAGCAGCCCTCACACAACCCGCCGTGTGTATGCCCATTGTTGGACAACAAGGCGGACCGAATCACCTGTGGATTAAAAGAAAAGACATCAATAAACATGCAAAACTTACACAGACATTTACGGAATCCCCAGAAGCTCAGAAGTAAGACAAGTGGTCCATAAAACAAGTTGGAAGGTCCATAGGAATCAATTGATTCCCAGGGATGTCCCAAGGCTCTTGATCTTTATTGGGGCAGACGAGGTGGTAGAGGTGTGGCTGTTGAGTCAATCACCCCCCCTCCCCCATCCTGAACCACAAATGCTAAATCTACTGATATTTAGAGAAGTTGATTTGCAATTTATGGGTTAGCAGGGGTGTTGGTGTCAGATAACAGCCACAGTTAACGTCAGAAGAGTTTTAAAGGTTTCTGAATACAGATAGAGTCAGGCACACTGTACTATATCACCACTGCATCGCCTAGCATCAAATGACAATGCAGAAAAGAGTGTACATATTGTGAAGATACCTTAACAGAGTATTTACTAGGTAACAATCTGGCCAATAATTTCCATGTTTCTATTCAGCACAGGCAATTTTTTATTCTCCACTGTCCACAAACATTGCTCACTTGATGAGCTACTGTTCAAACTGCTCTGAGACACGGTTTAGTTTGCTTAAACCTGATGGCAGTAGCAAATTGAGAGAAATAACAAAGTAAGAGCAAAGCAAGACTGAGTCATGATACATGGGGTATGTTCAATGCTGATCAGAAGGTCATTGTAAAAGTCAGAGTATTGTAAAGGGGATAATTGCATTCACCTCTAGTGAAGATTCAGGAGAAACTCAGTGTCATGTAGATCATTCGCTTGAAAGAGAAAATCTTACATGCAAAATTGCATGCAATATCTCCTAAAGTCCAGATTCCTCCGACAGACCAAAGTCAGGAAGGAATTGAAAGTCTGCCGGTATCACATAATCTACTGATGGAGGGAAAGTGGGTCAGGATCTTTGAGTGAGATAAATCAATCAATGTCACTGTTCCAACCACTGAGTGGACGTGATAATCAAAGTAAAAGTTGAGATTTGACAGAATCACAGATGTGGAGAGAGCAGAGTCAAACTAACAGAAATGGAAAGAGATACCCAGACAGAAAGAGAAATAAGCAAGATTGGTTAATTGGAATTATGTAGGCAGGCAAAAGAAATAAGTTGTTTTCTTTTTTTTGTGGAATGATGATTGTAAGGAAAAACATTTTTTTAACATGTAAAGTATCCTTTGGTATTGGTCATAGATGTTTTGTTTGTGATTACAATAAAAACAAATACAATACTAACCTGTGAAATTTTTAGGTTGATGGTTTAGTCATATTGTGTTGTGGGAACTTCTGTACCTGTAGCATTTTAAATTTCAATGTATAAGTTCTTTTTTTTTGAGTGAGAAAGAAGTGTAGTATATTGCAAGATCCGCACATATTGTTATATTACCCCCTCTGCTGCAATCTTTGTTAGGGGCATGTAAATAAAGTGAATTCAAAAATGACTGTCTGCTGTGAGTCCACATATTATGATGTGGAGATGCCAGTGTTGGACTGGAGTAGGCACAGTAGGAAGTCTCACAACACCAAATTAAAGTCCAACAGGTTTATTTGGTAGCACGAGCTTTCGGAGTGCTGCCCCTTCATCAGGTGAGTGACCTGTTGTGAGATTTCTTACTGAGTCCACATGTTAATCTTTTCTCAGTGCAGAGATCAGAAATAAAATATGGAGGAGTGTAAAATGGGTGGCCGATTCAATGTTGTTTACTTCACGCTCATCAGAATGATCAATGGTAAGTAAAAAGTAACTTGGTAAATCAGTGAAACAAATGTCTCAATTGTGCAGTGTTTGATGTGGAATTGGTTAAGTTTGATAGAAATTAACGGCAGATGTTTGCTGAATAAGGATAACTAAGTGATAAAAGAACTGAAATGGTCTGCTGTGTAATTTATTAACACAAATCACTCTGCGTTTAATGGAGCAGTTTCAAACTGACACACAATTGATTGCTAATTAAAATTATAACATTTAAAGATTTCAAACAGAAACATTTAATTCTGTTCGGATCATTCTTGACGGGAAGTTCCACTCGAGATGGTGCTGAATTGACATTCAGCTTTGTTTCTTCAAGGACTGGGACTCTTTCCTTATTTCTTTTACCAGCTACTCCAGAATGATTGATCTTAGTGCTGTCTATGAAGGGCTAATTTACAATTTGACAGCAGAGAGTCTGTGAGTATTGGAAAACAAAATTCAGCCTCACAGTTTTGTTATTAAGCACTGGAAGGGCTCACTTGTGTCACTTCCACATTTGGAAGATCA
The DNA here is from genome assembly GCF_965287045.1 of Carcharhinus amblyrhynchos. NCBI lineage: Eukaryota > Metazoa > Chordata > Chondrichthyes > Carcharhiniformes > Carcharhinidae > Carcharhinus > Carcharhinus amblyrhynchos. Next base: position 33,776,619 of record NC_137345.1, on the reverse strand, counting down.
GAGGATACTTGCTACAAGTACCAAATAGAATGGTCTGTTCAGTAATATCTACAAAAGATCAATTCCAAGATAACAAATTTTAAAAACTGGCCTCGTGAGAACCTGTTAAAATAAATGGATTTCAGGACTGTATTCACTCCTGATTTTAATCTGTTGTCTCTGCTAAGGAGATTGGAGATGGATACAGGGGATAGCTCTCTCACATTTCAACAATGTGGTATCTATTATTAAGTTCAGCTGGTAAATTAGCAAAAGAACTTCAGAAGTTCAAAACATGCGATGTTTACTAAGTAACTACTTAACTAGGCTAATGCAATTATCAATTATGCAAGCAACTCCAGGTCAGACAGAACAATTCAGGAACTTCCTACAACTTAGCATTGCATGCAGTCATCATAATGGGGTGGAATGGTGGCGCAGTGCCATTAGCACCTCACAGTGCCAGGGACCTGAGTTCAATTCCTGATTTGGGTCACTGTGTGGAGTTTGCATATTCTCTCAGTTTCTGTGAGGGTTTCCTCTGGGTGCTCTGGTTTCCTCCCACAGTGCAAAAATGCGCAAGTTAGGTGGATTGACCATGCTAACTTGCCCATTATAGTCAGGGGGACTAGCAAGGGTAAATGCATGGGGTTATGGGGATCAGGCTGGGGTGGGATTGTGGTGGGTGTAGACTCGATAGGCCAAATGGCCTCCTTCTGCACTGTTGGATTCTATGTTGGGATATGGGGTGTCAGGGAGGGGAAGTACCTCTGGTGGGGGAACATGTCGCGTCCTTTTCAGGGCAGTTTGTCCACCCTCTGTCCCCACCTGGCAATCAGCTCTCACCTGCGGCTCCCCGTAGCTGTTTGCATGTGACAGCAGCTGCACCCCGGGCAACGGCTTCGACAAGCCGGCTAAACCAGGTAAGGGTAGCTGATGGTCTCAACCCTCGGTGAGATAGGGAGATGTCTAGCCCAGCATGTGAAGACAGACTCCGGCGGATTGAGCGGAAGAGATCAATGGAAGGTCCAACGGTCAAGAAGATGGTCTCTGCAAGCATTGTGGAATGCGAAGAGCAGGACAAGACACAGAAGACGTCCTGGTCATCCACTGCATCTAGTCCCACATCCAGCCGTCTTGACTCTTGTCTTGCCACTGAATCCAGATGCGAATTGGGAAGAGAGAGTGAGGCTGATGCTGCGCAACTCTCCCTCACTTTAATCCAAATTAAGCACTAATTTCGACACCATCATCATCATCATCACAATCAAAGGACAGAAAATACAGGCAGTGGGCCAGCTCACTTATCTTGGCAGCACCCTCTCCCAAGAAGTGACTATTGATACAGAAGTTAACTGCAGAATAGCAAAGGCAAGTTCTGCTTTTGGTAGACTGCACTCCACTGTATGGGAGGCAACAAAATAGCGCTGTGGTACTCACTACCCTCCCGTATGCCTGTGAAACGTGGTCTGTGTATCAAAGGCATGCAAGACAGTTCAATCATTTCCACATGACTTGTCTTTGCAGAATACTACACATCAGATGGCAAGACAAAGTACCAGAACTGAAATTCTCTCTACAGCAAGTCTACCATCAGTCTACACACTACTAATGAGAGCACAGACCCGGTGGGCAGGTCATGTCATCCGTATGCCAGATGAGCGCATACCCAAGCAGCTCCTATTTGGGGAACTCTCTGCTGGAAGATGCTCGCATAGAGGGCATAAGAAACATTACAAAGACACACTCAAGGCCTCCCTGAAGTCGCTTGACATAGACATGACCATCTGAGAAATGCTGGCGCAAAACCTCCCTGCCTGACACTGCCTCATCCACAAGAGCTGTCAAGCTTACGAAGCAAGGTGCATTGCTGAAGCACAACTTAAGCGCAAGCTGCGAAAGTCCAGAACCACCAGCGCAACAACTACATTGCCTACACAAGTCTGTCCAATATGTGCCAGGACATTCTGCGCCCAAATTGACCTGATCAGTCACCTTCGGACACATCGTATCCAGCCTCAAAATGATTAATGGTGTCGAGGTCCTCATTGACGACGATGGATGAACAACAGGATTCTATGATTCTAATGAGAGTAATGAAGCAGTCTCCCATTAAACTTATGGCAGATATAAGAAACAATATTTTGATTCTGTCTGTCCACGAGGAGAGGCTATTCTCATTTGTCATGTGCAACTTAACTCCAACTCAAAAGCAATGCTTTTGGGCATTGTGAAAATGCACTACATAAATATAAGCATTGCCTTTCTGTAACATGGATCTGACAGCTGGGTATTTATTGGATTTTTCAGCATCCGTATTTGTAGACATGAATGTTAAAAACGTACTTACGCAGTTAACAAATGAAAGCATTCTTCAATGTTATGGTGACTCATCATGCTTTACAAATCAGTTTGTCGAATTAATGGGAGTGAAACAAGATTCCAAATTGAATTTTTTGAATTTGGAATTTATTCCACACATGGAGATGTTGTTTCAATCATCAACTGCTAGATCTTAGCTCTTGCTTGATATTGACTAAGCATAAGACAATCTCTTGAACTGCGGAATCTAGAAATACTACCTCAGTCTGAATTAATAAGCACCCAACCCTACTTTTTAAAAGAGTAAATAGCTGTCATGTTTCAGGATTTTTGTCTATTTGGTGATCAAAGGGATTCGTTGGAATTGATATTAAAATATTACCATGCAATTAAGTGCCACGTATCAGAGATTAAATTCATAGAGCAGCCAAATCCTGAGGAAAGTGGATTGACTCCAGACGAAACAATTTCTCAAGTATCACCTTTCTCATTTCATTTTAACTTAATTAGTATGTCAACAAGAGCAGTGTGATACATTTATTATTATCTTTGTGAAGAGGAGTGTTATGGAATTCAGATAAAACAGAAGTGTTATAAATATTTTACTAACATAATAGGAGTTGGTGATCATGATTGATTAATATGGTGCAATTAATATAGTAGAAGGCTTTTCCCCTTTCACATATTATTCAGTTTATCTTTTTGAAGGTTGGAAAAGTTCAAGGGGCACATGTAGAACTACAGCATCTAATTTACCTAACTACTGTCTCTCCTGCCACTGCAATGGAACAGGAAGTTTGTGCCACTGATGTCATTATTGCTCACCAGGAACCGAAAATTGGCATCTACTCCATCTGTCTGCACATGCACAATTTTGCTGATGTCATCACTGCCTCTGATTTGTCCGTTGGCCATAGAATGCTTGACACTCGCTAAGTCACCCCACTCTCCACTCACCTCAGTGCTTCATTCATCATTCCACTCTGTATCCTGCTCCCTGCTTTCTCAGTGCCCTGTTCGCCACTGTACACAATATCTGAACACTTCAATAAACAATACCATAAATGTATTTCTAAATTTTAAATAAATAGCGCCTTCTACATTACAATTATTTCCATTTCAGTGTTCTTTGATGCAGGCAGTTATCTTCGGCATTGCTGCTGGTGGACTACATAGACAACGACCATGCGCCTGCAGTTATGGTATAATTTGATTTATTGTTGTCACATGTACTGGGATACAGTGAGAAATATTGTTTCTTGCATACTATACAGGCAAAACACACCATTCATAGAGAACATATGGGAGAAGGAATTGAGTGGGCATGGAATGTTGCAGTTACAGGAAGGGTGAAGACAAAGATCAGCTTAATATATGATGGGACCATTCAAGAATCTGATGATAGCAGGGAAGAAGCTATTCTGGAGTCTGTTTGTATATGTTTTCAGATTTTTGCATCTTTTGCCCAACAGAAGAAGGTGGAAGACAGTATATCTGGGCTGCAAGGGGCTCTTGATTATACTAACTGTTTTTCCGAGGCAGTGGAAAGTGCAGATGGAGTCAATGGATGGGAGGCTGGCAGAAAATACAATTTTACATGACTGCAACAAAGAAGGTTGCAGGGAAAAGCCTGGGAACTACAGGCCAGTGAGCTTCACGGCTGTGGTGAGAGTTGTTGGAAGGTGTTTTGAGGGACAGGATCTACAGGCATTTAGAGACGCAAGGACTGATTAGGGACAGTCAGCATGGCTTTGTGAGTGGAAAATCATGTCTCACAAATTTGATTGAGTTTTTTGAAGGGGTAACCAAGAAGGTAGATGAGGGCTGTGCAGTTGATGTTGTACACATGGACTTTGAGAAGGTACCGCATGGTAGGTTGTTGCATAAGGTTAAATCTCATGGGATCCAGGGCAAGGTATTTAATTGGGTACAAAATTGACTTCTTGACAGAAGCCAGACAGTGGTTGTAGAGGGTTGTTTTTCAAACTAGAGGCCTGTGACCAGTGGTGTGCCTCAGGGATCAGTGCTGGGTCCACTGTTATTTGTCATTTATGTTAATGATTTGGATGAGAATATAGGAGGCATGGTTAGTAAGTTTGCAGCTGACACCAAGATTGATGGCATTGTGAACAGTGAAGAAAGTTATCTTGAATTGCAACGGGATCTTGATCAATTGGGCGAGTGGGCTGATGACTGGCAGATGGAGTTTTATTTAGATAAATGTGAGGTGATGCATTTTGGTAGATTGAACCAGGGCAGGACTTAACCCAGCTAATGGTAGGGTGTTGGGAAGACTTACAGAACAAAGAGACCTAAGGGTGCCTGTTCATAGCTCCTTGAAAGTGGAGTCACTGGTGGACAGGGTCGTGAAGAAGACATTCGGCATGCTTGGTTTCATCGGTCAGAACATTGAATACAGGAGTTGGGATGTCATGTTGAAGTTGTACAAGACATTGGTAAGGCCACACTTGGAATATTGTGTGCAGTTCTGATCATCCTATTATAGAAAGGATATTATTAAACTAGAAAGAGTGCAGAAAAGATTTACTAGGCTATTGGGACTTGATGGTTTAGATTTAAGTAAAGACTGAATAGACTAGGACTTTTTTCTCTGGAGCGTAGGAGGCTGAGGGGTGATCTTATAGAGGTCTATAAAATAATGAGGGCCACAGATCAGCTAGATAGTCAATATCTTTTCCCAAAAGTAGGGGAGTCTAAAACTAGAGGGAGTAGGTTTAAGGTGAGGGGGAGAGATACAAAAGTGTCCAGGGTGGCAATTTTTTCACATAAAGAGTGATGAGTGTCTGGAAAAAGTTGCCAGAAGTAGTAGTAGAGGTGGGTATAATGTTGTCTTTTAAAAAGCATTTAGATAGTTTCATAGATAAGATGGGTATAGAGAGATATGGGCCAAATGCAGGCAATTGGGATTAGGTTAGGGGTTTAAAAAAAAGGCAGCATGGATAAGTTGGGCCGAAGGGCCTGTTTCCATGCTGTAAACCTCTATGACTCTATAACAAGATTTTCCATTACTAGAATCTGGTTCACCCTATCAAAGACAACATATTGGATAGTAAAAGTAAGCTGTGTCTGTTTGCAATGGAAATATACTGGAGCTGATTTTTGACTAGTCCTCTTAGAGGGCAAGATATATGCAATAGTGTTTCTGGAATATGCCATTTAGTCCTCCCTACTGCAGACTTGTTCAATGTCCTCTGCAATGTGTTGCTTAATCCAGTCATTGTCACTCAGTGCCAAGTTCAGCCAAGGCACAAGATTAATATTACTGCTTTCAAAGAACAGACAGTGCTCACTTTCCCAGGTTAGGAACACACATGTTGCTCACACTGCCAATGACAGTGTTGTACTACAGATTTCAGGGTATGCATCGCAACATTGAGCATGTTTGTATGGTTCCAGTGGAGAAGTGGGGTAGTGCTGAGGCTCAACCCAGAAGCAATTACAGATGTGAGGGTAAACTCTTGCTTGTAAGGAGGATGGTGTTACTTAGAGGAGGTACTGGTCAGATTGAACTTGAAAGTACATCTGGAGCAAGCTTCAAATTTGTCCCAAATTGGAATCCTGTGTATTTATTGAGTAGCCTGTGTCTTGATTCAATGAAACCCATATAAACTTGGCATAATTAGTTTAGACTTTTATTTGTAGCATTAAAGGTATGCAAACATTTTGAATAATTTTACAATTGTATAGTTTTGCAGCTAAAATTCAGAGAAATGTAAATACTGCAGGGGTTAATTTAGATAACCCTTGGAAATGGGCACTGGGATTGTAATGCACAGTTGATTAAAATGCAGGCACTGTATTATCTGTGTGTTGCTTGCACATTTGTGTGATTTATGTATACAGCCAGCACTCCATTAGCTGCATGCATCAGCAGCGGCAATAATGTTACTGCCCAGCAAGACTTAAAGCTAGCCTGTATCTCTAAAAGGGAATTTGTAGCTGGTAGTGGTGCTGAGATTATTCTGAATATGTGCTGTGAAAGAAACTGCAACAGTTGACCATGGGAGAAAACCTGAAGCAAGGCATTCAGATACTGCACTAAGGTTCTGCTGGAAGAGGCAGAGGACGGATATTTGTCCTGTATTCTTGGTGGGGTGGGGGGGGGGGGGTTGCGTGAAACTGTGTTGGTGGGAACTTCCAGACACATGTTTAGAAAGCAAGAAATAGTGGGAGAGTTCAATACCTCTTGTGTAACCCTAAGGAGCTGGTGCAGTGCTAGAAGAAATCTTAATCATCTTCTATGAATTGTAAAGATCAATGAATGCATTTTCAAATGCCATATCCCACCACTGCCTTATCCACTGCTTATCACTGCACTCCCTTTACTCGCCTATCAACAATCCCTGTCAATCAGGGCTCATACCTGACATTCATGTGCGTTATCTGCAGCTCGTACCTGACACTTTGATTTGATTTATTATTGTCACGTACTAATATACAGTGAAAAGTTTTGTTTATTGCATGCCATACAGACAAAACAGTGCTGTACAATACATTTGGGTGATGTAGTTTCTATAGTTGAATAGATGGCAGTTTGTGCATTAAGTTGATCTTTCTCTACAACCTAGCAAAAACTGTAGCACTACATTCTGCACTCTCTTGTTTCCTTCTCTATGGACAGTATGCTTTGTCTGTATGGTGTGCAAGGAACAAAACTTTTCACTGTATACTAATACATGTGACAATAATAAATCAAATCAAAGTATCAGGTACGAGCTGCAGGTAAAGCATGCGAATGTTAGGTATGAGCTCTGTTTGATAGGGATTGTTGATTGGCCAGTTGCCTCTGCTGCTGGAATACCCACGTAGGGGTGGGTTGGGGTGCAAAACCTGCCCTATGTTAAAAGGTTATTATGCCTGTTGTGCAGATCATGTTAAAAAAAAGGACGTCACAACAGCCTCCTTGCACCACAAAAAGTTAGATCAACCATAATATCTCTCAGCTTCAACTCTGAGTTAACTTCAATGATTTGAATTTATCAACAACATAGATTAATATGTTAATTCACAAAGCAATGTACCATAACATTGGTTTTGTCAGCTTTAAATTCAGAATGAATGCTGCTTTTCTTCAGCAAAACTTATTCAAATCTCATAATTACGAATTCATACTACACTCCATGGATCTTGAGAGAGTGATTATATAAAAAAAGTACTTGTGATCTCATTAAGATGGCTTCCAATCATTGGGATTAACTTTATTAATATAATAAAGTGCACTCTATTAATGCAAATTTTCCATTTTGTTCATCTTGCCCATTTATTACATTGTCATTGAGGACAATGAAACCATCTTTCTCGTTGGGAGTAAGAGAGCTTTTTGCAATAAATACCGTTCTGTCAGGCTCACTATCAAAGTGGTACACCTGTGCCTTGTCATATTGTAGACCATCACTGACAATTTGCTCCTCATTAATGGTACCTTGAAAAAAGTTCTCTTGCTTTTGCAAATGATTAATTTCTTTTCAAGGTTTTAAAACATTTTCTACTGTATTTATAAATTCACTTTACTATTTAATTATGCGTGGGTACATAGTTTCATGTACACCACACTTCTTTACCTTATGTTTGGTCAGAATTCTAAAACCAGGTTTAAATTTATTTGATCCTCAGCCTGTTTCCTTCTCACATTTCTAACTGAATTCTAAATCAAAATCCCCATTTCACTGTATTTATTTATTTTGATTTTTGTCTGATTATCCTCATGGTGGCGTAGTGGTTAGCACTGCTGCCTCACAGCACCCGGGGCCCGTGTTCAATTTCGGCCTTGGGCGATTGTCTATGTGGAGTTTACACATTCTCCCCATGTCTGCATGGGTTTCCTCCGGGTGCTCCAGTTTCCTCCCACAGTCCAAAGATGTGTGGGTTAGATTGATTGGCCGTGCTAAATTTCCCCTCAGTGTCATGGGATTAGGAAGTTAAATATGTGAGGCTACAGGGATGGGACCTGGTTGGGATTGCTATCAATGCAGACTCGATGGGCACTGTAGATTCTAAGATTTTCACTTTAGCTAATCCTCATTGTTTTTAGTTCCCAATTTATTTCCTAATTTTCTTTAGTTTTTTCATCTCTATTCCTTTACCTTCTCACTCTCATAGTTCCTTGAATTCCCTTCCTTTGAAACCACATCCCTCTCAGCTTAATCATTTGATCCTTGCACCTATGGTAAATAAAAAATGTATGAGTCAAAACCCATACACAAATATTTCAAGAAGAAGTTATTCCACCTTCACACAGCCTTTTCAGCAGTGTACCTGCAAAGTTATCAGCTTGAAAACTAACTGAATGTTTTTTCATGTCAGCTGGGCCGGCATTTGTTTTCCATCCTAACTGCCCTTGAGAAGCTGGTGAGCTCCCCCTTCTTGTACCGCTGCACTCCATGTGGTGTAGGGATACCCACAGTGCTGTTACAAAAGGAGATGTAAGATTTTGACCCAGTGACAGTGAACAAATGATGTTATTGTTCCAAGTCAGGATGGTGTTTGGCTTGAGTGAAAGTTGAAGGTAATGGTGTTCCTGTGCATCTGCTGCCCTTGCCTTTCTGGATCGTAAGGGTTGTGGGTTTGGAAGGGGCTGTTGAAGGAGCCTCTGTGAGTTGCTGCAATGCATCTTCTAGATGGTACACACTGCTGCCACTGTGCATTGATGGTAGAGACTGTGAATGCTTAAGGTGCCAATCAAGTTGGCTACTTTGCCTTGGATGTAACTGAGTTTCTTAAGTGTTGTTGGAGCTGCACTCACCCAGGCAGGTGGAGAGTATTCCATCACATGCCTGACTTGTACCTTGGTGGAAAAAGCTTTGGGTGGTCAGGAAGTGAGTTACTCATTGCAAAATTCTCAGCTTCTGACTTACTTTTGTGGCCACAGTATTAATATGGCTGGTCCAGTTCAGTTTCTGGTCAATGGTTATCCCCAAAAGGTTGATAATGGGAAATTCAGTGATGGTAATGGCATTGAATATCAAGGGGATATGGTTAGATGCTCTCTTGGAGATGGTCATTGCTTCACACAAGTGTGGTGTGACTGTTATTTGCCACTTGTCAGCCCAAGCCTGAAGATTGTCCAAATCTTGTTGCACATGGACATGGGCTGCTTCCGTATCTGAGGAGTCATAAATGGCACTGAACACGGTGCAGTCATCTGTAAGCATCTCTATTTCTGACATTATGATGGAGGAAAGGTCATTTATAAGACAGGTGAAGATGGTTGGACCTACAGAACTGAAACCCTGCAGTGGTATCCCAAGACTGAGATAATTGACCAAGAGCCAAATGCTTTTGTGCCAGGTATAACTCCATCTAGTGGAGAATTTTCCCAGACTCCTATTGACTGCCATTTTGCTAGATCTCCTAGAAGTTATACTCAGTCATATTTTGCTGAGATATCAAGGGCAGTCATTCTCATCTCAGCTCTTGAGTTCAGCTCTTTTGTCCAGGTTTGAATCAAGGCTGCAATTGGAGTCAGGAGCTGAGTGACCCTGATGAAACCCAATCTGACCATCAGTGAGCGGGTTTAAGTATTGCTTGATAGCACAGTTGACAACACCTTCCATCCTTTTGCTGATGTTCAAGAGAGGACTTATGTGGCGGCAACTAGTCAGGTTGGGTTTGTCCTGCTTCTGTGGACAGGACATACCTGGGCAATTTTCTATATTGCTGGTTAAATGCCAGTAGTGTAGCTATACTGGAGTTGCTTGGCTAAATGCATAGCTAATACTGGAGCACAAGTCTTCAGAAATATTGCCAAGATGTTGTCAGGGCCCATAACTTTTGCAGAATCTAGTATCAGCCATTTCTTGATATCATGCGGCATGAAACAAATTGCCAGAAGACTAACATCTATAATGCTGGGGATCTCAGGCGGGGGCTGATATAGATCATCCACTTGGCACATGATGGCTAAAGAAGGCTGAAGACTGTGCTTCAGCCTTGTATTTTGCACTGATTTGTTGTGCTCACCCATCATTGAAGATGGGGATATTGTGGAGCCTCATCCTCCAGTTAGTTGTTTCATGATTAAGTGACTAAAATCCAGTGGGAAACAGAGGTACAGCCTCATGCAGAGCACGGAGATTTATATAGATCTGCAAATGAACACGCATGGATTTTGCAAAGAACAGTCTATGATAGTATTCTTAGGATAACAGGCAAACGCTAAAGAAACCACCACCTAGACCTGAACTCAAGGTGAAATATGATGGCAATGGACAGAGTGTAAAGACCCAGGAAAACTCTAAGAGAAGACTGAAGACCTGAAAAACCTAGAAATTCTGGGAAAAAGACAAGAAGAAAAAGGATTGCAGACTCATCTCCTGTGGTGGGATCCATACCTAGGTCCCCAAAGCATTATTCTGAATCAAATAAAGGCAAAATACTGCAGATGCTGGAATCCAAAACAACAACAGAAACTCTGAGTCGGTGGATTACTAGTCCAGTGACAATACCACAATGCCACCACCTCCTCCAGTGATCACTAACTCTGTCTAATTATGAGAGATATACTTTTAATCTTCCGTTGTTTCAGTTCTCCAAGTTGAAGTGAGGGTAAAATTGTGATTGCATATTAAGGTTTCTCTGCATCTCAAGTCCACTAACTGGAGATATTTGCAGGTCTGAGATAAAGAATAATAAACAGTGATATGAGTAATGATGTCTGTCTCACCTTATGCTTTCCCTTCTCTTACTCATTTGCAACCTTTCCCTGTTTTTCCCAATTTAACCATCTTTTTTCTCCCAGTGTCTCAGGATTATCTTTGTGTTCTTCTCTCCTCTTGTAACCCTTAGGATTCCAAAGATCAGTTAAGCAGTACTTCATAGGACTATTTTCAGATTTGGTGGTAGTCTCTTATATTATAGACTTTGATTTTTACTTTAGCTCCTTGATTTGACAAAGAAGAAAATTCACGTGCATGGCTATCATCTCTTGAGAGAAAGCCACCTACATCCTGGAAAGCAGTGAAGTGGAAAGAATGAACTGTGTTGCACTCTGTCACCATCTTCCATAGACCGTGAGCTGCTATAGAAAATGATTATGTTTGGAAATGTTCCAGTGATGTTGGAAAACTTAGATAGGATTGTTTCTGATTTGTTTCCTTTTCAATGAATACAACCCAACAAAACATCCTAAACTGCATTTGGGAGAGAATTGATTAAACTCAGAAAATAATACTTTGAAACATTGTGAGCATTACTCTAATTATTACTGCACTTTAATAAGATCTTGCATCAATAACTATAGGTTAGAGTAAAAATTAGATGTTAGGAAAGTAGTTTAGGAAAAGTAATATTGCAAAGCCTGTCAGTATTCCATAACATCGGGGCTTTGAGCTGCAAAACCTGTCCTGCTTGATTCAGATCATTTTCCTTTGAGACTTTCGCCTCTCTCTTGTTATTACAAATACAACCATGCACAAACAAACAAACAGGGTAGGATTTTACTTTCTAGGGTCAAATGGGGGTCCCTGCCCCACTGTTGGAAGCAGGCACCCAACCTGCTTCTGAAGATGTGCGGGTTAGGTGGATTGGCCATGCTAATTTGCTCCTCAGTGTCAGGGGGACTAGGGTAAATGTATGGGATTATGGGGGTGAGGCCTGTGTGTGATTGTGGGTCAGTGCAGTCTCCTTCTGCACTGTAGGATTCTCTGTTTCTATGAACCTGAATTTTGCCTGAACTGGCCGATTAGTGACCAGAAGGTGTTCATGCCTTCAAGTTGTCACAAGAATATAAGAACTAGGAGCAATCCAGCCCCTGGAGCCCTTCAATGTGGTCATGGCTGGTCTCATCTCGGCCTCATCTTTACCTTCCTTCCTGCTCTCCATAATCCTCCCTCCCTCTACTAATTAAAAATCTATCTGTCTCCTCCTGCACTGCACTCTGGGGTAGAGAATTGCACAGATTCACCGCTCTCTGACTGAAGTAATTCCTTCTCATCTCTGCTTTAAATCTGCCACCTATTAGCATAAAATTAGGGATGTATCTTGAGGCTGGAGGCCAGTAAGAGGTCCTCCAGCATGTGAGAGATACAGCCTACCATTGCAGGTAAGGGGAAGAAAGAGAAAACACCTTCCAGGTGCATCCTCAGCAGTTAAAAAAAATTGAACTTAAAAAATAGCCACAGATGCTGGACCACTATTGTGTTGTACTCTTGGTTGCATTCTTGCACACGCGCATCTCCATTAAGGACGGTCACCTCAACACCTCACTGTACCACAAGCCCACAGATAACCTCATGATGCTCCACTTCTCCAGCTTCCACCCTAAACACATTAAAGAAGCCATCCCCTGTGGACAAACCCTCTGTATGCACAGGATCTGCTCTGATGAGGAGGATCGCAAAAGACACTTCCAGACACTGAAAGGTGCCCTCATAAGAACAGGATATGGCACTCGACTCATCGATTGACAGTTCTGATGCACCACAACGAAAAACCTCACCGACCTCCTCAGAAGACAAACATGGGATATGGTGGACAGAGTACCCTTCATCATCCAGTACTTCCCGGGAGCAGAGAAGCTACGACATCTTCTCTGGAGTCTTCAACATGTCATTGATAAAGACGAACATCTCGCCAGGGCCATCCCCACACCCTCCACTTCTTGTCTTCAAACAACTGCACAACCTCAAACAGACCATTGTCTGCAGCAAACTACCCAGTCTTCAGGAGAACAGTGACCACAACACCACACAACCTTGCCACAGCAACCTCTGCAAGACATGCCGGTTCATCGACATAGATGCCATCATCTCACGTGAGAACACCATCCACCAGGTACACAGCACATACTGTTGCAGCTCGACCAATGTTGTCTACCTGATACGCTGCAGGAAAGGATGTCCCGAGGCTTGGTACATTGGGAAGACCATGCAGACGCTACGACAATGGATGAGTGAACATTGCTTGACAATGACTGGGCAAGACTGTTCCCTTCCTGTTGGCGAACACTTCAGCGGTCACAGGCATTCGGCCTCTGATCTTTGGGTAAACGTTTTCCAAGGCGGCCTTCACAACATATGACAGTGCAAAGTCGCTGAGCAGAAACTGATAGTCAAGAATTAGGGAGCATAAGATGGGAGCAGAAACTGTCAGGTATGGGCACAAATGAAAAGTGGAACTTTTTCAAGGAACAAATATTGTGTGTCCTTGATAGGTATGTCCCTGGCAGGCAGGGAGGAAAATGGCCGAGTGAGGGAACCATGGTTCACAAAGGAGGTTGAATGTCTTATCAAGAAGAAAAGGGAAGTGTATGTAAGGATGAAAAAACAAGGTTCAGTTGGGTCGCTTGAGTGTTACAAGGTAACTAGGAATGAGTAAAGAAAGGACTTAGGAGAGCTAGGAGAGGGCAAGCGATGTCCTTGGCAGGTAGGAGAAAAGAAAACCCCAAGGCTTTTTACTCAAATGTGAGAAATAAAAGAATGACCAGGGCGAGATTAGGGCCAGTCAAAGATAGTAGTGGGAACTTGTGTATGGAGTCAGAAGAGATAGCTGAGACATTGAATGAATATTTTTCTTCAGTGTTTGCCAAGGAGAGGGGCCATGTTTTTGAGGAGGAGTCCTTGGCGGAGGAGGATACAGGCTGATAGGATGGAGGAGGTAGATGTTCTAAGGGAAGATGTGTTAGCAATTTTGAAAAACCTGAAGGTGATAAGTCCCCTGGGCCAGATGGGATACATCCTAGGGTACTTTGGGAGGTAAGGGATGAGATTGCAGAGCCGTTAGCTTTGATCTTTGGGTCCTCACTGTCCACAGGGACAGTGCCAGAGGACTGGAGTGTGGCAAATGTTGTTCCTCTTTTCAAGAAAGGAAATAAGAATGACCCTGGTAATTATAGGCCAGTTAGTCTCACTTCGGTGGTCGGTAAGTTAATGGAAAGGGTTCTGAGAGATAGGATTTATGTCCATTTGGAAAGATTCAGTTTAATCCAGGATAGTCAGCACAGTTCCATGAGGGGCAAGTCCTGCCTCACAAATTTGATTGAATTCTTTGAGGAAGTAACTAAGACGAAGGTGGACGAAGGTAGAGCAGTTGATGTCGTATACATGGATTTTAGTAAGTGTTTGATAAGGTTCCCCATGGTAGGCTCATGAAGAAGATAAGGAGGTGTGAGATAGAAGGAAATTTGGCCGATTGGATAAGTAATTGGCTGTATCATAGAAGACAGAGGGTGGTGGTGGAGGGAAAATTTTCAGACTGGAGGCCAGTTACCAGAGGTGCGCCACAGAGGTCAGTGCTGGGTCGTCTGCTTTTTGTGATTTTTATCAATGACTTGGAAGAAGGGGCTAAAGGGTGGGTTAGTAAATTTGCTGACAACACCAAGATTGGTGGCGTAGTGGATGAAGTAGCGGGCTCTTGCAGGCTGCAAAGAGACATTGATAGGATGCAGAGCTGGGCCAAAAAGTGGCAGATGGAGTTTAACCCTGATAAGTGTGAGGTGATTCATTTTGGCAGGACAAACTTGAATGCGGATTACAGGGTCAATGGCAGGGTTCTAAGGAAAGTGGAGGAACAGAGAGATCTTGGGGTTCATATCCACAGATCACTGAAAGTTGCCACGCAAGTGGATAAAGCCGTGAAGAAGGCTTATAGTGTACAGGGTACTGGTGAGGCTGCAGCTGGAGTACTGTGTGCAGTTTTGGTCGCCGCACTTGCAGAAGGATATATTGGCCTTGGAGGGAGTGCAGAGAAGGTTCACTAGGCTGATACCGGAGATGAGGGGGTTAGCCTATGGAGAGAGACTAAATAAACTGGGTCTTTACTCATTGGAGTTTAGAAGGCTGAGGGGGGATCTTATAGAGATGTATAAGATAATGAAAGGGATGGATAGACTAGAGATAGAGAGATTCTTTCCGCTTAGAAAGGATAGCAGGACTAGAGGGCACAGCCTCAAGATAAGGCAGGGGGGAGCAGTTTAGATCGGAGTTGAGGAGGAACTTCTTCACTCAAAGAGTGGTGAATCTCTGGAATTCTTTGCCCATTGAAGTGGTGGAGGCTACCTCGCTGAATATATTTAAGTCACAGGTAGATAGGTTTCTGATAGACAGGGAAATCAAGGGTTATGGGGAGAAAGCGGGAAAGTGGAATTGATCCACTTCAGATCAGCCATGGTCTTATTGAATGGCGGGGCAGGCTCGAAGGGCTAGATGGCCTACTCCTGCTCCTATTTCTTATGTTCTTATGTTAGTGTTTATTAACAAGGGGTTTGAGTTAAGAGCCGTGGGGTTATGCTGCAACTATACTGGACATTGATGAGACCACATTTGGAGTATTGTGTTCAGTTCTGGTCACCTCATTATAAGAAGGATTGGAGAGGGTGCAGAGGAGATTTACTGGATGCTGCCTGGTTTGGGGAGTAGGTCTTATGAGGAAAGGTTGAGGGAGCTGGGGCTTTTCTCTTTGGAGTGGAGGAGGATGAGAGGCGACTTAATAGAGGTTTATAAGATGATGAGAGGGATTGATAGAGTGGACGTTCAGAAACTATTTCCTCGGGTGGATGTAGCTGTTATTAGGGGGCATAACTATAAGGTTCATGGTGGGAGATATAGGAGGGATGTCGGAGGTAGATTCTTTACACAAGTGGGTGGGGTGTGGAATTGCCTGCCTGCTGTGATAGTGGAGTCGGACACTTTAGGAACTTTCAAGCGGTTATTGGATAGGCACATGGAGCACTCCAGAATTATAGGGAGTGGGATAGCCTGATCTTGGGATTGGACATAGCTTGGCACAACATTGAGGGCTGAAGGGCCTGTACTGTGCTGTAATGTTCTATGTTCTATGTAGTTCCGCACAGATGAGGATGGTCTCAATTGGGATCTTGAGTTCATGTCACACTATCTGTAACCCCCATGACTTGCCTGAACTTGCAACATCTCACTTACTGTCCTGTCTGGAGTCAACACACATCTCTTTAACCTATGCTTAATGCTATCTGTACTCACATTGTCTGCAGCTTTAAGACTTGAATAGCAGATTAGCGGTAAAGACTTGCATTCTAATCAGTATTCTGTAAACTGTGTGTGCCTTTATATACCTTGTTTGTGATCAAAACCCTCCACTCAGCTGATGAAAGAACAGCGTTCCGAGAGCTGTGGCGTTTACTACCAAATAAACTGTTGGACTTTAACCTGGTGTTGTGAGACTTCTGATTGTGTCCACTATTGTGTAGGCAGAAAGATGGATAGGAACATCATCATATGCAAGTTCCCCTCAAAGCCACACACTAACCTGACTTGGAACTATATCACCGTTCCCCCTCACTGTCTCGAGGTCAAAATCCTAGGACTCCCTTTCTAACAGCACTTTGGATGTACCTACACCACATGGTCTGCAGCACTTCATGAAGGTGGCCCACCACCACCTTCACAAGAGGATAGGCAAAAAATGCAGGCCTAACCAGCAACACACACATTCATAGATAGAGTCATAGATCGCTACAGTGCAGAAGGAGGCCATTCAACTCATCAGGTCTACACCGACCACAATCCCAACCAGGGCCTATCCCCACCAGCCCTAGCTAGTCCCCCTGACACTAAGGGGCATTTAGCATGATCAATCCACCTCACACCTTTAAAAAATAAAAAATAGTATATCACTTTACTCCTGCTCACATACCCACACTAACCACCAGTTAATGAATAAATTTGCTCTGTTTCTTCTAAGTCAGAGTTAGAACATAGAACATAGAACATTACAGCGCAGTACAGGCCCTTTGGCCCTCGATGTTGCGCCGACCAGTGGAACCAATCTAATGACCCTCTAACCTAAACTATTCCAATATTTTCCACTGACCATTTGAATGCCCTTAAAGTTGGCGAGTCTTCAACTGCTGCAGGCAGGGCATTCCACAACCTTACTACCCTCTGAGTAAAGAACCTGCCTCTGACATCCGTCCTATAATTACCATCCCTTAAGTTAAAGCTATGTCCCCTCGTGTTAGCCATCACCATCCGAGGTAAAAGGCTCTCACTGTCCACCTTATCTAAACCTCTGATCATCTTGTATGCCTCAATTAGGTCACCTCGTAACCTTCTTTTCTCTAATGAAAATAACCTCAAGTCCCTCAGCCTTTCCTCATAAGACCTTCCCACCATACCAGGCAACATCCTGGTAAACCTCCTCTGCACCCTTTCCAATGCCTCCACATCTTTCTTACAATGCGGCGACCAGAACTGTACGCAATACTCCAAGTGCGGCCGCACCAGAGTTTTGTACAGTTGTAATATGACCTCACAGCTCCTAATTTCAATCCCTCTACCAATAAAAGCTAACACACCGTACGCCTTCTTAACAACCTTATCAACCTGGGTGCCAGCTTTCAGGGAGTTTTGGGGCCACTGCTGTTTGTCATCTTTATAAATGACCTAGATGAGGGTGTAGAAGGGTGGATTAGTAAATTTGCTGACGACACCAAAGTTGGAGGAGTTGTAGACAGTGAGGATGGATGTTACAGTTTGCAGAGGGTCATAGATAAGCTGCAGAGCTGGGCCCAGAGGTGGCAGATGGAGTTTAATACGGAAAAGTGTGAGGTGATTCACTTTGGTAAGAGTAACAGGAGTACAGAATATTGGGCTAATGGAAGGACTCTTAGTAGTGTTGACAAGCAGAACATCTACTGCAATGCAGCGGGGCTAATGTCAAAAAAGCATACTGCTCCTGGGAAAACTTATATCTTTTTCCTGTTTTGGAGGGTTGGGCTTAGGAAACAAAGGGTTGGATTTTTGTTGGGCTGAGGAGGTGGGAATGGAAGTGGCCGAGACCACTATCTCCTGATATTGGCTGGTGTACCCATTCAATACCAGCCTGCAGGTGCAGCAGGTGGTCAGGAAGGCGAATGGGATGCTGGCCTTCATAGCGAGGGGGATTGAATATAAAAGTAGGGAGGTCTTGCTGCAGCTGTATAGGGCATTGGTGAGGCCGCAGCTGGAGTACTGTGTGCAGTTTTGGGCGCCGCACCTGCGCAAGGATATTTTGGCCTTGGAGGGAGTGCAGAGGAGGTTTACTAGGCTGATACCGGAGTTGAGGGGGTTGAGCTATGAGGAGAGGCTGAATAAACTAGGCTTGTACTCGTTAGAGTTTAGAAGAATGAGGGGAGATCTCATTGAGACGTATAAGATGATGAATGGGATGGATAGGATAGAGGTGGAAAGACTCTTCCCGCTCAAAAAAGACAGTAGGACTAGGGGGCACAGCCTCAAGATAAAGGGGGGGCAGTTCAGAACGGAGTTGAGGAGGAACTTCTTCACTCAAAGGGTGGTGAATCTCTGGAATTCTCTGCCCGTTGAAGTGGTGGAGGCTGCCTCGCTAAATATTTTTAAGAAGCGGGTTGATGGGTTTTTGATAAGAGAGGGGATTAAGGGTTATGGGGAGAGGGCGGGAAAGTGGAACTGAGCCACGACAGATCAGCCATGATCTTATTGAATGGCGGGGCAGGCTCGAAGGGCCAGATGGCCTACTCCTGCTCCTATTTCTTATGTTCTTATGTTCTTATGTCCCACCTCTGAACCATATCATGGAAAGCTGCATCAGAGGGTAATGGCTATCCACCCCTCCCCTACCGACCAGTGGCAGTAGCCAATAAAGCCAATTAAATTGTCCATTGAAGAGACTGATCAGAAGCTGTCTGAAAATGTTCAGATGGCACACAGGTATGTATGGTGAGGCTGAAGGGCAGCCATTGAATGGTTGTGGCCTCTTGGCAGCAATGGTCATCAGTAACACTTTCGGTTTAGCTCCTCCACAATGACTATCTGATTATTATGGCCACTTGCTATGTGTAAATTTTGAAAACTCTTCAGAAGGTGCCTCCATTGTGAAGCACCCTCTGGTTCTCCAACTCACATTGGCACTGCCCATCTCTGCTGATTGTTCAGTGTTGGATGGCCTATTATTGGCCCTCACACCTCAGGAGCCTGACTACTAAGCTTAATTGGATAGATATCTTAATTGGCTGCCTTCTTCCAAATGTCCTTCTGGGTCCCATTGCTCATAAGAATGTTCTGACTTGTATTTTGTTCAGAAGGTATGATTGGGAATAAATTCCCTAACCATAGATTTTGTTTGGAAAATTACATGGATCACATTTAGGTTCTCTCGAAAACATGAAAGCTTCCTTAAAACCAATCACTTTGACTTTGCCTTAGAATCCATAGAGTCATAGAATCCTAGAATGCAGAAGGAGGCCATTCGCCCATCAAGTCTGCACCGATCACAATCCTACCCAGGGGCTACATTCACAACCCCATGCATTTAGCCTAGCTAGTTCCCCTGACACTAAAGGGTAAGTTAGCCTGGTTAATCCACCTAACCTGCATATCTTTGGTATGTGGGAGGAAACCAGAGCACTTGGAGGAAACCCACACGGACACAGGGAGAATGTGTAAGGTCCACACAGACAGTGACCCAAGCTGAGAATCGAACCTGAGTCCCTGGCACTATGAGGCAGTAGTGAAACCACAATGCCACCTTACATAATCCCAATTTTTGATTGATGTCCATCCAGCCATTGTGCTGTGAACTGCATTGGGATATTATACTACATCAAAGATTCTATAAAACTGAAAAAAAAATGTTTAATTTCCCAATGAGGAAAGTGAATTTACCTCTTCAAGCTGCTGAGGGAACTGCTTCTTCAAAAATTGCAAACAAACTTCATGTATTGCTGAAAGTCAATTATGCCCCTGCAATGACCTTTGAAGTCTCCGATTAACATAGTGGAAGTATACATACTGAAAAACAGTCCCAGTAGGATGTCAAGACTGTCATAAAAGGTCAAATCAAGCACAGTGCGTGGAATATTAATGAGAACACAATCTATTTCCGATATGAAGACAGAGTCCTCTGAAAGGGTTGAATGTGACACCATTTGTACAGTTAAAGCACTATTTATTTTCAAGGAAATAGACGCTATTTTGTTTGAAACATGCTGTAGCATAATGCAGCTGGCCAGTGGTGATAGTTATTGAATACATTCATCTGTATTTTGCAATAATAACTTTTGTCACATCACTACAAAAAATGTAAAACAGAATAAAAGCATATCATCAGCCATCATTAGTTTCTGCTTCTGAATGAGAAACTTGCAGGTTAAAAGTTCTGTGACCGTTGACATTCCAATCTATCACCGCAATGTTAGTGACAGTTATTTTCTATTGTAGATGATAAGAATTTCTACCTGTAACTCAAGAAGAACTTGTAGCTTACCAATACAACAGCTGTTTAAAATTAGCAATGGTGGATGAGCCAGAGTGGGCTTTGAGGCATAGAGTCTGATTGACTTATAATTTGTTTCTTTTTAGTTAACTGTTTATAGGTAGACACATCAATCAAGATACAGTTTATTGAATAAGATCCCATATTGGGTTGGTGTAATCATGATGCCTAACAAAAGATCCAGTTGGACAACTGAAACAATTAATAGCTGTTGATCTCTTGTAGCCCACCACATGGGAACTAAAATTTAATACAGCATTAAGGAAAAGTAGAATTAGATCATAGAAGGAGGCCATTCAGCCCACCGAACCTGCACCGACAATGATCCCACTCTATCCCTGTAACCCCATATATTTACCCTACTACTCCCCCTGACACTAATGGACAATTAAGCATAGCCAATCCACCTAACTCGCACATCTTTCAGACTGTAGGAGGAAACTGGAGCACCCGGTGGAAACACATGCAGACATGGGGAGAATGTGCAAACTCCACACACACTACTACCCAAGCCAGGAACTGAACCTGGGTCTCTGGCACAGTGAAGCAGCAATGCTAACCATTGTGCCACGATGCTGCCCATGTGTTTTTCTGATTAGTGGGTACAAGGTAACTGAACTGTGTGGTATTGACATAATTCTGTTTAAAATCATACACCCCTTCACTATTGTTATATTTACAATATAAATTATTGCATTCACATTTATGATGGGAACTATCTCTGGTATTTTATCATACTACAACATCACCACAGACTCTGAAGAAATCACATGAACTTGAAGCGTTAACTCGGCTTCTCTCTCCACAGATGCTGCCAGAACTGCTGAGTTTTTCTGATTTTATATCATCACAGATGCATTACAAAGTACCATACACAGTTTCTATTATGAAAGCAAACATAGGAATTTATGTTCAAATCCATTCAATGTGCAATGATCTAAGCCTGAATTTTCATCCAAAAGAGGTGGATACCCAGAGTTGGGAAAATTCCCACTCTGCCTGCCTGACTCGAGGTAATGTGTCTGCAAAGGCAGGAGGTGGAGTGCGGCAATTGTGGGCTAGAGTCAGGCCAGCTTTGGGAAAGAGTTGAGAGACGGCCATAGGGGTTGCTGAGTGAGGAGTGTTTAAAAGGCACTAGAGATGTTGCAAAAGTTCATACCAGTTATACCAGTAAGAAGCCCCCAACCCTCACACACTTCCCATTTTCCATCCATACCTCCTCATGTCATCCACACATCCCATCCCACCGCATCCCGATCCCCATTCCCACATCCCCTCATATCCCACTATGGGCACTTTGATAAATCAGTTTAATTTTTGTATGAAAAATTTTATATATGGTTATAGATGCTTGGAATAAATGAAAGCAAGGGAATGAAAAGTACGAAATCCTGTATTTATATAAGAACCTTTCACAACCTCAGGCCATCTCTAAAAGATGTATTATCTGAGTAGAATAAATTCATTTGCAATACATAAATAATTCATCAATATATACTTCCAAAGTGTGCATATATGTAAACAGGGAGTTTCTTCTCCCCAAGGTGGGATAGTGGCACAGGGGAATTTTGCGTGCCTCTGCTCTTTCAGCAGTGTTCATCCATTTTCTTGCATTGCATGTTTTTTGGGCATGCTCTCAGACAGATTCCCAGTGGGGCTTGTGCCACTAGCGCTGAAGAGGAAAATTTAATCATGCTCACAAGAGATGGCAAGGGCCCTCAGAATGACAGCAAAACTTTAAAGGTAAAAATGGGTTGCTACAGCGAAGGTCTCAGCCGAGACCAAGGCCTGGAAAGGAAGAAGAAAGCAGAGAAACAAGCTCTGTTCTAGGGCTGTTGCTGTCAACCTGAAGATCTTCTATTCCTTTCACCAAGGCGTCTTAGGGATTATTACAAAGGAGGCGATTAGGCCTATCTCCTGCTTCTTATAGAATCATAGAATCCCTACAGTAGAGAAGGAGGCCATTCAGCTCATCAAGCCTGCACTGACAAAAATCCCTTCCTGGCCATACCCCTATAACCCCATGTATTTACACTGCTAATCTCCCTGACACTAAAGGGCAATTTAGCATGGCCAATTAACCTAATCTGCACATCTTGGAGTGTGGAAGGAAACCGGACCACCCAGAGGAAACCCACATTAGCATGGGGAGCATGCGCAAACTCCACACACTCACTCAAGACCAGAATTGAACCCAGGTCCCTGGTGCTGTGAGGCAGCAGTGCTAACCACAGTGCAGTTCCCCTCCACCCCACATACTACGACCATTGGCACACTGAGATGGGAAATCTGATGGGAGGAAGTTCTCAGCATTATAACTCGCTGCTTCTCTTTCCCACAATTTCTAGTTTGATAAGTAGAGAAAGATCTCAATATACATTGATCATTATGTTGACAAGGAGAGAGAAAACAACACTTTAGAAATACCCAGCATTCAAAGTTCTCATTCAGAAAAGTTAACTGATTCTCTGATGCAATTGCTTTGCATACTTCGTCCCCTTGGACTGGGCTATTGTAAGCTATTCAACATCATTTGCTATTAGCGCACAGGAAAGATCTTTCAACTCATTTTTATGTTTGTAAAATCAACTACCTTATGCCCGAGCGGGCAAGTTTAATTCCCAGCCTCACAGAGGCACAACGCTGGAAAACCATTTCATTGTTTTGTTTGTCAGAATGCAATCTGCTTCAAAATTTTAAACAGAACTTGGCTTGCAACATTCCTCCTGGGTTTCAAAGCTACTGATACTACTCAATTTAAAGACAGAGGCAGCAGAACAGAACGAAAAAGATCCTGTTTTGACTCACGAGGGTGATTTTCTGAATTTATGCTGGGGATCTATTGTCACCTTACAAAATATATGCACAATTTCCCAATACTCAATCTCGTTGAAGTTATTTCTATCAATTTCCCTATTGTATTTTTAATTGTCACTCAACAACTTGCATTTATATATTTGACTTCAGTCCAGCAAAATGCTCCAAATTGCTTCACCCTTCATTGCAGATATGTGTAAGGCTTGGATAGAGTGGATGTGGGGAAGACGTTTCCACTAACAGGAGAGACTAGGCACAGCCTCAGAGTAAACGACTCTTTAGAGCCAAGATGAGGAGTAATTTCTTCAGCCAGGTGGTGGTGAATCTGTGAAATTCGTTGCCACAGAAGGCTGTGGAGGCCACGCCATTGAGTGTATGTAGATAGATAGGTTCTTGATTGGTAAGCAGATCAAAGATTGTGGGGAAAAGGCAGGAGAATGGCTTTGAGAAACATTTCAGCTATGATGAAATGATGGTGCAGACTCAATGGGCCAAATGGCCTAATTCTTATACCTTATGGTCTATTCAACAAAGGAGATATTGGGACAGGTGACTGAGAATTTGACCAATGAAGTCAAAGGAGCATTTTAAAAGAGAAGAGAAATATGGAGCTGAATTTTACCATAAGATTAATAGCCCCGCCAGTGGGATTTAAAACTGGACCTAAGCCTGTGAAAGTGGGCAGCAGGGCATCAAGCAGCAAATATAAGGCTGTGTCTGGGTCTGCTGTCCTATTAAGAATGGGGACCTGACTCCAAGAATTTCCAGCCAAATCAGAGAAGCAAGTGTGCTGCAGCCTAGACAGCACCACTGTTAGAGGTGAGCACTCTGAGAATGCCAGAGTCGCAAACTGTATCTTTATACTGAGGGGCCCCTGAAGACAAAGTTGCAGTTTTTTTGCTTGCAGTACTAGTGCCAGAAGGCAAGCCTTGGCAATCAGCTAGGTGCACCTGTCAATGGCAGTGGATGGCTGTGCCACTAAGGATTCTACCACAATCTGCCATAATGGGAGGTAGAAATTGGGCTCCCTCCTGACACATTCCACAGCCATTTCACCAGCCCTAATGCCCTGCAGCTCATCTCCAGAGGGCTGGCAAAAACTTCACAGATGTGGAGCAGCTGTGGGAGGAATCCCAGAGCTTAGAGACCAGACATCTGCCTGTTTTAGGGAAGGATCAGACATCTGGCAATGGTGGAATGAACAAAATAAGGAATGTGCAAGGAAATTCAGGGTTAATAACTTTAAAGACAACTTTCAAACTTTTACTTCAACGGAGGTTATCTCTAAACATCTACAGAAAAATATAGTAAAGCTACATAATTACAGAATGCTCTTAAAGGTAGAATTGTTTCCTGTCATTAATAATATCATTTTCTGTAAACTATGATGGCTACTATCTTAATTTCAAATAATAATTTTGATTTTGTTCTCCTTACAGTAGACATGCTTTGGGCATGTAGTTCGGTGCATTGGGCATACTAAATTATTTGGGCACGGATAGCACAGTGGTTAGCACTGCTGCTTCACAGCTCCAGGGACCTGGGTTCGATTCCCGGCTTGGGTCACTGTCTGTGTGGAGTTTGCACGATCTCCTTGTGTTTGCGTGGGTTTCCTCAGGGTGCTCCAGTTTCCTCCCATAGTCCAAAGATGTGCAGGTTAGTTTGATTGGCCATGCTAAAATTGACTGTAGATGCATAGGTGAGAGGATTAGTGGGTAAAATATGCAGGGATATCGGGGTAGGGCCTGGGTGGGATTGTGGTTGGTGCAGACTTGACAAGCTGAATGGCCTCTTTCTGTACTGTAGGGTTTCTATCTATATCCTGCTGTATTCTCTGACAATGTTCATCACTATCTACAACTCCAGCAATCTTTGTGCCATCCTCAAACTTACTAATCAGACCAACTACATCTTTGTCCAAATCATTTATATATATCGCAAACAGCAGAGGTCCCAATACATTGCTCATTGTTCTTTGGAGAAATTGAATTGAGGAGTGCCTGTGGCTGCTGGTGAGGTGCTGAATCTTTGTTTATTCTTTCATGGTTTTTTTTCCTTCTCCGGTTTGCGGAGAATTTTTAAAAAATTAGCGGAAGT
Organism: Carcharhinus amblyrhynchos; assembly: GCF_965287045.1. NCBI lineage: Eukaryota > Metazoa > Chordata > Chondrichthyes > Carcharhiniformes > Carcharhinidae > Carcharhinus > Carcharhinus amblyrhynchos. The sequence continues at coordinate 33,751,179 of NC_137345.1, read as the reverse complement.
TAGGCACGGGTGTAGTTGGGAAGGGAGTGCGGAATATGAAAAGAAGGTAATAATAGACAGCGGGCAGCATTGGGAGTGGGCAGCAGAGTGAGCAGGGAGCAGGGTGGGAGCTGTAAGGGCTTTGGCTCACTGGGCTTAGGCGAAAGCAGGCATGGGCGAGGTAGGTTCTTCTCTGTGTTTGTCTTCTCTTTTCGCCTCTTAGTGTTTGATCTCCAAGGGCAATAAAGTAAATGGCAGGTTCAATTGAGAGACCACTTTGTTGTATTCAGTGTGAGATGTGGGAGTTCCTGGAGACACCTCGTCTCCCGGAGGTCCACATCTGTGCTAAGTGTATGGACCTTCAGCTCCTGAGGAACCGGGTCAGGGAGCTAGAGCTGCGGCTCGAAGATATATTTTTATTAAGGGAGAACGAGAAAATAATAGATAGGAACTACAGTCAGGTGGAGACACCAGGGCCTCAGGGTGAGGACAGGTGGGGTAACAGTTAGGAAGGACAAAAATCAGAAGGGTCATATTCCAAAGAGGACCCCAGGGGTAGTCTCCTGAAACATCAAGAGGGAGGCAACAAATGAGGGAGGTGATCTTCCAGAAGTAAGACATGAGGACCAGCTCGCCTCAGAGGGAAGGAAGGGGACTAGAAGTGAGATAGTGGTGGGGGATGGGAGGGCTATAGGAATAGATAGGCGGTTCTGTGGACTAAAGCAAGACTCCAGGAAGGTAGTCTGCCTCCCTGATGCAGAGGTACAGAATGCCTCAGAGAGGGTAGAAGGAATATTGAAGGGCGAGGGGAATCAAGCAGATGTGACTGTGCATATAGGTGAGAAGGACGTAGGAAGGAAAAGCAGGGGGGAAATATGTAAACAATTTAGGGAGATGGGTGCTAGCCTAAACAGCAAGGCCTCCAGGGCGGCAATCTCTGGACCGCTACCACTGCCTAGTGACAGTGGGGCTAGGAATACCGAGATCCTCCAACTGAATGCGTGGCTGAAGGATTGGTGCAAGAAGGAGGGTTTCACATTTGTTGATCATTGGGAAGTTTTCGTGAGAGAATGGCACCTGTATAGGAAGGATGGGGAACACTTAAATAAGAAGGGTACAAATATCTTAGCTAGAAGGTTAGCTGGAGTGTTTTGGCAGGGTTTAAACTAATGTGGGGGGAGGTGGGGATGAAACCAATAGCTTAGTAGGCACTGGGATTGGGAGCGATTTGGATGCTGGGGTAAGGTTAGATAAGAAGAGAATTATCCTGGAGAAGGAGGACCCGAGTAGGCCAGGAGGTCTGGAGTGCATCTGCTTTAACATGAGGAGCGTAATGGGTAAGACAGACGAACTTAGGGCCTTAATGCTTACACGGAATTTGGGTGTGGTTGCAGTGACAGAGACATGGTTAAAAGAAGGGCAGGACTGCAGCTAAATATTCCTGGGTATAAGTGTTTCAGGTGTGACAGAGGAGGGCCAAAAAGGTGAATTCAGGGTTATGGGGAGAAAGCAGGAAAGTGGAGCTGATCCACTTGAGATCAGCCATGATCTTATTGAATATGGGCAGGTTCGAAGGGCTAGATGGCCTACTCCTGCTCCTATTTCTTATGTTCTTATGTAGGTGGGGGTGTGGTGTTGTTAGTTAGGGAGCACATTACAGCGGTGTAGAGGGAGGGCAATTTAGAGGAGTCGGGCAATGAGTCGCTGTGGGTGGAGATCAGAAACAGGAAGGGAGCAATCACTATGCTGGGGGCATACTATAGGCCACCCAATAGCCCGCGAGAAGTGGAAGAAAGTATATGTAAGGAAATTCTGGATAGGTGCAGAAAAAATAGGGTTGTTGTAGTGGGAGACTTTAATCTCCCTGGTGTGGATTGGAAGGTGCTAGGGTTGGGGGTCTGGACGGGGAAGAATTTGTAAAATGTGTACTGGAAGACTCTTTGGAGCAGTATGTAGCTACCCTGACTAGAGAGGGGGCTATACTGGATCTAGTTTTGGGAAATGAGCCTGGTCAGGTGGTCAAGGCTTCAGTAGGGGAACATGTGGCAAATAGTGACCTCAATTCTGTCTACTTCAGGATACTAATGGAAAATGATGAGTGTTGTCCGAAGGGGAGGATGCTAAATTGGAGGAAGGCTAGCTACAGCTGGATTGGGCAGGAACTGTTAGCCACTGACTGGGAGAGGTTGTTTGAGGGTAAGTCCACCTCTGGCATGTGGGAGTCTTTTAAGGGACCACGGATAAGGTTGAAGGACAGACGTGTGCCTGTTAAGAGGAAAAATAGGAAAGGTAGGATCAGAGAGCCGTGGATCACTCGGGATATTGAGGACTTGATCAGGAAGAAAAGAGGCGTATGTTAGGTCCAGGCAATTGGGAACGGGGAGTGCTTTGGAGGAATACAGAGACAGTAGGAGGGAACTCAAACGGGGAGTTAGAAGGGCGAAAAAGGGGCACAAAATGGTCTTGGCAGACAAGATTAAGGAAAATCCAAAGGCATTTTACTCATATGTTAGAAACAAAAGGGTGGTTAGAGAAAAAATCGGTCCTCTTAGGGACAGAGGAGGGGAACTATGTTTAAACCCGAGGGAATGGGGGAGATCCTGAATGAATACTTTGCGTCAGTATTCATGAAGGAGAGGGACTCGTTGTCTGGAAGTGTCTTGGAGGGAATTGTTGACCCGTTGGAGATAATATCCATTACGAGGGAGGAAGTGTTAGGGTTTTTAGGTAATATTAAAACTGATAAATCTCCGGGGCCTGCATTTATCCTAGGCTGCTTAGGGAGACGAGAGATGAAATTGCTGGGCCTCTGAGGTCCCAGGGGACCGGAGGATAGTGAACGTGGTACTGTTGTTTAAAAAGGGTAGTAGGGATAACCTGGGTAATTATTGGCCGGTGAGCTTGACGTCAGTGGTAGGGAAGTTGTTGGATACGATTCTTAGAGATAGGATGTATACGCATTTAGAACATGGCAATCTGATTAGTGACAGGCAACATGGCTTTGTTAAGGGGAGGTCGTGCCTTACGAATCTGGTAGAATTTTTTGAGGAGGTGACAAAAACGGTCGATGAAGGACGAGCCATGGAAGTTGTCTATAGGGATTTCAGTAAGGCGTTTGACAAAGTCCCTCATGGTAGGTTGGCGAAAAAGGTTAAGGCTCATGGGATGCAAGGACAGGTGGCTAGATGGATTGAGAACTGGCTTGGCAACAGGAGGCAGAGGGTAGTAGTGGAAGGGTCTTTTTCTAGCTGGAGGTCTGTGACTAGTGGTGTGCCGCAGGGCTCAGTACTGGGACCTCTGCTATTTGTAATATATATAAATGATTTGGAAGAGGGAGTAACTGGTGTGATCAGCAAGTTTGTTGATGACATGAAGATGGCTGGACTTGCTGATAATGATAAGCAGTATCAGACAATACAGCAGGATATAGACAGGCTGGTAAATTGGGCGGAGAAATGGCAGATGGAATATAATCCAGATAAATGCGAGGTGATGCATTTTGGAAGAAATAATGTAGGGGGGAGTTATACAATAAATTGTAGGACTATTAAGAGTATAGAGACACAGAGGGACCTAGGTGTGCAAGTTCACACGTCCTTGAAGGTGGCAGTACAGGCAGAGAAGGTGGCGAAGAAGGCAAATGGTATGCTTACCTTTATAGGAAGGGGTATAGAGTATAAAAGCTGGTGTCTAATGTTGCAGTAGTATAGAACATTGATTAGACCGCGTTTGGAGTACTGCGTCCAGTTCTGGTTGCCGTACTACCAGAAGGACATGGAGACCCTGGAGAGAGTGCAGAGGAGGTTTACCAGGATGCTGCCTGGTATGGAAGGTCTTAGCTATGAGGAGAGATTGGGCAAATTGGGGCTGTTCTCCCTGGAAAGACGGAGAATGAGGGGAGATCTAATAGAAGTGTATAAGATTATGAAGGGTATAGATGGAGTGAACAGTGGGAAGCTTTTTTCCAGGTTGGATACGAAAATTACGAGGGGCCACAGGCTTAGGGTTAGAGGGGTGAGGTATAATTCAGATGTTAGAGGGAGGTTTCTCACACAGAGGGTTGTGGGAGCCTGGAATGCATTGCCAAGTAAGGTGGTGGAGGCAGGCACGCTACAGTTGTTTCAGGCTTACCGAGATAGACACATGAGCTGACTAGAGATGGAGAGATACAAACGATTGTTCTAATTAAGGATCAAGAGCCTCAGGGCGTTCCTGGGAATCAATAGATTCCTATGGGCCGTCCAAAAATATTTTATGGCCCACCTGTCTTACATTTGAGCTTCCGGGGATCTTCCATGAATGTCTGTATAAGGTGTGTATGTTTATTGATGTCTTTTTTTCACATCCACAGGTGATTTGGTCTGCCTTGTTGTCCAACAATGGGCATACACACGGTGGGTTGTGTGAGGGCTGCTCTTGGATGTTGCTTCGAGAGTTGCCTAGTGCTTCATGTCGTTAGTGTACGCTTAAACTGGACCAACTGATGGGCAACACGACAGCTCAGTGACTATCACTGTTTGCTGTGCAGATGCATGGATCTGGGTCGGATCTCCGACTTGGGTCGGTGTCTGTGGGAGTTTGCACATTCTCCCCGTGCTTGTGTGGGTTTTCTCCAGGTGCTCCAGTTTCCTCCCACACCCCAAAAACGTGCTTTTAGGCTGATTGGTGTTAACAAAGTGTCCCTAAATTAGTCTTCCCTTAATCTGGCGCACATATAATTCTCTAAATTTGCACCCCTTTATTGTGGAGTCCAAGAGGCGTAGACAAAAGTCATATAGGTAGAAGGAGGATTGGAATGAGGCACTCACTGAATGTTAAATGGGTGGCACAGGCTTGTAGGGCCAAAGGGCCTGTTTCCTGTGCTGTGTTGTTCTTTGTTCTTTGTTCTACATCCCACCCAGGTCCTACCCTGTAACCCCACATATTTACTCCACTAATCCTCCTAACCTACATATCTTTGGACACTAAGAGGCAATTTAGCATGGCTAATCCACTGAACCTGCACATCCTTGGACTGTGGGAGGAAACCAGAGATCCTGGAGGAAGCCCACAGAGACATGGGGGAAATGTGCAAACTCCACACAGACAGTGACCCAAGGCTGGAATTGAACCTGGGTTCCTAGTACTATAAGGCAGCAGTGCTAACCAATTTGCCATGATGGTGTACACACTACCATGATATGCACACACTAATCTCTGCTTGGGACTACCATTCAGCAGGCCCAGTCCTGGCCTGGCTTATGAAAGGCTCAGGTAATGGTCAGCTGCAGGGGACGCTTGCATCTCCTGTCTCTTCCCATGACAGCTGTTTTGTGAAGTACGGATCTCTGAGCCATTTTCTCCCCATCACTGTCCTCTTTTTGTGTTGCTATTGGCCCCTTCTTTCTGGCACTTTCTACTTGCAGAATAGAGAAAAAGGCCATTCAGCTCAACAAATCAATACCAGTATGTCTAGTCCAGGCCAGTATTTCTAGTCTAGGCCAGTATTTCTAGTCCATGCCAGTGTCTCTAGTCTGTGCCAGTGTCTCTGGTCCACACCAGTGTCTCTGGTCCACACCAATGTGTTTAGTCCACACCAGTATCTCTAATCCATGCCAGTGACTCTAGTTTATGCCAATATCTCCACACTCCTCTTCATCTCACTCCATCAATAAATTGCTCCCTTCATTTCTAGCTCTGTCTTGTGCCTATCTAGTTTCCCTAGAACACAAATCTTTTTCAAATTCTCTCAGGTATCCCTTCCTCATTCACTATCAGCTGATCTAAGAAACAGCAGAAATTTAATATGCATTTTCTTGCCTTCCTTTTGTACTAAATAGCTTTAGACAGATGATATGCTTACTTCGCTGAAGACTTGATGGTGCCATAAATAGAAGGTGAAGAGAAAGGTTACATCATATTTTCTGAGATGGATATAAGAGACAAATACACATATGCCCAGACACTTGCAAATGTCAAAGTAACTAGTGTAAACAGGTACAGCTGCTGCTAACCCTGCATCCTCATTATCAGATTTGTAGCACAGTCTAATGATGAAAAACAAGAAAAATCATAAATAATGATTTTTTGTCCCATTTTTTATCAGTAGTGATAGCTAAAATATATTAATTAGTAGTATATGAGTGCATGCATCTGAGTAGGCCATGCACTTGTAAGCTACAACCCACGTCGGTACCAGTACATTAACAGATTTAGGGGAACGTTTATTTTAATGATTTAATTGCAGGATGGATGGAGAAGTAATGGTTATTTGTGTAGTGCCATGTCATTTTTTATTCTTGTGTTGAGTGGTAATATGCACTGTAATTTTAATGGAACTTGCCTCAGTCCGTATAGGACATTGTAAAGGAGTTACATACAGACTAGTTAATACGATAAAAACGCAGGACCCAGCTTCTCTTACCTGTCAATATATTTTATACATAGCCTGGAGCCCATCACACTCATGGTGCTATTTCTGCTTCAGTCTTTTCCATTCACTCCTAATTTGCTTTCTCCTCCCTTGAAGGGAGTAGCTCATAGAAAAGAAACACTACAGTACAGAAAGAAGCCACTCTGCACCAGCCACAATCCCACCCAGGCCCTATCCCCATATCCCTACATATTTTACCCACTAATCCCTCTAACCTACGCATCTCAGAACACTAAGGGGCAATTTTTTAGCATGACCAATCAACCTAACCCGCACATCTTTGGACTGTGCGAGGAAACTGGAGCACCCTGAGGAAACCAGATACAAGGACAATGTGCAAGCTCCATACAGACAGTGACCCAAGCTGGGAATCAAACCCAGGTCCCTGGAGCTGTGAAGCAGCAGTGCTAACCACTGTACTACTGTGCCACCCATGTAGAGATCATGTAGAGATACAACATCTTACCCAAGAGTGTAAAGCATGCGTTTAGACAATAAGTAATCGTGGGTCATTTGTGGCATAGGAGTGGGACCTGGGACCCTTTTGTAATATATTTACACACAAACCTTGCAGCAGTGGCAAGAAGGCAACAATCGGAGCAGGAATCCAGGCTACTTTTCACTTTCTTTGGCTGAGGATGCCAGAGGTTAATATTTTTCAGAAGGAAGTTATGAGTTGTAGCAGAAGGTACTATTTAACAGTGCAACAAAACCTGTTTTATCAAGACATTAATTTATTTCATAAAACTCCTGGTTTTGGAATGCATATTGGCTATACAATGTAGCTTAGCATTTGGTATCAAATCATTCAGTAACTTTGAGAACTTGGTTCAATATAGAATTATTCCCATGGTCTCAGAGTCTCTGGATTTAACTGAATGTTGTTGTTACTGAATGCTGGCAGATATTTGGAATTTCCAAAATGTGCAATTTCCCATGGCATAGCATGAAAGACATTTATTATGATATACACTATGAAGTAGAATTCAAGAAATGTAGAGATTCTGTATGGGTTTTCTCTGGGTGCTCTGGTTCCCTCCCATAGATCAAATGAAGTGCTAATTAGGTGCATTGGCCATGCTAAATTTTCCTTCAGTGTACCCAAACAGGCATTGGAATGTGCCGACTACAGGATTTATTTGCACAGTAACTTCATTGCAGTGTTAATGAAGCCTACTTGTGATACTAAGAAATTAAATTGAAAAAAATAATAACTTTACTGCACTTTGGTCTGAGTATTGAAGTAGAATTTGAGTCTAAAAGTGTGATCGTTTCAAAGCACTGGGAACCACAAGACATAATAGCTATTGCAACTACTGTATTTCAAAAGGTATATATTGGAAGAATCTTGAACTAAACCAATCTGCTCAAATAAATAGGCAAAATTCTGCAGATGCTGGAACCTGAAGCAAGAATAGAGGACGGTGGAGAATCTCAGCAAGTCTGCCAGCATCTGTGGAGAGAGAATAGATGCGGAGATGCCGGTGTTGGACTGGGGTAAACACATTAAGAAGTCTCACAACACCAGGTTGCAGTCCAACAGGTTTATTTGATAGTAAATGTCACAAGCTTTCGGAAAGCTGTTCCTTTGTCAGGTGAGTGGAAAGTTCTGATCAGAAACAGAGCATATAAAGGCACACACAGAGAGAATAGAACCAACATTTCGAGTCTGGATGACCCTTCAACAGAGCTAAGAGCAAAGAAAATCAGAATAGATTTATACTATGAGGGTGGGGCGGGAGGGGGGTGGAGATGCCGCAATTAGATGAAGGGAATGTAAATGAAGATGAAGAAAGCTGAAAAAGGTGCTAAAAGTGTCCATTAAGTGATCAGAATGTGTAAATGGATTTCAGCATTTTCTGTTTTTATTTCAGATTCCAGCATCTGCAGTATTTTGCTTTTCTTTTATTATTTTATGTCCTTTTATTCTTCATCAGATCTAATTTGTTAAACAGTTGTGGCAATGAGAATTTTGAGTGTTGGAATTCAGTGCAGAGGGGGAGAAGTTACAAAGGACAACAGTTAATATATAATAATCAACATAATTAATTATATTTATGCAATTAAAATGAACCAAGTTGAGTATAAAGCATGAAAGAATCCAAACTCCATAAAGTAAAAATCTAGTACACATGAATGATTAAATGAGTTAAGGAATGCTGTACTAAAAGGTTATTTCAGATACATGTCATAAACACCATAAATACATAGGTCTTTAAACAAACTATTGGGACAGCTCATTGCCTGCAATTCCAGTACCATGTGGAAGCTCCAGGGCACTTTCCCAAGCCCTGGATAACAATATTTGTAGGAAGTGCCTCTAGTTACTTAAACCCAGGCTCAGGGTTTCTGAGGAACATCTAGAGTCAATGCAGGGCAGAAGGTTGGCTGTGAATTTTCAGGAATGCTGATTCCAGGACTTGTTTATGCTGCAGCTACAGAGATGATAACAAGTGGGTGGTCATCCAGCAGGATAGGACAGTGTAGGCAGTGCAGGAATCCCCTGAGAATTACCAGTTTCAAACTGGTTTTCAGAGCTGAATATAGGTGACAACATCTCTGGAGAACACAGTCCAGAGAATATCTCTGGCACCATGGGGGAAATGACTGAACAGGGAAACACAGCAGCATGTAGAAATGCAGTGACCATAAAGACTTTGATAGTCATGGGGCATAGACAGGCATCTCTGCAACCACCTCCAATAGTCTCTCATGATGCGATACCCTCCTGGTATCAGGGCATAGCATGTCACTAAATTTTGCAGGGAAAAGTGGATTTGCTCAACATCATGCTCCATGTTGGATTCAATGATGTAGTTAGAAAAGTGTTAGGTCCCTATGGACCTAGTTTCAGGAGGTTGGCTACAAATTAAGAAGTAGAATCTCCAGGCCGGCAATTTACTCCTGATGCAAGATGATAGCAAGTATAAGAGTGCTAAATTAAGACATGTCAATGTGTCACTGGAGAGATAGTAACAGCTAGGAGGGCTTCTGATTCTGGGGCATTGGGGTTTTGAGGCAGGAAGGATGGACTGTATGTCAACGAGCTGAGACCAATGAGCTAGTAGGGAGGATACAAAACGGTGTAATTTACAGGGTATGGGCCAAGTGCTGTAAAGTGGGATTAGCTGGTATCTCTTTTCCTTGGCCAGCACAGAGGTAATTTGGTGAATGCCCACCATTTGTGCCATAAATATTTTATAGACTGAACTTTTTGGATGGTAATTGCTTGGCTTTCTGAGGATCAACACATAACCAATCCCTGCCAACTCCAGCAGCCCTGCTGTCATTTCTTACACTCAGTTAAGCGCTGATTGCATCGGCGGGACTTCCGTCCCATCCTGGAGGGAAGTCCCACCTTGGAGAGCTGTCGACCAATCAAATCTCTCCAGCCCCTCCAGGCATAGTGCTGCAGTGGCTGGGAGAGGTACTGCAGGGCTGTGCCTGAGCCTATGTCCGAAGACCTTAATTCAGGTAAGTACCAGGATTCCCCGGATGGAGAACTCACTAGATTTGGGGGGTTGGGCGGGGGGGGGGGGGGGGGCGGGGGGGGAGGTCCCTACTTCTGGTCTATGTTTCTAAAGCATTGTCTGTCACAAATGTTATGTCCAGAAACTGAGTACAGCAGGAAATACAGAACTGGACATTCATCTCCTCTTTAATACTTATTATTGGCTATGGAAACAATATTTTACCAGGCTTTACCAACAACAACTATTACTGCCACTACTTGTACTTATACAGCATTTATAGTGGAGGAAAGTATTCCAATGCGTTTCACAGGACCATTCTGAAGCAGAATTTTACACGGAGCCACAGAAGCTAATAGGACAGATGACCAAAAGCTTATTCAAAGAAGTAGGTTTTAAGTCTTAAAGGAGGAGGGATAGAGATATAGAGAGATTTAAAGGTTTAGAGAGGGAATTACAGAGCTTAGGGATTTGGCAGTTGAAGGAACCAATGGTTGAGTAATTAAAATCATAGTGTTCGAGAGGCTGGGATTAAAAGAGAGAAGATATCTCAGCAATGCACAGAGATACAGAAGAGATCATAGGGATGGGGAATAGAAAACCTAAAGAGGGATTTAAAAACAAGATCAGGCTCTTGAGTCAGGGCCTGACATAACTGAGTGCCAATCTGATTGGCCACAATCACTGTAGTGCCAGCAGTGACAGTAGCAGCAATGGTCGAGTCTGGGATTAAAAACAGGCCCCAGATTCTAATTCAGTCCTAGAGATCAGGGCCAGGTAAGGGCAGGTGGGATGGGGAGGTGAAATCTGCGGAGGTGGGGAAAAAGGGTTGGGAGTCTTGAACAGGCTGATATAGAAAGTAGGCCTTTAAGGGAGGCCCTGTTCCCCACTTCCCCCACCCCACCTTTAAGGGAGGCCTGAGCAGGGCAGCCTGCCAGGGTTCCGCTTGAATTCCTCCCACCAGTCTTAAAATTGAGGCTGTGTGGGAAACAGCAATTAAGTGGTCATTAATTGCCCACTTAAAGGCCTCAATTGGGTCAAGGATGGTGGGCAGGCTAGGGCCTCTCCTGTCACCTGTAAAACTACGGACAGGACGGCCAGGCAGTAGGGTGGTGAGAGGCCTTCTGGGGAAGCTTTATGCTCCCCCTCCTGCCACCGGCCTGCTAGCAGAGAGGTATAAAATTCTGTCCAAAGTCCTTACCAGAACACAATTCTTAGTTAAACAGCTGACTGCTGACATTTCCTTACCAATAACCAATATTACACTTTGATCAAGTCCATATCAGCAAAATGAAGGAGATGGTCATTGACTTCAGGAAGCGTCATGGAGGACATGCATCAATGGTGATGAAGTGGAAACGGTTGAGAGCTTCAAGTTTCTAGGTGTCCAGATCACCAAGATACTGCCCTGGGCCCTCCATGATACTATAGTTAAGAAAGCTCACCAATGCCTCTACTTTCTCGGGACACTAAGGAAATTTGGCATGTCCGATATGACTGTCACCAACTTTTACAGATGCACCATAGGAGGCATTCTTTCTGGTTGTATCAGAGCTTGGTATGGTTCCTGCTTTGGCCAAGGCCGCAAGAAACACAAAAGAACCTCACATTCAATGACTCTGTCTACACTTCCTGCTGCCTTGGAAAAGCAACCAGCATAATCAAGAACTTCATGCACCCAGGACATTCTCTCTTCCACCTTCTTCCATCAGGAAAAAAATACAAAAGCCTGAAGTCAGGTAAGAACTGACTCAAGAACTGCTTCTTCCCTGCTGCCATCAGATTATTGAATAGACCTATCACATATTAAGTTGACTTTTCTCTGTACCCTAGCCATACTGTTAACTATATTCTGCATCCTCTCTTTTCCTTCTCCCCTATGTATTCTATGAATGGTAAATTTTCTCTGCAGAGCATGCAAGAAACAATGCTTTTCACCATATCCCAATACATCTGGCAATAATAGATCAAATCAAGGATTAAAAAAAACTCAAGTGTTCCTGAGGGATCTGCTAATTGAGAAGCACAGTCAATTTTTCCTTCATGGAAAGCTGGAGTTATATTACTTTGCATCTGTGTACTTACTGTAAACTCAAATGCTTAAATCCTAGAAATGGGCAGTTGTCTTACTTACCTGAGAGCCCACCCACATCCATTTTCTTCAGGTTCTTGGCTTCCAGGATGCACACAGTGAGTTTGCCAGCAGTTGGAACGTAACGCAAGGAGGTGCAAATGTCTCCAAGTTTCTCTGGCTATAGTAAAGTATCAGAGAAATTTGGATGGTTACAGAAGTGTCACAATCTTTGTACATTATAATGCAGAAAATTAGCTTACTGACGGAGCAGAGCAGCAGAAGAGGGAAATTTGATTCCATATCACAATCTAAGGATAGTTTCTATTCTGCTATTACAAAACTGATGTGATTGCAGAGGTTGTTGACTTGATTTTTTGGTAGCTGTAGCAGTAATTGGGACTTAGTATGCTATTAAAACCTTGCATTACGCTGCATTCATAAAAGGTTAACATTTTCAATGGCTTTTACAATGTAAATAGTTGAAATTCATGTCAAATCATTGGTTGTGCTGATTGCCTCTGTGGGTGAACAGACAAAATTGGCTGAAATTTGCAGATTTCCACTTTGAACTGCACGTGTTCAAATGCAGAAGTTGCCATCAGTTTTATACAACAAGCACTAGCAACTTTGGTGTCACTGTAACAGCATCTTCCAGACCATGATAATTGTTTTTCTCTAATTTTACTTCCCTTCTATAATGTGTCACCGTATGAACTTCAGAGACTGCTTTAAGACATAAAAGGTGGGACTTTATGGTCCCGCTCGTCCCGAAACTGTAAAATCCCAACCGAGGTAAACAGACCTTCCCCTCATCCGCTCCAATTCCCAGAACGGTAGAATTCTGGCGAAAACCTACCTCTTCTTTCTCAGCGCTCTCAAGATCTCGCCACTCTTCAAGTTGTTGACCAAGGTCCACTTTGGTCATTAGTACCGTGACTTGACCAATGCAGTCATGTTTGGAAAATCGGTCAAAATCATAAACTGCCATCACCAGGGTTTTCCCTCCCAACTCTTGATAAGGAACCTGCATAGAGAAATCAGATAAAGACAAAATGAAATGACATAAATCCATGGATCTCCTGATTTCTCTACACAGGCTCATCTTGCTGTTATAGCTGCAGCAAATTTCCTTGCTGGGTGGAGGAATCCAATAATTGCTGAACTATGGTTGAAGATATCAATTCTCAGGTAAATCTTAAAGTTAAAGCTTATTTATTAGTCACAAGTAAGGCTTACATTAACATTAATGAAGTTACTGTGAAATTTCCCTAGTCGCCACATTCTGGCACCTGTTCAGGTCAATGCACCTAACCAGAACATCTTTCAGACTGTGAGAGGAAACTGGAGCACCCAGGAGCACACAAACATGGGGAGAACATGCAAACTCCATACAGACAGTGACCCAAGCTAGGAATCGAACCAAGGTCCCAGGCACTATGAGGCAGCAATGCTAAACACTGTGCCACTGTGCCGCCCGTATTCAATTCAATCTTTGTTTGAATTGGAGCAGGAAACAATTTTTAAAAGCGTGTAACATTTTTATAGATATGAAATGTGCTCAGTGATTTACGGGTTATTTTCAAAACTTTTCATAATTGATAATGTATCTAACTCCGAACAACTTGCCTCTGTTTTGATTCATTAGATTAGTGAATCTCAGTGCTTAATATCTCAACAGTTTAACAGTATCGAAGTGTGTTGAGACTACAATATCAAAACAAAGTCATGAACCTTCAGCCATGGTTAGAAGCTCATAACACCTAACAAGATTTGACAAAGCAATCTATTCATTAATTGAAAATATCTTGCAACATTAAGTACAGTGGACAGTTTTCCCAACATCTCCTTGTAAATCTAGTCGTGACTTGCAACAACGTTTTCAGGTTACACAAGAAACCATGGATCTGATTAGACATTTGACAGCAGGAAAACAATTATGTTTTTGCTTCTTGACAAATAAATTTGATTGGAGCAAATGTTATCTGACGTGATGGCCTGTGGGATATCATGTAAGCTGTTTACTGACATCGGAAAGTTGACTCCGCTATTTCAAAAATATAAAATGGTATTCTGATTATGTGTGTATTATGTGGTGAATCCTATGGCCAGGTATTACTATCACAGCCCATGTAATGTAATTCCTGGGAGCTAGTTGCATGCAGTGGTCCTTCAGAAGTCTGAAAGATGAATAATTCATGAGAGCACCAGACAGAAGATACTGGAATGGATCTTCATTTTTAGTGCTACCAGTGCAGAACTTCCCCCACTGGGAGAACATATCAAGAATTTGAGTGTTTGCCTCATTAATTTTCATGGATAGAAAATCACAGCCTCACAAATGAGCTGAATTCACACTATGTGCCTCTGGTGTGTGCAGCTCTGCACAGAAATCTTAAAGGTGAAAAGTTTCTCCATGGTGTGGTGAGGTCTGAACCAGACAGCCAGGAAAAGTCTTGGTTCCTCATCTATATTGAGTCAGCCAATTTTAGTGGAGTTAATAATGTGAGTGATATGTTTTTCTTTTTCTCTCACTATTCCTGGACTGGGGAGAAGTCAAGGTTTTGCCAGGGTTATTAGCCTGCACTAACAGTTACTTTTAAATAAAATGTATTTGTGAAATGTGTTATTGGTTGTGCTAAAAGAAAAAGGGGAATATTTAGTTTCGTGGTTTTAAAGTATAAATTGCCACAAAGATAGTGTTTAGTCAATTGCGCTTTTATTTTTTTGTTACGGTGAAAGTCTTAAAAGGTGACATCTTATGTCATCCTTCCACTGGAAGTTCAGTGTTATTCCACAAATCCTGCCTGCAGGAATTGCATATGTGGGCATCAACAGCATGTGCTAGGATGTTATGACCCCTGTCTTGGACCAGCCTGTCAACACTGACTGACTGTCAAGATTCAAGACATTAGAGGAGCACAATTTTGGAAGAACTTCACAAGTGGAGGCTGTTACTCTAATATCAATGTGTTGAGATTAATTAAATTGTTCAGCACATGTTGAAAACGTGTTATGGTCTCCATAAAGTTCAATAATTTTTAAAAATAAATTTGAGCTCCCAGTGAAAGGATGACACAAGATGTCACATCTTAAGACTTTTATTGTAATAAAAGATTAAAGGCACAATTAGCTAAACACCATCTTTGTGGGACATTTATACTTTAAATCACAAAACAGAACATTCTCCTTTTAGCACACCAAAAATACATTTCACAGATATATTTTAAACTGCGCTTTAAATAGACATTCAATTCTCCTGGACTAGCACAATGTGATTATTTACTTTGAAGGGTTTATTTCTGTCCTTTTCCTTTCTCAGTCTGGGAACTTTTGATCTCTTGAGTTATCTTTCATAGTGAGGCTTTCTTCTCTGGAGATTCTTCCTAGCAGAAGCCAGGCAAATCTTCCAGTCTTGTTTTTTAACACTTCCATGAATTTGGACTTTTCAATCTAAGTGCAAACTCCCACCAACTTTGTGGTATGGTGAACCATAGCATCTTGCTACTGAGAGTTACACTCCCGCTCCCAGATACTGGTAGACTAATCTTGTCTGAGAGTTTTTAGGCATAAACCATTTTCTTCTCAAAGCCCATTTCCATAGCAACATGAATTACACGGGCTTGCATCCAGGTAGGAATGATGACTAATTATTTTTGAGATCCCAATACTCTTTTATTTTGGAAGCAAATTAACAGTTTAAAGTACAACTGATCAAAACCTCAGATTCTCAACAATCAGCGGATGAGTTTAACGTCTGTCGTGGGTAAAATGTTAGAATCCGTCATCAAGGAGGAAATAGCGAGGCATCTTGAGAGGAATTGCTTGATAGAGCAGACGCAGCACAGTTTCGTTAAGGGGAAGTCGTGCCTGACAAATTTATTGGAGTTCTATGAGGATGTGTCTAAGGCGGTGGATAGAGGAGAGCTGGTGGATGTGGTCTTTCTTGATTTTCAGAAGGCGTTTGACAAGGTACCTCACAAGAGGTTATTGCAGAAGGTAAGGGGGCATGGAGTTGGGGGTAGGGTGTTAGCGTGGATAGAGGATTGGTTGTCAAATAGGAGGCAGAGAGTGGGGGTCAACGGGTGCTATTCGGATTGGCGGTTGGTGACTAGTGGAGTGCCCCAGGGGTCGGTGCTGGGGCCTCAGCTATTTACCATTTATATAGATGATCTGGAGGAGGGAACCGAGTGTATGGTGTCGAAATTTGCTGATGACACCAAGATTGGTGGAACGGCAAATTGCGCGGAGGGTGTGGAGAGTCTGCAGAAGGATCTAGATAGGCTGGGCAAATGGGCCAGGAAATGGCAAATGGAATTTAATGTTGATAAGTGCGAGGTTGTCCACTTTGGTAGGAATAATGGTAGGAAGGACTATTACTTACATGGCGAAAAACTGCAGCAGGCGACAGTGCAGAGGGACCTCGGGGTCCTTGTGCATGAGTTGCAAAAACCCAGCCTTCAGGTGCAGCAGGTGGTCAGGAAGGCTAATGGGATGCTGGCCTTCATAGCGAGGGGGATTGAATATAAAAGTAGGGAGGTCTTGCTGCGGCTGTATAGGGCATTGGTGAGGCCGCAGCTGGAGTACTGTGCGCAGTTTTGGTCACCGTACTTACGCAAGGATATTTTGGCCTTGGAGGGAGTGCAGAGGAGGTTTACTAGGCTGATACCAGAGTTGAGGGGGTTGAGCTATGAGGAGAGGCTGAATAAACTAGGCTTGTACTCGTTAGAGTTTAGAAGAATGAGGGGAGATCTCATTGAGACATATAAGATGATGAATGGGATGGATAGGATAGGGGTGGAGAGACTCTTCCTGCTCAGAAAGGATAGTAGGACTAGGGGGCACAGCCTCAAGATAAAGGGGGGGCAGTTTAGAACGGAGTTGAGGAGGAACTTCTTCACTCAAAGGGTGGTGAATCTCTGGAATTCTCTGCCCGTTGAGGTGGTGGAGGCTGCCTCGCTAAATATTTTTAAGATACGGGTTGATGGGTTTTTGATAAGCGAGGGGATTAAGGGTTATGGGGAGAGGGCAGGAATGTGGAACTGAGCCATGACAGATCAGCCATGATCTTATTGAATGGCGGGCAGGTTCGAAGGGCTAGATGGCCTACTCCTGCTCCTATTTCTTATGTTCTTATGTAGTGTATTTGGATTTTCAAAAAGCATTTTATAAGGCGCTATGAGTTATTACATAGAGAAGGCACGTTTACAAGGAGCTTTCTCTCTGTATAATACAATTAACCAGGACAGAAAGCTAAAGGCAAGGTTAGAGCAGGGACTGAGAATTGGGCAATTTTATTACTCTAAGTTTTGTGAGTGCTAACCAGACAGTTTAATGCGGTTTATTGAAGAGATAGGATGAAGACATTTCTGGGGAATCTGTGCCATCAACATTGTCATGAACCTAGTTTGGGTGACGACCATCTGCAGGGACTGTAGATATTATATGGTGGCTGGGGTACATGACTTGGGGGCTGAATTGATTGAGTGGGAAACTAAGATCTCCTACTACTAGAGACTGAGTTGAAAGTGCAGGTGGTGCCACATATCATCTGTGAAGAATGATGTGACTTTGTGAAACATATCCTTGTTTTACTAACATGAAGTTTACTTATTTTGATGTCCCATTTGCCTGTTAATTTATACCTAACTTGCATCACTTCTGATTTAATGCTCAAGTAAAATCTACAAAAAGTGGAATCTTGTTGGTAATTTCTACATTTGGGGTCATTCAGCAATTTTGGTTATTCTGGTTTATGGTTTTACCATGGGGATTATACCAAGGCTCAAAGAGCCATCTGACCTACTTATGCTCCTAATTCCTATGTTCAACTAACAGGATTTCAATAATTTAACGCTTCTTTTGCATAGCAAGTAGTTTTCCTTTCACTTGACAGGAACATGGATCTGATGAAACTTTGAGTGATGTATTTTTAAAATTTTATTACTGTATGTAGAAATTCCTGACCTGGCAGCACATTTCACTCAATCTGTCTGAAAACTTGTTGTTTCAGCAAATGTTGTGCTGCTTTATGCAAGTTCACAATGAAAAATTCTAAGCCTATTGATGTCAGACAGAGAATGTTTTTCAACCAATGTATTTCAATAAATGCTACAGGTCTGCAAAGGCATTTACTGTGGATGAAATCACAGATCCAAATCTCTGAAGGATCTGAAGTTGAAGTCAGTATGGAGTTTGCATGTTCTCATGTGGGTTTCCTCTGGGTGCTCTGGTTTCCCCTCACAGTCCAAAGATATGCAGGTTAGGTTGAATGGCCATGCTAAAATTGCCCCTTAGTGTCCCAAGATGTATAGGTTAGGGAGATTAGCAGGATATAAATGTGGGGTTATGGAGATAGGGTGAGGATAAGATGCTCTGTTGGAGAATCAGTGTGGACTCCATGGGCCGAATAGCCTCCTTCTGCACTGTAGGGATTCTATAATTCTATGATTTATATTGAAGATCCAAGTGCAGGATCTTTTAGTTTTAATGAACGATCTACTACATGAGATGGCCAATAATCATTGCTGCAGTAGTATTTTAGTTATTTATTGTATTACTAACTCATTTCAAATGGGATTTGCAAATGTACACACTAACTAAAAAAACAGTAGTTGTGAGATACTCAGAATATCTTCTTTAAGGTGAACCTTCACTTGCATAAAGTAAAACATAATCTGAGAGAAATCCACCGCAAGTGTATGAAGTCTATAGATTGCTGCTTTTTAATCTCATACGTATCAAAAGTAAAATAATTAGCATTTATATAACATCTTTCAAGGTCTCTTGATAAACCCAAAGAACTTTGCAGCTAGAGAAGTGCTTCTGAATTGTAATCATTGTTGTAACGCAGACAAGCATGGGAACCAATTTACACATGCCAACATCCCACAAATAGTCATGAGATAATGTTAGGGATGTTAGGTGAGAGATAATTATTGGCTGGGTCAGAGAGGGCTGTGGTTGGGGGGGGGGGAGGTGTTGGGGGAGGTGTGGTGGGGGAGTTGGGGTGGTGGGGAACTCTCCTTTTCTGCCTCAATTTTTTGTGCTCACCTTAGAGGGCATGGGAGGCCTCAGTATAGCATTTCTTCCAAAAGACAATACTTTCAGTGGCACTCTCTCAGCATAAAGCTCTGTCTGATTTACATAAGAATCATTGACTCTAATATGAACTGGCTTGAAGTTGAGCATTTGGACTAAATTGCTCCCTTGACTCCATGTGTATCATTGCAGCAAGTAGAATTGGGTTACATTGGCCCGTTCTTGTACATTTCCCAAAAAGCTGACTTTAAAGAAAAGGATATGCAAATCTATCACACTGGCTGTCTTGACGTGGCTGGAGTGGTTGCATTGCGATTGGAAGGTAATAATAATACAGGAAAAAATACAACATAAATTTGTAGTCCATACTCATGATAGCAATTGTAGACATTGGTGAGCAGAAACTTGAGTAGTCTTGGCTTGAACTTCTGACCAGGCTTGGGTAGATTGCCCAACTGGGGTTGAGGGGGCTGGGGTGGGGGTGGGGGTGGAGTTGTTGACTTTTAACTCATTTGTTCCTCAGAACAAAACTTGTCTGTAGTGCCACTAATACAATAGATTAGGGTGACAATAGCACAATTGTTATCTTTCTAGACAAATAATAAGAACATAAGAACATAAGAACATAAGAAATAGGAGCAGGAGTAGGCCATCTAGCCCTTCGAGCCTGCCCCGCCATTCAATAAGATCATGGCTGATCTGTCGTGGCTCAGTTCCACTTTCCCGCCCTCTCCCCATAACCCTTAATCCCCTCTCTTATCAAGAACCCATCAACCCGCTTCTTAAAAATATTTAGCGAGGCATAGAAAGCTGGTATCAGAAAAGATGACCACGAAACTATCATTCATCTGGTTGACTAATGTCCTTTTGGGAAGTAATTCTCTCATTCGTATTCAATTTAGTTCATATGTGACTCCAGGTAAACAGCAATTTGGTTAACTTTTAACTGATTTCTGAAATGGCCTAGCAGGCCTTGTACTTAAGGAACTGGCTCAACACTGTCTTCTCAGGGACAATTAGAAAAGGGCAATAAATGCTGGCCTTACCAGCAATGTCCATATTCTATGAATTAATACATTGATGTGTTTCATTAAATGTGTTGATAAAACAATCATTGGGTAATTTGTCTTGTGACAGTTCATACTGTGCTTAATTAATACAACTATTAGTAATAGCACAGCAGCTGGGGAAAATTGTTATTATTGGGACAGAGACAAAGATTGGGGAGGGGGGGCATTCTCCCAGTCCGCCCGCCACAGGAACAGTAGCGGGCAGGGGGCTGATCACGCAAAGGATTATTGACCTCGGGCAGAATTCTCTGGTTTTGGGGCGAGCGCGGCTGGAGAATCCCGCCTTGGAATTTTCTGCACAACCCACTATATGTTTCACTGTAGCAGAGACATCTGCCACTGGCCGGTGGCAACATCTTCTGATCCTGCTGATATCAACAGGGCTTCCCTTGGATGCAATCCTCGTCACCAGGAACCCCGTGACAAGGGTGTGCTGTTGGCAAGACCAGCACTGGCGTGAATAGCCGGAAAACTCCAGCCAAAGTAACAATACTACTATCATGCTGAATAAATTAGTTGGAGATATTATCAGTAAGTCTAAATTAAAATTATAAATCTATTTTGAATTTGAAATGTGCATGATTAAGTTGTTGATTGTAATCCTAAAGGGAAGAGTTAAAAACTACAGAATTCTAACACAGTTAACCTAACATTTGCAATGTGGCATTTTGTAAAATGCACTCCATATTCACCTAGATAGCATAAGGAGCAATGTTCCCACTAGTTGTGCAGCAGTGTAAAGTTACCATGCAGATTGCTCAAAGGTTAGACCCTAAGACATAGGAGCAGAATTAGACCATTCAGCCCATCGAGTCTGCTCCACTATTCAATCGTGGTTGATATTTTTCTCATTCCCATTCTCCTGTCTTTTCCCCTTATTAGTCAAGAACCTATTTCTGTCTTAAAGACACTCAATGATGTCGCCTTCGCAGCCTTCTGTGGCAAAGAGTTCCACAGATTCACCACTCTCTGGCTGTAGAAATTCCTCCTAATCTCTGTTTTAAAGGATTGTCCCTTAAGCCTGAGGTTGTGCCCTATAGTTCTAGTTTTTCCTACTAACAAAAACATCTTTCAATGTCCATTCTATCCAGTGCTCGCAGTATCCTGTAAGTTTCAAGAAGATCCCCCGCTCATTCTCCGAAACTCCAACGAGTACAGAGCCAGAGTCCTCAACTGTTCCTCATATGACAAGCTCTCCATTCCAGAGATCATTCTTGTGAACCTCCTCTGGATCCTTTCCAAGGTCAGCATATCATTTCTTAGGTATGGGGCCCAAAACTGCTGACTCCAAATGGGGCCTGGCCAGAGCAGTATACAGCCTCAGGAATAGATCCTTGCTCTTGTATTCTAGCCCTCCAATATGAATGTTATCGCGTTTAAGATACAGCAGTTGGTAAAAAGTTCAAGTTTAATGTTATTATGCATTGAAATTAGTGGGCTGCACACTAGGAAAAACATTTGAGGGATCATTGATGCAGAGTGCTCAGTGTGGAGTTAGAGCTGATAGTAAGTAAAGCCTCTTGAATTTACTCAAATTCATGATTAAATAAATAGCCTGAAGTTACAAAATAAAATAAATGTTGTTTACTTGGATTTTGGGAAGATATTCAACAGAATTCCACAACTGATGCTTTTGGGAGAGTATAACGCCTGTGGGGTTAATTGAAAATTAGCTAACTAGAATGAAAATATTTGCAGGACAGCACAGAATCCCTTTAATGGGCATTTTCTGATGGATGTTACTGCACAGTAATAAATACTAAAGAAAAACAATGAACACTAACAACAATGCCTCCAACTGAAACAAATTGAAGTTTAAATTTACTGCTTGCCATGTTACCTTGAATGTAAAGTGTTCATTGAAGGAAGGGTTCAGGGTCTTTTTCTGAACCTTTGTCTCATACTTCTTCTTCTTGTCTGGAAGCAGGAACACTTTAACATAAGGGTCAGAAGTGCCACCCATGTCCAGTGCAGGCAGTTCAGCTGCCTGGAGAATTCCTACTGTTAGCTGCAAGAGATATGGAGAATGGTTAAAGATCTGGACCTGTGTCATGCCAACCACATTTCCTTAATGAAGAGTGGGAGCCCAGTGGAACCTACATAGGCAGTGATCCATTTGGCGTGAGCACCACTGTTTACCACACTTTCTAGCATGCCTAATCAGAAACACTGATTAACTCTTTGCCGCAGAAGGCAAGGCAATGGGCAACTGTCCAAAAGGAAGAAGCAGTTATATTTTTATCAAATAACTCAATATTCCCCCTCATAAAGCACCTGATCTTCCCTCTCACATCCACATGCTGGATTTCCTGGCTAGCTTTACTCTCAGTGACACTTGTGCCTGTTGACAATTTGAAAATTAAACATCTGCTGACCTTGCAAGCTGTTAGCAAGGGCAATGCTGGAGGGCTTTCATGGGCTCTATGCCAGTATAACCATCCAGATTGTACCTTGATTATTGGTGTACGACTGTGAAGGTCTTTAAACTATTATCCACAGAAGAATATCCACAGGCGTATGCCCATTAGCTCACACTGTCCTTGGAAAAGTCTTCTGTGTCATATTAACAGATGGGAGGGCTCTATAAAATACAAATTAAACATCACCGCACTAAGTCATACTGGGCACCATCCTAGAAATGGATAACATGCTTTTAGTTCCCCTTTTCTTGCAGAAGATCCATTAGTGAGAAGGTAATTTCCTGCTTTCCAACAATTCATCAATAATTGGAGCTTGTCCATCCTCATGCCCCTTGAAGGAGGGAAGACTTGGCTTGGAATGCCACAACAGAAGTGGCATTCCAAGTGGCACAACATTCTCAAGTCTGAACTGACTTTGGAAATCAGCAATGAGGGTCGTTAAACTGTTAGATTTAAGAAGCTACGCAGTACAGTGAACTGAAGCAGCCATTTGCTCTCCAATGAAGTGAGAATGTGGTATTGTTACATGGCTGTTCTCTGACAGTACCTTCTCTGATACAGACACATTTGAAGCGAGCACCTGCAGACAGAGTGAAAAACATGTCCAAGGCAGCAGATAACCTCATCTTGTTTTTAAAAAAAGCAAATAAGTAACCTTGCCAAAGTCATGTTCTTTGCTCTCAAGATCTGTAACATAACAATCCTTTCACAGTGCTATAAAAGACGAAAGACAGCTATTTTCATAAGGAATACTTCCAATGTTACTTACTTAAACATTTTATTCATTCCACACCCAGGTTTCAGAAACGGTGCCTTTATCATTGTCAGCAGAATGACATTTCATGCATACACATGGGCAAACTCCAGTAACATCAGTTAAAGGAGCTAGGATGCAGTGAAGCTATTGATTTCTGCACAGTATGAATCCTTAGGGAGCCTTCATGAGCCATTGTTTTCTTTTTAAAGTAATCGTAAAACAGGATCCATTGTTGCTTAGCTGAGACTACAAGCAGACCACTGGGGCTGTCTCAAAAATAAAATTATAGCGTCGAATCATTATTTAATTTGGATAAAATAAAGTTAAATTTGTTCCTGATTACATATAACAATGGTTAGCACTGCTGCCTCACAGCACCAGGGACCTGGATTCAACTCCGGCCTTGAGTGACTGTGTGGAGTCTGCATACTCTCCTTGAGGGGAATTTTCCAGTCCTGTCTGCTGTGGGAATCGTAGCAGGCAGGACACGGACCATGCAAAGATCCATTGACCTCGGGCTGGATTTTATGGTTTTGGGGCGAGTGTGGCCAGAAAATCCCACCCCCATGACTACATGATTTTCCTCTGGGTGTTCCAGTTTTCTCTCTCAGTCCAAAGATATGCGGGTTAGGCAGATTGGCCCATACAAAATTGCCCCTTTAGTTCCAGGAGGATTAGCAAGGTAAATATGTATGGTTATGGGGATAGGGTCTGAGTGGGATTGTTGTCGGTGCAGGCTTGATGGGCCGAATGGCCTCCTTCTGCACTGTAGGGATTCAATGGTTCGATATTTTATGGTTTCAAGTGGATGTCCTCAGACCCTACTTATTTCAATGGCATTGATGGAGCACATGAATGCAGTGCTCTAAGCTGCACCTTGAGATGAATCCTTCCTGAATATATTATTCCTCCAATAACAAGTGCATGCATATAGCACTCATTGAGTTGAGAGCGAATGAGTAAGAGCTCCCTATTGCCTACTTTCAGGAAGGCTAACTGAATTAAGTGCCAATCAGCCACTTACCTGTGAAGCAGTCAGCAAGACCAGACACTGATTTCAGATGGCTGCCACATGTCACCTGTCATCTGGGGTTGAATTTACCAGCCACATTATGTTATGGCCAAAAATCTTGTGAGAGGGCAAAAATAGGAAGTCATACCAATGAAATTCCCGATTCCTGGGTATCAGCTTGATCGCATCATTGATCAAACTCTTGAATAGCTGTCCAGGAGTCTTAAGTATAGAGGCATGACCGCAATGAGGGCCTCACTCATCCCAAAACCATGAAATCCCACCCAAGGTCAATGGACCTTCCTTTTGTCCACTCCTCACCTGCTCTGATTTCTGTCTTGAGCAGGACGGTAAAATTTTGGCAGAGATCTCTGAATGATGTACCCTGAGGAAGAAGGTTGCCTATTAGCTTTGCCTCTCCTCGAAGAATTAAGCAATTGTGTCCTCCTCAAACTAACTGGCTATCAAGAGTTAACCCTTAACAATGTCAACTGCCCACAATCTCAAAATCAAGAATTGAGATGATTACTCAGGGTTCATGGCTCAAAGCTTGCTTGCAGGGGGTCAAGAGGCACAGGGTTCGCTTCTGTGCTGGACCCCAATGCCTGCCAGTCATGATCCATTCTACCCCAAGGCAAACATCACTGCCCAGTTGACCCTGTCCATTAGACATGTGCAAGCATCTCACACTCCTGTCAGAACACCCAGTGTTAGAGAGCATAAGAGAAAGGGAGAACCAGATGGGAGGCTAAAGGCGAGTCTAAATGGGGAAAGGCAGATGCCCCAGGGCCAGTCCTGTTCCAGAGATGTGAAAGAACCTGAGCTTTGAGTGAGGTGTTACCACCGGATAAGGCCTGGGACTGGCTGCTTCTAGGTCTGAGAAATGAATGGGTCAGAGGAAGTAATGATGTTTTCCAGCTGCGACATCACTCTGACTCTCTCAATCTTTCATCCCTCACAGAAATCTGATCCAAATTGGTATGGAGCCAGTGAAGTTGGCCATTCTACTTATGCAGCACTGGAGGAGCACAGAACTGAGAATGGAAGACCATTTGGAATGAGACCAGGAAGCTCCATACTAGGTTCAGGGGCCAGAGGCCACACCAGCCATGCAAAGGGCATGAAGGAGAGTAGTAGACCAAGGGTAAGCAGGACTCTGCCTCACCAGGAGACTGCGAGGTATCTGTGCCACATCATTACTGACTTAGCACCATATAATGGAGGACGTTGGCTCCCTGTGGCTGCAAAAAAATCATGATTGCCCTAAATGGAATCCTTCCAGGATTCCAGAGATCACCTGTGTGGCATAGCACAGGCATCTGCCTATATGAGCATCCATGAGGTCACAGATCTGTGAGACCAAAAGGGGTCACTTGCAGGAGACACAAGTTGGGGCCAATACAGGGGTCACTGGCAGGGTCTACTCTCCTCCACTGGGGGATCTTCTGCATGTGGGAGTTGGGGATGTTCCCTTTGTACGTGCAGCGGTCCTGATCTCCAATGAGACGGGGCCTGATGTCCGTGGGATAGGTCCCGATGTCCTTGGTGGGGTGATGTCCATTAGGTGGATGGGGGTCTTAAATTTAACTATGAGATTGGGGTGTCCTTTAGAAATGGCACCCTTCTCAAAATCCCAACTTTGCCGGCTTGTTTAGGCCTTGCCTTCCAGTAGGTTGTATGATCCTCGCCAACACTCTGTGGGGAAAATTGCATCCCAAGACTTGAATGCAGATCATTTTCATTGGGATGATGGAAGTAACTCCCATTTGAAGAATGTGGAGCTGCATTAATGCTGCATGAGCACCATTCTGAGACCCTGTGCTTTTATTTGCAGCATGTCTACTAGGAAAAATAGTCTGGGTCTCCATTGTTGGTCAGTGATGAACTGAAAAGAAATCTAAAAGGCTGCAGGGAACCTGGCTCCCAGCTGGAAGAACAGACTGCATCTGTAACAGAATCAGAGAAATCTGACTGGAAATTATACATTCAGGCAGCAAAATTAATACCTTTACAGACATGTCAATCAAAACTCTCATAAGCACATTAAAATTCTCTGTAAAATGAGAACTAATGAGAAAATTGTTTTATCTTTTACTGAGGACAAAACCTTCAATGAAAACTTACCACCACCTTCTGAAGGGCAACTAGGGATTGGGCAATAAATGCTGCCCTAGCCAGTGACGCCCACAATCCGTAAATGAACAAAAAATATCTACTGAGGTCGTCAATGAGATTTTGTCATTTAATGGAATTCATCATGCTCTTAGTTGGAAACGTGAAACAATCTTTTTTCAAGCTGGAAGGTGCCCTCATCGCATCTCTAAGCCTTCAGTCTAAATTAAATTTAAACCATTAGATTGATAAAAAAAACTGCAATATTAAGAGAATGCGACTTTGAAACAACACTTGAACCTTAATTGTAATTCCAGCAGCATTGTTAAATCTCAGTCTTTCATTTTGACTGGTTCTTCCTAAAGTCTATAATTTCTGCACTCATACTGCAATTTGGTGAAAAATATACCACTCACTCACTCACTCACTCTCACTCGCTCTCTCTCTCATGCTCTCACTCTCACTCACTCACTCATTGTCATACACACTCACTTTCTCTCACACACACGCTCACTCACTCTCACATATACACACACACACTCTCACACACACTCACTCTCACACACTCAATCTCACACACTCACTCTCACAAACACTCACTCTCTCACTCATTCACTCTCTCTCTCACACTCTCACTCTCTCTCTCTTTCTCTCTTCAGTGGCTATGCAGTGATATACAGTCAGGAGGGAGTTGCTGTGGGAGTCCCAAACATTGACTCTGGACTCCATGAGGTCTCATGGCTTCAGGTTAAATATGGGCAAAAAAAACCCTCCTACTGGTTACCATGTACCATCCTCCTTCGGCTGATGAATCAGAATTCCTCTACTTGGAGGAAGTATAACCAACTTGGGGGAAGCATTGAGGGTGGCAAGGGTGTAAAATGTATTCTGGCTGTGGGATTTCAATGTCCACCACCAAGAGTGGCTTGGCAGCAGCACTACTGATACAGCTGGTCGGGTCCTAAAGATATAACTGCTAGATTGGGCCTGTAGCAGGTAGTGAAGGAACCAACAAGAAGAAACAACATATTGACCTCATCCTTACCAATCTGCCAGCTGCAGATGCATCTGTCCATGACAGTATTGGTAGCAGTGACCACAGCACTGTCTTTATGGAGACAAAGTCCCGCCTTCATACTGAGAATAATCTCCATTGTGTTGTGTGGAATTATCACCGTGCTAAATGGGAGCAATCTAGCAACTCATAACTGGACATCCACAAGGCGCTGTGGGCCACCAACAGCAGCAGAATTGTACTTCAGCACATTCTGCAACCTCATGGTATATTCCCCACCATCAAGCCAGGGGATCAACCCTGGTTCAATGGAGAGTGCAGGAGGGCATGTCAGGAGCAGCACCAGGTATACCTAAAAATGAGGCATCTCTCTCACACTCTCGCTCTCTCTCTCACACACTCCCTCTCTCTCACACACTCTCTCTCTCTCACATGCTCTCCCTCTCACACTCTCCCTCTCTCACACTCTCTCTCTCACACACACTCTCTCTCACACTCTCCCTCTCTCACACACTTTCTCACACTCTCCCTCTCTCACACTCTCCCTCTCTCACACTCTCTCTCTCACACTCTCCCTCTCTCACACTCTCCCTCTCTCACACTCTCCCTCTCTCACACTCTCCCTCTCTCACACTCTCTCTCTCTCATACTCTCTCTCTCTCATACTCTCTCTCTCACTCTCTCACACACACACTCTCTCTTTATCTCTCACTCTCTTTCAGTCACTCACCAGATGATCTGTCATGGCTACGAGTGCTAGGGTGCTTCACTGGAGATCTGCTGTCCCCTGCAGCCTATGCTTGGTCATACTACCTCATGTAGTATTATAGCTTATTGTTGTTAGAGGGTCAGCGGATAAGGAAGAATATGGTCCTCAGCTATTTTAAAGATAAAGAATAAATGTGAAAAACAAATGAACAGACAAGACAACCTTTTCTTCTTAGTGAGGTGCACAATTAGGTTTCAATAAATATCTAAATTTTATTTTTACTATTTTATCAAGTGCTTTATGCTAATCAAGTGAAGCAACTTGTTGGCTCAGTGTACTTTACTGTTGCACGCTCACTTCATCACAACGCACTCATGAATTCAAAGTAGATTTAAAATGGCAATTTAGATACCACTTTCTTCACACTTAGGTGTTTTCTAATGGTTTTTTTTCAATTTACTGTTCAGTTTTCTTCCTTTCTTTTCTTTGGGTTCACTGTGAGCTATCCTGACAAAAGGGCAGTACTGGCCCTGAGTCTTTGCTTCCTGCCAACATAAACTGCTCTGAATGAATACATTGTGCAACTTAGTTCAAGATACAATGTCAGAGTATAACTCCTAAAATGTACCAACATTTTCCGCTTCACCTCCATTAAGAGTTACACTAGCATTACACTAGCACCTTTTCATTTATCATAGATGCCAAGCCAATGCATTGATATAGCTAACCTGATCAGTCAAGTGACACTGAATGATGTATTCTATTTCACATTAACTACAGTATTATCTGTCATAACAGAGTCAGGCACATTGTGTACATTCCAAGGTGCATAGTGCTTAATGCATTTTCTATGCACATGCACACAAGTAGCAGCACATAGAGCATTTGACAAGCTGAAGCATGCAGTCTACATGGATAACATACTCTACATCGCGACCTAAGGAGCCAATTGAATGGTGAAATGATGATATAAAAATATCAGACTTGTTGTGTATTATGACATTGCATCAATGCAGGCAAGTCTTGAGGAACAACCTTTTTGTGTTAAGTTACTCTATGCATGTATTTCTCCTATATATTTACAATGCTATACATTGTGAAACTTAGATTATTGAAAGTTGAAGCTCAGAGTACATAAGAACATCAGAAATAGGAGCAGGAGTAGGTCATCTAGCCCTTCGAGCCTGCCCCGCCATTCAATAAGATCATGGCTGATCTGAAGTGGCTCAGTTCCACTTTCCCGCTTTCTTCCCATAACCCTTAATCCCCTTGCCTACCAAAAACCTATCTACCCGTGTCTTAAATACATTTAGCGAGGTAGCCTCCACCACTTCAACGGGCAGAGAATTCCAGAGATTCACCACCCTTTGAGCGAAGAAGTTCCTCCTCAACTCTGTTCTAAACTGCTCCCCCCCTTACCTTGAGGCTGTGTCTTTTAGTCCTGCTGTCCTTTCTGAGCGGGAAGAACTCTCCACCCCTACCCTATCCATCCCTTTCATCATCTTATACGTCTCAATAAGATCCCCCCTCATCCTTCTAAACTCTAACGAGTACAAGCCCAGTCTATTCAGCCTCTCTTCATAGCTTAACTCCCTCAACTCCGGTATCAGCCTAGTGAACCTCCTCTGCACTCCCTCCAAGGCCAAAATATCCTTGCGTAAGTGCGGCGACCAAAACTGCACACGGTACTTCAGCTGCGGCCTCACCAGTGCCCTGTACAGTTGCAGCAAGACCTCCCTACTTTTATATTCAATCCCCCTCGCAATGAAGGCCAGCATCCCATTTGCCTTCCTGACCACCTGCTGCACCTGAAGGCTGGGTTTTTGCGACTCATGCACAAGGACCCTCAGGTCCCTCTGCACCGTCGCATGCTGCAGCTTTTCGCCCTGTAAGTAGTAGACCTTCCTACCATTATTCCTACCAAAGTGGATAACCTCACACTTGCCAACATTGTATTCCAGTACTGCTATAACTGCATCCACTCAAAAATGGGGATTAAAAATCCACCACTCTCTGGTGTACTTGAAGCATTAGTCCAGTGGTAGGCTCCTGGGGAATGGGAAAATCAAAGTTCACAGCTTCTTTATCCCCAGTCTGGGAATCTAGCAGCAGAACCTGTATGGATGGCAGTTGGACTGACCTATTCACTGGCATATATAGCATCCATCTGAGGGTTCCAGTTTTTAAGACTTGCCCTGAATTCCTGAAAATCCAATAAATTTGCAATTTGTGATTAATGACCAGCATGCATTCTTGTGTGTGCACACCAGTGTGAGGGGAATCAATAGTACTAATATTTGCCTGAAGAAAGTTAATTTTTCAGTACACTGGAAACTAGATCAAAATGAATCAACTGGGAAGGTTATGACATTAATGGACCATTCACAGTAAAGCTTGAAAATAAACAGAAAATGCTGTAAAATCTCAGCAGGTCTGACAGCATCTATAAGGAGAGAAAAGAGCTGATGTTTCAAATCCAGATGACCCTTTGTCAAAGCTTTTTTCTCTCCTTACAGACGCTGCTGGATATGCTGAGATTATCCAGTATTTTCTGTTTTGGTTTCAGATTCCAGCATCCGCAGCAATTTACTTTTATAAAACTTTTATATGTGACTTTGACTTGGCGTCAAGTTCAAACTACGGTTGCCAACCCTCTGAGGATGACCTAAAGTCTCCAGGAATTGAAGGTTACTTGAAGGGGGACTGACATTTGAGAATAAAATTTTTCCAATTAGTTCTGGAACTGAGTGAACCGTTAATG
The DNA here is from genome assembly GCF_965287045.1 of Carcharhinus amblyrhynchos. NCBI lineage: Eukaryota > Metazoa > Chordata > Chondrichthyes > Carcharhiniformes > Carcharhinidae > Carcharhinus > Carcharhinus amblyrhynchos. The sequence goes on along the minus strand of NC_137345.1, from coordinate 33,720,350 downwards.
CTCAATTAACTACTGAACTCTCGTGTACAGGAGTAAGATGGAAATGCAATAGTTTAAAATATTCCATAGATTTTCTGAAAGAGGCACAAATGTTACTTAATGCCAATCTAACTTTTAACTTACTTTCAGTTCAATCTCCTGAACGTAATCAATTATTTAAATACTTTGATGGAACCAACAAGACACAAAGAATTTTGTAAGGATGAGATTGTGTAATATCATTTTGGCTTTCTAATGCAATGCAAATAATGCATAGAATGGGAATACAATTTAAATTGCAAACCTCAGCTCTCCTACCAAGAAGTTAAATGACACGTGTAAATTTTATCATTTACAATCAGCTGAGTGCTGCTTCCATAGAAGGCTCAAGATGGCACCCTGCCCTGGAGTTCAGTATGGAGAAAGAACCTGCAATCTATCCAAGTGCAGCAAAAGTTATTCAAATATTTTGATGATACATGGGATGGAAAGCTACTTTTTAATTTGTCTTTGACAAGGCTTTTCTGGTGTCAGACATCATGCCTCAGATTGCTGTATGATTAAGAAACATATTCTTTGTACCTGAATCATTCTGTGGAGGTCATGCTGTGTCTCAGGATGGTTAATTATAAAGATCTGAATTGCTGCCGTTTATTGCACGATCCCTGTGCAAAATGTAACCCTGAACATTTCACAGATAATTGGTGCGGCACAATTTTTTGCATCACATCTTCTTCCCTCCTTCAAACACATACTAGTAGCTTGTTCATGCTACCATTGTGGATTTAACTGATCCTAAGCATTGCCCAGTAAGGCCAATGTGCCACACTGAGTTCGCTGAGCTCAGCCAGGCCAGCAGTTGAAGCATCATACCTGAGTCAGGGTTAAGGAAAACAATCTGATACACGGCGGCATGGTGGCACAGTGGCTAGCACTGCTGCATCGCAGCGCCAGGAACCTGGGTTCAATTCCCACCTTGGGTAACTGTGTGGAGTTTGCATGATCTCCCATGTCTGTAGGGTTTCCTGTGGGTGCTCTGGTTCCTCACCCGCCTCCAAAGATGTGCAGGTTAGGTGGATTGGCTGTGCTAAGATTTAGAGTCAAGGGGATTAGCAGAATAAATATGTGGGGTTACAGAGATATGGCCTGGATGGGATTGTTGTCGGTGCAGGCTCAATGGGCCGAACAGCCTCCATCTGTACTGTAAGGATTCTATGATTCCTGTTCACTGTCCTGATTCCTGGATAATGTCCAGACATCAGAGGTTAGAAGGCGGATCAGGAGCACACTGGATTCCCGTCCAATTGTCTCATTGGAAGGGCTGATCGACTTTGAGGGCACTGCCTCATTACTATGTTCTTGGCTGAAGGTTACTTTGCTGCTGCTCACCTCTGGGAGTTGCAATGTGGAGACAAACTCAATTGCCATCAAATGTAGAGGGTGGGGCATGGGGGTTGGTGGTGATGAGAATGAGGACATATGCTGGCAAGGAGGGCCCAGAGTGATAGCAGCCCACATTAAAAGCATTCAAATGGTCAGTGGATAGGCATATGGATAACATTGGAATAGTTTAGGTTAGAGGGTCATTAGATTGGTTCCACTGGTTGGTGCAACATCGAGGGCCGAAGGGCCTGTACTGCGCTGTAATGTTCTATGTTCTATTATTCCTGTACAGCCCCAAGGAAACCTCCTGTCCTTTCAGATCCCTCAATTTTTTTTTTACATTTATCTTTTGAGCTTCTTCTGCTCTGCCACCAGGTTTTGCTGAGTAGAGAGTCCACAGCACATGCTCTGCTTGGTAGTCAGTCAAAATAGAGCGGCATGATGGCACAGTGGTTAGCACTATTGCCTCACTATTGCCAGGGACCTGGGTTCGATTCCGGCCTTGGCCGACTGTATGGAGTTTGCACGTTCTCCCCGTGTTTGCTCTGGCTGCTCCGGTTTCCTCCCACTGTCCAAAGATGTGTGGGTTAGGTGGATTGGCTATGCTAAATTGCCCCTTAGTGCCAGAGGTTAGCAATGTAAATACGTGGAGTTGCGAGGATAGGGACTGAGTGGAATAGTTGTCAGTGCAGGCTCGATGGGTGAATTGTTTCCTTCTGCGCTGTAGGGATTCTATGAGAAATACTATGAAAATGGCATAACCTTCTCAGCAACCTCACAGGACCCCAGTTCACATGGACTGATGAAGCTCCTGCCTCATTCAGGCAAATGCATTGGCCACCTGGTGAAGGGCCCCTGAAAAATGGAAGCAGACTAGGAACAAGGCAGTTACTGATGCATGTAAGATGAAAAGCATGGATAGCATGTCACTTTTTTAGCCAAAATCAAGTTCTGTATTGTTAAACATTAACACATTGTGACACTCATATTAGAGACAGGGTGAGATTTTTCAGCCGTGCTCGCCCCAAGCAGTTACTGTCCTGGCTCAGCTGGGTGTAGGAGGTTAAATATACCCCCAGGCATGGTTGGTTTGTCTCAACTGTCATATTTTCTATTGCTGACAAGGCTGAAAACACTCACTATGTAAGATCGTGCATAAAAATGCTAATTTGAGCAGATTAATGAAGAGTTGTCAAGTGCTTTGAGGTTTCCTGCAGCAAGTGTTAATGCATTTCGGTGAGAAACAGAGAAATTTGGGAAAAAAATAGTATTATGTAATTTTATCCTCTGCTGTGACTTCGCAATTTGTTTGAGTGTGATATACGACTTATGCTCTCTTTGCCATTCATTAAGATGGCATAACCAAGGGTATTATGGATGTTTAAGTGAGAAATGAAAATCTCAGGCACAGAAAGGCTTTTGTTGATTAAAATTAGTATGAATATTAGTAGTGTTGCGTTGGCATTTCCAGAGCCCTCTAGCGAGTGCTGAAATTTTCATTTTGGTTTGACCTTAATTAGGATCAGCTTCATGCAGGCTCATGGCAACAGGTGTGTAATGCACCATTGGACCCCATTTCAAAAGATTTATGTAGTGTTGCTATGGCAAGGACCATTACGAGAATCTTCCTTCTTAAATACAGAAGAACAGGTAATCTTGCAATGGCTGCCGTGGTGAGAGAGGCACATAGATGATCTTGTCTAGAAAAATTATTTTCTCATTTTAGTACTAAAACTAAAGCATTGGAATTTACGGTGGAATTTTTGGGAATCGTAGCGGGTGGGGCGCACCCATTGACCTCGGGTGGGAATTTCCAGCCTTGGTGCGAGCACTGCTGGAAAATCCCACCCTATGTCTCAATGTGAGTGTCATAGTGTGTTGATGTTTGATAATACAGAACTTAACTTTGGCTGAGAAAAGCAACATGCTATCAAAGTTTTTCATCTTATATGCATCAGGATAACTCACAAGAAATTACGAACTGTAATGGGGGGAACAACAATTTATACTGCCTGAGAAGAGAATGCTGACTGGTTGGCAATTGGACTCTGGTAGAGACATTGCCATAGACAATGCAGCATGGAACAGATAAAACAGTGTCCAATATAAGATGTGATTCTGTAATTGGATAGCACCTATTAAACAGTCCTGATTGTGCTAAGGATTACTCTGAAAATCAATTTAAGATTGTAGGAGTATTGCTCACTTACACATTCATGGATGTCACATGTATCCACATACAGAGCCCCGTTCTTTGCAGACAGAAGGAACATGTTCACATCTTGTGCCTGTTTCAACTGAACAAAGACTTACGGAACAGCTGTTCCCTAGTTCATTCCCCAAAATGTGATCAATCAGCGTCGATCTGCCTATTTGAATTTGAATAAGGTTGGGCAATTAACTGTTCCATGCAGCATTCGCCATGGCAATGCCTCTACCAATCAGAGTCCATTTGCCAACCAATCACACTCTCCTATGCAGCATAAATATTTCTCCTGTTACAGTTATAATTTCTGATGAGCAAACTGATGAGTGCAAGATGAAAAACTTTGACCAAGTGCCTCTTTTTTTCAGCAATAAATGTTGACGTTGCAACTACCTCCTTCCATTCCAAATTTCTATTGGTGTGAACTAAAGCGTGAATAGTAACTTTTGCTTGCCTAGCAGGATAGAGAGGGGAGTGTCAATGGATGTTATCTATCTGAATTTCCAAAGGCATCTGAATTTGGTAAGTTTCTGCATAAAAGATTAATTGCAGAATGGGAGTACACAAAATCAGAAGTAACAATTTAATGATTTACAGCAGGTGGACACAGAGATTAGGGATTAAACAAATATTCTCTGATTCTCTGTGAGTGGTGATCTCCAGTGATCTTACACTGGAGCCACAGGTAATCATTATGTCTATTAATTACATGGATGAAGGAGTAGAGAATTCTGACTGGAATGCTTCAGACTCACATGCCCTGCTACTGCTGCCAGTGAGAGTGGAGAATTTGGCGCTCAGCCAAATCTCCATTCATAGCAGCGGAATTTGAGAATCTGTGGGTGAGATGGGAGAATTCCTGCCTGTTTATCTTAAGTTTTTAGATGGCAATACATGATAATCCTTAATCTCTGTGTCCACCTGCTATACAATCATCGAATTGTGTCACAAAGCTACTTCTGATTTTGTGTGTTCCCATTCTGCAATTAATATCTTGTGCAGAAAATTACCAAATTCAATGGTATGGATGAGAGCTGGATGTTATAAAGGGGCTTCGATAGACATGATGGGTGGGATTTTGAGGTCTTGCTCGCTCCAAAACCATAAAATCCCACCTGAGGTCAACAGAACTTCCCCTTGCCCGCTCTGATTCCAGTGGCGGACGGGGTGGTAAACTTCCAGCCTGTAAGTGGGGAAAACTGTGACAGATGGAGTTCAATACGGGGAAGGAATGTCATAAATTTGTAACTGAGAACAGCAAGTCAGAATATTTTTCTTAATAATGAGAGGATAGGTTCTCTGGAAAGAACAAGGGACTTAAGTGTTCTTGAACTAAAAAGTAGTGCTCAGTAGTCAAAATAGTTAATGGAATGTTGGTCTTTGCATCAAAATGTGAATGATTTTTCAGTTATCCAAAGTCATGGTGAGATCCCATTCGAAATGCTTTCAGTTTTGAGCACTGAAATATCAAAAAAGTTTTATTGGCCTTGGAATGGTACAGTGCAGGTTCATCATGGTAAAGGAAGGGTTAAATTATGAGGGCAAATTTTGTACAAACTTGAATTTAGATAGCTGAGGGGTGATCTAATCAATGCATTTAAAATAATAAAGGGACCTTATAGGGTAAATAGAGAAAAACATTTTAACTGGTGAGGGAATTCAGAACAGGAAATAATGATACTTGATATCACATAGAGCAGTTAAAGCAAATACTATAGATGCATTTAAGGGAAACCTGAATAAATAAGTGAAGAAGATGTGTTGATGTTTTGATAGATTTTGATAGAGATGGAGGTAAAATTAAGAATGAAACCATTCAGGAGCAAAAATTACACAGAATTTATAGCATAGAAACAGATTATTTGTGGCAGTAACTATGGCAGTATTCATGGTTCACACAACTCTCCATCCACTCTATTTATCTCTATCATCCTGTCAACTGGCCAACCTATCTTTCTATTCTTTTCTCCCTCTTGTACTTATCTACATTTCTCTAAAATGCATATATGCTATTTGCTTTAACTAATCGATGTAGTAGCAAGTCCCGTTTTTGCACCAAGGAAAAGGAAGTGGAAATATAGAACTCTCTCTTTCAAAAGTGCCGAAAGCACCTGGATCAATTGAATTTTTAAAGGCTGAAGTTAATGGGTTTATATTAAGTAATGTCAAGGGATATGGAACAAAAGCAGATAAATAAGATCAAGCCTTGAACTAATCGGATCGGGGAACACACCTAAGGGCTGAATGGTCTGCTCCTGTTTCTGAGTTCTTAGGCATAGTAAGTTACCAAGAAATTACTTATGGGAAAAGGACAGTTAGATATCATTCAGGCCATATCTCACATCTTTCTGTTGGTTGATTTTGACCACCCAATAGTAGCAGCAGTAAGTACCATCTACAAGTTACATGGCAGCAACTCGCCAAGGCTGCTTTGGCAACACCTTCCTAACCACAACAGCTACCATCTATAAGGACAAGAGTAGCAGATGCACAGGGACACTCATGACCTGCAAGATCCTCTCTGAATCACACATCATCCTAACCTGGAACTATAACACTGCTCCTTCACTGCCAGTGGGTAAAAATCTTGCAGTTACCTCTTTAACAGCATTGTGGGATTGCCTACATCACAGAGACTGCTACGTTTCAAGCTGACAGCTCATGACCACCTTCTTGAAGAAATTACGGATGAGCCACCAATGCCCACATCCCATGAAAGTGTAAAAAAAAGCAGTGACTGAGCCAGGGAGCTGCGTCACCTGAATCACTGAGTTAGGGATTGCAAAATGATGTAGAAGTATGTAAAAAACAGGTTTCAAAATAGGATTAAGGTCTACTGAAGCAACCAATCAAGGACATGACAATAAACTGTCTGATTAAGCAATTTCTCTTCATGACTAGAAGGCAAATTACAACATATCAATGCTTCAAATATTCCACATCTTTCAGTAGAGACTCATGGGGCAGAATTTTCCCGTTCCGACCATCACAGGAATCATAGCAGGCAGAGGTGGACCATGCAAAGATCCGTTGACCTGGGGTGGAATTTTCCGGCTTTGGGGTGAGCATAGCCAGAAAATCCCGCTCGTAGATTTCAAACCCAATTGATGATCACAGTTGCTAATTTAGACAAGAATTAAAACATGGCTGTTTGAGCAATTACACCATCCATTTCTCTTCCCCTTTGAATAGAAAAAGTCTTTCCAAGCAGCTTAACTGAAATCAGAATGAATCATTATGGAATGATCCATAATGAACTGACCTCCACATGCTTTTACAACATGTTTACGCAAGTGTTTGTTTTCAGAATGCCAGTATCTCACCTGATTGTTCTGGAAGTCATAATCCAGTGAAAATTGTAGTTTTCCTAGTTTTTCTTCCTCTTTTGGTTCCTCTTCCTTGTCTTCACCTTCAGTTAAGCCAGTTTCGGCATCATCGTCATCCTGTTTGGTCTGTGGAAAGGAAGGAAAACTTTGCTGACATCTCCTTAGGTAGTCCTTTACAATTGACAAAACCTGGAGAGCAAGAGCTCCTGATCTGAAGAAAAGCATTTTATTTTTCACCCCTTAGGAGAGGCTGTCGATGCAGTAGATGATGCCTTTTGATAGCTTTTACACAGAATTGATTTCAAGGCCATTGCATTAACAATTTGCACAAATACAAAGCAGTTATGCCTCAGTTGACCGTCAAAGGGATTGCTATATTGGCTGAGGGGTGAATTAAAACCATCGCATCAGTTATGAACTGAATGCAAGAGCACTGTGTGGAATTTTAACAACACTGTGGATGATTTCAGAAGACATTGAGACTGCTATTGATTTTTGAAATATTTGAACTCAAAAAGATAGGCCACAAAAGGCAATCTACCATTTAAATGGCTGAGTGATTTTGCAGTGCAGATCTAAAGAAAGCTGATGTGATTGAATATTAATAATCAGACGTGCAGATGATAATGTGCATCAAAGGGAGCAAAGCAATACTAAGAGTCATTAAAAAAACTTGATGGTATTTTCCTACATTGCTACAGCTTCAGGTTTATAGACTACATTTGTGGGCATTTTGCAATCCAACATGCCTTATCTCATCCATCAAACGTCTTAAAATTCCAATTCTCTTATGTTGGCTACATAAGCTTTAAATTCAAAGTTGCCTCTATGGTTCCACAATCCCCATTTGACTGACTGCGCATGAATGCTCAAAAGGGATTAACTCCTTTTGTCTGATGTCCCTAAGACAGTGAGTTCCACAAGACTTTCTGCCAATTATATATAATATTTACATAAATTCATTTCATTTGAAACTATCTAGTGATTTTCTTTTATGCTTTTAAGGATGTATTGTTGCCAATGTGTTCCTTTGACCAATCAGATCCCAGAACCAATGAGTTTAGTCACATATATGACCAACTCCATGAAGAGAAATCATGTGGTACATAACTCCCCAGCAATGACAGTGTCAGCACTGGGGCTTTGCTCTCCATTCATAGAGAAGGAGGGAGGCACCAATCTCTTGTATCAGTGCACCCCTATAGTGCAGGAGGAGGCCATTTGGCCCATCAGGCATGCACAAACAACTATCCCACCAAAGCCTTATCTCCATAATCCTATGTATTTACTCTGCTTATCCCCTTAAACTAAGGGACTATTTATCATGGGCAATCCACCTAACCCATACGTTTTTGGACTGTGGGAGAACACTGGAGCACCTGGAGCATTTAGACATGGGGAGAACATATAGCCTCCACAGTCAGTCACTCGAGGCTTGAATTGAACCAGGGTTTCTGGTGCTGTGAGGCAGTGCCAACCATTGTGCCACCCATTAAAAAAAAGACATCCTATTCTCGCACCATCAGGCAAAATTCCCCACTGGGAAACTGAACTCTGGTTTCATGCATGACAGGCAGGGATAGTAACGAGGAGCTGCCTTGCTTTGCTCTCTTCAGCTGCCAGCAGATTTTTGGACTCTTTAATTATTCCTTCTGATCCAAATTTTGGCCCCAGACCTCTGACTTGCTATTTTCCAATGCAGATGCTGTGACATCTTTGATCATTGCTTCCCAGCTGACTATAGCACTATATCATCCCTGCTTGTGCCTTTTTGGCCCTGGTCTTTCTGCTCGCCACCATCAGCATCTCCAGGCTCATTACTCATGCCTCCCTTTTGAACTTCTTTATTGCTCTATCATGGCCAAAGGCCAGTTTATGCCTTTTAATACATCCATTCCTGATAGGATTAGATCAAAGATTATTGCAGCAAGTAAAAGCTCAGAGAAAGCTGACTAAGCTAATTATTGGATTGTGCAGGTTGTCTTATGAAAAAAGATTGGGCAGGCTAAGCTTGTATCCACTGGAGCTTTGAAGAATAAGAAGTGATGTGATTGCTAAAGGAGCAGCACTCCGAAAGCTCGTAATCCCAAATAAACCTGTTGGACTTTAACCTGGTGTTGTGAGACTTCTTACTATGATCTTATTGAATCATGGAGCAAGCTTAAGAGGCCAAGCGGTCTACTTAAGCTCATTATTTGTATGTTTGTATGTATATATAATAAATATATGCAGACTGTTAATAATTAAACTTTCTAGTAATTTTATTCCTTGACTCACTGAAGACTTCAGGCCATGAGCAAATGAAGACCAGAGACTGATGTCTATTTTTCAGCTAATATAGCCCACTACCCATAGTTTAAGGTGATTTAATTTAAATTAATATGACAATTTGACTATTTCTGGCCCTAAATTCCTACTGTTTTCCAGTATCTTTTACATGGTTTAATTCAAATGATTGGATAATTGAAATGGTTATAGAGCAAAAATCAAATGTAAAATATCAGGAGTAAACTACACCATAAAAACTCCATCCCCATGTCTGTTCATTATTCATTTGAGCAATGTGCCTAGGTTTGCTTGCCTGGTAATAATCATTTCTTCAAAAGCAATTTATTGTGTGAAGCGCTTTGAAATGTTTTGACCAGATAAGGTGCAATGACTCAAGCAATATTCCATTCTGCAATGACAAAATACTAAGTTGTAATAATAAGGGCTGAACAGGTGGATTGGAAGTGATATACTGTCCGTACGAGTTTCTCGAAGTATTCATTGAAAGTAAATTGCTCAGAATTAATAAATGAAATCCAATGTGGTGTTAACTGGTAATTTGTGTACCGTAATTACTGTTAGCAATAACCTTGCAATTAAATAAAATGATAATTAACTAGTAATTAACAATAACTGGTTCAGACAAAATAACTATTTATATATAAATCTATCACTATGGAGGTACTCAGACTAGGGGATGGGTGAATCATTTATTTGATTTGCTGAAGAACCATTATTGGAGTTATGGGAGTAGAGCCTGGGTGGGATTGTTTTGGTGCAGACTCGATGGGCTGAATGGCCTCCTTCTGTACTGCAGGGATTCTATAATTTGTCTATGATTCTATTTGCATCTTCCAGTGAAAGTTTTCCAATTGACTTTTTGGCCATTGAGCCTGGTATTCCAGGCCACTTCCCTTTCCGACAGTGGTGGGTGTCGACTACAGCAGCAAATTAGACCTGGATTCCTGGGTCCAGGCCTTCCAGTCACTGGATCCTTGGAGACTGGATGTATGATCCAAGTTGTGTGTGGGATCCTACAGAAATCCAAATGCACTGAGCTTCATTGCCCAGAAAGTTTGAACTTCCAACAGGCAACTTCCCTTCGCGAATGTCTCCGATTGAGCTAGTGTTTTGGAGAGTCCTACACAGACCAGTGTGAACAGTTACCCACCAAATGTTGGACAGATTTATATCTAAACTAGTTAATGAGTAACTACAGATCTGACCTCCCAATCATTCATGCTGGCTCCTGCAACACCCCTTTGACCCCCTGACTACCTCCGACCCGTTGACTACTTCCAAATCTGAGTGCTTCTCCACCATCCACATATACCCAGCCCCCACACTAAACATACTCATTTCTAACCATCTTGTGATGATTGCCACTCCTTAGATGATCTGAGGTCTGGTAATGCTGCCTCCCCACATTCCATGTTCTGCCCACAACTGCCCCACTGCCAATCCCATCGTCTCAAATTTCATCTGTGAAGAGAGAAAAGAGCTGACCTTTTGAGTCCAGGTGACCCTTTGTCAAAGCTTCTAGGGGTATTCTCTCACCGTCTTTTCTCTCCTCACAGATGAAATTTGAGACAGTGGGATTGGGAGTGGGGAGGTTGTGGGCAGAATGTGGAATGTGGGGAGGCAGCATTACCAGACCTCAGATCTTCTAAGGAGCGGCAATCATTGCAAGGGTATTTGGGTAGTTAGAAATGAGCATGTTTGGTCTGGGGGACGGGTGTATGTGGATGGTGGAAGAGCACTCAAGTTTGGAAGTCGTCAACGGGTAGATCTGCTGAGATTTTCCAGCATTTTCTCTTTTGGTTTCAGATTCCAGCATCTGCAGTAATTTGCTTTTGTCTCAAATTTCATCTTGGGCATCCACCCACCTCACCAGAAGACACCACCATAAATTTTAGCGTCTCACAGACATTCGGTGTGATCAGAGACAGAAGCAGGGCCCACCTTGAATTTGCAACCTGGCTCTCGAAATCGGATATAAATTTTTTCAGAAGATCTTTTAGCATGACCAAGAATGGGACTGGTGACCTTTCTCGAAGGGCAATCTGTGCTGAACACTTCCAGCTATTTGAATATGGTGGCACTTTAGACATGTTCTGCATGGGATTCAGAATAGGGACCCTCCCCAGATCTGGGAAAGCTCATCATATTTGCTGGAATTACTAGCTTGCGGGTTATTTAGACAGTTGTAATTCCTACTAGCTATCTTCTGAGGCTACATCGACAGATATTGACTCTCAGTTTCATAGTGATACTTGTTTCTAATTTGACTGAGAACATTTGACATATTGGCCAGAATTTTACCAACACGTCCATCCCGATTCCTGGGGCGGACTAAGCTTGGAGAATAGCATTCTCCATTGGCTTTGGCGGGATCGTACGAACCGCACGTGGACGAGGTTAGGTTTAATAAATCCTACTGCCCACACCATCACCCCAGCGCCAACCAATTCCTATATTGAAAAATAATAACTGTTCCAACTCATTGGAAAACCAGAAACAGTTCAAGCAGTTGAATTATGTCAAAGGAACACACATTGGCAATACAATGCTGTGATTAATCACTTATGTTCCGGATAAGTTATTTTGAATTGTCATTGATTTTTTTCAATTACAAATGTTTTCATGTTTCAGTACATCAGCAAAAATCTGAACATTGCGTTTGCTACTAAGAAGCCACCTTTTTCATCAAACATGCAGAGAATTTAGCCTTGCATTGTCCAGCAACAAACGTAGTTTCTAAATTGCAATAATTATTGCGAGCAATCCTAATGCTCTGTTCTCAAATCATCGCTAATTTGTTTTTTGAGGGATTACGGAAGGGAACATGTGCAGGCAAAGGGTTAAACCTTAAAACCAATACTAAACAAATTCTTGGAAGAACCTACCATCCAGTTGAAATCCAGGACAGTCAGAAAATATAGTCAGATAATACAGATCAGAAAAAAAAATAGAAAAGACAAAACAGGCAGTGAACTTTCACAAAACGCCACAGAGAGATATGACGCACACAGGATAGCTCAGGCAAAACTGTTTTCAGATACTATAGTGAGAGATTCTGTGGCTTAACACAGTGTCTGTCATTACACATAAACTTATAGGCTGCAATTCAAAATGGCATAAATAATAATATTCTTCAATGAGTCCACCTTTCTTTTATTATCATTTTGTTTCCAATTTCACTGCCTTTGCACCCTTGCTCTTATTTGTTGAGGTATTGGTGCCAAACGCTCTTTGACGTCTCACTCAAGAGCCCATCGTTCATATGGTGCCTCATTAGACAGAGACAGCACCATTACGTCCAGTGCTGCCCCCATTTTCTACCCATACATCCAACAGCAACCAGGAGCAATCACCCAGACTGATTATTCTCTGTTGTTCAGAGTTGTGAAGGCCAATTGCAGCACTCCAATCACTGCTCCAGCTTTGATGAATTACCTCAGTACAAATCAGAACTGGAACCAAGTTTAAATATCAAATAATTCCTACACAATTTATTTAATTCTCACTGACACAGAGGGCATTTTTCAACTATTAGGTATTACGGTGGCACAGTGGTTAACACGTGGGGTTATGAGAATAGGACCTGGGTGGGATTGTTGTGGGTGCAGATTCGATGGGCTAAATGCCCTCCTTCTGCACTGTAGACTTTATGAAACACATTGGGAAATACACTGAAAACATGAAATATATTTCAAATATTTTGTTATACTTGCAGTGAAGTTTATTCTCAATGCATGTTCAAATCTTACTTCTCATTAATTTAAATCGATCGATATCATTTGATTCTATTGGGCTGACTTACTCTCAAAAAAATTAATTGCATCATTCTATGTTTTAGTTAAAGGCAGCAAGGTGCTGCAGTACTTAGCACTGCTACTTCACAGTGCCTAGGAGCTAGTTTTAATTCCAGCCCTGGGTATCTGTCCATTTTGGAGTTTGCACATTCTCCCCTTGTCTGCATGGGTTTCCTCTGGGTGCTCCGGTTTCCTTCATCGACATGCAGGTTAGGCAGATTGGCCACACTAGGTTGCCCCTTAGTGTGTGTGTGTGTGTGTGTGTGTGTGTGTGCCTCTGCTAGATGTGGTGGAATGCCCCTCAATGCCCCTGGTGACTGCGACCTGTTCCAAGAATAATTAGCTACAGAAACATATGAAAGTCAGACCTATGCACTATCAGAGAGTTTGAGTGAGAGAGAGAAATACTCTAGTTATTTCAATACGGTCCTCTGCCTTTAATAGCCTTCTTTCTAGTTTGGAAAACTGATCTTTCTTGAGAGCTGATCTTGTTCATACTTTGGATCACTTTTGTTCCTTTGTTTCTGCATATGTTCTGGTGCTAATGGCTGGGATTCTCCAGCCCTGTTGTTGTGAATGGACATTTGGCTGAGGGTCAAATTTTCCATTCTTGCTAGCAGTGGTGAGGGCGGGGGGGGGGGGGGGGGCGGCGGCAGGGCAGGGGTGGGGTTAACGTCATCAGAGATGACGGCCGATATACTGCCTTTCCATTGCAATGTCCAAAACTGAGCACAACCAAACACACATTAATATTTCTATAAGCTTGTGCAGTACTATTATGTCTATAGATGAGTGATTCCACAACTTTGTATTTCCATAAAGATGTTTTTAAGAGAGGATCAGTGACAGGGCTACAGCATTGTATCTCAGCCTCTCCCCCCTAGTGAATTGATTCTCTCCTAAAAACATCAATCATGGGGTTACAGCTCACACTACAACATTCTCATTTTCTCAAAAATTATTTTGCTATATTGATGGGAAGTGATGCGTCATCTAATTATTACCAAGTGACTTCTTGAAGTCTGCACAGCAAATTACATTTCATTCATTGTATATTTATATCACACATTTACTCAACAGGGGATATTTTATATTTATCATTAATGAATTTCACTGGTATTACCAACATATTCTTCAAATTTCTTTCTACACCTCTACTCAATAAGTTGACAAATGTAGGCAGGCACAGTTGCAAGCACTGATGCTTCACATCGCCAGGGACCTGGGTTCGATTCCTGGCTTGGGTCACTGCAGAGTCTGGAAGTTCACTCCGTGTCTGCATGGGTTTCCTCCAGATGTTTCAGTTTCCTTCCACAGTCCAAAAGACGTGCTGGTTAGTTGCACTAACAATGCTCAATTCTCCCTCAGTGTACCTGAACCAGAGTGAGGTGACTAGGAGATTTTCACAATTTTGTTACTGTGTTAATGTAAGCCTATTTGTGACACTAATAAATAAACTTTAAAGTGTACAAGTGATTTTGGTTTTCAGGTCAATTATGCAGGCGCAAAAAGAAATCATAGAGTACAGAAAGAGGCCATTCGGCCCTTCAAGTCTGCAGCGACCACAATCCCGCCCAGTCCCTACCCCCATATCCCTACATATTTTACCCACTAATCCCTTTAACCTACGCATCTCAGGACACTAAGGGGCAACTTAAACATGGCCAATCAACCTAACCCGCACATCTTTGGACTGTGGGAGGAAACTGGAGCACCTGGAGGAAACCTACGCAGACATGAGGAGAATGTGCAAACTCCACACAGACAATGACCCAAGCTGAGAATCGAACCCAGGTCCTTGGAGCTGTGAAGCAGCAGTGCTAACCACTGTGCTACCGTGCCACCCCACGCCCCACAACTGCATTGACCACTTGCGAGGATTTGATGGGGGTTTGGGGGATGGGTAGGCAGTCGTCACTCAACACATCCTCCACACTGACAACTGCATTTCACGAGAGCTCTGTTTTCTTTTTTAATTTTCCCAACTCTGTCCCATGTGCATCCCAAAGGCTTTTAGCTTAATTAGAAGTCTTCCATGTGAAAACTCTTTCACAAGAGTGACAGTATGACACGGACATCAATCATCTGAAATGGCTTTCCATTTGTCAACAATGTTTCAGTGTTGTAGTGAAGTAGTAACAGTGGAATGAACAAACTCAGACTGATCTTGTACCCAATAAAAGGTCAGCGCTGCCTTAATCACCCTGCTTGGAGATAACAGGAACACTTTAAATCCAGAAAATGCTCCCTTTCCTGAGCTTGTGGACTTGGCAATATATGAAATATTTTTAACTTAAATTCAGACAAAAATTAGAATATTGTTGCAAACTATAGCTTAACTTTCCAAACACAGAATTCTACAGAACAGTTTTTAACCATTTAATCTGCAATTTATAATATCAACAAGCACAAATTGTATCAAAATCATCACTATTTCTTCATTCAGAATCTTTCTTGTATTCAACAATATACAGGGTTGTGACCAAACCTGTCGATGTAGATTGCTGGGGCTTTTTACTTAATCAAATCACAGAATGGTTATAACACAGAAGGAGGCCATTTGGTCTATCATGCCTATACTGGTTCTTTGTAAGAACAATTCACTGAATGCCACTTTTCCCCATAGATGGCAAATATTTCCCTATCAGATTGTTATTCAATTCTCTTTTGAATGCCATGATTGAATCTTCCTCTACCATAGTATCAGGCAGTACAATCCAGATCCTAACCAGTCACTGTACACATATTCCTCATGTCCCCATTGCTTTTTTGTCCAATTAACTTAATCTGTGTGCTTTGTGTTCTCTGGATTTGTGTTCCACCAATGGGAATAGCTTTATTTATTTTGTCCAGTCCCCTCAAGGTTTTGAATGCCTCCACCAAATCTTCTCTCAATCATCTCAGAGAATCCTCAAAGAAGAGTCCCTACTTCTACAATCTACTGACATAACTGAAATTTCTCAGCCCGGGAACTGATCCTATGAAGCTTTTCTCCACTTTTTTTAATTCCTTCACATCTTTCCGAATGTGTGTTGCCCAGAACTGGTGGCAATAGTCCCGTTTCGTCTAATGCAGTGTTTTACACAGGTTTATCATAAATTCCTTGCTTTTGTACTCTATGCCAAGATCCTGTATGCTTTTTGAACCATGCTCTCAACCTGGCCTACCATCTTCAACAATTTGTGCACAAATACCCCCAGGTCCCTTTGCTCCTGCATTCTCTTTAGAACTGTGCCTTTCACTTTATTCTGTCTCTCCATGTTTATTCTCCAAAAATTAATTGCCTCACATTTCCCTACATTAGATCTAATCTGCCACGTGTCTGTCAAATTCACCAACAAAGAACAAAGAACAAAACAGGCCGGCCCTTCGGCCCAACGAGCCCGCGCCACCATTTTAACATTATGAGTCCCCCCTGTCATATTCTTCTTGAAGTTTAATATTACCCCCTCACAGTTCACAATACTTCCAGCTTTCCTGTCATCTGCAAATTTTGAAATTGTGCCATGTACACCAAAGTCTAGGTCATTAATGTATTAAGGAGAGTCAAAATCCTAGCAAGCATACCTGGGGAACTCCATGATAAATTTTCCCCCAGCTAACAGGCATTTTTTTTGCTAGATTTATAGTGGTTACAAAGTGACCTTGAAGGGAGATGTTTATATTAAGTTCACTGGAGGACGTAACCTAGTTAAAAGGATATTTTGTATTGTATGGATGATGGATGTACTGCTGTATAAGGCTCTGGCCAGACCCTATTTGGAATATTGTGCGCTGTTTTGGGCCCCATGCCTAAGGAAGGATGTGCTGGCCTTGGAAGGGGTCTGGAGGAGGTTCACAAGAATGATACTAGGAATGAAGGGTTTGTCATATGTTTGAAGGGTTTGTCAACTGCTCCTCAGCAGTTGAGGAGTCTATACTCGATGGAGATTAGAAGGATGAGGGGGGATCTAATTAAAATTTACAAGATACTGAGAAGCCTAGATAGAGTGGACGTGGAGAGGATGTTTCCATTAGTGGGAGAGACTAGAACTTGAGGGCACAACCTCAGCGTGAAGGGACACTCCTTTAAAACTGAGATAAGGAGGAATTTCTTCAGCCAGAGGGTGGTAAATCTGTGGAACTCATTGCTACAGAGGGTTGTGGAGGCCAGATCATTGATTGCCTTTAAGACAGAGATAGATACGTTCTTCATCAATAAGGAGATCAGAGGTTACGAGAAGAAGGCAGGAGAATGGGGGTGAGAATCATATCAGCCATGATTGAAAGGTGGAGCAGACCTAATTCTGCTCCTATATCTTATGGTTTTATGCCGAGCACTCCAGTTCTTGTGAAGCTGCCAAAGTCAAATGTGAAGAAAACAAATCAGGTTCACATAGAGAGACTGTTAGGATGGACTGCTTTTGATTTACTCTTGGGATGTATTAAAGGAGTCTGACTACCAACATGTTAGTTACAAGTATAACTGGCATTTGTATACAGCCTTTAATGTTGTAAAATAGCCTATGTCGGTGGGGAATGTTAGTTTCCTGTAATGGATTGGATTTCATGGTGAACAGTGATAGAACTACTCTGACAGCAAGCACAAAGCTAGCACAGGTTTGAACCAATCAGAGTGGGCAGACAATATGACCGGCCAAATCTGTCAAAGGAAGGATTATTTATTTATTCATTAGTGTCACAAGTAGGTTTTCATTACACTGCAATGAAGTTACTGTGAAAACCCCCTAGTTGCCACACTCCAATGCCTGTTCAGGTACACCGATTGAGAATTTAGCACGGCCAATGCATCTAACCAGCACATCTTTCGGACTGTTGGAGGAAACTGGAGCACCCAGAGGAAACACATGCAGACATGAGGAGAGCATGCAGATTTCACAGTGACTCAAGCTGGAAATCGAACCCAGGTCCCTGACTGTGTGAGTGCTAACCACTATGCCACCCCAAGTTAGGGGTCAGCATGATTTCACTGTATGTTGACAGCTATGGCTGCAGCAACCACAGGAATGGAGAGGGAATTTAAGAATACTGTTCCCTGGATTTTGGATTTTTACCTGGAGATCCTGCGGTGGGATTAAGTGAAACAGATTATGTTTGCCAAAGATGTGAGGAAGAGGACAGCCTCTCTAACCTTGTAAATGTGAATGGAGGTGGCCAGGGAAGCAGGTATGTCTTCCCTTGAATCTGGATTCAGTGTCCCTAGAGGTTCAAGAACCTGGTGTAGGCAGGAAAGGTGAGGAACATTACACTTCAGATGCTGCGCCCCACAGACTGAAATTTCCTCATTCCCTCAGACAAACATAATCTGCAGGTCGGTACCTTCCACTGACCCCAGGCACCTCCTCACATTCCTATCCTAATAGACAACATTTATCTTGTCAGCCATTGGTAATGTGTACTCCACTGTGAATGAAACCTTGTTCCAGGAGACTGCAAATGCCAGCAGTAAGCTGCTGTGCCAGCCTGAGTCTCCTGGGGCACTGTGCCCAGATGTGTTGGGAGAGCTGAGCCGTTATCTGTGTAGACAGACCCTGTATTTCCAGCTGGATTTCTATGCCCATCACTTCTGCCCTTTGGTGTAGCACGTGTCTGAGGAAAAGGCTGATACTGATGTTGCTCCGGCTGGCTGTTGGTGTTGTGTGATGTTGCAACTTTTGTTTATCATCAGAAGCCCAACGTAGAGCAATGTAAACTGTTCCCATGCTGTGGTTAAGGCTGGCAGCGTGGGAGATGCAGATCATGTTGCGTGAAATCCAAGGCAGGTGAACCAACTTGCAAGAAGCTGGAAGCCACTTCACTTGTGTGAAAGCACATTCCCAGAAGAACAACATCCTCTCACCTCAGCATGGTTTCCCAGCTAATCAGCTTCAACAGCCAGCTGGAGCAGCATCAGTACCAGCACCAGTTGTCTTCTCCTCAAACACATGCAGCTGTGAAGAGCAGAGGCGATGGGCGTAGAAATCCAAATGGAAGGAGGTGAGTCGCATGAGTCACAAAAACCCAGCTTGCAGGTGCAGCAGGTGGTCAGGAAGGCGAATGGGATGCTGGCCTTCATCGTGAGGGGGATTGAATATAAAAGTAGGGAGGTCTTGCTGCGGCTGTATAGGGCATTGGTGAGGCCACAGCTGGAGTACTGTGTGCAGTTTTGGGCGCCGTACTTACGCAAGGATATTTTGGCCTTGGAGGGAGTGCAGAGGAGGTTTACTAGGCTGATGCCGGAGTTGAGGGGGTTGAGCTATGAGGGGAGGCTGAATAAATTAGGCTTGTACTCGTTGGAGTTTAGAAGAATGAGGGGAGATCTCATTGAGACGTATAAGATGATGAATGGGATGGATAGGATAGAGGTGGAGAGACTCTTCCCGCTCAGAAAGGATAGTAGGACTAGGGGGCACAGCCTCAAGATAAAGGGGGGGCAGTTTAGAACGGAGTTGAGGAGGAACTTCTTCACTCAAAGGGTGGTGAATCTCTGGAATTCTCTGCCCGTTGAGATGGTGGAGGCTGCCTCGCTAAATATTTTTAAGACGCGGGTTGATGGGTTTTTGATAAGAGAGGGGATTAAGGGTTATGGGGAGAGGGCGGGAATGTGGAACTGAGCCAAGACAGATCAGCCATGATCTTATTGAATGGCGGGCAGGCTTGAAGGGCTAGTTGGCCTACTCCTGCTCCTATTTCTTATGTTCTTATGTTCTTATGAGACCCCAACACACGTCTACACAGGGAGTGGGTCAGCACTCTCGACATGTCTGAGCACCACCTTCCAAACTCATGACCATTTTTCCATCTAGAAAGACAAGGGCAGCAGATACATGGGCACACCACCACCTGCAAGTTCCCTTCCAAGGCAGTCACTATCCTAACTCAGAAATATGTCGCCGATCCTTTGCAGTTGCTAGATAAATATCCTGGAATTCCCCTCCCTAATGGCATTCTGTGTTAACACACAGCAAGTGGACTGCAGTAATTCACGAAGGCAGCTCACCACCACCTTCTCAAGGGCAACTGGGAAAGGGTAATAAATGCTGGCCAGCCTGAGACACCCATGTCCCATGACTGATTAAAAAAAATACAGAAGCACTCCAAACCCTGCCAAAATACTGGATTAAACTCACAGATAATAAATAGCCTCTTTGAATATTTTAAGTATTTGCCTGATATCCCATCAGCTGTTCCCTGCTCACTCGCAAACCTACCAGGTTAAAACCAAAGCTGGTATGATCATATCACATTCCTGACCTGGTGTCACCTTTCGAAGCTTTGATTCCCCCTCACCCAAATCCAAACAAACTCCCCTTGGGTATATAAATTCTAGCTGCCGTGTCCAGACCAGAATCACGATCTTTTGGAGTGCTGCTCCTTCAGGTGAGGGAGTGAAAGAGCAGCGCTCTGAAAGCTCGTGATTTAAAATAAACCTGTTAGACTTTAACTTGGTGTTGTGAGATTTTTTAACTCCGCCCACTCCAGTCCAACGCTGGCATCTCCACATCATTGTTCAGACTAGGGACCATAAAATAAACTTAAGAATATCATAGAGTCTTAGCGTCATAGAGGTTTACAGCATGGAAACAGGCCCTTCAGCCCAACTTGTCCATGCCGCCCTTTTTTTAAACCCCTAAGCTAATCCCAATTGCCTGCATTTGGCCCATATCCCTCTATACCCATTGTACCCATGTAACTATCTAAATGCTTTTTAAAAGACAAAATTTTACCCACTTCTGGCAACTTGTTCCAGACAGTCACCACCCCCTGTGTGAAAAAATTACCCCTCTGGACACTTTTGTATTTGTCCCCTTTCACCTTAAACCTATGCCCTCTAGTTTTAGACTCCCCTACCTTTG
This sequence comes from Carcharhinus amblyrhynchos, assembly GCF_965287045.1. NCBI lineage: Eukaryota > Metazoa > Chordata > Chondrichthyes > Carcharhiniformes > Carcharhinidae > Carcharhinus > Carcharhinus amblyrhynchos. The sequence continues at coordinate 33,699,538 of NC_137345.1, read as the reverse complement.
GGAAAAGGTATTGACTATCTAGCTGATCTGTGCCCTTCATTATTTTATAGACCTCTATAAGATCACCCCTCAACTGCTTACGCTCCAGAGAAAGAAGTTCCACTCTATCCAGCCTCTCCTTATAACTCAACCCATCAAGTCCTGGTAGCACCCTAGTAAATCTTTTCTGCACTCTTTCAAGTTTAATCATATCCTTGCGATAATCGGATGACCAGAATTGTACACAGTATTCCAAGTGTAGCCTTACCAATGTCTTGTACAACTTCAACAAGATGTCCCAAGTTCTTTATTCAGTGTTCTGACCAATGGAACCAAGCATGCCGAATGCCTTTTTCACCACTCTGTCCACCCAAGATTCCACTTTCAAGGAGCTATGAACATGTACCCCTAGATCTCTTTGTTCTGTAACTGTCCCCAACACCCTACCATTAACTGAGTAAGTCCTGCCCTGGTGCAATCTACCAAAACGCATCACCTCGCATTTGTCTAAATTAAACTCCATCTGCCCTTTGTCAGCTCACTGGCTCAATTGATCAAGATCCTGTTGCAATTGGAGATAACTTTCTTCACTGTTCACAACGTCACCAATCTTAGTGACATCTGCAAACTTACTAACCATGCCTCCCACATTCTTATCCAAATCATTCATTATATATGACAAATAACAGTGGGCTCAGTACTGATCCCTGAGGTACACTGCTGGTCACTGGCCTCCAGTTTGAGAAACAACTCTCTCCAATTTTGCCCATTTAGATACCTCACCCTGGATCCCGTGAGATTTAACCTTATACACAACCTACCATGCGGTACCTTCTCAAAGGCCTTGCTAAAGAAATGTGAAAAAGAGATTTCAGGGGAACCAGATGAGATTAAGAAAGATAATTAAAAGCGACAGATACCGTGAACAAAACATAATTTAACTTGTTTTTAAATCTTTACCATTAGTCAAATTCTGAAGGAACATGACTCCACACTTTTATACTATTACGTTTTCAGAGCTATAAATTGATTAGCAGTAATTATCACTCAACATGGCTTTTAAAAGTTCACTTACTCCTTGATGCACCAGTCAAGACTTTTACTGAGGTCTTAATTGGGAATTACTAGGGCAAGTACAGTAAGTTCATGCTATTAATGATTTCGGTACTGAACCTATTAGTAAGGCCATTTACACCCTGTGGGGAAGCAGGGTATCTCTAAAAACAACTTTTGTATTTCCACATTTATCTGCACATGTGTGGATACAGAGGTTGCTGTCAGATTTATTTTTAGTAGCCTTGAGCACTGTTAGCTTCACTGCTATTTCAAATGCATGTTCCATCACATCTCTCCTTGACATTCAATGGCATCACCCTTACTGAATCCCTTACTATCAACATCCATGGGGTTACTAGTGACTGGACATTTGACTGGATCATTGATATTGATACAAGAACAAATCAGAGGTTGGGAATTCTGTAATAGCAAACATCCTGACACTCATAGTCCACCATTGATTTTAAAAACACAAGTCAGGAGCAATGGAATACTTCGCACTTTCCTGGACGGGTGCAGTTCAAACAACACTCGGGCGGCATGGTAGCACAGTGGTTAGCACTGCTGCTTCGCAACTCTAGGGACCTGAGTTTGATTCCCGGTTTGGGTCACTGTCTGTGTGGAGTTTGCACATTCTCCTTGTGTCTGCATGGGTTTCCTCCGGGTGCTCCGGTTTCTTCCCACAGTCCAAAGATGATTGGTTAAGTTGATTGGCTGTGCTAAAATTTCCCTTTAGTGTCCCAAGATGCATTGGTTAGATGGATTAGCGGGTAAATATGTAGGGATATGGGGGTATGGCCTGGGTGGGATTGTGGTCGGTGCAGACTCGATGGACCAAATGGCCTCTTTCTGCATTGTGGGGTTTTTATGGCTCTATGAACACTCAAGAAACTTGACACCATCCAATAAAAAGCAATCTGCTTGATCGGCATCCCATCCAATTCCTTAAGCATTCACTGTCTCCACCTTGCTACATGCAGTAACAGCAATCTGTGCCACACACAAAAAACGCTGCAAAAATTCACAAAGCCTCCTTCGACAGTACCTTCCACACGCGTGACCTTTATCACCCAGAGGAACAAGAGCAGCAGATGTATGGGAACACCATCACATCCACATTCCCCTCCAAGCCACACACCATCCTGACTTGACATCATGGCCAGTATTTTATGACCTTGCTCAGGTGAGGCTCGTAAAATCCCACCTGAGGCCAATGGAGAATTCCATTCGATGAGCCATGCCCTGCCTGTTTCTGGGGCAGGTATGGTGGTAAGATTCCGGTCCATATCACTGTTACTTCACTGTTACTGGTTCCAGAATACCCTTCCTAACATCACCTGGAAGGTAGCTGACCAAAACCTTCTCAAGGGCAATGAGAGATGGGTAATAAAAGCTGGCCCAGCCAGTAATGCCCACATCCAATTGGTTGCATTTTGTTTAGCTGAAGCAGGCACAATGTATTGGAATTTACATAATACACAGGGCTGTGTCCTTTGCAGACAGAAAGAACATGTACACACATTGTTCATGTTTTAGCTAAACAAAATAAGTAACAGCCATTCACTGGTTCATTTCTCAGGCCTTGATGAATCAGAATCAAGCTGCCTGATTTAAATTTCAAATAGTGCTTTACAGTTAACCTTCAACTAGTACATTCTCTGTGGTAACACTTCAACCAATCAGTGTCCACATTTCAACCAATCAGCTCTTTCTTCTCATACAATATAAATTTGTTGATTTCCCTTGTATTATATTCTTATGAATATCCTAATGCATGCAAGATTTCAATAAAAACGTCTCTTCATAGAAACCTTACAGTACAGAAAGAGGCCATTCGGCCCATTGAGTCTGCATTGACCACAATCCCACCTAGGCCTTACCTCCTTATCCCTACATATTTTACCCACTAATCCCTCTAACCTATGCATCTCAGGACACTAAGGGGCAATTTTAGCATGGCCAATCAACCTAACCCACACATCTTTGGACTGTGGGAGGAAACCAGAGCACCAGGAGGAAACCCACGCAGACATGAGGAGAGTGTGCAAACTCCACACAGAGAGTGACCCAAGCCGGGGATCAAACCCAGGTCCCTGGAGCTGTGAAGCAGCAGTACTAACCACTGTGCTACCGTGCTGCCTCTTTTTTCAACAATGTTCACATTCTGTACTACCAAATGTCTAGAAAATACATTGTTCCTCAGACATTTCTGACTCTAAACGAGTTCCTCAAACTCAAAAGTATAAACGTGTCAAACTTTACTGGCATAGTTCCTGCCTGGCGAGTAATTCCATCGATCACAATTGTGTTGCATGATTCAAGGTGAGGAAATGTTCTAAACAAAGACCAAAGCTTTGATCTGACCTGGAGCAGCTTCGATTTCTGAGGTTCTATTTCCCTACATGACAAGCTGAAAGGTAGACAGGGAAGTAAATTTTTTCATATTTGTATTTGATTTGCAGCCTTTAGACAGATCTGTTAAGAAAAGATATATTACTGTTGTAAAAATGTTGACAAGGAAGTCTTCTATTGAAGATTACGCATGTGCTCATTAAGCCAATTTGATGCACATCTGGGTCCGTCATATCTTTGGGAAGTCAAAACACACATACAATCAGTTATAAGGAAGCACAAAAATAATTCAAAAAAGGTGTGAACAACACCAAGAAACGACCTTACTAAATAGCATAGACAATGCACTTTTGTGTATCAAACCTCTTGGGTTGAGGGAAGGGTTGAGAGAGAGATTGCTTTTACCCCCTTAATATTGTAGAGATAGTAGGGTAGAAATTTGTCACGGGTGATAGCATGAAAAAGACTGCATCAACTTCCTGCTACCCGTACTGGTTGATATCAAATTCAACTGAAGCGAATTAAATCGAATGGATGGAGTGCATGATGGACAACCTGCAATAATGCCTAAGATAAGTTTCTACTGTGATGTATTCTGCTGGTTGCTAGCTTATTACTCAGGACTTCTCTTTGTTTTGAATATGTTTTTGATATTTGTCACTATACATTTTAAAGCAGCATCAAAGGTTCAATTCAAAGCGAATACATGGTGGTTGCCTGGAGTACTTTAAAGTAAATTGGTGTACCAGATTGTAGCTTTGCACTGAACTGCCTTAATAAACAGAGGGATGCTTGTCAGCGATGACACTAATTGACACATCATCATTTATATGTAAAACAATATTCAGCGCAAATCAGATTTTGAATCGTGACTTTTTCCTCCTCTTTAATTGAGGCAGCAACCGGCAGGCAAAAGCTAAGATATTTGGTATTCACATTTGCAAAGTCAATAAATATTCAATGGTCAATCGGAATTTGCCAGTTATTAAATAGTGCTGTTAAGGGAATTATCAGCTTAAAAACAACCATCTTCTTCAGCTTCAAATAACCTACAAGTGAAAGGGTTCAAAGAACAAACACGCTACATTTTGCAGTTGCTTTTCTGCACTCACAGTACATCTTATATGTTCTTGGAAGTAATGAAGTACATAAAACAAAGAAAAATTGTACAAGTTACAGCCATTTGTCCTTTATGAAAATCATATTACAAAATTTCATTAAAACAAGGCAATCTTTATCAATCAAAGAACAGATGGGCCAAAGTGTTTGTGAGTCATAACCATGAATAATTGTGCAGCTTCTGGAACACATTCATTTGGCATGGCTATTCTGATTTAGTTATTGTTCCTGCAGTGCGATTTAGCGATTCCCGCGTGACATGAAATCAATGTCCTACCTCTTCAGCCGAAGATCAAGGTAATGCATTTTCCTCTTGTTACAGAGGAACACGAGGCAGCCAGAATGTTACAAACCAATTCGATATGATGGGAACTCACAAGAAACACATAATCATCTGGTTCCTCAGAGATTGCTGACTATCCTTGTTCATAATGAAAACAATCATTTTCCAGTTTTTTCTAATTATTCAGAAATTTAGCAGTGGTGGAATACGAGAGTTTAGAATCCATTTGTGTGTAGATTATGTGATTCCAGTGTGTTTAAAACCCACCATTGCTGCTCATCATCCTTTCAGCCACTCAGCCTGTACTGCTCTGAAGGGTTGAGAAATTAGAACCAATTGGTGCTTTAACTACTTAACATCCAAAGATGTGCGGGTTAGGTTGATTACATAAGAACATAAGAACATCAGAAATAGGAGCAGGAGTAGGCCATCTAGCCCTTCAAGCCTGCCCCGCCATTCAATAAGATCATGGCTGATCTGTCGTGTCTCAGTTCCACCTTCCCGCCCTCTCCCCATAACCCTTAATCCCCTTGCCTATCAAAAACCTATCAACCCGCGTCTTAAATATATTTAGTGAGGCAGCCTCTACCACTTCAACGGGCAGAGAATTCCAGAGATTCACCACCCTTTGAGTGAAGAAGTTCCTCCTCAACTCCGTTCTAAACCACCCCCCCTTAATCTTGAGGCTGTGCCCTCTAGTCCTACTGTCCTTTCTGAGCGGGAAGAGCCTCTCCACCTCAGCCATGCTACAATTGCCCCTTAGTGTCCTGAGATGCGTAGGTTAGAGGGATTAGTGGGTAAATGTGTAGGGATATGGGGGTAGGGCCTGGGTGGGATTGTGGTCAGTGCAGCCTCGATGCCAGATGCCCCCTTTCTGTCTCTATGATTCTATTTCTATTATCCTACTGTGTTCATCATTTAGCTTCTGAATTGCACGCTAAATTATGACTGGACAGAATTAGTCATTACTGACACGGAATCGACAGGATTTCCCTGAATGAACAAAGGTGAACTTAAGCAGGGAGTTTACACCCAACTGTTAGTATAGCATTTTTTTAAGTCAATGACTTACAATATGCCATTACTGCAGAATGATTTTAATTTGCATGTACTATAGATTGGTAACATCAGGTGCAATCAAAATTTGACTTACATTTTCTCTTCATTACGTTACCTGATTTCCACCAGAGTTTTTAACATCTTTCATGTTAATGTCGTTCTTTTTACCCTTTCCCTTCTCCTTCTTGTTTTTCTTCTTTTTACAGCAGCATTTCTTGCAGATGCAGAGGCAGCAGGTGAGAAGCAGCAGGCCACTGACAATAGCGATGGCAATCAAAGCCCAAGGTGGCACTAGCAAAAGAGTTTGAAAAATTGGTACGCTGATGTTAATCACAGACTTAGAACATGTAGCTTCCTGGCAGCATGCTGAAGAGAAACAACTTTAATTTTTGACAGAGGTATTACCTCCTGCTCCTATCTCCTCCTCCTCCTATCTTCTGTATTTCTATAGGATTAGGCTAGTGAGTTGGATGATCAGCCATGATCATAATAAATGGCGGAGCAGGCTCAAAGTGTCAAATGGCCTCCTCCTGCTCCTATCTTCTATGTTTCTATGTTGTTCACGATAGCTAATATTTCAACCTAGAGATTGGCCACTCAGCCAGTGGCACAGGGCTTAGCATTACTGCCTCACTGCGCCAGGGGCCTGGGTTCAATTCCTGGCCTGGGTCACTGTCTGTCTGCATATCCTCTCCGTGTCTGTGTAGGTTTCCCCTGGGTGTTCCGGTTTCCTCCCACAGTCCGAAAGATGTGCTCGTTAGGTGGGTAGTCCATGCTAAATTCTCCCCAGACAGGCACCATTGGAGTGTGGTGTCTAGGGGATTTTCACAGTAACTTCATTGCAGTGTTAATGTAAACCTACTTATGACACTAATAAATAAATTTAAACTTGTAAACCCAAAGTGCCAAAGAAAACTCCTTGCCAAAAGCTATAAACATGAGGATGACTCAAAGTGGCTTTTTTACATCATCAGGAAATGACTGAAATGTTAGGGATGCTCGTCACACCCCAAGGATCACTAGTCATGGAAATCGATTGGCAGGAATTCCACCACTGGCATAATCATGAATAGGAGCATTGGGGACACGGTTAGGAATGTGGGTGACTGGCTGCTGCCCCAAATTCTAATGTGGAGCAAGAGAAGGATTCTTGCTCTTATACACTTCATGTCAGGTTAGTAAATATCTTTTAACAATGTTTTTGGAGTTAGTCCCTTTAGAACCATTGACTTAGCTGCTCTGCATGTGACAACACTGAGTAGTACACAGGTATAAGCTGCTGCCAGATACCAATCAATTTTGAGAAGCTACTTGAAATCAGGATTTCGCTGTTGCCTATGCAAGCTGAAGCATGAAGTGTTCATAACTAATATGTCTGGTATGGGATGAGCAGAGACACACTATACTGGTGCCTTCAGCCCCCATTTGAGCCAGAAAAGGATGGGTGCTAGTTGATTTATAATTTAATTCAAATAGAGTTAAGTTAGCCCTACAGAATCAATTAAAACCAGTGGGCTTTCTGCATTCTCATTCTGATTAAACTGCTGGTAAATTACATGATAATATCCTAAACAAATTGAAACTTGATTTTTCAAGATGCATTTCCCTTTAACTTTTGTCTTGTTCAGATTACCATCTTTCTTTCCCTTCTTTTGTGAAACTCTGGAAAGCCTCTGAATTGCCAGCAGATGTGGAGCTCCAGGAAAGGATCAGAAGCCTGGGATACATACTTGACCAAATATGGATTTTCAGACTCTCTGACCAGAAAGAGCTTGAAATAAGACACTCTCATTTTAGCAACTGAAGACAAATGGAGTCAAGTGAATTAGAACAAAAACAGTAACTACACGACAGAGAGAAAAGCTTCATTTTTTAAAAATAAATTTGTGGGACATTGATGTCGCTGGCTGGCCAGCATTTATTGCCCATCCCTCTAGGCCAGTTGAGAATTAATCACATTACGGTGGCTCAGGAGTCACAGGTAGGCCCCTCCGGGTAAGGACGGCAGATTTCCTTCCCTAAAGGACATTAATGAACCAGATGGGTTTTTCTGAACATTGACAGTGGTTTCATGGTCATCAGTAGATTCTTAATTCCAGATATTTTTTATTGAATTCAAATTCCACCATCTGCTATGGCAGGATTTAAACCCAGATCCCCAGAACATTAGCTAAGTTTCTGGATTAACAGTCTAGTGATAATACCACTAGGTCATCACCTCCCATGATGTTCAAATCTCATGATTTGAGAAAAAAAACATACTTACACGGAATTTTCTGCAGTTCATTCATAAATTTCTCTTTCAGCTTCTCAAAGGCATCATTTTTCCCTTCTCCAGGGCCCCCGGCTTCTGTTGAGTTGTCTCCTATGTCAACAGGTATCATAGTGGTTGTGGCGATGGGTGCCACCAAAGCCTGGGGATGGGTTGCCCTTAGTTTCATCTTGAAAAGAACTAGCGGGAGAAAGAAAAACAAATGCAATTTGTCAGCATTCAATCAAATATACTTTTGAGTCACGAGCTCTTAAAACTAATATAATTCCTTCTGATGACTTCTTTCTCAAAGTTTGTGAATAATGCATTGACACTGTGTTAGACTCAGTTATTATTTAAAACAAGAAAGAAGGATAAATGCTGATGCAAGTAGCAATTGATGAATTCTACCGGAATGAAGTCTTATTAATCAATGAAGCAGAGAAGTTGTATACAGTGGAAAGTGCACCAATATTGTTCCACACACCATAAAGCAACTGCATCTATCATAACTGATGCGATTTCATTTGTAAATCTGAAAGCAAAAATATTTTTCAAATTAAGATAATAAACCAACCAAGGTTCCTTACACTATCTTCTATGTTAGCTATAAATTATTAAATTGTGCACAGTCAGTGTGCAATGTATTCCCACAATGATTTCTTCTTATATCCTTCCATCCTCTGTCAGCCAGCAGTTCATCTCCTTTTATCTTCTGCCAACAGGAAGGATGGCTGCGCAACTTTTCTTCATTTATTCTGATTCTTGGGCCATCTTATGCTTCAGCGAAGGTAAGAATAACTTGAAGCAAAATGACAGCATGGGTGGCTTTTAGATCTTTTACCTCCTGAATCAGGGTTTGATGAGTTAGAATGCCAACTGACATGCTGCCTTGAACTCAGAAGTGTGGAGAACATGGGAAACTATAACTATAAAGTTATGAATTCTTCAAAAGCTCCAATCTGATCCAATTAGTGGAAATTTGTGATATTTCAGCATTATCAGTTAAAAAAATAAAATAACTTTATCCCAGGAGGCTGAAATTTGCTATACTTTTCACTTTGAGGAGGAAATTGGTACATATCCAATTGAAGTGTCCAATGGAAGATGAGGAAACTTCAGAATCAACTTGCGAGAATTCATAAACTCTGTCTAGAAAACACTTGGTATCTGGGGGGGCCTCATTTAACATAAAAATCTGGAATATCAATCCAAAGAGGACACGGCGATAATTATGAGGGATTTCAATCTACATATTGATTGGTCGACCCATGTTGGACGCGGTGGGCTTGAGGAAGAGTTCTTGGAATGCTGCCGGGATAGTTTCCTTGAACAGTGTGTGCTGGAGCTGACGAGGGAGCGAGCTATCTTAGATCTGGTGTTATGTAATGAGGCAGGTAGAATTAGGGACCTTGTTGTGAGGGATCCTCTTGGGAAGAGTGATCATTGTATGGTTGAGTTTTTGATGCAGATGGAGGATGAGAAAGTAGGATCCCGGACCTGTGTCCTCTGTTTGAACAGAAGGGAGTACGATAGGATGAGAGAGGAATTGGCAAATGTAGATTGGGGGCGCAGATTGGTCGGTAGGACTGCTGAGGAACAGTGGAGGATCTTTAAGGAGATCTTTCTTGGTGCTCAGCAGAAATTTATTCCGATGGTAAAGAAGGATCGTAGGAGAAGGGATAATCAGCCGTGGTTAACAAAGGAAATAAAGGAGAGTATTAAATTAAAAGCTGATGTGTTTAGAGTGGCTAAAAGTAGTGGGCGAGTAGAGGATTGGGAGAGGTTTAAATATCAAAAAAGAATGACGAAGAAGTTGATAAAGAAAGGAAGGATAGACTATGAAGCTAAACTAGCGCTGAATATAAAAAAGGATAGTAAGAGTTTTTATAAATGTATAAAGAGGAGGAGGCTGGCTAGGGTGAATGTTGGACCCTTAGAGGATGAGATGGGGGATTTAGTGGTGGGAGATGAGGAAATGGCTGAGACCTTAAATAAGTTTTTTGCTTCGGCCTTCACGAAGGAGGACGTGAATAGTTTGCCAGGTATTAAAGATAGAAGGATGGTAGGAGTTGAGGGCCTGAATGCGATCACTGTCACTAGAGAGGTAGTGCTTGATAGACTAGCGGGACTGATGGTGGACAAGTCCCCAGGACTGGATGGAATGCATCCTAGGGTTCTGAAGGAAATGGCAGAGGTGATAGTGGATGCCTTAGTGATTATTTTCCAAACCTCGCTGGATTCCGGGGAAGTGCTGGAAGATTGGAAAACGGCTAATGTTACGCCGCTGTTTAAAAAGGGTAGCAGGCAAAAGGCCGGAAATTATAGGCCGGTTAGTTTAACGTCTGTTGTAGGAGAAATGCTTGAATCCGTCATCAAAGGAGAGATAGCGAGGTACCTTGAGAAAAATTGTTTGATAGAGCAGACGCAGCACGGATTCATTAAGGGGGAGTTGTGTCTGACGAATTTATTGGAATTCTATGAGGATGTGTCTAGTGCGGTGGACGGAGGGGAGCCGGTGGATGTGGTCTTTCTCGATTTTCAGAAGGCGTTTGATAAGGTGCCGCACAAAAGGTTAGGGGGCATGGAGTTGGGGGTAAGGTGTTAGCGTGGATAGGGGATTGGCTGTCAAATAGGACGCAGAGAGTAGGTGTCAATGGGTGCTATTCGGATTGGCAGTTGGTGACTAGTGGAGTGCCTCAGGGGTCGGTGCTGGGGCCTCAGCTATTTACCATTTATATAGATGATCTGGAGGAGGGAACCGAGTGTAGGGTGTCGAAATTTGCTGATGACACAAAGATAAGTGAAAAAGCAAATTGTGCGGAGCGTGTAGAAAGTCTGCAGAGGGATCTAGATAGGCTAAGCGAGTGGGTGAGGACCTGGCAGATAGAATACAATGTTGGCAAGTGTGAGGTTATCCACTTTGGCAGGAGGGACTACTATTTAAAGGGCGAAAAGCTGCAGCATGCTACGGTGCAGAGGGACCTGGGGGTCCTTGTGCATGAGTCGCAAAAACCCAGCCTTCAGGTGCAGCAGGTGATCAGGAAGGCAAATGGGATGCTGGCCTTCATAGCGAGGGGGATTGAATATAAAAGTAGGGAGGTCTTGCTGCAACTGTACAGGGCCCTGGTGAGGCCGCAGCTGGAGTACTGTGTGCAGTTTTGGTCGCCGCACTTGCGCAAGGATATTTTGGCCTTGGAGGGAGTGCAGAGGAGGTTCACTAGGCTGATACTGGAGTTGAGGGGGTTGAACTATGAAGAGAGGCTGAATAGACTGGGCTTGTACTCGTTGGAGTTTAGAAGGATGAGGGGGGATCTTATAGAGACATATAAGATAATGAAGGGGATGGATAAGGTAGAGGTTGAGAGGTTCTTCCTGCTCAGAAAGGACAGTAAGACTAGAGGGCACAGCCTCAAGATAAGGAGGGGGCAGTTTAGAACGGAGTTGAGGAGGAACTTCTTCACTCAAAGGGTGGTGAATCTCTGGAATTCTCTGCCAGTTGAAGTGGTGGAGGCTGCCTCGCTAAATATATTTAAGACGTGGGTTGATAGGTTTTTGACAAGTGAGGGGATTAAGGGTTATGGGGAGAGGGCGGGGATGTGGAACTGAGCCACTTCAGATCAGCCATGATCTTATTGAATGGCGGGGCAGGCTCGAAGGGCTAGGTGGCCTACTCCTGCTCCTATTTCTTATGTTCTTATGCAAATTCATTGGTGAATGCCTTAACTCCTGAAGGCCATCTTCAGGAGAAAACTTGATATAAAATGAGAGAAGCATTGAATCTTTGGATTGTTGAGCCGCTCCTGGAAAGGGGAGGGGGTGGGGGCAGCAGAGACAACGGCTCAGAGTTCATATAATAGGAGAAAAATGAATTATCAGGCAAAATGCAGAGTGGTGGTTTTACGGCCTATGTTATAGGCTTAGATATCTTCGCTTATGACGTTTAAATTTATTACAAAATGTTCAATGCTTGTTTAACAATGATGAAAATGAGGTAGGAAATGATTTCTTGTGCTTCAGGTTGGAGCCAAATTACAAATTTGAACAGGTTCACTCATTTGCAGTGAAGGCTTATTTTGTTTGAAAATTCCTCAACGTCACAAGAATCGCAGAATGTAAAGACCGTGCATATTGTGATAATAGTTATGAGCAGAAGAAGGCAAAAGCTAGCAGACCCATTTAACCTTCAAAGATTTGAAATCACTGTCCAGAATCTGAGGAGTGGATTGTCTATTCACAACAGATCTGATAAAGCTGGAGTCAAATTCACTGATACAGTTTTTCCATCTAGTTTATGGCTGGACATCCATGTGCTACAAAATTCAATGAAATGGGGCTCAAATGCTTACATAACAACCCTTATCATAAAGTATTCCGATTTAATTCAGCTTATTTATATTTCAATAACTCTGGACTGATAAATAAATTGAAAATGAATTGAAAATGAAGAAAGTAATACAAATATAATATGATTATATTTCTCAGGAGAATTTATTTTAATATCCTTTGACATTTCACCCATTGCTTCATTTGTCATTTAGGATTAAAATGAACACTGCAACACTGCATATCCCTTTTTATGATTTACAGAAGAATATAACTTGCAGCGATAAAATTTGGAAGGCTGCTCAACACTAGTTCTTTAAAATGTTGAATTCATTACAGGCAAAATACAATTCCACCATCCTGGTGTGTTATTGCATAATATTTTTTAACAGGCGTGACAGTAACATTAGCAAAGCTAAGTTCTGATTATATCTCCATAGTAACAAATATTGAGAAATCATTTTGGCCCCTTTTTATCACAGGCACTCTAACTATCCTTTCTAAGATCCAGCTTTCAACATGTTTAGAATATTATATAAACTACAATTTTATAGAGAGGAACATATCGGTAACTGGGGTTTTTTTTTTAACTGTTGGTGAAGAGTGTCAAACTAGAATGTGGATGTATGTGACTAATACTTCGTTGTTGTTGGGTCAAAATTCTGGAACCTCTGGTGGGAGTATCATCGATACCTGGACTGCATCAGTTCAACAAAAACATGCATCATCTGTGCTATCTTTGCAGGACAAGAAAAAGACTGTGTGCCACATGGAAAGTCAAGTACTCAACTGACCAGATTAATCAAGTTTGGCTGCATTTCATTAGAATATTCACCAGAATTTGATGAAACAGTGCAATGATAATAATCTCCCACTCAATGTCAGTAAAACAAAGGAGCTAGTCGTCAAGAAAATGTAGTGGAGGACATGCCCCTGTCTACATCAAAGCTGCTGAAGTGGAGATGGTCGAGAGCTTCAGGTTTCTAAGTCATCATATCACCAACAATCTATCCTGATCCCTCCACGTCAACACTGTAGTTAAGGATCTATGATTCTATGAAAGCCCACCACACCTTTACTTTCTCAGAGGGCTTAGGAAATTTGACATGTCCACTACAACTAATTCCAATTTTTGACAGCTGCACCATAGAAAACATCCTGTTTGGATGTTTGACACGGCCTTTGACAAGGTCCCTCATGGCAGGCTGGTGCAAAAGGTGAAGTCGCATTGGATCAGAGGTGAGCTGGCAAGGTGGATACTAAACTGGCTTGGTCAAAAAAGACAGAGGGTAGCAGTGGAAGGATGCATTTCTGAATGGAGGGCTGTGACAAGTGACGTTCCTTAGGGATCAGTGCTGGGACCTTTGCTGTTTGTAATATATATAAATGATTTGGAGGAAAGTGTAACTGGTTTGATTAGTAAGTTTGTGGATTTGCGGATAGTGACGAGGACCATCAGAAGATACAGTGAGATATAGATCAGTTGGAGACTTGGGCGGAGAGATGGCAGATGGAGTTTAATCCTGACAAATGTGAGGTAATGCATTTTGGAAGGTCGAATACAGACAGGAAATGTACAGTAAATGGCAGAGCCCTTAAAGAATCTGGGTATACAGATACACAGGTCATTGAAAGTGGCAATGCAGGTGGCGAAGGTAGTCAAGAAAGCATATGGCATGTTTGTCTTTATCGGCTGGCGCATTGAGTTTAAAAATTGGCAAGTCATGCTGCAACTTTATAGAACATTAGTTAGGCCGCACTTGGAATATAGTGTTCAATTCTGGTCGCCACACTATCTGAAAGGCGTGGAGGCTTTGAAGAGGGCACAGAAAAGATTTATCAGAATGTTGCCTGGTATGGAGGGCATTAGCTATGATGAGAGGTTGGAGCAACTTTGTTTGTTCTCACTGGAACGACAGAGGTTGAGGGGCAACCTGACAGAAGGTTATGAGAGGCATGGTCAGAAGCTTTTTCCCAAGGAGAAGAGTCAATTACTCAGGGACACAAGTTTAAAGTGCGAGGAGCAAGGTTTAAAGGAGATGTACAAGGCGTATTTTTTATACAGAGTGTAGTGGGTGCTTGGAACTCGTTGCCAGGGGAGGTAGTGGAAGCGGATACAGTAGTGACTTTTAAGGGGCGTCTTGACAAATACATGAGTAGGATGGGAATAGAAGGATATGGTCCCTGGAAATGTAGGGGATTTTAGTTCAGTCGGGCAGTATGGTCGATGCAGGCTTGGAGAGCCGAAGGGCCTGTTCCTGAGCTGTAATTTTCTTTGTTTTTTTGATGTATCACAACTTGATATGGCTCCTGTTCTGACGAAGACCGAAAGAAACTGTAAAGATTGTGAACATAGCCCAGTCCATCATGCAAACCAGCCTCCCATCCATTGACACTATCTACACTTCCCATTGCCTCGGAAGTGCAGCCAGCATAATCAAGGACTCCTTGCACACCAGATATACTCTCTTTCACTTTCTCCCATTGTGGAAAAAGATACAAAAGTTTGAAAACACACACCAACATATTCAAGAACATTACAGTGCAGTACAGGCCCTTCGGCCCTCAATGTTGCGCCGACCAGTGGAACCAATCTAATGACCCTCTAACCTAAACTATTCCAATGTTATCCATATGCCTATCCACTGACCATTTGAACGCCCTTAAAGTTGGCGAGTCCACAACTGCTGCAGGCAGGGCATTCTATGACCTTACTACCCTCTGAGTAAAGAACCTACCTCTGATATCCGTCCTGTAATTACCACCCCTCAACTTAAAGCTATGTCCCCTCGTGTTAGCCATCACCATCCGAGGAAAAAGGCTCTCACTGTCCACCCTATCTAACCCTCTGATCATCTTGTATGCCTCAATTAGGTCACCTTCTTCTCTCTAATGAAAATAACCTCAAGTCCCTCAGCCTTTCCTCATAAAACCTTCCCACCATACCAGGCAACATCCTGGTAAACGTCCTCTGCACCCTTTCCAATGCTTCCACATCTTTCTTATAATGCGGTGACCAGAACTGTATGCAATACTCCAAGTGTGGCCGCACCAGAGTTTTGCACAGTTGCAACATGACCTCACAGCTCCGAAATTCAATCCCTCTACCAATAAAAGCTAACACACCGTATGCCTTCTTAACAACCTTATCAACCTGGGTGCCAACTTTCAGGGAGCTATGCACATGTACACCGAGATCTCTCTGCTTGTCAACACTACCAAGAGTCCTTCCATTAGCCCTATATTCTGTACTCCTGTTACTCTTACCACAGTGAATCACCTCACACTTTTCCATATTAAACTCCATTTGCCACCTCTCAGCCCAGCTCTGCAGCTTATCTATGTCCCTCTGCAAACTGTAACATCCATCCTCACTGTCTACAACTCCTCCGACTTTGGCGTCGTCAACAAATTTACTAACCCATCTTTCTACACCCTCATCTAGGTCATTTATAAAAATGACAAACAGCAGTGACCCCAAAACAGATCCTTGAGGTACACCACTTGTAACTGAACTCCAGGTTGAATATTTCCCATCAACCACCACCCTCTGTCTTCTATCAGCTAGCCAATTCCTGATCCAAACTGCTAAATCACCCTCAATCCCATGCATCTGCATTTTCTGCAGTAGCCTACCATGGGGAACCTTATCAAACACTTTGCTAAAATCCATATACACCACATCAACTGCCTTACCCTTATCCACCTCTTTGGTCACCTTTTCAAAAAACTCGATAAGGCTTGTGAGGCACGACCTACCCTTCACAAAACCATGTTGACTATCCCTAATCAATTTATTTCTCTCTAGATGATTATAAATCCTATCCCTTATAATTCTTTCCGAGACTTTGCTTCTCCCTGCTGCCATCAGACCTTTGAACGGTCCTATCATATGTGAAGTGGATCTTTCTCTTCACCTTATCTTTAATTGCGACACTGCATTCTGCAGCTTATCCTTTCCATCTCTACTATGTATTCTATGAACAGCATGTTTTAGCCTGCAAGAAGCAATACTTCTCACTGTACCTCAGTACGTGACAGTAATAAATTAAATCAAATATGTACATACATACACAAATGGCCACCAGATAGTACCATGACACTATTTACACTCCTCGCTCCTGAAAAACAAAGTGGCACAATTTTCAAGCTCCATACAGCTTATATACATTTCTTGTTTTCCATTTACTTACAGGTTCAATTTCTATTTCTAGGTGGACATCTCCTTTGTTGACTCAAATTTGGGCAAGGAGCTGGATCCACATGGGCCAGGGTCTGAAGAGAACTTTTTTCCAACAAAGGCTGATTTTGATCTTCACCTTTGATTGAATTGAGAGTTAGAGAAACTTGGTTTGTTCTAACTGGAATGACAGAGGTTGAGGAATGACCTGTTAGAAGTCTACAAGATTATGAGAAGCAGGGATAGAGTAGATAGTCAGAAGATTTTTCCCAGGTTGGAAGAGTCAATTACTAAGGGGCACAAGTTTAAGGTGTGAGGGACGAGGTTTAAAGGAGATGTACAAGGCAGATTTTTTACACAGAGGGTGGTGGGTGCTTGGAACTCATTGCTGGGGGAGGTAGTGGAAGCAGATATGATGGTGAGTTTTAAGGGGCGTCTTGACAAATGTATGCATAGGGTGGGAATAGAGGGATATGGTCCCTGGAAAGGTAGGGGGTTTTAAGTCAGGTAGCATGGTCGGTGCAGGCTTGGAGGGCTGCAGGGCCCATTCCTGCGGTGTAATTTTCTTTGTTATTTTTGTTATTTGTTGTTCTTTGAATTTTCCACTTCATCAGAAATATCTGTCTGTCTGACTGAATCTAATCTGAACTGGTTTCTGGCAGAATTTGTATTGCGTAACTATCACCAACCATCCAATTTATTGGGCTCATTTGATTCAATGTCCTTCTTCTTCATGAACCTCTGAAGGTGGTACATGATCTACACATACAAACCTTTCCACCATTAAAGATCTTGAGCAAGTTGTAGATAGGCAGTTGACAGGTCTAACTTTGAAAAGGTCTAGTCACCTGACAAAAATGTGAACAGATCCTTCACATTTAGCAAAGGATAATCATGTGTGTTCTTACACTACCAAGTGAATTTGGTATCCCCACAATGGGAATAGATCAATTACTCTGATTTACTTTAGAGATAAGTTCTAGACTCCTACTTCTTTCTCTATTTTCTCTTTCAGAACATTGGTTAGTGGATGAGAACTGTGGTAAACTGGTCTTGCATTTCTCTGAACCTAAACATTAACCATGTATCACTGAATTAGTTGTCAGTTTCAGTAAACTGAGGAAACTTGACAATCATATTGTCTTGCTTTGTGAGTTTCTCTTCTATGCAAGAAAGCTCTTTCCAATTGAAGTTCTACTATTCAATTTCTTCCAAGGTTAGTGTTTCACCCTTCACTAAGATAATGACAATTTTGCACATTGCTCTTTGTATGTGACTGGAAGAGACAAACTTTTCATCATGGGGATATTTTTTCCTCCATAACTTCCCATTGTACGTGTGATTTCTCCAGTTGATGTTCATTCTGTTTCTCACAGCATAGTGATTCAGGAATCATGCTGATTGATGCATCCATGTTAGACCATATGACTGTCAGACAGGAGCAGAATTAGGCCATTTGGCCTATCAAGTCTGCTCCACCATTTAATCATGTTTCAAACCCCACTCTCCAGCATTTTCCCCGCAACCTGCGATCCCATTACCAAACAAGAACCCATCTATCTCTGTCTTAAATGCACTCAATGACATGGCCTCTACAACCTTCTATGGCAATGATTTCCACAGACTCAACACACTCTGGCTGAAAAAATCCCTCTTCATCTTGGTTTAAAAGGGTCATTCCTTTACGTTGAGGCTGTGCGTTCGGATCGTAGTCTCTGCTGCTAATGGAAACATCTTCAAGTCCACTCTATTCAGGCATTTCAGTATTCTGTAACTTTCAATGAGATCCCCCCTCATCCATTGAGTGCAGACCCAGAATCCTCAAATGCTCATCATTTTGTAGCGGGTAGGTCGTGCCTTACTAACCTTATCGAGTTCTTTGAGAAAGTGACCAAAGAGGTGGATAGGGGTAAGGCAGTTGACGTGGTGTATATGGATTTTAGTAAGGCGTTTGATAAGGTTCACCATGGTAGGCTTCTGCAGAAAATGCAGATGTATGGGATTGGGGGTGATCTAGGTAATTGGATCAGGAATTGGCTGGCGGATAGGAGACAGAGGGTGGTGGTTGATGGTAAATATTCGTCATGGAGTTTGGTTACGAGTGGTGTGCCTCAGGGATCTGTTTTGGGGCCACTGCTGTTTGTAATTTTTATTAATGATCTGGATGAGGGTATAGTTGGGTGGATTAGTAAGTTTGCTGATGACACCAAAGTCGGAGGTGTGGTAGATTGTGAGGAAGGGTGTCATAGTTTGCAGGGTGACTTAGAAAGGTTGCAGAGCTGGGCCGCGAGGTGGCGGATGGAGTTTAATGTGGAGAAGTGTGAGGTAATTCATTTCGGTAGGAATAACAGATGTGTTGAGTATAGGGCTAACGGGAGGACTTTGAATAGTGTGGATGAGCAGAGGGATCTAGGTGTATGTGTACATAGATCCCTGAAAGTTGGGAATCAAGTAGATAAGGTTGTTAAGAAGGCATACGGTGTCTTGGCGTTTATTGGTAGGGGGATTGAATTTAGGAGTCGCAGTGTCATGATGCAACTGTACACAACTCTGGTGCGGCCGCACTTGGAGTATTGTGTGCAGTTCTGGTCCCCACATTACAGGAAGGATGTAGAGGCTTTGGAGAGGGTGCAGAGGAGGTTTACCAGGATGTTGCCTGGTATGGAGGGGAGATCCTATGAGGAGAGACTGAGAGATTTGGGGTTGTTTTCGCTGGAAAGAAGGCGGCTAAGAGGGGACCTTATTGAAACATATAAGATGATTAGAGGTTTAGACAGGGTAGATAGTGATAGCCTTTTTCCTAGGATGGAGAAAGCTAGCACGAGGGGGCACGACTTTAAATTAAGGGGGGGTAGTTATAGGACTGATGTCAGGGGTAGGTTCTTTACCCAGAGGGTGGTGAGGGATTGGAATGCCCTGCCAGCTGCAGTTGTAAATGCGCCTAGTTTGGGGGCGTTTAAGAGATCTGTGGATAGGTTTATGGACGAAATGGGATTGGTTTAGATTAGTGGGTTAGTGTTGTTTTGTTTTAAAAAGCTGGTCGGCGCAACATCGTGGGCCGAAGGGCCTGTTCTGCGCTGTAATGTTCTATGTTCTATGTTCTATATGTCAAGTGTTTCATTCCCAGGATCATTCTCGTGAACCTCCTCTGGACCTTCTCCAAGGCCAGCAATCCTTCCTTGGATATGGTGCCCAAAATTGCTCACAATATTCTAGATGGTCTGATCAGCATCTTATAAAGCCTCAGCAGTTCATCCTGCTTTTATGTAACGTAGCTCAAAATAAATGCTAATGTTGAATTTGCCTTCCTAACTACCAACACAACCTGCAAGTTAACCTTAAGAGAATCCAGAACTAAGGCTTCTGCATCCCTTTGCGTTTTTGATTTTTGAATTCTCTCCCCATTTAGAAAACAGCCTATGCCTTTATTCTTCATACTAAATGTTGGTACCTTCCTACCAATGGCTCTTCTTACCTATGTTAACTTCCATGTTTACCAGAATAGAATTCAATGCTACTCTGGGAATTTCTACTTGACTTCCATGGACTTAGGATTGTATGGGTCTCAACTAACTCCTCATCGATTTGGGGCCACTTGACAATCATAAGCAGTGACTGCTGTTTCCCCAGTAGCTTTTGTTTCATTTATATTCTTTCAACATGCCTTGGCAAGGTGACCCTTCTTCCTGCAGATATAGTATCCTGTCATCACAAACAGACAATTCTATGCCCAATGTTAGCCTAAGTACATTAATAGGACTTTGTTGTACCATGGCTACTGCTGCCTTCTGCTTACTCAACTACAGCTTATTTACTTCAGCAAATTATTGGCAGTTATTAACTCTGACTCGAAACACACTCTGTATTGTCCATGGACAATGCTGTTTGACAAATTAAGTTGAAAGTTAATTTTGGCAATGTCAACAGCGAATGCTTCCACTTTTTAAAAATAAATATGCCCTTTCATGAAATTCTCCAAAATTACAATGAGTGGATGGAATTTTCTAAACTAGATGTCCCCAAATGGTCAACTGATTCCTGGTTCCAAACTGAAAGCTCTCTGTAATCTCCAATCATTTGGAATTTTATCGCTGCTCAAGCTTGTAGAAAGTGCCTGACAGTAGCAAATCTTTTGGCTTAGGGGGGTGAGCAAATTCTTAAGTGTTTCATACACCTCTGTGCCTGTTTCAGTCAGAAATATTGCCCTTTTCCTTTCCCCACCGCCTGAATAAAAGTTGGAATATTTGGAACATTGGGGATATTATTAGCAGTGAAAAAGAGCTCTAGCTGTTCCACTTACAATTCCAAAGGCTACTGGCCATGACCATACTTTCTGTCACCCAGTAACACATATTGATGCAGCTATTCAAAGATCAGCCCACGTTTATTTACAAATAGCATTTTCGCGAAAATTGGATTTTTAAAACAAAATAATTCTCACTGTTCGTCCACCAATTTACTGAAAACATCTGCAACCCAAACTATTTTGGTTAGAGACACCCACGATCCCACCACATTGGCAGAATGTGATAGTTTTAAAGGACAGAAAAGAGACAGAGTGCCACATGGGATGTTATGTATCCAACTGACTAGTTTAATCTGATTTTGGCGATATACATAAACAAATGGCCACAAAAGGGTGCTATTATACAATTACACTATCTTCTTTAAGGGCACTGGGGAAACAACAATAAGCACTGATCTTGTACTGATGCTCATAGCCCAAAACTATTGCTGGAATTTTACCGGCATGCCCACCCTGATTCCGATTCTAGGGCAGGTAAGGCTCACAGAATGGCATTCTCCATTGGTCTTGGGTGGGATCTTATGAGCCTCAGGTGGGTGATGCAGTACAATTCCGGCACATATGTTTTTAATTGTGAAGGATTAATTCTAAAATAAGTTTTCTTCATGAGTTGGAAAAAGCAGTATTCTATCATACATTGCAAATGCAATTTAAAACAATGACACAAAAAGAAATTGTTACACTTATGGAAATATTAGCACTTCAACCCTATAATTCTCATTGCAGTCATGTGTGGCAACTTTTAGTATTTCTTCAATAGTGTCTGGATTTATCTTAATTAGATATTCAGCTTGGGGCTGATGAGATAATTTTATTGACGCCCAGAAAGTTGGTAAACATTCTTATGACTGAATAACAGTTTATCAGAATAGAAATAAATGATAAACTAATGCAGCTTTTACATTTTGTTCTGGAATGTGGAGTATATACAGAATGTGGAAGCATCTATTTGCATCAATAGTTCGGGAATGCCAAGCTACCAAGAATTAAAGCTTAATCATCTGGTCACTACTCTGAGTATATCTGGTGAAAAATCAAAAGTACATAAAAAAATTGGAGATAGGAATTAAATTGGGTTAAGTGTTTGGCAATGGGAGGTCATGTGCTGAAACATCAAAAAAAATCAAAGGATTTCATAACTCAGCGTTTTGAAGTCTAATCAGAGAAAGTCAGCATGGATTTACAAAAGGGAAAACATGCTTGACGAATCTACTGGGATTCTTTGACAGTGTAACTAGTAGAGATGAACAAGGAGAGCGAGTAGACGTGGTTTATTTAGACTTTCAAAAGGCTTTCAACAAGGTCTCACATAACAGGCTATGATATAAAGTTAAAGTTTATGGGTTTGCGGGTAATGTTTGGAGATGGATAGAAAGTTGCTTAGCAGAGAGGAAGCAAAGAGTTGACATAAATGGGTATTCTTCTGATTGGTGGTCAGTGATTAGAGAGGCTCCACAGGGATATGTGCTAGGAGCCCAATCGTTCACATTATATATCAGTGATTTGGAAGAGTGAACCAAACGAATTATCTCCAAATTTGGAGATGATACAAAGTTGGCTGAGAGGGTGAGCTGTGAGGACGATGCAGAGATACCTCAGTGTGATTGGAAAGGCTTAGTATGTGAGCATATGCATGACAAATGCAGTATAATGCGGATAAATGTGAGGTTAACTACTTTGGTAGAAATAATAGGAAGACAGATTATTTGAATGGGTGTAAATTGAGAGAGGTGGACACTCAGTGAGACCTTGGTGTCCATCAGTTGCTGACAATAAGCAGGCAAGTACAGTGGGCATTAAAGAAGGCAAATGGTATATTGGCTTTCATAGTGAGAAGATAGTAAAGGAATATGTTTTACTGCAATTATATAGGGCATTGGTGAGGCCATACCCGAGTATCATGTGCAATTTTGGTGTCCTTATCTGACGGAGGATGTCCTTGCTATAGAGGGAATACAGCGAAGGTTTACTTGGCTGATTTCTGGGATGGCAGGTCTGTCATATGAGGAGAGATTAATTCAGTTAGGATTATATTGTAAAAGAAAAAGCATACAAAGTGTCAAGGATTAGTGGGAAGCCAGAGGATTGAGAAACCTTTAAAAGTGAGCAGAGGACAACTAAAAAAGCAATAAGAGGCGAGAAGCTGAAATATGAATATAAGCTAATTCGTAATGTAAAAGAAGGTAGGATGAGTTTTCTTCAATATATAAAAGATAACAGAGAAGCAAAATTAGCCATGGGATCACTGGAAAATGAGGCTGGAAAAGTAATAATAGGAAACAAAGCAATGGCAGAGGAACTGAATAGTTACTTTGCATCAGTCTTCACGGTGGAAGACACCAGTGGGATGCCAGAGCTCCAGGAGATTTAGGGGCACAAGTGAATGTAGTGGCCATCACTAAGGAGAAGGTTCTGGTGAAACCTAAAGGTCTGAAGGTGGATGAATCATCTAAATGGAGTATACCCCAGGGTTCTAAAAGAGATAGCTGAGGAAATTGAGGAGGCAGTGGTGATGATCTTTCAGGAATCACATAAGAACATAAGAACATAAGAACATAAGAAATAGGAGCAGGAATAGGCCATCTAGCCCTTCGAGCCTGCCCTGCCATTCAATAAGATTATGGCTGATCTGAAGTGGATCAGTTCCACTTTCTCGCCTTCTCCCCATAACCCTTAATTCCCTTGTCTATCAGAAATCTATCTACCCGTGACTTAAATATATTCAATGAGGTAGCCTCCACCACTTCAACGGGCAGAGAATTCCAGAGATTCACCACCCTTTGAATGAAGAAATTCCTCTTCAACTCTGTTCTAAACTGCCCCCACCTTATTTTGAGGCTGTGCCCTCTAGTTCTGGTTTCCTTTCTAAGCGGAAAGAATCTATCTATGTCTACCCTATCTAGCCCCTTCATTATCTTGTAAGTCTCGATAAGATCCCCCCTCAGCCTCCTAAACTCCAATGAGTACAGGCCCAGTCTATTTAATCTCTCCTCATAAGCTAACCCCCTCCTCTCCGGTATCAGCCTGGTGAACTTTCTCTGTACTCCCTCCAAAGCCAATATATTCTTACGCAAATAAGGGGACCAAAACTGCACACAGTACTCCAGTTGTGGCCTCACCAGTGCCTTGTACAGTTGCAGCAAGACCTCCCTACTTTTATATTCTATCCCCCTCGCTATAAAGGCCGACATTCCATTCGCCTTCTTGATCACCTGCTGCACCTGCAGACTGAGTTTTTGCGATTTGTGCACAAGGACTCCCAGGTCCCTCTGCACCATAGCATGCTGCAGCTTTTCGCCTTTTAAATAATAATCGCTCCTACTATTATTTCTACGAAAGTGGATAACCTCACATTTGCTCACGTTATACTCCATCTGCCAGGTCCTCACCCACTCGCTCAGCCTATCCAGATCTCTCTGCAGAATTTCCGTGTCCTCCATGCAATTTGCTTTCCACTTATCTTCGTGTCATCAGCAAATTTTGGAGGCGGAGTGGGGTACAGAGGACTGGAAAATATTGAATGAAATACCACTGTGTAAGAAGGGATAAGGCAGCAGATGGGAAATTATAGGCTGGTTAGATTGATTTAGGTCATTGGCAAGATTTTAAAGTCCATTATTAAATATGAGATCGCAGAGTACTTGGAAGTGTATGATAAAGTAGGACTTTGTCAAGATGAGGTCATGTCTGACAAATCTGTTAGAGTTCTTAGAGGAAGTCACAAGAAAGTTAGATAAAAGAGAACAAGTGGCCGTGATTTATTTAGATTTCCAGAAGCCCTTTGACAAGATGCAGCATGGGAGACTGTTAAATAAGTTAAGTGCCGATGATGTTAAGGATAGGATCCTGGCATGGGTAGAGGATTGGCTGACTGGCAGACGGCAGAGAGTGGGGATAAAGCGTCTTTCGCCGGATGGTAGCCAGTGACTAGTGGTATGCCTCATGGGTCAGTGCTGGGACTACAACTTTTTACAATATATATTAGCGATTTGGATGAAGGAACTGAAGGCACCGTTGCTAAGTTTGCAGATGATACAAAGATATGTAGAGGGACAGATAGTATTGAGGAAGCAGGGAGGCTGCAGAAGGACTTGGACAGGCTAGGAGAGTGGGTATAGATGGAATACAATGTGAAAAAGTGTGAGGTTATGCACTTTGGAAGGAGGAATGGAAGCATAGACTATTTTCTAAATGTGAAAGTGCTTAGGAAATCAGAAATACAAAAGGACTTGGAAGTCATTGTTCAAGATTCTCTTAAGGCAGGTTAATGTGCAGGTTCAGTCGGCAGTTAGGAAAGCAAATGCAATATTAGGATTCATGTTGAGAGGCCTAGAATACAAGAGCAGGGATGTAGTTCTGAGGCTGTATAAGGCTCTGATCAGATCCATTTGGAGTACTGTGAGCAGTTTTAGGCCCCATGTCTAAGGAAGGATGTGCTGGCCGTGGAAAGGGTCCAGAAGAGGTTCACAAGAATGATCTCTGGAATGAAGAGCTTGTCGTGTGAAGAACAGTTGAGGACTCTGGGTCTGCACTTGTTTGATTTTAGAAGGATGAGGGGGGATCTTATTGAAACTTGCAGGATACTGTGAGCCTTGGATACAGTGTACGCAGAGAGGATATTTCCATTAGCAGGAAAAAGTAGAACCAGAGGGCACAACCTCAGGCTGAAGGAACAATTCTTTAAAATAGAGACAAAATGAATTTCTTCAGCCGAGAGTGGTGAATCTGTGGAACCCTTCCCGTAGAAGGCAATGGAGGCTAGGTCATTGAGTGTTTTTAAGGCAGAAATAGATAGGTTCTTGATTAATGAGGGGTTATGGGGAAAAGGCAGGAGAATGGGGATGAGAAAAAAAATCAGCCATGATTGAATGGCGGAGCAGACTCAATTGGCTGAGTGGCCTAATTATGCTGCTATGAGTTATGATCTTATGGTCTTATATCCACTGGAGTTCAGAGGAGCGAGAGGGGATCTCATAGAAATTACTAAAATTCTAACACAGTTCAACAGGGTAGATTCAGAAAGAATATTCCCAGTGGTGGGGGAGTCCAGAACTGGGGGGGGTCACAGTTTGAGGATAAGGGGTAAAGCTTCTGGAACTGAAGTGAGGAAAAATTTCTTCACCCAGATGGTGGTGAATGTGTGGACTTCACTACCACAGAATGTAGTTCTTGTCTTATTTCAAGAAGAAATTAGATATAGCTCTTGGAGCTAAAGGGATCAAGGGATGTGGGGGAAGGTGGGACTTTGAACTTGATGATCAGCCATAATCAAAATGAATGGTGATGCAGGCTCGAAGGGCCAAATGACATTCTCCTGCTTCTAGTTTCTAATATGTCTACTGCCCTATTTGGCAATTCTATAAATGGCACTTAGCACAAGCATTACTTTACAAAATAAGTAGCTCTTGTTTCATACTTTTATTCTAAACCTGTTATTAATGATTAAAGATGTCCACCACAAACTTCAGGCCATAGAGGCCTAAATTATCAGTAGAACATCTCACACCAGAGTGCCAACTCTCCAAAAACAGCACATTCCTATTGCAGGTCTCTGCTGGTTAGAGTCACACCTGGCACAAAGAAAAATGGTTATGGTTGTTGGAGATCAATCATCACAGTAGCAGGACATAATTACAGGAGTTCCTCAGGGTACTGTCCTAGGCCCAACCATCTTCAGCTACTTCATCAATGAGCTTCCTTCCATCATAAGGTCAGAAGGGGTAATGTTCACTGACGATTTCATGATATTCAGAGCCATTTGTGACTCCTCATATGCTAAAGCAAGCGATGACCATACTTAGCAAGACTTGGACAACATTCAGGATTGGGCTGGCAAGCAGCAAGTAACATTCACATCACATAAGTGCCAGGAAATGACCATCTCCAACAAAAGTGAATTCAACCATCTTCCGTGACACTCAGTGGCCTGTTCCAAAATTGCTGAATCCCCCACAAGTAACATCCTGGGAGTTATCATTGACCAGAAACTGAACTGGACCAGCCATATAAATACTGTGGTTACATGAGCAAGGCAAAGGCTAGGAATCCTGTGAACATTGATTCACCTCCTGACTCCCCAAAGCCTGTACACCATTTACAAGGCACAAGTTAGGAGCGTGATGGAATATTCCTATTTGCCTGGGTGAGTGCAGCTCCAATAATACACCAACAATAAGCTTGACACTATCCACACAAAGCAGCCAACTTGTTTGGCACCCCATTCACCATCTTCAACATCCACAGCCTTCAGCATGAGTGCACAGTGGCAAAAGATGTGTAGCATCTACAAGCTGCACTGCAACAACTCTCCTTAGAAAGCACCTTACAAACCTACAACCTCTACCACTGAGAAAACTGAGGGCAGCAGATGCATGGGAACATAACCAGCCGCAAGGTCCTCTCTGAGGCAAATGCTGTCCTGAATTGGAACAAGATCACCATTCCTTCAATGGCTCAAAATCCTGGAACTCCCTTCCTAAAGCACTGTGGCTTTACCCACACCACATAGACTATAGAGTCTCAGAAAGGCAGCTCACCACCACCTTAGAACATAGAACATAGAACATTACAGCGCAGAACAGGCCCTTCGGCCCACGATGTTGCGCCGACCAGTTACAAAACAATGACCCACTAACCTAAACCAATCCCTTTTCGTCCATAAACCTATCCACAGATCTCTTAAACGCCCCCAAACTAGGCGCATTTACAACTGCAGCAGGCAGGGCATTCCAATCCCTCACCACCCTCTGGGTAAAGAACCTACCCCTGACATCCGTCCTATAACTACCCCCCCTTAATTTAAAGCCATGCCCCCTCGTGCTAGATTTCTCCATCAGAGGCAAAAGGCTATCACTATCCACCCTATCTAAACCTCTAATCATCTTACATGTTTCAATAAGATCCCCTCTTAGCCGCCTTCTTTCCAGCGAAAACAACCCCAAATCCCTCAGCCTCTCCTCATAGGACCTCCCCTCCATACCAGGCAACATCCTGGTAAACCTCCTCTGCACCCTCTCCAAAGCCTCCATATCCTTCCTGTAATGTGGGGACCAGAACTGCACACAGTACTCCAAGTGCGGCCGCACCAGAGTTGTGTACAGTTGCAACATAACGCTGCGACTCCTAAATTCAATCCCCCTACTAATAAACGCCAAGACACCGTATGCCTTCTTAACAACCTTATCTACTTGATTCCCAACTTTCAGGGATCTATGTACACATACACCTAGATCCCTCTGCTCATCCACACTATTCAAAGTCCTCCCGTTAGCCCTATACTCAACACATCTGTTATTCCTACCAAAGTGAATTACCTCACACTTCTCCGCATTAAACTCCATCCGCCACCTCTCGGCCCAGCTCTGCAACCTGTCTAAGTCTTCCTGCAAACTATGACACCCTTCCTCACTATCTACCACACCTCCGACTTTGGTGTCATCAGCAAATTTACTAATCCAGCCAACTATACCCTCATCCAGATCATTAATAAAAATTACAAACAGCAGTGGCCCCAAAACAGATCCCTGAGGCACACCACTCGTAACCGAACTCCATGATGAATATTTACCATCAACCACCACCCTCTGTCTCCTATCCGCTAGCCAATTCCTGATCCAATTCCCTAGATCACCCCCAATCCCATACATCTGCATTTTCTGCAGAAGCCTACCATGGTGAACCTTATCAAACGCCTTACTAAAATCCATATGCACCACGTCCACTGCCTTACCCCCATCCACCTCTTTGGTCACTTTCTCAAAAAACTCAATAAGGTTAGTAAGGCACGACCTACCCGCCACAAAACCATGCTGACTATCTCCAATCAATTCATTACTCTCCAAATAACTATAAATCCTATCCCTAATAATTTTTTCTAAAACCTTGCCCACAACAGAAGTGAGACTCACCGGTCTATAATTCCCGGGGAAGTCTCTGTTCCCCTTCTTAAACAATGGGACAACATTCGCTAACTTCCAATCTTCCGGTACTATACCAGAGGCCAACGACGACCTGAAGATCAGAGCCAGAGGCTCTGCAATCACTTCTCTTGCCTCCCAGAGAATCCTGGGGTAAATCCCATCCGGACCAGGGGACTTATCTATTTTCAGACCCTCCAGAATATCCAGCACACCCTCCTTATCAACTGTAACACTGTCAATTCTACTCCCCTACAACCCAGTGTCCTCCTCAGCTATATCCATGTCCCCCTGTGTGAACACCAAAGAGAAATATTGGTTCAATGCCTCTCCAATCTCCTCCGGTTCCACACATAACTTCCCTCTGCTGTCTATAACTGGCCCTAATCTTGCCCTAACCAACCTTCTGTTCTTGACATACCTATAGAACGCCTTAGGATTCTCCTTAACCCTATCAGCCAAAGTCTTCTCATGCCCTCTTTTAGCCCTTCTTAGCTCACTCTTCAACTCCCTCCTAGCCAATCTAAAGTTGTCTAGTGCACTACCCGAGCCCACACGTCTCATCCGAACATAAGCCTCCTTTTTCCTTTTAACCAACGAAACTACTTTTTTGGTGCACCATGGTTC
The DNA here is from genome assembly GCF_965287045.1 of Carcharhinus amblyrhynchos. Taxonomy (NCBI): domain Eukaryota; kingdom Metazoa; phylum Chordata; class Chondrichthyes; order Carcharhiniformes; family Carcharhinidae; genus Carcharhinus; species Carcharhinus amblyrhynchos. The sequence continues at coordinate 33,670,084 of NC_137345.1, read as the reverse complement.
CCTAGCCCTACCAATTCCTCCTTGCCTGACAGGGACATACCTATCACGGACTCGCAGTAGCTGCTCCTTGAAAAAACTCCACATTTCGGACGTTCCCAGTCCCTGTAATCTCCTAGTCCAACCTATGCTTCCTAATTCTCTCCTAATAGCCTCATAATTACCCTTCCCCCAGCTAAAACCACTGGCCCGAGGTTCATGCCTATCCCTTTCCATCACTAAGGTGAACGTAACCGAATTGTGGTCACTATCACCAAAATGCACACCAACTTCCAAGTCTAGCATGTGGTCTGGCTCATTTCCCAGCACCAAATCCAATATAGCCTCACCTCTAGTTGGCCTATCTACATACTGAGTCAAAAAACCTTCCTGCACGCTTTGTACAAAAACTGACCCCTCTAACGAGCTAGAGCTATAACAATTCCAATCAATATTAGTAAAGTTAAAATCCCCCATAACAATTACCCTATTACTTTCACTCCTAACCAGGATCGTCTCCGCAATACTTTCCTCAACCTCTCTAGAACTTTTAGGAGGTCTATAAATGACTCCCAACAGGGTGACCTCTCCACTCCTATTTCTAATCTCCGCCCATACTACCTCAACAGACAAGTCCTCATCAAACTTCCTCTCTGACACTGTGATACAGTCCCTGACCAATAATGCTACCCCTCCACCACTTCTACCTCCTTCTCTACTCTGACTAAAACATTTGAACCCCGGGACCTGCAGCAACCATTCCTGCCCCTGCTCTATCCATGTCTCTGAAATGGCCACAACATCGAAGTCCCAGGTACTGATCCACGCTGCAAGTTCATCCACTTTATTGCGAATACTCCTCGCATTAAAGTATACGCATTTCAAACCCTGCTCCACCCCACCCCTGCGATGCTGTGCATTGCAGTCCCCATCTATGCCCCCCTCACTTTCAACCCCTCTACTCAGGATCCCACCCCCCCCTCTGAATCAGTTTAAACCTCCCTGCATAGCCTTAGCAAATTTACCCCCCAGGATATTGGTCCCCCTCTGATTCAGGTGTAGACCATCCCTCTTATAGAGGTCCCACCTTCCCCAGAATGAGCCCCAATTGCTCAAGTACCTGAACCCCTCCCTCCTGCACCAACCCCTCAGCCACGAGTTCAAACTTTCCCTCTCTCTATTCCTCTCTAAACTATCCCGTGGCACAGGCAAGAGTCCGGACATAACAACTCTATCAGACTTGGCCTTTAGTTTCCACCCCAACTCCATAAACCTCTGCTTAATATCCCCTTCCCTTAACCTCCCTATGTCATGCGTCCCCACATGAACTATAACTTGGGGTTGATCTCCCTCTCCCCTAAGAGTCCTGAATACCCTTTCTGATACATCCCGGACCCCAGCCCCTGGTAGGCAACACACCAGCCCCGAGTCCCTACCATTACTTCCGACTCTCCTATCTGTCCCCTTAACTGTAGAGTCCCCAATCACGAGGCCCAATCTTTTACAGCCCCTAACCACCTGAGCTTTCACACTAGGCTCACCCCCAGAGACCTGCTCCCTTTGGCAATCCCCAGTTGATTCCTCCTCAACTGTAGCCTCCAGGACTGAAAACCTATTTTGGAGGGGAACAGCCCCAGGGGATTATTCCCCCGATTGCTTCTTTCCCCTCTTCCTGGCAGTGACCCAAGACTCATTTCTAGGAGTGACTATCTCCTTATAAATCCTATCAATTTCCACCTCCGCCTCCCGAATTATGCGGAGTTTCTCTAATTCCACCTCCAGCTCCTTTACACGCTCCTCCAGAAGCTTCAATCTAACACACTTCCTGCAAGTAAAATCACCTGAAACACTACTAGATTCCCTCACCACATACATCCCACAGGAGATGCAGCTTACTGCCTGAACTGCCATCCCTGAAGCAATTACCAGCAGAAAAATAAAAATAAAATAAAAAAAAAGCCTTCCCCCACACTTATAATTAGGTTAGAGGAGGTGGGAGGGTGGGATTCTCGACCAGTGTAGAGGATCGGGTATCCTCTCTACACTAATTTATAGGGTTAGGGGCCCGAGAAAAAAAAACTACAACTACCGGCAAGCGTCCTAGTGACGATTTCCGGTTTCTAACTAATTTAAAAAAAACCGCCGAAACTCGCGACTTTAAAACTATAAATAAAAAGTTAAACAATATAAACAGAAAAGTGTACCTTTTTGCTGCCTCCTCTCACGCCCAAAAATTGCTGCCTCTCGATACTGCTCCTCAGGAACAATGAGGCCGATACACGGAGGTAGGTGCTTATAAACCCGAGAAAAAAAACTACAACTACCGGCAAGCGTCCTAGTGACGATTTCCGGTTTCTAACTAATTTAAAAAATTAAAAATTCTCAAGGGCAATTAGAGCTGGGTAACAAGAGATGCCCACATCAAATGAAAGAATATTTTAAAAATGCCACTGGTTTCAGAATGCTGGCTCCAGCTTGGCTGGAATTCTGTCTAGAGCATAGAACATAGAAAAACTACAGCACAAACAGGCTCTTCGGCCCACAAGTTGCGCTGACCATATCCCTCCCTACTAGGCCTACCTATAACCCTTAATCCTATTAAGTCCCATGTACTCATCCAGAAGTCTCTTAAAAGACCCAATCAAATTTGCTAGTTTAAGCAAGAGCTATAGAATCTCTACAGTGCAGAAGGAGGCCATTTGGCCCATTGAGTCTGCACCAACTCTCCAAAACAGCATCTTAGCCAGGCACCACCCCCCCTTCATTCTATCCCTGTAACCTTGCACATTTACCATGACTAATCCATCACACTTGCACATCTTTGGGCACTAAGGGGCAACTTAGCATGAGCCAATCCACCTAACCCACACATCTTTGGAGTGTGGGAGGAAACTGGAGCACTCAGGGGAAATCAACGCAGACATGAGGAGAAAGGTCAAACTCCACACAGGCAGTCACCTGAGACCAGAATTGAACCTGGGTCCCTAGCACTGTGAAGCAACAGTGCGAACCACTGTGCCACCATGCTGCCCCAGAAAGACTTTTACTTTTAGAAGTGAAATGTTGGGAAATGGAAGATTCACACTCTATCGTCACAAGAAAGAACAAAAAGCTGGCAGCATGGTGGCATAGTGGTTAGCACTGCTGCCTCACAGCACCAAGCACCTGGGTTCAATTCCCAGCTTGGGTCACTGTGGATTTTGCACATTCTCCCCGTGTCTGCGGGGACTAGCTAGGGTAAATGAATGGGATTATGCAGCTAAGGCTGGGGTAGCTTTGTGGTCAGTGCAGACTCAATGGATCTAATGGCCCCCTTTTGCATTGTAGGATTCTATGATTTTATGAACTTGGGGGCGATTCTCCCAAAACAATTCTAAGTATTAAATTTGCATAAAAACTGGAATGAATCCCATTGGTTTTTTTTTCAGCAGGATTTTCAAAGTGAATCTCCCACACTCTGTGCACTGCAGAGGGCACTAGCATGAATCATACAAAAAATCAGGAGGTGGAGCCTATTCCCACTGGAGAGGCCAGCAGCATAGCGCTGAGCGGGCCACTGCACACGCTGCAATTTGTGAGCATTGGGATCAGTGCATGCACCGTGTTCCTGCACTGCTGCCTTCCCGATTGTGGGCCAGCTTGATCACTGGCCAGCCATGCGACCCCATATCGCTGGCTGTGAGACCCACCCCCCACACCTCCCCAATGTGACCTTACAGCCTTGACCACCCCGCCCCCTCTACTCCCCCCACCCCTGCGCCCCCATCCTCCACCACCCCCCAGACTTCCTCACACTCTCCACCCCCATGCTGGCCCACCTCTATCTCCCCCCCCAACACTGCAGTCCCCCCCCCCCAGCCCCACCCTCTTGGCACTGCCCGATGCTTGGTGGGCAGTGCTAAGATGCCCCCTGGGCACTGCCACTTTGCCCCTTGGGCAAGGCTAGCACATGCCAAGGGGCCAGGCTGGCACTGCCAAGAGCACCTCGCCTCATCCCAACTTCCTGGGTGGGTAGGGGGAGGGGGGGGCGGTCGATGACCCCCATTCACTCCAGCAGGATCAGGCTGCCAGTTCTCCTCAAGTGAACCTATGATTAAACCCCGCTGGAGTGAACCATTCCTGCCAGGGGGAAGGGGGAGGGAGAGGCCAGTGGGCCCAGGGCTTTCAGTCCTGGGCCAGCTAATAACATTTAAATACACATTTGCACATAAATTATACAGCTGACAGCACCAGAAATCCAGCAGCTGGAGACTCGCGGAGTCCGTGGTGCCGAGCGGGAAGCCTGCTAAATGGACTCTGTTTGAGTCTGTTTAGCGTTCCCTTGGGTAACAGCAATCTCGGCATTCAGTTAACTCCTTACACAAACAGTGCTGGACATCGCGCATCAAATGCAAGATCTTTAATTACTTGTGCATGACGAGGACTGTCTACAGCCAACATGGAATGGCTGGAGCAGTTCTGAGATTACAGAGAAACAGCTCAGCAATTATAACTAATTACAGCAAATCAGGAACAAGAGATTTTTCACATCTTTCATTGATATACATATTTACCAATTAAATCCCAGCCTTTTGCCCTTTCTGATTTGATAAAAAAAATTAACTTCTGCCAATCCCTCATTTGCATAGCTTGCCTTTGGTATTTGTTATGAAAGAAATCTGGCCTTGTTCACCCTCTGGTGAAGGCCAAAAAAGGAAAAGGTTATGAAGGCTTGTGAAGAAATAACAGAGACTGACTCCTTTTGAAGGTCAGTAAGCTGATAAACATTTTCCACTATTGTACAGAGAAAGCACGATTTTTTAATTTGAACACTTTAACTTCCGCACGATTTAACCTCCAAACTATGAAACTTCAGTCTGAGATTTTTAATTTCCATAAGTCTGCTGGCCTGTTGCACTGCAAAAGCAGCGCTGGCACAGTGGGCTGGGAGAATCCACCCCCCACCCCCACTTTGTATTTGTGCATCCTCAGAACATCCCAAAGCGCTTTACAACCAATAAAGTAATTCTGGCAGCAAAAGTAGGAGGAGGTTGCCACTGGATGCACAGCATCTGTAGAAAGCGGATGAAAGGAAATCAGCCTGAAACATTAACCAGAGAATCCAGCTGACATGAATGGCTGGAGAATACTGGCCAAGCTTTTTTTGCCTAATAAGGTGACCTGCCCAAAGCCACTCTGTGACTTCAGATGCTCAGGTAAACTTGACTGACATAAAATTAATCAAAGCTCCAAATCAGTGAATGAAATATATAACTGTATTTACAAAAAGACTGATATTTGTCTTTAAAGGCTTTCCTTCCTGCCAGCAAAATGTTAGAAGATTACTTCGCTTTTGTTAGCTGAACAAGTAGAGAAAGTGATTGGTATACATGACTAGAAAACGTGAATTCAGAGAACGGAGAGTAGAACAAGGCTATCTAAATACACCATGGACTTATCGCTATCTGCAATGTATCAAATTGAAATATTCGAGAGAATATGCCAAAGCAAGTATTTCATGCTGATTTATTATTTTCTTTCCCTGTCACTTTTACATTTATATTTTTATTTCCAATATTTTACTTGTAGCTTGCTCTTGTTTTATGAGGATTCACAATAAAGGAAGTTACGCTAGATAAAAAGCTGAAAGTAAAAAGAGTACAACCCAAATAGTGAAATTGAATCAAAGACTTCAAAATGAATGATTAACATTGTCCAACACTCAGTCATGAGATTCACTCCCAGCTCCACCTTGGGAATGCAATTCGGCAAGAAGACTTTGAATGTTGTAATAGTGTTGGGAACTGGGAAGGAAATGAAAAGTAAAGAATTCTAAAGGTGGGCATGTAGCTGCACTGAGGGATTGTGAGATGTAGATTAGGCTCATAGCAGGATGAGGCTGATACATTGTGATATCGAGTGGCCTGGCTCACAGCCATGTCCAGTCTGCAAGCATCTTATTTCCTCTCAAAGAGTCAAGTTATTGGACTGAAGGCAGGAGAAGTTGTCTGTAAAACACCAAAAATTCTGCACTAAACTAGGAGAAATGTTCCCAAAAGAAAACTACAAGTCCTGTAAGGTAAATATTTGATGGTTTTGGCTGTTGAGGGCGATTTTTAACCATATTTGTTGTCAGAGAGATCACTGACGCAAGTTAAAAATCCAGAGATAATTGGAAACTGTGATTCACTCTGGAGAAATCGCAATCCGTGATTTTCCTCCCCCCTGGGAGTGTCAACCTGGCTGTGACAACCTGTGCCAGGGCAGTGCCAGGGTTGGACTCAAGGGGGGGAGGAGCAAGTATGTGTCATGGCTGGGAGAGTAGGGGATGTTGGTGATGGTGGGGGAGGAGGGGAAGCCGCTGAGACCGCTGTGATGGGATGGGGGAGGTTATTATTTCCTCTGACTAGGATGTCCTTTAAAAATGGCATCCCAATCCCAGTGCAGTTGACTTCACCAGCTTGTTTAGGCCCCGCCCCTCAAAATGGCAGCATGAATCCATCCTCTCTGCTTTATTTTGACAAAGTGCCATAAGATTCGGAGACAGTGGCATCATTGTATGTTCACTGCACTGCATCTCACAATGGTGTGATACTGATTTGTCTCTCCCATCTTCTTGTGGATGATTCACTCATTTCCATTATGCTGGTGTCGATGACAAGTGAAGGTCCAGGGTTGCCAATCAGGAAGGCAAAAGAAATGAAGGGAATGGCCTGTCTGCTTCTGCTCCTGACACCTTGTCATTATTTGGTAAGATTTCACCCATAGAGTTAAAACCTATGGGATTTGTTTTGGGGGAGATGTCTTAGAATTTAGGAGAGTAGATATATTTACGCCAGAATTCTACCTCCTCGTCCAACATGGAGTGGGTGAGGGGCAGACAATGGAAATGTCTGTTAACCTTGGGAGGGAATTTCCAGTCTCGCTCAAGCGAGGCTGTGAAATCCCATCCTTAAATATTGTTTTAATGTTTGTTAATTAGTATCACAAGTAGGCTTACATTAACACTGCAGTGAAGTTACTGTAAAAATCTCCTAGTCACTACACTCTGGCGCCTGTTTGGATACACTGAGGGAGAATTTAGTATGGCCAGTGCACCTAACTAGCACATCTTTCGAACCGTGGGAAGAAATTAGAGCACCTGGAGGAAACCCATGCAGACATGGGAGAACGTGTAGACTCCACACAGACAGTGTCCCAAGCTGGGAATTGAACCCAGGTCCCTGGTGCTGAGAGGCAGCAGTGCTAACCACTGTGCCATTGTGTCGCCTATATGGGGTGGGGTGGTTGCGTGGGGGCGGGGGGGGGGGGGGGGGGGTGCAGGGCGGAGGTGGGGGGAATTTAAGCATTGTGTGTGGGTAACCATTTTTGTACTTAATTCTAAATATTTTTATGTACCTTTCTTGTCTGTTTTAAAGTTTAATAAACTTTATTATTTGAATAATATATAACAGAACTGATCATTTTCTTGTTGAGTTTCATCTCTTCTCTCACATTATTCCAAATCGCTAAAATAAACAGTTAAGAATTGGTGTTCCAAGTCTGCCTTCTGGGATTTGGGATACCCTTGCACTGAACACCAGTGGGGTTCATAGCAAAACCCGAGGTTTAACAGTCTTGAAAACAGAAGCCAGGAAATAAATCTACTGTTTGGTGTTGCACTGAGTCAAAAATGTACCAGACTTGACATCTAATCTGTCATGGCTAGTGTAATGATTGGCCTCAGCATTTCTGGCCAAGGATAGAAGAAATATCAGCTATGATTGAAGCTCCTGATCACTGCCCATTGAAGCTCTTTTAGAAAGTATTGATGTCAGAAGAAGTCTATGGTTGAGATTTTCCAAAAACCGGAAAATTCCACCCAAGGTCAATGGACTTTTGCATAGTCTGTGTCCTACCTGCTAAACTTCCCGTGGCAGCAATACAGGAAGATTCTGGTCTGAGTGCTAATGCAACTGTGTTAAGTCTCAGGAAACTTAATTGTCTGAAAACAAATCCTCTTGGCAAACAAATGAAAAATGGTTCTTCAGTTGATGCTGAATTCACCTTGCCAACCTGCCCATCCTCCAATGCTTGCATGCACAAGACATGCATACGGCAACCCTTACACTACAATCATGATGAGCTGCATTGTCCTTGCTGGCAGTAATAGAGCTGGCACTGTCACCACCCCAGTTTCCACAGCACAGACACCAACAATGTGATGGATTTTTTGTAGCTTTTATTTCAAGTTATTTCTCAGAATATTCTTTAGCCTTCAACATTAGGTGCTACATTAATGCATGTAAATGCATAGAAATTTAGCAAATTTATGGAAATAATATGGAGGAGTAGTTTGAATACAGGTTGTAATTATTTTGGAGATTTATAGTTTTAAGGAATCAACTCAATAAATTAAACAACAAGTTATCTCGTATAGATAATTAGAATCATGAATTCTGATTGAATAGTTAATGTACTCCAGTGAGGGAAAAAAAATCATTTTTAATTGCTTTAAGCTTTACTTGATAGAATATGGATATTTAATAATCTTAAACACAGTAACAATAATGCAGACTGGGCATTGTTATTCAATGATGCTAAACTAATTAATCCCATCCTCATTAAAGACTTTTAATTCATTTGTTTCCCTCTTTGCCAGCTTTGTAGCTGAATCTTGGCTCTCAACTTTTCCACAATACATTTTATAAGAATTTAGTCTAGGAGAGATACAAATGGCTGAATTTTTAATGAATTAAATAGCAAACGCTCTTCAAAGTACTCTATCCTTTTATAAATGTTAACAACAATGTTAATTACAGAATATGCCTTTTTTTACAGTTTTGAATAAGTAAATCTGTTTTAATTCCTTTTTAATATGTAACGTCTTCCAAGATGAGAGAACAAAGTTGCATTTTCAGAGCTTTCATATCTACACGATATCCCAAAATGTTTCAAGGTCAAAGTGTTTGATTGGCAACGTACACAGTGAGGGAGTTTGACACAGGCAGTCTGTTTGCTGCAAGTGTGAGTCTTGCTGGCAGCCCCTCTCCTTGAGCAATGGTGTGCCCAAAAAAGAGGGCCAACCTGATGCCCAAGGGGAGGCCATCAGTTTCTCTCTAAATGACAATGGGCTCACCCAAAATGCCCACAGATGTAGGCCTTACTTGGTCACATCAGTGATTCAGTTCACTGGTAAGGTGTCGGCACCAGGCTGGTAAAAGCCTGGCCACTGCTTTAATGTGAGGAAACATGACATGTATATAGCAAAGTCCCTCAAAGGGCAATGAGATAAATGATCAGTTAATCTATTTCAGATGGGGTTGCTCGAGGGACAAATGTTGGTCCAGACATCAGGAGAACTCTCTGGTTATTTCCAGGATGTACCAGGGAGGTTTTCTTTTATACCTACTTGAAAAGACAGATAGGACCTAGAGTATATTTCACCCAGAAGATGGCACCTGTGAAAATGCAGATCTGCCTCAGTACTTCACTGACATGTCAGTCTGCACTGTATGTTCAGATCTCTAAAATGGCACTTGAATTCACAACCTTGTAATTAGCAAGAATCAAAAAAGAAAACATTGGTATTGTGTGCACATAACTGAAATGTTTGCTTGGCTCAGATATTCCTCTGACAGGATTAAAGTAGTTTACTAGAACACCTTGTATTAAAATCACTTCTTCTACAATTTACTGCTGTGTTTGATTGTTCACTGTCACTCCTAGAAATTACCCCTTTTCAGGCAATACCAATAGCGTCCAACATTATCAACGTATTCTCATAGTCTGAAATGTAATTTATTACTGGTGAGATTTTATTAAGTTTTTTTGTTTCTTCCTTCCTTTTGAATTTGATGGGGGGAGTTTTCTTCCCAAAAAAATCAAAGAGCAGGGTTTTCCCATTCCACCCGCCACAGGAATCGAAACAGACAGGGGTGGACCATGCAAAGGTCTGTTGACCTCAGGCAGGATTTTCAGTTTTGGGGCAAGTGTGGCCAGAAAATCCCGTCCAAAGTGTCCAGTGGGAGGTTTTCCCACCTGTTTTTTGGGTGAACTGAGTTTCGTGAATTTACGGCAATATCTGTGCAATACAGAAGCCGTCATGCAATTCACGCCAGTGAGGGGATGAAGCCTAAACCCGCTGGAAAGACCGGCAGCAGAGTGCTCACGGGGCTATTGGGCACCCTTGAACTGGCTGGGGATTCACAGTACACAAGAGTTACAACCAGTGACAATGTCCCAACCAATTTTCCCAACCAAAAACATCCAAGGAACTGTCCAGTTTTGCTGGGCACAGCTAATATCATTCATATGAGGAATTATGCATGCAAATTGACTTTCTATTATTCCATTGTACTACACGTTGGACTTCCCATGTACACCACCAATGTGCATCATATTGATGTCTTCTTTTAAACTTGAGAAAAAGGTTTCAAATGATCATCCATTTTTCCTTTAATCAACTGCATTGGAACAGATGGGCACTTCTATTGGATTTTCAAGAAATATTTGGAGGACAGCTTAAAAGAGCTAGTATTTTCCATCAAAATTATCTATGACAAAAAGACGATTGCCCGATAGAGTCCTAACTCGATGCATGCCCCTTCACCTTTCTCAAATTGATTATCCAATTCTCATCTATTACACACATACAGAAACAGGAGGAGAAATATCTTCACCCAGAGAGTGGTGAATGTGTGGAATTCACTACCACAGAAAGTAGTTGAGGCCAAAACATTGAATCATTTCAAGAAGAAATTAGATAGAGCTCCTGGAAGGAATCACGGGATTATGGGAGGATGCAGGATCAGGGTATTTGATGGTCAGCCATGATCATAGTAAATGGCAGAGTAGGCTTGAAGGGCCAAATGGCTTACTCCTGCTTCCATTTCCTATGTTTCTATGTAGAAGGACAACAATTGCAGTAGACATGTGACAGAAATATACATCCTCCACATGGACCTTGCACGTATGTCAAATTAGGAAGTATATTCACTCAGCAGAAAACAAAATGGCCATTACTGAGGGCAGCTGGCCTGCTGGAACATTGCTCTACAATTGAGTAACTTGTTAAAAAAATTATTTGAATGCTCAATGCCTGTCAAATGTGTAATAAAACTTGATAAGGAAAAGAGAACTGAACTCCAGCACACGGTGCATCAGAAAAACCAGGTGGATGCTGTACTTCAAACTGACATCTTTGTAAACTCCAGTTTCTAGTTAGTGGTCCCTTGTTTAATAAATTCCACATTCTATGCATTCAGATAATAGATCCAGCTACTAAAAGTGCATCTTATAAAAACATCTCAAATGTTTGAGTTCTTTCAAGCATCCCTAAATAGCCTATAGTTTACATGTCAATAATTTTTTTGACAATCTTCCCTATCTGCTTTCTGATCTTTGAAGATCTTGATTTGCAAATAGTCCAAAGTAATTCAGAGCCTTAGCTGCATAATATTGAGTACAGGGCCCTTGGGAGCAATTTTCAGCAGTCAGGGAAAGAAAGCTGCTTAATTACACACCAAAAAGAAAAGATTGACATCCTATCAGCAGGGTTATGCTCATGAGGCTACTCAGAACTCTCATCCTTACAGCTTCAAAGATGATTCTTCCACTTTGATGTTCTTAGGGCCAATGCAACAGCAAGCTATTATGATTTTATGGTTGGATTTTCATTTGCTTGGTTTTAAGTTGGATGATACAGTGATTGAATAGGTGTGGTGGCATCTTTGAAGGGAATAGGTACGCAAACTCCATTATGGAGGCATCATCCACATAAGAAGATAATAAATAGGAGTGGGAATAGGCCATGACCATTTGAGCCTGCTCCATTATTCATGGCACATCTGATTTTCGCTGCAATTCCATTTTCCAACAGCCCTGGAGTCCCTGAAGTTCAAAGGTCGATGGGAGGAATTTTACTGTCCCTCTTACTGGAGGGATTTTCCAGTTTTGCTGAACTCATTGGACTTTTGAATGGCTTATTGCATTTTCAAGCTCCATCCCTACATTTTTTTAATTCATCCATTGGACATGGGTGTCACTGGCTGGGCAGCATTTATTGCCTAAACCTAGTTGTCAAAAGACAATTGAGATCAACCACATTGCTGTGGCTTTGGAGTCACATGTAGACCAGACCAGATTAGGACAGTAGATTTCCTTCCCTAATGGATATTAATGAACCAGGTGGGTTTTCTGACAATCAATAATGGTTTCATGATCATCATTAAATTCTTAATTCCAGATTTTTTTTTACTGAATTAAAATTGCACAATCTGCTATGGCAGGATTCAAACCCAGGTCCCCAGAACATTAGCTGACTGATAATATCACTGGGCCATCACCTCTCCCCTACTGTAATGGGGCTGTAAAATTCTGCCCTGTGTATCTTAGCCTGGACTCAGCCTCCACAGCTCTCTGCGGTAGACAATTCTAAATATCCACAACCCACTGAGAGAATAAAGTCCTCCTCATCTCCATCTTAAATGGGCTTAAGCTGAAAATATCTTCCTTAGTTCTAGATTCCCCCATGAGGGGAAACATCCTCTTGGCATCATACATATTTCAATAAGGTGATGTCTCATTCTTCAAAACTCCAATAAGCATAGGCCCAGTCTTCTTAAACGTTCCTCGTAAGATAACCCTTTCATCCTAACCTTTTGAATTTTCTGTGAATGGTCCCTAATCCCCCCCCTTACAACAAAGGCCAGAATTCTACAAGGCCATAAGACCATTCTACAAGGCCATAGGGACAGAATTAGGCCATTCGGCCCATCAAGTTTGCTTTGCCATTCTATCATGGCTGATATGTTTCTTAATCCTTTCTCTCACCTTTTCTCCATAATCTTTCATCACCTTACTCTATTCTAATTATTTGCTGGTCCTACATGCTACCTCTTTCTGATTCATGTATAAGGACGATCAGATCCTGCTGTACCTCAGCATTCTGTAATATTCTGTAATATTCTGGCTTTGTTCAAATAATGTTTTAACTTAAATGAGAACACATCTATTAAAGATCACAGGAGGGGGAATACAGCTCCATATTTCATGTTTCTGGAAATATTTTCAGGGCAGCAGGGTGGCACTATGGTTAGTACTGCTGCCTCACAGCACCAGGGACCCGAGTTCAATTTCGACCTTGCTTCACTGACTGTGTAGAGTTTGTACATTCTCCTCGTGTCTACGTGGGTTTCCTCCGGGTGCTCTGGTTTCCTTCACACTCCAAAAATGGTTAGGTTGATTGGCCATGCTAAATTGCCCCTTAGGGTCAGGGGGACTAGCAGGGCTATGGGGATATTATTGGGTGGGATTGTGGTTCCACCCAGGCAAAATAGACTGAATTCCTTCTATACTGTGGGGATTCTATGAATGTGTTGCAAGTGATTTTACATTAGACACAAATGTTACAGTTCATCATCTTTTTGATCAATGAGATGTACAATTATTAGCTCATTTTCTTCGTATGCTGTATAATCCTTCAAAAAGGGTATAATCATAGGGTATAATCATTCAAATATCCATGTAGTCATTTCAAAACCTTCTGAATGGGGACATTGATGTTTGAAGCAATGGTGCTGTGGCCATTCATCACTGGTCCCTGAGGGTTTGGAGGGCAATTTCCATTGACCATAAATTGCTAACCTTCTCAGGTAGTGTTGTGTGAGATCAAAAATATACACAAAATGTGTAGGTACATTTGTCCCAATCTATTCTTCCACAACATTAACCTTTATCTGCCTCATAATTCTTGCTTTGCAGTTGCTTAATCGGAATTTTCACTTTGCATTAAATTGGACAGTAATACTGGGAATTTTAATAAAACACAATTTTATAGCAACATTGTGAATTTTCATAGGCATTTTATGAATATATAAAATTCTTATGTTGCTGCTATGTCTTATTTCAGAGAATTACTTTTCTGCAATCAGGTTTTAAAAGGCTTCTGAATGTTACACACATTTTCAGTCAATTCTCATTCCCCATTTTCTGCCCGACAAAAATTTTAACAATGAATAGCAAAGTTTTTAAACTTTCTTTATTATTGTCACAAGTAGGCTTATGTTAACTGCAATGAAATCACCGTGAAAATCTCTTAGTCGCCACAGTCCGGCACCTGTTTGTATACTCTGAGGGAGAATTTAGCATAGCCAATGCACCTAACTAGCATGTCTTTTGGACTGAGAAAGGAAACTAAAGCAGCCAGAGGACACGGGCACACCCACGTAGACACAGAGAGAATGTGCAGCCTCTGCACAGACGGTTGAACGTGGGTCGCTGGCGCTGTGAGGCAGCAGTGCTAACCATTGCACCACCGTGCAGCCCCAGTTCAGGAAATGCAAAGTACTCATTGAGAGAAAGTACTTCTCCATATTGCTCTTTGCCAATTTACCCATGAACATTTTTTTATCCATTCATGGATGTGGGTACCATTGGCTGCCCCAAACTGTTTAAGAGTTAACCACATTACTGTAGTCACATGTAGGCCAGACCAGGTAAGAATGGCAGATTTCCTTCCCATCAGTGAGCCAGATGGTTTCATCAACATGGTCATTGTTAGACCCTTCATTCCAGTTTTTTACTAAATTCAAATTTCAGGATTTGAACCCAGGTCCCCAGGTTTTGTCCTGTTCATATCCTGTTCACCATTGCCTTGTTCATATCTCTACGGCACATTCAAGGTCATGCCACGTTTGACCCAAAAAAGTGCATTCATGCTTTGTGCTTTGCACTGCAGATTGTCAAGAAGCTTCTAGGATGTTATGTCCAATCACATGATTTCAATTACCTGTGGCTTAGATGTATAATTTATTTTTGTAATAACATTCAAATGTTGTTGCACTAAACTATAACGCTTGCAGAGCAGATTAAACATCCCAGAGAATTTCACACACAAATTACTTTGAAATTCAATGACTATTCTGTAGGCAAATGCAACAGCTTTCCTGCACTTAACAACCCACAAATAGCAAAGAGATGAATGACCAGTTAATACATGTTTTCATGGTATTAATTGAAAGACTAATGTTCGTCAGGATGAGGTTGCTTTCTGCTCATCAGGGCAAAATGCCAAGTGGTCTTTAACATTCACCAGGATGATCAGAACAGGCAGATGTAATGGTTTGGATAGTTTAACATGACAATGCTGCACTCCCTTGATATCAAACTGGAGTGCCAGCGTGCATGGTGAGATCACGTTGTATGTCAGTAAGCCGCAGAGCTGAAACCCAGAAGAAAGAGTGCTACCAGCTGTGTCAGTTTAATATATTGCTGACTTCTCCGTTACATAAAACCAACAGAGAAATCGGAACTTAATGTTTTCACTGAAAAAAATAAATGCTTGTTGAAAAACAAAGATGACACAGATCTAAGCGGGTTATTTAATTAAACTATAGCCACACAATTCAAGGACATAAGTACAAAGTCTTGAGTGATATTAGCATGTCTTCCCTCACTGCCACTCTCTAGAAATTCCTTCATATCACTTTGAATAATCACATGAAGAATAGACCACATAGGGGGGGCGATGACCTAGTGGTATTATTGCTAGACTGTTAATCCAGAAAGTCAGCAAATGTTCTGGGGACCCGGGTTCGAATCCCACCATGGCAGATGGTGGAATTTGAATTCAATAAAAAAAATCTGAAATTAAGAATCTACTGCTGACTGTGAAACGATTGTCTGAAAAACCCATCTGGTTCACTAATGCCCTTTAGGGAAGGAAGTCTGCCATCCTTACCAGGTCTGGTCTACATGTGACTCCAGAGCCGCACCACAATGCGGTTGACTCTCAACTGCCTCCAAGGGCAACTAAGAATGGGCAATAAATGCTGGCCAGCCAGCAATGCCCATGTCCCATGAATTAATTAAAAGTAATAAAACGTACGTCAATTAAAACTGGACAAACAGTTGATGAAGAAACAGGACTGAACCAAACAGCAATAAATACCGTTTAGGTACATCACATACTAGAGGTTCGCTTCCTTCTGGCAGTTTGGAAATGTTACCTGTGGAGGTCAAGTTTGGAGAATGTACTTTGAAAGGTCAAATTGAAATCCTCGATCCACTTTTATCATGTTTTGCCAGTTTTATCTCCCAGCTTTAATCACGTTCCTCAAGAAATCAAATGAATTGGGAAGTGAAAGTCCATGTCTGTGCAGATTGTTCAGGGTCTGTTGGCCTGACTGTTTCCTCTCTTGTTCCATACTTTGCTCTGCTGTGTTGGGAATTGTAATCAAAATTGACAGATTACCATTTCATTCAGTCAGTTTTGCTGATTGATTCACCAGTTGGCCTCCCCATAAGTTAATTTCTTGCTGAGTTTGGTATTAAATGACAGTGAAGCAAAAGAGTTTCCTTTTGTAACCAAAAGAGAAAATGCTGGAAAATCTCAGCAGGTCTGTAAGGAGAGAAAAGAGCTGATGTTTCAAGTCCAGATGAGCCTCTGTCAAAGCTAGATTCCAACATCCGCAGTAATTTGCTTTTGTTCCTGAAGTGCAATAAAATTTTCAGTCGAGAAATACAAAAGCATTTTAAAGGGTTTGTGAAAAAAATGTTGACTTTCAAGTTTTCCTTCAATGGAAACAGTCTTGTGAAACAATTTGCATACTATTCAGAAGAACCGTCTTCCAATCAAAATGTGTCATTGCTTATCCTACTGGATGCCATGTTGTTCTGAATGAGTTAGTCATTATCAGAAATATACGACCAATGCTTGATAGTGTCAGGTGAAATAAGGTTCAGGAGGCTTGTGTGAAGTATAGCATATAGCAGTTGGGCCAAATGACCCATTTCTGTGCTATGACCTCTGCCTAACACTCTGCATAACCCGTCGGTCAGACATTACCTTCACCACTGAAGATGGGAGTAAATAATATTTTGCCCCTATTTGTCTGTGAACGATATTGGTGGGATTTTATGGTTCTCGCTCGAGTGACACCAGTACTTCCCACCTGAGGTCAACGGACATTTCCATTGTCCGCCCCCTCTGATTCTGTAGTGGTAGAATTCCAATCTATATCTCAAAAATTAATGGATAGATTACAGTGAAAACTAGTATACAGCTGGAAAGAACTGATTCATCATTTGCAAAGATGTGGATCTGGATCCAGATTCTAGAATTCTTTGTAAAAAGCTCTGTTAACATTGGAGGATAGGGCGAATTGATTTTTTAAAAAATATTGAGGGTTGTTTTATTTGGAATTATTGAATGTTGTAGATTGTCATGGCTGCCATGCTGGAATTTGTCACAGCTGTCAAAACGTGAGCAGAGTTTTCAGAGCAGATTGTTGGATGGCGATTGGCCTGAAACCTCCTCAGTGAGATGAAAGCTCTGAATAAAAAGATTGATTTTTTTTCAGTTTTGTACTTACAGACCATAAACCAGGCACAGAAAAGCTTCAAGGAAATGTTGTGTTAATATTTTAACATTGAGTTAATGTGGCATAGTGGACATATAAACTTTATTCATTGCCCTCCCCATTAGTATTGAGGTTCCTTTGACAGAAATGAATGATTTGAGGATTGAAGGGGATTGAGGTTCCCCGATTCATCAGGCCTAAAATTGATGCTTGGACAATAGATTTGGTTGAGAGATGTTCTGTGTTTGGACTACACCAGAGATTTATGCAACATCAGATTGGGTTGGGCATTTTTAGGCACCTGGGGAATCATCTGAAAGAAACACAGGCATGAAAATGTGCAAATCATGGATCCTGTGTCTGACTCAAGGCCTTTTGGAGAATTTAGTTTTTGACATGTCGCTTCTTCTGTTCATGCACCAAGGCATGATGGGAACAATTCGACAGTGGGCTGAAGCAGTGTTATTTGAAGGAATTTTGATTTGGCTGGCATTTGATGCTGCTGAACTCTCAGGTTGGACATCAGCAGAAGGAGGAGGAACAGCACCAGAAGCAGCAATGACTTGTAGAAACTGCAAGGAAAGTGCAAACTCTGAGAGAGTAAAGGACATCTTAAGCATGCTGGTCTTCTGAAACAGTGCATCATGCCTTAGCCTTACACAGTGCGCTATTTTAATTGATCAATGCCAATGCCACCTTTTCCAGCAAATGATGGAATCGAGCACTATAGCATGTAACAGTGAATGTCATCATAATTCCAAACCTTTATGCTGTATCATTGTCTAAGGGACGAGGGTTTGTATTTTTTCTCCTCCTTAGGCAGTATCTAGCGATTGAAGGTGACTTACTCCCATGTTGGTTTGCTGGTTTCTGAGATGGTTGATAAGTCCAATGTGCAGACTCTGCTACATGTGGGACAGGTGGTGCTTAAAGGATCGAGGTGTTTGGGGGGTCTGTGCACTCACTACAATGCCTCTGCTTCAATGCTCTGTGTTGCCATGAAAATTTTAAGTTTATATATTAGTGTCACGAGTGGACTTAAATTAACACTGCAGTGAAATTACTGTGAAAATCCCCTGGGCATCACGTGGCACAGTGGTTAGCATCGCTGTCTCATAGCACTAGGGACCCAGGTTTGATTCCCAACTTGTGTTACTGTCTGTGTGGAGTCTGCACATTCTCCCTGTGTCTGAACATAGAACATAGAACATTACAGCGCAGTACAGGCCCTTCGGCCCTCGATGTTGCGCCGACCAGTGGAACCAATCTAATGACCCTCAAACCTAAACTATTCCAATGCTATCCATATGCCTATCCACTGACCATTTGAACGCCCTTAAAGTTGGCGAGTCCACAACTGCTGCAGGCAGGGCATTCCACGACCTTACTACCCTCTGAGTAAAGAATCTACCTCTGACATCCATCCTATAATTACCACCCCTTAATTTAAAGCTATGTCCCCTCGTGTTAGCCATCACCATCCAAGGAAAAAGGCTCTCACTGTCCACCCTATCCAATCCTTTGATCATCTTGTATGCCTCAATTAGGTCACCTCGTAACCTTCTTCTCTCTAATGAAAATAACCTCAAGTCCCTCAGCCTTTCCTCATAAGACCTTCCCACCATACCAGGCAACATCCTGGTAAACCTCCTCTGCACCCTTTCCTATGCCTCCGCATCTGTCTTATAATGCGGTGACCAGAACTGTACGCAATACTCCAAGTGCGGCCGCACCAGAGTTTTGTACAGTTGTAACATGACCTCACAGCTCTGAAATTCAATCCCTCTACCAATAAAAGCTAACACACCGTACGCCTTCTTAACAACCTTATCAACCTGGGTGCCAACTTTCAGGGAGCTATGCACATGTACCCCGAGATCTCTCTGCTTGTCAACACTACTAAGAGTCCTTCCATTAGCCCTATATTCTGTACTCCTGTTACTCTTACCAAAGTGAATCACCTCACACTTTTCCGTATTAAACTCCATTTACCACCTCTTGGCCCAGCTCTGCAGCTTATCTGTGTCCCAGACAACCGTCTGCGTCGGTTTCTTCCGGGTTGTCCGGTTTACTCCCTTAACTCCAAAATATATGCTGACTACAGAAAATTCTCCCTCAGTGTACCGTAACAGGCAATGGAATGTGGCGACTAGGGAATTTTCACAATAACTTCATTGCAGAGTTAATGTAAGCCTATTTATGACACTAATAAATAAACTTTAAATTTAAGTCACCAACTCCACACTTGACCATGCTCTCGCCCTACTGTTCAGGGTGGTGGTCAAAGAAATTGCAGCAGTAAGGAGGCCCTGGACAGCTGGAGTATTAGCTATGGCATGGAAGAATCTTGACACCTTCACAACTATTGCAAACATCTCTTCAATCACATTAATCTCTGCATGTCCCTACATGCGGGGGAACGATGTACACACACACACACACACACACACACACACTCTCTCTCTCTCTCTGCAGAAATGCACACATCTTATTCCCTCTTCCTCCCTCTCCCAAAACCTTTCATACACCTGACTAGGAGAGGAGGAAAATCCAGTCTTCCAACCCCACTTTTGTATGATTTCCAGCGAAGCCATCTTGAATGATTCGTCGTCAGAGGTCAGTGTTAGTTCAATCCAAATTCTTGGCTCAGCCCTACTCTCCACCCCAATCCCTGGTGACCAGGACTTAGGGTCTAGTCTGTCTTTAACTCTGTTATCTTAAACAAAAAGGCACAAATAGTTTTTCATTAGTTAGCTTTGCTGGTTGGCACCTTTTAATATTCATTTTTTATCAATTTCTCATTTTTTTAGAAGATTAATTTATTACTTTGGCATTAATGTTATTTTGCTCAGCAGGTTGGTTATGTTTCCTTCACATCTCAGCTTTTGTTTTGAAAGTCATCTTCAATGTTGTGCCAAACCAGAGCTCAGGCAGCTCTGCTGGGTTTCTTGCTGAAGGGGAGCGAGACACTCACAGGAAGACTGATGGCTTTTTGGGGGGCTGACAAAAGGGATCACTTTGGCCCCAAAAGAAATGAGGAATGTTAGAAATGTTAACATAGGTAGTACCCGAGAGAAACAAAGGCCAGTGACCCTTTTTCAGAACTGGTGTGAGTCATGTACCTGAATCATTTTGACTCTGTTTCTCTCTCTGCTGATGCTGCCTGGCCTGCTGAGTATTTCCAACAAGTTTCTGTTCATGTTTCAGATTTCCAGCATCTGCAATGCTTTGCTTTTCTATCAGTTTGTTCGTGTGGTTAGTCCCACTTTAAATTGGGAAAGTATTCATCACTCAACACAAAGTGTAATTTTTCTGATAACAATGAACATTTATGGGGAAAGAAAAAACACATTAGGCAAGCGAGGCCAGAAAATCCCGTCCAGAAACCTTAAAATCCTGCCCGAGGTCAACAGACATTTCAATGGTCTGGCCCTCACCCGCTCCAATTCCTGTGGTGGGTGCGACGGTAAAATTTGCCTCATTATTGCAGGTGAATTAGTTGGTGTCAATTTACTGGAAACTTTTGTCATTTTCAAACTTAGAAGTGAAACTAGGAGTCAAATGCCAATAGGATACATCGCTGTTAGTTCAAGATATTTTCATTTCTATATGGGATTGTTGCTTGTGTGCTTGTGAGATCCAAGACTTTTGGATGTTGCTGTCTGGGTATTGTATAGGGCCAGGCTCAAAGAAGGAAACTCGTTGCATAATATGCAAGGTCAATTTCTGTGTATGTTAGGAAAACAGGGCCCTATTTTACCATTTTACTATTTTACCAAGTGCTAGACAGACTTGAAACTGGGAGTGTTTCAGATCTGACTTTTAGACCCATTCTGAGGTCACCCAAATGCACTCTGCCTGCAAAAATATCAGCAATTCTGGATTACACTGCACAAGCTTGTGGGCAGGGCTTAACACATCCAAAACCGTACAGCTCCGATCGGTGCCTCCAACTGCACATGTGCAGTAAAAAAATGATAGAATGCAGCTCCCCGGCTACATCCCTCCTGGGCTGGATAATGCCTCCCTCTGGACCCCACAGACATTGCCCCACCCTCACAACATTACTGACCCCCTTATAACCCCAACCCCTCTGCAACCCCGATCGCAGGCCTATCCCCGTTCCCCTCCATCAATCTCAGGCAGAGTGGCAGCGCAACCCGCTTTCCCCTCAACTGATCACAAGCAGAGTGGCAGCAAAACCCCCCTTCCCCCGCCTATCTTAAGCAGACAGCTGTCAGGCCTACCTTCCCCCCTCACCCCCACCAATCTCAAGCAGAGAGCCGTTGGATACTCGGCACGTAACTCCTCACTAAGTCTCGCTGACGGAGTGCCCAAATCAGACTTATACAGAGCATTTCGGTTTCACACCAATTCAGATTCACTGGCGAATGCAGTGGCAAAGGGGGAAATGCTGGTAAAGTTGGGCATGTAGCCCATTAAGTCAATTTAAATGCATGCAAATACATTTTAATAGCTGTTGTGTCCATTTTAGGCACAATCCCGATTGTGGCTATTTTCAGGCCTTGGTAAAGGTGGAACTGGCGTGGAGGTCTTTAAGGAGATCTTTCTTGGTGCTCAGCGGAAATTTATTCCGATGGTCAAAAAGGACAGTAGGAGGAGAGGTAATAAGCCGTGGATAACGAAGGAGGTGAAGGAAAGTGTTAAATTAAAAACAGAGGTGTTTAGGGTAGCTAAGAGTAGTGGGCAAGAAGAGGATTGGGAGAGGTTTAAATGTCAACAAAGATTGACAAAGAAGTTGATAAAGAAGGGTAGGATAAACTATGAAGCTGGGCTAGCGCTTAATATAAAAAAGATAGCAAGAGTTTTTATAAATATATAAAAAGGAAGAGGCTGGCTAGGTTAAACGTTGGTCCCTTAGAGGATGAGAAGGGGGACTTAGTGGTAGGGGATGGGGATATGGCTGAGGTCCTGAATAACTTTTTTGTTTCTGTTTTCATGGAGGAGGATGTGAATAATTTGACGGGTGTTAGAGATGGAAAGGTGGTAGGACTGGAGGGTCTCAATGACATTACTGTTACGAGAGAGGCGGTGCTCGACAGACTGGAGGGGGGGCTGATTGTGGACAAGCTGCCAGGACCGGATGGAATGCATCCGAGGGTTCTGAAAGAAATGGCGGAGGTGATAGTGGGTGCCTTGGTGGTTATTTTCCAGACGTCGCTGGATTCCGGGGAAGTGCCGGAAGATTGGAAAGCAGCTAATGTTACGCCGTTGTTTAAGAAGGGTGCCAGGCAAAAGGCAGGGAATTATAGGCCGGTTAGTTTAACGTCTGTTGTAGGTAAAATGTTAGAATCCGTCATCAAGGAGGAAATAGTGAGGCATCTTGAGAGGAATTGCTTGATAGAGCAGACACAGCACGGTTTTGTTAAAGGGAAGTCGTGTCTGACGAATTTACTGGAGTTTTATGAGGATGTGTCTAGGGCGGTGGATAGAGGAGAGCCGGTGGATGTGGTGTTTCTTGATTTTCAGAAGGCGTTTGACAAGGTACCTCACAAGAGGTTATTGCAGAAGGTCAGGGGACATGGAGTTGGGGGTGGGGTGTTAGCGTGGATAGAGGATTGGTTGTCAAATAGGAGGCAGAGAGTGGGGGTCAATGGGTGCTATTCGGATTGGCGGTTGGTGACTAGTGGAGTGCCCCAGGGGTCGGTGCTGGGGCCTCAGCTATTTACCATTTATATAGATGATCTGGAGGAGGGAACCGAGTGTAGGGTGTCGAAATTTGCTGATGACACCAAGATTGGTGGAACGGCAAATTGTGCGGAGGGTGTGGAGAGTCTGCAGAAGGATTTAGATAGGCTGGGCGAATGGGCCAGGAAATGGCAAATGGAATTTAATGTTGGCAAGTGCGAGGTGGTCCACTTTGGTAGGAATAATGGTAGGAAGGATTATTACTTACGTGGCGAAAAACTGCAGCAGGCGACAGTGCAGAGGGACCTTGGGGTCCTTGTGCATGAGTAGCAAAAACCCAGCTTGCAGGTGCAGCAGGTGGTCAGGAAGGCGAATGGGATGCTGGCCTTCATAGCGAGGGGGATTGAATATAAAAGTAGGGAGGTCTTGCTGCGGCTGTATAGGGCATTGGTGAGGCCGCAGCTGGAGTACTGTGTGCAGTTTTGGGCGCCGTACTTACGCAAGGATATTTTGGCCTTGGAGGGAGTGCAGAGGAGGTTTACTAGGCTGATGCCGGAGTTGAGGGGGTTGAGCTATGAGGAGAGGCTGAATAAACTAGGCTTGTACTCGTTAGAGTTTAGAAGAATGAAGGGAGATCTCACTGAGACGTATAAGATGATGAATGGGATGGATAGGATAGAGGTGGAGAGACTCTTCCCGCTCAGAACGGATAGTAGGACTAGGGGGCACAGCCTCAAGATAAAGGAGGGGCGGTTTAGAACGGAGTTGAGGAGGAACTTCTTCACTCAAAGGGTGGTGAATCTCTGGAATTCTCTGCCCGTTGAAGTGGTGGAGGCTACCTCGCTAAATATTTTTAAGACGCAGGTTGATGGGTTTTTGATAAGAGAGGGGATTACGGGTTATGGGGAGAGGGCGGGAATGTGGAACTGAGCCACGACAGATCAGCCATGATCTTATTGAATGGCGGGGCAGGCTCGAAGGGCTAGATGGCCTACTCCTGCTCCTATTTCTTATATTCTTATGTTCTTATGAGCTGGGTACAGATCATGTTACACGCCTCACATCTGACTTTACCAAGTTTTTGCTCTTGAAAATGGGCACAATGCGATGGTAAAATCGGGCCCAGAGTTAGTTGTATTGGTAAACCTTAGAAATAAAGTATTGTTTTAAGTGGGTTTAGTTTTAACGTTTCTGTGCATGGAAGGAAAAACCCTATGGTTAGATTCATGCTAGACAAAGGTATTTGTACATGTGGTGGTTGGTTTCAATTCTAACTGTGATTCTACTGTGCATGGAGGAGGTTATGGTGTGAAAAATAAATAGTAGCAGTGCTTGCTTAGCAACTGGAGGCCTTTGTAAGGTAGGGAAGGTTTTAAGTTTTAGTTTTAGCTGCATATATGCAGCTGGAGACAGAACACTAGAGAATGAACATCTCTCAAATCTACTGGAAGATGCTGGACAGGATAAGGGAGTTCCAAAGAGGCAGGCCTTCCAAAGAATCAGTTATTGTACAGACAACTGGGGAATTGGGACATAAGGAATGTCTTAAGATGACTGATGTTAAGAGAACAAAGACAAAGGTTTCGTTCAGAAGAATTCAAGTAAGAGTAAACAAGTGTCCTGAGTTAAAGAGACAACTGCAGTAACCAGATTTAAAGTAGGGCAGCAGACTTCAGAGGTAAATGAAATGTCTGATGTCATTTTAATATCGTCTGGAAATTGAGAGTTAAAGCAATTTACACTGCAGTCAAGACAAAGAAGTCCTAAAGGGGATAGGTGGTGTAAAACCTGGACTGGGTTAGCTGTTACAAGTGGAGCAGAAGCTTTTTATAAGTGTCATTTAGAAAAGCTGATTACATTTTGGAATGCAAACTGCTTTGGGAAGGCATTATAATGAGAGATTTTAGAGTGTGTCTTTGGGAGTGAAGTTTGGAAACTCTCACGTGACAATCACCTGGCGGGATTCTGAGGACAAATCCACATACACTAATTTGCATTCCAAGCAGCGTACTTCCATTTGACCACAGTCATCTTGTGTGCTTCAAAGGGATTTTATGTGCTAATGAAACTGTTGTCATTTAAGGTATACTTTATAATCAGTTAATCTTAAAATCTGTGTGTAATTGTTAAGAGGGGAATAAAGGTTTAGGTTTAAGGTGAGAGGGGAGAGATACAAAGGTGTCCAGGGGGGCAATTTTTCACATGGAGGGTGGTGAGTGTCTGCAACAAGCTACCAGAGGTAGTAGTAGAGGCAGGTAAAATTTTATCTTTTAAAAAGCATTTAGATGTTTATATTGGGTACGATGGGTATAAAGGGATATGGGCCAAATGCGGCCAATTGGGATTAGCTTAGAGATTTCAAAGAAAAAGGGTGGCATGGACAAGTTGGGCCAAAGGGCCTGCTTCCATGTTATAAACCTCTATGACTCTATAATGCTAAACGAGTACTGTATCATAATCCAATTTTTTCATGTTTAATAAATGATTTTTTTTCTTAATGTTAAACTGAATTAGTGGTCCTATGACATTGTTCTTCCACATTTATATAAAAAAAAGAATCCCTAGAGTGCAAAGGAGGCCATTCAGCCCATCGAGCCTGAACAAACAAGAATCCCACCCAGGCACTATCCTTGTAACCCTATATATTTACACTGCTAGTCCCTCTGACACTAAAGGGTGGTTTAGCATGGCCAATCAACCTAATCTGCACATCTTTGGACTGTGGGAGGAAACTGGAGCACCCAGAAGAAACCCACACAGGCATCTCAACTCCACATAGGCACCCAAGGTCAGAATTGAACTCGGGTCCCTGGGGCCGTGAAGCACTAGTGCTTCCATTAACCATTACCACTAACCATTGTATCACTGTACAGCCTTTTGAGCCAACTTTTCATTCTGAAATCTTCCCATCCAGTTACAATATGAACTGAGATTACTGACATATAATTATCATGGTTGTCAATGTACTATTGTGAAACCGGAGCTTTTCGATGGGCTTTCTAAATAGAGGTATTGAGCACAAAAGCCAAGAGATTTTGCTGCTGAATCGATATAAAACAGTTGGACTCCACTGTGGCTATAATTCCCTATTCTGGGCACTCAAAGAATGTGAGGGGGATGGGGATGGGAGTAGGGGCCCAGAAACAATACTATGGCTCATAATTTCTCTCCTAGTTCTGATGTTCTTTCAGCAATTTGGACTTCATGAGTGAACTGTGACATTACTTGGTGCATATAAGCTTTAAATGTAATGTCAAAACAACTGCGGAGCCTTGAAGTGATTGGCACTGGGATAATTTAATTAGTTTTCATTGGTATTTTATTGTGTTACGTTTTATTTATTTTTTGATGCATGTAGCTTTCCTGTCATTTTCAAAGAAGTGGTTGGTGGCATTGATGTGGCAATTAAATAAATGAGTCATGCTAGTGTATTTAAGTAAATGTTCAAAATATTAAAATTGAGAAGAGTGGAGAACAGACTCACAGTACTATAAATACAATGAACTTGCAGGTCAAGAAATCTGTACTAAAGTTTTATGGCCCTAGGACCAAGGCACACTCTCTTTAAAGACAGCTTTCCTGTGGGAGCACAAGACTGATGAATTAACCCTGCTGGTTTCAATGGTCAGCAGCAAAGAGAGGGTGGGTTGGATTTAATGTTCCCGATATGGTTCCAACCTATTGACTGGGGAGCTGTTGGGAGACCCACATCACTTCAATTCAGGCATTTAAGAGGCAACACAGGACCCTCCCCAAGATTTAGGACCCCCGCAGTGAAAATCCTGCCACCTGAGAGGTGCCAAACGCTGGCAACTCTCCATTCTTTATGTCCCAATTCCCTGATTGTCTGGACAGTTACTGGTTCTTTGGGAAGCTTGCCTCTTTGAAACACCCTTGTCCTTTCCAGCTTCTTCTGGCAGATTTGAGAAATATTCACTCCCTAGTTTCCTGTCTCCAGCAGCTAAAATTAAAACTTAAAACCTTTCATACCTTACAAGGGTGTCCAATTGCCAACCAACCACTGCTACTACGATTTATTCTGCATGTCGTAACCAAAAAGCCAACTCTTCATTGCTCAGAATCGGTAATGTACCCACCAGAGGCCTAGGCTCAGGAAGGGATCCAAGCATAAGTGAGTGAAGGTGGGATGGCTACTGTAGAGAGGGTTTTGCTGGTAAGATAGAAGGAATGGAAGTCAGATGCAAGGAGTTGCTTCTCAGTGGCCATCCACTTCCCGATGCTGGTTCTTTAATAGATCACTAAGTGCCCTGAGAGATGTACCCACGTCAGAGACTGCTGGAAGCCTCACAGAGAGTGCCTGGTGGAGGCGAAAGAAGCCTGCGTAAACTGCTGGAAAACCCAGAGATGCCACAAATTCCCAGTGAGTTCCAGAGGCTTGTTAACAAACCTGTATAGCCAGTGAGTAGGTTCCCCCATGTCAGCTCATCTCCATCACTGACAAAATGGGGGTCAGTTTTTCTGTCAGTGGGAATGGCCTGTGTGGTCTCCAACAGGATGATGCAGGTCTGCCACCACTCAATCTGATCCAGCGAGCTTCATTCAATCCAGCATTGCGTTTGCCATTGATCTCAAAGGAATGTTACTACAAAGATCTAACAATTTCTGTGGCACAGGATGCCAGTCTGTGTCCAGCAACTAGCAGAGTGGATCATCAGGCAACCAGCAACAGTAATGTCCACAAACATGATAAGTGACCAGTCACTGGGGCTAGAATAGTCTAGTTGTTAGGGATCTTCTGGTCCCACCAATGGCACTGCCCCCCACCCCCCAACTCCCACTGAGAGTTTCCCAGTGGCATGGTGGCATGGGTGCAGTCAATGGGAAATCCCATTGATAGAGGTGGGAGTGGAAAATCCCACCACTACCAAATGGAGGACCGCAAGAAACATGCTAAATCCCCCCATTGAAGTCATAGGCTTGAATGTTACAGCTGTTCATGTTGCTGGAATTTTCCTATCCCGCTGCAATGAATGGAGGTTTGGCTGGCTGCCAAATGCAGTGAGAGCATGGCATGAACAGCTGGTGAGACATTGAGTTATTACAGCAAAGAAGGAGGCTACTTGGCCCATCAAACCCATTCCAGCTCTCTGTAGAGCAGTCCCATTCCTTCACTCTAACCCCCTGGGACCTCCTACTTCCTCGTACGAACCCCATGCTTCCCTCAAGTGCCCATCTGATTGCCTTCTGAAATCATTCATTGTCCCTATTCTCACCATCCTCGTGGGAAGTATTTTCACAAGAAGTCAAGAACAGAAAATGCTGGAAAATCTCAGCAAATCTGGCAGCACCTGTGGAGAGAGAAACAGAGTTCACTTCTGGACTTGAAAACAGGATGCCAGATGGTGCCAGATCTGCTGAGTTTTTTTCAGCATTTTCTGTTTATAATGAAGATTTCCAGCAAATGCTCTGTTTTGCTTTGAGTAAAAAACACTGAATCCTTTCATTTTTATTTTTCAAGTTTTACAGATATCTAAATAAATGATAGGGATGCACATATGGGATTTAGGTTGATCATAAAATGTCATAAGTAACTTACAAACAAATTGTGAAATTACTTATCTTAATAGAGGAAACTGAAATTGAACAAATGCAAAATATACTCTTTCAGGGGTTGCAAGGATGTTTAGCAGTAATTACTAAGTTATGTACCATTAAGAACCAATTACATCATAGAATCCCTACCATGCAGAAGGAATCCATTCGGCCCTTCGGGCCTACACCGAAAACAATCCCACCCAGGCCCTATCCCTGTAAACCAACATATTTACTCTCCTAATCCCTTGACATTATGGAACAATTTAGCATGGCCAATCCACCTAACCTGCACATCTTGTGTGGGAGGAAACCTGGGGACCTGGAAGAAACCCACACAGATACAGGGAGAACGTGCAAACTCCACACAGTGACCCGAGACCAGAATTGAACCTGGATCCCTGAAGCTATGAGGCAACAGTGCTAATTGCTGTGCTACCCGATTATAAGGCACTACGATAATAAGGACTGAGAATGTAAGCTTGGAAGATTTTGTTCATTCAACGATTTCTAATTGATTGCAGTTAGGGTAGGGACTGCAAAACTGCACGCTCTGCAGAGGCATAGGATCATTTAATTGTGTACGTGCCAACCTCAGAAGATACTGTCAATTTTATTATCATTACTAACACAAAATCTGGGCCATGGTATTGGTATCATTTATAAGAAAAAAAACTGTTCAGAGAGCACATCATTTCAGATTCATCATGAACCTTTCTTAGCTTTATTGTGATACTATTTTGATTGTTGTAATAATAGTGCAGTGAAGGTTATTATTTTATTAGGCAGTAAAACTATCCATTATCTATGGAATTAAAATTTGTCTTTGACTTATAGCAATTATTCAGTGGGTTTGTGACTCAATGAACCTTCTTTCATTGATAACTAAGCAGAGGGATTCTGGTGTCAAAGATAATCCCACAGACAGTGACACACCTTGCTTCGTGTTCAAAAAACCAATTATAGTGTATAATTGACAACTCAGGATACTTGCATAAATTTTCAATTAGGGAATGGTATGCAATACTGGAAGTTCTGACAAAATACTCAAAGAATTATATCAAGTAGAAGGAAAAAACATAATGGAAGCGTTTAACATTGGCTGTCCTTCTGAATGCAAAATGAGTGTATTGATAACGAATCTAGTTGTGCGATTTCCCTAATCTGTATATGTGTTTAGGTGACTTCTATGTTCGTCAGAGCTCTTTAGTTGGGCAGCCTTGGTGACCACTTTGAACAGGAGTTAGGATCCTTGAATATGTTAACAGGTAACACAATGTCTAGAAAAAGACCTCAGCAAAATTCTTCAGTTTTTAAGTTTTGAAAAACTTGCTTCACAGCGGAGACAAGAAGAGTAAGAGTATTGCTCTCCAATGGATAGCACTAAAGTGGGCCTCTGATTGCCCATGACACCTTCTCCATTCTTACTCCCATCTTCACATTGCCCTTGAGGTGGGAGTAGTGGGGAAGAAATTGTTGTCCACCTCCATATCGAATGTGCCCTTGCAAAGAAGGTCTGTTTTTGCTGATATTTATCTCAATCAATTATGCGACGCTGGACTCTGCTGGCTGTTTCTGGGAGCTGCACACTGAGACAAACATCAGCTGCTGTTAGAGAATCATCAACTCGGTGTAAGACACTCTTTGGTCGACTGAAGTTTGTTGGTTTTGCAGTGCATAAAGTTGTCCTTGATTGAGTGTTGCAAACTGGCACATTCAAAGGTCCAGGACTGCATGGTAAGGGATGAACTAAAGCTTTGGACAGCTGAGTTGTAATGGGAAAGTTCACGGTCTTAGACCTTTCAGCCACAGTGCACCATGGGACTAGAAATTGTACAGAACAGCTTGGGCTGTAAGACTCATGTTGAATGTATCAGAATTGTATTGAATCACCTCAGAGTGCAACATGATCTGTACAGAAAACGTGAATATCATTGCACTTTCCATAATGATCATTTTGAAATGTCTAATGTTCCTTTTATTGTATTGAAGTAACTCACGGTACAATATACTCTATGCAGAAAATTTGAATATCATTGCACTCTCTGTGACAGTTATTTTGAAATGTTTTGCAATGTTCTTTTAGATAGTTTATGTATAAAATATATTTTTGAAGAAAAAAAACACCCTTTTCCTGCTCCAAACTTATCTGAGGGTTCTCTGCTGATGAACCATGTAGCCCTAATAACACACAGGCAAGCTGCCAGTACTGACAGCTTTGATTGAGGCCCAATATTTATTAAACCTCAGGTCTTCTGGCCACATATGCCCCAGAATCTTGTTGCTAGTTATGGACCAGAAAGTCAATCGTAATGATTTTAACCTGCACAGCGTGTAAACTCACTTTAGATAGATAAATGAAAAATAAAACGAGACAGTCTAAAAGCTAATTTGCCACGCTCATAGTTAGTACTGTTTGTACATTATACAAGTTGATCCCAGTGGATGCCTTGCTAAAGGCATTGTCAATTCACTATCACAATTAACCAGTGGATATCCTAACATGAAGGCATCTTGCCTCTTACTCCTTTTCATTGTCTTATTTTGCAACTCAAAATCTCAATCACTGGGGAATCAGCTACCTTGTTACAACAATTGTCTCCTAGATTTTCACTCATGAATAGTTAATTGCATCTTCGACTGGCTGTAATTATGCATAATATTACTTGCTGTATTAATTCACAAACCTTCACCTCCTTGACCACAATGTTGCCAAATGATCGAGTCTGTGCTAGTTTTTCGCTTGTTTTTAATTTGTGTTACTATTTCTGCATCTGGCCTCAATCTCTGAGTTTGCTACAGGCGCTGCATTTTCCTAATGCTGATTTATCTTTGTAAATTTATTATACATATATGTGTGCTCATGGGGACAGATAACTGCTGCAGTTATTTTGTACATTAAAGGAAAGTTTGAGAAAAATATTGGGTGGAATTTTTTCATTTTTTGCAGTAGGCGGGAAAACCAGGGTGGCAGCCACCATCACTATCAGCGCTTCCAGCACCATATTGTTAGGCACATTAAAAAAATTCCAAGAGACAAGTCCCACAATGTCACGTTGGCGGGGCAAGGTCTCTGATTGAGATGCCCCCTGCCAGCAACTTAGGTTCTAAAAGATCGGGGGGCCCACTCTTTTTAAAGGATGTCCTGATACAAAAAAATTAAAAATAGAAATTATGCAATTTCAGCTTGGCTTTTGGACTGACACAGTATCTACGAGCGTAGTCTTAGCCATTTCCACATTAGTTACACTGACACTTTCTATGGGATTAACAGCTTTTGGAGATGAGGATTTAAATCATCTCTGCCATAGTCTGATGTTAAGTATGCCTTGTGCCATTGATACAGTTTTGCTGGGAGTTTCCACCACAGTTGCAGTAAGAGATTATGAAAATTCCTGTGTAATTTCAAGGTCAGAGTTATTTTAATTTTCATCTTTCTTCCCTGTATACACAGTGCAGAAGTGTATTAGGGAAGTGACAACTATTAGCAAGGAGTAATATCTTCTTCACTTACCCTGCAGAAAGGAACAAGTCTCCTGGCTGTGATGGAATGTATCCCAGGGTACTAAAAGAGATGGCAGGGGGAGTAGCAAATACACTAGTGGTAATTTACCACTGGACTCTGGGGTGGTTCCTGCAAATTGGAAAGCAGCAAATTGGAAAACAGCAGTTGTCTGTGTGGGGTTTGCACATTCTCCTCGTGTCTGCATGGGTTTCCTCCAGGAGCTCCGGTTTCCTCCCACAGTCCAAAGATGTGCGGGTTAGGTTGATTGTCCATGCTAAAATTGCCCCTTAGTGTCCGGGGATGCATAGGTTAGAGGGATTAGTGGGTAGATGTGTAGGGATATGGGGGTAGGGCGTGGGTGGGATTGGAGTCGGTGCAGACTCGATGGGCCGAAGGGCCTCTTTCTGCACTGTAGGGTTCTATGATTCTATGATTTTATGAAATGTGACGCCACTTTAAAAAAGGATGTAGACAAAAGGTGGGTAACAGTAGGCCGGTTAGCTTATCTTCTGTAGGAGGGAAAATGCTTGAATCTATCATCAAGGAAGAAATAATGAGACATCTGGATATAAATTGTCCCATTGGTTAGACACAACATGGGTTCATGAAGGGCAGGTCATGTTTGGTGGAATTCTTTGAGAACATTATATGCGCAGTGGACAAGGGGGAACCTGTGGATTTGGTATATCTGGATTTTCAGAAGGCACTTGACAAGGTGCCGCACCAATGATTGCTGCATAAGATAAAGGTCCAGGGTGTTACAGGTAATGTATTATAGAGTCATAGAACAATACAGCATGAGAAACAAGACCTTCGGCCCATGCAGTCCATGCCGACTGTGGTGCCCTCCCAACTAGTCCCAGTTGCCTACATTTGGCCTATAATCCTCTAGTCTATGTACTTATCCAAACACCTTTTAAATGTTGCTATTGTACCTTCCTTAATCACTTTCTCTGGCAGCTCATTCCATACACGCACTGCCCTCTGTGTGAAGACCCTTCTGGTCCCTTTTAAATCCTTCCTCTCTCACCTTTAACCTATGCCCTGTAGTTTTTCAATTCCTCTTCCCTGGAAAGAAGTCTATGTGAGTTCATCCTATCTATGCCCCTCATGATTTTGTACACCTCAGTAAAGGTACCCCTTACTCTCCAACCTTCCAAGAAATAGGACAGGGCTGGGGGCAAAAGAGGTGGTGGAGTGGCACTGTTGATCAGGGACAGTGTCATGGCTGCAGAGAAGGTGGATGCTGTGGAGGGACTGTCTACAGAGTCTCTGTTGGTGGAAGTTAGGAACAGCAAAGGGTTGATAACTTTGCTGGGTGTTTTCTATAGGCTGCCCAATAGTGACAGGGAAGTTGAGGTGCAGATGGGGAAACAGATCCTAGAGAGATGTAGTAATAACAGAGTTGTCATGATGGGAGACTTTAATTTCCCAAACATTGACTGGAATATCCCAAGGGTAAGGGGTTTGGATGGGGAGGAGTTTGTTAGGTGTGTTCAGGAAGGTTTCCTGACACAGTACGTGGATAAGCCTACGAGAGGAGAGGCTGTACTTGACCTGGTGCTAGCTAATGAACCAAGACAGGTGTCGGATCTCTCAGTAGGAGAGCATCTTGGGGATGGAGATCATAATTCTACCTCTTTCACGATAGCATTGGAAAGAGATAGGATCAGGCAGGCTAGGAAGGTGTTTGTCTGGAGTAAGGGGAAATATGAAGACGTCAGGAAGTTAATTGGACAAATAAACTGGAAGGAGGCGTTCTTGGGGAAAAGTACAGAAGGAAGGTGGTGGATATTCAAGGAATGTTTGACTGGAGATCTGCACGACAACGTACCGATGAGACAAGGAGGTTTTGGTAGGGCGCGGGAACCGTGGTGCACGAAGGTTGTGGTGAACCTAGTCGGGAAGAAAGGAAAGGTGTATAAAAGGTTCAGAGAGCTAGGAGATGGTAAGGATCTAGAGGAGTATAAGGCTTGTAGAAAGGAGCTTAAAAAGGAAATTAGGAGAGCCAGAAGGGGTCATGAGAAGGCCTTGGCAGGTAAGATTAAGGAGAATCCCAAGGCCTTCTACAAATATGTGATAAGTAAAAGGATGAGAAGAGAAGGGATAGGACCTATAAAAGGTGAAGGGGGAAAAGTCTGTGTGGAACTGGAAGAAATGGCAGAGGTGCTTAATGAGTACTTTGCCTCGGTATTCACAGTGGAAAGTGATCTGGGAGGTTGTGCTACAGGTTTGCGGCAGTCTGAAAAGATTGAGTATGTGGATGTTAAGGAAGAGGATGTGTTAGAACTTTTAAACTCTATCAAGATAGACAAGTCGCCGGGACCAGATGGGATGTACCCCAGGTTACTGTGGGAGGTGAGGGAAGTGATTGCAGAGCCCCTGGCAATGATCTTTGTGTCATCGATGGAGACGGGAGAGGTTCTGGAGGATTGGAGGATTGCGGATGTGGTTCCTATTTTCAAGAAAGTGAACAGGGATCGCCCAGGAAATTACCGACCGGTGAGTCTGACCTCAGTGGTTGGTAAGTTGATGGAGAGGCTTCTGAGGGACAAGATTTATGAGCATTTGGAGAAGATTAGAATGATCAGAAATAGTCAACATGGTTTTGTCAAGGGCAGATCGTGCCTTACGAGCCTAGTTGAGTTCTTTGAGAAGGTGACTGAACACATTGACAAAGGAAGAGTGGTAGACGTGGTTTACATGGACTTCAGGTTTGATAAGATCCCCCATGCAAGACTTCTTGAGAAGGTAAGAGGGCATGGGATCCAGGGGGCTTTGGCCTTGTGGATCCAGAACTGGCTTGCCTGCAGAAGGCAGAGAGTGGTTGTGGATGGGTCTTTTTCTGCATGGAGGTCAGTCACCAGTGGAGTGCCCCAGGGATCTGTTCTAGGACCCTTGCTGTTTGTCATTTTCATAAATGACCTGAATGAGTAAGTAGAGGGATGGGTTAGTAAGTTCGCAGACGATACGAAGGTTGGTGGTGTTGTGGATGGTCTGGAGGGACGTCAGAAGTTGCAGCGGGACATAGATAGGATGCAAGACTGGGCGGAGAAGTGGCAGATGGACTTCAATGCAGATAAATATGTAGTGGTCCATTTTGGCAGGACCAATGGGATGAAGGAATACAATATCAAGGGTAGGAGTCTTAGCTGTGTTGAAGAGCAGAAAGATCTTGGGGTCTGGGTCCATAGGACTCTTAAATTGGCCTCGCAGGTGGAGGATGTGGTCAGGAAGGCGTATGGTGTACTGGCCTTCATGAATCGAAGGATTGAGTTTAGGAGTCGGGAGGTAATGCTGCAACTTTATAAGACGCTTGTCAGACTCCACTTGGAGTACTGTGCGCAGTTCTGGTCGCCTCACTATAGGAAGGGCGTGGAAGCTATTGAGAGGGTGCAGAGGAGATTTACAAGGATGTTGCCTGGATTGAGAGGCATGCCTTATGCAGATAGGTTGAGGGAGCTGGGACTCTTCTCCCTGGAGAGACGAAGGCTGAGAGGCGACCTGATAGAGGTTTATAAGATGTTGAGAGGAACAGATAGGGTGGATTCTCAGAGGCTATTTCCCCGGGTTGAAATGGTCACTACGAGAGGACACAGATTTAAGGTGCAGGGAAGCAAGTACAGAGGAGATGTTAGGGGTAAGTTTTTCACTCAGAGGGTGGTGAGTGAATGGAATCGGCTGCCGTCGGTGGTGGTGGAGGCGAACTCACTGGGGTCTTTTAAAAGACTTCTGAATGAGTAAATGGGATCTAATGGGATTGGGGGTTATAGATAGGTCTATGGCTTAGTCGGTATAAAAGTGATCGGTGCAACTTGTGGGCCGAAGGGCCTGTATGTGCTCTGGTGTTCTATGTTCTATGTTCTATAAATAAAGCCTTGGCCTAGCTTACCACTCCCTATAACTCAGGCCCACTAATCCTGGCAACATCCTCATAAATCTTTGCATTCTTTCCAGTTTATGTCTTTCCTATAACAAGGTGATTAAAACTGTACTTCAAACAATACTTCAAACACAGCCTCACCAATGACTTGTACAACTGTAACATAATATCCCAACTCCCATTCGCAATGCCCTGGCTGACGAAAGCCAGTGTGTTAAACTAGCACAGATAGAGGATTGGTTAATTAACAGAAAGCAAAGAGTGGGGTAAATGGGTGTTTTTTGGTTGACAATCAGTGACTAGTTGTGTGGTACAGGCATCAGTGTTGGGACCACAATTGTTTACAATTTACATAGAGTCACAGAGTCATAGAGATTTAAAGCACGGAAACAGGCGCTTCGGTTCAACATGTCCATGCCACCTTTCTTTTTAAACCCCTAAGCGAATCCCAATTGCCAGCATTTGGCCCATATTCCCCTATACCCATCATACCCATGTAACTGTTTAAATGCTTTTTAAAAGACAAAATTGTACCCGCCCCTACTACTATTTTTGGTAGCTTGTTCCAGACACTCACCACTCTTTGTGTGAATAAATTGCCTCAATGGATACTTTTGTATTTCTGCCCTCTCACCTTAAACTTTTGCTCTCTAGTTTTAGACTCCCCTACCTTTGGGAAAAGATATTGACTATCCAGCTGATCTATGCCTGTCATTATTTTATAGACCTCTATAAGATCACCCCTCAGTCTTCTACGCTCCAGTCTATCCAGCCTCTCCTTATAACGCAAAGTCCCAGTAGCATCCTAGTAAATCTTTTTTGCACTCTTTCTAGTTTAATCATATCCTTGCTATAATAGGGTGACCAGAACTGTACACAGTATTCCAAGCGTGGCCTTACCAATGTCTTGTACAACTTCAACAAGATGTCCCAACCCCTGTATTCAGTGTTCTGACCAATGAAACTGGGTATGCTGAATGCCTTCTTCATCACTCTGTCCACATGTGACTCCACTTTCAAAGAGCTATGAATGTGTACCCCTAAATATCTTTGTTCCATAACTCTCCTCAACCCCCTACCATTAACTGAGTAAGACCTGCCCTGGTTCAATCAACCAAAATGCACTATCTTGCATTTATCTAAATTAAAGTCCATCTGCCAGTAATCAGCTTGCTGGCCCAATTGATCAAGATCCCGTTGCAATCAGAGATAACTTTCTTTACTATCCGCTATGTCACCAATCTTGGCGTCATCTTCAAACTTAGTAACCATGCCCCCTATATTCTCATTCAAATCAATCAGTGGACCCAACACTGATCCCTGAGGCACACCGCTGGTCACAGGCTTCCAGTTTGAAAAATAACCCTCTACAACCATCCTCTGGCTTCTGTCAAGAATACCACACAACCCTGCCACAGCAACCTCTGCAAGACATGCCGGATCATCGACATAGATACCATCATCACACGTGAGAATACCATCCACCAGGTACATGGTAAATACTCTTGCAACTTGGCCAACATTGTCTACCTGATATGTTGCAAGAAAGGATGTCCCGAAGCATGGTACATTGGGGAGACCATGCAGACGCTACGACAACGGATGAATGAACATCGCTCGACAGTCACCAGGCAAGACTGTTCCCTTCCTGTTGGCGAACACTTCAGTGGTCACGGGCATTCAGCCTCTGACCTTCGGGTAAGCATTCTCCAAGGCGGCCTTCACGACACACGACAGCGCAGAGTCGCTGAACAGAGATTGATAGCCAAGTTCCGCACACATGAGGACGGTCTCAACAGGGATCTTGGGTTCATGTCGCACTATCTGTAACCCCCATGACTTGCCTGGGTTTGCAAAACCTCACTTACTGTACTGTCTGGAGACAATACACATCTCTTTAAACTGTGATCAGTGCTCCTTCCACTCACATTATCAGCCACTTCAGGTCTTGAACAGCAGGTTAGGTGTAAGGATTCGCATTCTAATCAGTAATCTCTAAACTGTCTGTGCTTTATATGCTCTGTCTGAGGCCAGAACTCTCCATTCACCTGACGAAGGGGCTAACCCCGAAAGCTTGTGAGTATATTATCAAATAAATAGGTTGGACTAAAACCTGGTGTTGTCAGACTTTTTACTGTGTTTACGCCAGTCCAACGCCAGCATACCCACATTCTGTCAAGAAGCCAGTTTTTTAATCCATTTAGATAGCTCACCCTGGATCCCCTGAGATTTAACCTTACGCAACAGTCTATCATGTGGTATCTTATCAAAGGCCTTGCTAAAGTACATGTAGACAACAACAACTGCATTGCCCTCATCTATCTTCTTGGTTAACCTTACAAAAAACTCAATCAAATTTGTGAGACATGATTTTCCACTCACACAGCCATGCTGACTGTCCCTAATTAGTCCTTGTGTCTCTAAATCCTGTAGATCCTGTCTCTCAAAATACCTTCCAACAACTTGCCCACTACAGATGTGAGGCTTACTGGCCTGTAGTTCCCAGGCTTTTCCCTGTAGCTCTTTTTAAACAAAGGCCCAACATTTGCCACCCTCCAATCTTCAGGCATCTCATCCGTGACTATCGATGATTCAAATATCTCTGCTAGCGGACACATAATTTCCTTCCGAGCCTCCCATAATGTCCTGGGATACACTTAATCAGATCCCAGGGATTTATCTACCTTGATGCACTTTAAGACTTCAAGCACCTCTTTCTCTATAGTATGAACACTCCTCAAGACATCACTATTTTTTTCCCCAAATTTCCTAACATCCATATATGACATAGATGATTGGAGTTGGGACCAAGTACAGTGTGTCAAAATTCACAGATGACACTCAGATGAGTGGCAGAGCAAAGTGTGCAGAGGACACTGAAAGTCTGTGGAGGGATGTAGATGGTTGAGGTGAATAGGCGAGGATCTGGCAGATATAATACAATGTTGGTAAATGTGAGGTCATTCATTTTGGTAGGATAGTAGCAAAATGGACTATTATTTAAATGATAAAAAAATTGCAGCATGCTATTGTGCAAAGGGACCTGGGTCTCCTTGTGCAAGAATCACAAGGAGTTGGTTTGCAGGTGCAGCAGGTAATTAAGGTGGCAAATAGAATTTTGTCCTTCATTGCTGGAGGGATGGAGTTATGTTGCAGCTGTATAAGGTGCTGGTGAGGCCACACCGGGGGAGTACTGTGTACAGTTTTGGTCTCCTTACTAGAGAAAGGATATATCGGCACCGGGGGGGGGGGGGGGGGGGGGGGGGGGGGGGAGGGGGTAGGAGCGAGGGGACAAGGGGGTGGGGGGGCGGGTGAAGAGAAGTGGGGATGCAGAGGAAATTCATTAGATTGTTTCTGGAGTTGAGAGGGTTGGCTTATGAGGAGAGACTGAGTAGACTGGGGCTACACTCATTTGAATTCAGAAGAATGATGGGAGATCTTATAGAAACGTATAGGATCATGAAGGGAATAGATAAGATAAAAGCAGGGAAGTTGTTTCCGCTGGAGGGTAAAACTAGAACTAGAGGGCATGGTCTCAAAATAATGGGGAGCAGATTTAGGACTGAGTTGAGGAGGAACTTCTTCACATAAAGGGCTGTGAATCTGTGGAATTTCCTGCCCAGTGAAGCAGTTGAGACTGCTTTTAAGGCAAGGATACATAAATTTTTGAACAGTAAAGAATTAAAGATTATGCTGAGTGGGCAGGTAAATGGAGCTGAGTCCACAAAAAGATCAGCCATGATCTTGTTGAAAGGCAGTGCAGGTTTGAAGGGCCAGATGGCCTACTCCTGCTCCAAGTTCTTATGTTCTTATCAGCTGACTGGTGTGCACACTTTACATGGAGTGGTAAGATCCTACCACAGGGCTCTTCATATCAACATTTTGGGCTTTATGAAGGGCAAGGGTTACAGCCCATTAATATTCAGCTAATCACAAGCCACCGAAATACCATCATGCCTTTAATTATTTGACTTTCCACAGTGCCTGCTGAAGATATTTCCATTTAACTGTTAGTGGAGATACAATGCAGAAGTGCTCACTGAAATGACCTTCATGGAAGTAGGCTCAGATCTGGATTGTTCTGTGGAAATAAATCAGGAAACTGGAGACTAACTGCAAGGGCAGTGGAACAATCTCCATAATTTTGGTTATCATGAAACTTCTGGAAAGAATGCATCAAAGGACATTATCACTAGTGCTCTTTTGGTAAAATTCTGACCAGGACACGAGGGAGGCCAGTTAATAAAGCACCAGCCCTGGATGGAGAAAGACGGCAGCGTGAACATAAAAGAGACATAAAAGAGGCATTTCTCTGTCTGTAAAATTGGACTTCTTGCTGATAGTGCAGAAGCAAGGGAGGTTGTATGATGCAATGGAAAAAAATATCAAGAGTAGCATCTCTAATATATGGCCTAGAGGAACTAACTTAGGTTCATCTGAACAGAACACACAAATCTGCCAATTGTTAGGAAATGGCCTGCCTGTGGCCTGAATTTATGAAGAGGGCAAATTTTTTTGGAGAAAGTTTGTAATAGCATTTTGTGAAGATAACGGAGTAGTACAGAACATTGGAAACAAATGTTTGGCTGCAAGGTATAGAAAAGGTTTGTGCACATGTATTGAATGCCAAGCTGTCTGGTTTTAGAAGAATATTAGGAATTAAGGTTTGTATTTACTATCATGTGCCACTGAACATGAGGTGAAGAATCATTTGTTGTGCAACTTCGTATATTTGCTGCTGCTTCCGACTCGATTATATTCTCTACCTAAAGTGGTCCCACTCCTTGAGCAATGCCAGAGGGCCGCTGTGCTGCATTAATTCGAAGGACAAATGTTTTATTCCAATTCGCAATATACTTTAATGAATGTAACATCTCGCAGGATAGTTTTTCAATTTGCCATTAATAAGATTTTAAGGGGGGAATGGTGGTGGTGGGTGGAGATAATGAGATGATGAAGAAGAACATGATATTGAATGTGAAGGAAATATCAAGTTTGCGAAAGCAGTTAGGAAAAGGATACCCTCAAAATTGACTTTTACAGCTATCAAAAGTGATGTAAGAATGAATTGCCTATGTTGCTATCTTGATTTTAGTCTAAGCTTTCTTACAGATTAATTAAGATTTGAATGCACTGTGATGGGTTGCTTGGTGCATGCACTGAAAGTACAAGAAATAAGGTGGCATAGTGGTTAGCACTGCTGCCTCACAGCGCCAGGGGCCCAGGTTCGGTTCCCAGCTTGGGTTACTGTCTTTGCAAAGTCTGCACCTTCTTGCTGTGTCTGTGTGGGTTTCCTCCAGGTGCTCCCATTTCCTCCCACAGTCTGAAAGAAATGCTGGTTAGGTGCATGGGCCATGCTACATTCTCCCTCAGTAACCCGAACAGGCGTTGGAGTGTAGCGACCAGTAACTTAAGCCTACTTGTGAGACTTTGCCACATCAGCACAAAATTTAAAGCTTGAGTGTTTTTTTAAGCTTTCTTCAAGTTGGCAATAGTTGATTTTTGATACTGAGCCAAGTACTGCGTGCCAATGTACTTGCACTGTGACACTATTCTGCATAAATATGCAAGCCAGCTGGTGAATTGAATCAGTTCAGTGGTTTAGAAGATGATTGGGAGACTCTCAAGAAAACTTGCTTCTCAGTTATCTTTTGCGACATGGAGGTCAGTGAGATTAAGTGAGTCAAGCTACAGCCTGACATTGCCATTCTCATCGAACGATACCTTACAGATGATGTCCCAGACCCTTTCCTAAGTATGCTCTGTCTCATCAGCAGGAGAGACTCAGCAGAGGTGACAGCACAGTGGTATACAGTCGAGAAAGAAGCTGCCCAGAGAGTCCTCAACATCGAGTCTGGACTGCATGAAGTTTCACGGTCAAAAATGGACAAAGAAACCTCTGCTGATTAACATGTACCATCCTCTGATGAATCAGTACTCCTCCATGTTAAGCACCACTTGGAGGAAGCACGGAGGGTGGCAAGGATGCAGAATGTACTCTGGGTAGGGGCTTCGTTGCCCACCATGAAGAGTGGCTCAGTAGTACCACTTGAGACTAAATTGGCTAGATCCTAAAGGACACAGCTGCTAGATTGGGATTGTGGCAGATGGTGAGGGAATCCACAAAAGGGAAAAACACCCTTGATTTTGTCCTCACCAAACTATCTGTCACAGGTGCATCTGTACATGATGCTTTCAGTATAAGTGATGATCACAGTCTTTGTGGAAACAAAGTCTCAACTTAACATTGAGGATACCGCCCTATTATGTATGTGACACTACCACCGTGCTAAATGGGATTGATTTCAAACATATCTAACAACTCAAGATTGGGCATCCACGAGGCACTGTGAGTCATCAACCACAATCTGTAACCTCATGGCCTGGCATATCCTTCATTCATTACCACTAAGCCAGGGGATCAACCCTAGTTTAATGAAGAATTCAGGAGCAACAACAAGCGTACGTAAAAATGAGGTATCAACTTCGTGAGGCTACAACACAGGACTACTTGCATACTAAATAACGTAAATAACAGTAATAGACCGAGCTAAGTGATCATATCTAAGCGCTGCTGTCCTGCCACATCCAGCTGTGAATAGTGGTGGACAATTAAACAACTCACTGGAGGAGGAGCCTCTACAAATATCCAATGCTCAATGATGGAGGAGCCCAGCACAACAATGCAAAAGATAAGGTTACAGAATTTGCAACAACCTTCAGCCAGAAATGCCAAGCAGATGATCATCTCAGCCTCTTCCCAGAGG
Source organism: Carcharhinus amblyrhynchos (assembly GCF_965287045.1). Taxonomy (NCBI): domain Eukaryota; kingdom Metazoa; phylum Chordata; class Chondrichthyes; order Carcharhiniformes; family Carcharhinidae; genus Carcharhinus; species Carcharhinus amblyrhynchos. The sequence goes on along the minus strand of NC_137345.1, from coordinate 33,627,430 downwards.
TCCATAGCATCACAGATGTCAGTCTTCAACTAATTTGATTCAATCCACATAAAATCAAGAAATGACTGAAGATACTGGATACAGCAAAGACCTTAGGCCCTAATGATATTCTGGTAATATTATTGAAGACTTGTGCTCCAGAACTTGGCACACCCTTAGTCAGGCTGTTCCAGTACAGCTACAACACTGGTATGTACCCAGCAATATGGAATATTACCCAGGTATGTCTTGTACACAAAAAGCAGGACAAATTCATCCTGGCTAATTACTACTGCGTCATAGAAACATAGAACAGTACAACACAGTGCAGGCCCTTCGGCCCTTGATGTTGTGCCGAGCTATGTCCAAACCCAGGATCAAGCTCCCTGTCGTGCTGGTGTGCTCCAATAACCGCTTGAAAGTTCCTAATATGTCCGACTCCACTATCACTGCAGGCAGTGCATTCTACACCCCAACCGCTCTCTGAGTAAAGAGAATTCTACTCTTGAATATCAGTAAAGTGATAGAAGTGTCATTACTTTACGTAGTCAAGAAGGCATACGGCATGCTTGCCTTCATTGACTCAAGCACTGAGTTTAAAAATTGGCAAGTCATGTTGTAACTTTATAGAACATTAGTTAAGCCGCACTACCAGAAGGATGTGGAGGCTTTGGAGAAGGTACAGAAAAGATTTATCAGGATGTTGCCTAGTATGGAGGACATTAGCTATCAGGAGAGGTTGGAGAAACTTCATTTGTTCTCACTGGAACGATGGAGGTTGAGGGGCAGCCCGATAGAAGTCTACAAGATTAAGAGGGGCATGGGTAGAGTGGATAGTCAGAAGCTTTTTCCCAGGGTGGAATAATCAATTACTGGGGGGCACAGGTTTAGGATGCGAGGGACAAGGTTTAAAGGAGATGTACGAGGCAAGTTTTTTTACACAGCGGTGGGTGGGTGTCTGGAACTCATTGCCGGGGAAGGAAGTGGAAACAGATACGACAGTGAATTTTAAGGGGCATCCTGACAAATACATGAATAGGATGGGAATAGAGGGATATGGTCCTCAGAAGAGTAGGAGGTTTTAGATCAGTTGGGCAGCATGATCAGTGCAGGCTTGGAGGGCCGAAAGGCCTGTTCCTGTGCTGTAATTTTCTTTGTTCTTTGTCATCAACAACACAATAATGCTTAGCAGTAACATGCTCACTGACGCACAATTTAGGTTCCCCCAATGCCTTCACAAGGTGCTTCACAATCATTGGGTCAAAAACCTGGAATTCCCTCTCTAACAGTGCTGTACTACACCTCAGGGACTGGAGCGGTTTAAAATGGCAGCTCATCACCACTTTCTCAAGGGCAACTAGGGATGGGCAATAAAATTGCTGGTCAATGCAGCAATGCCTACGTCCTGCAAAATGATTTCTTAAAAACTTGCTAAGCTGTTTCCAGGGCATATAAAGGTCAATCACATTGAATAGTTCTGGAACCACATTCAGACCAGATCAGGTAAGGATGGCAGATTTCCTTTCTTCAAGAAATCAGTGAACCAGTTGGGTTTTAAGTTAACTGGACAGCATGTGGATGAGTAAACATGCCTGTGATATTCAAAGGTTAATCCAAAATTACCCTCTTTAAGTATTTTACTACTGAACCACCAGCTATATTTGCATTCAATGAGTAGCACAGTAGAACACTTACTGGTGGCTTGCTGGAAAAATGTTTATCCTGGTTGGAAAGCAGTCTAAACAGATGGACTACAAAACTCCATTGCGGGGAGTCATTTAGAAATACAGACAGTTCAAGTGGACATAAATTCATTGCTCCCACAGTTGTAAAGGAACGAAAAGAAGAAAAAAAACTTCCCCTGGTATTCTAATTTTATTTTCAAGGAGACAAAAGCCAGAGATCAAATCAGGTGAGGATGACTTCAAAGCAGTGAAGGTTAAGGTAAAAATAAAATGGCATAGCAGGTGACCATAAATGTTTTAGAACACATCTAAACTCTAGTTCAGTGAAGCTTATCTGCAAATGGACTCTTGCCAAAGGTTGCATGTCAGTGTGATATAAAATGCAGACATCTACATAATTTGTTTTTCCACTGTTCATCCAATTTCCCCTTGAGACAGTTGCATTTTGCGTAGCAGAGGAAAGCTAAATACTGTTACAGGCGTGGTGCATTACTCACTTAATAAAACTGCAGCGAAGCAGAAAGATACTCAATAATGACTTTGTCAATCTTAATTTAAAAGCACGTTCTGTAACTATATGGGTGACTTGCTGAGGTTCTAGGTCACCAGACATACTCTCAGAGACCTGACGCACAATCTTCGGTCGGGGGGTGGGATTTTCCACCCCTGGCTGCTGCTGGAATTTTCCTGCTCACCGAAATTTAATGGATCTTTGGCTGCCCTGCTGCATTGCCCATTGCTTGTCCTACCATAGCTGTAAATTCTTGACCTATTTTGAGCTGTTCCACAGCCCTTCTTAATCTTGTGTTTTATTCTCTTTTTACCTTGTTTCCATAATTCATTCCAAAATAGTCTGCAGGTGAAATAGTCTACACCTTCCCCACCAGGATTCCTGTAATGGATCATCTAATATGACAGGTTCTTTCTTGAATCAGGGCATTTCCGCACAATGGTGAGAAATAAAACCTTATTACTGTCTGGAGTTGGAGCATTCCATGTACAGAATGCAATTTGGAATCAATATCTAACAATCTTCGAATCATACAACCAATTCTATAAGCACTGAGTTCTAATGAAGAAAAGATTTGACTGGACAATTAATGATTTATTCATTTTTAATTTAGTTTGCCATAAGGTATTAGCCATAATGTGGAAACCAAACAAATAGGAATAGTGGAATCTAAGAATTTATCGTTAAGTTCAGCAAAATGTAACTGAATGTTTTAGCCAGTATTGGTATTTGTACCAATTCCTTAAACATGTTTCATTTTATTTGAATTTCCTTCTCTCCTTTTCTTTTGTAAGTGTTGGCTCTACAGCTACACTTCCAAATACAGTGGGCATCTCTTCCCACTCCTCATTCAGTTACTATTCTTCATTTGTGAATGTAGACAATAGAGGTTATATTCACCTCAGCAACCCGTTTTAGATATTGCTCAGTTTTATTTTAAAAGTCAAGCTCTGTCATTTTTGTGTGTGTATATACATGTAGAAGGGATGTCATTCTTACTTACTCACTAGAAATAAGTATATAAATCAACTATAGTAGATCTTAATCAAATAAACATGACAACACATCACTGGATCAACCATCTGTTACGTCTCAATTGAATCTACCCACAAATCTGCATTCTAACTGACTATGGTCAGGATCCAAAGACTGGCTTGATTTTGTCATTGACACTGGGGCAAAAATAGGTGTATCTACCTTGTTGGCATCCATTAAACATTGCCTTTCTCCTGCTACCAGCAAACTAATTCTCCTTCTATATAGCATTTACCTATACTCCTTGGGTGTATCTCTTGGAGCAAGGCATCTAGTTGTTCAAAATCAAAAAGTGGTGTTGCCCACATGCCAATATTGTGCCAATTATGACCAATGACTCCACACTTCTATCCTTACCATAGCTTCTTACTTAATGGCTATCTGCAGTTCTTACAGAACTGTTGCTTTTCTCTTGTTAGTTTCACCAATTCAATGTGGTACAGCCAAGTCCTTTGGCCAAATCGCTCTTACATTTTTCACTCACTGATATAAGGAGAAGATTTTCCAAAAGAAGTATGAATCAGGTCTGTCTTTGGTGCAAGTCAGCCTATACATTGGTCTGGCAAAGGGTCATCCAGACTCGAGATGTTGGCTCCATTCTCTCTCCACAGTTTCTGTCAGACTTGCTGAGATTTTCCAGCATTTTCTGTTTGTGTTTCTGATTCCAGCAGCTGCTGTATTTTGTTTTTATACATTCATCAAGTTCAACTTTTGTTTCTCTCAATTAAAAAGGTGGGGGGAGCATCTGTAATGGTTCATGGTGCATTACTGACTCGACAAGATACAAGTGGACACATACTTAATTCTCCCAACAGTGTTGAATTAGCAGGAAAACTTGTCTAGATCACGACTGTTTTTCCAGTGCAACTTCTGACCTGAATTTCCCCACTCTGCGCTATGCAGAGGTCACAATCATGAATATCATTAAAAGCTCAGGGGTGGGGCCTATTCATGCCAAAGAGCCTGAAATCAGCAGGATGAACAGGAACCCGAGCATGCGCACATTGCTGGGAAACCGCTGAAAAGACTTCCCAGAATCCAGATCACTGCCATCCAACCCCCATAGACATCACTGACTGCATTGGTGGCCCCCAAAAACCCCCCCACAGACATTGATGGCGCCCTCAACCCCCCACAGACACTGATGGCCTCATCGCTGGCCCACACAACTCCCCCCCCCCGACAAATATCGCTGGCTCCCCTCGCCCATACATTTAAGTCCACCTTGTTGACCAGCAAGGGGCATGCATGCCGCAGGTTGTAGTGGGCTGCTCTTGGATGTTGCTTCGGGAGTTGCCTATTGCTTCATGTCGTTAGTGTGCTTAAACTGGACCATCTCGAGGGCAACATGACAGCTCAGAGACTATCTCTGTTGCTGTGCGGACACATGGATTTGGGCCTGTGTCTGTGGGAGTTTGCGCGTTCTCCCCGTGGTTGCGTGGGTTTCCTCCGGGTGCTCCGGTTTCCTCCCACATCCCAAAGATGCGCTTTTAGGCTGATTGATTGGGTAACAAATTGTCCCTATATTGGACCTCCCTGATCCTCGCACATTAGGCGTAGACTAAAATCATGAATAGGTCACTGAGACAATGGGACGGCGGCGCGGGCTCGTTGGGCCGAAGGGCCTGTTTCCCATGCTGTGTTGTTCTTTGTTCTTTGTTCTTTGTTTGTATCACTGCCTGCCCCCCCATACAGACATCACTGGCCCTCCTCCCCCATACAGACATCGCTGACCTCCACAACACCCATAGACATCGTTGGCCCCCACAACACCCACAGACATCGCTGACCCTCCTCCCCCATGCAGACATCACTGACCACCCCTCTCCTGTACAGACATCACTGGCACCCCCATGCAGACATTGTTGCCCCCTGTCTCCCCCCACACACAAACATGGCTGCCTGCTCACCCCATGCCCCATTGGATCCGGATAATGTGACTACTCAATCCCTCCATTCCTTGAACATACTGTCCTCACTGTTGCCCTGCAGAGAACTTGCATTGTGCTTAAATGCACAACCCCAGCTTGCAATCATTCTCTCTCTTGAATGGAAGCCCTTGAGTATTGCACTCCCCCTTCCCCCGGACACAGCAGCTTATCAATTAGGAGCCCTGACTACTGCACCTGCTATCGGAAAGAGCGGCCTATTGAATGGCAGCCAATCAGCAGCCTGAGGGATGTATGACACGCTACTGAATGCAGCCTTCAAAATCCCTCACAAGTGTTTGTTGCCAACGGGCCCTTGACTGGCCATACCCACTGCGCCTGCACTCCCCTAATAAGCCAGAGCTGAAGAAAGCTACAGGAATGGACACACAGCTAATCATGCCACAAAGATGTCTGTGCGCAAACTTGCACCTAGATTTACATAGGCCGAACAGGAGGACCTGCTGGATGCCATGGAGGAGAGGCGTGAGTGGATCTTCCCCAGCCAGGGCACTCACCTAAGGGGTGCATCTGCCATGGCATTTTGGGAGGAGGTGGCAGAAGTGGTGAAAGCCAGAGGCCTGGCACTGTGCTCTGGCCATCAGTATAGGAAAAAAATGTGTGACCTTCTTCGAGCAGCAAGGGTGAGTGAGCATCCCACTTGGAGGAGGTTTACCAGGATGTTGCCTGGTATGGAAGGACTGGGGCATGAGGAAAGATTGAAGAAATTGGGGCTCTTTTCCCTTGAAAGAAGCCGACTGAGGGGAGATCTAATAGAAGTATATAAGATTATGAAGGGTATCGATAGAGTAAACAGAGGTAAGCTATTTCCTATAATAGAGACACGTAGGACAAGGGGCCATGGACTTAAGGTGAGGGGGGAGCGGTACAACACAGATATTAGAGGGAGGTTTTTCACACAGAGGGTAGTGGGGGTATGGAATGCTCTGCCAAGTAAGGTGGTGGAGGCAAACACGCTAGAGTCCTTTAAGAGTAACTTAGACAGGCACATGACTGAGTTTGAGATGGGTGGATATAGGAGAACCTTTTAAATAAGGGTCATTAGCATTGGGGCGTCCCTGGTAATGTAAATGGGTATAGTATGATAATAATGTTTTTTCTCTTCATTCACAGGTTTTAAGTCGATCCACCTCGTGTCTAACAAGGGGCATACACGCGATGGGTCGTACTGGGGCTGCTCTTGGTTGTTCGAGATTGGCCTAGTGCTTCATGCTTAGTGTGTGCTTAAACTGGACAAGATACTGGGCAAGACGACAGCTCAGTGACTATCACTGTTTGCTGTGCAGACACATGGATTTGGGCCGGTGTCTGTGGGAGTTTGCGCATTCTCCCCGTGCTTGCGTGGGTTTTCTCCGGGTGCTCCGGTTTCCTCCCACACCCCAAAGATGTGCTGTTAGGCTGATTGGCAGGAATAAATTGTCCCTAAATCAGTTTCCCTCAATCTGGATGGCCATAAAACATCAGATAGGGGTCATGGGGTAGAGAGGTGGACTGGTGGTGTTGAGATGGCGGCGCGGGCTCGTTGGGCCGAAGGGCCTGTTTCCCGGGCTGATTTTGTTCTTTGTTCTTTGGAACCAGGCACATGCTTGGCATGGATCTCAAACGCTGCTTAGACACCTGAAGGGGATGCAATAAGTTACCCTTTCCCCAGGAACAGAATCTAACCCTTTCTCCTCACCCCTCAATGAGCACTCTTTAGTGGTGACCACTTTCCCCGAAACTACCAGCGCAACGCCCAAGACACAGGCATGCAATAAACTGTTAATTGCTGTGACTAATGTGTCTCTGATTCTCCCCCACCACATGGCTGAATGGTGCCCATTTCCATGCATACAGGTGCTGTCTACTGCGCCTTGTGAGACTCAGCTACATGTTACAGAGTGCCTGTCCTACCTTCCCCAATATCCTCCAGACCCTTGGTGCAAAGGCACCCCCCAATCCCTCATTGGCCAAAAATCACATGTCCCCAGCCTTACAGCTATGTGGGTTAGGATGCAGCATGCATTTGGAATACAGGTAAGAGTACCAGGGGCAGAATCCCAGTGTGCATAACAGTGAGTCATTGTCATCCTCCAGCCTTCAACCATTCCCAGCCCAGGCACATTAACAGGTTTGGATGTTTCTGGGGACAGGGTGGTGATATGACAGAGGTTGGGGAAAGGTGATGTGGTGGTTTGAGGGCCCAGGTTGGTTTGGAGGGGGAATAGCAGCTGCTGCGGTGTGGTGGATGTGTGGTGATTGCAGCCCCCTCACTGCACAGCACCAACGAGGTGAAGCGGGCTGCAATCAAGGCGTTCCTCGCTGCCCTTCCTCACTGGATATCTGCCATTGCTGCCCACCCTCTTTTATGTAGCTCTTCATTTGGCAGGACATCCACCTCACTCCTTCACTGCTCCTTCTCCTCTCCCTCCATCTGGTCTCCCCGCTGCTGGAGAATGCTGTGAGAGCACAGCAAACAATGATGATGCATGAAGCATTCACAGGGTCATACTGGAGGGTCCCCCCTAGAGCGGTCCAAGCAATGGAGCCACATCTTAAACAGGCCGATGCACCGCTCTACGATGGAGCGGGTGGCTGCATGAGTCTCCACACAGGTATCATCAGCCATGACCTTAGCGGGTAACCTTTGTCACCCAATAGCCATCTCGGGAGCCTGGGTTAGTCTTCAAAGGCCCCAGGAATGTCCGATTGCCTGAGCACAAAGCTGACATAGACACACCTGGGTGGCAAGCATCGGCCCTGCATGATCCTCATTTGATGGTCACTAACAATTTGGAGTGCAACCCCTTCCTATTCACAAACTGCTGCAGTCCTGCATGTGGGGCCCACAAGGCAATGTGTGTCCCATCCACTGCTCCCTGGACACTGGGAATCCCAGAAGTGAGGCAAAGCCTGGGCCTGAGCCTGGGCCTCCTGCTGATATCGAAATTTATGTACTGTCCTGCCCCGGCATTCAGGGCAACTGTGACACATCTGTGCATGGAGGCCTGGGAGATCCCAATTAATTCACCACTGAGGGCCTGAAATGAGCTGGAAACATAAAAATTCACGGCAGCCATAACCTTCATGTCAACAGGGTAGCTGCCCCTCTCCTGAGGTGTGCAAGCACCTCACAAGAAACAAAGCATTGGTTCAGAGTGTGTGTTAATGGCAGAATAATGGACAGCTTTACATGGGGAAACTGTTTTCATTTTCCCAGCAGGTCATCCTATTAGGAAGGAGAGGGTAGATACAGCAGAGGCCCAAAATGCATGTTTTAGTGCTTTCATTGACTTTCCTGTTGAGGAAGGATGAACAGCAGTGCTCGCCGGGTCTCCATAAGGAAACCTTTTTTAATAAAGGTCGTGATTTCCCCAAATACTTAAGGCATTAAAAAAAAATTCCAGGGTGTCCAAGCTAGGCTCCTTAAGTTGCAGTGTGGGTTTGGCCCAAAACATGCTTGTGGCAAAGGAGTTGAGGGGCATCAAAAATAGAAAATGATGAAAAATCTCAACAGGTCTGACAGCATCTGTGGAGAGAGAAGAGAGCCAATGTTTTGAGTTTGGATGACTCTTTGTCATGAACACATGTGTTGCAGTTCTGCCAGTTGGTGCATCTTTACCACCTCACCACACCAGGCAATCAACGCGGTGAATTGGAATGCGCAAAGTTAACATTCAAATTTGCACCCAGTGTGAAACGGTTTGCTGCCTTTGTTATAAAGGGGTGGCCCTTTCCAGTGGTGCAAACAACTTCAAGCCCAGAAAAGGCATGAAGCTTAATGGCATGTGATTGATTGGATTTCGATATCATGAGAGAATCCAGCTAATTAAAAATTAAGGCTAATGAATACACGCTGAGTGGAAGATTTCCTTTTACATAATTACCCCACTTTTTTTTTGCTGTTTTACCTGAGAAGAGAGAAAAACTTGGCAAAGGCAACTCCTGATTAGTGTATTAACAATATGGTAGTTAACTGCTGTTAATGTTTATACTTTACCAAACAAGAACAATGCTGAATCAAAGAAATGTTCAGAATCATTTTAGAATTTACTTTTCCTAGTGGAAGCAATTTTTAAAAACGTGGTACCTTATTGCAATAACTTTGAAGGCTGTGGCTTCAAGTAACAAGTTATTTATTAACAATTTTAATATATATTTACAATCAAGGGTCTAACAGAAATGCAATACATGTATACTCTCTCCTCCTCCCTTTGCTCCAACAGAAGTTCTTCACAACCCAGGATCCACACTCTTGTTCCTGATTGACTCAGCTTTTTGAGTAGGAATAGGGGTGTTTTACTATAATTGTATCGGGCGTTGGTGAGGCCACACCTGGAGTATTGTGTGCAGTTTTGGTGTCCGTTTCTAAGGAAGGATGTCCATGCTGTTGAGGGAGAACAGCGAATGTTTACCAGGCTGATTCCTGGGATGATAGGTCTGTTATGAGGAGAGATTATGTCAATTAGGATTATATTCACTACTGTTTAGAAGTGTGAGATTGAATCTCATAGAAACTTATAAAATTCTATCAGGGTTAGGCAAGATAGATTCAAAAAGAATGTTGTAATGGTGGGAGATCAAGAACTAGGGGTCATAGTTTGAGGATTAGGGGTAAACTGAGAACTGAGGTGAGGAGAAATTTCTTCACCCAGTGGGTGGTGAATGTGTGGAATTCACTACTACAGAAAGTAGTGAGGCCAAAACATTGATTTCAACAAGAAATTAGATATAGCTCTTGGGGCTAAAGGGGTCAAGGGAAATGGGGGAAGAGGGATCAGGATATTGAATTAAATGGTCAGCATGATCAAAATGAATAGTAAATCAAAGGGCCGAATGGCCTACTGCTTCTCGTTTCTATGTTTCATGCATGGCCTCTCCATAAGATCTGACCTGAACACATGGTCCTCAAGGATCACTCCCTTAAAGGGGCCATATTACCACACTTACGCTGAAAAAGCACCCCCAATTGCTCAACGTGACTGCTTTTACATACTGAGTTTTAACTGGGTAGGTTCAAAAAGTTCCCACTGCAATTTTCCCCCTCAAGCTCTACCGATGATGTCTGAATGGATGCTGTACATGTACTCACAAGGAAAATAGCAAATCAGAAGGCAAATGCCTTGCTCGTCAGTCACTGTTAAGAGTTTTTCAAAACCTGGATACAAGGGCTCAGGTGAAAATCATTGGTGGAGTTGTGATGGCCAATATTTTCGGGTTGAGAGAAAGTCTAATTCCTTCAAAATAGGGTGAATACAAAAATAAATGTTGCTGCTGTTGGATTCTCAGAGGAAAAAATCACTGGAAGGTATATGAAGAGGCCTTTAAAATGTCCTCTTAATCCTGGTCAGGAAGTACTCTCTTTTCACATAGGATGCCAAATTGCCATTCTCAGCACTAAAATAATCCATTTTGTACAATCCACATTCCTTTGGGCAAATTTGCGATAGAACGAAATCTCTTAGAAACCTATTCCATTGCAGAGATGAAGCAAAGATTAGCTACGCGGTAATCTTTCAGTACGATGCTAATTAGTTTCTTCAGTGAGAGCCTACTCTGAATTCAGCAGTGCTGTTTAGCTATCTTCTGATGAAAAAACTCTTATTATCTTACCTTAACCTTACAGCACCAGTTTATTCAGACTTTAATGAAGCTTCCTTATTTATTGATTTTGGACAATAAATTTTAATGTATCCTGATCCGCGTCAGGTTACTATTTGATAAATCATTGCAATTAAATTTTGTGCATCTATGTTTAAAGGGTTAATGCAGAGATGCCTCAAAGTAGCAGGATTTATCCCTTCCTACATGGTTTATGGGTCAGGTACAGTGACAGACATGATAATGAGCCTATCACCACTGTCATTGCACCAGTCATTGCCTGGAAAACTAGGTCAGGCTGCAGGTGGATGAGAATGTGCATCCTCAGTTCCTTTACTCCTTGCACATTCAAAATGTCAGCATTGATTGGATATAGAGATCATTTCTCAACAGCCAGTTTCAATCTCTTTTCAAGTTTGGCATATTGTGAACAACAGAATTACAATAAAAGCAGTATTGCAATAAAATAAAAAATGCAATGAAAGCAGTATTACAATAAAAGCATCAACAGTGGTAAAGTGCCACAGAGCTATTAATAACCTAGAGTCAGGAAATTAACAGAAAATGAAAACTGAAATGGTGATTCCATGAGAAACCTCTCTTAGGATGATGGTATACCTATCCTCTGAGCACTGATTCTGCCAATTCCCGCATCAATGCCGTGCAACCTCCTATGCTAGACTTCTCTAAAAGAATAACAATTTCTGGTTCACTGATGTCCATTCGGGAAATAAATCTGCTGTTCTTATCTGGTCTGGTCATAGAGGTTTCGAGCATGGAAACAGGCTCTTCAGTCCACCTTGTCCATGCAGTTGTTTTTACCATTAAGGCATTCCCAATTGCCCATGTTTGGCCCATATCTCTCTATACCTATCTTATCCATGTAACTGTCTAAATGATTTTTAAGTGACAAAATTGTAACCCCCTCTCCCAATGCCTCTCGCAGTTCATTCCAGAAACTCACCAGCCTTTGTGTGAAAAAATTGCCCCCTCGACCTTTTTGTATCTCTCCCCTCTCACCTTAAATCTATGCCCTCTAATTTTAGACTCCTTTACTTTTGGAAAAGATATTGACTATCTACTTTGTCTATGCCCCTCATTATTTTACAGACCTCTATGACATCACCACTAAGCCAGCTATGCTCCAGGGAAAAAAGTCCCAGTCTATCCAGCTTCTCCTTATAACTCAAACCATCAAGTCCTGGTAGCATCCTAGTAAATCTCTTCTGCACTCTTTCTAGTCTAATCATGTCCTTTCTATAATAGGGTGACCAGAATTGCACACAGTATTCCAAGTGTGGCCTTACTAATGTCTTGTACAATTTCAACAAGATGTCCCAACAACCAAGCATGCTGAACACCTTTTTCACCACCCAGTTCATCTGTGACTCCACTTTCAAGGAGCTATGAACCTGCACTCTCTCCAATGCCTTACCATCAACTGAGTAAATCCTGCCCTGGTTCAATCTACTAAAATGCCTCACAGCCATTCAACAGCCCACTGGTCCACCTGATCAAGAGTTGATCTATCCCCTCATTATTTTACAGACCTCTATAAGGTGACACCTAAGCCTCCTATGCTCCAGAGGAAAAAGTCCCAGTCTATCCAGCCTCTCCTTATAACTCAAACCATCAAGTTCCAGTGGCACCCTAGTAAATCTTTTCTGCGCTCTTTCTAGTTTAACCATATCCTTCCTATAATAGGATGACCAGAACTGTACACAGTATACCAAGTGTGGCCTTACCAATGTCTTGTACAATTTCAATAAGACATCCCAACTCCTGTATTCAATGTTCTGACAATGATATCAAGCATGCCAAATGCCTTCACCTCTCTGTCCACCTGTGACTCCACTTCCAAGGAGCTATGAACCTGTACCCTAGATCTCTTTGTTCTGTAACTCTCCTCAATGCCCTACCATTAACTGAATAAGTCCTGCTCTGGTTCAATCTACCAAAATGCATCACATCCCATTTATCTAAATTTTTTATCTCCTCCATGATCATCCTCAACACTGGTGTCTCACAAGGTTGTGTTGATAGCCCCCTACTATACTCCTTACACACCTGTGACTGTGTGGCCAAACTCCCCTCCAAATCGATTTTCAAGTTTGCTGACGATTCCACCCTAGTGGGTTGGATCTCAAACAATGATGAGAGAGATTACAGGAATGAGATAGAGAATCTGGTGAACTGGTGTGGCAACAATAACCTCTCCCTCAGTGTAAACAAAATGAAGAAGATTGTCATCGACTTCAGGAAGCATAAAGGAGATCATGCCCCTATCTACATCAATGGGGATGAAGCAGAAAGGGTCTAGAGCTTCAAGTTTTTAGGTGTCCAGATCACCAACAACCTGTCCTGGTCCCCCATGCCCACACTATAGTTAAGCCCACTAACGCCTCTGCTTTCTCAGTAAGGAAATTTGGCATGTCAGCTATGACTCTCATCAATTTTCATAGATGCACCATAGAAAGCATTCTTTCTGGTTGTATCAAGCTTGGTATGGCTCCTGCTCTGCCCAAGACTGCAAGGACCTGCAAAAGGTTGTCAATGTAATCCAATCCATGACGCAAACCGGCCTCCCATCCTTTGACTCTGTCTACACTTCCCATTGCCTCAGCAAAGCAGCCAACATAATTAAGGACCCCACGCACCCCAGACATTCTCTCTTCCACCTTCTTCCTTCGGGAAAAAGATACAAAAGTCTGAGGTCATGTACTAACTGACTTCTTCCCTGCTGCTGTCAGACTTTTGAATGAACTTGCGTTGCATTAAGTTTATCTTTCTCTAAACCCTAATTATGACTGTAATCCTACATTCTGCACTCTCCCATTTCCTTTTCTATGAACACTATGTTTTGTCTGTATAGTGCGTGAGAAACAATACTTTTCACTGTATGTTAATACATGTGACAATTTCTCTCTTAACTCTACTCCTATCCCTTTCAAGGGATCCATTTGATCCCAGCTGCCTATGCATGTCATGTGTAGTAGGGGAGCAGTAGGATAGATGAATAATCATGGGAAAACATATCAAAGGGTTTGCACAAGGATGATTCTAATTCTAATAACAGACCACAGTCCAACAATGAACTTAAAAGGTAAATTTTCATTTCTGGACTTGGCATTGCTGTGGGACACACCAAGAACAGACCAATTTCACAATCTAGGACCCTTGTTTTAGTATTACAGCAAACTTTTTGAATACTTCTCTTTGATGCCTTGATGGACTTGGGACAGGTGGTCAAATATGGAGACCAGCACCTTTCTGCTGTGGGTCACATATCACCCACTACAATGGTCCCTCAGTCATCCATCTCATATCTGAAAGGCAGACGTGGCACAATTTGATTTCTAGGCCATGATCTTGTGCGTTGTAGAATAATGAGAAACGGAATCTCATGTAACAGGTCTGATCTAAGTTTGAGACTGCATATTTAAGTTTATTTATTAGTGCCACAAGTAAGCTTGCATTAATACTGCAATGAAGTTACTGTGAAAATCCCCTAGTCAGCAAACTCTAGCACCTGTTCAGGTACACTAAGGGTGAATTTAGCATGGCCAATGCAGCTAGCCAGCACATCTTTTTGATCTTGTGAGGAAACCAGAACATCTGGAGGAAACCTGTGCAGACACCACACAGTCGCCCGAGTTGGAATTGAACCCTGGTCCCTGGCGCTGTGAGGCAGCAGTGCTAACTATTGGGTTATTGTTCTGACTGATGAGAGATGAATGCTTAAATCAGAATTATTTTTTCAGGGAATTGTACAGACGTATTGAAAAAAAAACTGGCTGAAACATTTCGGAATTCAATTTGCCTCCTTGAAATTCATGGAAATACTTCATAAAGGTGTCAGTTTACAAATATGATTCAAAAACATAGCAAAGCAAAAACACTAAAAATATCAGTATGCTGATAAAAATGACAAATCATGGGAAAGATCTCTTTTATTTTCATAAGGAGCGAATTATAATTCCATTATCTAAGATACAGTCTCCTATTTTCCAATTAGCAACTAATATATAAAAAACATCAATTTCAAATGTGCTCCATGGTGTTTTATAATTTATTTCTGTGAATGCTACATCGACTTTGAGCAATTCTACACAGTAACAAGCAACTTGAAAATGTGGGAAACAGGAGTAGGCTATACAGTTCCTTGAGTCTGCTCTACCATTTAATGATTATTGCTAACCTTTTACTTACTTCAGCTGCACTTTTTCTGCCTTATCCCTTGATTCCTTGTCCATAAATCTATTGATTTCAGCCTTTAGGCTATTCAATGACTCAGCATCCCACAGCCCTCCAGGGTAGAGAATTTCAGACTCTCAATCTTCGGAGTAAATAAATCTGTGTACTAACTGCCTGACCTCGGACCCTGAGAGTAGGTCTAGATTCATCAGCAAGGGGAAATGACCTCTCAGCATCCACCCTGGCAAGCTGTCCATGTTTTACATTCATTTCAATGAGATCACCTCTCATTCTTCTAAACGCCTGAGAATAAACAGGTGCAAAATTAATTTCTCCATTGCAATGAAAGGACAGCGCATTAACATAAAATGTTCCACTTTTATTAAAATTCAAGTGACACTTCAAGCTAATTGGATGGCTACCTGTCTGTAATGCCATAATACTTAGTACTTGCACTGAATCATCTTTGTCACAAGAACATAGAAATAGGGCCCCTAAAGCCTGCTCCATCATTCATTATGACCATGGTGGATCTGCCTCAACGTCTCACTCTCTCCCACCTGCTCCTTCATTGCCAAGAAAACAAAAAATCTGTTTATCCCAGCCTCAAGTACATTCAACAATGGACTATCTGCAACTCTCAAGGGTAGAAAATTATAAAATAAAAATTTCCGTTGCTGGAAATCTGAAATAAAATCAAAAAATGACCAGAAGCACTCAGCAGGTGAGCAGCTGTGATGAAATAATGGGTGGAATTTTCCCATCACCCCCCACCACGGGAATCATAGTGGATGGAAGCGGGGGTGGACCGAGCAAAGGTCCATTGACCTCGGGTGGGAATTTCTGGTCTTGAGGCATGCGCGGCCAGAAAATCCCACTCTGTGTTTCAGATTGAGATGACTTTTTATTAGAACTGAGGGATTAAATAACAAAAGGTTTCAGGATGCAATCGCTAAAGAGAGCAGTGATAGCTCTCGCACAGAAACAAGTGTTGCGGCTTAAATGACGACATCGTGACCATCTAAAAGGCAAGAAAGAAACAGATAAAAGACCAACCCAGTAAAACAATAAACCCAAAAAAGAGTCAAAAAAATACACATAGAACAAAATGAAAGTAAGATTACATTCTAAGTTGTTGATCTTGGTTTTGTATCTAGAATGTTGCAGAGTGCTTTTGTCAAGCTTGCACTGAGCTTCACTGGAAGGTTGCAGCAGATCATGGACACATTACACTTGGGGGAGGGGTGGGCTATGCCCCGAGATTGGAAATTCAATGGGCTTTTGAATGATCCACTAAATTTTGTGTCTCGCCTGTTACAATTCCCATGGCAGGCCGGATGGGAAATTTCCAGCTTTGGCCTGTTCATTGTAAATAGCTGATGCCACCAGCATTGACCCTCTGATCCTTGTGGCACTCCATTCATTACAGCTTGCCAGCTTGAAAACGTCCTGTTTATTGGGGCGGCATGGTGCTCAGCGGTTAGCACTGCTGCCTTACAGCACCAGGGACCCAGGTTCAATTCCAGCCTTGGGTGACTGTTTGGAGTTTGCAAGTTCTCTCTGTTTCTGCGTGGGTTTCTTTCAGGTGCTCTGGTTTCCTCCCACAGTCCAAAGATGTGCGAGTTGATTGGCCATGCTAAATTACTCCTTAGCATCAGGAGGATTAGTAGGGTAAATGCATGGAGTTACAGGGATAGGGCCTTGATGGGATTGTTGTTGGCGCAGACTGGATGTGTCAAATGGCCTTCTTCTGTACTGTAGGGATTCTATGATTTTATTACTCAATCCTGCAGCCACATCAATACATTACCCCAATTTCATGAAAGACATATTTACCTTTTGTGTTGCAATTTATCAAATGTCTTTCAGAAATCCAAACACCTACTGCTTCCTCTTTACTCCCATTGTTTTCCCTTCCTCTTACAATCTGCAAGTCCTAAAATGAATAGTTAGCTTCATTTATTGCACCTCAGCATATATACTGCAGCCAGTAATACAATTGGATCATGTGGTGATTGGCACCTAAGTCATAAATAGGGTGCAATTTTTCTACTTGGCTTTTTAGACTCAGTAAACCATTTTTACAACAAATAAAGCATAATATGAATCCAGGTGCAAGTTTTCAGTCGATACCCACAATCTTATTCCATATGGACATTATAATGGTTGTGAAAGACCAGCCATTTTATGCCTTTTCTGGAAGTTATTTCTTGCAGTTGAAATGTTTGCCACAACCAACGTTGGGAATATGAATAACGTATTCTGTGCTCATCGACCTCTCAGGTTTGTGAAGGCAAATAAACAAAAGAATGCTCCCCTTCCCCAGAAGCAGTCCGTGTGCACTCACTGTGTTCAGAGACAGACAAAGTTATCTGGAACTATAAGAAGGGAACTTTTTTTATACATTTACGTTAACCAGAGAATCAGTAACAAAGCATGTGTATAGACTTGAAAGCAATTTCAGCCACAGGAACTGATTTACAAGTGGAACTCAAATTTAAGACTTCTTCAACTTCTATACTCGTAAGCCCTCCTACAGCTAGAGGACATCTGCAGAATCAATCAATGTGAAGTGCACAGATGCATCACTGATGCCTTGTTTACGAGGCCATAAACATCTCCCACTTTCATAGGTAGAATAAATAGTGTGCTGCAGAATTCCAGGTAGGCCTGATAGTATCATTGTGGACTTTTCACTCCCTCAGTGCAATGTCCTGGCATTCACAAACCTCTAGGGCTTCTAACTTTGTCACTGTTATAGCAACTCAGAATAAAAGGTTCTATTTTCTGCAGTTCATAGAATCCTTACAGTGCAAAAGGAGGCTATTTGGCCCATTGAGTATGCACTGACCCAGGGCCTTTTCCCCCACTCAATGCCCGTAATCCTGCACATTTTGCATTGCTAATCCATCTACCTTACCCATCCTGGGACACTAAGGGGCAATTTAGCATGGCCAGGCCGCCCAACCTGCAATCTTTGGGCTGTTGCAGAAAGAGAGAGCTTGGTAAAAATTTAATGGACGGGAAAGCAGTTTGAGGGCTTTACAGGAAAAAACAGTCATTACGTCATAAGGCAGAAAGAAATACTTTGTGACATGCATTTTTTGTTCACCTATTTGATAATAAGGTATATATATCATCTTACCTTGACATTTATATTTAGGCCTGAAATTTGAAATCAAATTTCAGGGGTGCAGAGTGAATTAACATTTACCCGAACAGCCAGGCACTGTTAATCTCTTTCCTGCAAGGAACCTGCAAACACACAACTTTCCTCTACTGTGCTCCTCAACACAGCGCTGGTGCGAGTCAGGGAAATTTAATTCTGCTGGCACTGCATTGTTAGTCTGCCCATTGGAAATAAGTGACAGGATCATCTTTACAAAATTTTCCTAAATTTAGCGCTGGATATCTTACTGGTGAATCAAAGAGCAGTGAATTATTTAAGTGTCCAGCTAGCATGAAAATGGGAGAGTTGCAGATCTGTTTATTGGGTGAGTTTTTACTTCTAATATTATGCACATCGTGCTTAAGGAAATGGGCTCGACTGCTTCTAGCTGTTTGAGGCAATGGGTGGGGCTTAATTCGCCAGCCAGCCAGCTTGATCACGTAGAATGGGATCTATTACACATGTGCAGAACTCTGTGGCTGCACATGTGCAATTCCAACAGAAGTCCTGACAGAGAGAGAGAGAGAGAGACCTGTCATGCCTCTGCTGTTGCAGCCAACCTCAACTCAGCACACCCCCTGCAATCACAAGCCCCACATTGACTAAAAGTATGGACACTGCCTTCATCTGTGCATAGTAAAAAATAACTCAAGCTAGACTTACTTACGTTGACCATTGAATAGACCAAATTCTGCGAGTATCTGATGCAATAATCAAACAAATCTCAATGTTCCATGAAGATTGGAACATTTGAAAATGCATTGAATTTAGTTTGTTCATATGTTTCCATTATTCCAAGAACTTAGCATGAAAGGTAAGGTTCAGCTGAACTGTATGGATGTAGCCCAATTTGTAGATAATCTATATAGTCATCAGCAATCAGAAATAAATAATCAAGATATATATAATCTACATACAGATATATACAATTCATACATATTATATACAATACATGTATAAATAATATAGAACAGATTGTTACAAACCTGACCATTTGCCATTCTCCCTGGAGTTCGAACTCATAGAGTCATAGAGACATAGAGGTTTACAACATGGAAACAGGCCCTTCAGCCCAACTTGTCCATGCATGTCTTTTAAAATCCTAAGCTAGTCCCAAATGTCCACATTTGGCCCATATCCCTCCATATCCACCTTTCCCATGTAACTGTCTTAACGCTTTTTAAAAGACAAATTGTACCCGCCTCTACTACTACCTGTGGCAGCTTGTTACAGACACTCACCACCCTCTGTGTGAAAAAATTGCCCCTCTGGACCCTTTTGTATTTCTGCCTTCTAGTTTTAGACTCCCCTACCTTTGGGAAAAGATATTGACTATCTAGTTGACTTATGCCCCTCATTATTTTATAGACCTTTATAAGATCAGCCCTCAGCCTCCTATGCTCCAGAGAAAAAAGTCCCAATCTATCCAGTCTCTCCTTATAACTCAAACCATCAAGTCCCCATAGCATCCTAGTAAATCTCTTCTGCATTCTTTCTCATTTAATAATATTCTTTCTATAATAGGGTGACCAGAACTGTACAGTATTCCAAGTGTGGCCTTACCAAAGTCTTCTACAATTTCAACAAGACATCCCAACTCCTGTATTCAATGTTCTGACCAATGAAATCAAGCATGCCGAATGCTTTCTTCACCACTCTGTGCACCTGTGCCTCCATTTTTGAGGAGCTATGAACTGTACCCCTAGATCTCTTTGTTCTGTAACTCTCCCCAGTGCCCTACCATTAATTGAGTAAGTCCTGCCCTGATTCAATCTATCAAAATGCATCACCTTGCATTTATCTAAATTAAACTCCATCTGCCATTTGTCAGCCCACTGGCCCAATTGATCAAGATCCCATTGTAATCCTAGATAACCTTCTTCACTCTATGCCACCAACCTTGGTGTCATCTGCCAACTTACTAACCATACCTCTTATATTTTCATCCAAATCATTAATATAAATGACAAAAAAACAGTGGACAAAGCACCGATCTCTGAGGCATACCACTGGTCACAGGTCTACAGTTTGAAAAACAATCCTCTACAACCATCCTCTGGCTTCTGTCATCAAGCCAATTTTGTAGCCATTTAGATACCTCATCCTGGATCCTGTGAGATTTAACCTTATGCAACAACGTACCATGCGGTACCTTGTCAAAGGCCTTGCTAAATTCCATGTAGATAACATCATCTGTACTGCCCTTATCTATCTTCTTTGTTACCCCTTTAAAAAACTCAAATTTGTGAAACACGATTTTCCACTCACAAAGTCATGCTGACTGTCCCTAATCAGTCCTTGCGTCTCTAAACACCTGTAGATCCTGTCTCTCAAAATACTTTCCAACAACTTGCCCACCACAGATGTGAGGCTTACTGGCCTGTAGTTCCCAGGCTTTTCCCTGCAGCCCTCTTTAAACAAAGGCCCAACATTTACCACTCTCCAATCTTCAGGCACCTCACCTGTGACTATCAATGATTCAAATGTCTGCTCAGATAATCTTATTTTTTTTTAATTCATTCGTGGGACATGAGCATTGCTGCCAGGCCAGCATTTATTGCCCATCTCTAGTTGCTCTTGAGAAGGTGGTGGTGAGCAATTCTTGAATTGCTGCAGTCCATGTGCTGTGGATTGACTCAAAATGCCATTAGGGAGAGAATTCCAGGATTTTGACCCAGAGACTGCTATGGAATGGTGATGTTTCCAAGTTGGAATGTGAGTGACTTCGAGGGAAACCTCCAGGTGGTGGTGTTCCCATCTGTCTGCTGCCCTTGTCCATTGAGATGGAAGTGGTTGTGGGTTTGGAAGGCTGCCTGAAGAACCTTGGTGAGTTCCTATAGTGCATCTTGTAGATAGTATACACTGCTGCTACTGAGCATCGGTGATGGAGGGAGTGGATGTTTGTGGATGTGGTGCGAATCAAGTGGGCTGCTTTGTCCTGGATGGTGTCAAGCTTCTTGAGTATTGTTGGAGTTGGACCCATCCAGGCCAGTGGGGAGTATTCCATCATATACCTGACTTGTGACTTGTAGATGGTGGACAGGTTTTGGGGAGTCAGGAAGTGAGTTATGTGTCACAGGATTCCAATTTCTGCCTGCTCTTGTAGCCACTGTGTTTATGTGGTGAGTCAAGATGAGTTTCTGGTCAATGGTAACCCCAAGGATGTTGATAGTATGTGAATAGTATGTCACATTCTCTCTGTTTAAATTACTTTATTTTGATGTCAACATTTTTCTTATCTCATCACAATTTTAGTAGGGTGGTGACGGGAGGGAGAGGGGCATACTAAAATCATGAAATGTCACAGCAAAGAAAGACATCTCCACAACACAGACATCAGGGAACAGAAATAACTTTGGTACAATGTCACTGTTTCTTCAGTGGGGTAATGCAATTTTTTAGTACTGTGTTTGAACTACTTACAGTAAGATGTCTCACAACACCAGATTAAAGTCTAACAGGTTTGTAAGTCCAATGCCGGCACCTCCACATCATTTGAACTACTTATACAGATGTGTGCTCCTATTGAACTCCAGCAGGCTACAGTAAACGTTACACCAAGAAACAACTATTGCTTTGATAGGAGCCAGTGAGCAAACGGACCACATGAAGTTACCAGCTATGTCTTTACTCACCTCTTTCGTAAGTTCGCTCTCAAATATTTTTCCATAATTGCTAAAGCTCAAAGTATAAGAATCAATTGGAAAATAAATAATCCTGTCTCAGGGGCCTTGAAGTTATAGAACATAGAACATAGAACATTACAGCGCAGAACAGGCCCTTCGGCCCACGATGTTGCGCCGAATTATTATGCCGTATGAATTATGCATTCAATTCCATTGTTAGTCTAAAGGAAGCTTCAACCTGTTTAAAGTAAATGGGCTTGCAAAGTGAATTTCAAATGCTGGATTGAGAAAAAACAGTTCTGAGTTTATGCCATCATCTGAAACTCTCAGTTATATTGTTTTCTTGTAGTCATTCTACCATGCCTGTTGTTATTTAGTTTACACTTGTTGCACACCTGAAATTTGTTGAAAAGGAGGCTCTGACATAACCTGTTTGATATTGTTTCCACTTGTATATTATTTGAGAGAGCGAGGGAGGCTCTGACTCAGAAACTATAGCACCTTTGGGCACAATGGGAGGCCACTTGCTGTCATGCCTGAAAGAGCAGTTGTGCTTCGTGTCACATTCCAGTTACTGACAAAAAACAGGAATGTAATACTAAGCCCAACTCCTCAAGTACCTCACCTTCGGTTTAAAGTTATCTATGGAATCAACATTCATTACATTTTCATGTAGCACTTTCTAGATCCAGTGTCATAGAATCGTAGAATGTCTACAATGCAAAAGGAGGTCATTCAGCCCACTGAGTTGCATTGATTCTCTGACAGAGCATCTTACCCAGGCCCAACCCCTAACTCCATGCATTTATCCCACTAATCCCTCTAACCTTCACATCTTAGGACACTAAGGGCCAATTTAGCATGGCCAGTCCACCTAACCTGTACATCTTTGGACTCAGTGAGCAACATTCTCTTCACCTCCCCTCTACATCTTTGTTCAATGAGTTTGAAAACATGGCCTTTAAACCATTCACCACAGGGAGGTCCCCCAGTCTACTCTGTCAAAACTTCTCATCATCTTAAACTTCAAGCAGGTCATGTCTTCACCTTTTCTGTTCCAAGGAAAGCAGTCCTCGCCTTCCCAACCTCGCCACAAAACTTGAAATCCCTTATCTGACAAAAGTCACCATAGTCCCAGATCACCATAGGCTGCTCTCCTCTTTGAGGGGGAGGGCTGACTGGAGGTGATTTAGCTTGAGGATCACCACATCTCAGACGAGGGGTAAGGTGAGAAGTTTTACCGTGAAGTTAGGCCTGTCTTCATGGTAAAACTTCTCTACTTTTCCCAAATCCTTTACATCTTTCCTCAAGTGTGCTGGTTAGAATTGTTTACACTGTGCTAGCTAAAGCCTAATCTATGATTTATAAAGTTCTCGCATGAATTCTTTGCTTTTCCTCTTTTGTAAACCCACATGCTATTTTTGACCATGTTATCAACTAGTCTTGTCATCTTTAAGGATTTGGATACATGGACATAGGAGTCTCACTGCTCTTAATCATTTCAAAATCATGCTGTATCTTTCAGTATTAGTCCTCTCAAAGGCTATCATTCTCCATCTGCCAGACTTTTGACCATTTCAGCATCTGTATTTGACATTCTTAAGCCCATAACTATTCTCAGTGATCTACTACCTTGCCAAGTTTTATATCATCTGCAAAGTTTATAATGATGTTCCCTACACCTAGGTCTAAATCATTTATTAAAAGAGCACTGCAGCCAAAACTGACTCTTCAGGAACATCGTTTCAAGCCACCTCACAGTCTGAAAATATTTATTAACTATCACTCTGAACTCCTTGTCAATTTTGTATCAATAATGTTACTTTTCTCTTAATTCCACAGGCTTCCAGCTTCTTAATATATCTCCTATATAGTCTCATTGAATGTCTTCAAAAAGTTCATACGTAACATATATACATCTCTATATATACTCTGCACTACGCTTGTCAACCTCATCAAATAATTCAATCTAGTCAGATACAACTGAACTTCAACAAATCTATGCTGATTATCCATGATTAGCCCAAACCTTTCATAGGAAAAGTTATTTTCTTCCTTACATGGTGTGCAATAACTTCTCCCTCACTGATGTTAGGCTGATTGGCAATTAGTTTCTTTGCCTATCTCTCTTTCCTTTCTTGAATAGTTGTTTAACATGAGCAACATTCCAACCCTCTGGCAGAACTACTGTATCCAATGAGGATTGAAAGGCTGAGACCAATGCTTCTTGCTCCTTCTACCATTATTATTTATCCCAGCAACCAAGCATGCATTTCATCTGGAATTTTCAATAATGACAATTTTTTGACTATATCTTTGGGTACTCAATAAACTGTTTACACTTAATATGTTTCTAAAATGTCTTCAGATTTAGTTCAATGAGGCCTATTAATCTCATAACCTTTCTTTGCCTCATATATGTTAACTTTTACAATTCCCTCTTGTATTTTCAATAATCTTTTATTAACTGAATCTTGTTCCTGACATTTGTCTGAAATCTCATTTTCCTGTTTTATGTTAACTTCTATTTCTTTTGGTTAATCACAGTATTGGTTGCTCGACCATTTTCGTTCAAAGGAGTATGCCAAGCACCTGAACTTCCTCATTTGCTGTATTACTATTTTGCCCTGGAATTATCTTTTTCAATTGACCTATGCTTGATGCTTTCTTAAATCACTGAAATTCAACCTTCCCCAATTCAATGCTTTTAACTTTGGTATATCATGGTTGCCTTCTCTAATTAATTTAAGACAAGTTATGTCAATACAAAGAACAGTACAGCACAGAAACAGGCCCTTCGGCCCACAAGTCTGCAGCAACACATGACTACTTTCTAAGCTAAATACTTTTTGCCTCTATTCAGTCCGCGTCCCTTTATTCCCTTCCTATTCATGTATCTGTCAAGATGCCTCAAGCATTGTTGTTATATTTGATTCTACCACCTCCTCTGGCAGCACATTCAGGGCACTTATCACCCTCTGTGTAAAAACCTTGATCCCACATCTACATTAAACCTTCCCCCTTTTACCTTAGATCTATGTCCCTTAATGAGTGACATCTCTCCCCTGGGAAAAAGATTCTGACTAGCCATTCTATCCATGTCTCTCAGAATTTTGTAAACTTCTATCAGGTTGCCTCTCAGTCTCTGACGTTCAAGTGAAAACAAACCACGTTTATCCAATCTCTCCGAATAGTTAATACCCTCCAAATCAGGCAACAGCCTGGTAAACCTTCTCAGTACTTCCCTCCAAAGCCTCTACATCCTTCCAATAGTCTGGCGACCAGAATTGTATGCAATATTCTGAATGTGGCCTTTGATAATGAGATGATCTTTAACTGTAACACACTCCAATTGCCCTATCTTATTTCCCAGAACTAAATCCACACCGGCTCAGACATTGATATTGGGCATAATTTTCCCGAATACTGGCAAAGGCCAATAGCAAGCTGGAAACAAGAAACAGAAAATTCTGGAAAATCTCGACAAGTCTGACAGCATCTGTGGAGATTAAGCTGTCAGACCTACTGAGATTTTCCAGAATTTTCTGTTTTTGTTTCAGATTCCAGTATCCACAGTATTTTTATTTTATCTTAGCAAGCAGGAAACGCAACATTGAAACAGTTTAAAGTTTACTTATTCTGTCCCATACCCCTTAAATGGTGCACTCACCTGACCTCCCCTGGGAGGTCAACTCACAAGTTGCATGTCATAAGAGACCAGTCATAGTTCACACTGCTCTGCCCCCGTTCAACATGAATGGACTTTCCAACAGATGGAGGGAATGACTCAAATGTAGAGATCGGATAATGGAAGTTAATGTGTTATGTTCGAGACTCCCGTTACGTCACTGTGCAGGGAGAATCGTGTCACACTTCGATATTGCAGTGAAACACTTGAGATTTTCTGCTCCTGTTGCCAAATCTACCCCCAAAAAATATGAGTGAAATTCCCAGTCACTGTGTGTACCTTAGAGGGTGACATATAGAATCTGCATATCATAAGTCTCTGGGCACAGGGTGATATGCATTCCTGCACTTTGTAGGATGAGGTCACACAGAGGCTCTGCTGCAGAGGATTCAGAGAATCTCTTGCCTCCCTTCAGCGTTTTTCTCAGCTGCATGCCATTCATTGGCAGTGGCATCTTCTAGTCCTGCCACGGTCAATGGGAATTCCCATTGAAGGCACCCTACTATGCCAACCGGAAACCCATGGCAGGGAGTGCGCTGCCAAGAGGAATAAAGAATCTTGGCCCATCAAGCCTGCACTAACAAGTGTCATCCAGGCCCTATTCCTGTTACCCCACGTATTTACCCTGCAAATCCCTATGGCACTAAGGGGCAATCAATCTTACCCACACATATCTTTGGAATGTGGGAGGAAACAGGAGCACCTGGGGAAAGCCATTCAGACACAAAGAGAATCTGCAAACTTCACATAGAGAGTTTGAACTGGGTCCCTGGAGCTGTGAGGCAGTATTGCTAACCACTGCACCACCATGTTGCACCATTCTGATGGAACAGTGTACAGAGAAAGGCTGATGGGAATGTGTACAGAAATTCTTGTTGCAATGGGAATTGTGCCAGGAAGCTTGCTACACTGTCAAGGAGCATGGAGGAGTTTGGCTCCAACTTGACACAAGACCTTGAACTGTGGGTGGGTAGATGGTTTTAGCACTACTAATAATATCAGTGCATCAGAGGCCCATGCTAATGTTCCAGGAACATGGGTACAAATCCCACCATGGCATTTACATTCAATTAATAAATCTGGAATATCTGGAGAATCTTAGTAATGGTGACCATCAAACTGTCATCAATTTGTCGCAAAAAACCCATTTGGTCACAAATGTTCTCTGGGTGAGAAAATCTGCCATCCTTACCTGGTCTGGCCAATATATGACTCCAGACTCGCAACAATGGGGTTGACACTTAACTATCCTCTGAAATGGCCAAGCAAGCCATTCAGTTCAAGGACAATTAAGGGCAATAACTGTTATCCTTGACATTTTCAACCACATATCATGAAAGAATTAAAAAAAAGACTTTGGCCTACATTGTTTCTACCATGTAATCCTTGACAATGCTTTCAAACTGAACCATGATGCAACATTTGATGGCTGGTGACTCAAATTCTGTTGAAATACAACAAAAGCATCTAATATCTGAGTGCTACGGTGGAAGCTGAAATGGAGGACGTGAAATCTTAGCTGGTTGCCATACAGGCTCAGAAAACTGGCAACATAGCTGCAGATGCCAGTGCTCAGAGGGAATTGCAGGCTGTCATAGCACTTCAGTCATCTGTGACCCAGCACGACAGCCTCAGCTATGAGGATGGCAAAGTTCCACCTTAGAGGAGTCACAATGGTTCCTTGGAGCATGAACCTGCTATCCCAGTGCCCCTGCTGTTTTTTGATAGTCAGTTACCCTAGATATCTTACATAAAGGGACATGCAGTCTGAAATAGACCCTTTGCACTCAGAGCAGCGTACGGTCATCCTCCAAGGCCACCTCCTCCATTGAATCCATTGTAATCTCCTCCATTGAAAGTCAGCAGCCTTCCACCTGCCATGTTGAGCAACACAAAGTGCTTAGGGTCACTAGGATAGACAAAGATGCCTGCAGGACAGACATTATGGGAAAGTGAAAGAGGATAATTTGTTGGCTTTTGTATGGAATATTGAATATTTTTTTGGATAATGGGACAAAATGGTTGCTTGTGGTGACTTTTATTTCAGCATTATGACTAGGGACACTTCAATGGTCCTCAACAGAGTGTTGGTAGCTTTTGAAATCATAACAAACAATGTATGAGTATTTCAGTTTGTTTAAAATACATATTATTTGACCACACAAAGTAATTACTTCATATCAGCAATTAAGGCAGGAGTTGCATAAGCCAGGTGAGACCATTTTGTAGCATCATCAGTTGAAAGTACCTCAAGCTGAGCTAATTTACAACATTCTCTCCTAATTAAAGCAACAATTATGATTAATAACGTGATCAGACTGAGGAAGGTGCAGGACTATTCTACAAAGAGGATGTGTTTAAAGGAACTGTAGTTGAATGCAACAATCACATTGGATAGTTAGAAGTTTTTTCCCAGGGTGGAAGAGTCAATTACTAGGGGGCATAGATTTAAGGTGTGAGGGGCAAAGTTTAAAGGAGATGTACGAGGCAAGTTTTTTTTACACAGAGGGTAATGGGTGCCTGGACCTCGCTGTTGGGGGAGGCAGTTGAAGCAGACATGACAGTGAGTTTTAAGGGGTGTCTGGGCAAATACATGAATAGGATGCGTATAGAAGGACATGGTCCCTGGAAGGGTAGGGGGTTTTAATTCAGTTGGGCAGCATGGTTGTTGCAGGCTTGGAGGGCCGAAAGGCCTGTTCCTCTGCTGTAATTTTCTTTGTTCTTTGACTGAAAAGGGGGTGAGTCAGATGCCACTTCCTTTCCCCCTCCAAGTCCTGCTTCCCTCCTTCCTTGTCTCCCTCCATATCGTCCTTGTTCTGAGCTGTTCACCATATCCCTGGTGACAATGTCATGTTGTTCAGGACATGAAGGACCACCATGAATCAGGACACATAACCTGGTGAGTATTGGTGGCCTCCTCTAGGGACAGTGGTACCTCGGCTGTCTCTATGACATATGCTCTATGACATTGTGCCTCTCATTGTTGGCATACTGCATGTTATTAAGATTGTTGGGTTGAGCGGATTGCGGGGGGCGGGGGGGGGGGGGTGCGTTGGGAATCATGAGCAATGTGTAAAGCAGGTGACCTTGTTGCCCAGCAGGCATCTTCAGGTTTGAAGTGGTGTCTCAAGTACTGAAAGATCAGCCAATGCAGAATGAAAGCATCATGACTGCTAACAGAATAGCAGGCATTCACCAATTGCAGTACTGTGCACTCAGGGAGTAATAACCTTACAGGCTGTGGTGCACCTTAACATTAAAATGCAGCTTACAGAAAACTACTTGAGTAGTTGATACGACATGGGAAATACTGCATTCCAGGCAAATTCACATGCACACTCCACCCAGTTCTCTCTAGTCTGAGAGAACATAATGAACTCCCCTCTCCCAGTATGAGGGACAATTGTCATTTTATGTTGAAGCAGTGGATGGCAGCCTAGGTGATGTTACATACGTTGCCTGAAATGGTTCCCTAGCTGAAGAAATTCAGGAA
Organism: Carcharhinus amblyrhynchos; assembly: GCF_965287045.1. Taxonomy (NCBI): domain Eukaryota; kingdom Metazoa; phylum Chordata; class Chondrichthyes; order Carcharhiniformes; family Carcharhinidae; genus Carcharhinus; species Carcharhinus amblyrhynchos. Next base: position 33,598,521 of record NC_137345.1, on the reverse strand, counting down.
CACAATCACTTACATGATCCCTGCACTGTCTTTCTGAGATGGTTGCTGATTTGCTTGCAAGAGGTGGTGAAATTCTTGAGTGCACACTTCATAAAGCAAAAACAATACCTACACTGACCCTAGCTCAGCTGAAGATAAGAAAAGTGCTTCTGAAAGAATCTAGGTGGATATAGCCTTCTGTTGAGAGCCGACCTCTACTTCTGTCTCTGCATGACAATTTTATCCTCTTGCTATCTACTCCATTTCCCACTCATGTTGCGGGCCAAGGTGAATGGCAACTATAGTATCCATAATTGGGGAAATAACCTGACCAGAATCTTTGCGGTCACAACCTAGGCCTCTTCCACATGAAGCACAACCTGGTTTGATTTCAATTTTAACAAACTCTTAGCATGATATGCTAACTGATGTCTCAACCTGCTCACTCTGCATGTGAGCCTGTGTTAATGCCCTCAAAAGATAGTGGCCAGGATTCAAAACTAAGTACCCAATGGGTAGGAAAATGTGAGTATTTCTCACCCTTTTTTTGGGTGTACTTACCTGAATGAATCTCTGTCATTCTGAGCAACACAGAATGCAACCCCCCCACAACCCCCACCGCCATCTATCGCTGGCCTCCCGATTGCTGGCCATCCCCAGAGTCCCCCTGATCACTGGTCTTCCTGATACCCCTCACCCTCAAAACTGGCTTACTGGACACCCCCCCCCCCACCCTCCTCGAGCCAGCCCTAATCTATCCACCCACCCCCAGGCCAGCCACAATGGGCTGAATGGCTTCTTTCTGCACTCTAAGGATTCTATGGTTCTATATTCTATGATTCTACATCAGCTTGTGTGATGCAGATGCCATTTTTGCACCTAAATGGTTTCCATAGTTCTGAAACTACTGGCAATACAGTGCCCAATTTTCTGCTAGTTCACATTTCAGTAAAGGCGCAGGTAGAATTGCAAAATTAGCAATATTTGAACATAAGCAAAATTCTGTGGATGCTGGAAATTTGAAATAAAATCAATATGATGGAAATACTCAGCGGGTCCTGTAGCATCTGTGGAGAGAGAAACAGAGTTAATAGTTATGACCTGAAACATTAATTCTGTTTCTCCATTCACAGCTAAATTTATACCTTGAACAAAGAACACTGTTGTGAGAAAATTACCACTTCAGAGTCAGACTGGAGGAACAGCAATATAGTTTTATTTAACGAAGCTTCGTGGAGAAAAGGCACCAGCAGTCTGCAGTACTGGACAGCTACCTTCTCTCGATGAAACAATAGAAGCCCTTTATACCCTTTACACAATAGGTGGCCCGGACACGATTATCACATTGTTATAGTCAAATGGCTACAACATTTCTTAGCTCATTATTATGGACAGGTACAGCCATTATCGTTTCAATATCACATTGTTCCATGAATGGGTAAATTTCCTCTTTATCAATGTCTTAATTTTATTCTATTCTTGTAGTAAGTGTTTCCTTTGTGTTTATGCATTCCTGTTCTTAATCTCCCTATCAGACCCCATTGTCCCAGGACTATCTTTATCTCTTTTAAGGTGCCTGGCTTCCTGAAGCGTCTGTTCCCTGTTTTAATTCAATTAACTATCTGTCCTGTGGTTTAAATTTTAAGTAGTTGTCTGTGTTTGGACGTCAGTGTCTGTGTTGGAAGTCAGTGCAGGTTTAATGCCTTTCAACCCCTTATGTGCCAGACAGCTATTTTTATGCCAGGTACCCATCTTAATGGCTTTTTTCCACCTTCAAACACTATGATTGTAATTTTATAACAGCTTAAAATGATGCATATTTAATGTCAAAATTATTACAGAGGAAATAATCTTATTGATGAACTATAATGGATGTGAAAAAAAATCTGAAATGAACAAATATTTCTCTAAACTGTTCTGGTATTAAACTCTCTTAGTTTGACAGATGAAACATTAATCAGTATTTCATTCATGGATTTCAATTCTCTGCAGTATTTAGTTAAATACTGAATAATATCAGGGAAAGAACAAAGTGTTTACACGCATTTAACTGTGAAATCTGAGATATGTTCTTTCTAACTGTGCTAAATACCAATTCTCTTTCCATTAATCCCTTAAATCCAATGCAAGGTAATGCTTCTTTGGTGATTTTTTCTATTAAGCTATACTACAGAAGTGCAGATCAACCAGCTTTACAGATTTCTTTAAACACTTTCTGGTTACTTTTATAGAGAGCCATTCGAATTTGTATTAAAAATGGACACCCTTAAAGCACCCACAAATGGGGCATAGGAGTAAAAGTCGGCCCTCAAACGAATCAATTAGATCATGATCAGTCCAAAAATGTACAGGTTAGGCTGATTGGCCATGTTAAATTGCCTCTTAGTGTCAGGGGAACTAGCAGGGTAAACATGTGGAGTTAAAGAGACAGAGCCTGGGTGGCATTGCTGTTGGCGCAGACTCGATGGGTCAAATGTCCTTCTCCTGCACTGTAAGGATTCTATGATGACTGATCTGTACCTCAAGTCCATTTCTCTGTCTTTGTTTAATACTTCTCTGTTCTCTAGCCAAACCAAAATCTATTGACCTTTGTCGAAAATGTCATTTGATCCAGCATCCAAAGCCCTTTGAGGAAAGTGTTCCCACTTTCCACTTTGCTTTGCTTTCTGACATCACCCCTTCAGTGGCTCAACTTTCTGTTTTTTTCAAATTTGATACATCCCTCCCCCATGTACCACGTCCTAATCACAGCACTGAAAGATTCAGATTCAAATATGTATTGATGGCAGCATAAATAGAGGTCAAAATTTGCACTGATTAAACTTGGGCAAAGTCAGTAGAGGAAACGACTCAAATACAAAAATGGGAGATGGCCGAGTGCAAATATTCAGAACCAGCTTGGACCAATATTATAAGAGCGCGCTACAATGTTTACATTATATTGAAGTCTTTTGAATAGTTAAAGGATAATGGCTGACTTTACCTTATTTATATGTTGATCCTTACTTTGAAGCACCAAGACCTCCAGTACTTCAATGCACTTTTGAGGAGAATCAATGGCTTTACACTCAACCCAATAAACATACAGAGGCAACTTTCTCAGTTAAGAATGTTCCTTATCCTTTTCAAGCTTTTCCTGTTCCTCCACTTGATGATGCACCCTAGACACCCTGAAGCCAACCAGACCTCTAACTATATCTAACAAAGGAGACATACAAATCATAACCCTGATAAATATTAAAAGGGATTTTATGTGATTACATTTCAAACAAATTACCAAAGTTCAATGTACTCTCGTAGTCAGAGAAGCAAATTGTTTTTCCCTTCCTTCTAGGTAAAACAATTAGATTTTGCAATATTAGGGATGCCGGCAATCAATTTTGCAGAGTAACAGTTCCAGCAAAAGGCTTGGGGCAATTTAGTTCCTGCAATGCCCAATCCTGAAATACCCTCATATATGCTTAAATTCTAACACCAAGAAAGGTGCGTTTCTGAATGGAGGGCTGTGACAAGTGGTGTTCCTCAGAGATCGGTGCTGGGACCTTTCGCTGTTTGTAATATACATAAATAATTTGGAGGAAAATTCCTGTAATCCCATGTATTGGACCTGCTAATCCTCGTGATACTAATGGTCAATTCAGCATGGCCAATCCATCTAACCCACATCTTTGGAGTGTGGGAGGAAACTGGAGCACCTGGAGGAGACCCACGCAGAACAGGGAGAATGCGCAAACTCCACACAGTCAATCACCGAGGCCGGAATTGAACCTGGGCCCCTGGCGCTGTGAGGCAACAGTGCCAACCACAGCACCACCCTGCTGCCCGGTAGAAGGAGGCCATTTGGCCCATAGAGCCTGCACTGATAATGATCCCACCCAAATCCTATTCCCGTAACACCACGTATTTTGCCTTGCTAACCTCCTGACACTAAGGGGTAATTTAGCATGGCACCTAACTAGCATGTTTTGTGTGAAGAAAGCCAGGAGAATGTGCAGAATCCGCTCACATTTCTTTGCAATGCTTGCTATGGAGCCTCTGAGTTCATATTTGACAGACTTTCTGGGTGAGGTGGTACTAACTTAATTGATCTTCAAAGTCTAAAGAAGTGAAGCCAAAAGAGAAGTCGAAACTTCAGGAGGTTTATGCATTGCTTTCAGAGGAAGAATCAATAACAGCTTTAAATCAGGTCAAATCTTAACAAAGTTAGTTCTAATAGATTTTTTTCTTCAAATCCAAAGTGTGCAACTCATATCTACGCCATCAGATCAAGTGCAATGCTTCTGAAATTCAATACAAAATTAGTGGTTGACTGTGAAAGCCATTCAATTATTCAGCTACAAGTACCTTCTTTGCAGTTACAGCTCACATAAATAAATATACTACAGTGCATTGTGTTCACAGTACGATTTAATTCTCACAAATTATCAGTGAAATATAGTATCTTACCAGAGGAGGGGTAAAGCTTGCTCTGATATTAAAAAAAAAGCTTCATTTGGTGGATGCTATGGGTGCAATTTTGGGAAATCTGAGTCCATCCAAATGAAGCTTTCTTTTTAATATCAGAGCAAGCTTTATCCCTCCTCTGATAAGATAATATATTTCAGTGATAATTTGTGAGAATTAAATCGTACAGTGAACACAATGCACTGTAGTATATTTTGGGAAAATTTCACCCAGGCGCATGAAGCTGTGTGAAACTTGTTGGCTTCACAGACTCCTTTTCTTGGCTGACTAAACAGCACTCTGTGCAATTTCAGAGTGTTAGCAAGGGTCACACAGTCAGCTGGAGGTGGGGGGACCTAAACATATCAACAAAGCCAGGATTCTGAGATCAGGCCACCATTTTTAAAGGGCACCCAATCTCAAAGTTGCATTTTAGGCACCCCTCCCCAAATGAAGATCGCCCCCCCTCCTCCCCCACAAGCATCGGGGCATTCCTCACCATAATGCCAACATTGGAGCAATCCTCCCCCAGCCTCCACAGGCAATGGGGCTCTCCACTCTCCCCATCCACCTTGCAAATATTAGGGTTGTCTGCTCTCCCTCACATCACACATAAGGGGGAAAACCCCTCCCAATGGAGGGGGAGGGTATTTGCTTCACTCTGTTAAAGCCCTATTGGCATTACCTCCTTCCAGACAGCAATGCCCAGCCCTGTTGCTCAACCCAGGAGCCTCCAGACACCTTCAGTCTGCTTGTCACAGCTGTTTTTCTCAAACTGAGATCTCATTGGCGAAAACCCCAATTCTGGTGGCTCACAAGATTTAATGGCCATTACAGGAATTGTGCTCATGGTTAACAGGGCCATTAGGTCACAGCCTTTATGCTAGTTGTTCCACATATCATCTATAGAAGATGTTGGTACGATAAGGATGATGCTTGATCTTGCAGAATAAATAATGAAGCGCTAAAAAACTCAAATGATTCTGAAAAGGAATGGAACATTGAGATAACCTGACAAACTGTCAAGCTCCACCAGATTGGACTAGGAACAGGTCCCTGCAGATAAGGACCGTTAACTAAATAAAACCCTTTACCAACTGAACCATTGGCTTTCACAGGAAATACTCACCCCTTAAATCTTTGTTTCTTCAGATTTACAGATAAAGATTTAACACATCCATAAACACTTTTTTTTGAATCTCATCAACCTTTGGCATGGAAAACCTAATTGTTGGTCTGCATTTTTGTTACAGGTACCCTGTACATAATATTCATTAAGATACATCTTAATTTTCCAGCCATTTTATTTACTCTAGACTATAGCTAGCTTAGGCTTGGGTAGTTGTAATATATATTTATATGTGGTATCTGAAAATCAAAATGATCTGAAATCCAAAATACAATTGGCCTCAAAGATTTGGATAAAGGATACTAGATCTGTTGTCCATCAAGCAACTGTTCTAACAACTTCTGGATGCTAGCTCAATTACGTAAATGCCCTGCAATTCCATGGACACTACCTTCACAATAACCACTACGCTTAACCATTTGCAGCAGGAACTGAAATAGCACATACCTAAAAGCCAGCAGCTCAGGAGTCGACCATAACATTGGATTAGATGACACAGAAATGGCTATTGATTAAGTCTAGGGAGGATACTGCAGTTTAAGAGGTAAGAGCCTTGACACTGTAATAGCAACAGAGGGGACTGAGTTCAGGTGACACTCTTGGGGGAGAAAAAAATCTTGACTGATAGGTTTAATACTCGAACAACAGAAAGCATTTGTCCCAAGATGTTGTTTTGCTGAGCTGCATCAACACATAGGGTGGCATGGTGGCAAGGTGGTTAGCATTGCTGCCTCGCAATGCCAGGGACCCAGGTTCAAATCCAGACTTGGGTGATTGTGTGAAGTTTGCATGTTCTTGCCATGTCTGTGTGGTATTTCTCTGGGTGCTCCAGCTTCTTCCCACACTCCAAAGATGTGTGTATCGCCAAAGGTAGATTGGTTATGTTCAATTGCCCCTTAGTGTCAGGGGGATTAGTAGGGTCAATACAGGTGTTACAGGGATAAGACCTGGGTGGAATTGTTATCAGTGCAAGCTCGATGGGCCGAACGGCTTCTTTCTGCACTGTAGGGATTCTATGATATTCTGGACATGTGTAAAGTTCAAACCTAGTTTCTTAATAATTTGCATACATGAGCAATTTCAGTTTTCTGATTTAGGATTAATCCATCAGTCATGCAAAGGTACCAAAAGGGAACCCTCACCAATCCTGTGAGACCAAAAGATTGTAACAGAGTAAACTGGCAAAAAACATTTCAATTAGGATTACATGTTCCAGGCTTTGACGTATATGTTTTTCAATGTGTCAGTTTCAACAACTCTGCTAAAACAGATCTTTGATGATTTAATGATATCGTAAGAGCAACCTGAGTCAATTAAAGACTAAAAGAAAATATTAAACAAAAGGAAAAAAGCAATTTACTGAACGCATAAGTGGTTACTTATTCATTTTTGTCTGCATCCTTTTCCTTTTTAATGCACTGCATAATGGCGTTATGCTGTTTCCTATCGTTCAGGAGAAGTTGCTCTACTCTCCACTGGTGGTAACTGCATAGTAATTTAAAACAATGACCGGTTAGAATCATTGTCTAAGTATCTAGCTGAGACATTAAAGTCAGAAAAGCAATGATCAAGTATTGACTTTGGCCATGATCAGAACATAAGAACATAAAAACATAAGAAATAGGAGCAGGAGTAGGCCATCTAGCCCTTCGAGCCTGCCCCACCATTCAATAAGATCATGGCTCATCTGTCGTGCCTCAGTTCCACATCCCCGCCCTCTCCCCATAACCCTTAATCCCCTTGCCTATCAAAAACCTATCAACCCGCGTCTTAAAAATATTTAGCGAGGCAGCCTCCACCACTTCAACGGGCAGAGAATTCCAGAGATTCACCACCCTTTGAGTGAAGAAGTTCCCCCTCAACTCCATTCTAAACCGTCCCCCCCCTTTATCTTGAGGCTGTGCCCTCTAGTCCTACTGTCCTTTCTGAGCGGGAAGAGCCTCTCCACCTCTATCCTATCCATCCCATTCATCATCTCAATGAGATCTCCCCCCATTCTTCTAAACTCTAACGAGTACAAGCCTAGTTTATTCAGCCTCTCCTCATAGTTCAACCCCCTCAACTCCGGAATCAGCCTAGTAAACCTCCTCTGCACTCCCTCCAAGGCCAAAATATCCTTGCGTAATTGCGGCGACCAAAACTGCGCACAGTACTCCAGCTGCGGCCTCACCAGTGCCCTATACAGCTGCAGCAAGAGCTCCCTACTTTTATATTCAATCCCCCTCGCTATGAAGGCCAGCATCCCATTTGCCTTCCTGACCACCTGCTGCACCTGTATGCTGGGTTTTTGCGACTCATGCACAAGGACCCCGAGGTCCCTCTGCACCGTTGCATGCTGCAGTTTTTCGCCAAGTAAGTTAGAGTCCTTCCTACCATTATTCCTACCAAAGTGGACCACCTCACATTTGCCAACATTAAATTCCATTTGCCATTTCCTGGCCCATTCGCCCAGCCTATCTAGATCCTTCTGCAGGCTCTCCACACCCTCCGCACAATTTGCCGTTCCACCAATCTTGGTGTCATCAGCAAATTTCGACACCATACACTCGGTTCCCTCCTCCAGATCATCTATATAATTGGTAAATAGCTGAGGCCCCAGCACCGACCTCTGGGGCACTCCACTAGTCACCAACCGCCAATCCGAATAGCACCCATTGACCCCCACTCTCTGCTTCCTATTTGACAGCCAATCATCTATCCACGCTAACACCCTACCCCCAACTCCATGCCCCTTGACCTTCTGTAATAACCTCTTGTGCGGCACCTTATCAAACGCCTTCTGAAAATCAAGAAACACCACATCCACCGGCTCTCCTCTATCCACTGCCCTAGACACATCCTCATAGAACTCCAATAAATTCGTCAGACACGACTTCCCCTTAACGAAACCGTGCTGTGTCTGCTCTATCAAACAATTCTCCTCAAGATGCCTCGCTATTTTCTCCTTGATCACGGATTCTAACATGTTACCTACAACAGACATTAAACTAACCGGCCTATAATTCCCTGCCTTTTGCCTGCCACCCTTTTTAAACAACAGCGTAACATTAGCCGTTTTCCAATCTTCCGGCACTTCCCTGGAATCCAGCGACGTTTGGAAAATAATCACCAAGGCATCCACTATCACCTCCGCCATTTCTTTCAGAACCCTTGGATGCATTCCATCCGGTCCTGGGGACTTGTTCACAATCAGTCCCTCTAGTCTGTCGAGCACCACCTCTCTAGATCAGGTGGGATCTTCATTTAGAAAATGGAAATGGCGCATGGGAGTTGAAAATGGCCCTTACCAGCATGGGCTTTTCTCTTACCCTCGACACTATTTCTACCCAACACCCCACCTTGCCATCCTCAAGCTTTGAGTTTAAAATCAGCATTAATTGTACAGATGAACAGCAACTTCCCAGCTTGAGTCACTGTCTGTGTGGAGTTTGCACATTCTCCTCACGTCTGCGTGGGTTTCCTCCGGGTACTCTGGTTTCCTCCCACAGTCCAAAGATGTGTGGGTTAGGTTGATTGGCCACGCTAAGAAATTGCCCCTTAGTGTTTAGGGATGCGTAGGTTAGAGGGATTAGTGGGTATAATATGTAGGGATATGGGGGTAGGGCCTGGGTGGGATTGTGTTCAGTGCAGACTCGATGAGTCGAAGGGCCTCTTTCTGCACTGTAGGATTCTACATTTCTAACTTGCATATATTTTGGTCTTTAACTTTGCAAGTAACACTTTGAGCTATCAATCTACAGACCATAAATTCGCAGTGTGAAAATAAATTGTCTTTAGTTTTGAGGTAAATTATTTACTCCCGATTCAATCCTAATAAATTAGTCAAGTTGCATGAATTCTACATGCTTCTTTTGAGCTTTATTTGCACACAATAGGGCTAATTCTAAAGGCAGTGAAACATAACTTTTAGATGGATCTCCCTCTAACACCCTGTGCCACTTCAGCAGTTTTACTACACTGATGACAAAATCAATTTAACAATATGAAATAGTGTGAGGTCAGTAAATTCTTGAACAAAATGTTTTGAATCCTTTGAACGTTTTATAACGTCTGTAAGCATATTTCAGCCAATGTTAGTGCGGAGCTTGAAGGAGAAAAGGGTCATCTTGGGATTCATATTTCAATAGTTGGTATTTGCTCTGACAATTAATCCATTTTAGAGTCTGCATTACTCATCTGAATGGAGAGGGGATATTGGAACAAGGTCACAACAGGTGGTTTTTTTGTCTTAATTTGAGTACAAAATTTGTATTTCATTTGTTCTGTTTAGGAGCAGTCGTTAATAGAAGATAACTTGTTTCTACAACCATTGGGTGGCACAGTGGTTAGCACTGCTACCTCACTGCGCCAGGGACCCAGGTTCGATACCTGGGTTTGATTCCTGGCTGGGTCACTGTCTGTGTGGAGTCTGCATGTTCTCCCTGTGTCTCTGTGGGTTTCCTCCAGGTGCTCTGGTTTCTTCCTGCAGGCCAAAGGTGTGCAGGTTAGGTGGATTAGCCATGCTAAATTGCCCCTTAGTGTCAGGGGGACTAGCTAGGGTAAATACATGAGGTGATGGGGATAGGGCCTGAGTGGGATTATGATTGGTGCAATCCCGATGGGCCAAATGGCCTCCTTCTGCACTGTAGAAATTCTATGATTCTATGTACCTGAACAGGTGCCAGAGTGTGGCGACTAGGGGATTTTTCACAGTAACTGCAGTAACACTTTGAGCTATCAATCTACAGACCATAAATTCGCAGTGTGAAAATAAATTGTCTTTAGTTTTGAGGTAAATTATTTACTCCTGATTCAATCCCAATAAATTAGTCAATAAATTAGTAAGCCTGCATAATAAATAAATAAAAATTCTAATTATCAGAAAGCTGACATTATTTGTTAGGAGTACTGTCATATTATGAAACAGGGATGTTCCAATTTCTGAGACATACTGGGTTGACATCCAATGTGCATGTCAACAATGTCATACTCATCACACAGCAATTTATAGGCTCCCTTCAAACATTATATTTGCAGGACGGAACACCACAACTGCTGAATGGTTTAAGCTGCTGGATATAATGGAAACTTGAGTAACTGAAGATTTTGAACAATCTATCTCTTCCCACTCACACTCCCACCTAAAGGAGGGTATTTGAAGCTTAAGTACTAATGAGAAGTAAAGACATACATTTCTATTTTGTCTTCATAAAAATTGGCAGCGGGAAAAGGAACATTTTATCGCCAGAGTCAATATTAAGTAGTCCTTAATCTTTTATAAATGGATGTCTTGTGGTGCAGTGGGTAGCGTCCCTGCCTCTGAACTGGAAGCTCTAGATAGCCAAGGAAGGTGCATTTGTAACGTGGATAAATCGGTTGAATGTGTCAACCTGCAAATCCTTTCAAATATGGCATAGCAAGCGATGAGTCTCCCTAGTCAGCTATGCTTGATGTGGAGTGGTGCCCCTCAATCTATAACCCCTGGTGACAGAGTAGTGACCTGTTTCAGGAATTACCAGACAAAAGTCTGCCTTAAGTGCACCACTAGGCATGGAAAGAAAATTGGAAATAGAATATATATAGCAAACCCTATTCCGTAGGTTAAAAACCTATACAACTTTAGTGTGAGTGAAACTGCCCTATGTTGAACTGTGGTCAGTTATGTGCAATTGAGAACTGAGCTGAAGTTGCCCAAACTAACTTTATTTAGCTTCCTTATCTATAGCAGAGGGGTGACATTTAAATCCCGTGTCCATGCTAGTTTAAAGACCATGCCCCAGAATGAAGGACTGGTGTCCGAATACAGTGTGCGATGCATTAAGAACATAAGAACATAAGAACATAAGAAATAGGAGCAGGAGTAGGCCATCTGGCCCTTCGAGCCTGCCCCGCCATTCAATAAGATCATGGCTGATCTGTCGTGGCTCAGTTCCACTTTCCCGCCCTCTCCCCATAACCCTTAATCCCCTCTCTTATCAAAAACCCATCAACCCGCTTCTTAAAAATATTTAGCGAGGCAGCCTCCACCACTTCAACGGGCAGAGAATTCCAGAGATTCACCACCCTTTGAGTGAAGAAGTTCCTCCTCAACTCCGTTCTGAACTGCCCCCCCTTTATCTTGAGGCTGTGCCCCCTAGTCCTACTGTCTTTTTTGAGCGGGAAGAGTCTTTCCACCTCTATCCTATCCATCCCATTCATCATCTTATACGTCTCAATGAGATCTCCCCTCATTCTTCTAAACTCTAAGTCTAAACTCTAATTCTAGGTAGTTTTCTTCTACAGCTCAGGTGAATCAATCTTAGCCATTTTTCTTATTCCAGGTTTATTGCAGTCCGAATGTGAATGATTGCGAAAGACAAGAGAAATGCAGAGCAGTGAAGCTGTAGCATTGAGGAAGAAATCAATGGGTTCATGAAGAGAAATTGAATCATGTTCCCAGTGGAGTCCAAACTCAATAGTTCTCACTTCTCAGACACACACAGAATGGTCAAATCTTTAATATTATTTGCATATTTGTCTTGATGCTCCAACATCATTCTAAATTGTCACAAAAAAACCGACCTGATGGAACAATTATGAAATCTGGATATTATTATGCATGGACTCCTTGTTGCCTTCATCAATAATTGTCTCTCTTTTATCACAAAAAATGTATTTATTAATGCAAGCCTTAATGATGCTTTCATGAATAATTTATGACAATCACCAATATCATTTACCAGATTGCATTACTCAATCAAAACCTAAATTCAGCAAGCAGCAGGGTTTTCTGGATCCAACACCTGCTATGTTTCTCAAACCTTCTTAGACCTTCTCTAGAATAGATGGTAACACAATGGTTAGCACTATTGCCTCACAGCACCAGGGACCCAGGTTTGATTCCCAGCTTGGATCACTGTCTGTGCACAGTCTGCACTTTCTTCTAATGTCTGCATGGGTTTCCTCCGTTTTCCTTCCACAGTCTGAAAGACTTACTGGTTAGGTACATTGGCCATGCTAAATTCTCCTTCAGTGCATCCAAACAGGTGCAGGAATGTGGCGACTGGGGGATTTTCACAGTAACTTCATTGCAGTATTAATGTAAAACAACTTGTGACGCTAATAAATAAACTTTAAACTTAACTTTAAACCATTGTGCCCAACACAGAGACTCTTCTTACTTACATGACTGAACGGAAGTCTGGTGTTACAACATTCTAGACTTGTTGAACTGACAAAGTCCAAGATAATGAATACCATGATATATTAGATTCTGAAAGACTAGCTCAAACAAGTTTTCAATTCTGAGTACTCATTTCAGTTCTGTGAAGCTGTTATCATGTCTATCTGCAATTTCACATTTTACAAGGATTTACAATTTGGTGCAATATCAATACTGAGGAAGGAGAACTTGAGAACGCATTAATTTCAAACATATTCAAATGCCCCCTTCTCCACCCTCAAAAATAGCTTAAGCAGATAACCAGAAGTGATTGGGAGTGGTATAGATGTGGGGCCACTTTTTCTTTCAGAACTAGAATCCCTACCGTATAGGAGGCCATTCCACCCATCGAGTCTGCACCGACTCTTTGTCAGCGTCTCTTATCCAGGCCATCTCCCCTGCCTTATCCCTGTAACCCCACGCACTTACTATGGCTAATCCATCTAATCTTGGGACACTAAGGTGCAACTTAGCATGGCCAATCTGCCTAACCTGCACATCTTTGGACCACGGAAGGAAACAGAAGCATCCAAAGAAACCCATGCAGATACGGGGAGAAGGTGCAAACTCCACACAGACAGTCACCCAAGGCTGGAATTGAACCAGATCCTTGGAGTTGTGAGACAGCAGTGCTAACCACTGTGCCCCCTATGGGTTTTTACAGGTACAAAAATATTAAAACAATAACCCGATCATGATCCATTTTAGCTTTACTCTAAAAATAAGTCAAACATTGATTATTTAGCACAGATACAGATTATTTAAATATATTTGACATTATTAGCCATAGAAGAAACCAAGGGTATTACTTTGACAGTTAACACATGAAGGAAGCCAAAAGGACAAAAAAATGAAATGATCTTTTCAAAAGTTAAATCCTCCAGCTTTGTCAAGAAAACAGATATAACATTAAATGACAAAGTAATTTATACAGCTATTTACTCATTAGCTTTGAACAGACCAGGACAGCAAAGCACGCCTTGCTGGATTGAAGTCATTCTCATTAAATCGTAAGCTGTCAAGATGTGGAAATCTTTGATAAACAGAACAATCCTATTGTCTCTCTCATCTTATTGCTGCAAACTTATGCTATGGGATCAAAGTCTCTTCTCTCTGACAGCTGTTATGAGCCTTAAGTGAAATTGGCTTGGACATTTTCAATCTCATCCCCAGTGTCAAAACCTGCAGCACAAAACTGTTCCTAATTTATAATTAATTGGATAATCTCATTCAGAGAAGCCAAAGGGATGCCTGTTGGAGGGCAGCAAAATGTTCAACAGAGTAGAAGGAACTATTCTCTGAGGTGAACAGGGTTGACGGACGTATTGGGAGTGTAGAAAGGGCTATGAATTGTGTGCAGCACTATAACTGGTTGGGGAATGGGTGGTCGCTGCTGTCTATGTTTAACATTTGTTCCTTCTTACCCTGATGAATACAGAAACCACAGAGGCTGTTATTTGAAGCATTTGATCAGAGCCACATTATATAACATTACAGCAATAGAATGTATTTCTTATGTGAAATAAATAATGTAAAACAGTTATAAAGCGTACAATATTTTACAATAGTATTAAAGTCACAATTCATTTTTGAAATGAAGCAGCCTGTCCATGACCTGCTTCATATATATTCCCATCATGCTGTTACGCTCTAGAATTGGCAATAATTACTCCAAGCAGTGTTTTGTGTCACTGAACTTATGTTAATCAACTTAAAATGACATTTTTTTGTGAGGAATTAGATTGCACCAGTGGTAAAATATTGGGGAATTTTCCCTGGGAACAAGATGCAGGAAATCATAAATACATTTAATGCATCTTTTGATGAGGAATTTCTTTTACTCATTCATGGGACATGGACATCACTGGCTGGCCAGCATTTATTGCTTATCTCTCGTTGTCCTTGGAGGGCAATTGAAAGTCAACCATATTACTGTGGTTCTGGACTCACATGTAGGCCAGATCAGATAAGGACAGCAGATTTCCTTCCCTAAAAGGCATTAGTGAACCAGATGGGCTTTTCCAACAATCATGATCATCAGTAGATTCTTAATTCCAAATATTTTCTTTTACTATTGAATTCAAATTGTACCATCTGCCGGTGGATGTGGTGTTTTTAGATTTCCAAAAGACGTTTGATAAGGTGCCTCATAAAAGGTTGCTACAGAAGGTTAGGGTGCACAGAGTTGGGGGTAACGTGTTAGCGTGGATAGAGGATTGGCTGTCTAATAGGAAGCAGAGAGTTTCAATATCAATGGGTATCAATGGGTGCTATTCTGGTTGGCGGTTGGTGACTAGTGGAGTGCTGCAGGGATCGGTGCTGGGACCTCAACTATTTACCATTTATATGGATGATCTGGAGGAGGGGGGCTGAGTGCAGGGTGACAAAAATTGCTGATGACACGAAGATGAGTGGAAAAGCAAATTGCAAGGAGGGTGTGGAAAGTCTGCAGAGGATCTGGATAGGCTAAGTGAGTGGGCGAGGACCTGGCAGATGGAGTATAATGTTAGCAAGTGTGAGGTTATCCACTTTGGCAGAAATAATAGGGGGAGAGATTATTATTTAAAAGACGAAAAGCTACAGCATGCTACGGTGCAGAGGGACCTGGGGGTCCTTGTGCACGAGTCGCAAAAACCCAGTCTGCAGATGTAGCAGGTGATCAAGAAGGCGAATGGAATGTTGGCCTTTATAGCGAGAGGGATAGAATATAAAAGTAGGGAGGTCTTGCTGCAACTGTACAAGGTATTTGTGAGGCCGCAGCTGGAGTATGCAGTTTTGGTTGCCACACTTGCGGAAGGATATATTGGCCTTGGAGGGAATGCAGAGGAGTTTCACTAGGTTGATACCGGAGATGAGGGGGTTGGACTATGAGGAGAGACTAAATAGACTGGGTCTGTACTTGTTGGAGTTTAGAAGGATGAGGGGGGATCTTATAGAGTCGTATAAGATAATGAAAGGGATGGATAGGGTAGAGGTAGAGAGATTCTTCCCACTTAGAAAGGATAGCAGGACTAGAGGACACAGCCTCAAGATAAGGGGGGGGGTCAGTTTAGATCAGAGTTGAGGAGGAACTTCTTCACTCAAAGGGTAGTGAATCTCTGGAATTCTCTGCCCGTTGAAGTGGTGGAGCCTACCTTGCTAAATATATTTAAGTCACAGGTAGATAGGTTTCTGATAGACAGGGGAATTAAGGGTTATGGGGAGAAAGTGGGAAAGTGGAACTGATCCACTTCAGATCAGCCATGATCTTATTGAATGGCGGGGCAGGCTCGAAGGGCTAGATGGCCTACTCCTGCTCCTATTTCTTGTGTTCTTATGTGGCAGGATTCAAACCCAAGTCTCCAGAACATTCGCTGAGTTTCTGGATTAATAGTCCAGCAATAATCCCACTAGGCCATTGCCTCCCCATACTTTTTAAACCTTTTGGCCTTAATATGAAATTTAACACTTCCAGATCATAACACTGCTCCCATTTATGAGCCAGCAAATAATGATTCCACTCATGCCATTTGCGCTTCTTCTGGATCTATCTTTTGTACTGTTATGGTCCCATCATCACTGCCTACCTTGCATTGTCAATCTTTTTATCCTTTAATAACTCCTGCATTTTTGCCCTATTGCAGCCTTTTCCTTTTACGATTTCCTCCCCTTGCCCCACCCACATTTCTCTGTCTCTGTACTTGCTTATAAATGAAGTAATACATTACTCTATTGGCATTTGCTAAATTACTGTGAAGTTTTCTGTTTGCACAGCACCTATCACATATACTTTTAATAATTGTGACTCTGCTTTCTGCACATTGGTGTTCTATTCTGTGACTCAATGATAATATCTTTGTACTTCAAATAATGCAATTTCTTCTCAGCCAGATGCACCAAATAGTTGATATTGATAAACAAATTTGCATTTTCCCTTTAAATAGACTTCTGCTGAGCTGAATAACCAAACTTTCAGATTTGTGTTGTTGACTTATTAACTCCTTAGAAGACATGAAGAGGAAATTACTGCAGCAATGGACTGGTTGGATATGAGTATTTTCATTGTCACTAATGAAATGACGCTGTGAAATCTCAAAGCTCACAACCATATTCCAATGATTTTGTTCGCAAGAATGATGAAGAAAAATAATCATTTCCCTTATTTTTCATTGAAATACTATTTTCCATGATGTAAAATTGGAATAATTATAAATCAGTAGCAACTCTTCCATGACATTCTCATCTCAGGAACACAAGGTATAACTGTTTCCTTCTACATCTGCCTTAGCAAAGAAATGAAAGTGAACAGTTCTCTGTTGTCAACATTTATTTCTCCTCCAATATTTTTGTCAACAAATTACTGTCACTTTTCGTTCTTGGATCCATGAGTAGTCCAACTGAATGGCACATTATTCTATTTGAAACATGATCTTTTGCAGGTTAGGTTTTTTTTTTCCCTTCTCATAACTATGTCAATAGCTTCATGGGTTAATAAAGGAGTTAAATTCACATTCTTACAGTTAAAGGTGAACTGACACACATTTAGGTTTTGGATTGTATGAATTTTGTCTGAAGGTTGATGAACTGTTGCCAGCAAGACTTGGCCATATACCACCCTCCGCTGATTATCAAAGACCAGATTCTTACCATACACCGCACTAGACCACAAGGGGTCAACTTAGGAGCACAGGAATAGGAGTGGGCCACTCAGCTCTTCAAGCCTGCTCCACCATTTAATATGATCATGGCTGATCTGTGGCCTAACTCCACGTAGATGCCCTCTGCTCAAGAAAATAATGTCTTTTTCAGAATTAAACCACCATTTGTGGAAGAAAATTCCAAGCTTCCACTACTTTCTGTGTATCGAAGTGTTTTCTAACATCTCTCCTACTGCCACAACAGGTCCACAGCAGATGCCATCTGACCCTGCACTCAACGTTGGAACACCTAGATTACAAAGACACCTATGTCAGACTCCTGTTGATTGACTACACCTCAGCCTTCAATACCATTATTCCTTCAAAGCTCATCGTCAAACTCTGTGGCCTGGGCCTCGACTCCTTCCTCTGTGACTGGATCCTGAACTTCCTAACCCACAGACCACAATCGGTAAGGATAGACAACAACACTTCCTCCACGATCATCCTCAACATTGGTGCCCCATAAGGCTGTGTTCTCAGCCCCTACTATACTCGTTATACACCTGCAACTGTGTGGACAAACTCCCCTCCAACTTGATTTTTAAGATTTGCTGATGAGACCACCGTAGTGAGTTGTATCTCAAACAATAACGAGACAGAGTACAGGAATGAAATAGAGAACCTGGTGAATTGGTGTGACGACAATAATCTCTCCCTCAATGTCAACAAAATGAAGGAGATTGTCATCGACTTCAGGAAGCATAGTGGAGAACATGCCCTTGTCTACGTCAACAGGGGCAAAGTAGAAATGGTCAAGGACTTCACATTTTTAGATGTCCAGGTCACCAACAACCTACCCTGGTCTCCTCATGCTGACACTATAGTTAAGAAAGCCCATCAACGCCTCTACTTTCTCAGAAACCTAAGGACAATTGGCATGTCAGCTATGACTGTCACCAACTTTTACAGATGCACCACAGAAAGCATTCTTTCTGGTTGTATCACAGTTTGGTATGGCTCCTGCTCTGCCCAAGGCTGCAAGAAACTACAAAAGGTCGTGAATGTAGCCCAATCCATCATGAAAACCAACCTCCCATCCATGATCTTTGACTACACTTCCTGCTGCTTCAGCAAAGCAGCCAGCATAATTAAGGACCTCACACACCCCGGGCATTCTCCTCTTCCACCTTCTTCCTTCGGGAAAAAGATACAGAAATCTGAGGTCACATACCAACCAACTCAAGAAACAGCTTCTTCCCTGCTGCCGTCAGATTTTTGAATGACCTACCTTGCCATAAGTTGATCTTTCTCTACACCCTTGCTATGACTGTAACATTACATTCTGCACTGTCTCCTTTCCTTTTCTATGAACGGTATGCTTTGTCTGTATAGCATGCAAGGAACAATACTTTTCACTCTATCCTAATACATGTGACAATAATAAATCAAATCAAAAAAACAGCTTGGCCCTAATTCTTGCATTATGGCTGCTGGTTCTAGAGACTTAGTGGAAACAGTTTATCCTTATCCACCCTGTCTTCCCTGTAAATATTTTGAAAATTTCTATCGTCTCTCAACCTTCTGAATTTGAGCGACTGAAGGCTGAATTTGTCTAATCTCTCCTTGTAATTTAATCCTTGAAGTCCAGGTATAATTCTTGTAAACCTGCATTGAACTCTTCCAAAGCCAAAACATCCTTCTTAAGGCGAGGTGCCTATACTTGCTCATAATACTCTAAGTGGGGTCTAACTAGGGTTTTGTACAACTGCAGCATCACATCTGCATGCCTGTACTCCAGCCCTTTAGATATGAAGGCCAGCATTTCATTTGCCTTCTCGACTATTTTCTGCACCTGTTCGCGGCATTTTAAGGAACTATGCACCTGAACCCTCAAATTCACTGGACATCCTCTGAATTCAACTTTGTGCCTTCCAAAAAATATCCCAATCCATCCTTTTTTCATCCGAACTGGATAACCTCACACTTGTTTATATTAAAATCCATTTGCCGCAGCTTGGCCCATTCACTCAATCTATCAATATCCTGTTGTCGTTTTACGCTGTCCTCAATGCCTGGGAAAAGAGAGCACTTAGTGACTGGATCACTGCCACAGCAACACTGCACAGCAGCAGCGACAAAGACTCCATCTCAACACTTTCTACAATGCTGCCCAATTTTGTGTCACCTGCAAATTTGGATATTTGACTTCATAGAATCCCTACGGTGCAGAAGGAGGCCATTTGGCCCATCAAATCACCACTGACCACAATCCCATGCAGGCCCTATTCCTGTAAACCCACATATTTACCCTACTAGAGTTCCCCTGATACTAGAGTCAATCTAGCATGGCCAATCAACCTCATCCACACATCTTTAGACTGTGGGAGGAAACCACAGTACCTGGAGGAAACCCACGCAGACATGGGAAGAATGTGCAAACTCCACACAGACAGTAACCCAAGGCCAGAATTGAACCTGACTCCCTGGTGCTGTGAGGCAGCAGTGCTAACCATTGTGCCACTGTGCCACTATCGTATATCTTGACCTACAAGAAAGGGTTTGGACACTTTCTGACATGGACAACACCAGCAGGAATCAGATTTGTACCCAATTGTTTCTTCTCACCCAGGAAATTTTGTTTCTGAAATTGATTTTTTTGTTACTATGGGGTCGAAATTGAGCTTTCACCCTCCGTCTAGGAGAATGGTGGTGTGCATTCAAAATCTGGAAAATGCTATTCACGCAGGCACGTTTCCATGTTCCAATCTTCCTGGTCCCTTGTCAGTGGAGTTGCGTGAAGCACGCAGCTGGACCACATTTTAATACATTAGCATGTCATTAGCGAGCACTCTTTCCAGGACTTCCCCCACCAGCTCCCCCCATCTCACCAGATTTTCCGCAGGCACTGGTGTGGCATCATTCCAGGTGAGTGCTCAGGCAGTCAGCTCTGGAGGCACTGGAGATGATGTAAGGGATACAGATAAATGCAACTCAGAGCTGGGGTTGGGGGTCCCACAATCGCCATATTGCGGAGAGGGTTCCACTAGGGTTATTTGCAGGCCTTACCTTTCCTGGGGGCCTCCCCTTGCTTTAAAGGGATTGTGGAGGGTGATAAGCAGGCAGCATTTCCTCTGTCCTTCCAGGCTTCCTGCCTATATCAGAGCAGAGAGAGGGGCTGGTCAGAAAGCGGGGGGGGCTTGAAAACAAGAGGATTAGCACTGTGGGGGGGGCAACTGTGAGTTATCCAAGTGGGATCCCATAAGAGGCCGGGTTGTCAGGGCACAGTAAAGGAATCAGGAATGGCTTGAGTCTCCCCTCATGTAGCCTGAAGGGGGTGGATGATTGCAGTTTGATTGGAACCCACACTCAATCACCAGTATGAGGTTAAAGGGGAGAGGCTGCCTGGAAGGCCAAAACCAGTTGTCAGAGGTACCTGTGTGTAACGGTAGATCTCTATGGGTCATGGAAGGCGGCTCAGCTCTGCACCTCTTGTGACCTGGGAGAAACAGGGTGCCCTCTGGGAATGAGCTGGGTATGCTAATTACTAGCATCATGATTCAGTTGTGCCTCATTTGCCAGATACTTGACTGAACAGCCACCCCGGCCTCCCTCATTAGTGCTTTTGCCATTAAATGCTATGCAGCTAGGCACTGAGCTGACATTCCCAGTAAGGTCGCAACATCACACAGGTGACACTGATGTGCTCCCTATGCAAGGCGTGATGGTGATATCCCTCATCACGCATCTCAATCGAGGTCATGACAGGTTGCATCGGTGAGATCCCTTATCAGAATGCAAACACTGGTCATGTGCAGCCACTCAACTGCTCTCTGACATGACGCAAGGTTTCTTTGGGGGATGTGAGGGCTGGGGAAATGGCATTTGGTGCCACTGAGACCCTGGTGGGTCCAGATGCTGTATCCTGCTGGTGTCGATAGGGACCATTGTGGAAATGTGGCTCCAGTGCCTGAGTGGAGAGATGACATTGAGGTCCCTACTGAGCGTCCTGCCATTGGGCAATAGTCTCAGATGAATAGAGGGAGGAGGGTTGGGACTCTCTTACGAACTCTTATAGCTTATTGTTGCTTTCTCTTTATAATGCATGGTCTGGAGGATCGTGGAGCCTGTCGAGCTGGCTATCCTACTTATTGGTGTAGAGCAGCAGCAGAGACACCGACATGAAGCGGATACCTGGCCAGGACCAGCACCCACGCTGTTCTGGGAGCAGCCCTGCAGATGAGCACATACCAGCAGACGGTTTTTCGATGTCGGTCATTGTTCCTGCAGGTATTAGAGATGCAGTGCTGTAGAAAGCAGCATTTGTCTGGGGGACGGGGGTACCACCTCAGCCAGGCTCTGCAAGAGCTGGCACCACATGAAATGGCAAGACACTCGCTGCCCTGAAATATTGGAGAATCACTACATCTCCTTGAATGAGGAAGATATTGAGGAGGATTGGGAGGGTGACCACACAGAGGAGGAGTTGGAAGCAGCCCGGGCAATGGTCACAGCCCAACTGAGCCGACACACTGTGGATGGTCTCATAGCATCTCGCTTCGGGGATGAGCAGGAGCGGCTAGCTCTATCTCATCAGTTATGTGCCAACAGTACACTCCCATGCTATTGCCAGGCATCATGGGCAGGGCACTGAAGCCACTGGCTAGACTCTGTGGGGAGAATGATAAAGACTTGCACTGAGGTCAGAGCCACGCTCCATTCATCCTCAGCGATATGTCTGACTCCTGCCTGACAGAGAGATTAACATATCCTGCCATTGACTGGCCTTATCACAGGGCTCAGAAAAGCAGGATGCATAGTATCAGCTACTCCAGGCCCCACCCAAGTCAGTGATTTGATTTATTATTGTCACATGTATTAGTATAGAGTGAAAAATATTGTTTCTTACAGACAAAGCAGACTTTAAATAGAGAAGGACAGGAAAGGGTGCAGAATGTAATGTTACAGTCATAGTAAGGCTGTAGAGAAAAATCAATCTAATGCAAGGTAGATCTATTCAAAAGCTGCAGGGAAGAAGCTGTTCTTAAGTCTGTTGGCACGTGATCCCAGACTTTTGTTTTACTGGTGGAAGAGAGTACGTCTGAGGTGTGTGGCGTCCTTAATTATGCTGGCTACTTTTCCAAGGCGGTGGAAAGAGGAGGGGAGGCTGGTTTGCATGATGGACTGGACTTCGTTCATGACCCTTTGTGTTGTTGGGTAGAGCAGGAACCATACCAAACTGTGATACAACCAGAAAGAAGGATTTCTATGGTTCAGCTGTAAAAATTCACCAGTGCTCCTAGTGTTCACAGCTATCTTACAGCCAAAGTGGGCAGTCTAGCAGAACCTTGACAGCCCTTGGCTTCATGATCACTTGAGAACACTGACATGAAAGAGAAAAAGAGTGCACATTGATGGAGTGGGGGGGGGGGGGCGGGTGGGTTTACCCTCCCATGGATGGGAGTTCAAGGATGGGCTCTGGAGTGGGGCAGGGGGTGGAGTGGGTGTCCTGGGCATGGTGGCAGCAGTGCCTCCTTACTGTGTGGGAGGGCTTTTCTCACACTCCACAGCAATGAGCTACTGGGTGAGCGTAATGGTTCTCCAAAGCTTGGTGGCTCTGTAGGTGAACAAAGTAAAATTTAATGCCAAACATTCAATACAAAATTGTGACCAATCTACACTGTTGCCTATATTCACTCATGCCCGCTAAGTACCTATAGTTTCTGAATCTTCCTCACCCTTCCACTATGTCTAGGTGTATCCCTGGGATCCACAGCTGAGGTTGAGGTGGCCTGCTGACTTCCACACTCTTTTGCCCGAAATGACCTTGGTCACCTGAGGGTCCAGGCTTGCTCTCGGGAGCATGGATGTTTGACAGCTGTCCTTCTCGGTGTCAGAGCCTGCAGAGTTGATCACAGGAAGGTGGGGGGGCGTCAAATGGGCTGGAAACACCTATGGTCCCCTGGCCGGAGGGCCATGAAATGGAGGGACAGCTGGAGTGAGATCAGAAGCCCCTTGATCTCTGGCGCTGACACTCATGGATTCCCACCATCTCCTGCCATGCAGTGCATATCCTGCGCCAAGGTCTCCACTGCGGACACCAACCTTGCAGTGTTGGCTTCGTGTGCTGCAGTGACAGCACCATCTCCATGGATAGTGGACAATGGGTGTCCTCCAGTTAGCCTTGCAGTCTGATAAGGGCAGCTGCCATCCCTTCCTGACATTCGCGACTCTGCCTTTGCAGCTCCAGCAGCTGTGGGATGACTGGGCCCAGAGGCACATCATTGGCTCAGGGTGCTGACTCTACGGGGTGTCACTGCCTCCGCCTGCTGTGGATCTACAGCTGTGAGGTGCTCACCAATGAGTGACCAGAAGCCTGTCTACTTAGTGAACCGAACGTGGTGTTAGTATCTGCACTAGTACCGGGTGTGGGTGACAGCTGTGATGCCTCTTTAATGCTGGGGTCAGAGAAGTTCCCCTTTGAGTCTGGTGAGTCCAGTGAGCATGAGTCTGCTGGTCAGCCTGCAAGAGAAGAGACATGGCATCAGTACATTACAGTGGATATGGAGGGAACATTGAGCATTCACTTGAGAAATGACAGTACGTGTGTTGAGGATTCTCATGTTTCTCTGCTGTCCCCACTTCACCAGCAACGCAGGCATGCTATTCCTCTTCCCCAGCCAGCTCGAGAGCTTGCTTTTAAAAGTGCATGAGGGTTCACAGCTCGGGCATGACTCCAGCTGGCTGTGCCCACTCACACTTATTGCGGTTGAGTTTGTCCAGCACTGACACAAAGAGGAACAGTGTAGGTGGGACTGTTGGCATTTGAGATGGTAGTGAGGTACAGCAGGCATGGGGCTTGGGTGGCAGCTGGAGTGTGAGCAACAGACTGGGGAAACATGGTGCCTGGTGTTGGCAGAGGCCAAGGTGGCTGAATGTGAGAAGGCGTTGGGGGTGTGAGGGGTATGCGAGGGGATTCAGTCGGTGGTTCACTTACCTTGGCTGAGTGAAGGTAAGTCATCTTCTTCCAACACTGCCTCCTGTCCTCTTCTGGAGTGCACTTGCATTGATCAGGGCTGCCACTGCATCCCAGACAGGGATGGTCACCCTGCTGGACTGATGTCTCCTGGAGCGGAGTCGAGTGTGTCCACCTCTGCTCCACTCCAACCAGCATCCTGATCGGGGATCCCTCCAAAAAGCTGCCTTCTTTCCGACCATCCCCTGCAGTTGTTGTGGAATAAGTGCTGAGGAGCTGTTTATATGGAGCTTCCCAGTGCTTGCTGTGGGGCAGGTGAATCAGAGGGAACAGGTGCAGTGTGATTCTCGTGGACATAAAAATTATTGCTAGTGAGGCATAAGATTTGGTCCGACAAAATGCTGGTTACCTTGAAGGGAATCACTCCGTTTTTCATGCCGGAACCAACACTCTGCCATTTTTTGGTAAGATTTCGTCCTGTGGCTGCATCTACCAATGCCCATAGAAGTAGATAGGTTCATGCACCATTCATGTTCATTGGGTCACTTAACCTGGTTCAAAGACATACGCGCGACTGAATTGGTTCAACTAAGAACCGGAGAATTTTTACTTCACTTGCTGATTCAAGTCTCACTATTTTACCATCCATTCAAAGGTATCCCTCTTGATCTTGAAAGTGTTCACTTATTCATACAGTTCTCTGGGTGTAGAACTCTGCTCCCCTTGCTGCTGTGCATAAAACAATAATGCCAAGACCACAAATTAACTACATCTCTTTTTGAGATAAACCTCATTCCCTTAATATTTTGACATTGGATGTTATCAACAGGATAAGATGTATAATGTCCAAGTTTGTAATGCTGGCCATTGGATGTTAAACCCTAAATGAATTTAAATGAATCCTTACCTCCACAGCCATGTACAATGGTATAATGGTTAGCACTGCTACCTCACAGCACCAGGGACCTGGATTTGATTCCTGGCTTGGGTCACTGTCTGTGCAGAGTTTGCACGTTCTCCCTGTGTCTGCGTGGGTTCCCTCTGGGTGCTCCGGTTTCCTCCCAAGACCCGAAAGGTGTGCTGAATAGCTGCATTGGCCATGTTAAATTCTCCCTCACTGTACATGAAGAGGTGCCTGAGTATGGCGACTAGGGGATTTTCACTACAACTTTATTGTGGTTTTAATGTAAGGCTACTTGTGGCACTAATAAATAAACTTTTTCAAAAAGCTTGAGAGATGCTGCACAATATCAACTGGTAAATCTTAAAGCTAAAGTTTTAACTTATTTTGTCAATGTAAACAGTTGTTCAACCCACAATATCAACATATTGTTGGGCAGAATTACCAGTAAATTATTGCCCCAGACAAATAATGCTTCATCATTGAGTTGTTGCCTTCAACTGTAGTTTCAGAAACTGGGATCAAACTGATCTAGAAAGAACTGACGGTATCAGACCTTTCAGTTAAAATGGTCCCCGACAGTCTGCATGGTTTTTGTTTGAATTAAAATGTGTTATACAGTAATCAAATCTTCTTCCATGCAGCAAAGACATTTTTTTCCTAATTACCTTGTCATACCGAAGTGTGGTTCACGTCCGCCCAATTTAATCTGGCCCTTCCCCAGCAAATATGAGAATTTCATTCAGACCCACGCCTCAGCTGCATATACAGAGCCGCTCCGTGCTGCAACTTTGAACAAAGGGAGAACAATATTTACTTTTACCCATCCCTACAGGTTCCTTTCCAGTCTCGGGTCACTCTCTGTATGGAGATTGCACATTCTCCCCATGCCTACATAGGTTTCCTCCAGGTGCTCCAGTTTCTTCCTACAGTTCAAAGATGTGTGAGTTAGGTGGATTGGTCATAATAAATTGCCCCTTAGTGTCA
Organism: Carcharhinus amblyrhynchos; assembly: GCF_965287045.1. Lineage (NCBI taxonomy): Eukaryota > Metazoa > Chordata > Chondrichthyes > Carcharhiniformes > Carcharhinidae > Carcharhinus > Carcharhinus amblyrhynchos. Next base: position 33,572,310 of record NC_137345.1, on the reverse strand, counting down.
GAGGGATTAGCAGGGTAAATATGTGGGGTTGCAGGAATAGGGCCTGGGTGGGATTGTTATCAGTGCAGGCTCAATGGGCCAAATGGCCTTGTTCTGCACTGTGAGGTTTCTATGATTCTATGATACATTTCAAACCTGGAATTGCAATTTTCTGGCCAAGATTAATTACAAGTTCATTTATTTTTAGTGTCACAAGTAGGCTTACATAAAATGAAGTTACTATGAAAATTCCCTAGTCGCTACACTCTATTGCCTGTTCGAGTACACTGAGGGAGAATTGAGTATGGCCAATACACCTAACCAGCACATCTTTCGGACTGCAGGAGGAAACCAGAGCAGCCGGGAGGAAACCCACGCAGACACGGGGAGAACATGCAGACTCCACACAGAAAATGACTCAAGCCGGGAATGGAGCCTGGGTCCCTGACACTGTGAGGCAGCAGTGCTCACCACTGTACACCGTGCCACCCACAGCTAGACTGTTAGATAATTCAAATGTTTGTGATCATTATTTCCCAAAAAGAAGAATATTCACTGTGAATGATACAATATCATCTGTGCATAGCTTATCAATTATTGGAAATAATTCAATTAATCCTTCATAAATTTCTGGACCAATTTTCTAACCTTAACACTAGGTGGATGTGATCAACGTACATGAATTATAGAAGTGCTTTCAGTTTAACACTTAAAGTGCATGTTAATATCTTTTGCTCAGAAAGTTTTTACTTGCCTGTTAACATGCATTACTTTTTAGCCCATAATGAATTAAAAAAAGTGTAAATAATTAACTGTGGAGCCTGCAACCAGTAATACTGAATGTTTAAAAGGTTTAATTGGCTTATTAATACCCATAGTATGCAAAGGTAGGCCTGGTTTTCTGTAAGTGTCCTAAATTTTCTACTATAATTCATAAAGATGGTTTAAGTCGGAAACATAACAATGGCACTGAACTCTAAAGTCACAAATTTAGGGAAGGAAATCTGCCATCCTAACCAGGCCTGGCCTACATGTGATTCCAGCAATGTAGTTGTCACTTAACAACCCTGAAATGGCCTGAGCAAGGCATTCAGTTTCACAGGTTATTAGGGACGGGCAACAAAGGCTGCATGGTCCAGCAACACTCCTCCTGTGATTGAATGAAGAAAAAAATCCAACTTCATTTGAGAGAACACTGACATCATGCTAAATGTCAAACGATTTTATATGGAGGCATCAATTATTTTCGCAATAGAAAGCCTACCTCTGTTTTTCTTTACTACAATGGGAAGAACAAAAATGACCTTTAACTAACACTTAGTAAACCTCCTTTCAAGAGTTGAGCTGAAAAATATATCGTTCGTGTTAAGAAGTTTCAATAGCGGCATTTTAATCTAGTGTTCCAATCGGAGGCTTTAGACGTACAGACCCGAAGTGATTTGGCTTCGCGAACAAGAGTATGGGGTACTTCCGGGGAACCTAGAATCTTCTTATCAACCAAACCCCTAGGGCAACCACTTTGGTTTTAAGTGTTCTAAGAAACAACCAGCTCACACTGAAATTGCACCATCAAACATTCGTACCAAAGCAATCAAAGATGAGATTGCAAACAGCTTTAAATGTTATTTTATATTGTCTGAGAATATCTTTTAGCCATTAGTCATTTGAGAAGAGAAAATTTGTTTTGCCCAGTTGTCAATCATATTGAATGCCCTACTTCTGAGAGTGTGCTAGCTGATTTTCAATGAAGGGTGACTGACTGCACTGGTGAGCTGCTTATGTGGAACATGCATAATACAAATGGCATCGTTAGAGAACTGGGGACATAGCAGACCTGGACATTGTCCTTGCAAAGGATATATTGTCACAGAAATTAAAATCCAATCATGTTCTCGTTATGTGGAGCTGACTATTTCCCAATGCCCTCCTTTCCTTGCCTAGGGTGCATTAGAGTCCTTATTTTTCATAACTTCCCTTTATGGGCCGGCTGAGATTAGAACTTGCTTTTTGGAGAATTACAAGCTTATAATTTATGCCTTATTACTCTGTGGAACAATATTTTAAGAAAGCAAAATATATAATGCCTGTTAACTACTCAAATGATGGTCCTTTCAAAATTAAAAACAACTTCATCAGCATCTGTTTATAATTATCCAACAAACTATATTCTTTAGCAATTTAACCTGTCACAATTAATATCTGTATTAGATATTTTCCATTAAGTTGCATTAGGTTCTCCAGCACAATTTGAACAGAAACAGGCCAAACTGGTGCCAACAGCTATGACATTTCAAGATCAAGGTACATTCAGCACAATGTGTTTCTTCAATCTTCTGTGTTGGAAGATGACCCTAGCCACAAAATCAGCAGCAACCCCAAATTCATCCACATGATGCGTTTCAGTTAATTATACTCATTTATGGGCCTTTGAGGAATTGCTTAAAACAAGCAACCTTTTTTAGGTTCAAATATGAAGTGCTCAACAGTCGGGGAAGCAATAGCATAGTTGCTGCATTTGTAATCCAAAAACCAAGTAAAACTCTGGGGATCAAGGTTCGAAATCCCATCATGGCAGAAAGTGAAATTTGAGTTTAATAAAAATTTGGAATGATTGTCATAAAAGCCCACCTGATTCACTAATGTCTTTAGGGAAGGAAATCTGTTAGCCTTACCTGGTCTGACCTATATGTGACTCTCTACCTACAGTAAATGCCCTTGGGAATGGGCAATAAATGCTGACCCAACCAACAATGCCCACATCCCACTCAACAAAAAGAGTACTTTCTGCTGCAGATCCAGTATAGCTTTGTATTGTTAAACTCTATTCTATTTTGAATACTTGAAGAAATTGGTTGTGATGTCTTTCACACTTACGTTATTATTTATTGCAAAAGAAAAATCAAGGACATTTCTGCTTTATTACATTTGTGATCAAACTCCTTGGTCTTTTTGATAGTTCAAATATTCTGTTTGTAAAACCCCTGAGTGTTCATTTTCTTGGCTAAGCTGTTGAAGTACACAGAGTTTCCTATGTTATGCTGCCCCTGCACAGGTTTACATCTGAAAAATTAAACAGTATAGTCACCATCATTTCATGCAAAAATAATTGAGAAGCACCAACTTCACTTACTGATTATATTCTGAGAAAGTTTTCTCCTGCCCATTCCTTCACATCACTGACATGTAATTCATTATTCTGCAGCACTTTTATCTAGAATTTTAGAACTTAGACTACCCTTAACTCAGACGCAGGCCACCTTCAGACGAGGATGTCTTCCTGGTCCCCTCGAGCCTACCATTCCAATGCTATCTGAATGCAATCCAGCTATAACAGCAACATTGTGTCCAAACTAGGAAAACAAGCAGCACGTACATGTACAGGCCACACTGATTGAGCAAGGGCAATGACTCGAAGGATGTAATTTGGACATCTCTGCCAACTTCATTATGAAGGTTTGTGGAGTTGCTCCATTGTCACAGCTATTCTGTCTGCCACAATTAAGGTGACAATAGCCCTTCGCTCTAGATCCTTCTAGGCCACAAGAGGGGATTCACAATAACATTAATCAGGGAACTATCAGGGGCTGGACTGTACAGGTGACAGCACCTCAGTTACATGAAGAGCTTTGAATTGACTGTACAGTCTACTGATTCACTCTAAAATCTTAATCATAAATAGCAAGTCACAAGAAAGGTAACATTTGAAAGCAAGCACTTATTTTATTGTATACTAATGGGGTGGAAGGCTGTGAGTGTGAGGAGTAGGTGGTCAGTTGAGAAAAGTGTGGCAACTGTGATGGATAAGGTGAAGTGAGACATGCACCAAGATGAGGGTATTTTATTGTTGTACAGGGTGAGCAGGTTGGAGAGGGAGATATGGTGACTGGTTGTGCTTGTCTACCCTGTAGAGTATTTTTACTTCCTTCTGCACTGTTAATAAGTCCTGGGTTTAAAGGAGTTGGGATTCACTGCCAGTGCCAACTCCATTACAGGCACCATGACTGCAGTTGGTATGACAGATACATGAGGCTTCCATTTAGTCTGTCTTGGAGGAGGACATGGAGGTGTGGATGAGATAAGTTAATTTTTTTGTCCTGGCAGAGTTGGAATCTAACTTGTGTAGTAAAAAGTCTCACAACACCAGGTTAAAGTCCAACAGATTTATTTGGAATCACAAGCTTTCACAAACGCTGCTCCTTAGTGATGAAGGAACAGAAGTCCAAAAGTTTGTGATTCCAAATAAACCCATTGGACTTTAGCCTGGTACTGTGAGACTTCTTACTGTGCCCACTCCGGTCCAACACCAGCATCGCCACATCATCTAATTTGTATGGTAGTGCAACATTAGGCTGATCGTGCAGGTGAGAGATGTCTTCAAGTGGATTAATGGAGATTGCCAGTTGATCTTGCTGTTTGTCAGGTTTTTGCCTGTGAAAGCCTGTGGAGTAAATGATGCCATTGTTGTATGGATACATTGTAGAAATGAGAGGTGGAAGGTGAGGAGTGGTTCAACAATTCAACACCTCCATGTTCAAGTTATACCAGAATTGTACCAAGAATATTTAACTTAACCCACTCAAGGAAATTTGCTGACGAACGTAGCAGTTTTCTAGAGTAACAACAGCGCAACCGAATCAAGGAATTTTCTTCCCACTATTTATAAGTGAAATAGTTTATATTGGTGGCAAGGAGTTAGCATTACAAACAGAAAGATAGGTCAATGTTTTGTGCTGACCCTTCACTCTCAATGTTAACCCTTCCTTCCCCTTCAGATACTAATCAGCTTGCTGGGCATTTCCAGTTTGTGCGTTTGAAACTTCAATTTTCCTTTTATTCCTAGGCTTTAGCCAATTTACAATGTAAAGAAAAAGCAATAGGTGCATTTTAATTATGCACAGGAACCACTTTCAAGATAGCTAACTTAAGTACAGATGATTCATCTTTCCAAACGCATGTTACAAACCCTGTAGAGACCGATAATGTTTTAAAAGGAAACTATGCCTACAATGTCAATGGAAAGAAAACAATGGACACAATTACTCTTTATAAAACATTTACTGCAACAATCAAACAAAAATCAACAATACTCAAACATTAACATGCAGATGATACCTCAAATCAGAAATTAACTTTCATTTTAAATAATTGATACAACACAGATACATTGTACTAAACTACAAGCACTCCCCCCTTAGCATTTATGGCATTAAAATCAGCGAGTGAGTCATAGAAACATAGGATCCCTGCAGTACAGAAAGCGGCCACTTGACCCATCAAGTCTGCACCAACACCAATCCCACCCAGGCCCTATCCACGTAAATCCACACATTTGCCTTGCTGATCTCCCTGATAATAAGGGGCAGTTGAGCATGGCCAATCAGCCTAACCCAAAAATTTTTGGAGTGCAAGAGGAAACTGGAACACCTGGAAGAAACCCATGCAGACACGGGGAGAACGCGCAAACTCCACACAGAAGTAAGGCCTCACTGGCACAGTGAGGCAACAGTGCTAACCACTGTGCCCCTGGTTTTCCAAGTTGGGGATAATATTCTTTTGTGCATGCAGGAGGTATGCCTGAAGTCCCTTCAGACAATAATTTCACCACACTCGATTTCACAGGCTCTCAAGAAGCAGTGTGCATACTCATGGAACTTGCCTTTTTAATCTCCTTCTCTGGAGATGTGGAGGCTTTGGAGGTGGTATAGAAAAGATTTACGAGGATTTTGCCTGGTATGGAGGAGAGGTTGGAGAAAACTGGTTTGTTCTCATTGGAACAACGGAGGTTGAGGGGTGAAAGAAGTCTATAAGATTATGAGGGGCTTGGACAGGGTAGATAGTCAGAAGTTTTTTCCCAGGGTGGAAAAATCCATTACTAGGGGGCAGAAGTTTAAGGTGTGAGGGGCAAGGTTTAAAGGAGATATACGAGGCAAGTTTTTTTTAAACAGAGCTTGGTGGCTGCCTGGAACTGCTGGGTGAGGTAGTGGAAACAGATACGATAGTGACTTTTAAGGGTCATCTTGACAAATATATGAATAGGATGGGAACAGAGAGGTATGGTCCCTGGAAAGGGGTTTTAATTCAGATGGGCAACATGATCCTAAAGGCTTGGAAGGCTGAAGGACCTGTTCTTTCTTCAGTAGGAACTCTTAAAAATGCAGCTAATGAAAATACACAAATCTTGCTCCAATTTATAAATCGAAGAAAGATTCAATAAGGAAACATCATTACTCCAAACTTGGGGCCTTGCCATGGGCCGCTCCAAGTTCTCCACAATTCTACATAGTTCCTTAATTATAGTGAATCAGCTGGTCAGCTGACTATTCCTCCACTTTTTAATTGGTTTCATGGTTTACGAGGTCAGCTGATCCTTACATCTTGTTCCCATTGGTCACATTACATCCAATAGGAAGTTGTCAACAGGCACATTCTAACATGTTCCAGTGCTGTAATTTTCCTTGTTCTTTGTCCTTAGCTGTCATGAGATGGCACCTCAGCTGCCTTACAGTCTGTGTCCTATTCCCGGAGGCTACTTTACCAGGATCTCTGCGTGTGTCTTTTTTTCTGCAACTGCAGCAGGACACAAGCTATAATTCAGTCTCCACCAGTTAAGCTGTCCAATTATTTTTTTGCTTCAGCCAGAGTTTCATTTCTTTGAAGTGATGTCATGGACAAAGGACTTCTCACAGTAAGAAAATAGAGGCTTTTTCCAAAGTGCAAAGGTCACTGAAGATGTTGGGCAGATTATAATGGAAGGACTGACAGCTTGCACCTACCTCCAGAGGCAAAATCGGTAATGAACTGATCCGCTCCATGCCAACTAGCCACCTCCCTCCCACCCAGCACCCCTCTCCCCCCTCACCATCCCCCCCCCCCCCCAAAAAGCAAAGTCAGTGTGAAATCAATCCGCTCCATGCCAACCCAAGCTAAATAGGGGCAGTGAGGGACCTTTGTCCTTCACCGGGGCAGAAATCTCATCTCTCAGGAGCTGATGTCAATCCGATCATGGTACTAGATGCTAACAGGACTGCACAGTAAAAAGTCTGACCACACCAGGTTTTAGTCCAACTGATTTATTTGATAGTAACTATCAAATAAATCGGTTGGACTAAAACCTGGTGTGGTCAGACTTTTTACTGTGTTTACCCCAGTCCAACGCCGGCACATCCACAACAGGACTGCAACCAGGGAAATAAAAGGCAGAATGGGTTTCAGGGACAGTTAGGTCCAGGAGGCACACACCCTATTTTATGTGCCCCACGTTAAAGACAGGCTCAGTGAAGAGACATATAATGCAGCCCATTGTTTTGCTCAACACATCTCACAAACAATTCATCATATTTAGCAATGGCTGTTTTGAATGTTTTATCAGCTCAAAGTGTCTGATACAGCATGTGTTTCTTATGCTGAGGATAAATTAAAGATTTTGTTGCTCACAACCTATTGAAATAGAGGAATTTTCTTCAAAGTGAAGAATTTTTGGATGAACATGTAAGTAATTTTGACATTGCATGATAGTATAAATGGATGATAGCAATTTAGCCACTTTTTATACATCTCTCTTGATTTTAATTTCTATTGAAGTCAGAGTGAGAGATATAAAAGGGGTGACTGAATCCATTTTGCCCACTTAATACTGACAATCAAAGTCAACATTATCCCCACTATTTGGCTCATATGACATGATGAGATATGTGTTGAGCCAAGTTACTTTAAAAATAGATCTAGCTCCAAAGGCAATTTGAGTTCTTGTTGCATTGGAAGCTCTTACAATTTGTGGCTAGTTATTTGGTGAAATAGTTTAAGCCTAAAGAGGGCTGCATATTGGCATATGAAGTTTTGATCTTCCTTGGTATTAGAATGAGCTGAGGAATGGTTAAAACTTTGGTGTTATGATGGGAAAAGCAAATATGTTTTTAGTCAGAGAGTGTATTTAACATTACCGGAGGTCATTAATTTATTGTGAAGAGTCCGTAATTAAAACAATGCAAGTACAGTTTATTTTCTGACAATCCTTTCCTACGTTCGTATGTTTATCATCAACACATCTGCCATCATGATGTGATACCTTTCTGAAGTGGATGGAGAAAATGAACCTGGACACTAATTTATTCATAAATATCATGGAAATTGGTCTAAGTTTTCTGTAGGACGCCTCCATTGATATTCAGAAAGGTTTCGCTACTTATTTCTCCACTCAATCCTAAGACGGAGCATTAGCTGAATTGTTGAAAAATCAGTCCAAATATCTATTTAGGCTGTAACCTGGAAGCTGGGTTCTCTTGCACTGAATTGAATGCTTTTCCCACTCCAAACTCCATTCCCTGGCTACCAACTCCATTCTTCTCTCTGATAACAGGCTGCAATTAAGCCAATCTGTTAGCAACCTTGGCGTAACACTTGAACCATCACGAAGACAGTCTGTTTCAATATGATCCAACTTCACCCCTACTTAAAATCACCTGTAGTTGAACCCCCCATCTGTGCCTTTTTTACCTTGAGACTTGACTATTCCAAAATACTCCTAGTTAATCTTTCACATTCTATCCTCAGTAAACCTGTGGGCATCCAAACCTTTGCAACCCTTGTCTTAACTTGCAGCAAGTCCCCTATAATCCCTGTGTTTACTGAACTACTTCAGCTTCTGGTCAAGCAACATCTTGACTCTAAAATTCCCATCCTTGTTTTCAAATTCCTCCTTGGCTCCATCTCTGTAATTGCCCCCAGCTCACAATGACCAATAGTATCTGCATTTCTCAATTCTGTTCATTCCCTATTATAATTGCTCCATGGTTGGTGGTTGTCAGACTGCAAGGTCTGGAATTCCTAATTCTCTATACATTTACACCTCTCTACCTTGCTTGCCTCCATTTAGTTACTCCTTAATCTTATCTCTTAATCCAAACTTTTGATCAACTGACCTAAAAACGCCTTTTCATACTTGGTTTTATAATGCCCCTGTGACATTCCTCACCTAGGTGTTATGTAAATATAAGTTGCTATTATTTATCGCAATTGTCAATAAATTGAATTATTTATATTCAAATCATTGCAACCATGGCAAGTTGAGTATGTTTCACTCTTGTAAAACATTTTCACTGAAGCTAGAAAAATTTGACATTTTATCAATCAATGTAGCAACTGAATTAATCAAATACGTTCATATGTCTGTTTCAAGCTCTTATGAAAAATTCACATGGGTGCCAGTCACTTTTCACTCTCTGGTTAAGTGGACATTATATATATACAAAATGAGAGACCTGAGTCTGATCTTGCCCTTACCCAATGATCATCCTTTTACTTTCATGCAGAGCAGGCAATGGTCTATTGGTATTATCACTAGACTATTAATCCAGAAACTCAACTAACGTTCTGGGGACCCAGGTTCGAATCCCACCACTTCAGATGGTTGAATTTGAGTTCAATAAAAAAAATCTGGAATTAATAATTAACTGATGACCATGAAGCCATTGTAGGTTGTCAGAAAAAACCCATCTGGTTCACTATTGCCCTTTAGGGAAGGAAATCTGCCATCCTTACCTGGTCTGGCCTACATGTGACTCCAGAGCCACAGAAATGTGGTTGGCTCTCAACTGCTTTTGGGTAACTTGGGATGAGCATTAAATGCTGGCCAGCCAATGATGCCCATTGCCCATGAATGAATAAAAAAAAATGTGGAAGTGGGAAAGCTTTGACTAATAGGATATCATGGAGAGTTTTCACATAGTGACTCTTAATGTCCTTGACAATTGTGCTGATTTTTTAATATCATTTATTTTGACTGATACTATTTCTCTCCTAACATTTCAATTCCTGACTGAGATAGAATGAACCTGAATTAGCACTAAGTATTGAAACAGAAATCTTCTGACCTGACTGGCTTACTACTAGATCATTTATACATTACAACAATTGTATTTATATAACCTTTAACATAATACATCCTAAGGTGCTTCACAGTTGCATTATGAAGTTAAATGTAATACCAACCTATTAAAGGAAATATTAAGACAGATATTCAAGCTTGGTCAAAGGGATAGACATTAAGGATTGCCTTAAAGGAGGAAAGAGAAATTTGGATGCTTAGGGAAAGGCTTTCAGAATTTAAGGCCTCGGCAGCTGAATGCATGGCCACTAATGGTGGAGCAACTAAAATTGGGGTTATTTAAGGGACAGAAAGTAATGTAGCACTGATATCTGAAAGGGTCTTGGGGTTGGGAGATTATAGACATGAACACAGACAAGACCAGGAAATTACTTAAAAACAAGATGTTGCTAAACTTGGAACCAATTAGGCCAATGAGAACAGGAGTGACGGGTGAAGAGACTTGGTACAAATGAACTGCCTTTTAGATGACACAGTGGTGGTAGAATGTACGAGGCTGGCTAGAAGATCAAAGAGATGGATAGGGGCTTCGACAGATGAGCTGATGCAAGGGCATAATTGGGCCATGTTATGGAGATGGAAAGAGGCGATAGTGATAGTAAGAGCTCATTTTGGGGTCAAACATGATAGCAAAGATGCAAACTGTCTGGTTCAGCCTCACATTGTGCCAGGGCAAGGGGTGAAGTCTGTGACTGGGGAATGGAGCTTGTGGTGGGGACTAAGGGCAATGGCTTTGACCTGCATAATATTCAATTGAAGGACATTTCTGCTCATTCAGTATTGGATGTCAGAGTGTGTGTGTGTGTGTGTGTGTGTGTGTGTGTGTGTGTGTGTGTGTGTGTGTGTGTGTGTGTGTGTGTGTGTGCGCGCACACGCGCGCATCACTTTTTGGATGGTGCCATCATTGAGGGATCACTTAGATAAAGCAAATAGAAGATCTTGCATGTATGAAGGATGTTTAGATCATTTCAGAATGCCTCAAATTGTTTCCTATCCAATGAATTTCTTCCAAGGTCTAATCATCTTGTTGTTTAGTCAGATGCAGTGAAGTTCCATAATAAACAACAAAACACATGTTAATCTGTCTGTTTTTGGTAATTCTTGAAAGAGGAATGTTGCCCTGGATACCAAGAAAACTCCCTGGTCACTTTCAAATGGTGCCACAGAATCATTGATGTCCACTTGATAAGGTAGACAGGGCCTTAGCTTAATTTACTATCGCTCCCAAGATACATCACTGACAAGGTTTCACACCCTTGATTCTGCACTGGAGTATTATCCTACACCACACACGCATGTCCTGGAGATGGGCTTGAACCTAGAACCTTCTCGGTTTGTGATAGGAATGCTACTGCTGAGTCAAGCTGACGCTCATAATGCGATTCATGGGATCATTTTGAAATATATACTTTTAAGGAGAACAGTTAATTAGCATTGAAGACTTACTCGAAACGTAAATTGTGCTATAAATTATTTCTCGTCTACGTGTAACGTAATTAGTATAGTTAAATTTGGAATACTATATTTGATGTGCCTGATGGATAAGATTTAGATAAAGAATTATAATATTCTAGATTGCATACCTAAAAGCAAGCGGTAAAAGGAATTTAAAAGCAGTAACCACAACGTAAATTATAACATCCATTTTAAGGTAACATTTGGTTAAACATCAATCTCAACCTCTCACACTGCATGGTCTTTGATTAATGGGAACCCACGGCTTATTTCGTGAAAGGGGCTTGTTGGGGTACTGTTCGATCATGCCTAATTTTGATATGCTTAATCTTGCTGGTAGACAAGCTGTGGTACCTATGCTGGTGCAGGCATTACATATTTTAGCATTAGTACAGTACTCAGAAGTACAGGTGCATTTTGAGACTACTGCATCACTAATCCTTCGAGTTTCTTCCCTCATATTTTCATGAGCCACTTATACATCCCGCACTGTCCAGCCGTGATTGCCTGCTACTTCTTGTACAGAATCTGATAGATTTTTTTCACTGCTGTGTCCTTGAGTACAACAAACAGAGATGGACCAGGAGAATAAGTGTAGACTCATTCCTATCACAGTAAGTAAATCCGACAATGGCTGTATAATATTAACTCGCCAGTCTGGTTAAGTCCACATGCACAGATTTAACTATTTTTTAAGACTACTTAACGAGCAGATCAGGAATGATTCAATTGCAGAATAAGATGGAACATAAATATTGAATTATCACTGCAATTCTAAATTGCCCAGCTATTAAAAATAAAAAAAGAATAATATGTCTTATTCCGACACTGACTGCTGATTTATAAAGTTGGCTATTAAGTGAAAACAAAAGACATTTTTTTAACAAAGCAAGGAAATAGTAAAATCCCCTTACCATTTACCAGATGCAATAGTATTCCTCTAAAAGTTTGATAATCAACCTTACTGCTTATCCGTTGCTTCCTGCAGTCCCCTATGCTGTATGCTATTCGGTTGTCTATCAAGCAGTACCCGCAATAGTACACATGCAGTTCTCTGCCTCCCTGCTTGCGATGCTGCTCACACAGCCCTGCATACAGAGATGACAGGCGTGGACGCACATTCAAGGGCATTCCCCAGGAATCAATATGCAAATCCTTCCCGAGGGATTGGCTCTGCTACACTTAGACCTGCGTGCGAACTTCAGGCACAAATTAAATATAATCTCCAAGCAGAAAAGAGCCTAACTCCAGCTCTTTGCCAAGATACGACAAAGTTTTAATAAGCCCTTATATTAATTGATCAGATCGGTGCTGAGCCAATAAACAAGCAAAAAAAAAATTTCCCCTTTAAGTAGCTGTTTAGAACTTCAGTAATGTTTCTTTTTCAGGTTAACCCTTCTTTGGGGTGGCACAGTGGTTAACACTGCTGCTTTATAGCGCCAGGAACCCAGGTTCGATTCCTGGCTTAGGTCGCTGCCTGTGTGGAGTCTGCATGTTCTCCCCGCATCTGCGAGGGTTTTCTCCGGGTGTTCCGGTTTCCTCCCACAATCTGAAAGATATGCTGGTTAGATACATTGGCATTGGCCATGCTAAATTCTCCCTCAGTGTACCTGAATGGGCGCCAGATTGTGGCAACTAGGGAATTTTCAGAGTAACTTAGTTGAGTGTTAATGTAAGCCGACTTGTAATACTAATAAAAAAAAATACCAGGATACTGAGGGCCATTTTCACAGATGGGGAGAGGTGGGCTTGGAGGAATTGGATCCCTAAAAGATAATGTTGGGTCCAGATCCTCAAAATGAGCAAGGAAACATCTTGTAGCTATTGTATTTGAATCTTTTTGTAGGTAATTAAGTATTTCTTTAACATTCAGTTCTGGCTCTCTCAGCTGGGGCACCTGTTTTCTGATCCGTTAACAGCTAGAGCTCTTATTCAGCAAGGCCAACAAGGCTTTGATCAATGAATCTGGCAAGTTCCAGAGGGTGCAGAGGAGGTTTACTAGGATGTTGCCTGGTATGGTGGGGAGGTCCTATGAGGAGAGACTGAGGGATTTAGGGTTGTTTTCGTTGGAAAGAAGGCGGCTAAGAGGGGATCTTATTGAAACATATAAGATGATTAGAGGTTTAGATAGGGTGGATAGTGATAGCCTTTTTCCTCGGATGGAGAAAGCTAGCACGAGGGGGCATGGCTTTAAATTAAGGGGGGGTAGCTACAGGACGGATGTCAGGGGTAGATTCTTTACCCAGCGGGTGGTGAGGGATTGGAATGCCCTGCCTGCTGCAGTTGTAAATGCGTCTAGTTTGGGGGCGTTTAAGAGATCTCTGGATAGGTTTATGGACGAAAAGGGATTGGTATAGGCTAGTGGGTCATTGTTTTTGTAACTGGTCGGCGCAACATCGTGGGCCGAAGGGCCTGTTCTGCGCTGTAATGTTCTATGTTCTATGTTCTATAACACGAAAGTAAAATACTGCAGATGCTGGAAATCTAAAATTGGAAAATGCTGGAAAATCTCTGGCAGCATCAATGGAAAGAGAAACAAAGTTAATTTTTTGAGTCCAATTGACTCTTCCTCAGAGCCACAGTCAGGGTGAGAGGCTGCTACTTCCCACACCTTCTCTGTTTGCTAACCTCTTAGAAGGCACTTCACCTGTCTGACTCACCATCAGCTGCACTTCCTACTGCAAAGGGGCAATGCCCTACCTTGCACTTCTGAGGAAGAACAAGAGAAACAGGAACACTAAAAGCAACAGCAGAGCACAAGAATCAGTTGCCTCCTCCTTAGACACATGACGCCCCACAGGAAGAGACAGAGATCAAGCTGATGAGGTGAGACACTCAACACAGGGGCTCTTGGTCGGGGATACACACAGCATACCAGAACACCAGTGCCTCAGTAGGCTTAAGTTTTCATGGCAGGTCATTGTTGGCATCTGCCTTTGGACAAGGCCTTATTCCCCATTAAGCGTGTAGTGGCTAAGGCGCACATCACTGGAGGGCCACCCAACACTCCATGCAGCACTCCACCCCTCCCACCCACCATCCTCATGCAACTGGTCTCTGCCTCTCCCAGAGGTTATGCGCTCTCTTTCACTAAACGGAAAAAAGCAGAGAGAGGTGTAAAGCTTAATAATGGCTACTTTAGATGGAGGTGAGGGGAGGACAACATTTGTGAAGAGTGAATGTGAGGTGTAGATGCAAGATTACAGGAGAATGAGGGTGAGTCTGCTGTTTAGATGGTAATGTGAAGTGTCTAGCAAGAGAAGAATGAATACAACTGAGATTTTTTTTGTGTTTAATTATGTGCAGATTATTAACCACAATTATATGTGGTTATTACCTGGAGACACTTGTGCCCTGACAGACACAGGCACAACAGGTAAGTAAAGAAGGTATTCAGAAGAGTGCATAATTCCACCGCACAGTGTTAACTCAACATTATTACAATTATGCAGCTTTTCCTTAAAGCCCAATTAATTCACAATACCTACAAAACTGAAAAAAAATTAAGAACTTCCATCTCACTGAGGAGGCTTCAGCCAATCCATATCCATCAACCTGCTTGGAAAACTCTGCTCATATTTTGATGGTTATGACTGATTGCTCGACAGCTGAAACAATTCACAACATTCTAAAACAATGAGCAGAATTCTAAATAAAACTATCCACAACCTTCCAAAGAAAAGTCAGTTTCTAACATCTCACCCCTGCCTATGGTCTCCTTACTTAGAAATCCTTAGTTTACAAATCCGATGCGTGATCCTGTCGATCCTCTCTCATGGATTAGGGAATCCAGAAGAAAAATAGTAATGCTGTGGCTTAGTTAAAGAGCCATGGAAAAGGGGATTTGCCAGGGTTCCTGGACCACAAATGGACCCATTGCTTCAGCAGGAACAAAATTTTGAAAATTATGTTCACTGAGTCAGAGTGATAGTAAATTTTCCTGGGGCTAGAATACAAGAACATTGCCAAATGGTGTTGAAGCATTTTGTTCATGGGTGCATAAATATAACTTTGCTCACTCAAAACACCATTTACTCGAAAGTGAGTAAATGATACTTCCTCAATGCCCTATATAATTTCCTTCAAGGAAATTCCTTCAAGGAGGTATTACCCACCTATTAAAAAACTTAAAGGAATCTCCCCAAATGATTCACTGGGTAAGGATGTTAAATGTTGCACTACCGAGCCATACAGACCTGCAGGTGGCAAGTTCAATCTATGGAAATGCAGAGTTGAATATTTACAACTAAAGCAGAGATGCGATTATAACCAATTAATGCGCTCACACTCACTCAACGGTCAGACTCATAAATGAAGAATCTTCACTTGGTGAGAGATTAAAAACCCAGTTTTCCCTGACATCATTCTATCTAAAACCTGGAAAGATGCATGCCGGAATTCTCCACCCTTACCCACAGCTGGGATTCTCCAGTCCCGCTGCAATGAATGGAGTTTTGGCCGAGTGCTAAATCCTCCATTCTCTCTGGGAACGATGAAATATGAAATCGGAGAATCCCAGCCGCAATATTTGGTATGTTGCCTTTTCCAATGGAACCTTTTCCACCTAAATCCCTCTAACATGACTAATTCTCCCGGACAGTGTCAATAGCTATGATGATATGGCATACCCACTTATCTGCCCAATATAAAACCATGTCCCATGACAAGCTATTACAATGGCATTGTAATTTTGGCATTAAAACAGAAACATTTCTGTACACCTCAGAGTATTGCAAAATTATAGACTGGAAGAGTGACATCAATTCTGAGGGTAGATAATCCTACCCTCAGAATACTACAGAGTGGTTACAAACATTTTTTGTTTGGTGTGCTTTAATTTTGTTGTAAACATTCTGCCACATCCTTCAAAGGCTTACTGTAAATGTAAGGTCCATTTGGTCTCTGATATTTACATAGATCTTTACTAACACAATCACATAGATATTTCATTAACACTTAATCACTAACTCAGATACTCATTCATTTCAGTCAATAACTGTATAAAAGCATCACTGATGACTAAACTATCTTAGAAAATGATATGGATAGTTAATAACAGGAATCATTTTCAACATTATTCCAACTTATTCAAGGATGATTAATTTATATGTCATTTTAATAGCATGAATATAAGTTATGTTTTTGTAAGTTTATAATTAAAGGTTTGCGGGAGAATTGGGAATGTGGAACACAATGCAAACAGGTTAGCCATCATCTTATTAAATGGTGGAGCAGTCTCGAGGGGCCGAATGGCCCACTTCTGCTCCTGCTTCATATGCCTGTATGTTCACATAAAAGAGCCATGGAGCTATTCAAAATGCAAAATCTTACTGTTACATTAAAATAAAGATTTCAGTAACAGCGTACTGCACTTTTTCCATATATAGTGCTCAGAATATTTTTCATTACAATGTACAACCAACATCTTAAAAGGACTGCAATCTCTCCAACATTAGTTTTTTGCTGAGCTTATATTGGAAATCCGTATTAGCTGATGGGATATGTTGAGATCATAACCATCCCAGAGACTCACAGACATACTTTTCCTTCCAAATTTTGACATAAGATAGAACTTGCATTGATATAGAGCCCTTTACAATTTCTGCGCATCCCAAAGTCCTCTTCTTTGGTAGTACTTCAGGGTAGAGGATGACTTGCTCCCACTCTGGGGTGGTGGGTTCTGAAGTGGCTGAATAGTGCATACCTGGAACCACAGACTCTGCTACAGGTTTACATAGAACATAGAACATTACAGCGCAGTACAGGCCCTTCGGCCCTCGATGTTGCGCTGACCAGTGGAACCAATCTAATGACCCTCTAACCTAAACTACTCCAATGTTATCCATATGCCTATCCACTGACCATTTGAACGCCCTTAAAGTTGGTGAGTCCACAACTGCTGCAGGCAGGGCATTCCACGACCTTACTACCCTCTGAGTAAAGAACCTACCTCTGACATCCGCCCTATAATTACCACCCCTTAATTTAAAGCTATGTCCCCTCGTGTTAGCCATCACCATCCGAGGTAAAAGGCTCTCACTGTCCACCCTATCCAATCCTTTGATCATCTTGTATGCCTCAATCAGGTCACCTCGTAACCTTCTTCTCTCCAATGAAAATAACCTCAAGTCCCTCAGCCTTTCCTCAGAAGACCTTCCCACCATACCAGGCAACATCCTGGTAAACCTCCTCTGCACCCTTTCCAACGCCTTCACATCTTTCTTATAATGCGGCGACCAGAACTGTACGCAATACTCCAAGTGCGGCCGCACCAGAGTTTTGTACAGTTGTAACATGACCTCACGGCTCCGAAATTCAATCCCTCTACCAATAAAAGCTAACACACCGTACGCCTTCTTAACAGCCTTATCAACCTGGGTGCCAACTTTCAGGGAGCTATGCACATGTACCCCGAGATCTCTCTGCTTGTCAACACTACTGAGTCCTTCCATTAGCCCTATATTCTGTACTCCTGTTATTCTTACCAAAGGGCAGGTGTTTGGCAGGTGTTTGGTGAGGTGGGTGGGTAGAACGCTCTGGATTCAACACTTTCTTTCTGCTGTTAAAACATGCTCCACCCAGTGATGCTCAAGGTGACTGGTGCCTTCACAGTTATTTCTTCTTTACTTTGTGCACTCTAAGGCAAGCAATTCTCATGTGTCGATGAGGATGTTGCGTTTATTTAGTGAGGCTTTCAGAGTGTCTGTGTAGCATTTCCTCTGCCCTCCTAGTTTTGCTTGCCATTGCGGGGTGTGGAATAGAGCACTTGCGTTGGGCGTGTGGATAATGTGGCCCACCCATCACAACTGGTTGAGCGTGATCAGTGCCTCGATACTGGGGATGTTGATTAGGGAGAGGATGCTCACTTTGTTATGTCTATCCTGCCAGTGGATTTGTAGGATTTTGTAGAAGCAATGTTGGTGATGTCTCTCAAGGATTTGAAATGTCCGCTGTACATTGTCCATGTTTCTAATGCATACAGGAGGGTAGGGACAATGACTGCTCTGTAGACAATGAGCTTGGTGCTGGATTTGAGGTCTGGATTTGAGGTCCAAAGCACTGCATTATCAATGAAGTACTATTGCAAGAAAGTTTATGCAGGGAAACTCAGCAGTCAATTTGCACACAACAAGGCCCATAAACAGCAAAGAGTAATGACCAGATAATGGGAGCAAAATTGGACTTCACCAACCCCTCAGAAACAACCTCATAGTGAATCAGCAGCCATATGCATTGTGCTGACTTCAAGCCAATGAAAACAAGGCATGATAGAAAATTGACTGTCAATTTGCCATAAGCCTATTTCACGAAAAGACCAATTTCAATCCTATCCATGAAGTAAATTTCTCTCCTTGTTTACAAGAGTAGAGAAGGAAGGACAGTAAGAATGTGGCTTCTCTTCCAGTCTCCATCACAGTTATTGAACTGCAGGAAATTCCACCAGGGAATCAAATATTTGTGGCAACTCATTAAGTGAAATATTTTATTTTATATTTTATAGAATTAAATACTAAAACATTTGTATCCATAAAGGAAATAACTTCCAAGTTGCATTAATTATAACTGAACACAATGCCCAGAAAGAATTGAATTCAGTCTATTTTCAAAAATATAAATAACAGAAAAAGAATAATTCTCATATATGTTAATTTTGACAGTAGAACAATATTCAATTATATCTTCATAGAAATACCAAAGTATATTTGTTATTTGATGCATATTTCAGATCTCACAGAATGGAGCAGCAACTCCTACATGAGTGCCACTTCAAGCCAACATAATTGAATTGCTAAAAGGAATAAAATAAAAATCCTGCAGTTTGTTGCGGCACAAACTGTTCAGTATTTATAAAAAAGCTAATAGATTATCCTGCATATTACTCAAAATAAGCCAGAAGATATGGAATGTTTTTGATGCTGCTGCTGACCCATGTATCCATGGGAACAAGACCAGACTAAATTTGCAATGAGGAACTTTCTTCTGCTCTTCTGATGCTGTAGGGTATTCTGCATTTTTGGAATGGTCTGCAAAATAGGAAGCCGGAGTTCCTGCTGGTAACAATCAGGATGATCTTTGCTACACACCAAGTTAGCAGCAATGCAATATTCCTTCAGACTTATGCGGAACTGGCTTATTGCACTGCGTGGTCCCTTTAAGAGTAATGTGTGACCACTTGCGTGCATCTTAAAGGGAAGTTAGCTTATGTCTGGTCCATTTGTTCACTGCTTTGTATTTGTTCATGAGGTGCAGGCACCGCTGCCTAGGCCAGCATTTATTGCCCATTACTAATTGCCCTTGAGAAGGTATTGGTGTGCTGCTTTTATGAACTGTAGCACCCCTAGTGGTGTAGGTATGCCTACAGTGCTGTTAGAGAGGGAGTTCGAGAATATTGACCCAGGTGGAGGAATGACAATATATTTCTAAGTCAGGATGGTGAGTGATTTGGAGAGGAGCTTGATGCCTTGGAGGTGTTCCCATGTATTTGCTGCCCTTGCCCTTCTAGATGGTTGTCAACCTGGAAGGTACTGTTGATGGAGCCTTAGTGAATTGTTGCAGTGCATCTTGTATAGTGCATGCTGCCTCATGGGAGGAGGGAATGTTGAAGGAGGTGGATAGGGTGCCAATAGATGAGCTGCTTTGTTCTGGTTGGTGTCGGGTTTTTTGAGTGTTGTTGGAGCTGCACTCATCCAGGCAAGTGGAAAGTATTCCACCTTACTCCTGACCTGTGCCTTGTAGATGGTGGAGACGACTTGGAGGGTTGGAGGTGAGTTATTGTCGATAGAATTCTTAGTCTTTGGCCTGCTCTTGTAGCCATAGTTCTTCTATGATTGGTCGACAGTTTCTGATCAGTGGTAACCCTCAGGATGTAAATAGTGGGGATTGAGTGACGTAATGTCATTGGATGTCAAGGTGAGATGGTTAAATTCTATCTTGTTGGAGAAGGTCTTGTGTGGCAGATGAGTAGTGCGGATTTCATTTACCACTCATCAGCCCAAGCCTGAAGATTGTTCAAGACTTGCTGCATATGGACAAGGATTGCTTCAGTATCTGAACAGTTACAAATGGTACTGAACACTGTGCAATCATCAGCAAATATCCCCATTTCTTGTGATGGAGGGAAGCTCATTGAATAAATAACTGAAGATGGTTGGGCCTAAACCACAGCCCTGAGGAACTCCTGCAACAGTATTCCAGGACTGTTGATTAATTTCCAACAACTGCAACCATATTCCTTTGTGCCATCTATGACTTCAACCAGTGGAGATTTTTCCCTTGATTCCCATCGTCTCCAATTTTGATAGAGCTTCTTGATGCCACACTCAGGCAAATGCTACCTTGATGTCAAGAGCATCACCTCACCTCTTAAGATCTGCTTTTTTGTCCATGTTTGAATCAAGGCTGTAATATGGTCAAGAGCTGAACAGCCCAAATTGACCATTAGTGAACAGGTTATTGTTGAGTAAATATCACCTAATAGTGCTGTCATTTTGCTGGTGATCATGAGTAGGCTGATGAGGCAGGAAATGTCCAGACTGGATTTGTCTTGCTTTTTGTGGACAGGACATCTCAAGGCAATTTTCCACATTGTTAGGTAGATGTCAGTGTTGTAACTGTATGAAACATCTTGGCTAGGGGCATAACCAGCTCTGGAACATAAGTCTTCAGTATTATTGCTGGAATGTTGTCTGAGCCTATAGCTTTGCAGTATCCAGTGCCTTGAGTGAATTGAATTGGCTGAAGACTGGCATCTGTAATGCTGGGAACCTCCAGGGAAGGTTGAAATGGATCATCCACTCAGAACTGAAGGCAGCTGCAACTGCCTTATTATTTTACACTGATGGACTTGCCCCATTATTGACAATTGGGATATTTGTGGAACTTCATCCTCCAGTGAGTTGTTTAAGCGTCCACCACCAGTCATGACTGAATGTGGTAGGACAACAGACCTTAGATCTGATGTGTTGAGATTACTTAGCACTGTCTATTGCCTGCTGCTTCCATTGTTTGTCATACAAGTAGTTCTGTGTTGTAGCTTCACCAGGTTGACACCTCATTTTTAGGTAGGCCTGATCCTCTTCCTGTGCTCTTCATTGAATATGCACCACATTCCTGATTGCTGCATGGTGTGCAGCCGTAGAGCTTTGAGGCAACATTTCATAAAATAGAATCATAGAATCCCTATCATGCAGATGGCCATTTGGTCCATCAATCCTGTATCAACAACAATCCCACCCAGGCTCTATCCCCGTAACCCCAAGTAATTATCCTGCTAATGCCTCTAACAATAAGGGGCAATTTAGCATGGCCAATCAGACCTACCTACATGTCTTTGGAGTATGTGAGGAAATCAGAGCACCCAGAGGAAACCCACGCAGACACGGGGACAACGTGCAAACTCCACACAGTGACCTCAGGCCAGATTTGGACTCCTGGCACTGTGAGACATTTTTTCTAGTAGAAAGGCTGAGGGATGATCATATAGAAGTCTATAAAATAATGAGGGGCATAGATCAGCTAGATAGTCAGTATCTTTTCCCAAAGGTAGGGGAGTCCAAAACTAGAGGGCATAGGTTTAAGGTGAGAGGGGGAGATACAAAAGGGTCCAAAGGAGCTACTTTTTCACACGGAAGGTGGTGAGTTTCTGGAACGAGCTGCCAGAAGTAGTAGTAGAGGCGGGTACAATTCTGTCTTTTAAAAAGTGTTTAGATAGTTACAAGGATAAGATGGGTATATAGGGATATGGGCCAAATGCAGTCAACTGGGACTAGCTTAGGGGTTTTAAACAAAAGAATGGCACATGGACAAGTTGGGCCAAAGGGCCTATTTCCATGCTGTAAACCTCTATGGCTCTATGAGGCAGCAGTGCCACCATGTGCTATATTGTACAAGGGAACTCAATGTGAACCAAACCACCTTGCTGTGAAAAGAGGATTGAAATTTACTTAGATTTAGTGGAAAATTATTTTGGTGGCAGAATGAGAATGTGTACACTTCTTGCACTCCAGAAAATTGGTTCTGACTGCTCTGTGACCTTCAGACTCGCCTCTAAGTGCTCTCTTACTCGGCTATGTGGATGCTCTAATTTACTTCCTACTCCTCCTAATTAGGGAGCTGCCTATCAGCACTGAAAACAGGTTTGCTCAGCAATACTGTAGACTACTCATCAGTTCCAGGCTGAGACAATCACATTGTACAGGTATCTTACTTGTGGTACTGATCAGGTGGCATTGCGGCACAGTGTTTTGCACTGCTGTCTCACAACCCTAGATTCCTGGTTTGGGGTTACTGTCTTTCCAGAGTCTGCACATTCTCCTCGTGTCTGTGTGGGTTTCCTCCAGGTGTTCTGGTTTTCTCCCACAGTCCAAAAGACATGCTAGTTAAGTGTATTGGCCATGCTAAATTCTCCCTTAGTGGACTGAACTGGTGCCAGAGTGTGGCAACCAGTGGAGTTTCACAGTAACCTCATTGCAGTGTTAATGTAAGCTTATTTGTGTTACCATTAAATGATCTTAAACTCTAATAAAATCATTCCACCTGCTAGATGTGAAGGGATTAGGGATACAAGCACACCTCACACTAAAATTAGTAACACAGACTAATAGGGGCATTAAGGAAACAAAACAAGGCCTGGGGGCATTTTCTAGATAATTGGAGTTGAAAAGTTAGATTCAGCATATATACCACCTTCAGGAAATTACAGGTAATCTTGGGAAATAGAGAACCCAGTTGTTTCACAACTTGTCTTATTTTCATTGAAATCAATGGAATAGAAATTGGGTTGGCTCCACAATGTGTGTACAATCCATTATGCCCAGACAATGTAACCAAACCTCTTCCAAAATCCAATTGTTGTAAATCTTGACATAAATCAAGGATCATTAGCCTTCTGCAAATCATAGAATCATAGAATTCCTACAGTGCAGAAGGACACCATTTGGCCCATCTAATCTGTACTGATTACAATCCCACCCAGATCCTATTTCCGTAGCCCTTCATATTTATGCTGCTAATCCCCCTGGTACCAGGGTAAATTTGGCATGACCAATCAACCTAACCCACACATCTTTGCACTGTGGGATCTTGAAGTTAGTTAGAGAGTGTTTCTCCCTGCTGGGGTAGTTTTATTTTGGACTGGCGACTGATTGCAAATCCCCCAGCTCTCCTTCTAGGTCATAAAAAGAGACCTGAAAAAAACAATTTGCTGTTTCTTTTGTTGTATTTTTTTCAAGTTTTTATTGACTTGTGTAAGAAAGGCATTAAAATGCCTGAGATTAAAAATAAAACAAATTGTTGGTTAGAGAAGCAAAAAATTGGTGGTATGGGATAATGGTAAAAGAAAAGTCTGCGACCAATTCCATCAAAATAATGTAATCGGAAGCTTTGCTTTAAATAAAAATCTGACAAAATGCTTATATTTATATTGTATAACGATGGTATTGCCAATTATTCTTCCTGCCAATATTTTCTATTACTGTAAGATGAAAACAAAAAATCACCAGAACCTTAACCCTAAGGGAATGAAGCTACTTTGATTAAATTAGTTTCACGAAAATGGCAACGATACAGACCATAAAATCTGAAGTTAGTTAGAATACTTCATTGTACTTTAATGTAAAATCCTAGTCCTCGCTACATGTACATCCTATTAAAATCTGGAAATAATGGGCTTCAGTGTTAAACTACACTGAGAGACTCTGACAATAAAATTGGTGATTCTGCTCTTCAGAACACAGTTTTGTCCTTCTAATGTTACGAGCTGAAAGGGAAGGAGATCTATTCAGAACCCCATTTAGCAATTTCAACATGAATTAAAAGTGGGTACTGGCTGCGCCAATAATGAAACCATGGGTGAAGCTTACGATATTACAGGCAGCAGTGTGTTTAGGGTGTGATAATGTCACCAGAAATAGGAAATAATGTTCTAGAAGCATTCATCCAGGATGCAAGTGTGTCAAAATGATTAATTGCCATTTAGTTTAGCTTCTTAATGCAGTTCTCACTAAACCTTCACCGGACAACTTTTACTCTAATCATTGCAGCTGAAAGCCTTTTCGTAATCATTATCTTTATTAGTAAGTGGAACTTTGCACGCTTAATACAAAAAGATGCAGCAAAGGAAAGTTGCAACAAATTTGTGCATTTTGCTTGTCAAATGACCAAACAAAGGACAAGTCATTTGTTGCATTTAATTCATTTGTATACATCATTGTTTACATCATTAGTATACAGGAAAAACATATAGTGATCACCCTGGTACCCTGAATAAGTGAACATGCATTGCTCGGAGTAGAAGAGTGAGGAACATTAAATATGAGCACAATGAGCACTGTAATGAAAGGAGGCATTTGACTATGAGAATTTAGTGCCCCTTTCACTCATTACTCATCCTGTTCTCAGCTTAGGTCACAAATCTTACTTTGTAGCGCACTGGTTTGGCTCAATAGTCTGTTAGACCACAAGCTAATGCAATCAGATTTGAGTTTATGATTCACTGTACAGTAAGATCCTGATCACAATGCAGACCTGCATGAGATGCAGCAAATGAAAGTTAGGCATTAATCAACGAGAAAAGACAGAGAATTGATGGGCATGTCACCAAGACCACTTTCATAAACCTTGCGGATGATGGAGGCTTGGCAAGATTCCTTCCACTGGCCAGAACCAAAAAAATACTGTGTAATCTTTGGGCAGCATGGTGGCACAATGGTGGGCACTGCTGCCTCACAGTGCCAGGGACCAAGGTTCGATTCCGGCCTCGGGTCACTCTCTGTGTGGAGTTTACATGTTGTCTCTGTGGGTTTCCTCTGGGTGCTCCGATTTCCTCTCACACTCCAAAGATGTGCGAGTTAGGTGGATTGGCCATGTTAAAATTGCCCCTTAATGTCAGGGGGACTAGCTAGGGTAAATGATGAGGTTATGGAGATAGGGCCTGGGTGGTATTATGGTCGGTGCAGACTCGATGGGCCAAGTGGCCTCCTTCTGTCCTGTAGGATTCTATGATTCTAATCCTAACTTCCTGAGGCTAAAAGGAGTGGTGTGCTTTAAAATTGCACAATTGGATGAAGGTCTTTTTGCAGTTATGTCTTTCTTTTCACTGCCCTTGCACAGTCACAACTTGAATCCAGCTACTCCTCCATCCTTCCTCAGAAGCTGCTACTGCCCACTATCACAGCCTATGGAATGAGCTAGTGTGCACTGCAGAGGTGAGAAGAAGTAACTCCTGTTCAGCTCATTTCACTGTGAAAATGCCACCGCTAGCTTTGACTCAGAAGTTTCTGTCCTGTTTAAAATTAGATAGTTTTTAAAAACTGCATTACAACATTTTAAGCGGTGAGCAGCAGAATGAAAATAGAATGACAATGAAAAAAAATAAGAATACTCCAAGTTTTTTGGCGTATTACTATCACTTTTTGCAATGTCCCAATTTTAAATTGTATAATATTCTATTAATTATTTGCCATTGTAAAACTGGATTTGATGGATCCCTGGCATTTCAATCTTTGTTAATTAGTCAACCAATTTCACAAATCAATTGTGAACAAATTACTAATTACTTTTCCCAATTGCTTTAAAACACTGTCAGGTTACCATCCACTGGACTCTGTTGTAGCATTATGTAGAGTGTTCTGAAACATTATTACTTTCAGCAATTATGTTGTTCTTACACCAAAATACACGTTCAATTTGCGCACATGAAACAATTTGATTATTAACCCTCAACAGTTTACAGTAAAAAAATCAATTTGTTACAGAATGTCCAACATTACTCCTCCACTGCAGTCTTAAATTAATTGAAAATCCAAGCATTAACCAACACACATTGCACCCCTCAAAAACCCTTTCATTTCACTTTCCTCAATGAACATCACTTGTTGTTTGTGGATCCATTGTGTATGCATTAGCTGACATGTTTCTTACATCACAACAGTAATTACGCTGTACAGTAAACCATTTAAGGGGTCTCCTGAGATTGTGAGACATATTATGGAGTATTATGAACACATTAACTTTAAAAACCACTTCCTCATCAGGGGCCCCACTGCTCATCTACCCGGCTTCACCCTACCACATCAATGTTGAACACTCCTCAACTGTTTCTGCATTGGCCAAGATCTTTATGCAGCACATTGGCACAAGGGGCGGGGCTTGCAGGGAACTCAGATTACAGAAGTAGTGCACTCCAGTCAATGACTCACATCACTGAAAACTGCCCTCTGATAAAATTCAGTGAAGCTCCATTTAGCCA
Organism: Carcharhinus amblyrhynchos; assembly: GCF_965287045.1. NCBI lineage: Eukaryota > Metazoa > Chordata > Chondrichthyes > Carcharhiniformes > Carcharhinidae > Carcharhinus > Carcharhinus amblyrhynchos. The sequence continues at coordinate 33,545,746 of NC_137345.1, read as the reverse complement.
TTGCAGACATTTCTGCCTGATTTTGTAATTATTGCATATGCTATAGAAAATGAACTGCTTAACCAGCTTTACTCCTCCAAGGATTTTTGAAGTCTATGTTGAAATTTATGTGTTTACACATTTTGAGGTTGAGGAAAATGAAGATAGTGCTGAACATGATCATTTTGTTTGTCCCTAATTAGCCCAAGTTAATATTTCATTGGTGGAGGGCCAATTTCTATAAGATAAGAACAGATCTGGATCAGGTAGTTTGGAATTAAAGATTGACTGGCATTATTGTAACAAATCAATATTACAGGGAAGATGGTTTGCTTAAAGCTGAGAAACACTTCCATCAGGGGGAATTGGGCAAACAAAGCCAGAGCTCCCTAGATGACAACACTAATAAGGAGTAAGATGAAGCAGGAAAAAGGATGCATAGGACAAATATTAGATTGGTGTTACAAGTGAAAGCCAGGTTGAACGTTCAGAGTGAAGTGCAAAAAGAAATTGGTAAAGAAAGAATATCAAGAAGCTGGCAACTATCCTAAAAGCGATTTAAAAGATTTTTTGAAATGCAGAATTAATAATACTGTGCCAGGAACATGGATTCAATTCCTGGCTTGGGTCACTGTCTGTGCAGAGTCTGCATGTTCTTCCTGTGTCTGCGTGGGTTTCCTTCAGGTGCGCCGATTTCTTCCACAATCTGAAAGACGTGCTAGTTAAGTGCATTGGCCACGCTAAACTCTGCCTCAGTGTATCCGAACAGGTGCCGGAGTATAGCGAAGAAAGGATTTTCACAGTAAATTCATTGCAGTGTTAATGTAAGCCTACTTGTGATACTAATAAATACATCTTGAACTAGTAAGGAGTGTAAGGGCAGATCAATGAGCAGAAATAGGATCATGAAGATAGAAAGCATGGTTGAGGTATTAAATGAATACTTTGCATCTGTCTTTACCAAGGTTGAAGGTAAGTGAAGCCAGAGTGAAGAAGAAAGTAGTTGAGATGCTGAGCTACAACTGATGCTGCAGTCTTTGTTTCCTCCTTAGATATAGTGGTTATGCTAATGGCCTGGAGAACAGCAAATGTTGCATCTTCGTTCAAAAAGGGGTGCAAGGAACTACAGCCAAGCAGTTCAATCTCCATTGTGGTAAACATCTTTCTGTGAGAGTCTATGAAAAATTTATAGTCATTCATGAATGTTGATTAATTAAGGGAAGCCAGCTTGGATTTGTTAAAAGCAAATTGTTTTAACTATATTAAGTCTTTTTGATGAGGCACCAGAATGGATTGATTAGAGTAGTGTTTTGATATTCTGTACTTGGACTTCCAAAAGGCTTTTGATAAAGTGGCATAAAATAGACTTACTGACAAAATTGAAGCCCATAGCATATAAGGGGCAGTGGTTACTTGGATACAAAGTTGGCTGAGTGACAGGAAATAGTAGTAGTGAACAGTCCATTTGTTCATAGGTCAATTGAAGCCTTAGGTACTTCAGAAAAATTATTTCACAGGTGGGCTAGCATTTATTACCCATCCTTCATTGCTCCTGAACTGAATGACTTGCTAGGCCATTTCTAAGGCTGGTTAACAGTCAATCACATTACTGTTGTTTGGAAGCACATGTAGGCCAGAACAGGAAAGGACTGCACATTTTCTTCCTAAGAGGACAACCAGATGGATTTACTGGAGTCATTGAGGTTTACAGCATGGAAACAGGCCCTTCGGCCTAACTTGTCCATGCCACCCACTTTTTTTAAACCCCTAAGCTAATCCAATTGTCCGCATTTGGCCCTTTTCCCTCTATGCCCACCTTACCCATGTAATTGTCTAAACACTTCTTAAAATACAAAATTTTTATCCGCCTTTACTAATACCTCTGGCAGCCTGTTCCAGAGACTCACCACACTCTGTGTGAAAAAATTGCCCCTCTAGACCCTTTTGTGTCTCGCCCTTCTCACCTTAAAACCTATGCCCTCTAGGTTTAGACTCCCCTACCTTTGGGAAAAGATATTACTATTTAACTGATCTATGCCCCTCATTATTTTATAGGCTTCTATAAGATCACCCCTCAGCCTCTGATGCTCCAGAGAAAGAAGTCCCAGTCTATCCAGCCTCTCCTTATAACTCAAACCATCAAGTCCGGGTAGCATCCTAGTAAATGTCTTCTGCAATCTTTCTGGTTTAATAATATCCTTTCTATATAGAGTGACCAAAACTATACACAGTATACCAAGTGTGGCCTTACCAATGTCTTGTACAACTTCAAAAAGACATCCCAACTCCTGTATTCAATGTTCTGACCAATGAAACCAAGCACGCTGAATGCCTTCTTCACCACTCTGTCCACCTGTGACTCCACCTTCAAGGAGTTATGAACCTGTACACCTAGTTCCGTAACTCTCCCCAACACCCCATCATTAACTGAGTAAATCCTGCCCTGGTTCAGTCTACCAAGATGCATCACCTTGCATTTATCTAAATTAAACTCCACCTACCATTCATCAGCCTACTGGCCCAATGGATCAAGATCCCATTGCAATCCGAGCTAACCTTCTTCACTATCCGCTATGTCACCAATCTTGGTGTCATCTGCAAACTTACTAACCGTTCCTCCTATATTCTCATCCAAATCATTAATATTAATATAATGATAATCAATAGTAGTTTCATGGTCACCACTATTGAGGCAAGCTTTCAATTAAATTTAATTCCACTGGCTGCTATGGTAGGATTTGATCCCATGTCTCCAGAACAACAGCTTGGGCCTCTGAATTACTAATCCAGTGACACTGCTACTATGCCACCCTGTACTTCTCCTGTTGCCACTGCAATTTCATCTGGAAGTCTTGTTGGTGGCTTGGTATGGTAGCTCCTGTTCAGGAACCCTGTGGCTCCCTCTTCATAGTTACCCCGTCTCTCTCCTCCTGCTCCCTCCCTCCCAATGTCCACCCAGAATATGGGTGGAATTTTCTGGCTCTTCCCTCCAGGGGGTCTTCTGGTTCTGCTGAGAGCGCACTCCCACGTTGGGATACCCAACAACTGTGGGGTCAGAAGGTCCTGCTACCAGCTAGCCATAGATCACCTTCCAAGAAACATACTGTGGGGAATGCTGAAAATCCTGCAGTTTAAGTCTGGGTCTGTGATGTCTCTTCTTGGATACTGGCTCTGGTCCCAGCAGTGCCTGTCACTCCCTGTGACACTGCTGGAACTGAAAAGTCATCAACCATTGATTTGGTCGGCTGCTCTTGGAGATTAGACTTCTTCTCAGGTGGAACTGAAGTCTTTCTCTGAGGCAATTTACCATCAATGTTAAATCGATCTGGGACTTCCTGGTCAAGTAGTGATGGGTTCACCAATGAGTTTTCAACGGTGGGGAGGGAGGGGTAGCGTAAAATTTTTGCTTATCATTTTATCCCAAGCAATTTTAAGGCAGATTTAATGTTGATCAGGCACATTTATGTCTGGGGTTGGAGTGAGGTGTGTTGTGGGGGTGGCATATTTTCATAGTTACTTTCTTCCACACTGAAACCCTGGGATAAATATGAGTACCTCTGCTCTGGAGACTGAAGCACTGATGCTTTTTGCTCACCTCTGGACTGCAAACTTGATCCTAGCATGATGTGGATTGGTCTCCTGCACAATTCCAAGAGCTGTTTGTAATGTCTTTCTAAAAAATTAATGCCTTTGTTGCATTTATGCGCAAAATAGATGCCTTTCAATCAGACCAAGCTGTTAGCGTTTGCTAAATTATTTATTCTCCACTCAACACCATCTGAAACAAACCATGAACTATGCCCATGTTATGCATAATGTTGAAGCACAAGATAAAAGCTAATACTATGAAGGACTTCGGTCTCCTTGTTTTTCTTCTTCTGCCCTTTATCATACAGTGTTGCAGCATCACATCCTTGGGAAGACAGCATGTCCTTTGGGAAAAACACACATACAAATGAAAACCTTACTGCATGTCTGATGCAAGCTACACAGCTGCTTCATAAAATCTGTAGATTCTGTTTTCCCTGTTTACTGACTACAGAACCATAGAAAAGTTACAGCCCATGAGCCATTGTTCCTCTCCTTTTTGGTAAGCAATGACTCTAGCTTGGTGGTATGGTTTCTTGGCCTCCAGGACTTGGACACGTTATCCACCTGGCCATGGCTGATGTGTGGCAGTAGTGGCTGGGCACCATGGTGGAAAAAGCTTAGTGTTAGGAATGAGTTAACTGTAACCTTCCACTTTAGACCTAATTTGTATGTTAATTGTTTAATAGTACTCACCAAGATGTATAAAGGGGTTACAGATGGCACTGGGTATTGGATGTGTCCATGTGGAGTTGTAAAACAGAATAAAGTGAGTTTGTGAAGAAAGTGGACTTGCATCATCTTTTGTTACTGGACTGCAACTGAGAGGCTAAACACTTAGCACTGCTGCCCCACGGTGCCAGGGGCGCAGGTTTGATTCTGAACTTGAATGACTGGGACTTTGCACATTCTCCCCTCATATTATTGGATTATTGGATATGGCAGGGTGGCAGGGCAGCAGGGGGAGGCAGGGGAGTGTGGTTGGGCATAGCTAAGAAGCTCTTTTGGAGAGTTGGTGCAGACTTGAAGGGCCAAATGACCTCTCATTCTACATCATAGGATTTCTGTTTGTTTGCTAGATGGTGATCTTGTACAAGTTATTGGACAGCATTAGAGTCAAATTCTGTTCACCATCTAATGTCACTGGGTGTTAATTTAGAGAAGAAACCCTGGCTGATTTCACTCCCTCACAATGCTGCTCAGGATAGAGTGAAGGCACTCAACACAAAGAGCCAAACTTGGCTTGGTTCAAAGAGCTAAAACCTGGCTCATATGACAATCAATCTCTTGCTGGATTGCCCTTTTTCCAAACTGCACTGTCAGGAAGGCTTTAAATGCCAAAGTGTGTTACTATGATGTTAGTTTTCTCTCCTAAGATGTGACTGCAGATAAAATCGAACAGGCTACACAGTGCAGTGGTTTCAGTATGCCAAGAGATGTAAAAATGCAGGAGTAATGATAACTGGCAGAGTATGCATGAAACAATGTCATTTGAGCTGCAACATTACAGCTAGCTTTCTTTGCTGCATAGCAAAGGTCGATGACATATTTGTCAACATGTGCTTTCTGAAAGCTTAATTCCCAGAAATATTCATGCCACTGCTAGTTTTCTTTTACATTCTCTTAGTTGTGAGTTCTTAGAGACTATGGAACAAGACGGTGAATGGGAACTTTTTGCTACAGGTAAATTAAATCAAACAGATGACTTTTGTTGTGGCAAGCTATAGACCATTGCAAATAAGTCTACAGCCAAAGCAGACTTGAAAATCCACCCCACCATCAATTAAATATGCAAGTAATGCCAACTTAAGGAGTCATCCAGCCATTGGTATTTAATTGGCAGCAGTCACCATGTTAGGCACCCAAAAAGTAAACCTTATTGGTATTACATGTGGGCTCCCATGGGTGTGGGGGTGGGGGGTCTGGTGGAATTGGTGGGATGGAGGTGTTGTGGATGTGAAGGACACCCGGAGCCTGATCAAGGGGCCTAGCATCAGAGGGCAGCCTGCTAGGATTCACTTGTGCCTGCCCCCTTCCCAATGTTGTCAACCTCCTTTCTCCCTCCTGTTCCTCCCTTCCTCCCCTCTACCATTCATACTGTTACTCACCTGTGGCCTGTATCCCTCAGCAATGCTAGGCCTTTCCCTGAGTGCCACCACCTCTCCCCCTTGCACTTCATGTAATGTACAGCTGCTAGCCTCTGATTGACAAGCAGCTCTTGGGGTGTGGAATATCTGCCTTGAGGTCCTCAATCATAGGTATGCCTTCATGTGCTTGAGTTGACGAAGCTGGTGGTGAGGCTCCCATTGTCATTTCAACCGGTGGCTGAGACTCCGTCACCTGTATTAAATACTGTCCAATGTGTAAAACAACTTAATTTCAATCAGGATATCCTCATGAAAGTTTGCCAACTATTCCCATCACAACTGCAACCTCAGAGTAGAACTAGGGCCATATTACCACTCGCTGGGGATATTAACAACATCTGTAGAGCAAAGGAAATCACTGAGGCTTCTTATTCAATCTGAGCTAACTATAATCTATTCTCTTTTACAGGAGAGAAGCAGGGGCAGTGAACACATTACTTAGGATTGCAGATTTCCCCCACAGTGCAGGTGACATAGACTGCATACATGTCACATTGCAGATACAACTCTGTCCTTAACCAGAACCAAAAGAGATCAGAACATAAGAACATAAGAAATAGAAGCAGGAGTAGGCCATCTAGCCCTTCGAGCCTGCCCCGCCATTCAATAAGATCATGGCTGATCTGATAGTGGTTCAGTTCCACTTACCCACCTGCTCCCCATAACCCTTAATTTCCATATTGGTCAGAAATCTATCTACCTGTGACTTAAACACATTTAATGAGGTAGCCTCCTCTGCTTCAACGGGCAGAGAATTCCAAAGATTCACTACCCTCTGGGAGAAGAAGTTCCTCCTCAACTCTGTTCCAAATTGACTCCCCCTTATTTTGATGCTGTTCCCCCTAGTTCTTGTTTCCTTTATAATCTCTCTGCTTCTACCCTATCTAGCCCCTTCATTATCTTATGTGTCTCTATAAGATCTCCCCTCAGCCTTCTAAACTCCAACGAGTACTGGCCCAATCTACTCAATCTCTCATCATGAGCTAACCCCTCATCTCCGGAATCAACCTGGTGAATCTTCCCTTCACTCTCTCCAAGGCCAATATATCTTTTCGCAAATAGGGGACCAAAATTGCACATAGTACTTTAGTTGCAGCCTCACCAGTACCCTGTACAATTGCAGCAAGACCTCCCTGCTTTTATACTCCATCCCCCTCACGATAAAAGCCAACATTCCATTTGCGTTCTTGATCACCTGCTGCACCTGCAGACTGAATTTTTGCAATTCATGCACAAGGAGCCCCAGCTCCCTCTGCACAGTAGCATGTTGTAATTTTTCACCATTTAAATAATAGTCCATTTAACTATTATTTCTTCCAAAGTGGATAACCTCAGACTTGCCAACGTTATACTCCCTCTGCCAGATCCTTGCCCACTCACTTAGCCTACCCAAACTTCTCTGCAGACTTTCTGTGTCCTCCACACAATTTGTTTTCCCATTCATCTTTGTGTCATCTGCAAACTTTGTTACCCTACACTCGGTCCCCTCCTTCAGATCATCTATGTAAATGGGAAACTGTTGAGGCCCCAGCACTGATCCCTGTGGCATGCCACTAGTCACCAACTGCCAACCAGAAAAGCACCCATTTATTCCAACTCTCTGCTTCCTGTTAGATAGCCAATCCTCAATCCACACTAACACTTTACCCCCAACTCCTTGTACCTTAATCTTATGCAGCAACCTTTTGTGAGTCACCTTATCAAATGCCTTCTGGAAATCTAAAAACACCACATCCACAGGTTCCCCTCTGTCAACCACACTTGTTACATCTTCATAAAAATCCAGTAAATTTGTCAAACATGACTTTCCTTTCATGAATCCATGCTGCGTCTGCTTGATTGAACCATTCTTTTCCAGGTGTCCTGCTATTTCTTCTTTAATGACAGATTCCAGCATTTTCCCAACTATGGACATTAAGCTAACCAGACTGTAGTTACCCGCCTTTTGTCTACCTCCTTTTTTAAATGGTGGTGTTACATTAGCTGTTTTTCAGTCAGCTGGCACTTCCCCAGAGTCCAGCGAATTTTGATAAATTACAACTCATGCATTTGCTATTATTTCTGCAGTTTCTTTCAGTACCCTGGGATGTATTCCATCTGGACCCAAGGGCTTGTCTACCTTTAGTCCCATTAGCCTACCAAGCACTACCTCTTTAGTAATAGTGATCATTTTAAGGTCCTCACCCTCTACAGTCCCACGACCGTCAATTATTGATAAGCTTTTTGTGTCCTGTACCGTGAAGATCAACACAAAAAACTTGTTCAAGGCCTCAGCTATTTCCTCGTTTCCCATTATTAAATCCCCCTTCTTGTCTCATAAGGGTCCAACATTTACTTTAGTCACTCTTTTCCTTTTTATATATTTGCAAAAACTTTTACTATCAGTTTTTATATTTTGTGCTAATTTAGTTTCATTAACTATCTTTCCTTTCTTTATTGCTTTCTTAGTAGTTCTTTGTTGTCGTTTTAAAGCTTTCCCAATCTTCTAGTTCCCCACTAGTTTTGGCCACTCTGTACGCATTGGTTTTTAATTTGATACTCTCTTTTATTTCCTTAGTTATGCACGGCTAGTTATCCTTTTTCTCACATTCCTTCTTTATCACCGGAATATATTTTTGCTGAGTACTGAGAAAAATCTCCTTAAAAATCCTCCACTGTTCCTCAGCTGTCCCACCAACTAGTCTGTGCTCCCAGTCCACATTAGCCAATACCGCCCTCTTCCTACCGTACTCCCCTTTGTTCAAGCAGAGGACACTGGTTTGGGATCCTACTTTCTCACCCTCCATCTGTATTTGAAATTCAACCATATCGTGATCACTCATTCCAAGAGGATCCCTCACAAGAAGATCATTAATTTTACCTAACTCATTACACAGGATGAGATCCAATTAAACATCTAGTTCATATGTAAGCACAGATTGTGGACCTTGAAGAAGAATGCCCTGTATTCTGGCAGTAGTCATCATGTCTTGATCCTCTGAAATTATCCTCTAGCTATATTTAAGCCAGCACAGCAAATCAAAGGGTGGCTACTAGGTGATATGGTTCGTGACTGGCTCACATGTACACGAGAAAAGTCACAGGGAATCTGATTAAACAGACCATTGCGTGCAGCCATAACATTCTAATTGCCTGACGTATCTGGAGGAGGCCTATAGTACTCAGCAGAGAGGGTATGAAGGGACATGGTGGTTTGCTGTGTGCTGCACAATCTCACCATCATGGGACAGACTTGACCATCACCTATACGGCCAGTGCCTGAGGAGCAGGAAAATAAGGAAGAGGAAGAAGATGATGAAGGGAGGGGGTAACCTGGATTGCCCTTTCTAGCCAGTTTGTCCATGAATAGCTTAACTACAACCATTATTCATCAACTATGCCCATTTTTTACCTTCCATCTGTCACTGAACATCACTGCATCCAGGTGGTCACAGTACAAGATGAAAAAAACAAAACAAATGTCCCAAACTAAATTCATACAGGAAATCATGCTGTACTGCAGCATTCCCTTGTGCACTCACTTGCCTCCTGTCAACCACAGGGATGAGGTCCCCAGTTGAGGATGCACTGCTGTGGAAGGTGACATCATTAGAAATGATGCAGTGAACTGGGTAATTGTGAAAATGGAATAGATTGCTTTGGACTGGGAGATAGAATAATTGAGATACCTGTGGAGTCAAAGGGCTTACTGTAATTTTAATTTTAAAATACATTACAAAACACCCCTTCCAAATAGAGAGATATAAGTAGGCATTTAAATACTCAGTATTGCACATGAATCCAACATCTGAAGCCGTTTGAACCATGCCCTGTAAAAGCAGAGACACAGCATTCATCCACAAGCAATTTTTATGTCCAGTCCTCTGCTTGGAAAAGGCATTCTAAAATATCAAATATAAAATGTTTATTTATTAGTGTAACAAATAGGCTTACATTAACAGTGCAATGAAGTTACTGTGAAAATCTCCTAGTTGCCCTGGCACCTATTTGGGTATACTGTAACTTCACTGCAGTGTTAATGTAAGCCTACTTGTGACACTAATAAATAAACTTAAAATAATCACCTCTAAATAAGTTTCCTATTTTTGCATGTTTACTTCTATCTTCTTAGAGGTCAGAACAGCTGTTGAAAATAACACTTAATCGAAAGTCACTTCCTGAAGGGAGGGATTTAAGTCCATTTTTAAACAGGAGCTTGATGCACACACTACTGGCGGTGCCATTTGGTCTGTATGATTTGGGAATATTAGTGGGTAAAGTAAACAGAAGGAGTACATGCAAACATTTCAGCATTAATCTTCCACTCAGTCATTTCCAACATGACTTTCTCTCTGGCTGCTAGATTAATGCATTGCCAACATGAAGAAAAACATTTAAGACCGAGAAGAGCTTTACAAAACCAGGAATGAATAGTGTACTGCAGTGTTTTATTCATGAACTAACATTCTATGCCTGCTATACAGTAACAGCCCACAGAATGCGCACTGATTGTTTAATTGTACCTGAAGCAAACTGCAGCCAGGAGAAAGGATGGCTCCCTTGTGAAGAAATATATTCAACACTCTGAACCAATGTTCTCCATAATGTTGCAGCAGCAGGCATTCTTCAACTTCCATAGAGCATTTTATTTGTGAGGAACCTATTGAACATTGTCATTAAAAAAAGCCCCAAACCCACATTGCTCTTAAATGACAGGTAACAAAGCCGTATTTTTTTTTACTGTCAATACAATTCACATATAATGCTTGATTTAATAACTAGTGCAAATCAGCACTCCATCTGACACAGTCCAGACTCACCGTTTTCAATCTAATTGTCATAATGAAGCTTGACCAGGCCAACCTTCAGAAAGGACAAGGGAATAAATAGTGAAGGTGTTCATTTCAAGACTTAGTCACAGTGGGAGCCAATAAATTTAATCACAGTTTCAAGTTTGAGACTGGAAATAAAAATGCTGAGCATGATGTTTGTGGCATGAAGCCCTTACTCTGAGCTTTATCCATTTCAGCACCATTTAGAAAGTTCCAGTTATTTGAGGTACTGCAGTGAGTGTCACACTGCAACCCCACTGGATTTTTCTTTCTGGTAGTGGCGCTCTCCATCTCCAAAGTGCAGATACAATTGGGAGCCATTCTTGCCATTGTAAATGGCCCCCAACACAGGAAAATGGTTCAGGGTCATGGCTTCGAATTACCTGATTGATTTTCCAGAAGGAGCCTTGCTCTTGTAAGTTTAAGTGAGTCCTGGATCTGTAGGGAAGTGGAGGAAGGAGATTTTATAATCAGCGTCTAACTCTGACAGGGGAGGCAGTGGTCTAGTGGGATTATCGCTAGAATATTAATCCAGAAACTCAGCTCACATTCTGGGGATCCGGGTTCAAATCCCACCCCAGATGAGGGGGGAATTTGAATTCAGTAAAAAACTATCTGGAATTAAGAATCTATTGATGACTATGAAACCATTGTCGATTGTCAGAAAAATCCATCTGGTTCACTAATGTCCTTCAGGGAAGGAAATAGAACAAAGAATGAAGAAATTTGCAGCACAGGAACAGGCCCTTTGTCCCTCCAAGTGTGCACCGACCATGCTGCCCGACTTAACTAAAACCCCCTACCTATCTGGGGATCATATCCCTCTACTCCCATCCTATTCATGTATTTATCAAGGCGCCTCTTAAAATTCACTACTGTATCTGCTTCCAGTACCTTTCCCGGCAACAAGTTCCAGGCACCCACCACCCTCTGTGTAAAATATCTGCCTTGTACATCTCCTTTAAACCCTGCCCCTCGCACCTTAAACCTGTGCCCCCAAGTAGTTGACTCTTCCACCTTTGGAAAAAGCTTCTGATGATCCACTCTATGCATGCCTCTCATAATCTTGTAGACTTCTATCAGGTCACCCCTCAACCTCCATCAATCCAGTCAGAACAAACCAAGTTTTTCCAACTTGAAACTGTGATTAAATTTATTGGCTCCCACTGACTTGCAGTGTGATTAAGTCTTGAAATGAACACCTTCACTATTTATTCCCTTGTCCTTTCTGAAGGTTGGCCTTGTCAAGCTTCATTATGGCAATTAGATTGAGGACGGTGAGTCTGGACTGTGTCAGATGGAGTGCTGATTTGCACTAGTTACTAAATCGAGCATTATATGTGAATTGTATTGACATTAAAAAAAATGGCTTTGTTACCTGTCGTTAAAGAGTAATGTGGGTTTGGGTTTTTTTTAATGACGATGTTCAATAGGTTACTCACAAATAGAATGCTCTGTGGAGGTTGAAGAATGCCTGCTGCTGCAGTGTTATGGAGAGCATGGTTCAGAGTGTTGAATATATTTCTCCAACCTCTTCTCATGGCTGATGCCCTCCATGTCAGGCAACATCCTGGTAAATTTTTTGTGTACCCTCTCCAAAGCCCCCACATCCTTCTGGCGGTGTGGCAACCAGAATTGAACACTAGATTCCAAGTACAGCCTGACTGAGGTTCTATAAAGGTGCAACATGATTCGTCAATTTTTAAACTCAATGCCCCAGCCAATGAAGGCAAGCATGCTGTATGCCTGCTTGACTACCTTCTCTACCTGCATTGCCACTTTCAGCGACTTGTGTACCTGTACACCCAAATTCCTTTGCTTATCCTCTTAAGGGTTCTGCCATCTACTGTATATTTCCTATTTGTATTAGACCTTCCAAAATGCATTACCTCACATTTGTCTGGATTAAACTCCATCTGCCATCTCTTTGCCCAAGTCACCAACTGATTTATCCTCACTAATCTGCTGTATCCTCTGATGGTCCTCATCGCTATCCACAAATCCACAACCTTTGTATTGATTGCAAACTTACTAATCAATCCAATTACCTTTTCCTCCAAATCATTTACATATATTACAAACAGCAAAAATTCCAGCACTGATGCCTGAGGAATGCCACTTGTCACAGCCCTCCATTCAGAAACATACCCTTCCACTGCTACCCTCTGCCTTCTTTGACTGGCCTTACCTGATCTGGCCTGTATGTGACTCCAGACTAACAGCAATGTGGTTGAATCTCAACTGCCCTCCAAGGACAACTAGGGACAGGCAAGTGCTGGCCAGTCAGTGATGCCCATGTCCCATGCATGAATAAAAAAAGTACTGACCAAAATGAGCAATAAAAAGGAGCATCAATACATCATTTTTGATGTTGTGCAAAATTGACATTTAATATATGAAAATACAAACATAAGAATTAGGAGCAGGAGTAATAACCACCAGCCTCATACACTGCTCTATTCATTGCTTCAATCACTTGCAACATTCTCTATCAATACATTCAAAGCATCTTCTCTCCCTCACATTTGGCAATGCAGCAAGCCCACAATAACATTTCAGCTTATGCCAACTATAACAGGTACATCACTCAAACGCAGTGCATTATGCTCACAGACAAAATTCCCCTCCTCTTGCAGGACAAAGTGGCACTCAATCACAGACAAGAGCATCTAACCTGTGGGGAATAGGCTTGACTTTGTGTCTTTTCTCTACAACATGTGTGCTTTACCCAAAGAAACAGCGATGGTCTAGTGTTATTATCGCTCAACTATTAATTCAGAAATCCAGATAATGTTCTGGGGACCTGGATTCGAATCCCGCCACAACAGATGGTAGAATTTGAATTCAATACGAAATATCTGGAATCAAGAGACTGCTGATAACCATGAATGACGTGGAGATGCTGGCGTTGGACTGGGGTAAACACAGTAAGAAGTCTGACAACACCAGGTTTAAGTCCAACCAATTTATTTGATAGTAAACTCACAAGCTTTCGGGGTTTGCCCTTCGTCAGGTGAATGGAGAGTTCTGCCCTCAGACAGAGGAAACATCACTTACATCTCTTTAACCTGTGCATAATGCTCTTTCCATTCACATTGTCGGCATCTTTAAGACTTGAATAGCAGGTTAGTTGTAAAGACTCGCATTCTAATCAGTAATCTGTAAACTGTCTGTGCTGTTATATGCTCCGTCTGAGGCCAGAACTCTCCGTTCACCTGATGAAGGGCAAACCCCAAAAGCTTGTGAGTTTACCATCAAATAAATTGGTTGGACTTAAACCTGGTGTTGTCAGACTTCTTACTGTGTTTACCCCAGTCCAACGCCGGCATCTCCACGTCATTCATGGTTATCAGCAGTCTGGTGTTGTCAGACTTCTTACTGTGATAACCATGAAACCATTGTCAATTGTCAGAAAAACCCATCTGTTCACTAGTGTCCTTTAGGGAAGGAAATTTTACTTGGTCTGGCCTACATATGACTCCAGAGCCACAGCAATGTTGTTAACTCTCAACTGCCCTCTGAAATGGCCTAGCAAGCCACTCAGTTGTGACAATCGCTACAAAGTTTCAACAAAGAAATGAAACTGGACGGGCTACTTTGCATCGACCTAGGCACCGGAAAAGACAGCGGTAAAACAAACAGCACTGTTGACCCTGCAAAGACTTCCTTACTATCATCTGGGGGCTAGTGCCAAAACTAGGAGCACCGTCTCACAGGCTAGTCAAGCCATAGCCAAACAGAGCCATTTTCATGGAATCTACCTTACAAATAACATCCTAGTCACCGCCATTACCATCCCTGGATATGTGCTGTCCCAGTGGCAGGGCAGACCCAGCAGATGTGGTAACACAATCGGGTGGGAGTTGCCCTGGGAGTCCTTAACATCGACTCCGGATGCCATGAAGTCTCATGGGTTCAGGTTAAACGTGGGCAAGTAAACCTCTTGCTGGTTATCACATACTGTTCTCTTTGGGCTGAAGAATCAGTATTCCTCCATGTTGAACAACACTTGGAGGAAGCACTGAGGGTGACAAGGGCACAAAATGTACTCTGGATGGGAGATTTCAATGTCCACCACCAAGAGTGGTTTGGCAGCAGCACTACTGGCTGAGCTGATTGGGTACTAAAGGATAGACTAGGGTCTGCAGCAGGTGGTGAAGGAACCAATGAGAGCAAATAACATACTTGACCTCATCCTTATCAATCTGCCGGCAGATCAATGGGCAGATGCATCTGTCCATGATGGTATCGTTAAGAGTGACGACTACACAGTCCTTGTGGAGACGAAGTTCATGTTGAGAATTGTGTTGTGTGGCACTATCTCCGTGCTAAATGAATCGATCTAGCAACTCAAGACTGGGCATTCACGAGGCACAGTGAGCCAATAACAGCAGTGGAATTGTACTCCAGCACAATTTGCAACCTCATGGCCCTGGCATATCCCCCAGTCAACAATTACCATCAATCCAGCAGATCAACCCTGGTTCAATGGACAGTGCAGGAGGGCATGTCAGGATCAGCACCTGGCACACCTAAAAATGAAGTGTCGACCTGTGAAGCTACCAAACAGGACTACTTGCATGCCAAATAGCAAAAACAGCAGTGATAGACAGAACTAAGCAATCCCACAACCAACAGATCAGATCTAAGCTCTGCTGTCCTTCCACATCTAGTCATGAAGTGGTGGACAATTAAACAACTCACTGGAGGAGGAGGCTCCACAAATATCCCCATCCTAAATGATGGAAGAACCCAGTGCAAAAGATAAGGCTGAAGTATTTGCTTCAATCTTCAGTTAGAAGTGCCGAGTGGATGATGCATCTCAGCCTTCTCCAGTGGTCCCCAGCATCTCAGATGCCAGTCCAGTTTGATTCACTCCACACGATATCAAGAAACAATTGGAGGTACTGGATATTGCAAAGGCAATGGGCTCTGATAACATTCCGGCAATTGTACTGAAGATTTATGCTCCAAAACTTGCCGCTCCTCTAGCCAAGCACTTCCAGTACAGTTATAACACTGGCATCTATCCAACAATGTGGAAAATTGTCCGGGTGTGTCCTGTACACAAAAAGCAGGACAAAGGGGCTTTGGCCTTGTGGATCCAGAACTGGCTTGCCTGCAGAAGGCAGAGAGTGGTTGTGGATGGGTCTTTTTCTGCATGGAGGTCGGTCACCAGTGGAGTGCCCCAGGGATCTGTTCTAGGACCCTTGTTGTTTGTCATTTTCATAAATGACCTGGATGAGGAAGTGGAGGGGTGGGTTAGTAAGTTCGCCGACGATATGAAGGTTGGTGGTGTTGTGGATAGTCTGGAGGGATGTCAGAAGTTGCAGCGTGGCATAGATAAGATGCAAGACTGGGCAGAGAAGTGGCAGATGGACTTCAATGCGGATAAATGTGTAGTGGTCCATTTTGGCAGGACCAATGGGATGCAGGAGTACAATATCAAGGGTAGGAGTCTTAGCTGTGTTGAAGAGCAGAAGGATCTTGGGGTCCGGGTCCATAGGACTCTTAAATCAGCCTCGCAGGTGGAGGATGCGGTCAAGAAGGCGTATGGTGTACTGGTCTTCATTAATCGAGGGATTGAGTTCAGGAGTCGGGAGGTGACGCTGCAACTTTATAAGACGCTTGTCAGACCCCACTTGGAGTACTGTGTGCAGTTCTGGTCGCCTCACTACAAGATGGATGTGGAAGCTATTGAGAGGGTGCAGAGGAGATTTACAAGGATGTTGCCTGGACTGGGAGGCATGCCTTATGAAGATAAGTTGAGGGAGCTAGGTCCCTTCTTCCTGGAGAGACGAAGGTTCAGAGGCAACCTGATAGAGGTTTATAAAATGTTGAGAGGAATAGATAGGGTGGATTCTCGGAGGCTATTTCCCAGGGCTGAAATGGTCGCTACGAGAGGACACAAGTTTAAGGTGCTGGGAAGCAAGTACAGAGGAGATGTTGGGGGTTAGTTTTTCACTCAGAGGGTGGTGAGTGAGTGGAATCGGCTGCCGTCGGTGGTGGTGGAGGCAAACTCGCTGGGGTCTTTTAAAAGACTTCTGGATGAGTATATGGGATCTAATGGGATTGGGAGTTACAGGTAGTTCTATGGCTTGGTAGGTATAGATGTGGTTGGCGCAACTTGTGGGCCGAAGGGCCTGTTTGTGCTGTAGTGTTCTATGTTCTATGTTAAATCCAAGTCAGCCAGTTACCACCCAGTCTACTCTCGATCATCAATAAAGTAATGGAAGAGGTCATCAACAGTGCCACCAAGCAGCAATAACCCACTCAGAGACGCCCAGTTTGGGTTTCGCCAGGGTCACTCAACTCCTGACATCATTACGGCCTTGGTTCAAACATGGACAAAAGAGCTGAATTCTAGAGGTGAGGCGAGAGTGACAGCCCTTGACATCAAGGCTGCATTTGACCAAATATGGCATCAAGGACCCCTAACAAAACGAGAATCAATGGGTACTGGGGGGGCAAACTCTCCGCTGGTTGGAGTCATACCTGGCACATAGCAAGATGGTTGTGGAGAATCAGTCATCTCAGTTCCAGGAAATCTCTGCAGGAGTCCTGAGGGTAGTGCCCTAAGCCCAACAATCTACAGCTGCTTCATCAATGACCTTCCCTCCGTCATAAGGTCAGAAGTGGGGATGTTCGCCGATGATTGCACAATGTTTAGCACATTTACAATTTCTTAGATGCTGAAGCAGCCCATGGTCAAATGTAACAAGATCTGGACAATATCCAGACTTGGGCTAACAAGTGGCAAATGACATTTGTGCCACAGAAATGTCAGGCAGTGACCATCACCAATGAGAGACACTCTAACCACCGCACCTTGACATTCAATAGTGTAACCATCACTGAATCACCCACAGTCAACATCCTTGGGGTTACCATTGATGAGAAACCAACTGGACTCACTACATAAACACAATGGCTACAAGAGCAAGTCAGAAGCCAGGAATACTGCAGTAAGTAACTCAGCTCCTGACTCCCCAAAGCCTATCCACCATCTACAAGGCACAAGCCAGGAGTGTGATGGAATACCCCCCACTTGCCTGGATGGGTGCAGTTCCACCAACACTCAAAAAACTTGACACCATCCAGGACGAAGCAAGCCACTTGATTGGCACTACATCTACAAACATTCAATCCCTCCACCATTATCGCTCAGTAGCACCAGTGTGTATTATCTACAAGATGCACTGCAGCAATTCACCAAAGATCCTTAGACAGCAATTTCCAAATCATGACCACTGCCATCTAGAAAGACAAGGACAGCAGATAAGTGGGAACATGCCACCTGCAAGTTCCCCTCTAAGCTGCTCACCATCCTGACTCAGAAATATATCGCCATTCCTTTGCAGTCCCTGTGTCAAAATCCTGGAATTCCCTCCCTAATGGCCTTATGGGGCAACCCACAGAACATGGGCTGCAGTGATTCAAGAAGGCAGCTCACCAGCACCTTCTCAAGAGCTACTAGGGATGGGCAATAAATGATATGATGTGGATATGCCGGCGTTGGACTGGGGTAAACACAGTAAAAAGTCTGACAACACCAGGTTTCAGTCCAACCAATTTATTTGATAGTAAATTCACTAGCTTTCGGGTTAGCCCCTTCGTTAGGTGAATGGAGAGTTCTGGCCTCAGACAGAGCATATAAAGCACAGACAGTTTACAGATTACTGATTAGAATGCGAATCTTTACACCTAACCTGCTGTTCAAGCCTTAAAGTGGCTGACAATGTGTGTGGAAGGAGCACTGATCACAGGTTAAAGAGATGTGTATTATCTCCAGACAGCACAGTGAGTGAGGTTTTGCAAACCCAGGCAAGTCACGGGGGTTACAGATAGTGCGACATGAACCCAAGATCCCTGTTGAGACCGTCCTCATGTGTGTGGAACTTGTCTCTGCTCAGCGACTCTGCACTGTCGTGTGTCATGAAGGCCGCCTTGGAGAATGCTTACCCGAAGGTCAGAGGCTGAATGTCCGTGACCACTGAGGTGTTCGCCAACAGGAAGGGAACAGTCTTGCCTGGTGATTGTCGAGCGATGTTCATTCATCCGTTGTCGTAGCATCTGCATGGTCTCCCCAATGTACCATGCTTCAGGACATCCTTTCCTGCAACGTATCAGGGAGACCAGGCAGACGCTACGACAACGGATGAATGAACATCGCTCGACAATCACCAGGCAAGGCTGTTGCCTTCCTGTTGGCAAACACTTCAGTGGTCATGGGCATTCAGCCTCTGACCTTCGGGTAAGCATTCTCCAAGGCGGCCTTCACGACACACGACAGCGCAGAGTCACTGAGCAGAGACTGATAGCCAAGTTCCACACACATGAGGACGGTCTCAACAGGGATCTTGGGTTCATGTCACACTATCTGTAACCCCCGTGACTTGCCTGGGTTTGCAAAACCTCACTCACTGTGCTGTCTGGAGACAATACACATCTCTTTAAACTGTGATCAGTGCTCCTTCCACTCACATTGTCAGCCACTTTAAGACTTGAACAGCAGGTTAGGTGTAAAGATTCGCATTCTAATCAGTAATCTGTAAACTGTCTGTGCTTTATATGCTCTGTCTGAGGCCAGAACTCTCCATTCACCTAACGAAGGGGCTAACCTGAAAGGTAGTGAATTTACTATCAAATAAATCGGTTGGACTTAAACCTGGTGTTGTCAGGCTTTTTACAATAAATGATAGCCGGCCAGCAATGCCCATGAATGAATAAAAAAAACTGAAATTGGATTCCGCTGTATTGGTGAACTGAGGTGAAGTGCTAAAATCCACAGAAAAAAGTTGGAAATAGAAAGGGAGAGAATCAAGTGGTGATTCAATGATTCCAGTTAATGTTCTGAACCAGATTGATATCAGTAAGTAGCTGATCGTATAAACTTGTAAACACAGGGGCTGTGCACCAAAAAATTCTGCTTGGGAAATTATTGAACCCTTTTAGGAGTTCTTTTTAAACACAATTAGAAACTGAATGAACCACAAATACTTCCAGGGATTAGAATATCCCGAAAAAGTCAGTCTTGATGCCCATTGGAATATTTATATACAAATATTAGCTTACAACCTAAATATAATGAAAACTAAACATGATATAAGATATCTTTAGCCACAAACTCAATAGGATCAATTACTTGAGATCAAAGACAAATTATACCCCAAAAAGGTTCATTATTAAATGGCACTACAGGAAGTTAGCTCATCTTTTCCTTCTTAAAAAAGTTTTATTGTTTAATTAAGTATGAAATGTCAAAGGTAGATTTTCTCTACGGTAGTGAGCCTTAAAAAATTATATTTGTTACTGACAATAGCAGCACCGATAGCCTAACTGACTGAATATAGAATGAGGAAAGTTGCTGAATTCAATCCAAAACCCGAAATTACCCATTCCAGATTCATTCGGGAATTATCCGACTTTTAAATCCAATGTAAAACAACGTGTACAGGATAATTTCAAAATTAGTTTCCTGCTGTCATGATAGCAAACAGCAAGCTGCAGGCATTCATAGTTGGAATCACATCACAAACATTAACAATTTTCTAAATGTTTTCATGCCAATCTCTGTCTCAACAAGAGGGGATGCTCTCTTGCTTTTGCATTTGCCATGCAGTCAGTGAAGTGTGTTCTCACCTAAACCACAATCACGTTTGCTTTGATCAGGCAAGGAAGGGTAATTTGAGTTGTGTTTAGTTTGTATATAGAAGCTTGACCTCTTCGGGTGCGCATATAGGCACAGTTGAGAGTACTTGCAACGAATTCCAATGTAATTCCATTGTAAGATTATCATGGATTAATTTGCTAATAATTGTTTTAGTGATTTAATTCCCTGGATGCTCTTGTAAGAGTAGAACTCTTAGCTTTGACAATGCAGTAATCTAAGTAAATTTCAAAATGTAAACTGCATGTTTAAACAGACTGCTGGTGGTCTTAGGGAAGTGCTTGTGATTGATAAGTAACTGAAATTTGTGAGCTATGACTACACTTGCTATTATCTGTAAACGATTAATAAACTAAACTAATAAATATAATAGCAAGCAGATGTTGCATCAGAATGACGGAGGTAGGGAGAAGAGATGTGTGGACAATGGTGATTGGACATAGGAAACTAGCATGGATGGAAATGATTGAATGCCTGGAGTCAGATAATCATGGATGATCAATACTTTCAGGGTTAGAGAGGGCGACTTATGAATATCTCATTGCAGAAACAGAGCAGATGAAATCATCTGGCTTATGCATTTCAATGTGAATGTTAGCCAAAGAAGCCCAGCCCCTGTGGGATTAAAGTTATGATGAAGTACACCTTTAAGAGCTGTGGTTATGTTTCTAGTGTTTTATTGTAGAATGTGTTGTAATGCACCATGTGATTTCTGTACGTTGGCAGTCTGAAGAAGGCTACTGTATGGTGAAGATCTTGTGCACGTGCAGATTTATTTCTAAATGAAAAATTGATGTTAGTGTGTTACTGATCCTGTTTAAGTGGTACATAATAGTGCATAATTGTGCATAATAGTAACTGTCACAGAAGTTAAGAAAAGACAACAAAAGAAACAGACATTACCAGAAAATTGCATGCTTTTTGCCTGTTGACCAAATGGTTAATAGCTTATAGGGGCAGTAAACTGCTGCCATAATATGCTACATTGCAATGATCTTTGCTGTGCATCTATAAAGGCTGTCTGTCACAAATTGGTATCAGACTGAATCTTTAAATATAAAGTTAATACTATAGAATTGCCACAAATCAGGATTGACCGTCTGAAACAATGTTATTATGTTTTCCTGTTTCTGTCAACTTTTTGTGGCGTAAAATCAGTCTTTTTTTTCTGATCGCACAAACGTGCGCTCCTTAGCATTGCTGAAATGGCTTTATCACTTAACAGAGGAATATGATAGGGAAGTGTTCATAAATGTTTCACATTCAATGGCATTATCATCGTTGAATCCCCCATTATCAATACCTTGGGGATAACCATTGGCTAAAAACTGAACTGGACGAGCCATATAAAAACTACGGCTACAAGAGTAGGTCAAAGGCTAGGAATCCTACAACAAGTAACTCACCTCCTGACTCCCCAAAGTCTGCCCACCATCTACAAGACACGAGTCAGGAATGTGATGGAACACTTTCTGTTTGGATGATTGCAAATCCAACAATATGCAAGAAGCTTGACACCATCCAGGATAAAGCAGCCCACTTGATTGCTACCTCTTCCACAAACATTCAATCCCTCCACCACCAAAGAACAATAGCAGCTGTGTATAGCAACTACAAGACGTACTGTAAGAACTCACCAAGGTTCCTTCGGCAGTACCTTCCAAACCCACAATCACTACCATCTAGAACAAGAGTGCTAGATACCTGAGAACACTACTACCTGGAGGTTCCCCTCCAAGTCACTCACCATTCCGACTCGGAAATATATCACCATCCCTTCACTGTTGTCAGGTCAAAATCCTGAAAATACCTTCCGAATAGCACAGTGGACGTACCCACATCAAGACTGCAGTTGTTCATGAAGGCAGCTTCTTATCACTGCCTTCTTAGAGACAACTAAGGATAGGCAATAAATTCTGGCCTAGCCAGTGATGCCTACATCCCATAAATGAATATTATGCATTTACAGTGCAGTGCAGTGCAGCCCATCGAATCTGCACTAACCCAGGCCCATCCCCATAACCCCATGCATTTACCCTAGCTAGCCCCCTGACACTAAGGGGCAATTTACTATAGCCAATCCACCTAACTCACACATTTTCGGACTGTGGGAGGAAACTGGAGCAAATGGACAAAATTCAAGCAGATACAGGGAAAATGTGCAGACTCCACACGGACAGTGCTAGCCACTGTGTTGCCTAATTTGCATTGGTTAACTCATATTACACCAACTAGCTTCATTGCAATGTAAGCCTACTTGTGACAGTAATAAGTAAACTTTAAACTTTAGATTTTTACAACACTCTATCTCCACTATTTCATTCTTGTTAACACGAGGTCTATACAATTCCAGATGGTCTTGAGGCCAGTGTTTGCTAAGTGTTTAAAAGATGTATGGGTCAGGCTTGCTGCTGGTTAGATAGGGCTATGGTTTCAGCTGTAGCTTCAGACTGCATGAAGACATGCAATTGCATCATCCAATCTGAATCTAAAATAGACACAAAAAAACCCAACTCTAAACATAGCATTCTGATCAGGGGAATAAGAATCAACTAAGAAAAGGCCTGGTGCCTAAATGTACAGTATTACGAATAATGTAATTAACTGAATGACTTTACCGCTAGAGATTAGTTCACCTTCTAAAGAATGTGATTAATGAAGGTTTTTACAAAGAATTAATTGAATTGTTAATACCTACAGTGATGAAGTAGTTAAATGGATTCGCCAGACCAGAAAAGGTGAGTGACAGAATTCATTACACAGTAACCTTTATAAACCACGGTAGGAATGTAACCTTCTCGACCGTTCTCTGGACTGGGATCAAAGCTGCAGCCACAAAGATTGAGTGGCAGTGTTGGAGAGAAAAGTTTTAACATTTGTTATTATTTTCTACCTTTAAAGATTATGACAACACAGCATCAGGTCTTTTTCTTGGATAAGACAACTGTATCTGGTAACATTTAATTTGGAAATGTCAGGTTATTTTTAAAATTACATACAAAATATGGTCCAAAACAGGCTTTTTTCATTCCTTCATGGGTCATGGGCATCACTGGCTAGGCTATAATTTTTATTGCCATCCTAAACTGCTGTTGTGAAGTAAGCACCTTCTTGAGCCAATGCAGTCCATGTGGCCCAACACATCTGGATTGAAGTTTATACTCCACAAGGCTCTACGCCCATTCTGTCCAAACTCACATTGCTCAACCCATTCATAATTTTAAACCTCAATCAGGTCAGCTTTGGAAAAAAATCCCAGTCTGTTCAATCTTTCATGATAGCTGTAATCTCTCAGCCTGGCACCTTCCCTTTTTGTACTTTCTCCAGTGTTCCTATGTCTGCGCTATAGAAACGTGTCATGTACCCAAAGAGTGAATTAACTACATTCAATACAAATTTATTATAACAAACACATTTGAATCTATACCCCAAGTGCTTTTTAGCATTTTTAATTGCTTTGCTGGCCTTACTGCTTTGTTCATGCTTTTCTACTCCAACCAATTTCTTATTTTCTAAGCTGTATTGGTGATGTTTCCACTCTTCTTCTGAAGTAATATTAATTCTCCACTCAATTCCCATTCTGCAACTTTTCTAATGTCTCCTTTGGGATTACAATGGTATTACTCATCCAAATGTAATTCAGGTTCGCAGAGTATCATGGTGACCTAAAGGGGTATTTTCACTCCCTTGCAACTCATAAGCCTCACAACATTAAATTTTTGCCATTTTTCTCCACTTTATTTTTAGACACCAGTTTCTATTTTCATTTACCTTCTCACCATGCCACACTACATCCATCCACCTTATGTTAGGTCATCAGAATGTATGAGAGTCACTTGTAGTAACTGTTCTTTTGGCTTCTATCTCTTCCTGTTGGCTCTCCAGTTGGCCATTCTTTGCTATCTCTCACAATTGAGACCAGAGTCTCAGAAAGCAATGCAGAAAACTGTGGACATAAAGCTTTCACTTACCATTCAGTGATACAGTACTATGCTACCTCCCTAGCTTGCATGGTTAACTTATTCACAAAATTGTTACAGCCCCTTTACATTGGCTGCCTCATAATCTCTCTTTGCCTCTCTATACTTCCTCACTTCCCCTCTGAACCTACTGTATTCTTATTTGTCAATTATATTTTTGACTTGACATTTGTCTTGACTTTTTCTTCTTTATAAAATGTCATGATTTTGCAAAAGCAGTTGCTGGGCCAACAATTTTGGGATCAGTACTGGAGGATGATTGGATGTTGACTGTTGTTCACTGATGTTTTATCTTGTATTCTTTATAACAATTAGAAAAATCTATCTCTGTTAGGGAGCAGGGTTCATTAGCTGTCTTAGTTGTTAACATTTGTCTGAGGGGGGAATCACTTGTGAAGTACATGGGTCACTAACTAAAACTTAGGAGTAGAAAGGAGTCATTTATCATCTGCCCATTGCATTTGTTAGGTTGTTGCTACTCCTCGTTTTATTTCCTCTCCACCTATAACACTGAAAATGTATTTCCATAGGCATAGTTAAGATAATATAGTAAAGATATTTGACTAAAATTCTGCAGTTAGAGATTGGAGAATTTGGGGGGGCGGGGAGATGGTGATGGGGGATTCATCAACCTCATCAGACGACCGGTGGGATGTCATCACCACAATGAATGGGGCATTGGTCAAAAATTGGAATTCCTGCTGGGTGTATAAGGGCTGTTGGGATTCACCCACCTGTCTAAACAAATGTAGTACAATTTCCGAGTTTGATGGCCCATTCCTGCAGTGGAAAATGGCATCGGATGGGCTTTGATGCTGGCAATAACCAGCATGGACCAGATGAGCTGCGCCCTGAGGGTCCAAGGAAGCACCACCAATCTCTCATCAAAGAGGCTCATCTGCCCACCGCCCCACCTAACCATGGAAAAATAGAATCATAGAAACTATAACCAACAGTAGGCCATTTGGCCCTTGGTACCTGCTATGCTATTCATTTTGATCATGCCTGATCATCGAATTTAATATTCTGATTACCCCCCCAATGTCCCTTGATCCCTTTAACATGAAGAGCTATAAGTTTCTCCATGAACTCACACAATGTTTTGCCCTCAACTACATTCTGTGGTAGTGAATTCTATGCATTCATCACCCTCCGGGTGAAGAGATTTCTTCTCACCTCAGTTCTAAAAGGTTTACCTCTTTACCTCGAACTATGACTCCTAGTTCTGGACTCCCTCACCATTAGGGATATTGTTTCTGAATCTACCCTGCCTACCACTGTTAGAATTTTATAAGTTCCTATGAGATTCCCTCTCATTGTTCTAAGCTTCATTGAATACAATTACCGAGACTTAATCTCTCCTCATATGACAGACCTGCTATCCGAGAAATCAGCCTGGTAAATCTTCATTGTACTCCCTCTATAGCAAGGACATCCTTCCTCAGATAAGGACACCAAAACTGCACACAGTATTCCAAGTGTGGACTCACCAATGCCCTATACAATTGCAGCAAAACAACCCAATCCCTACACTCAAATTCTCTCGCTATGAAGGCCAACATACCATTTGTCTTCTTCACTGCTGCTGCACCTGTGCATTTCCAGTGACTGATGCACAAGGACTCCAAGGTCTCACTGACTATCCACCTTTCTCAATTTATACCCATTTAACTAATAACCTGTCTTCTTACTATTGCAGTCAAAGTGCATAACCTCACATTTATCCACATTGTACTGCATCTGCCGTGCACATGCCCACACACTTAGCCGAACCACAATGAAGCATCTCTGTAGCCTCCTCAGAGCTTACCCTCCTACCCAACTTTGTATCATCTGCAAATTTGGAGATAATACATTCTCTTCCAAATCATTAATATATATAATGTGAACAGTTGGGATCCCTGCGGAACCTCACTTATCACTGACTGCCAATCAAAAAAAGACCCATTTATGTCAACTCTTTACTTCCTATCTGCTATCCATCTCAAGACATTACCTGCAATCCCATTTGCTTTAAACTTACATAGTTATGTGAGACCATTTCGAGAGCCTTCTGAAAGTCTAAATAAACCACATCCACTGGTTCTCCTCGGTCAACTATACTAGTTACATCCTCAAAGAATTCCAGTAGATCAAGCATGATTTCCCTCTTGTAAATCCATGCTGACTTTGTCTAACTATACCACTGCTTTCCAAATGCTGAGTTATGAAATGCTTGCTAATAGACTCTAGCAACTTTCCCTTTCTTTCTACCTTCCTTTTTGAATAGTGGGCTTACATTAGCTACCCTCTAATCTGTAGGAACTATTCCAGAGTCTAAAGAATTTTGGAAAATAACCACCAATGGATCAACTATTTCTAACAATTAGGCACTCAAATAATGGGTCACCTTCACCCGCAGCATGCAGGGTGAACTGATCTGACCACCCTTTCAGCCCCTCCTCCCCTCAGGTTCCTTCCCTCCTCAAACACACCATTCAGGAGCACCCCTCCTCTCCCCACAAGAGCCCCACTCAAGGTCACTTTCAGGCCATGTGCCTCAGGAGTGCCAATGTTGTGTTGCCCACTTGCATCTTGACACTGACATCCTGACCTTGTGCTTTGTGTGTTAAGGATAACAAAGGTGATAGGTCCAGTGGCCATTTGCTCCTCTGCTGCTGCCAAGCTGCAGAGGAAAGGTCTCTCAAGGGTCCTGGGGATTGGGTGGGCTTGGTTGGGGACAAGTGGTTGATCTGATTACTCTGCCTCGAGATTTGGGTCTCATGGCAGGACAGCCCCTTCTAGCCCTGGCAGACCTGAAGATCATCCCTGGCACAGCGATTACAGGCAGCCCTGTGATCAACATCTTTATTCTTGCCTGTCAGCTGTGAAATTTTTGAAGTGACCAGGTGACTTTAATCTCCATGCCCCTGGTCATTTGACAGACTTTTAAATTATTGCAGCACTCCATTCTTAGCAAGGTTTTTCCTTTCTCTCCGTCAGAAATCACAGGTGTGAAGGGACCCCTTTGAAGATGCTAATTTCCCTGGGGATGCGGTGGTTTCCATTCTGAACTGTGATGCACTCAGCCCAAATAAATTCAACAGCTTAGATTTGAAGTCTCTGAGTCTTCCTAGCAAGCTGAAACCTTTGAAACCTTCTCTATTCCTTTGGAAACCTTTAATGTCTGTTGAATTTCAAAGTTCAGAGCATCTAAAGAGGCTCTGAGATTTCTACTCAGATTCCAGTCAGCTGTGTTTATTTACATTTCTCTTCACACTTGGATGCATCTCGAGTACCTCCACTGTTACTAACTGCAGTGCTGACATAGACTCTAAGCCTGATTGACAGCTGTGATTTCTTTGAAGGGAAGATTGGTTTCACTTCCTCTTCAGCAGATGACTTCTGCAAAAGAGGAAGTTAAAGAGGATAAGGGAGGAGGACAGCTGAGTGGGGGTTGAGGGTGGAGGGAGGGAGGGCTGAGTGGAGGGTCTGATCAGGTCACACTTATGGATGTGGAGTGTAACGGGGCAAGTGGGATGACTAGTTGTTTGAGTGGTGGGGCGAGGATGCCCCCTCATTGCTTGATGGTTGGTGGTGCACAGCTGGTCAGGAGGGAGGGGGTGGGGTCACCATTTCATTTTTCTGGGGGGAGGATCGTGAAGGTCAGGGCCCCCTCTTTAAAGGCCTGATTTCTGAAAATCTGGTTTGCATGGCAGGTTGGGCTCATAAGACCCTTGTCAGGCCTCATTTGGAGTACTGTGCGCAGTTCTGGTCGCCTCACTATAGGAAAGACGTAGAAGCTATTGAAAGGGTACAGAGGAGATTTACAAGGATGTTGCCTGGACTGGGAGGCATGCCTTATGAAGTTAGGTTGAGGGAGCTGGGACTCTTTTCCCTGGAGAGACGTAGGTTGAGAGGCGACCTGATAGAAGTTTATAAAATGTTGAGAGGAATAGATAGGGTGGATTCTCAGAGGCTATTTCCCCAGGTTGAAATGGTCGCTACGAGAGGACACAGATTTAAGGTGCGGGGAGGAAAGTACAGAAGTGATGTTAGGGATAAGTTTTTCACTCAGAGGGTGGTGAGTGAATGGAATCGGCTGCCGTCAGTGGTGGTGGAGGCGAACTCGCTGGGGTCTTTTAAAAGACTTCTGGATGAGTATATGGGGTTTAATGGGATTGGGGGTTATAGATAGGTCTATAGATTTGTAGGTGTTGATGTGTTCGGCGCAACTTGTGGGCCGAAGGGCCTGTTTGTGCTGTAGTGTTCTATGTTCTATGTTCTATTTACACCTTTCATCAGGATGAATTTCACCTGACAGATGCTGTCAACGTCAGCAGGAAACACTCCTGGGCTCTTCGGGTGACTCACGGCCCAGGGCTTTTCCCAAAAGAACGAGCAAAAGTTCTCTTTCAATTAAATTTTGGCGCATAACTTTAATTCCATATGCTACACTCTTCTATTTTTGATAATCAACACACCATATTCTAAACTGGTGTCGCGAAGAAAATAATCACTCCTTTCAAGATGCGAAGATAGAGCTCTGATGAAAGGTCATTTAGACTTGAAATGTTGGCTCTGTTCCCTCTCCACAGATGCTGTCAGACCTGCTGAGCAGCATTTTCTGTTTTTGTTGCGAAGATCCTTTGCCCCCCCGCCAAAGAATGAGAAAGGATTGGGCTGAAAAACTGCATTTTTTCAGAAATTTGTGGATACCTACCATAGAGCCTGGTCAGTAGGGAGGGGACAGGGTTACCATTTCATTTTTCTGGTTTTATTTTTGTTTCTGATTTAAAAATAAACTAACACATAGTATTTGACAATGGAGTGTAATGTTTTACAAAGCATGTTTACATCGAAGTAATAAACTAGAATTGACAGTAAGTGAGCAGCTAATTTCATCCCTGTACCATCCTTTGTAACAGGTTTATTTGGTGGCACGAGCTTTCGGAGCATTTCCCCTTCACCAGGTAAGTGACGAGTTGAGTTCGCAAACAGGGCATATATAGACACAAATTCATTTACAAGATAATGGTTGGAATCACATTCGAAAACTCTGAAAGCTCATGCTACCAAATAAACCAGTTAGACTTTAACCTGGTGTTGTGAGACTACTCTTGGCCCACCCCAGTCCAAGGTCGGCAACTCCACATCATCCTTTGTAATATATTGCTAAAGAAGAACACAGCTAGATCTGACCTGCCAGTAACCCATGTCATCTGACTCATTGTGAAATACATTGGCATTGAAATATATTCCTGTTGAGCTGCAGACTGAATGGACGTTAGCACTGTTTACTTTGTACACTGCTGTTGGGGTACTGATAAATTAAAATCACAAGTAAGTCCAATTAATTGGGCATTATTTACAATCTGAAATCAGCTAATCTTGCCCAGTTGCAAATATAAGCCTTTATCCCTTTATCTCCCCGACTGAAGGCATTGACTGATACCTCGGTACAGGCCGGGGGTGTGAGCAGCTTGCCAACACTTTATCAAGCGGTTACTCACGGGAGTGCCATGTCATTGTGCTCTCTCTGGAAGGGAAGATGATTTGGGCATCAGTACACACTCCTCAGAGGACACTGAGAAAGCCTGGCCTCTCTTTGTATCCCATCACTGCCATGTTGTCATTTTCTTTATGTCAGTGTGAAAAGTGCTAGTGACAACTGCTGGTGACAGCCTCACCATAACATTAGCAACCTTTTGGGGATACTTTCCTCTGCGTGCAATGTGGAACAAAATTGCAAAACCATTCTTTATAAATATGCTGATGAGTATGGCTTACAGAGAGAACTTTATATCCCATTTCTTCCCCCAGCTTCCATAGGTTGATTTCTTTCAGTGTAGCAGCATGTAACTGAACATCCAACTGTGATGAACTCTCAAGGGGGGACCTTTTTTCTCTCTCTCTCTCTCTCTCTCTCTCTCTCTCTCCAGTGTCCCTTCCTTCTCCAAAAGGTACTGACATTCTGGGGAAAATTTCTTGTCCCACCTGCCATGGGAATCATAGGGGGCAGTAGGCAGACCATGCAAAGGTTCGTTGACCTCCGGCAGGATTTTCCAGTCTTGGGGCAAGTGTGGCTGGAAAATCCTGCTCTCTGTGTCTAGTTCCATGTTTGTTGGCAATCTCACTGCTGTGGGTGGCATGGTGGCACAGTGGTTAGTGCTGCTTCCTCACAGCATCAGGGACCCAAGTTTAATTCTGGCCTTGGGTCACTGTCTGTGTGGAGTTTGCACACTCTCAGTGTGTCTCTGCGGGTTTCTTCCGGGTGACCCAATTTCCTCCCATACTCCAAAGATGTGCGGGTTGGGTGGATTAGAACCATAGAACACTACAGCACAGAAACAGGCCTTTTGGCCCCTCTTGGCTGCGCTGAACCATTTTTCTGCCTAGTCACACTGACCTGCACCTGGACCATATTCCTCCACACCCCTCTCATCCATGTACCTGTCCAAGCTTTTCTTAAATGTTAAAAGTGAGCCCGCATTTACCACTTTATCCGGCAGCTCATTCCACACTCCCACTGGTCTCTGTGTGAAGATGCCCCCCCCCCCAATATTCCCTTTAAACTTTTCCCCCTTTACCTTTAACCCATGTCCTCTAGTTTTTTTCTCTCCTAGCCTCAGTGGACAAAGCCTGCTTGCATTCATTCTATCTAGACCCATCATAATTTTATACACCTCTATCAAATCTCCCCTCATTCTTCTACACTCCAGGGAACAAAGTCCTAACCTATTCAACCTTTCTTTGTAACTCAGTTTCTCAAGTCCCGGCAACATCCTTGTAAACCTTCTCTGCACTCTTTCAACCTTACTAATATCCTTCCTGTAATTAGGTGACCAAAACTGCACATAATACTCTAAATTCGGCCTCACCAATGTCTGAAACAATCTTTTCAACTCTTATACTCAATACTTTGATTTACAGAGGCCAATATACCAAAAGCACTCTTTATGACCCTATCTACCTGTGACGGCACTTTTCGGGAATTATGTATCTGTATTCCCAGATCCCTCTGTTCTACTGCACTCTTCAGTGTCCTACCATTTACCTTGTATGTTCTACCTTGGTTTGTTCTTCCAAAGTGCAATACCTCACACTTGTCTGCATTAAACTCCATCTGCCATTTTTCAGCCCATTTTTCTAGCTGGTCCAAATCTCTCTGCAAGCTTTGAAAACTTTCCTCACTGTCCACTACACCTTACATTCTTTGTATCATCAGCAAATTTGCTGATCCAATTTACCACACTATCATTTATAATGGCCATACTAAATTGCTTCTTAGTACCAGGTGACTAGCAGATTAAATATGTGGGATTACGAGGATAGTTCTTGGGTGGGATTGGTATCAGTCAGGCTCATTGGGCTGTGTGGCCTCCTTCTGCGCTATAGAGGTTCTATAATTCTCACTAGTTCACTCTTTGTGTGTAAGCTTAGGCAGTGATAATGTTGGCAGGCTATTGAGCTATGATAGTCTGATTCTATCCTCATCTGACAACAATGCACCCACTGTCCAGAAAGAAGCCCTTGTCTTAAGACACTGAGACCAATCACTGCTGCCGGTGAACTGAGACCAGCCAATTTAGCACAGTTGACCCCAGTGCCTCCAGCCTAGCTGCCTGAGTTATATGCTCGCTTTACTAACAGAGCCATTGAGGGTGCTCTCAGGTGGCTTCTTGTAATACCAATTGTTTTCTGCTGATCGAAAAAAGCAACTGCCCTGTCAGCTCTATTCAGTTCAAATAAAAGCCAGTCAGAGTACAGCAAACCAATACACTGCATTTCATACGTCCATGCACAGAGCAGTTTCATTCTCATAGAATGTCTAGTGTGGTTGAATACTCCTGGTTCTGGCTTTCCATAATAGGCACTACTTTGAAACTTATACATGGAGGTATAAAGTTTGATCAAAAAGCATATCCACAGCCAAGACTGATATAAAAAAAGTGTTATTTGGAGTATCCTTTGAAATAGAATTAACAATAAGTTACTAAACCATTTGCTAACTTCAGCGAGAAGGAGAAATATGGATTCACAAGATCAATGTTACTCTATTTTGTATTATTGCACTTGTGGATTGTCATCGTATCAGCTACATGAAAGTAAAATTTGACTTATCTGAATTGAGTGCTGTTTATAAATGACAACACAATTCAGAAAAGATTTTATCAGACATTTAATCCATACTTCTGTCAGTTATGCTGAAATATTACAATGAGTGCTGCTAATCCATTCTCATTTTAACCTTTTAGATTTAATTTTCATTTTATGGAAGACTGCCAGTCATTGAAAGTCATTTTGAGACAAAAACTCTGAAAATCTGACAGAAAGATGCATTTTTTTGCCTTGTGCTGCAGGTATATCTAACATTCATCGCTAATAGAGTGGGGGAAGGTGGTGCAAACACAATAGCGCCTCCCTCTTCTTCCTAATTCACAATGCTATTTTGCTTCCCCCTTGTCCCTCTACACCTCCACCTGCCTGCTACCCTCCCATGTTCCAAATTTCCCCATTCTCTTCAGTTCACCTATCTGCCCTAGGTGCTGTCTGCCAACCACAAGCCAAGTCAGATTATGGATTTATCAGGCACTGAGGTGGGATTTCTTCAGCCAATTATGTCGGTGGGGTTCTCTGACCCTGCTGGCAGCGGACCCCCTGCCATGAGATTCCCGGTGAAACAGAGTGGCTTCAATAGAAATTCCCATTGGGAGCAGTGGGATCAGAGGATCCCGCCACCAGTGAATGGCACGCCACTTCCCACTGCCAAGGAAAATGCTGAGGGGAGGCCAGGTAATTGCGCCCGAAATCAATAGTTTGTCAGTTGTAATAGGCTGAAGGATGACAATAAGTGCTGCTAATTCATTCCCATGCTCCTACTTTGAACTGTTTAAAATTAAACAATGGTTAGCACTGCTGCCGCATAGCACCAGGGACACGGTTCAGAAGGACAAGCAGATAGGCAAAGAGGACGGGGTTGCATTATTAGTAAGAAACGAAGTTAAATCGATAGCAAGTAATGTAGGATCAGAAGGCATAGAACCTCTGTGGGTAGAGGTGAGGAATCGCAAAGATAAAAAGAGCCTGATGGGAGTTATGTATAGGCCCCCTAGCAGTAGTCAGGATGAGGGGCAGAAAATAAATCAGGAGGTAGAAAAGGCATATAAAAAAGGCAACATTACAATAATCATGGGGGACTTTAATATGCAGGTGGACTGGGAAACTCAGGTAGGTAGTAGATCCCAAGAAAATGAATTTGTGGAATGTCTAAGAGATGGCTTTTTGGAGCAGCTTGTGACAGAACCCACTAGGGAACAGGCAATTCTGAACTTGGTGATGTGTAATGAGGCAGACTTGATTAGGGAACTTAAGGGGAAGGAAGCCGATGGGAGCAATGACCATAATATGATCGAATTTATCCTGCAGTTTGAGAGGGAGAAGCTGGAATCAGTTGTAACGGACCACAATTAAACAAAGGTAATAAAGGTGACATGAGGGAGGAGCTGGTCAGGGTTGATTGGAAAGGGAGCCTAGCAGGGAAGACAGTGGAATACCAATGGCAGGAGTTTTTGAAAATTATTTGAGAGGCACAACAGAAATTCATCCCAAGGAGGGCGAAACATTCTAAGGGGACAACGAGGCATCCATGGCTGACAAGCATGAAAGCAAAAGAGAAAGCATACAAAGTGGCAAGGCTTAGTGGGAAGCCAGAGGATTGGGAAGACTTTAAAAGTGAGCAGAGGACAACTGAGGACTTTAAAAGTGAGCAGTAAGGAGAGAGAAGATGAAATATGAGTGTAAGCTAGCTAGTAATATGAAATAAGATAGGAAGAGTTTTTTCAATATATAAAACATGAGCGAGAGAGGCAAAAATAGCCATTGGACCACTGGAAAATGAGGCTGGAGAAGAAGTAGTAATATGAACTAAAGCAATGGCAGAGGAACTGAATAGTTACTTTGCATCAGTCTTCACAGTAGAAAACATCAGTGGGATGGCAAAGCTCCAGGAAAGTCAGGGGATACAGATGAGTGTAGTGGCCATCACTAAGGAGAAGATTCTGGGAAAATGAAAGATCTGAAGGTGGATAAACCATCTGGACCAGATGGACTACATCCCAGGGTTCTAAAACAACCAGAATCATTGGATGCAGGCAGGGTACCAGAGGACTGGAAAGTAGTGAACGTAACACCACTGTTTAATGAGGGCAGGAGGCAGCAGATGGGAAATTGTAGGCCAGTTAGCTTGACTTTGGTCATTGGCAAGATTTGAGAATCCCTTATTAAAAAAGAGACCGCAGAGTACTTGAAAATGCAAGATAAAAGTCAGCAAGGCTTTATCAAGGGGAGGTAATTTCTGACAAATCAGTTGGAGTTCTTTGAGGAGGTAACAAGGAAGTTAGATAAAGGAGAACTAGTTGACGTGATTTATTTAGATTTCCAGAAGGCCTCTGACAAAGTGCCACATAGGAAACTGTTAAATAAGTTTACCGCCCTTGTGTTGAGGATAAGATCCTGGCATGGATAGAGGATTTGTTGACTTGCAGAAGACAGAGAATGGGAATAAAAGAATCTTTCTCAGGATGGCAACTGGTGACTAGTGGTGTGCCTCAGGGTCAGTGCTGGGACCACAACTTTTCACAATGTACATTAACAATTTGGAGGGACGAACTGAAGGCACTGTTGCTAAGTTTGCAGATGATACAAAAACATGTAGAGGGATAGGTAGTATTGAGGAAGCAGGGGGGCTGCAGAAGGACTTGGCCAGGTTAGGAGAGTGGGCAAAGAAGTGGCAGATGGAATACAATGTGGAAAAATGTGAGGCCATGCACTTTGGAAGGAGGAATGGAGGCATAGACTATTTCCTAAACACTTAGGAAATCAGAAACACAAAGGAACTTAGGAGTCATTGTTCAAGATTCTCTTAAGGTCAACGTGTAGGTTCAGCTGACAGTTAGGAAGGCAAATGCAATGTTAGCATTCATGTTGAGAGGGCAGGAATACAAGAGTAGGGATGCACTTCTGAGGCTGTACAATGCTTTGGTCAGAACCCATTTGGAGAATTGTGAGCAGTTTTGGGCCCCATATCTAAGGGAGGATGTGCTAGCCTTGGAATGGGTCCAAGGACAGACCTGAATAGAGTGAATGTGGAGAGGATGTTTCATTAGTAGGAAAAACTAGAACCATAGGGCACAACCTCAGGCTAAAGGGATGATCCTTTAAAACAGAGATGAGGAGGAATGTCCTCAGCCAGAGAGGTGAATCTGTGGACCTCTTTGCCGCAGAAGGCTGTAGAGGCCAAGCAAAGATAGATGGGTTATTGATTAATAAGGGGATCGGGGTTATAAGGAAAAGGCAGGAGAATGGGGATGAGAAAAAATATAAGCCATGATTGAATGGTGGAGCAGAATCATTGGGAAGAGTGGCCTAATTCTGCTCCTGTTTTATGGTCCTATGGATTCACTGTCCTTGCAGAGTCTGCACGTTCTCCTTGTGGCTGCGTGGGCTTCCTCCAGGTGCTTTGCTTTCCTCCCACAGTCTGAAGGACATGCTTGTATGTGCAGTGGCTGTGCTAAATTCTCCCTCAGTGTACCCAAGCAGGTGCCAGAGTGTAGCAATTAGGGAACTTTCATGGTAACTTCATTGCAATGTTAATGTAAGCCTACTTGTGACACCGATAAATAAACTTTAAAAAAAGTACTATAATATTATTGTTCTCTAAAGACTTTCGGTTCCTAATGGCACTCTATTCACCTAACAGTTCATTCTGCTATTCTGTTCACTTTTTCTCTATATTTCCAGTCAGAAATGACAATCTCGTCCCCTCCTGACCTTTCCAGTTCATGCTGATATTTTTCACAATTGACATTCTTTCATTTTCTTAGTTCAGGCTGGGACTTACAGGTCAGGCTTCCATTCTTCCCAGTTCATGTTATTCCCTTGTTGCAATATGCCTTCATGGGATATCAGCATACCATTATTGGATGGGAAATGTATCATGTGATCCCGTCTAAGTTTAACTTTTGCTCTGATCAATGCACAGACACAGCTCTGATGCATTCAAGATTTATATTTATGTAGAATTGCTCTCATGTGTGAAGTAACGCATGTGCCTGGTGGAATAATAGTAATGTCGTTGGACTCATATTCCAGAGACCCAGGCTAGTAGTGTCACGATGGCAGATTGTGGAATTTGAATTCAATTAATTAAAAAATTGGAATATATAAGTAATAATGACAATGTAGCTATCACTGATTGTTGTCAAAAAACCCCCCATCTGGTTCACTAATGTCCTTTAGGGAAGGAAATCCGCTATCCTTACCAGATCTGGCCTACGTGTGACTCTAGATTCAGTGCAATGTGGGTGACTCTTTAACTTCCCTCAGAAATGGCCTAGAAAGCCATTTATGTCAAAGGCAATTAGAGACAGGACAACAAAGGCTGGCTTTGCCAGAGATGCCCACATCCCACGAAGGAATTTCTCAAAACTCTTCCACCGTTATGTGTGAATGGTGCCTTCTGTCTTATACAGTGAATATAACCAAGGATTATATCACTTTCATACTACAACATCCCCCACCCCCCAATAACAGAAAAACATCTCCAATTCTTTCAAAGATCCTTTACTCTCACACTCTGACCCTATTCACTCCTTCTGCCAGTTCATGTTGATTCTCTTCTTCCTTTTTCTTCCAATTGAAAGTGGTACTTTTCCCTCACAATTTGCACTGGAACTCTTCTTCCCCTTTTCCTCCAATGAAGCTCCCTATCCTTGATCTCTGTTCCTAACTCTTGTCTCATGCTATTGCAGGTGTATTTGGCTAATGAATTTAGATTTGATTTGATTTGATTTATTATTATCACGTGTATTAGCATACAGTGAAAAGTATTGTTTCTTGCGCGCTATACAAAGCATACCATTCATAGAAAGAAAACGAGAGAACGCAGAATGTATTGTTACAGTCATAGTTAAGGTATGGAGAAAGATCATCTTAATGTGAGGTAGTTCCATTCAAAAATCTGATAGCAGCAGGGA
Source organism: Carcharhinus amblyrhynchos (assembly GCF_965287045.1). Taxonomy (NCBI): domain Eukaryota; kingdom Metazoa; phylum Chordata; class Chondrichthyes; order Carcharhiniformes; family Carcharhinidae; genus Carcharhinus; species Carcharhinus amblyrhynchos. The sequence continues at coordinate 33,508,555 of NC_137345.1, read as the reverse complement.
AGAAGCTGCTTTTGAATCGGTTGGTACATGATCTCAGACTTCTGTATCTTTTCTTCAACGGAAAAAGGTGGAAGAGAGAATGACCGGGGTGCATGGAATCCTTAATTATGCTGGCTGCTTTGCCGAGTGAAAGTGTAGACAGAGTCAATGGATGGGAGGCTAGTTTGCATGATGGATTGGACTACATTCACGCCCTTTTGTAGTTTCTTGCAGTGTTGGGCAGAGCAGGAGCCATACCAAGCTGTGACACAACAAGAAAGAATGCTTCCAATGGTACATCTGTAAAGTTGGTGAGAGTCGTAGCTGACATGCCAAATTTTCTTAGTCTTTTGAGAAAGTAGAGGCATTGGTAAGCTTTCTTAACTATAGTGTTGGCATGGGGGGCATCAGGAAAGACTGTTGGTGATCTGGACACCTAAAAACTTGAAGCTCTTGACCATTTCTACTTCGTCCCTGTTGATGTAGACAGGGGCATGTTCTCCACCATGCTTCTGAAGTCAATAACAACCTCATTCATTTTGTTGACATTGAGGGGGAGATTATTGTCGTTGCACCAGTTCACCAGATTCTCTATCTCATTCCCAGCTACATCTTGCAACAGCACCAATATTATCACAAGACACAGGAAAGCAGGTGGCTTTGAGCTCAAAACATTGAATATGTATGTAAAATGCATGAATTGTAGCACGTGTGAATCTTCACGTCACTGCACCAATAGTTTAAGTTTATTTATTAGTGTCACAGGTAAGCTTACATTAACATTACATTAAAATTACTGTGAAAATTCCCTAGTCACCCACTCCAGTGCCAGATTGGGTACACCGAGGGAGAATTTAGCATGGCCAATTCACCTAACCAGCATGTCTTTTGGACATTGGGAGAGAACTGGAGCACCAAGAGGAAACCCATGCAGACATGGGCAGAAGGTGCAGACTCCACACAGACAGTGACCCAAGCTGGGAATCGAATCTGGGACCCTGGTGCTTTGAGGCAGCAATGCTAGCCACTATACCTCCCGTATGCAAATTTAAGGGTTCACAATAATAATTTCAAAAGTGCCCTTAGATTTGCTTTTGCAATATTCAAAACTTATTTTAATGTATTTTCCGGGAGTGTAGAACGCTAGTGAGGAGTCTTGGCAGTTGAGAGCGCATATCAACAGTGCATGGACACACTTCCCACATCTTCCATTCATTCCACATTAATGGATGGAAAGTCTCAGCACGTGTTCCAGATGGATGAGGCTCTTTGTGAGCAGTGTAAGCTCTAAGTTCCAATGGGCACTGGAAAATATTGGACTGCACCATTGTTGCAGATAAGGAATGAGGATCCAGCCTGACACATCTATTTATCCTAAAATGACAACTAACCAGGGATTACTAACTGCTGCATTTCATAGTTAGACTGAGTCATGGCTTGAAAGTGAGTCTAACATGAAGATACAGGAAAAAAAAATCAAATTCCAGCAACGTTGTCAGATCTAAATCTTCACCCTCCCCATGGCAGTTCAGTGTGGAACAAATTTTCCCCCAGATAACACTAGACTAAAATTCAGTGTCGCACTTTAACATATAATGAAAACATGTAGGAGCTGATTGCAATTACCATTGACAAACAGAGGATAATCAAGCCTCAAAAGCAATTAGAGAAGCAATTTAGCCTGATAATGAAAAAGGAATTACAACATTCTCGTATTCCTTTCTATTGTTTTGTAAAAGTAAGGGTTTTAATCCCCAGAGGAATAAATTGCGTCAAAACTTTTTTCTCTCTAAGACATCCATTTTTTTATAACCAACTCATAGAGTTCATAGAGTCAGAGAACATTCATAGAATCACTACAGTGCAGAAGGAGGCCATTCAGCCCATTGAGCTTGTACCAACAACAATCTCACCCAGGCCCTATCCCCATGTATTTACCCTGCTAATCCCCCTGACACCAAAGGTCAATTTAGTATGGCCAATCCACCTAACCTGCACATCTTTGGTCTGTGGGAGGAAACCAGAGTACCCAGGGGGAACCCACACAGGCATTGGGAGAATGAGCAAATTCCCCACAATCACCCGAGGTTGTATTGAATCTGGGTCCATTGCGCCATGAGGCAGCAATGCTGACCGCTGTGTCACCATGCTGCCTGGTCATAGAATCAAACAGCATAGGGGTCAGCCATTTGATTCATCACACTGTTACAGCTTTTTGAAAGATATAATGGGTGCCTCTGCTCCTTCATCACATGTTTCCCTTACGAGAGTACCAAATTTGCTCTTAAAAGTCAATATTGAATCTGCTTCCACCATCTATTTGGACAGTGCACTCCAGATCATAACAACTTACGCATGAGATCACAAGAAATAGGAGCAGGGATAGGCCAGTCAGCCCATCAAGCCTGCTTCATCATTCAGTAAGATCATGACTGTGACCCTTACTCCACTTTCTCACTTGTCCCCCAGAACCCTTGACTCCATTGTTGATCAACAATCTGTCTAACTCAGCCTTGAATATATTCAATGGCCCATTCATCATTGACCTCTGAGATAGAGAATTCTAAAGACTAACAACCCCTTGAGTGAATAACTTCCTTCTCATCTTCATCTTTAATTAAGATCCCTTAGTTTTAAACATCTCCCCCATTACAGATTCCCCCATGAAGGGAAACACCCTCTGAACATCTATGCTATCAAGGCCTTTAAAGAACTGTATATGTTCCTTTGAGGTCACATCAAATTCTTCTAAATTCCAATCATTATAGGCCTCCCTACACAACCATTCCTCATAAGATAACCCCTTCATCCCAGGAATCAACTGAGTGAACTTTCTCTGAACTGCTTGCAGTGCAAGAATATCCTTCCTCAAGGAAGGAGACAAAAGATGTGTACAGAACTCCAGGTGCAGTCTCACTAATGCCTTAACCATTTTAGCAAGATTTATCTATTTCTGTATTCCACGCTCCTTGCAATAAAGGCCAACATAAGTTTAAGCTCATTCATTAGTGTCACAAGTCAGCTTACATTAACGCTACAAAGAAGCCACTGTGAAAATCCCCTAGTCACCACATTCCAGCATCTGTTCGGTTACACTGAGGGAGAATTTAGCATGGCCAATGCATCAACCAGCACGTCTTAGGGACTGTAGGAGGAAACCGGAACACCTGGGGGAAACCCACGGCTACATGGGGAGAACATTCAAACTCCACACATACTGTGACTAAAGTCGGGAATCGAATCCAGGTCCCTGGCGCTGTGAGGCAGCAGTGCTAACCACCGTATTACCGTGCTGCCCAATATTCCACTTGCCTTGTAATTGCTTACTATACCCACATGCTAATGTTTGCAATTCATGTACAAGGACATTGTCTGTACTGCAGCATTCTGCAGTCTATTTAAATAATACTGCGCATTATTGTATTGTATTTCCCTGACAATACGGAAAATCTCACATTCTTCCATATTATACTCCATCTGTCAAATTTGTGGCCACTCATTTAACCTATTTAAATCCTTTTGCAGATCCTCCTCTTTCTTTCCTACCCATCTTTGCATCATCAGCAATTTGGCCACAATACAGTCTGTCCCTTCATCCAGGTCATTAATATAGATTAAAACTAGTTGAATCCTCAATACTGATTGGCATAGTGTCACAGTACATTGACTGGGTGGCACGATGGTTAGCACTGCTGCCTCACAGCGCCAGGAACCCAGGATCACTTCCGCCTCGGGTGACTATCTGTGCAGTTTGCACATTTTCCCTATGCCTCTGTGGGTTTCCTCTAGGTGCTCCAGTTTCCTCCCATATTCCAAAGATGGGTGGGTTAGGTTGATTGGCCATGCTAAATTGATCAAAGAACTAACTCAGATTAAGCACAGTTTACCTTTAACAAATCCACATTGTCTTTCATTTATTAGCCCATATTGCCAATTTATTTGTTCTGAATTATTGTCACTAAAAACATTTGCACAACTGATCACTGCACCACCCTCACGGCTAAGGAGATTGTGACATCTTCCTTGATAGCTTCCCTCAATAGCTGAGGATACATCCCATCTGGACTCTGATTTTTTTTTTACTTTGAGCACTACCAACCTGCTAAGTGCATCTTCTTTATCTATTTTTGTCCTGTTCAATATCATTACAGTTTCCTGCTTTACTGCTACATTAGCGGCAACCTCTTCTGTGAAGAGGTGAACTCAGATGCAAAGTACTCATTACAGCCTTACTCTCAGATTCCAGAGAAGATCTCCTTTTTCATCACAAATGACCTGAGCTTTTATCTGACTGCTCTTTTACTATTTACTTTTATATGTTTATAAAAGACTTTTGCTTCCATTTACTTCATCCAATAATCCATTCTCAAAATCTCTCTTTGCCTCTCTTATTTCATTGCTCAGTGCTTCCCTGCATTTTTTATATTCAGGTCAATTCCTTACGGAATTACAAAACAATTTTCTCATAAGCTTTCTTTTTCTGCTTTATTATTTGTATCCATTGATCTCTTCATCTACATTTAAATATATTTAGTCATGCCAGTACTCTAGCTTCTTTTGCCTCATGGGAACATGTTGACTTGTACCCAAATCATCTTCTCTTTGAAAGCTTTCCATTGTTAAAGGAATATTTTGCCGACCCATTTCTGATTCCAATCAAGAAGGGTCACTTCCCTCTACAATTCACTGCAGTTATCTCTCACCCGTTTGGTTATTTTAAAATTTGTTTGTTATTGTTCTTTTCTTTAACAATTCCAAGCTAATATTATGATCACTGTTCCTCAAATTATCCCTTGTTGAAACATGTGAGACTCAGATCACCAGCTGCAGAAATATTTGTTTATTCTCGCACTAGCATCAAATTCCTTATGACTGTTAAGCCTCTCAGCATCAGTCCAGTAGTAAAAGATGATGCAAGGCCAGCTTCATCACAAACTCACGTTATTACTTTTTGCAATTCACATACATGCACCCAATTACTAAATGGCCTTTCCACAGCTGTATTCATGACTACGAAATTCATGTTTTCCCTAAACTCATCGTTAGCAACAACCACTGTGTTTCTACACTTTGCTGTATCTCTCATGTGCAAACATTTGCACCAGGGTGCAACAGATGTACTCTACACTGCACCCTCCTGCGGTTTTCATCATCCTCGCTGGCATTCAACGCTGAAAACTGATATAAGAATGCCACACTCGTGAAGGATTCCAAAACTACCTACTTCATTCTACCTGCCAGATAGGCCACCCACTCACTATACTCCTGGCCACCTCATGGAATCCATGTTACTGCAATTGTACAGGATGTTGGTGAAGCACACCTGGAGTACTGTGTGCAGTTTTGCCATCCTTATCTGAGGAAGAATGTTCTTGCTATAGAGAGACTGCAATGAAGGTTTACTATGCTGATTTCTGGGATGATGTGGGTATGCCGGCGTTGGACTGGCGTAAACACAGTAAAAAGTCTGACAACACCAGGTTTTAGTCCAAACGATTTATTTGATAATAGACTCACAAGCTTTTGAGGTTTCCCTCTTCGTCAGGTGAATGGAGAGTTCTGGCCTCAGACAGAGCATATAAAGCACAGACAGTTTAGAGATTACTGATTAGAATGCGAATCCTTACACCTAACCTGCTGTTCAAGACCTGAAATGGCTGACAATGTGAGTGGAAGGAGCACTGATCACAGGTTACAGAGATGTGTATTGTCTCCAGACAGTACAGTAAGTGAGGTTTTGCAAACCCAGGCAAGTCACGGAAGTGTGGTCACAGGCATTCAGCCTCTGACCTTCGGGTAAGCATTCTCCAAGGTGGCCTTCACGACACACGACAGCGCAGAGTTGCTGAACAGAGACTGATAGCCAAGTTCTGCACACATGAGGACGGTCTCAACAGGGATCTTGGGTTCATGTTGCACTATCTGTAACCCCCGTGACTTGCCTGGGTTTGCAAAACCTCACTTACTGTACTGTCTGGAGACAATACACATCTCTGTAACCTGTGATCAGTGCTCCTTCCACTCACATTGTCAGCCATTTCAGGTCTTGAACAGCAGGTTAGGTGTAAGGATTCGCATTCTAATCAGTAATCTCTAAACTGTCTGTGCTTTATATGCTCTGTCTGAGGCCAGAACTCTCCATTCACCTGACGAAGAGGGAAACATCGAAAGCTTGTGAGTCTATTATCAAATAAATCGTTTGGACTAAAACCTGGTGTTGTCAGACTTTTTACTGGATTTCTGGGATGGCAGGCCTGTCATATGAAGAGAGACTAAATTGGTTAGGATTACATTCATTGGAGTTGAGAAGACTGAGAGGGGACCTCATAGAAACTTATAATATTCTAACAGGATTGGGCAGGATAGATAGGGAAAGATTATTCCTGATGGTGGGGGAGTCCAAACTATGGGTCATAGTTTGAGGATAAGGGATAAACTTTTAGGACTGAGGTGAGGAGAAATTTCTTCACTCAAAGAGTGGCGAATGTGTGAAATTTACTATCACAGAATGTAGTTGAGGCTAAAACATTGTTTGATTTCAAGAAGAAATTAGATATAGCTCTTGGGGCTAAAGGGATCAAGGAATATGGGGGAAAGTGGGGTCAGTATATTGAATGTTCTTATGTTCTTATTTCATGATCAACCACTATCAAAATGAATGGGCGGATCAGGCTCAAAGGGTCGAATGGCCTTCTCTCGCTTTTATTTTCTATGTTTCTATGTGCTCTGAGAAATTTTCAGGTGAAGTCCTTTACATAGTGCTGCCAAGCTCTCCCCAAGAAATCTTGAGTTTGACTTCAAGCAACCATGGACACTTCTGGCATATGTGGCTATCAGGACACATGAAATATCAAGAAATTGCCACGTGGAACAGAAATTGCTGACAATAAATCTCAGCTGTCTTGTTTAACAATCTATCCACCTATGTTTTATAGATGATTCAAGAGACTTCAAGCTATTACCAAAGTGAAGGAGATTGTTCTGAGAGACTTCCTCTTTGCCGATGACTGCGCCCTGTATACTGGCTCAGAGCCAGAGATGCAAGTCAGTATGGACAAATTTTCCATGGCTTGTGACAACTTTGGACTCACCATCAACATTAAAAAGACAAAAGTCATGCACCAGCCTGCTCCTCATGCATCCTACACAGAACCTATAATCACAATCAAAGGGCAGAAACTACAGGCAGTGGACCAGTTCACATACCTTGGCAGCACCCTCTCCCAAGCAATGACTGTTGATACAGAAGGTAACTGCAGAATAGCAAAGGCAAGTTCTGCTTTTGGTAGACTGTGCTCCACTGTATGGGAATGTCGAGAAATCAACCCAGCAACAAAACAACAAAACGGTCTACAGTGCCGTGGTATTCACTACCCTCCTATTTGCCTGTGAAACGTGGACTGTGTATTAGAGGCATGCAAGGCAGCTCAATCATTTCCACATGACTTGTCTTTGCAGAATATTACGCAGCAGATGGCAAGACAAAGTACCAGACACTAAAGTTCTCTCTAGAGCAGGTCTACCATCAGTCCACACACTGCTGATGAGAGCGCAGACCCGGTGGGCAGGTCATGTCATCCGTATGTCAGACGAGCGCATACCCAAGCAGCTCCTTTTTGGGGAACTCTCTGCTGGAAGACGCTCGCATGGAGGGCAGAAGAAACATTACAAAGACACACTCAAGGCCTCCCTGAAGCCGCCTGACATAGACACAACCACCTGGGAAACGCTGGCGCAAAACTGCCCCTACCTGACACTGCCTCATCCACAAGGGCTGTCAAGCTTATGAAGCAAGGTGCATTGCTGAAGCACAACTTAAGCGCAAGCTGCTCAAGTCCAAAGTCACCAGCACAACAACTACTGTGCCTACACAAGTTTTCCCAATGTGTGCCTGGATATTCTGCGTCTGAATTGGCCTGATCAGTCATCTTCGGACATACTGCAACCTGTCTCAAAATGACTAATGGTGTCAAAGTCCTCATTGACAGTGATGGACAAATAACAACATAGATGATTCACCCCAAGTGCCAAAGATTGGAGAAGTTAATCACAAATTGAGTTTCTGTGATCCTTTGCAATTGTTTTTTTCAAAAAAATCACAATAGAATCTAACCTTGCCTACAACCTGGTCATGCTCCTGATTAATCTGTTGTAGGTAAAATGTTAGAATCCGTCATCAAGGAGGAAATAGCGAGGCATCTTGAGGGGAATTGCTTGATAGAGCAGACGCAGCACGGTTTCGTTAAGGGGAAGTCGTGTCTGACAAATTTATTGGAGTTCTATGAGGATGTGTCTAGGGCAGTGGATAGAGGAGAGCCGGTGGATGTGGTCTTTCTTGATTTTCAGAAGGCGTTTGACAAGGTGCCTCACAAGAGGTTATTGCAGAAGGTAAGGGGGCATGGAGTTGGGGATAGGGTGTTAGCGTGGATAGAGGATTGGCTGTCAAATAGGAGACAGAGAGTGGGGGTCAATGGGTGCTATTCGGATTGGTGGTTGGTGACTAGTGGAGTGCCGCAGGGGTCGGTGCTGGGGCCTCAGCTATTTACCATTTATATAGATGATCTGGAGGAGGGAACTGAGTGTATGGTGTCGAAATTTGCTGATGACACCAAGATTGGTGGAACGGCAAATTGCGCGGAGGGTGTGGAGAGTCTGCAGAAGGATCTAGATAGGCCGGGCGAATGGGCCAGGAACTGGCAAATGGAATTTAATGTTGGCAAGTGCGAGGTGGTTCACTTTGGTAGGAATAATGGTAGGAAGGACTATTACTTACGTGGCGAAAAACTGCAGCAGGCAACGGTGCAGAGGTACCTCGGGGTCCTTGTGCATGAGTCGCAAAAACCCAGCCTGCAGTTGCAGCAGGTGGTCAGGAAGGCTAATGGGATGCTGGCCTTCATAGCGAGGGGGATTGAATATAAAAGTAGGGAGGTCTTGCTGCAGCTGTATAGGGCACTGGTGAGGCCGCAGCTGGGGTACTGTGTGCAGTTTTGGTCGCCGCACTTACGTAAGGATATTTTGGCCTTGGAGGGAGTGCAGAGGAGGTTTACTAGGCTGATGCCGGAGTTGAGGGGGTTGAGCTATGAGGAGAGGCTGAATAAACTAGGCTTGTACTCGTTAGAGTTTAGAAAAATGAGGGGAGATCTCATTGAGACATATAAGATGATGAATGGGATGGATAGAATAGAGGTGGAGAGGCTCTTCCCGCTCAGAAAGGACAGTAGGACTAGGGGGCACAGCCTCAAGATAAAGGGGGGGCGGTTTAGAACGGAGTTGAGGAGGAACTTCTTCACTCAAAGGGTGGTGAATCTCTGGAATTCTCTGCCCGTTGAAGTGGTGGAAGCTGCCTCGCTAAATATTTTTAAGATGCGGGTTGATGGGTTTTTGATAAGCGAGGGGATTAAGGGTTATGGGGAGAGGGCGGGAAAGTGGATCTGAGCCACAACAGATCAGCCATGATCTTATTGAATGGTGGGGCAGGCTCGAAGGGCTAGATGGCCTACTCCTGCTCCTATTTCTTATGTTCTTATGCTCTTATTATGTTCTTAAATTATTCACCATTGGGAGTTTCTATTCATTTTGCACTGGCCTTTGAAGATATTCTAAAAATTAAGCTGGTTCTTTTGGGCAAGCACATTAATAAGCACATTTTAAAAGCTTTTGTAGCTAATTTTTCTTCATTCATTTATGAAGAAACCAATTGCAATGCAGCTAGCAAATGTTTGTATATCATTTTTAAAAAGACCATTTTCAGTAACTTAAAATCACACTACTCACAAGTGGTGGAATCACACTGTGATAATAAATCATTGAATCATTGTACCCCAACAGTGCTGGAGGCAGCCATTTGGCCTATTGATTCTGCACAAACTCAACAACAAAGCATCTTACCTAGGCCCACTCCTACCCTATCCTCAGAACTCCACGTATTGACCCTGCTGATCTCCCTAACCTAAGGCTTTCTTTTTTGTGAAGAACACATTTTCTACTGTATTAATCTTGCCAAGTTGCCACTTGTAGTAATTCAGTCAAACGCCAGTTTCTCGTCACCAAAAGCGAGGGCGACATGATGGCACAGAGGTTAGCACTGCTGCCTCACAGCACCAGGGATCCAGGTTCAATTCTGGCTTTGGGTGACTGTCTGTGTGGTGGTTGCACATTCTCCCAGTGTCTGCGTGGGTTTTCTCCAGGTGCTCCCACGGTACAAAGATGGTTAGGTGGATTGGCCATGTCTTTAGTATCAGGGGGATTAACAGAATAAATGGGATGCGGCCATGGGATGTGGGATTGTGGTCGGTGCAGACACGATGGGCCTAATGGCCTACTTCTGTATTGCAGTGATTCTATGATTCTAAAACCCTTTATTGTGTACCAAAGAGAATGGCTGTACTCGCAGTTTCCAGCTAGACAGACCACACCTTGGGACCCACAGCTAGTCTTGGTTGAACAGCAAATTTAAAAGCTCCTGCTTCTCACTGGGTGAGCTTCCGCTTGCTCAATAAGACAGCTCATACTCTAGGAAGCCCAGGGGAAGATCTATCAATAATTCCCCTGATCTTGGTGGTTATCATAGCACATACTTAAGTATATTTGGGAACTTTCCTCAAACCAAAATTCATTGAAAAATTTAAGTTTGATAACACTGATTAATTACGGTGACTCTTGGCAGATTATTGTGTTTGGCAATATGCAACTGAGTTTGAGCACAAGAGAAGAAAAATTTACAAACCTAACCCAAATGTTCAGTAAAATTTGCGTCTGGATCAGCAATCACAGCCAAAGCAGAAACTTATAATTTATTTTTTGACCCATTACTTTTATTTCATATTCAATTATTTATGCCAGAATTTTATTTACACAATTTTTTAGTATTGATATCCTCTAATGTTATCCTTTAAGTTTTATTAATTACTCTGATTATTTATATACTTAATTATTTGCTGTTTCCATCTTAAAATTGTTTAGCATCTTCTTCTCCCTCAACACCAAATTCCCACTCTTATAAAAACATATAATTAAGAATTCTAGAATCATAGAATCCATATGTCACTCTTGTCATCCGGTCAGTCCTTTGCACAAGTTCACCAACTCTCGTCAAACCCTGTACTTGATCTATTTTGTCTTTTTTTTGCATCCTTGAGAATGAAAGAATTCGTAGCATGACATTCTGCAAAATCTTATGGCAATTAAAGTTGATTTAAATGAATGAGAAAAATGTTCACCACCAATCAATGGTTTTGTCGAATGTTTCTGAAAGGACTTTTAAATACAGCAGGTATTGATCTGAAAGTAATACTTGCTTTGGAGTTGGGCAAACTAGCAGCACCAAGTTATACCATTGGATCTGTGTCACCCTACAATCAGGCAAAACAGGAGTAAAACTCTTCTGTAAGTAGATTGAATCTTTGTATATTTCAAAAGGAAGTTTGAAGAATGGCGAATGTTGATGCCACTGTTTTAAGTCACACTAACCTTGTTTTTTTTATATTCATTTTTGGGACATGGGCGTCACTGGCTGGCAAGCATTTAATGATGTGGGTATGCCGGCGTTGGACTGGCGTAAACACAGTAAAAAGTCTGACAACACCAGGTTTTAGTCCAACCTATTTATTTGATAATATACTCGCGAGTATATTATCAAATAAATAGGTTGGACTAAAACCTGGTGTTGTCAGACTTTTTAAAGCATTTAATGCCCATTCCTAGCTGCCTGAGGGCAGTTGAGAGTCAACCACATTGCTGTGGCTCTGGAGTCACATGTAGGCCAGGCAAGATAAGGACGGCAGATTTCCTTCCCAAAAGGACATTAGTGAACCAGATGAGTTTTTCTGACAATGTACGATGGTTTCATGGTCATCAGTAAATTCTTAATTCCAGATAACTTTAATTGAATTCAAATTCCATCCGTCATCTGCCGTGCTGGAATTTGAACCCGGGTCCTCAGAACATTAGCTGAGTTTCTGGATTAATGAAAAAGTGAGGCCATCTCCTCCCCACAAATTATGGGCCACTTCTACCATTGACTTGTCTAAGCTCCTTAAACTGGTTCTCCTTATGCTTGCCGAAGTTCAATCATTGCCAGGTGGGTAACGCAAAACGTAGTTGAGTATTGATACAAAATGAAGCCCATTTGGCACCATTGAAGAAACAGCAGTGGAAATGGTCATTTTACCCATTTATAAATCTGAACAGAAAACCTCTTCTGTTAGAATACATAACCAGCATTAAGCCTAATTTTTTTCAAACTGATTAATACTTGAGCATTTGATATCATAAGTGTGAATAGAAGGTTAACTAAAATCATTTAGCCTCATTATGCCCCCTTCAAAAACATAATTGTCACACGTACCTATCTATCATCCTTTCTCCTCCCAGACAACAGGCAACTTAGTTCCATAAATAACACCCCTTTCATCAAGCTGGAATATACTCCTACAATGCTGCTAATACACAGTCACTCAATTTGGGCTAATCTCCTGGTGTCACGCTTGGTAGGTTCAGCTTTAGTAACCGCGTGGCAACAATCTCTAGCATCAGCTGTATCTTCTACAAGCCAAAGATTCTAACTTATTCACAATAACACCAATGATTAGATATTTGTGTTCGGCAATAAAGCTTTGTCATTCTTTAAAAGCAAAATACTGCAGATGCTGGTATCTGAAACAAAAACAGAAAATGTTGGAGAAACTCAGTACGTCTGACTGCATCTGTGGAGAGAGAATAGAGTCGACGTTTTCAAGTCTGGATGATCCTTCTTCAGAGCTCTGACTCCTGACCTGAAATGTTGGCCACGATTCTCCCATTGCCACTCACAACTTTTCTGGCAGTTCGGGCTGGGAGATGCATGTGTTGATCAATTTGTGGGTTCCCTGCAGCATCCCCCAGCTGGGAACCCACTGAAAATCAATGGGCCGCTGTTCAGCATAAGAACATAAGAACATAAGAAATAGGAGCAGGAGTAGGCCATCTGGCCCTTCGAGCCTGCCCCGCCATTCAATAAGATCATGGCTGATCTGTCGTGGCTCAGTTCCACTTTCCCGCCCTCTCCCCATAACCCTTAATCCCCTCTCTTATCAAAAACCCATCAACCCGCTTCTTAAAAATATTTAGCGAGGCAGCCTCCACCACTTCAACGGGCAGAGAATTCCAGAGATTCACCACCCTTTGAGTGAAGAAGTTCCTCCTCAACTCCGTTCTGAACTGCCCCCCCTTTATCTTGAGGCTGTGCCCCCTAGTCCTACTGTCTTTTTTGAGCATGAATTTACATACCTTTACACGCCATTATTGCAATCCACATGGCAATCTCCACCCATGTCTGTGTCTTACACCTCTCTGGCATGATGTAACTTTGGCATGAATCAAAAGTTTAAAAGCCGCAACCTGGCGTGAGGAGGTAAGTGCAGCGAGCGGACAGCGGGGATGTTGCAAGCAAGCCCTAGAGATGTCTGGTGGCCTTCCTCCTGCTGCCTCTAGGTATTGGCCCATGGGCCAGTGATATCTGAGGGGGAGGGTTGGTGGGGCCAGGGGGCTTCTAGTTTCCTCACAACTCGCTGGGTGAAGTTCTGTCAGGGAGTGTCAAGTTAGAGGGATTAGTGGATAAATATGCAGGGGTATGGGGGTAGGGCCTGGGAGGGATTGTGGTCGGTGCAGACTCGATGGCCAAATGGCCTCTTTCTGCACAGTAGGGTTTCTATGATTTCTATGCCAACCTGGCTGTTGGTGATCATTCGGTATGGCCCATCACCCCCTGTCAGCTCCATGGCATGCTCCCCCATTATACTCAGTTACCTCAGGTCAGGCACACCACCAGTCTGTGTCATCTCCCATCCATTGTGGATTTTCTTTCCCCGTGGGAATATAAGGTGGATAGCAAGAATTAACATATTTCAGCTCATGGTGCGCAATGCGTACCTGAAGCTTGGGCGTTGTGCTGATAGTTTCGGGGAAAGCAGTCACCGCTGAATGGTGCTCATTGTAAGGGTGAGGGGAAAGGGTAAGATTCTGTTCCTGGGGACAGAGTCACTTGTTGCATGCCCTTCAGGTGTCTAAGCAGGTTTGGAGATCTGTGCCAAGCATGTGTGGGTTCCAAGTGGGATGCCCATTCACCCTTGCTGCTCACAGAAGGTTGTACATTTTTTTGGCGACACTGCCTGCCAGAGTGTGGTGTCAGGCTCTTGACATTCACCACTTCTGCCACCTCGTCCCACAATGCCGTGGCAGATGCACCCCTTGGGTTAGTGCTCTGGCCAGGGAACACACAATCACATCTCCTTTCCATGGCATCTAGCAGGTGCTCCTGGTTGGCCTCTGAAAATCTGGGAGATGGTTTCCGTGCAGCCATCTTTGTGGTGTGACTGGCTGTGTGTCTATTCTTGAAGCTTATAAACAGCTCTGGCTTAGTAGGGGAGTGCTGGTGCAGTGAGTGTGGCCAGTCAAGGGCCCGCTGGCAACGAATACTTGTGAAAGATTTTGAACGCTGCGTTCAGTTGAGTGTCATTCATCCCTCAGGCTGCTGTATCCAAGGGGAATGCAATACTCAGGGCTCCTAATCGATTAGCTGCTGTGCCCAGGGTGGGGTGCAATACTCAAGGCTCCCATTCAAGAGAGGGAATGATCACAAGCTGAGATTGTGCATGCCAGCACAACAGTAGATTTCTGCAGGGTAGCAGTGAGTACAGTATGTTCAAGGGATGGAAGGATTGGGTACCCACATCATCCAGATCCATTGGGGCATGAGTGAAAGTGGGCAGACATGTCTGTGTGTGGGGGAAGCGGGGGTGGAGAGGGGTGGGGAGACAGTAATGAGGCCAGTGATGTCTCTTTGGGGGATTGTGGGGGCCAGCGATGAAGCCAGCGATGTGTGTAGGGGTTTGAGGGCAGTGATCTGGGCGCTGGGAGGTCTTTTTAGTGATGTGCACATGCACTGGTTCCCACTCATCCTGCAGATTTCAGGGTCCTTGGCGCGAATAAGACACACACACATGCACCCCCCCTCCCCCCCCCCCCCACCACCGCCCCCACCCCCAAGCTTTTAATGATAATCATGATTGGGACCTCTGCAATGCACAGAGTAGAGATTCAGGTGAGAAGCTGAACTAAGAAGACAGTCAGGATTTAGAACAGTTTTCCTGCCAATTCAGCACTTTTAGGAGAATAGTCCCCCTTAGCTCTGTCCACAGATACTGTCAGACCTGCTGTTTCTCCAACATTTTATTTTGTTTTATTTCTCATTCTTTGTTTCTTTCAAATTTCATTAAAAACAGAAAAAGTTCTAGATTGATTTGGTTTGTATTGATTTATTATTGCCACATGTATTAGTATACAGTGAAAAGTATTGTTCCTTGTGCTATATAGATAAAGCATACTCTACAAATAGAAGGAAAGGAGAGAGCGCAGAACATAATATTACAGTCATAGCTAGGGTGTAGAGAAAGATTAACTTAATATAAGGTAGGCCCGTTCAAAAGTCCGACGACAGCAGGTTTTTGAGTTGGACAGTATATGGTCTCAGACTTTTTGTATCTTTTTCCTGACGGAACAAGGTGGAAGAGAATATGTCTGGGGTGCCTGGGGTCCTTGATGATGCTGCTTTTCCGAGGCTGCAGGAAGTGTAAACAGTGTCAATGGATGGTTTGAGTGGTGGGCTGGGCTTCATTCATGACCCTTTGCAGTTTTTTGCAGTCTTGAACAGAGCAGGAGCCTTACCACGCCTGACCAAGCCTTCTATGGTGCATCTGTAAAAGTTGGTGGAAGTCATAGCAGACATGTCAAATTTCCTTAGCCCCTTGAGAAAGTAGGGTGTAGGTGGGCTTTCCTAACTATATTACTAATTAAGCTATTGGTGCAGTTGCACTTCAAACAAAAACTGCTTAATCAGCCAATTGGTACAGTTTCCTTTTATGAATTAAGATTAGAGTATGGATGTATAGCAAGTGGGGCTATAGTTCAAGAGGGATGTCAATGTCATTGGGATGTCTCATTGTGGAACATGGAGATGTTGCACTGTCATCTTCCCCTTTACACATTCTAATCCAGTGGGATTATGTTGTCAAGTGCTGAGGGAAGACTCACATATATCTTCGAGGGAGATGTGGGGTGTCACACTGCTTTCTACTTTCTCACCAGACGCTACACTTCATCATTCGTTTTCATTAAAGGTTCCCGAGTTCAATATAAACAATCTCTTAAGCCTATGTTTCTATACTGAATCTGCATTTCTGTAATAAAATATCACCCATTTGGGCGGCACAGTGGCACATGGTTAGCATTGCTACATTATAGCTCCAAGGACCCAGGTTCGATTCTGGCCTTGGGCAATTGTTTGTGTGGAGCTTACACATTCTCGCTATGTCTGCATGGGTTTCCTCCAGGTGCTCCGCTTTCTTCCCACATTCCAAAGATGTGATGGTTAGATGGATAGTATGAAGTCTCACAACACCAGGTTAAAGTCTAACAGGTTTATTTGGTAGCAAAAGCCACTAGCTTTCGGACTACTGCTCCTTCGTCATGTCATAGGTGGATAGGGCATAGTAAATTGACCCTTAGTATCCGGGGGACTAGCAAGATAAGTATGCGGATAGGGCCTGGGTTGGGATTGTTGTCAGTGCAGGCTCGATGGGCCGAATGGCCTCTTTCTGCACTGTAGGAATTCTATGATTCTAATTACAGAGGTTCAGCCACTTTTTGGTTAAGGTATTTCTTATTTCTAATTTCAATAACCTCAGCAAAGGACGAGTCAGTTGCTTAATTTCTACACTTTACATTTTTTTGGTGACCTTGGTTGATGGTTATCAGTGTGACGTTTAGTAGCTTTAGTTAACCTGTTGTAAGTTCGGTGGTAGAACATGCGTTTATGAGTAAATGAGCCACAAAACAGAAAAATATCCAATATCTAACTATACTGGAAACAAACAGCAAAACTGGTAACAAGTTGATCTAATTAACTGGATATCATTAACTATGTAAGTTTATAAAATTATGAGCGGCATTAGGGTGAACAGTTGGAAGCTTTTTCCCAGAGCAGAAATGACAATTACAAAGGGACATAAGTTCAAGGTAAGTGGGGGAAAGGTTCAGTAGAGATGTGCAGAGAAGTTCTTTTTGTGCAGAGAAGATCTGGAGGAGGGAACCGAGTGTAGGGTGTCGAAATTTGCTGATGACACCAAGATTGGGGGAAAGGCAAATTGTGCGGAGGGTGTGGAGAGTCTGCAGAAGGATCTAGATAGGCTGGGCGAATGGGCCAGGAAATGGCAAATGGAATTTAATGTTGGCAAGTGTGAGGTGGTCCACTTTGGTAGGAAGAATGGTAGGAAGGACTATTACTTACGTGGCGAAAAACTGCAGCAGGCGACGGTGCAGAGGGACCTCGGGGTCCTTGTGCATGAGTCGCAAAAACCCAGCTTGCAGGTGCAGCAGGTGGTCAGGAAGGCAAATGGGATGCTGGCCTTCATAGCGAGGGGCATTGAATATAAAAGTAGGGAGGTCTTGCTGCAGCTGTATAGGGCATTGGTGAGGCCGCAGCTGGAGTACTGTGTGCAGTTTTGGGCGCCGCACCTGCGCAAGGATATTTTGGCCCTGGAGGGAGTGCAGAGGAGGTTTACTAGGCTGATACCGGAGTTGAGGGGATTGAGCTATGAGGAGAGGCTGAATAAACTAGGCTTGTACTCGTTAGAGTTTAGAAGAATGAGGGGAGATCTCATTGAGACGTATAAGATGATGAATGGGATGGATAGGATAGAGGTGGAGAGACTCTTCCCGCTCAAAAAAGACAGTAGGACTAGGGGGCACAGCCTCAAGATAAAGGGGAGGCGGTTTAGAACGGAGTTGAGGAGGAACTTCTTCACTCAAAGGGTGGTGAATCTCTGGAATTCTCTGCCCGTTGAAGTGGTGGAGGCTGCCTCGCTAAATATTTTTAAGAAGCGGGTTGATGGGTTCTTGATAAGAGAGGGGATTAAGGGTTATGGGGAGAGGGCGGGAAAGTGGAACTGAGCCACAACAGATCAGCCATGATCTTATTGAATGGCGGGGCAGGCTCGAGGGGCTAGATGGCCTGCTCCTGCTCCTATTTCTTATGTTCTTATGTTCTTATGTACATAGAGGGTTTGGTGGCCTAGAAGGCACTGCCAAGTGGGTCAGTTGGGGCAAATACTTTAGTGACATTTAGGACTTATCTGGATGGACATATGAACAGATGGGGGATAGAAGGATACTGGTGGTTGGTTAGATAGGACAATGTGATTGGCACAGGCTTGGAAGGCCGGAGGGTCTGTTCCTGTGCTGCATTGTTCTTTGTTCTATATATTATTAACCAGATGGAGTAAAATGTAGAGCTTTTCAATTCATCAAAATTCCAATGTTTCTGCCTCCATGCTCCGTTTTTACCTGTTCACAATAAAATTAACGTTTTTCATATAATATATATCTGTTCAGAAAGGATGCTGAAATCATACAGTACAATACTTGTGAACACACATGAATGTAAGACATTTCTATTTCAAAATGTTAATCCAGTTGTGAGAAATATAGAATTGCTACATTGAGCAGTCCCTGTGAAGATGGAAACGGGGATCATAATGTGCCATTAAGCCCCTCTCATTGAGGGCAAAATGGACAGAATGCCAACTTCATGCTGCCTGTAATCTTAGTAGCTTCAGCATCCAGCTATTGTTGACTGCATGGCTAATTGGTTGTACGGGTCAGCAGGGAGTCAATACTGAGATGGGCTAATGCTATTTAAAGTTAGCCTGCGCAGCTCCCCTGTTAAAGGGGAAGTTCGTGATGACTGGAGCAGGTCCTGGCAGTCGTGCCAGAAGTGAGGGTGGATCTTTAATTGAACTCGTGAGGTCACGGAGATAGAATAGGTGCTGAAGGTCCTCCTTGATTGCGGACTGTTCTCCCACCAGCTGACCAATTACAGCCAGTGGGTGGGATCATTGACAACTTTGCAGCTAGAGGTGAGGCTTGAGACAGCGGCAATGTCATCACCTGACACGGGAGGAGACACTGGTGGTGTGTCTAAATGGCTGCCTGTACTCGAAACCCAAAGCAAATTGTGTTCAGTAGGAAGCCTGCAGTGTGATATGAACCCCTTTAGTTTGAAATCAGACATCTTCTGCCTCATAACAAGAAACTCCTGTCAGCCTAACAATTGTAGCTGCCAACAATTCAGCCAACCAGAGGGCAGTTCAAATGTACTTGTGGGTTGAGTGGAAGCCAAAGCCCAGGTGGACCATTGGTGGTTCATTGGTGACTCCCTGCATGGCCTCCACCAAGCTATATGGGCAAGGCTGGATGCTCTTTTTCCAGGGAGACCTCCCCCACCTAGTCAAGCAAGCCTGGATGGAGGTCATAGAGGCGGGGTCAGCAGTCATTGAGCTGTCCAGATGAGCTGGCTGCAGTGTCACTGGCATGTCAACAACATTCACTGCTTTGCCAAGGTGAGTGGGAGACCTCAGACCTCAGTCCCCTTTGGGGGGCAGCAAGTGGATGTCAGATGGTGCAGATTATGGGGAGGGACAGTCCAGCAGGTCAGTGCCTGTAGGTGGAGGCTGCAACATCTTCTGGAAAAGAAATAGTTGCAGTTTTGGCAAAAGGATGGAAGTCTGCAATTGCCAAACCACGTAACGGTAGTCCCTAACGGTCCAATGACACGTACATGTCACTGGCCGCAGAAACTGCAGCAAATGCGCAAAGCAGATAGGCATCGTGTTTGCTGGAGTTCAGCTATTAACATTATTCTCCTGTGTTTCTGCAGGAGAAAACAATCCAATACATCAGTGAGAGGGCTTGGATCAGTGGCAGCATCCTGCCTATCACAATCCAGACACTAATGGAGGAGCATGAGCTAGAGCTGGCATCAAGATAAATTTGCCATCCTTGAATTGTAAATAATTGAGACCCCAGCACTGATCCATGTGTCAGTCTACTAATCACTTCAAATATTAATCTAATTGCCGATTAAAAGTTTTTGTTGAAGTTGCTTCTAACAGGCTGTCAGGCGGTGCATTCCAAATCACAACAATTTGTTGCATATTTTAAGAATATAAGAACATAAAAACTAGGAGCAGGAGTAGGCCATCTGGTCCTTTAAGCCTGTTCCACCATTCAATAAGATCATGGCTGATCTTTTCATGGACTCAACTCCATTTACCCGCCCACTCACCATAACCCTTAATTTCCTTACTGTTCAAAAATTTAGCTATCCTTGTCTTAAAAACATTCAATGAGATAGCCTCAACTGCTTCACTGAGCAGGAATGCCACAGATTCACAACCCTTTGGGTGAAGAAGTTCCTCTTCAACTCAGTCCTGCTCCCCCTTATTTTGATTTGGGAATCAACCTAGTGAATCTCCTCTGAAACCCCTCCAGTGTCAGTATATCCTTTCTCAAATAAGGAGACCAAAACCATACATAATACTCCAGGTATGGCCTCACCAGCACTTTATATAGCTGCAACATAACTTCACTGTTTTTAAACTTCTAGCAACAAAGGACAAAATTCCGTTTGCCTTCTTAATTACCTACTACACCTGCAATACAAGTTTTTGTGATTCATGGACAAGGACAGCCAGGTCCCTCTGCACAACAGCATGCTGCAATTTTTTACTATTTAAATAATACTCCATTTTGTTGTTATTCTTACCAAAATGGATGAAATAAAAGTCAATCCCTATCAGTCTGCATTATCCAGATTGCATGTCAGCAGAGGAGAAAGGAGTCACAATGAACGAGTGATTGATCATCTCTTGAAACAAGTCATGTCCAATTCAATGCTTTGTGTAGGCAAACACTGCATGATTTGTGGACAGCAAAATTACCAAATGACTATGCAATGTATGGCAAGTGCGAAGGAAATAATGGCCGGGGCACTTGGAGTACTCTCTACTCTTCTTTGAGGATTCCCAAATTAAGTAAATATTCATCTGAACAAGTTAATGGAACCAAAGGGTTTAACCAACTGGTATTTCATCCTCAAGTCAGTAGTATTAGTTCAGAAAATTCTAGCTTTGCCCACCCATCTAGTTGGGGATGTGGGGGTGTTGCTGGTATTGCAGATGGGGGCTACGCCCTAATTGTAATTTCACTTAACAGTGGAAAAAACTTCTCTGCTTCTATCTTATCTATTCCCTTCATAACCTTATATGTTTCTAAAAGAGCGCCCCTCATTCTTCTGAATTCCAATGAGTATAGTCCCAGGCCACTCATTGTCTCCTAATAAGCCAACTTTCTCAATTCCAGAATCAGCTTAGTGAATCTCCTCTGCACCCCCTCCCGTGCCAGTATATCCTTTCTCAAGTAAGGAGACCAAAACTGTACACAGTACTCCAGGTAGGCCTCATCAGCAATTTATATAGCTGCAACATGACCTCTCTGTTTTTAAACTCCATCCCTCTAGCAGTGAAGGACAAAATTCCATTTGCCTTCTTAATTACCTACTACACCTGCAAACCAACTTTTTGTGATTCATGCACAAGGATACCCAGATCCCTCTGCACAGCAGCATGCTGCATTTTTTTACTATTTAAATAATAGTCCATTTTGCTGTTATTCCGATCAAAATGGATGACCACTTTCCCCAATGTTGCTTCTAGTTCTTTTGCCAATTATCTCAACGATGTCATTCTTCTTCATTGTTGTAATAGTTGCTTTGATCAATGCTATCAATCCTCTCCAGCTTTTTTTACTCTCCTACCTTTCTTGAATACCTTGTAGCCAGGAATATTGTTATCAATCCTCCCCTTCTTCCAGCCAGGTCTCTGTTACTGCCATAATATCAATAGTTGCCTGTGGTAATTATGCCTTCAGTTCACTAACTTTATTTACTATGTTCTATGCGTTTGTAAACATAAACTTTATATACCCATCGTGATCTGCCTCACAGTCATCCCTCTGTCTGATTCTCTTAATCTGAACTACCTCTTATTCTAAAGTTATTTGTCTCTACCAGTTCCCTGTGCACATTGCATTTCCTCTCCAATTCTTCATTTTTGTATCCTTTCCCTTGCCATATTAGGTTAAACCCCCGCATGTAGCACTAGTTTTGGTGTGATTCATCGAGGGAGGAATATTGGCCTGGTGAGAGAGGAATGTTGGCCAAGGTACTGACAGAGCTTCCTGCTTTTGTCCTTAACAATTAACAGTTACTTTCATTGACTCACCTTATTCTCAATCTTTATGCTGTGGCAGAGTGAGTCTACTTCTAGATGCAAGATCTTTGTAATAGAATGTGCAGCATCATCATTGATAAATTATTCTTATATAAGAATATATCTGTGCAAAATCTGTTGCCATTTTCATTTGAGAAGTAATTCCACTTATGGTCCACATGACACTGAGATAACAATATGTACACAGGGGAAAGTCAGATTTCAAAACATGAAATATAGGTACAACTGATACAGATTGAATCACATCTTGACATGAACTGAAGCATTTCTGAAGTGCCACTTGTTATTATTCCTCTGAGCTGCAAAACCTAACACTTAAAAAACTCTGGGTAGATGAGAATCTTAATTGATACATTGATAGGAAGAAAATCCATGTGATTTTCTGTTATTTTTCAATTCCTTTACCATGGAAGCAATCTGACAACTACAACCTATCCCTAGGAAAAATCAATTGCAAATTAATAACACAGACTACCTAGTCCTTTCAGCTGACATTCTATGAAGCATGCAGTCAAAAGAATAAAAGCAAAGATATGGCATGTTATCTGAAGAAAAATGTAATTTGGCTTTTAATCAGGTGAATGGTATCTTATTTGTTTACATGACAGCTCAATAGATTAGCAGATAGTGCTCCTTTTTGATCTACACTTTTTGCAATCTCCATTAGGCAGATTATTCTCTGCTGCGTTGGTGTTGTATCTGGGGAAATCAAAATTACACTACTTTGAATAATCCATTACCTGATCCAAGACAATGTGCATATTTCACAGGCTTAGCTTTTTGTCAGAAATATGAAAGCTTCCTGTTTTACACTATGATGCCCAGAAACAGGCTATCAGACTTTGAATTTGATTTTTTGACTCGGGTCCAAATGGTACTCTTGATTGCTGAGTGAAGGAAGCTGCCAGATGCCGCAATTGTGCATTATTACATTCAGCTTTCATTCCAATAATGTAGCCAAATTGTTTGTGGATGTGAAATAAAAGTCAATCCCTATCAGTCTGCATTATCCAGATTCCACGTCAGCAGAGGCAAAAAGAGTCACAATGAACGAGTGATTGATCACCTCTTGAAACAAGTCACGTCCAATTCAATACTTTGTGTAGGCAAACACTGCATGATTTGTAGACAGCAAAATTACCAAATGACTATGCAATGCATGGCAAGTGCAAAGGAAGTAATGGCCGGGGCACTTGGCGTACTCTCTACTCTTCTTTGAGGATCCCCAAATTAAGTAAATATTCATCTGAACAAATTAATGGAACCAAAGGGGTTTAACCAATTGGTATTTCATCCTCAAGTCAGTAGTATTAGTTCAGAAAATTCTAGCCCTGCCCACCCATCTAGATGGGATGTGGGGGTGGCGGTGGTGGGGGAGCTGGTATTGGGGATGGGTGCTATAGTCGAAGATGCAATCTCAACATGCGAGATCCGTCTGTTTACCAGCTCTTTATTTCAGCACCATCACGGTGCTGTGCCTTCAACGTTTTTCTTCGCTATCACTACATTGCACTGTTAACACTCACAGACTTTGTTGCAGTCTGACCAAAATGTCAAATGTCTTTTCATGCCTAGTGATATGATCTAAGGCTGTGTCAAACCTCTACTTAATTTTGCTGCCGCCTGTCATCCCACTGCTGCCACCATGTAATTTTATGATACAGTTATTAACGCTCAACTTACTCATTAGGGGTTGGGTAAACAGACTGTGGTTCATTTATTAAGACTAGGCACAGGACAAATGTTTTACTTGGGAATAAATCTTGAAAACATCAGAGTTCTATGTGTGTTGTGGTCAAAGGAGAAGTTCAATTAAGGGTGGATTACATGACACATTTCCTTTTTAATGATTCAATGCTGAAATCCCTTGAAGACATATTGCAGCAGGTCTTGCAGCCAATACATGCAGTACATAACAGGAATTAGCTGATAGTCTATAGACCCATTACATAGAACATAGAACATAGAACATTACAGCGCAGAACAGGCCCTTCGGCCCACGATGTTGCGCCGACCAGTTACAAAAACAATGACCCACTAGCCTATACCAATCCCTTTTCGTCCATAAACCTATCCAGAGATCTCTTAAACGCCCCCAAACTAGACGCATCTACAACTGCAGCAGGCAGGGCATTCCAATCCCTCACCACCCGCTGGGTAAAGAACCTACCCCTGACATCCGTCCTGTAGCTACCCCCCCTTAATTTAAAGTCATGCCCCCTCGTGCTAGCTTTCTCCATCCGAGGAAAAAGGCTATCACTATCCACCCTATCTAAACCCCTAATCATCTTATATGTTTCAATAAGATCCCCTCTTAGCCGCCTTCTTCCCAACGAAAACAACCCTAGATCCCTCAGTCTCTCCTCATAGGACCTCCCCACCATACCAGGCAACATCCTAGTAAACCTCCTCTGCACCCTCTCCAACGCCTCCACATCCTTCTTGTAATGCGGGGACCAGAACTGCACACAGTACTCCAAGTGCGGCCGCACTAGAGTAGTGTACAGTTGCAACATTACACTGCGACTCCTAAATTCAATCCCCCTACCAATAAACGCCAAGACACCGTACGCCTTCTTGACAACCTTATCTACTTGATTCCCAACTTTCAGGGATCTATGTACACACACACCTAGATCCCTCTGTTCATCCACACTATTCAAAGTCCTCCCGTTAGCCCTATACTCGACACATCTGTTGCTCCTACCAAAGTGAATTACCTCACACTTCTCCGCATTAAATTCCATCCGCCACCTCTCGGCCCAGCTCTGCAACCTATCTAAGTCTCCCTGCAGACTATGACACCCTTCCTCACAATCTACCACACCTCCAACTTTGGTGTCATCAGCAAATTTACTAATCCACCCAACTATACCCTCATCCAGATCATTAATAAAAATTACAAACAACAGTGGCCCCAAAACAGATCCCTGAGGCACACCACTCGTAACTGCACTCCATGATGAATATTTACCATCCACCACCACCCTCTGTCTCCTATCTGATAGCCAATTCCTGATCCAACTTCCTAGATTACCCACAATCCCATACATCTGCATTTTCTGCAGAAGCCTACCATGGTGAACCTTATCGAACGCCTTACTAAAATCCATGTATACCACGTCAACTGCCTTACCCCCATCCACCTCTTTGGTCACCTTCTCAAAAAACTCAATAAGGTTAGTAAGGCACGACCTACCTGCTACAAAACCATGCTGACTATTTCTAATCAATTCATTACACTCCAAATAACTATAAATCCTATCCCTAATAATTTTTTCTAAAACCTTGCCCACAACAGAAGTAAGACTCACCGGTCTATAATTCCCGGCAAAGTCTCTGTTCCCCTTCTTAAACAATGGGACAACATTCGCTATCCTCCAATCCTCCGGGACTACACCAGAGACCAATGACGACCTGAAGATCTGAGCCAGAGGCTCTGCAATCACCTCTCTAGCCTCCCAGAGAATCCTAGGGTAGATCCCATCCGGACCAGGGGACTTATCTATTTTCAGCCCCTCAAGAATTTCCAGCACATCCTCTTTATCAACCGTAATACTTTCTATTTTACACCCCTGCGACCCAATGTCCTCCTCAGCTATATTCATGTCCCCCTGCGTGAACACCGAAGAGAAATATTGGTTCAATACTTCTCCAATCTCCTCCGGTTCCACACACAACTTCCCCCTGCTGTCTGTAACTGGCCCTAATCTTGCCCTGACCAACCTTCTGTTCTTGACATACTTATAGAACGCCTTAGGATTCTCCTTAATCCTATCAGCCAAAGTCTTCTCATGTCCTCTTTTAGCCCTTCTCAACTCACTCTTCAACTCCCTCCTAGCCAATCTAAAGCTTTCTAGTGCACTATCTGAGCCCTCCAATCTCATCCGAACATAAGCCTCCTTTTTCTTTTTAACCATCGACTCAACTCTTTTAGTGCACCACGGTTCCCTAGCCCTACCAAATCCACCATGCCTGACAGGGACATACCTATCAAGGACTCGCAGTAGCTGCTCCTTGAAAAAATTCCACATTTCAGATGTTCCCAGTCCCTGCAATCCCCTAATCCAATCCATGCTTCCTAATTCACTCCTGATAGCCTCATAATCGCCCTTACCCCAGCTAAAATTGCTGACCCGAGGTTCACGCCTATCTCTTCCCATCACTAAGGTGAACGTAACCGAATTGTGGTCACTATCACCAAAATGCACACCAACTTCCAAGTCTAGCACCTGGTCTGGCTCATTTCCCAGCACCAAATCCAATATAGCCTCACCATTAGTCCGTTGGAACATCTGAGACCCAAGGGGAAATAGTGCTTTATTAATAGCAATGGCTCTCTGATCTATGCTGTTATTTTCACAATTTTTATTTAAATAAGATTAAGAAGTTTGAAGAGTTTACAGTTTCAGTGACTGATTTTTTTTAAATGGAAAAGTGGAAAGTTTAAGAAGGGTAGCAAGAATAATCCAGGTAATTACAAGCTGGTGAGCCTGATGTCAGTGGTAGAGAAATTATTGGAGAGGATTCTACGAGACAGGATTTACTCCCACTTGGATGAATGACTGCTTCGGAAGCTTTCTTTTTATGCACCCTACCATCACAAAGGGATCATTACTTCTTTCCAATGTATAGTGGATGAGTGGGCATGGAAATGCCATAGCTTGGCAGGAGAGCATGAGGGACCATTGGGATTGAGTGAGGAGCATAGCTTGGCATTGGAGGCATGAGGAGCTTAAGGGTTATTTGGGAAACATAGCTTGACATTGGAACATGTGGGGACATAGTGGATGGGGAGATGGCTGATACCTTGGCATAAGGAAGAACATTTCAGTTTCAGTATGGGGAGCAGTTCAGGAACAGTGATCACAACTCAGTAAGTTTTAAGGTATGATGGATAAAGATATGTGTAGGTGCTAAATTGGGGGAAGGCTAATTACAATACTATTAGGCAGGAACTGAAGAATGTAAACTAGGGACAGATGCTTGAGGGCAGATGCATATCTGGCATGTGGGAGGGTTTCAAGTGTAAGTTGATAAGGATTCAGGACCAACACATTCCTGTGAGGGTGAAGGATAAGTATGTAAATTTTTAGAAACTTTGGATAATGAGAGATATTGTGAACCTAGTCAAAGAGAAAAAGGAAGCATTTCCCAAGGAGGCTGGGAATACACGAAGCAAGTGTGGAATATAAGGAAAGTAGAAAGAAACTTAAGCAAGGAGGAAGAAGGGCTAAAAGGAGTCATTAAAAGTCATTGGCCAGCAGGGTTAAGGAAAATCCCAAGGCTTTTTATACATATGTAAAGAGCTAGGGGGTAGCCAGGCCCACTCAAGGATGGGGAGGGAATCTATGCGTGGAACCAGAGAAAATGGACAAGGTATTAAGTGAGTACTTAGTGTCAGCATTCACCAAAGAGAAAGACTTGGTGAATGATGAGTCTGGGAAAGGGTATGTAGATAGTTTGAGTCATATTGAGATCAGAAAGAAGGAAATATTGGGAAACATTAAAGTAAACAAATCCCCAGGGTCTGACGGGAGATACCCAGAGTATTGAAAAAAGCAAGGGACGAAATTGCTGGGGCGTTGAGAGAAATCTTTGTATCTTCACTGGCTATAAGGAGGATCCAGAGGATTGGAGAATAGCCAATGTTGTTCCTTTATTTAAGAAGGGTAGCAAGAATAATCCAGGTAATTACAGGCTGGTGAGTCTGATGCCAGTGGTAGAGAAACTACTGGAAAGGATTCTACGAGACAGGATTTACTCCCACTTGGAAATAACTGGACATATTAGCAAAAGGCAACATGGTTTTGTCAAGGGGAGGTCATGCCTCACTAACTTGATTGAGTTTTTTGAGGAAGTGATGAAGATAATTGATGAGGGTAGCACAGTGCATGTTGTCTACATGGACTTCAGTAAGGCCTTTGACAAGGTCTGTTATGACAGTCTGGTGCAGAAGGTGAAGTCGCATGGGATCAGAGGTGAGCTAGCAAGGTGGATACAGAACTGGCTCGGTCATAGAAGACAGAGGGTAGCAATGGAAGTGTGCATTTCTGAATGGAGGGCTGTGACAAGTGGCATTCCTCAGGGATCAGTGCTGGGTCCTTTGCTGTTTGTACTATATATATAAATGATTTGGAGGAAAATGTAACCAGTTTGATTAGTTTGCGGATGACATAAAGGTTGGTGGATTTGCGGATAGCGATGAGGACCATCAGATGATACAGCAGGTTATAGATCGGCTGGTGACTTGGGCGGAGAGATGGCAGATGGAGTTTAATCTGGACAAATGTGAGATAATGCATTTTGAAGGTCTGATACAGATAGAAAATATACAGTAAATGGCTGAACCCTTTAGTGTATTGATGGATAGAAGGATCTGATTGTACAGGTACAGAGGCAACACAGGTGGAGTAAGTAGTCAAGAAGGCATACGGCATGCTTGTCTTCATTGGCCGGCATTGAGTTTAAAAATTGGCAAGTCATGTTACAGCTTTATAGAACCTTATTTAGGCCGCACTTGGAATATCACGTTCAATTCTGGTTGCCACACTACCAGAAGAATGTGGAGGCTTTGGAGAGGGTACAGAAAAGATTTACCAGGATGTTGTCTGGTACCGAGGGCATTAGCTATGAGGAGAGATTGGAGAAACTTGGTTTGTTCTCACTGGAACGACAGAGGTGAGGGGCAACCTGACAGAAATCTACAAGATTATGAGGGGCATGGACAAAATGGATTGTCAGAAGCTTTTTCCCATGGTGGAAGAATCAGCTACGAGTGGGCATAGGTTTAAGGTGTGAGGGGCAAGCTTTAAAGGAGATGTACGAGGCAAGTTTTTTTTTTACACAGAGGGTGTTAGGTGCTTGAAACTCGCTGCTGGAGGAGGTAGTGGAAGCAGATACAATAGTGATTTTTAAGGGATGTCTTGATAAGTACATGAATAGGATGGGAATAGAGGGATATGGTCTCCAGAAGGGTAGGAGGTTTTAGTTCAGTTGCACAGCATGGTCGGTGCACGCTTGGAGGGCCGAAGTGTCTGTTCCTGTGCTATAATTATTTTTTGTTCTTTGAACCTTTTGACTCACTTTTCAAATTTCCTCATGCAGATTATGGTTCATCACACCTCTGAGGTGACATGAACCAGGACCCCCAGAAAATTGCAGAGGACTCAGAAATGCCAATACCCACAATGGAGCCAATCAGGTCAGGTGGATATAATGTGGGCTCATGCCTTGAACCAGCCTGCATCTTTAAAATGCTCAACAAATAATTGAAAATGCTGAAAATGGGGTTGAGAATGCCAGAATTTGGATCCACTGGGCATTTTTAAAGGGTTTCCAAATCATCCTAAATCAATGAAAATCTGGCCCAATATCTCATCTATGTAACAAACAGCTTTGCCAATGAAGCATTCCCATAGTACTGCTCCACAATGGCAGCTTAAATTAAACATTCAAACAGGGCTGGAATGCAACTGAGCAAACTTGACAGGCTTGACAAGTGAAATTATGTATGGAGAGTACAAAGACAGAACATCTATATCTCACAGTCTTTTAACTTGCTTGAAGCTTCTTGAGTTAAAACTTTTGCTCCATCCTACAATCTATCTTGCATAGAAGTATTCAAATTCTCTCAAAATCCTCAAAGCGTCCAAATGTCCCGTAGGTGCTCCACCAACCTCCTGTGGGATTTCAACTCACTAGGTTCGTCCTGAAAGCGTATAATCCTGCCTGAGGTCAACAGACCATTCTATAGTCCACTCCTCACCAGCTCCAATTCCTGTGGTGGGCAGGACAGTAAAATTCCGGCCACAATCTCTGGATTACTGGTGCAGTATCACAACACTACTCTAGCATGTGACTGCTGTCCCAGTGGGGTGGCAGATGCTGTGCATAGTGGAATCACTTGAATTCCAGTTAGTTATTAATAATTAAACTTCTCCACAAAGTGAACTGTGGACTGATTCTCTGGTGACTATTATGCTTGACTGGTTCTGAATGGAATCTTCATTTTGATTTTGGCAGTTTAAGTTAGTTTTGTTACTTTGATAACTTTTTATTCATTTATTTTATTTGGGAGTTTCCATCCATATTTATGGTATCATTCTTCATGCAGCAGCCATTTAGAATCCCTACAGTATGAAAAGAGGCCATGTGGCTCATCGAGTCTGCACCAACAACAAACCCAGCCTAACCCCGCACCCCACAAACTTATCCTGCTAGTCCCCCTGAAACTAGGCTAGATTTAGCATGGCCAATCAACCTAACCTGCATATCTTTGAACTACGGGAGGATACCAGAGCACACGGAGGAAACCCATGCAGACACAGGGAGAATGTGCAAATTCCATACAGACAGTGACCCAAGCCGGGAATCGAACCTGGCTCCCTGGTGCTGCGAGGCAGCGGTGTGAGCCACTGTGCTACCGTGCGCCCATTTAAGTGACCTGTTGAGCTATAACATTGTCCAATTACACAAAGAGGTCCACTACAAATTAGAAAAATGCTGAAAATACTCATAATTGTGGCTTTGCTTATGGAGGGCAGCACAGTGGCACAATGGTTAGCACTGCTGCCTCACAGCACCAGGGACCTGAGTTCAATTTCGGCCTCAGGTCACTGTCTGAATGGAGTGTGCACATTCCCCCCGTGTCTGTGTGGGTTTCCTCCAGGTGCTCTGGTTTTCTCCCAGTCCAAAGATGTGTGGGTTAGGTTGATGGGCCATGTTAAATTGACCCTAGTGTCAGGGGATTAGTAAGGTAAATACGTGGGGTTGCGGGAATAGGGCTTGGGTGGTCAGTGCAGACTCAATGGGCCAAATGGCCTCCTTTGGCACTGTAAGGATTCTGTGGCCTGTGAAATTTGGCATCATCTGTAGAGAGAGAAACAGAGTTGATGTTTCATCAGACCTGGGAAAAGTTAAAAATGTAATAGGTTTTAAGCAAGTGAATGACAAACAAGAGGACATCTGTGATAAGCAGGATGGTGAAAAAGATTAATTGACAAAAGATTTCATGAGGTAAAGCCAAAGAGATTGGTAATGGGACAAATGAAAAAAACAAAAATTGTGTCCAGAGGACATATGAATGACAGGATAGCACCGCCTGGATGCAATGAATAGGAAATAATAAGAAAAGAGCAAACCAGTAAAGAAATATAATGTAAAAGTGGGGCAGGGGTTAAGATCTAAATTAGTTGAATTGAATGTTGAGTTTAGAAGTTGCAAAGTGCCCATTTGGAAGATGAAGTACTGTTTCACAGACTTATACTGAGTTTCACTGGAATACAGGGGAGACTGAGGACAAAGAGGTCAGAGTGTGAGCAATGTAGATAGCTAAAATGACAAGTGATGATTCAAGCCATGCCTACAGACTGACCACTCCACAAAACAATCTTCTAGTTTGCATTTGGCCTTCCTGAATTAGAGGAGATCACATCTAGAAGAGAATACAGTACTCTCACATGGGAGGAAGTAAATGTTTCTTCACCTGAGACGTATGTTTGGGGTCTTGGACAATGAGGAGGTAAAATGACAGGATTTGCATCTCTTATACTTGCATTGAAAGGTGGTGTAGGAATGAAAGATGTTGGAGGTAACTGAGGCAGTTAGAAGGAACAGTCCCTACAGAATGCTGCAATGGAAGGGAAAAAGGAAGATGTGTTTGGTGATAACATCATACTGAGGTTGGCAGAAATGATAATCCATTGAATATTGAGGTTTGTGGGGTGGAAAGATAGGGAGAATGATAGGGAGTGGGATAGCTTGATCTTGGGTTCGGACATAGCTCAGCACAACATCGAGGGCCAAAGGGCCTGTACTGTACTGTACTGTTCTATGTTCTATAAAGTGAGCATGCAAACCAACAGGATTTTGCTTTTCACGCTTCTCATGTGGCACCTACCTGGCTCACCACTGATTCAATGTCAGCAATGCCACATGCAGCCCTTAACAGTTGGGCACTAATTGCCAATCTAGGGGCCTTGGTTGGTAACAGGGTGCGAAGGGCATCCACGAGCTTTCCCACTCCAGCCTTCATCGGGATAGATCCAGGAAGGAGGCTGGGTTCCCACTCTGCACCCTCTGGTTTGGTTAAATTCCACCCACTGCCTCCACACCTACCTCTGGGAACATTGAATTCTGCCCATTAACTCTGCTTCCCTCTCCACCGATGCTGCTGGGCCGACTGAGTATTTCCAAAATTTTAAGTTTTTATTTCAGATTTTTAGAACACGCAGTTTTTTGTTTTTCCACACAAAAATCAGTTTATTTGATTGGATTTATTATTATCACATGTATTAGCATACAGTGAAAAGTATTTCTTGCGCTCTATACAGACAAAGCATACCATCCATAGAGAAGAGAATGAGAGGGTGCAGAATGTAGTATTATAGTCCAGCTAGGGTGTAGAAAAAGATCAACTAAATGCGAGATAGGCCCATTCAAAAGTCTGATGGTATCAGGGAAACAAGTGTTCTTGAGTCGGTTGGCATATAACTTTTGTATCTTTTTCCTGGTGGAAAAAGGTGTAAGGGAGCATGTCTGGAATACTTGGGGTCCTTATTGTTGGGAGGCTGGTTTGTGTGAAGGATTGGGCTACTTTCACGACCTTTTTCTTGTGGTCTTGGGCAGAGCAGGAGCCATACCAAGCTGTGATACAACCACAAAGAATGCTTTTTATGGTGCATCTGTAAATATTGGTGAAAGTCCTAGTTGACATGCCAATTTTCCAGTCTTCTGAACAAGTAGAGGCATTGGTGGGCTTTCTTAACTATAGTGTCAGCATGGGGGGACCAGGACAGGTTGTTGATGATCAGGACGCCTAAAAAGCTGAAGCTTTCAACCATTTCAGCTAACATATGTATGCTTGTGATTTGCTGTTCTTGAATCCATCTATTTATTCATCTAGATTTCTCAAGCTGATGCATATCTCACTTATGTGACCACTTGGCACTTATTGTGAGCTGATTTCATACATATTTTAACGTGGCCAAACATGTTGATTATCAACTTATAAAGCCTTCCACTGAGCCTAATAGTAGGTGGGATGAGTTTGAGCCAGACTGCAGAAGACAATGGTATATCACTGCAGCATTAGCCAAGCATAACCATGGATCAGGAAGCCCTTGGTCACAAACGCCCTCCCAGGGCATGATACCTAAAGGAAGAGGATTTCCCATATAACGTCAGCCTGTAAATTCCTCAGAGTGGTACCCAGCAGCAGACTGCCGCTCCATGGTGACTTACTCCGCTCAAATTCCAAAACACCTATCTCGTCTGACCTTACTGACTCAGGCTGTGTGAGGCTGAAGAAGTGAAAGAGATCAGTGTCGCCAGCAGTGAAGTGGTCAGCAGGGTGACACAGTGGTTAGCACTGCTACCTCACAATGTCAGGGGCTCAGGTTCGATGCCGGCTTAAGTCACTGTCTGTGTGAAGATTGCACATCCTCCATGTGTCTGCCTGGGCTTCCTCCTGGTGCTCCGGTTTCCTCCCACAGTTCAAAAGATGTGCTGGTTTAGTGCATTGGCCACACTAAATTCTCTCTCAGTGTAACCAAATAGGTACTGGAGTGTGGTGACTAGGGGATTTTCACGAAAACTTTGTTGCACTGTTAATGTAAGCCTATTTGTGACTAATAAATAAACCTAAAAAACTTAAAACTAAAAGGACCAGAGCGAAGGAGGACACACCCCTTTTTATGGCACCTAACTATCCGGAAGAGGTGGGAAGAAGTCGTCCCAGCAACATCTACTAAGAAGTGGGAAGCAGAATATTGGTGTCAAGGAGTGGTAAGCCTGAAACACTACATTAGTGTTTCCCTCCCTCACTCTTCCTCTAACCAAAAAAAGAGGCCATTGTGAGAAGGTAAAAGTGAAAGTAAGAGTTTTATAAATTTTCTTAAATAATTTAGTTGGTGCTATAAATGTCAGCCAGTGGAGTTAAGTGCTGTACTTATGAGATGTGGGAGATCCGTGACACTTCCAGCATTTTAGAAGATTACATCTGCAAGAAGTGCACCCAGTTGCAGTTCCTTACAGACTGTGTGGATAGGTTAGAGCAGCAGTTGGATGTACTTAGTAATATGAAGATGGCAGAAAGCATCATAGATAGAAGCTTTAGAGATGTGGTCACACCCAGGATCCAGGCAGATCGATGGGTAACTGCTAGAAGGAACAGACAGTCAATGCAGGAATTCCTGTGGTCGCCCCCCTCTCTAACAAGTATACTGTTTTGGATAACGTTGGGGGGGATGGCCTATCAGGGGATAACAGCAGCAGTAGCCAAAGCAGTGGCACCATGGCTGGCTCTGTTGTTAAGCAGGGAGGGCCAAAGTTATAGGGGACTGTATAGTGATGGGTGTTGATAGGCACTTCTGTGGATGCAAAAGAGACTCCAGGATGTCATGTTGCTTCCCTGGTGCCTCAGGATGGTTCAGAACGGCAGAAAGCACTCTGAAGGGAGAGGGTGAACAGCCAGAGGTCGTGGTACATGTTGGTACTAACGACATAGGTAGGAAGAGTGATGAGGTCCTGCTGCAGCAGTTTAGGGAGTTAGGCAAAAAGTTAAAAAGGAGGACCTCTAGGGTTGTAATCTCAGGATTACTCCCTGTGTCATGTGCTAGTAAGGCGAGGAATAGGAAGATAGTACAGCTCGAAATGTAACCAAACAGCTGGTGTAGGAGAGAGGGTTTCAGATATCTGGACCATTGGGGTCTCTTCTGGGGCAGGTGGGACCTGTTCAAGAAGCACAGGTTGCATCTAAACTGGAAGGGCATAACTATTCTGGCCAGGAGGTTTGCAATATCAGATGGGAGGATTTAAACTAGTTTGGCAGGGAGGAGGGAACCGGAAAGTGGGCCAGTAAGACTCAGAGAAATAGCAGGCAGAGTGAGGTTGCTAATCAAAGAGGGTCTGGTGGACTGAAGTGCATTTGTTTCAATGTGAGATGTGTAACAGGTATGGCAGATGAACTTAGAGCTTGGATTAGTACTGGGAACAATAATATTATTGCCATTACAGAGGCTTGGTTAACATTCCAGGATACAGATGTTTCAGGCAGGATAGAAAGGGATGTAAAAGGGGCGGGAAGTTGCACTACTGGTTAAGGAGAATATCACAGCTGTACTGTGAAAGGACACCTTGGAGGACTCATACAGCGAGGCTATATGGGTAGAGCTCAGGAATAGGAAGGGTGTAGTCACAATATTGGAGGTTTACTATTGGCTGCCCAACTGCCAGCAGGAGATAGAAGAACAGATATATAGGCAGATTTTGGCAATGTGTAAAAGTAGCGGAGTTGTTGTGGTAGATTTTAATTTCCTCTATATTGACTGGAACTCACTTAATGCTAGGGGTGTGAATGGGGCAGCATTTGTAAGGAGTGTTCAGGAGGGTTTCTTGAAACAATATATAGATAGTCCAACTAGGGAAGGGGCTATACTGGACCTGGTATTGGAGAATGAGCACATCCAGGTGATTGATGTTTTATTAGGGGAGCAGTTCAGGAATTTTGGCACGGCAGCACAGTGGTTAGCACAGAAGCCGTGCTGTGCCAGGGACCTGTGTTCGATTCCTGGCTTGGGTCACTCTCTGCGCAGTGTCTGCACATTCTCCCCTTGTCTGTGTGGGTTCCCTTTGGGTGCTCTAGTTTCCTCCCACAATCCAAAGATGTACGGGTAGGTGGATTGGCCATGCTAAATTGCCCCTTCATGTCAGGGGGACTAGCTAGAGGTTATGGGAATAGGGCTTGGGTGGGATTGTTGTTGGTACAGACTCGATGGGCCGAATGGCTTCCTTCTGCACTGAAGGTTTTCTATGATTCTATGAATTCAGTAAGCATTAAAGTACTGATGGATAAAGATACGTGCAGTCCTCAAGTGAAAGTACGAAATTGGGGGAAGGCTAATTACAATATTAGGCAGGAACTGAAGAATGTAGACTGGAGGCAGATGTTTGAGAGAAAATCAACATCTGGAAAGTATAAGTTGAAAGGGATTCAGGACTGGCACATTCCTGTAAGAATGAAGGATAAGTATGGCAAGTTTTGGGAACCTTGGATAATGAGAGATATAGTGAGCCTAGTCGAAAAGAAAGCATTTGTCAAGCCTAAGAGGCTTGGGAACACACAAAGCAAGAGTGGAATATAAGGAAAGTAGAAAAAAACTTAAGCAAGGAGTAAGGAGGGCTAAAAGGGGTCATGAGAAAACACTGGCCAGCAGGATAAAGGAAAATCCAAAGGCTTTTTACACATATATAAAGACCAAGAGGGTAGCCAGGAAGAGGTTTGACCCACTCAAGAATAGGGGAGGGAATCTATGTGTGGAGCCAGAAGAAATGGGTGAGATATTAAACAAAAACTTTGCATCCGTATTCACCAAAGAGAAGAACTTGGTGGATGATGAATCTGGGAAAGGGTGTGTAGATAGTTTGAGTCATGTTGAGATCAGAAAGAAAGAGGTATTGGGATTCTTGAGAAACATTAAGGTAGACAAGTCTCCAGGGCCTGATGGGATATATCCCAGAATACTGAAAGAAGCAAGGGAGGAAATTGCTGTGGCCTTAAGAGAAACCTTTTTATCCTCACTCACTACAGGGGAAGTCCCAGAGGACTGGTGAATAGCCAATGTTGTTCCTTTGTTTAAGAAGAGTTGCAAGAATAATCTAGGTCGATGAACCTTACATCAGTTGTAGGGAAATTATTGGAGAGGATTCTTCAAGACAGAATTTATTCCCACTTGGAAATAAGTGGACTTATTAGTGAGAGGCAATATGGTTTTGTGAAGGGGAGGTCGTGTCTTGTTAACTTGATCAAGTTTTTCGAGGAAGTGATGAAGATGATTGACGAAGGTAGGGCAGTGCATGTTGTTGACATGGATTTCAGTAAGGCCTTTGACAAGGTCCCTCATAGCAGACTGGTGCAGAAGGTGAAGTCACATGGATTCATACATGAGCTGGCAAGGTGGATACAAAACTGGCTCAGTCATAGAATAAGAAGTCTCACAACACCAGGTTAAAGTCCAACAGGTTTATTTGGTAGCAAAGGCCACTAGCTTTTGGAGTGCTGCTCCTTCGTCAGGTAAGTGGGAATTCTGTTTACAAACAGGGCATATAAAGACACAAACTCAATTTTGCAAAATAATGGTTGGAATGCGAGTCTTTACAGGTAATCAAGTCTTAAAGGTACAGGCAATGTGAGTGGAGAGAGGATTAAGCACATTTTAAAGAGATGTGTATTGTCTCCAGCCTGGACAGTTAGTAAGATTTTGCAAGCCCGGGCAAGTCATGGGGTTTACAGATTGTGTGACATGAACCCAAGATCCCAGTTGAGGCCGTCCTCATGTGTGGCAAGTTCCACACACATGAGGACAGCGTCAACTGAGTTCTTGGGTTCATGCCACACTATCTGTAACTCCCATGACTTGCCCAGGCTTGCAAAAGCTCACTAACTGTCCCAGCTAGAGACAATACACATCTGTTTAACCTGTGCTTAACCCTCTCTCCACTCACATTGCCAGTACCTTTAAGACTTGATTACCTGTAAAGACTCGCATTCCAACCATTATTTTGTAAATTGAGTTTGTGTCTTTATATGCCCTGTTTGTAAACAGAACTCCCACTTACCTGATGAAGAGCGGCACTCTGAAAACTAGTGGCTTTTGCTACCAAATAAGCCTGTTGGACTTTAACCTGGTGTTGTGAGACTTCTTACTGTGTTTACCTCAGTCCAACACCGGCATCTCCACATCATGTCAGTCAGAGAAGACAGAGGGGAGCAGTGGAAGGGTGTGTTTCTGAATGGAGGGCTGTGACAAGTAGCATTTCTCAGAGATCGGTGCTGGGACCTTTGCTGTTTGTAATATATATAAATGATTTGGAGGAAAATGTAACTGGTTTGATTCATAAATTTGTGGATGACTCAAAGGTTGGTGGATTTGTGAATAGTGGTGAGAACCACCAGAGAATACAGCAGGATGTAGATCTGTTAGATACTTGGACGGAAAGATGGCAGATAAAGTTTAATCCGGACAAATGTGTGGTAATACATTTTGGAAGGTCTAATACAGATAGGAAATATACAGTAAATGGCAGAACCCTCAAATATATTGATAGGCAGAGGGATCTGGGTACATAGACACTGAAAGTAGCAACGCATGTGGAGAAGTTAGTCAAGAACGCATACAGCATGCTTGCCTTCATCAGCTGGGGCATTGAGTTTAAAAACTGGTAATTCATATTGCAGCTTTATAGAATCTTAGTTAGGCCACACTTGGAATATAGTGTTCAATTCTGGTCACCACACTACTAGAAGATGTGGAGGCTTTGGAGAGGGTACAGAAAAGATTTACCAGGATGTTGCTTGGTATGGAGAGTATTAGTTATGAGGAGAGGTTGGAGAAACTTGGT
Source organism: Carcharhinus amblyrhynchos (assembly GCF_965287045.1). NCBI lineage: Eukaryota > Metazoa > Chordata > Chondrichthyes > Carcharhiniformes > Carcharhinidae > Carcharhinus > Carcharhinus amblyrhynchos. The sequence continues at coordinate 33,470,012 of NC_137345.1, read as the reverse complement.
TTGTTCTCACTGCAACGATGAAAGTTGAAGGGCAGCCTGAAAGAAGTCTACAAGATTATGAGAGGCAGAAGCTTTTTCCCAGGGTGGAAGAGTCAATTACTAGGGGGCATAGGTTTAAGGTGTGAGAGGCAAGATGTAAAGGATATGTATGAAACAGACTTTTTTACACAGAGGGTGGTGGGTGTCTGAAACTCATTGCTGACAGAGGTAGTGGAAGCAAATACAATAGATACAAGAGTTTTAAGGGGTGTCTTGACAAATACATGAGCAAGATGGGAATGGAGGGATAAGGTCCTGGAAGGTTCAGGGGGTTTTAGTTAAGTCAGGCAGCATGGTTGGTGCAGGCTTGGAGGGCCGGAAGGCCTCATCCTATGCTATTATTTTCTTTGTTCTTCTCTGTTCTAAAGCAGGTCAGTTTAAAGGGGCCATTGAGAGGGAGAAGGAAAGTTTCTAAAGTAAGTGAATGGGATGGAGTGGGGAGGTTCAGACATCGATGGGAAAGTTGGGGGTGAAGGGTGTCAGGACATAGGTGGGGTCGGGGGCCCGGACTTTGGAGGATGTTGGCTTGGTAGAGTGGATCACAGGTGCCTGGTCCAGGGGGGTATATTAGATCAAGGGGTGAGGGTGTTGGGTTTGGACATGGAGCGATGCCAAGTTAATGAGTGAGGGTGTCGGATTGAGTTGGAGGTTGGGAATGTCGAGTCCCTATTATGGAATTTAAATGTTCCCAGCTGTGATAGGTGGAAGTGAAAAATGGACACAACAGTGGAACCACAGTTCTCCCAACTATGTATTCTTTAAGTGTGCTTTGCACTTAGGGCAAGAGTTTCTGGATTTATCATTATAATTCATTCTCCTCTGCTTCCTTCATTTCTCTTTCATGAATTCCAAATGAGAATTTTCAAGAATACTGGCAGAGACATCAGGGCATTTCATGATTTAAAATTAGTTCGATTTCAAAGCCACACTCTTACCTTTAATAGTGAGAGAAAAGTCTTTGATTCCTTTCCTGACTGGAGGCAGACCCGTTAACTATTTCATAATAAGGCATTTTAAATCCTTTGTCTTCTGGAAAAATATTCCATTAAAACTGCCTTTTCAAATGAATATGCAATTTATTTACCGAAATATTTTGGAAATAAGGGGAAATAGGCTTTATTTGATCTTGCAGAAACTTTGCTCCACTATTTGTTAGGGCAACCCATGTCAGTAAAGCATAATCGGTTAAAAAAAGAATTGTGGAAGCTTAGCTTGGAAAAATGTTGAAATGCTTCTCACCCCAATTCTAAATTGTGTCTCTCCACATGGTTAAGCATTTCCCTACACCACTTGTTTTTCATCACAGTTCAACAGATTGATTCAGAAGATGTTGTTATCACTAACATGTCCTTCATCCTCACCAACTTCAATTTTTTTTTCAGATGGGCCCTTGAGGTCATATAACTTTTTATCCATGAACTGCGTTTTATGTGTACAGCATGACAGTTCCCTCTTTCCACGAGATGAAAATCCTGACATATGCACTACAGAAAATCTTCCTAAATAATGGGATATATAACCATAAGACCATAAGACATAGGAGCAGAATTAGGCCACTCAGCCCATCAAGTCTGCTCCGCCATTCAATCATGGCTAATATTTTTCTCATCCCCATTCTCCTGCCTTTTCCCCATAACCCCTGATCCCCTTGTTAATCAAGAAGTTATTTATCCCTATTTAGAGACATTCAATGACCTGATCTCCACAGCCTGCTGCAGCAAAGAGTTCCACAGATCCACCATTCTCTAACTGAAGAAATTCCTCCTTATCTCTGTTTTAAAGGATCGTCCCTTCAGCCTGATGTTGTGCCCTCTGGTTCTAGTTTTCCCTACCAGTGGAAACATCCTCTCTGTGTCCATTCTATCAGACCTTGCTGTATCCTGTAAGTTTCAATAAGATCCCCCCTCATCCTTCTAAACTCCAACAAGAACAGACCCAGAGTCCTCAGCCATTCTCATACGACAAGTTCTTCATTCCAGGGGCCATTCTTGTGAATCTTCTCTGGACACTTTCCAAGATCAGCACATCCTTCCTTAGATATGGGACGCAAAAATGTTCACAATGCTCCAAATGGATTCTGACCAGAGATTTATACAGCCTCAAAAATACATCCCTGCTTTTGTATTCTAGCCCCCTCAACATTGCATTTGCCTTCCTAATTGCCAACTGCCAGCAGGTTACATATTAACCTTAAGAGAATCTTGAACAATCATTCCCAAGTTCCTTTGTGTTTCTGATTTTGTAAGCATTTTCCCATTTAGAAAATAGTCTATGCCTCCATTTCTCTTTCCAAAGTGCATAACCTCACATTTTTCCAATTGTATTCCACCTGCTGCTTCTTTGCTCACTCTCCTAACTTGTCCAAGTCCTTCTGCAGCCCACCCCCCTGCTTCCTCAATACTACCTATCCCTCTACATATCTTTGTATCACCTGCAAACTTAGCAACAGTGCCTTCAATTCCTTCTTCCAAATTGTTCATGTATAGTGTGAAAAGTTGTGGTCTCAGTCATGAGCTGCCATCCTGAGAAAGACCCCTTTATCCCCACTCTTTGCCTTCTGCTAGTCATCCAACCCTCTATCCATGCCAGGATCTTACCCTTAACCCCATGGGCACTTAACTTATTTAACAGTCTCCTGTATGGCACCTTGTCAAAGGCCTTCTGGAAATCTAAATAAATCACATCCCCTGGTTCTCCTTTATCTAACTTCCTTGTTACCTCCTCAAAGAACCTAACAGATTTGTCAGACATGACTGCTCTTTGACAAAGCCGTGCTGACTCAGTCCTCTTTATCATGCATTTCCAAATACTCTGCAATCTCATCTTTAATAATGGACTCTAAAATCTTGCCAATGACCAAAGTTAGGCTAGCCGGCTACAATTTCCTGTCTGCTGCCTTCCTCCCTTCTTAAGCAGTGGCATTACATTAGCTACTTTCCAGTCCTCCAGTACCCTCCTTGCCTCCAGTGATTCCTGAAAGATCACCATCAATGCCTCCACAGTTTCCTCAGCTATCTCTTTTAGAACCCTGCAGTCCATCCAGTCCACCTTCAGACCTTTCAGTTTCCCCAGAACCTTCTCCTTAGTAATGGCCACCTCACTCACCTGTGTCCCCTCAATCTCCTGGAGCTCTGGCATCCCACTGCTGTCTTCCACCGTGAAGACTGATGCAAAGTAATCATTCAGTTCCTCTGCCATTGCTTTGTTTCCTACTATTACCTCGCCAGCCTCATTTCCCACCCCCTGACACTAAGGTTAATTTTAGCATGGCCAATCCACCTAACCTGGACATTTGTGGAGCATGAGAGGAAACTGGTTTTCTCTAGGTGCTCCGGTTTCCTCGCATGCTCCTCAGATGTCCAGGTTAGGTGGATTGGCCATGCTAAAATCAACCTTAGTGTCAGGGGATTAGCAGGGTAAATACATGAGGTTCCTTCATTTTAACTTCCCTAATCAAGTCTGCCTCATTACACATCACCAAATCCCGAACTGCCTAGTGGGCTCGGTCACAAGCTGCTCCAAAAAGCCATCTCTTAGACATTCCAGAAATTTGTTTTCTTGGGACCCATTACGTACCTGCAAATTGAAGTCCCCCATGATTATTGTAATATTGCCTTTTTTATATGCCTTTTCTATCTCCTGATTGATTTTCTGCCTCACATCCTGACTACTGGTAGGGGGCCTATACATAACTCCCATCAGGGTCTTTTTACCTTTGCGATTCCGCAACTCTACCCACAGAAATTCTATGCCTTCTGATCCTTTATCACTTCTGCTATCAATTTAACTTCATTCCTTACTGATGGGCCCCCTTTGCCCATCTGCCTGTCCTTCTGATAGGACACATCCCTGGATATTTAGATCCCAACCCTGATAGCCTTGTAGCCACGTCTCTGTGATGTCCACATCATATCGGCCAATTTCAATGTGCACAACAAGCTCATTTACCTTATTCTGTATACTGTGCACAATTAGGTACAACACCTTCAGTCCTGCATTGACCACCTCCTTTCTTATAAGGTTCGATAAGGTTCACCATGGTAGGCTTCTGCAGAAAATGCAGATGTATGGGATTGTGGGTAATCTAGGAAGTTGGATCAGGAATTGGCTATCAGATAGGAGACAGAGGGTGGTGGTGGATGGTAAATATTCATCATGGAGTGCAGTTACGAGTGGTGTGCCTCAGGGATCTGTTTTGGGGCCACTGTTGTTTGTAATTTTTATTAATGATCTGGATGAGGGTATAGTTGGGTGGATTAGTAAATTTGCTGATGACACCAAAGTTGGAGGTGTGGTAGATTGTGAGGAAGGGTGTCATAGTCTGCAGGGAGACTTAGATAGGTTGCAGAGCTGGGCCGAGAGGTGGCGGATGGAATTTAATGCAGAGAAGTGTGAGGTAATTCACTTTGGTAGGAGCAACAGATGTGTCGAGTATAGGGCTAACGGGAGGACTTTGAATAGTGTGGATGAACAGAGGGATCTAGGTGTGTGTGTACATAGATCCCTGAAAGTTGGGAATCAAGTAGATAAGGTTGTCAAGAAGGCGTACGGTGTCTTGGCGTTTATTGGTAAGGGGATTGAATTTAGGAGTCGCAGTGTAATGTTGCAACTGTACACTACTCTAGTGCGGCCGCACTTGGAGTACTGTGTGCAGTTCTGGTCCCCGCATTACAAGAAGGATGTGGAGGCGTTGGAGAGGGTGCAGAGGAGGTTTACTAGGATGTTGCCTGGTATGGTGGGGAGGTCCTATGAGGAGAGACTGAGGGATCTAGGGTTGTTTTCGTTGGAAAGAAGGCGGCTAAGAGGGGATCTTATTGAAACATATAAGATGATTAGAGGTTTAGATAGGGTGGATAGTGATAGCCTTTTTCCTCGGATGGAGAAAGCTAGCACGAGGGGGCATGGCTTTAAATTAAGGGGGGGTAGCTACAGGACGGATGTCAGGGGTAGGTTCTTTACCCAGCGGGTGGTGAGGGATTGGAATGCCCTGCCTGCTGCAGTTGTAAATGCGTCTAGTTTGGGGGCGTTTAAGAGATCTCTGGATAGGTTTATGGACGAAAAGGGATTGGTATAGGCTAGTGGGTCATTGTTTTTGTAACTGGTCGGCGCAACATCGTGGGCCGAAGGGCCTGTTCTGCGCTGTAATGTTCTATGTTCTATGTTCTGTGTTCTATATACTTGTCACCTTTTTTACTCTGCCTGAGATTAGATTCCTGCCATCTTCTATACTCTTTGTTCTAATGCGTGGTCTGAAAACTTTATTAACCTCTCCTGAGCCCTCAGCTCCATTAACCTGCACTTCTACCCGCTCCTTTAACTTTGATTTTCTAATTTGCTATTCAACTGAACCTTCCCCTCCGACCATTTAGTTTAAACCCCACCTATGGCCCTAGTTATACGATTCACCAGGACTCTGGTCCCAGCACGATTCAGTTGAAGACCATCCCATCGGAACAGGTCCTGTCTTCCTCAGTACTGGTGCCAATGTCCCATGAATTTAAATAACAATAACAATCGTAGAAAACAAACCCTGCTTAAACAATAACAGGATCACAAATTAAATTAGAATGAGTAATACGCGCAAGTTATTCATCACTTTTGGCCAGTAAATGTGAAGCTGCTATTCTCATATGGGAAAATCTAACGGTTTCTATAATCATTAAGGTTGCCACAGTTCCTGTGGAAACCGATAAGCTTTTTAAAGAACGGATTCCCCAGGAATGCCAACAGAATAACCTGTCCTAGTCCCTCCATGCCGAAGCTATAGTTAAGAAGGCCCACCAATGCCTCCACTTTCTCAGGAGGCTAAGGAAACTCAGCATGCCTGCTACAACTCTCAACAATTTTTACAGATGCGCCACAGAAAACATCTTTTTTGGTTTTATCACAGCATGGTAATGACTATAAAAATATATAAAGAGCGGTGAATGTAGCCCAGTCCATCACGCAAACCAACTTCCTATCCATTGACTCTGTCTGCACTTCCCACCACCTTGGAAAAGCAGCCAGCATAATCAATGACCCCACACATCTCAGACTTACCTTCATTCATTGGGAAAAGATACTAAATTCTGAGATCATGTGCAAACTGACAAGAACAGATTCTCCCTGCTGCCATTTGACATTTGAATGGACCTACCTAAGTATTAAGTTGATCTTTCTCTGCGCCCTATCTGTGACTGCAACACTACATTCTGCACCCTCTCCTTTCCTTCTCCAAAATATACTCTATGAATAGTATGTATAGTGTGCAAGAAACAATAATTTTCACTGTATCCCACCCATGTGACAACAATAACTCAAATCAAAAGAAAGAAAACTAATGGACAAGGTACCACTTTTTAAAATGTACACTGCAACAATCAACAAAAATCAATATGATTCAAACAATAATTAAGAGATAATTCAAATCAAAAGGTAAATTTTAAGTTAAAAAGTTGATACAATAAAGACATGCCTTTCACAGTTGTACTCACTTACATCAATTCCTACAAATTCCCTAATGAGGCAATGTGTGCAACCTCACAGCCTTTTCAGCTCAGACTCCAGTATATAGAATCTGTCGAAGGGTCACATGGACTCGAAATGTTAATTCTGTTTGTCTCTCCGAAGATGCTGCCAGATCTGCCAGTTTATCCAGGATTTTGTTTTTATTTCAGATTTCCAGCATCCACAATATTTTGCTTTTATTTACAAAGGATCTCACACTTGCCACTCAATGGATTTGACCCTCGAGCTGCCTTCACCAGTCGCTATATTGATTTGAAGACACCAACTAGGTGCACACTGACAAGTACTCTCTAACTTGGATCAAGAAAGTCCTGATACCCTAGCTTTCCAGAATTTCCTTTCAACCAACCAACCCACATGCCTTGTTCACACTTTGGTCCACTGATACAAACATTCAGCTTGCTTATACACTTTGTTTTGCCAGCAAAATCTCAAGTTATATCTCCTTCTTATTACCAAACACAGAACTGGTCTATTCATAGAGAGCTTTGCTTGCTTCCTCTTACATGAGTTTTGTGGTCTGAACTGCCAGCATTGAGACACTGGGTGGAATTTTCCCACCGCGTTCACCCTGAAACCAGAAAATCCCGCTAAGGTCAACAGATCTTTCCATAATCGACTTCTCGCCTATCAAGATTCCCATAGCAGGCAGAACGGGAAAATTCACCCCCAGGCGTAATTCAGTCTTCAATTAGATGTCTAATACCTTTAACTTTTCAGCCTTCATCAATGTAGCACATATGGCAAGCTCAAGGAATTTCCCAGAGATCAAATGACCTCATACCAAGGAAAATTATTTTCCCTCCTTCCCAGAATTGTCCTAATTTCACTTTGGTCTTAAGGACACCTTTCCGTAAGGAAAGAAAATTTCCCAAAGCCCACAGGATTAAAGGGAATATGTATTTTACATTGCTAGAATTATATACATTGTAATCACTCATTGATCATTCATGGGCTGAACAGCTTTATCATCTGATATTTATTCACAGGGCTGGAATTTTCAGCCTCGCTCATCCCAAAATCATAAAATCCCACCCTAGGTCAACAGACCTTCTCTATGGTCCGCCACTCAACTTTCCGATTCCCGTGGTGGGCAAGGCATTAAAATTCCGGTGCTAGGTTTTTTTACAGATGGTATATGAATGGAACCAATATTAGTGACCACGAGCAGGAAGACCCTTGCCCTGTTTGAGGATTATCCAACTGATATATCCTCACATAAATATTCCCTACTTGGCGTTATTGGTGACTACTCCCTCATTATTGCTTGGACACTATACAGATGCAAGTGCCTCCAGATGCTCTGATCTGTTTCTAATATTGTGGGCCAGGTAACTTGACTAGCTCATTTACATTCCCAATGCCAGTTGAGTAGCTGGCCTAGTTGCAGTTTGCAAAGATTATGCAGAAGGCCTCAAGTTCATGGGTGGGATTTTATGGCTTCGCTTGTCTCAAAACTATAAAATCTCACCTGAGATCAATGGACATTTTCATGGCCGGGCTCTCGCCTGCTCTGATTCCTGTGGCTGGCAGGATGGTAAAATTCTGGCCCATAAGTTCCACAGGGAGGAAGAGAAAGCGAGAATTTATCTTTCCAGATCCCCCATGAATTCTCCCATTGGACGATCTGAAGGGCTGAGACATGAGGCCTAACATGACCCTTCCAATGAAATGGAAAAAGAAACTGAGGATAGAATGTTACCACTGTTCACGCCAACGGGATTTTCCCATCCCAGTGCATTGTATGGAGATTTGGCAGGGCGTCAAATTCTTCAACCTCACTGGTGCGGGAACATGGCATGAATGGCCAGTGAGGTTGCACCCTGAGGCCCAAGGACTCTCCCTACGTCCTTTCTGTGTCCACTCCTAGTTTATAAAGTTACAAAACCAAGTCATGACGTAGCATTTAAATAAGACTCGATACAAAAATAATTTGAACGTCAATATCAAAGGCAGACTAACAAATTCTTGACTAAAGCAATGGCCAGTATTTTCTGGCCTCACTTGAAGCCAGGATTCTCTAGTCCCGCTGCAGTGAATGGAGATTTAGCTGAGCGCCAAACTTTCTGTTCTTGTTGGCAGCGGTAGCAGGGTGTGCAAGATTCAGAATTCTGGCCAATGTTATTTTATAGATCTTTTTAAGGGTACAGCTGCAGTCCTATTAAAAAAACGGAAGGAAAATGTATAAGCTGAAACCTGCCAAGGAAAATCTAATAGATCCAAGCCAACACAAATCTGAATTTGACTCTATTCAGAAAACAAACAATACGATGAGTCAGTGGTTCTATTAGGTTGAGCAGGTGTTTATGAACAAATCCACCTAAAATTGGCCAAACACATGCAAAAAAATCAAAAAAATGAAACTGCAAATTAAGTCCAGTTTACATTGACTTGTGGTCTTTTGCACCAATTTGAAAAAAATTTGCCCTAGGTTTTCTGGTCCACCGACCAAGGGAATTGTTGCAGGTGGCATGGTCTGTATGACAGATAAATAAGCCAAAGGCCTGTTGACCACAGGTCGGAATTTACAAACCCAAGAAGGGTGAGTGCTTCCTTGGGAGCTCATACCTAAACTTCCTCCCTGCCAGTGCTTGGTGAAGAACCAGAAGTTCTGAATCAAATTGGAGAAATTAGCGAAGACCATGGAAGATACTGCCAGCACTTGAAGACCCTGCAGTTTGAGAGCAGGTCAAATCTGAAGCTGCTGTGCAGCGACCTCCCACCTTCTGAGAGTCACTATTGAAATGAGGGTCCATCCACCATTCCAGACGTCGGGCACGATCCTACCAGCTGTTAACACCGCAAACCTCCTGCTGCAAGGTCGGGGAATTTGGTGGCTAGCCAAATCTCCGTTCACTGCGTCAGGATGGGAAAATTCCACTGGCCTTAACAGTGATAAGATTCCTGCTGATGTATTCCTCCATGGTCCTGTAGCTGCAGGCCTTTTGGCTTCTCCTTGAATATCTGTGGTCTGAGCAAGTCTCTAAAGTTAAGTCTGGGCTTTTGCATGCCATGTTGGTTCAGAAATGCTCTGGGCTGGTGTGTTTTCCTGCTGGTGTAAAAGAGAACTTGGCATTGGTGAATGATTCTGGTCAAGCCTTTATCCCATTAGTGGGATGCAAATCGGTTTCATGATGTGCTCCAGCAGCATTCCTGACTCACCATGGCAGGCACTATGGAAAGTCCCACAGGAAATTCATGCTTGCATGAAATTTTCCTCGGGCTCTGACTGAATTCTACCTCCTCCCCTTCCCCACCCTCCTTCCACTGAACCCCACGATGGGGGCATTAGAGAATTTCATCCAATTCTTCTATTGAGTTTATGATATTTTATCTTCAGCCTGAATCCCAATGAGTAAGTCGTGCTCATTAATTTGCTCTCTTAGAAATGAGTAAAATATAAAGTACAAGGATAAACTTCGTATTTCACTTCCTATGTGTATGATTTTTGCCAAAATGATTGATTGCCTGATGACATCGTCATTGTTAGATGTTGTGATCCCCTACAGCCGACAGCAGAGTAAAATAAACATTGAAACACATGCCACAATGGTTAGCACTACTACCTCACAATGCTAGGGACCTGGGTTCAATTCCTAGCTGGGGTCACTGCCTGTGCAGAGTCTATATGCTCTCCCTGCATCTGCATGGGTTTCCCTTCAGTGCTCCAGTTTCCTTCCACAGTGTGCTGGTTAGGTGCTAATTTCTATCTCCATGTGCCCAAACAGGTGCCAGAGTGAGGCAACTAGGGGATCTTCACTGTAACTTCTTTGCAGTGTTACTGTAAGCTTACTTATGACAGTAATAAATAAACCTTAGAACTTTAAACCTTGTTAGACCTTTGCCACAGAGCTTGTAAGATCTTTGTGGACAACATTTTTGAGATGGCCGCCGTCACTTTGCCCTTGATACACAATGAGATGTAGATTCACAGCTAATATCTCAGATCCAGGGGATCTACTCGTGGAATTTTAAGCACTGAAAAGAAAAGTGACAGAAGTATTTCTTCAAAGACTTACAATAGATTTATGCATTTCTCATCTTCATTCTTGAAGTAGGAGAATGTATAACTGTTTAGATATGCAAACTATAGAGCAATCTCATTTGAAACCAGGTTAAAGTTTTGTGAGCTATTGATTTGAGTGGAAACCATTTGACAATTACTTCAATCCGACCAGAATATTTTTTAAAAAATCTATATTTTGGAGAAAATGAAAATTCCTTTATCAGTGTTACATAGAAATCCACTGCGCGAGACATGCCAACAGCTTAATTGTATTTGAATGCATGGGAAGCTTTTCAATGAGTATTTGTTTCACTCCCTGGTGAAGTGAGGCCTTGGGCCTCTTTTTCTACAGTAGCTACCTCTTCTGCATACTGAGCTTTCTGCAGCAGTTTTTAACCAATGATTTTATACAAAACATTTTCACTTATTCAGTAGCAAGAGACAAGATATGACCTTGCTTGCCTGCCTAACTTCATTCCAGCATCCAAACCATTTTCCTGAGTTCACGGAATAACTGGTTCACATACATGAAATAGCGCGCATTGTTGATGTTTTTTCATTTATTAACTATATTCTCCGTGAGTAGAACTAATGTATAATACATAAGCTTCTTGCTTTATTAGTGAAAATACTCTTGAAAGAACAAACCCCTCCAGCTCACCTCTGTGCCTTCTGTTTGTTTGACACATCGTCCCCAACGTGTCAGTATGGTCATGTGCATGTACTTTGCATTCTCACTTTATATGTGCTCACAGTTTTCCTGGTGTTAATCCCTCCATTCTTCATTCTAATTTCATTGTTGTGAATTCCAGATGTTTGTCCAGTGGGTGGCTCTGATATCACATTGCATTTGTGAACATCAAGTGTGTCTGTGGGACATGGATTGCATGCACTGGATTCTGAACATTTAAACTCCACAAACCTACCAATCTGGTTTTGTCTGGTTTGTTGTTTCATGAGCTGGAAAAACCCACAATTACCTTTTTTTGAAATCACTGTGGTCCAAGAAGGTGAGTAATTATTTTACTCGATTGAATTCAATTCAATTTTTTGACTCAAAAGGATTAAACAGTTTTCTAGGTGATGATTTATGACCCTGTCATTGTCTGGTGAAGCACTGGCTCTGCTTTTTGTGATGTGGAGATGCCGGCGTTGGACTGGGATAAACACAGTAAGAAGTTTCATAACACCAGGTTAAAGTCCAACCAGTTTATTTGACAGTAAACCCACGAGCTTTTGGGGTTTGCCCCTTCATCAGGTGAGTGGATTTACTATCAAATAAACTGGTTGGACTTTAAGCTGGTGTTGTGAGACTTCTTACTCTGCTTTTTGTAATCAGCATATGAACATGCAAATTAGAAGCAGGATTTCGTCATTCAGCCCTCCCTTCGAGCCTTCTCCGCCCTTCAACAAGAACATGGTTGATCTGATTTTTTTTATTCATTCATGGGATATGAGCGTCACTGGCTGCGCAGCATTTATTGCTCATCTCTAGTTGCCCTTGACAAGGTGGTGGTGAGCTCCCTTTTTGAAACACTGCAGTCCACATGCTGTGGGTTGACCCATTTGGGGGGGATTTCCAGGATTTTGACCCAGCGACTCTGAAGGAATGGCAATATATTTCTAAATCAGGATGGTGAGTGGCTTGGAGGGGACCTTGTAGGTGGTGGTGTTCCCAGAAATCTGCTACCCTTGTCCTTCTAGTTGGAAGTGATCATGTGTTTGGAAGGTGCTGTCTAAGAATCTTTGATGAATTGCTGCAATGTATCTTGTAGATAGTACACACTGCTGCTACTGAGTGTTGGTGGTGGAGGGGGTGGATGTTTGCCAGTGTGGTGCCAATCAAGTGGGCTGGTTTATTCTGAATGATGTCAAGCTTCTTGAGCGTTGTTGGAGCTGATTGTGGCCTCAACTCCACATTCTATCTCCCTTGCTAGACCAGAATCTGTCTAGCTCTGACTTAAAAATGTTTACTGACCATCCCACCACTGCTTTCTGGGATAGAGAGTTCCAAAGGTTCATGTCCCTCTGACAGTAATTAGCACTAGCTGATATTGCAGGTAACATTGAGTTCCACACATGTGGACTAAAAATTAATGTGCGCGACATCACTTCAAAACAGTGTTTCATAGATTGCATTGATTTGCCAGGGTCAAACAGGACTGTTAGCTGCGACTCGTAAAAACCCCCCACTCCCCCACTTTCCTAATTTCCTCTAGCCGTGGTCATGCAGGTAGCATTTCCTGGTACTGTCTGCTCCCAGGGAATTCATATTGTCTATGTAACATTGCTCTGAAATTGTGCTATACAAACAAATCTTTTGCCCACTTCATGCATCGTACATGCTAGGGGTTATGTTGCTGGAACGGCACAAAGAGGTATCAAATGGGTGCTTCACTGGTTGACACACCTGTTTGAAAGTCTGCTTTAACATGTGGTTTTGGTTTGAATTCTGGATTACTGCAGTTTGAAACTTTTAGAATCATAGAATCCCTGCAGTATAGAGGAGGCCATTTGGCCCATCGGGTCTGCACCAACCACAATCCCACCCAGGCTCTAATCCCATAAACCTCATACACCCTGCCAATCCCCCTGACATTAGGGTCAATTTAACATGGCCAATCAACCTAACCCACATTTGCTATAGACACCTGCATGTTTAACCCAAAAGCTGATTAGAAGCAACTTCTGTGCAGTAATGTATGTGTGCCCCTTTCACCCATTTCAACCCAAGGCTTGGAGTGGGCTGACTGACGTACAGCAGCCATTTTTGGGGTGGCTCTAGGTCTGAGAGAAAAGGTGCACATGTTGCTGACACATGGCTGGCGGTGCTGGGGGAGAACTGATGTCCTCAGAGTGGGCATGCAGTCCACTTAACCCCTCAGTCCCTCTCTCCTGCAATAGCTAATCTACTTGCCTGGCAGCCAGTCCTCCTCTCATTCCTCTTCAAGGGAGACCTCCCCCACTCCCCCCAGTGCATATGACCCAAGCATTGCCTTTCTCCTGCTGATTCCTATAAGGTGGAGCAGTATAGCACTCTTCTTTTCAGATGAAGATTTCAGAAAATTTCCAGAATAAAGTGTTCCTGAATAGAATCTAAGAAAGAGCGTTGGGGTAGAAATCTGGGCAAAAATGTCCCAGAAACTCAGGGGTTCTCTTCAAATCTTTGGCAGTCAGTGAACTGTGAAGATATGCTTTCACCGATTCATTAGTAAACACACAACACAAGAACAGTGATAGATGAGTATGCCTTTAAGTGATACTCGGAATACTCAGCAACAACTTGCTTATTCCAGTCGCCTTGTCCTCGTTTGGAGAGGGTGTTAGGTTAAATGTTATCCACTAAAATGCTGGCAACTTCATTAATAAGCATAAGCCAAGAATTTAACTGGCAATCAACTCCTTAATTACCTTATAAGCAGCTGTTTGCAAGCTTGCATTAAACACAGACTAAACTAGTGTTTCATTGTAAGACTCCGTTCTTCCCTACCTTGGTATCTCATTAACACCTGAAGGACCTGTTGCAAATACTGCCTCCATTATGAAATGTGAAGTGTGAAGTATTCAAGGATTAAAGCAACAAGCAAACTGAGAAGGGAAACAGGAGGGGAAAAAAAACAAACAAGATTATATTTGATAAAGAATTATTTCAATTCATATTATGCTCTCTTTAATGGTGGTTTATGTTGTTTATGAGTGGCCACCGCAGGTTAATAATACAAAGACCAAAGGAGAGTATAGCACAGGAATAGGCCCTTCAGCCCTCCAAGCCTGTGCCAATCATGATACCCGAGCCAAACTACAAAAAAAGCCTTCTGCCCTTACTCAGTCCGTATCCTTCTAATCCTTCCCTATTCACGTACCGAACCAGATGCCAGAAAGGCCCAGATTTTCCTGAAACAGTTAACAGCCTATGAATGACACACAATGCAAATCAACCAGCAATTTGTGGTAAGGAAGAGAGAAGGCACATCGATTGAGCATTGTCAAAAATGGCTGATCTACCAGTACCACTTTGCAATTAACTTCACAAAAATGTCATTGGATCCTGCAATTTTCATAAAGTTGGTTATTTGAATATTAATTCTCTTCCAAATTCACCACAGAAAATTAATTGATTAACGGACAGTTGAAACTCTTATCATGGCAATTAGTAATGAACAAAGAACAAAAAATAAAGAACATTACTCACAGGAACAGGCCCTTTGGCCCTCCAAGCCTGCGTTGACCATACTGCCTGACTGAACTAAAACCTCCTGCTCTTCCGGGAACCATATCCCTCCATTCTCATCCTCTTCGTGTATTTGTACAGACGTCCCTTAAAATTCACTATCACATCTGCTTCCGCTACCTTCCCCAGTAGTGAGTTCCTGGCACCCACCACCCTCTGTGTAAAAAACTTGCCTCGTACATCTCCTTTAAACCTTGCCCCTCACACCTTAATCTTATGCCGCCTAGTAATTGACTCTTCCACCCTGGGAAAATGCTTCTGACTATCTACTCTGACCATGTCCCTTATAATCTTGTAGACTTCTATCAGGTCGCCCCTCGACCTCTATTGTTCCAGTGAGAACAAACCAAGTTTCTCCAACCTCTCCTCATAGCTAATGCCCTTCATGCCAGGCAATGTCCTGGTAAATCTTTTCTGTATCTTCCCCAAAGCCTTCACATCCTTCTGGTAGTATGGCGACCAGAATTGAACACTATATTCCAAATGTAGCCTAAGGTTCTATAAAGCTGTAACATGACTTGCCAATTTTTAAACTCAATGCTCCAGCCGATGAAGGCAAGCATGCCGTATGCCTTCTTGACTACCTTCTCCATCTGTGTTGTCACTTTCAGTGACCTGTGTACTGCAAAACCCAGATTCCTCTGCCTATCAATACTCATAAGGGTTCTGCCATTTACTATATATTTCCTATCTTTATTAGACCTCCCAAAATGCATTACCTCACATTTGTCTTCCAAAGTGCGTTACCTCACATTTGTTGACTACCAATCTTCCTTGCTTGCCGATAAACGGAAGTAAAATTGTGGAGTCTCATTCCTTCAGGAAGTAAATTGACTTAGGACATTTAAAAAATGTTTATTATTTAAGTTTTCATTTCTGCCCTTTTTTCTCTTTGTTCAATTTTTTTTCTTTATTTCTCATTCTATATCTGGCTTAAGACTGAACTCACCTATTTTAATTCAACCTTTTTAATGCTTCCTCTATTTATTTCTCAGTCCATTCAGTTTGTTGGCTGAAGAGGTACACCATTTGTCCCATCATTCACCCAGGTCCCAGATGCCTTGTTACACTGTTATCAGTTCACGCTTCCAACAACTTTGGAGCAACATTTTTTAAAACTTAAATATGCTCAAACAATTCAAACTAAGGGACATCTTCCCTTCTAGCCAAATCTGGTCCATTAACGACTCACTCATCAAATTCTCTGCATACTAACAACATTTGGAATACCATTCTCATATTTTCATGATCTTTTTTTAAACTTCAAATAAAGAAATAAACATAGGACAACCTTTTTGACAATAATGGTTAAAAGTGTTGAGCCTAGAAATAATTGAGTTATATATTCTCAGAAAAACTTTACTCATGACAAATTCTTGTCTTTTTCTACACCCTAGCTATGATTGTAAACTACATTCTTTCTCTATGTACTCTATGTATGTCTGTATAGTGCTCAAAGAAACAATTCTTTTCGCTGAATGCTAATACATGTGACAATAATAAATCAAATCAAATCTTTGATATTTCAATGTTACAGTTAAATGCACTGAAACCTTCTTATGAAAACATTAGGAATTAGCATGATAACATCGCTTATAGTAATTTCAGGTCTTTGCCTTGTAGAGTTCTAACAACATAATCTCTCTATCTTCAAAGCAGCTCATCTTAACTGGAATAATTTGAGGTGTTCATAATTTCTGTTTGAATCCCTCCAGATTATATCACAAGGTCCTCCACAATGATTCTACCTACTAGGAGTGCAATTATACTTTATATTTGCTTGTTCACATGCTGTGGGATAGTTTTACAGTTGGCCAAGAATCTGGGAAAAGATGTAAAATGATTGAAGGCTCAGAACATGACTTTATTCCTTCTCAAAAATGAAATAGAAGTTCAACAAGAGAATATCAGTGTGAAAGATGGACAAGGTACAAAGAATGAACAGAACTCTACTTGGGCAGCACAGTGGCTCAGTGGTGAGCACGGCTACCTCACACTGCCAGGGACCAGGGTTCAATTCTGACCTTGGGTGACTGTCTGTGTGGAGTTTGCATGTTTTTTCTGTATCTGCTTGGGTTTCCTCTGGGTCCACTGGTTTCCTCCCACAGTTTGTGCACGTTAGATGGATTGGCCATGCTCAATTGTCCCTTAGTGGGAAAATTAGAAGGTTAAATACATGGGATTATGGGGATAGAGCCTGGGTGGGATTGTTATCAGTGCAGGCTTGATGGGCAAAATGGGCTCTTTTTGCACTGTTGGGATTCTATGAGTATCTCTTATTCAAAGATTTTCATGGTTTGGATACGAAATGATGCCAACAGCATGGGTTCAATTCCTTTACCAGCTGAGGTTATTCATTAAGTCCTGCCTTTTCAACCTTGCCCCTTGCCTGAGGTGTGGTGGCCCTCAGGTTAAATCACCATACTCACCCTTTGAGGAAGAGAGCAATCTATGGTCATCTGGTGCTATAGTGACTTTACTGTGCTTCAAATATGTCACCAGGTTTAGCCTAAGAATTGCTGACAATGCTTGGAGATGTGCTCCTGAAACATTCCTTTTGAATTAAATAAATAAATTAGTTCCTGCACTGGAATAACAGATAAAGGGATGCTAAATGAACATGTATTTCACCAGAAGTAAAAATCTGGATTATGTTGGTTTCAAAGGAAAATGCATCATGATTGTAAAATAAACCTGTTAGTTTATACCACACCTGAAAGTTATCGGCCAGTCAGTGGATGCCAGTCCCTGAGTAATGGCAGTGCCACTGGGTGTAGTGGTCGCTGCCAGAACAAGTTTCACCGTGCTTCAAATATGTTACCAGGTTTTAATTGCTGACAATGCTTGGAGATACACTCCTGAACATTCCTTCACCAGGAATGGAGGATGGAACCTCTGAGTAAATGTGGCAGAATGGAGTACTGCAGATGGGAGAGGTGTCAGTAATTGAGGAGATGGTTGACAGCAGGGACAGATGCCTTCCCATAAGGTCTCTCTTCCACTCTCGATCAGGGCAAGTACAGAGTACCTGATTATATGGGATCATCCCTGTGGGCCTCGGGCAAGACCAACAGGGTTTGCTATGCACTTGTCCAGTTCCTCGCCAGCTGCTAGTTGAATTCCAGCAGCTATAGAGAGAGGCTCTTCAGTGATCTTTAGGAGTTTATTTAAGGGCCTTGATGAAAGGTACCCTCCACCCTTCATACCAGGAGTTTGAGTGGGGTGAGTGGATAAGGTGGTGAGGTCTCCAACACACAATGTCCTGCCAAGTGAAATGGCCCTCATGGCCTCCAATCTCACCTCTGGGGAGCAGATAATACTGCCCTAAGGTCTACCAAGAATCCTCTGACAGGTATTCTGAGCAATAAGGAAAGACTGTACAGTTAATAGCATCCAAGAGTCTGATATTTTCAATAGTTCAATGAGGTAATTGGAGGAATTGGCTTTGTGTGCATACACTTGGACTCTTCAATTGCAGGGCAATGGTGAAAGAGGATAGGAGTGGGTGTAATTGTATAGCTCTTTCACAAACATGAATGCTCCCCCCTCCTTCTGTGCTGTAGGATTGTATGATTCTTCATGTTTCTAAAAAAATATGGTATATTAAAACATAGCTTGCAGATAATGAACAAAAGGAGTGACTGACAGTACAATTTATGTAGCGGTAAGATAGGGCCTGAATAATTTATAAATCAATGGACAGTCAGATGGTGACTTATGTCAAGAAAAATAGATGCACATAATAAGAGCTTCCAGTTATATTTCAAGCAATTTTCTTTATGATGTTGATTTGGCCGTCTAAGCTTTGTAACTCGCAGCATGGCAGCAAACATAATAAGTGGACAAAGCTTCTACCCAAGGCATGCTGCGACCTTTCAACCTCGACAACTTCAGCTGATAATGCTTCCATTTTCTTGGGTAGCAAGTGCCGGCAATGGTTCTACTCTGACCCTGTCTCTTGGAGTCATTGTTCCAATTGCATACTTCAGCATCATCATTATAGACACTTCAATCGCTTGTCCTCTCCTACCACAGGTCTTCCATTTTGTTCTTTCCTCCATACTTGCTAAAATTCAGTAAACATCTTCCAATTCTCTTGCAAAATCATCAATCTGTAATACTAATCTTGTCTCTGCTGTCTTTAACGCTGCCCGACCTATTGAGGCTTCCAATAATTTTCAGTAGGGGGGCATGGTAGCACAGAGGTTAGTGCTGCTACCTTACAGTGCCAGGGACCCAAGTTTAATTCCAATCTTGGGTCACTGTCTGTGTGGAATCTGAATGTTCTCCCCATCACGGGTTTCCTTCGGATACTCTGGTCTCCTCCCACAATCCAAAGATGTGCTAGTCAAGTTGATTGGCCATGGTAAATTGTCCCTTAGTGTCAGGGGATTAGCAGGATAAACACTTATGGTTATGGGAATAGGGCCTAAGTGGAATTGTTTTATGGTGCAAGCTTGATGGGCCGAATGGCGTCCTTCTGCACTTGCAGGGATTCTATAATTCTATTCTGTGATTCTAATTTCTGTTGTGATCTCAGAATTCCGGTGTCTGCAGTATTTTGCTTTCATATCTGAGGAGTTAGGTTCTATAAGATATATTTGGTGCATTTCTTTTCTTTCTCTGATTTTTCTCGTCAATGTATCTTCACTTTGAAGTCACGTGTTGGGTCATGGTTCCAAGAGGGAATTGGTGATCGCTTTGGAATCTTGCCTGCATTCCTCATGTGTGAGCCTGTAATGACACTGGGAATTGTTACAGGCTGAAGAGGGCCAGGTCAAACCTCATCTTCCTCTTTTGGAAGCAGTTTGAATTTTTTTTAAACATTAGCTAGTGGGTTGTTTTCCCAATCCCCAGGCTTTTGCAATCAATTTACGAATAATCCTCAGTAAACTTGCATTAGGGTTGACTTACAATCTTCATTAATTTCACACATTCAAAACCCAAAATAGGAATGAATACCACTTTCCACTCTGCGCACAAACACACAGTAAAAACAAAGGGGGTGGGAGAGAGAAAAGGAGTTTTCATAGAATCATAGAGCCTCTATAGTATAAAAGGAGGCCATTCGGTCCATCAAGCCTGCACTGATAACAATTCTACCCTATCCCCATAACTCCACATATTTACCCTGCTAATCCCCCCAAAACTAGGGTCAATTTAGCATGGCCAATCAAACTGACCCACGCATCTTTGGACTGCGGGGGGAAACTGGAGCACCCAGAGGGAAAATGTGCAAACTTCACATGGACAGTGACCCAAGCCAGGAATTGAACCTGGGTGGTTGTGAGGTAGCAGTACTAACCACTGTGCTGCCCACTTTTTACCGTATACTGTTTTACTGTACAAGGACAACAAAAAAAACTGAGTATTACTTCATGTAAATTCCAATAGGTTTCTTTCATGGTGGGGTTCTGTTCTGATGAGTTTCTGGATGGTTAAATGATATGAAAATCTTGGAACGAACCTGCTGATGTACGAGGTGTCTCTTTATGTTTAGACACTTGGGGTGGGATTCTCTAACTTGCTCATTCCAAAATGGGAAAATCCCACTCAAGGTCACTGGACATTTCCATGGTCCAGCCATCGCCCACTTCCATTCCTGTGGCGGCTGGAATAGGAAAATTCGTCCCTTGGAGTTGACACTGTTTACCCAATCTGGCAGCTGGAGTTCTGACCAGTTGATGCTTAAACTGTAGTCTGGGGGCTGCAAAGGTCAAAGATGTAATGTTAAACTGTCCTAAGAGGCCAGAGGCTTAGATCATATTGTTTTCAAACTCCACACTGACTTCTAAAGGGATCTTTATCCAGTGTCTGGAATTGGCTTTGAGTTCAGGACTGATAATGTCTCAGTCATTAGTTGTTGAAAAGTCGATGTTGGAAGTCTGGCACTTGGGAAGACCGTGGTCGGAATTCTACTGCTCTGTCTGCCACAGGAATCAGACCGGGCAAGGGGTTGACAATGGGAAGGTATGTTGATCTCAGGCAGGATTTTATGCTTTTGGGATGAGCAAGGCCGTAGAACCTCACCCTTTATCTCAGTAGACTCACTGATTCTACTGGCAAGGTTTACTTATCAAATTCAAATGACACACTCCTGCAGCTCCCTTTGAAATTGGTCTGATAAGCTCCTGGTGTGATGCAAGGCTGTTAGCAACTCTATAGGCATAACAAGGTATGATATTCAGAAACTGAGAAAATAATTATTTTATCCTTGAAATGTCTGCAGATAGGTCACAGACAAAGGGTCCACCCACCCTGTGATCAGGTGACTTGTAGCAGCCATCTTAGTTTTCTTTGTGTAGCAGGAAAATACCAGTTTCAAAAATGATTAGCAATAAAGATAATATTTTGAAATATATAGAGGTGGTCTTCTTTTTGAATTAGTGGAATCCAGCAAAAGGCATTTAATCATAATGTCCAAACAGCCATACCTGTACTTGACAGCCATTCAAGTAGACTTACAACGAAAGGTTATTGGGTTCCCAATGCAGGGTTACTCAATCAAGGCACCCAAAATACCCGAGAATGTTCCATACTGAGCCATCCCACAACCATAAAGTGACAAGTATAGAATTATAGAATCCCTACAGTGCAGAAGGAGGACATTTTACTCATTGAGTCTACACCAACAGTTTGAAGAGCATCTTACCCAGGACCACAACCCCACAGTATCCCCGCAACCCCATGCATTTACGCAAACAGACCACAGTTGGGTACCAGATAGGCACAGAGCTTTCAAGAAGCCCCAATAATGTATCTTTCTGAGAAGCCTGAGGCAGTCTTCCCAAATGATTTCTCTTTGAAGATGTGGATACATTTCCAGAACTGGACAAACAATTAATAGGGAATGACAAAGAAAAAGCCCTGCAACCCATGGATCATGAAAAGGGAGAACTACAATCAGACAATGTTAGCCTCAAAGCCAGATTGGATGAAGTCAACCTGAAGTATAGTCAAACACAACAGAGACAGGAAAGACCCACAGAAATCATTGCCCAGAAAGAGTCTTTGGCGAAACGAACTCCTGGGAAAAAAAAACCTTGAGGACTTGGAAAAAGTGAGATTGGAGCTATCAATAGTGATATGCAGAGTGAGAAGATAAGAGTTGATCTAGAAAATTAACAATTGAAAGAATAGCTAATTATCCTTCAGGATCAGATTCAAAATCAGTCCATTGCCCTTGTGAAACATGATGGAATAAAGAAGGCTTTGAACAGCAGAACAAACGTAATAAGACTCTGGTAAATTACAAGAAAACTCAAGATGAAGCACTTGAGCTTCACAATGAAGAGGAAAATCTGTTGAGGGACCCCCAAAATCCCAGGTCTGGGAATGTCCCTCAAGAACATTGTAGAGTGAAACAAAACAGTTTTCAGTGAAGATTCAGGAATATTCACTGTTCTGGGAGGAAGCCAAGAAATACAAGAAAGCGATTGCAGTGCTAAAGGAAGCAGTTAGACATTTGTAAGGAACCATGGAAAAGTATTACATCCCCAAAGAGATATTTGACAAGATGGAAATCATAACATTTAAAAAAAATTATTATTAGTATCACAAGTAGGCTATTAACACTGCAATCAAATTACTGTGAAAATCTCCCAGTTGCCGCACTCTGGCACCTGTTCGGTACATTGAGGGAGAATTTCGCATAGCCAATGCACCTAGTTTGCATACCTTTTGGACTGTGGGAAGAAACCAGAACACCTGGAGGAAACCCATGTAGACACAGGGAGAATGTGCAAACTCTGCATAGACAGTGAACCAAGCCGGGAATCGAACCTGGGTCCTTGGTGCTGTGGGGCAGCAGCAGTAACCACTGTGCCACCATGCCAATAACAGCGCTCCCACTAATAAGCATGAGGTCATTCAAAAATAATTGGCAGAAGTGCAATTACAGAATGTGAGTTTAAAATGTAGCTCAGGAGATCTAAACTCGGCCACTGAGAAACCAATTCATGGAGCAGCAAACAGATCATGGAGTTGATGTACATCATCCATGACCACCCTTTCTTTCTCTTGGGTCAGAATACCTTGATTTCCTCCAGAGAGCAGAGAATATCATGACTACCACTAGTGTTAACCAGAGCAGCATGGCCCAGGGTATGTGAATACTTTAGAGTATTCAGACTTGCACTTTACATTTCATCTCACTTCTCTTTTGCAGATTTGGTTTGTGTATCATCATCCCACGTTCTGGGAAGTCCTGAGTGGTTACACCAACCTACCACCCACAGAATTACAATCGCACCCCAGTGAAAGTGGAACCAGAGAACGGTCAGCAGTCTGAGAATCCTTTACCTCCAACTGAGGCAATGGTACAAATGTGCACATACTGCAACCTTTAGCTGGCATGCCACAGGGGATGCTGGAAACTAAGACCAGTATCTCGCCATTGATAACAAAACACAAGAGGTGAGCATAGCAATGGCAATGCTTTGGCAACACTTTTTCTCAGCCTCAGAGAGCTTCAAGGTAACCCACAAGGAGACAGAAGAAGAAAAAGCAGCACCAGGGAAATGAATACCATTATAGCCCACCCGCAAGATACAATCGAGAGCAACAGAAAACAGTGCAACAGCTAAACCAATCAAGTGTCAGTCAACATAAAGCAATAGAAGAAAATAATGAAAGCATACCCAAATGCCAGCCCAACCTCCAAACTAATAATAAGAAACTGAACCAACACACTCTCCCAATCTCCCAATAAAATTGTCAACAAGATGTGGAAGTTTTATAAGGCCTCCGGACCACTTGGACCTCTAACTTTAAGGGCTTGAAGTGGGGGAAGATGGGGCAGTAAGAATGTTGTTATTATTAATAATGTTGAAAAGGCATTAAGATTGTAACAATAAGCTAAATGGATAACATTTATAACAAAATAAGAATTGAAGTGAACTGATGCTTCTCTATATCCGTGGAATAAAGACTTGGGGGAAGGGTAATATAAGGGTCTGTTTTATCCAGAGTTAATATGGAGCTGATTGTAGTGCTGCCTGCTGCTTCTAACTTGCACATCTTTTGGACTGTGGGAGGAAACCGAAGCACCCAGAGGAAACCCATGCAGACACAGGTAGAACAAGCAGACTTGACACAGCTAGTGATCCAAACTGTAGTCATGTAAGAAGGCACATGACCCATAGCTAAGTCAGTGTGGCGTTGGCCAGAGACTCATTAAGGCGCACCTGCATTTTTTATTGTATATGCGTACATCGATACAAGTAGCTAATAAAGACTTGTTGACGTGCAGCAATCTACAAAATCTTCCTTAACAGACATGTTCTATAACCAACATCATGGCAGCAGTGAACATGGAGAATGGACAATCTGCATTTTAACAAGGTGACATCAAGGAGTGGGGGTGGGGGGGGGGGGGGGGGGGGCGGGGGGGGGGGGGGGGGCGGGGGAGGGTGGGGGGGGGGCGGGGGGGGGGGGGCGGGGGAGGGTGGGGGGGGTGGTGGGGTGCAGGTGGGGTGGGGGATGGTGATCTCCCACCTTGTCTGCAAATATGAAAGTGCCCAAGCTGGAAAGAGCTTGCTTGTAGGTCATGAACAACATTTTTGGGACATTTCACTGCAAAGGCATTAAAAATGCAATAGATCTTTGATGTGGAGATAACATCCACTACTGTCTAATAGTCTACAGAAATTGATGTATAATGGCCACCCAGACTGAAATTCCATAGAAGGGGTGTGAAGGAATCACTGGAAGGTGCAAATGGCTAAGATTCAAACCCCATTATGTGTCAGTGCTAATGACATCAGGGACCAATTGTGCGAACAATGGTAAAACCACTACCATGGTCATCTGACAGAAACCATCCTATGATAAGATGAATTTATGAATAGACATCTTGAGGGCAGAACTCAGTCAGTCTTGGAGTCAAAGAAACCACAGTGTGAAGAGAGCCCACTCAGCAAAGAAAGGACACTGCCTGGATTCCCTCTAATAATGATGTGGAGATGTCGGCGTTGGACTGGGTTTACCTCAGTCCAACGCCGGCATCTCCACATCATGTCTACCATCAACACCACAAACTGTGGGCTCCAAGTGGAGAGGATCTCCAAGAAGATCGTGCATATCAACACAGACATCAAATTGAATTTGTGTCTTTATATGCCCTGTTTGTGAACAGAACTCCTACTCACCTGACAAAGGAGCAGCGAGCGCTCCGAAAGCTAGTGGCTTTTGCTACCAAATAAGCCTGTTGGATTTTAACCTGGAGTTGTGAGACTTCTTACTGTTTCCCTCTAATAGGCAGAGAAGTGGAGCTATCTTTTCACTTGCAGATTTGCAAAACTAAGCCACATCTTTACTACAGGGACTCAACTAAAACTTTGACCAGGGAAAAGCCAGAACATTAGTGTTGCACAGATTAAGCCACTGTGAATTCTTTGCCTGAAACTCCCAACCTCAACTTTCTTCAGGACACCAAAAATAAATTGTAAGGATTACAACATGTCCAAGTTCCATCTGGAAGGACAAAAGTGTAATAACTCCACAGAGGTGACAGAGTTACTTTATTTACACCATATATCTATACAGTTTCTCTCTGTTCAAAGCAGCCTAGGAGTCTGACACATCTGCTTTAAATAGGGAGCATGAAGCTCCCTGATTTAACCATCAGTTATGACTCATCAGGTACCTCTTTTGCATACCAAACAAGTAAACAAACTCAAATTAACTTAGGGACCAATTAAAAGGGGCAGCCCCCCAAAAAGGAAGGGGGGAACAGTCTGAACAAAAACCAAAGTCAAAAGGAAACTTGAAACATTAAATCAAAATGTGATTGTCGGGGTCTATAATACCCCCCAGTCCCTGCGGTGCCCAGCGGGCGCTGAAGGCGTCAACGGTGCCAGAGGACACCGCATGCTCCTTCTCCAGGACTCATCAGGTAGTTCATACTCTAGCAAACCTCATTAGGCTGGTTGGAGTCATCACACTCCTCCCCACCAAAGTCTGAGGAATCCCCTCGGTATGCTTCCCTCAGAGTTCACAAAATTCCAAGATGGAATTTGGGAATGTTGTGAACACTGAACCATTATAGGAAAGTAATACCTCTGAGATCCTATGCGTTGCGAACAAGGTGCGCAGTTTCTCAACGGTTGCTGTTGAGTTTGCCGAGTTTTGTTTATAAAACTCTAACTGCTTGAAATAGGCATCTATTATCACCAGAAACATGGACCCCATAAAATGGGCCCGCAAAATTGGCATAGAGTTGCGCCCATGGTCTATCTGGCATTCCCGTGGGTGCAGCAGGGCTGCCGTTGGTGCCTTCTGCCCCTGTTGGCACTTCAGGCATTGTCCGTCCAGTTTTGCTATGTCTGCATCCAGACCAGGCCACCAGACATAGCCCCTGGCCAGCATCTTCATTTTTGATTCTGTCTGAACTACACCATGGGTACCTTGGAGTATGTCCCGACAGCCCTGCCTTAGGATGATAACCTGTGCTTCCCACAGCAAGATGCCATCTTCCACCGTGATCTGTTCCCTCCTGCTCCAGTATGGACCGGTCTTTCCAGCAGTCCTATTAGCACCAGGTGCTTTACCTTCGCCAATAGAGTCTTTCTGCATCCACTGGCATATATTGTGTGCATCCACTGGGAGAGTATCCAGAAAGGTTAATGTCATTACAGTCTCCAATTTTGCCTGGGCTCCTTTAATTGTCCCTAGGCCTTCCTGAAAAACCTCTGGATATTTGCTCAGGGCCTCATTCAGGCAACCATTTTCCAGCTAGAAGATATTTGTCCAATCTAGCTGAATCTCTTTTAGCCAATTTCACCCTAATAGGCTCAGTCCTGAACCTTCCTCTACCATTAATGGGAGCCTAACTAATTGCTACCCGTAAGGAACAGGCACTGGGTCTGTACCCATCACTTTCAGTGGTTCCTCCGTATTGGCCCTCAGCCTGAAGTTTTGGTCAGGACTGAGGGTTGGAGTCCAGTGTGTATCTTGTCTCCCCTATGACCGTTATGGCTGCGCCTGTGTCGATCTCCATTAAAATTGGACGTCTATTCAGTCTCACTGGCAACTTGATGGGTTCAGATTTTGACATTGCTGCTCCTCATCAGCGATAGAGGGAGCTTCCAGGTTGTGCATTCTCCTATCCCTTGGCCTACGTATCCTTTTCGGCCATGGTTTAGAACAAAGAAGAATACAGCACAGAAAATAGACCCTTCAGCCCTCCAAGCCTACGCTGCTCATGCTTCCAACTAGGCTATTCGTTTGTATCCCTCCATTCCCAGTCTGCTCATGTGGCTATCCAGATAAGTCTTAAACAATCCCAGCGTGTCCGCCTCTACTACCTTGCTTGGCAGCGCATTCCAGGCCCCCACCACCCTCTGTGTAAAATATGTCCCTCTGACATCTGTGTTAAACCTTGCCCCCTTCACCTTGAACCCGTGACCCCTTGTGTTCGTCATCTCTGCCCTGGGAAAAAGTTTCCCACTGTTCACCCTATCTATGCCCTTCATAATTTTATACACCTCTATTAGGTCGCCCCTCATCCTCCATCTTTCCACGGAGAACAACCCCAGTTTACTCAGTCTCTTCTCATAGCTAAGACCCTCCATACCAGGCAACATCCTAGTAAACCTTTCCTGTACTCTCTCCAAAGCCTCCATGTCCTTCATTACTGGACACAGTAATGTGGCCTAACCAATGTTCTATACAGCTGCAACATCATACTCCAACTTTTATACTGTATGCCCCGTCCTATAAAGGCAAGCATGCTATATGCCTTCTTCACCACCTTCTCCACATGCTTTGCCACCTTTAAAGTACTGTGGACTTGCACACCCAGGTCTCTCTGTGTGTCTATACTCCTGATGATTCTGCCATTTATTGTATAGCTCCCCCCCCCTACATTTGTTCTACCAAAATGCCACATTTATCTGGATTAAATTCCATCTGCCATTTCTCTGCCCAATTTTCCAGCCTATCTATATCCTGCTGTATTCTCTGACAATGTTCATCGCTATCTGCAAGTCCAGCAATCTTTGTGTCGTCCGCAAACTTACTGATCACACCAGTTACGCCTTCTTCCAAATCATTATATATATATATATCACAAACAGCAGAGGTCCCAGTACAGAGCCCTGCGGAACACCACTAGTTTTTACAGAAACACCACTAGTCACAGACCTCCAGCTGGAAAAAAACCCTTCCACTGCTACCCTTGTCTTCTATGGCCAAGCCAGTTCTCCACCCATCTAGCTAGCTCACCTTTTATCCCGTGAGATTTAACCTTTTGTACCAACCTGCCATGAGGGACTTTGTCAAACGCTTTACTAAAATAAGTAAAAATAAGTTTAGGAGACTTGCTTTTCCTCTGTGCACCCTGACACTGGCAACCATCGCAATGTCGTGTCAGGCAGGGTTCTACAGGAACTGCTGTCACTCTGGGCTTAACCTGACCTTGTTTAGGTACGGTTCTATAGGCGGACTTGGGCTCCCTCGTATCCGAATCCTTCCGGAGGGCTGCTATATAGTGGCCTGCCCCCATAGTGGTAGTCCTCTAATCCAGTCTCCCTGGTGTTAGCTTCTACCTCCATTGGGATACCTTGGAGCTCATGTGCTCCACTTCCAGCTTTTTCTAAATGACAAGGCCAGCTGTAATGCCTGTTTACAATCCGGCTGGGCGTCCACCAACAGGCGTTTCTGTATAGTCAATCATTAATTCCATACACCAATCAGTCCTGGAGCATCTCATTTAGTGTCTCCCCGAATTCACAAACCTCTGCCAGATGTCTTCGTCTTGCTTGGGAACTAGTTATTGACTCCCCTGCTTCTCTAAATGTGGAGTAAAGATGGTACCTCCCCAGGACTGGGGGAGCTTAGGATAATCATATACTTGAACTAAGTGGAAGGACTTTGTGTCGGTGCCTCCGGGAAAGTTAAACTGCGCATAATCAAAAAAGCTGCTGGTCCACATGCAGTCAGCAGGATAACCCTTTGCTTCTCATCTGAGATTATGTCATTTGCCCTAAAAAAAACCTTCATCCATTCTACATATTGGGCCCAGTCCTCCACTGCGGGATCAAAAGAGTTTAACTTCCCAGGCACGTTTTCTCAACAATGGCTCACCCTCAATATGTGTGGTGATTCAGCAAGTTCCTTCAGGTCACTGCTTTTTCCTCGTTGCCACTGTTATAATTCCTCGGAGGCGAAAGTTACTTTATTTACACCAAACAGCTATACACAGCCAGCTCTCCAGTTGCTTGCTGCTGAATACAGCCTGGGAGTCTGACATACCTGCTTTAAATAGGGAGCATGAGGCTCCCTGATTTAACTATCAATTACAACCCATCAGGTATTTCTTTTCATACCAACCAGATAAATGAACTAGGACTCATCAAGTACTTCATACTCTGGCAAGCCAATCTCATTAGCCTGGCTGAAGTCATCACAAATAGTATAGTGACATTATGAACACTTTAAAACCTTAAGTGCATGCTGTCTGTCCTGCTGTCTCCTTTTACGTGTGCATCTTGTGTTAGAGTGAATAGGTGCTGTTGCAATTACATTTGGGTATTGCAAAATAGGCCGGAATTTTCCCAATGGGAATTGGAGTATGGAATGGTCTGTTGACTTCGGGTGGAATTTTATGGTTTTAGGATTAGCAAGGCTGTAAAATCCCACCCATAAACTTTTATTCTTTCTTATTTCTGAATTAACAAGAAAACCTCTCCTGTGTCTGCTCTTGAGAACTGCAGCACTCAAGGGATTGAAAGACTTCTCTTTAAAACACTAGTTAGTTAGTCAAGAAATGAGAAGTAACAAATCTTTCACGTCCCGCTGACATCCAAATGCTGGGACTTCTAACCAGTGAATCATCGTTGTTGCACCCAGTAAAATTAAGTAGCAGAATCTATTGCTGTAATGGTCCCTTAAGTTAGTATTCATCTTGCTAATGATATTGCATTTTACTTTAAGTTGTGCAACTCTTCGGTAAGACAATTACTGGACATAGAAATTAGTTGATTTCAAGTGGACCCGAGTAGAATTTAAATAAGAACATCTTTCCTAGCAGTTTTAGATTTTCTACCTGATAGATTTGAATGATTTGCATTTTGATGAGAAGTCAAGAAAATGTTTTGCTTTTGTATTTATAGGAGTGAGCTTTCTCCTATAATTATGTGCTCAGGGCTGTAGTTAAGGCTTTCCAATAATTGTATATTTTGAAATACTTTGTAAGCCAGTAAGCAGTAGTAAAACTGCTGCAATTAACTGTCCTGTATTTCATTTTCTCTAACCCAGATAAAGATAGCTAACAAAAAAAAGAAAGATAAATAACACCATGGCAGTTAAAATCACAGCTGTAATGAAAAGCTGCAGCTTTAACTTGCATCAAAATAAAATTATGTTTGGCATTTGACAGTTTCCCCTTGATCAAAGGTGATATTTTGGTTTGAAATCATCTCCTCCATGACATTTTGAAATTCACCACATAATAAAGAGAAATCACAATGGGGTTCTTTATTCCTTCTACACAGAAGATAATGCAGTGCATCAGTAATGCTTTAAGTATAATTCATTCTTGTGCTTTGAAGCATTAGAACATAGAACAGTAGAGACAGTAACAGTCCCTTCAGCCATGATGTTGTGCCGAATTTGATGCCAAATAAAATTAATCCCTTCTGCCTGCCCTTGGTCCATATCCCTCTGTTCTTTGCATATTCATATACTTTTCTAAAAGCCTCTTAAACATTTCTATTGTATCTGTCTGCACCACGACCCCAGCAGCATGTTCCAGACACCTCACTCTCTGTGTAAAAACTTGTGCCTCACATCTTCTTTGAACTTACCCCCTCTCATCTTGAGTGCATTAAGCATTTCAACTCTGGGAAAAGGATTCTGATTGTCTATACCTCTCATAATTTTATGGATTTCTATCTGGTCTCCCCTCAGCCTCTGCCACTCCAGAGAAAACAACCCTAGTTTGTCTAGCCTCTCCTTATAGCTCATACTCTCTAATT
This sequence comes from Carcharhinus amblyrhynchos, assembly GCF_965287045.1. Lineage (NCBI taxonomy): Eukaryota > Metazoa > Chordata > Chondrichthyes > Carcharhiniformes > Carcharhinidae > Carcharhinus > Carcharhinus amblyrhynchos. The sequence goes on along the minus strand of NC_137345.1, from coordinate 33,439,249 downwards.
CAGACAGCATCCTGGTAAACCTTTTCTGCACCCATTCCAAAGCCTCCACATCCTTCCTGTAATGTTTTGACCAGAATTGAATGCAATATCCTAAGTATGTTCTAACCAAAGTTTAATAAAACTGCAACATGACATCTTGACCCCTGACCATTAAAGACAAGCATGCCATATGCCTTCTGTGCTTCAATTACTCTCATTGAGAAAATCATAATTTTATGATTGAATTTTGTAAAGGTTCATCTGGCATCTCACCAAGAGGTCTGATATGCAGGTTTGTTTCGCTATAAACCATTCATTGTTAATCCATAAGTAAATACATGTCCAGGTATAGGTGCTATCTCTATGCTGATTCACAGTCTTGTGACCCTTGACAACTTTCCATGGGCAGTACTATTCAGTTGGCTGGACAGCTGGTTAGTGATGCAGAGTGAAGCCAACAGTGTGGGTTCAATACCCCATACCAGTTGATGTTATTCATGAAGGCCCCAGCCTTCTCAATCTTGCCCCTCGCCTGAGGTATGGTGACCCTCAGGTGAAATCACCAGCAGTCAGCTCTTCCCCTTCAAAAGGGGAGAGCAGCCTATGGTCATCTGGGACTATGGCACATTACCTTTTACTATTCTTCAACTCCACATTGATCCTTGCTCTGCCAAGGACTTTAATACAACAATGACATGCCGCCATTTGTCAAAAACATACGCAACACAAGTAGATTGGATGGGGTTGATTTGCAACTCGTTGCCTGACATTGAGGAGCAGTTATCCTTATAGAAACTCCCCAACTTCACTTTCTTCCTTCGTTATGGCTACAAAGAAATCTTTTCTCTCAGATGTTCGTGTAACTTTGAACTCTCTGGAGGTGATCTTTCCGCCTTGTCATGCCAGTCGATGGGCATGGCAAGCCGATAATATCGCACAAGAGGCGGAAACGGGTTTGTGCCTGGTTTGCTGCCTCTCGCAATCTTACTGGAGCCAGATTTCCAGTTTGATTAGTTTTGGGCACGAGGCTGATTATAATGTTTAGATCAGTTCAGATGTTGATTTTAATATTGACATGCCCGGGATGCAGCTCTCTGGGCTCATTTGTCTTAGTAACCACCCGGTGAAGGTCCTCACCAGCGAGGATCATGTATGGTCCCATCAATGAGGACTTGATCTGATGGCCTCATTGGTAAGACCCTGGCATTGTTCACTTGGTACCAGGCACTCTGCAACCAGTGGTAAGCTGGCGTGGCGATCGACCAGCCTTGGGGGGGAGGGGAAATGGAGATGAGCGGGTGGGGGGCACGATCAATCATACTGGAGGAGGATGTGATTGGCCGGGCCTGGGATGAATGGAGGGGATTGGTGATCGATCAGACTGGAGGGTGGGGTGGTGTGTGCAATATGGCTTGCATGGCTTGCCATGCCCATTGACTGGTGTGACAAGGTGGTAAGATTGCTCCCAGAGAGTTCAAGGTTGCACAAACCTCAGAGAAAAGATTTCTCTGTAGCCCTAACCAATGATTTTAATGGAAATGAATGTTGGGGAGTTTCTATAAGGGTGGGGGCTGGGGGGGGTGCGATATCCAGAAGGGTCAACTGGGGAAACCAGATGTTGCAGGTGAGGAGGCAAGCGATATCCAGACAGTGAGGGGGAGGTGACTGATAGATCTCTCTGTTCTGTTGCATAGAACAATGATACCTGCGCATGCGCAATTGTGCACTCTAGTATAAGCAGCCAACTTTTTAGTAAGCTTAGGCCCAGCCCCCTCCCTCTGCTGGCGGGCATTAGATATGCACTAGATGTCATAAAATTTCATTCTGTGTCTTTGCCAAAAGAATTGATCTGATATTCTTCCATTATCATGATCGTCCAGTACTTAGAAACTTTTTGATAAGATTACCCTCTGCTTCAGACGGTGATGGAAGAGGGTTTTTAAGGTGGAGGTAAACATATTCTTCTTAAGCAAGGGAATGAATGATTATCAGGGTAGATTGGGAATATACAACTTGAAACACAAACAGATCAGCTATGATCTTAACAAATGGTCCAGTAGATTTGAGGGGATGACTAGCCTCCTTTTGTTCCTATTTCTAAGTTTTAGAACATAGAACATAGAAAAACTACAGCACAAACAGGCCTCCCGGCCCACATGTAGCGTTGAACATAACCCTCAATCCTACTAAGTCCCATGTACTCATCCAGAAGTCTCTTAAAAGACCCTATCGAATCTGCCTCCACCACTACGCCGGCAGCCGATTCCAACCATCTACCACCCCCTGAGTGAAAAACTTACCCCTGATATCTCCTCTGTACCTTTTCCTCAGCACCTTAAACCTGTGTCCTCTTATGGCAGCCATGTCAGCCCTGTGGAAAAGCCTCTGAGAATCCACCCGATCTATACCTCTCAACATCTTATACATCTCTATCAGATCACCTCTCATGCTTTGTCTCTCCAAGGAGAAAAGACCGAGCTCTCTCAACCTATCCTCATAAGGCATGCCACCCAATCCAGGCAACATTCTTGTAAATCTCCTCTGCACCCTTTCAATGGCTTCTACATCCTTCCTGTAATGAGGCGACCAGAACTGAGCACAGTACTCCTGATCAGGGTTTTATACAGCTGCAGCAATATCTCCTGACTCCTAAACTCAATTCCTTGATTGATGAAGGCCAGTACACCATACGCCTTCTTAACCACATCCTCTATCTGCGAAGCTGATTTGAGAGTCCTATGGACCCGGACCCCAAGATCCTTCTGATCTTCCACACTGCTAAGAGTCTTACCCTTAATATTATATTCCTTCATCCCATTTGACCTGCCAAAATGAACCACCACACATTTATCCAGGTTGAAGTCCATCTGCCACTTTTCTGCCCAGTCTTGCATCCTATCTATGTCTTGCTGCAACTTCTGACATCCCTCCAAACTATCCACAACAACCTCCAACCTTCGTGTCATTGACAAACTTACCAACACAACCCTCCACTTCCTCATCCAGGTCATTTATAAAAATCACAAACAGCTAGGGTCCCAGAACAGATCCCTGGGGCACTCCACTGGTCACTGAGCTCCATGCAGAAAAAGACCCATCTACAACCACTCTTTGCATTCTGTGGGCAAGCCAATTCTGGATCCACAAAACAATGTCCCCATGGATCCCAAACCCCTCACTTTCTCTTCTTTCGTCCATGTGTTTAGTCACATCTTCAAAAAACTCAACCAGGTTCGTAAGGCACGATCTGCCTTTAACAAAGCCGTGCTGACCATCTTTGATCATACTATGCTTCTCTAAATGTTCATAAATCCTGTCTCTCAGGATCTTCTCCATCAACTTACCAATCACTGAGGTCAGACTCACCGGTCGGTAATTTCCTGGGCTATCTCTCCTCCCTTTCTTGAATATAGGAACCACGTCCGTAATCTTCCAATCCTCCGAAACCTCTCCCATCTCCATTGATGACGCAAAGATCATCACCAGAGGCTCTGCAATCTCTTCCCTCACCTCCCAGAGTAGCCTGGGGTACTGGTTTGTAATGTATATCAACGTATTTTTTTACATTTCTCTTTACAGCCCCTCTCAACTTCTTCTGAGAAACCTTTACTCTTAGTTCCACATGCACAGTGTTCAACCAAGTTCTTTTTGTTCAGTTGTGTATGTTGAAAGGCCATGAATTCTGGTTGCATCTGATTCAGGTTTTGCCTAGTGTCCACATGTGTGGTCCTTCCTTGATGAACACAAGAAAGAACTTTGGCTGACTCCCTCCTTCTCCTTGTGAGGTGACATCAACTTTTGTACTTCTTTCTACCACAGCTGAAATCAGCTATTTGGCTTCGTACAAGATGAAACTTGAGACTTTCTTGACCCAGAATCTTCTGATTCAGAAGCTTGTATCTAGGAACACATAACACATTATATTTACCAACATAAGCGTACAAACACGTTGAATTTGCAGAGAAGTGTCTTGGACGTTGCAAACCTGGGTCAGTCAAAGTATTCTTCTCCAGTTCAGTAAGAAGTCCTACAACACCAGGTTAAAATCCAATAGGGTTCATTTCGAATCATAATCTTTCAGAGTGCTGCTCCTTACTGTGCCCACCCCAGTCCAATGCCAGCATCTCCACATCATGTTCTCCACTTCAATTGCTTCTGTGAATGACCTGAGCATTTCAAATCTCAGGGAGTTGACTTACTGTTTCCAATATCTACTTATATGTAATCTGGACCTGGAAGTGCCAATCACTCATTGTGATTATATTTCACTTGATTATTAATGAAGTTCTGTTACACAGTAAAATAGATCTATAGGGCAATAGACATGTTTAGATATGATTGCTAAAACTTTATCTTCACTTTATGATATAAAAGCAACAAATTTATGATGCAACATAATTTTGATGAAAGATCCATCATTTCAGCAAAATATCTTTTCTGCATTCTGTCCGGCAGGTCTTGTGGTATATTGAGTAGTCCCTGCCTCTGAGCCAGCAGTTCTGGATTTGAGTCCCATCCCAGGACTTATTGAGCAAGGAAGGTGTGTTTTAATGCGGCCAAACAAGCTGAGTGCATCAACCTGTAAATCATTCCATGTATATCAATGACTGGCAGTAAGAGCAAGAGAGATTCCTGGTCAGCCATGCTTGATACCCCTCAATCAATAGGCTTCTGGAGACAGGCTAGCAACCTGTTCCAGTAATCCCTAGCGATGGAAACAGATGAAAGTCTGCCATAGTGCAACACTAGGTGTGGGAAGAGAATTGGAACTCTGTCCTATGGGTCAAGACTGCCATCTAAGAACAAAGAACAAAGAAAATTATAGCAACGGAACAGGCCCTCCAAGCCTGCACTGACTATGCTGCCCATGTGAACCAAAATCCCCTCCCCTGTACATCTTTACTCAATTGCCTATGCAGCATCCTTTTCTTAATCAAGGACACTAAAATAGAGGTTTCACTTCAAACGCAATTAATGATGCATTATTAAAAATGAATTGCATTCGTTTTCTGAAGTTTCCTTAGGGTGGAAGAATTTCCAACATTGAACACTGGGAGTCTGACTTTGTTTGAGATACAGCAATGGAGGCTCCATGAAGGATCTGAGTTTTGGGTGGTGATTGGAATGCTGCCTATGATCAAATCAAATTCCTGATTCATTAGCTCATGGGATCATGTGGCAGTGCCTTCAAACAAGTTGCTGAGAGTTGGTGTGGCAAAGGCTGTTCAGATTGAGTTTCATTTGTCATCATTGACAATCTAAAAAGTTTCTGTTTCACAATAATGGGGCGGTACAGTGGTTAGCACTGCTGCTTCTCAGCACCAGGGACACGGGTTCAATTCTGGCCTCGGGTCACTGTGTGGAGTTTGCACGTTCTCCCCATGTCTGCGTGGGTTTCATCCAGGTGCTCCAGTTTCCTCCCATAGTCCAAAGATGTGCGTGTTAGGTTGATTGGCCATGCTAAATTGCCCCATAGTATCAGCGGGATCGGCAGGGCAAATATATGGGGTTACAGGGATAGCACCTGGGTGGGATTGTGGTCAGTGCAGGTTCAAATGGCCTCCTTCTGCACTGTACATTCCATGATTCTATGAACAGAGGAAAGGTAAAACTTTATCTGCCCCCAAAGGGACAGCACTCATTAAAAGCTCTGTTTACCTGAGTTATCGGATGTTTTCAGGCGACGTTGGTTGCTTATTTTTCTTTTTCTGGGGGTTCAAATGTGAAGTCTGTCAGTTCATGCTCCCTGACACAAGCAAAGTTGCAACAACTTGCCGAAAAACCAGCCATATAGCAAAATCTTTTTCGTAGTTTTTTTTAATGGATATTTAAGAGAAACTGAACATACAGGGAAAGATCCGCTCTGTCACAATGCTTTACAGCTCAGCACATTGGCAAATCAATGAGCCGTAAAGAAGTGCTACTTTATTTCTTGCCATGAAATTTTATTTTACATGAGCTCTTTTTGTTAGTGGATTTTATGAAAATAATTTCCTTGCAAGCAAATGCAAACAAGTAGATGTGAAGGTTATGTTGACTGGCCATGCTGAATAGATCATTAATGTCAGCAGGGCAAATATGTGGGGTTACAGAGATAGGGCCTGGGTAGGATTGTTGTCAGTACAAGCTCAATCAGCCAAATGGCCTCCTTCTGCACTGTAGGGATTCTATGATTTTAAGAAATTTAAATACATTTTGGAAGGTTTTGTACATTCTTCTTCTTTTGTTTTTCCCATTGTTCTACGTGTTGAATCAAAGACAGAAAATGCTTGGGAAACTCAGCAGGTCTAAAAGCATCTGTGGAGAGAGGATAGAGCCAACATTTTATGTCTGGATGACCCTTTGTCAGAGCTGAAGCAAAGAAAATGGACGTTTTTAGCACGTCTTTCGGCATTCATCATCACCATTTAAACTTCCTTTGTCCAATTAAAGCCCTCCTACTCTCATGATAAAAATCTTGTCTGAGTTTCCTTGTTTTCAGCTCTGATGAAGGACCATCCAGACTCGAAGTGTTGACTGTATTCTGTCTCCACAGATGCTGTCAGACTTGCTGAGTTTCCCAGCATTTTCTGTTTTTGGCTTCAGATTCCAGCATCCGCTGTATTTTGCCTTTATTGAGACACTTTGCCAATATGAATGCTGAAGTGTTCTCTCTTTTTGCCACGACAAACATTATGCTATGAGACCAGTTACACATTTAGCTCTCAAACAATTTGTTTGTTTATTAGATATGCTGCTAATGCATTAATTTGTCTACAAGTGCCAAAGGCACAGGGTTAAGGGCAGTGTGCACCTTTAGGAAGACTAAATGGCATGTAGGCTTCCATGGAGACCAGCACAGTAACAACATTTGCATTGTTCATGACTCAGGGCCTTTTCTCTCACTTACAAAATTAAACATTATAATTACATACTACTGAAAGCATAAAATTGCATGGTTTTATGCTTCAGAACTGTCTTTGCTCTGGCTGCAAATGATAAACAAACGCAAGTGTTCCAGTCATCTTAAATTACCGAATTAAGGCGATAAAGTTCACTGCTCTTACTGGAGGCCTTGGCTAACATTTAACACCATTTGAACTTTCACAAATCCAACGAGAGAGCATAGCACCTGCAACAGATCTCCCTGGTAAAGTGGCACTGTGGAACCATGAACTAAGAGAGAGCTCTGATAAGTCTGCACTTGACAAAACATCAATAATGTTGATACATCAAGGAGATTTGTAACCGTGTGCTGGAAGATTGTACTCACTGGTCTGACTAGGATTTGAAGTCAAGCCACACATGTAGATTCAAGTTTCCACTCTGCTGCCTGCTGGACACCTTAAGTGAAGTAAATGTAGCAGGTAGTAATTTCTCCCCAGTGAATGAGTTGACATCACTAAAACTGCCCATAAAAAAAGCTAATTGGCATAAAAAGCCATAAGGTGCAATGTGTAGGAAATAGAAATGTCACATTGGTAAAGTGAGACTGATCCACCACATCTGCCCATGTCAGAATGATTCACTATTGGAGACTCGCTAAAATCGTGCTGTCCTTAGATGATAGACTGGTTTCCATATATTAGAATGTGTTTCAGGCATCACACTACAAATACAGCCCTTGTTCCCATCAACAGAAAGTAGAATGGGGCAATTACTAGGAATCTGAATACAAAAAATCGGCAAACCTAGAAACACTGAGGGGTGCAAATATCAATAGACCTTCTACAGCATGTGCAAATGAGGGGAATACAAAATGTCATGTCAGTAAATCCCAACTGCACCGAAGCATTTATAAATGTGAATGAGGATTATTTTGGCATATGTGTACATGGTCGAACTGGATAGAAAAACTGTACCCTAAATAAGACAAATCAGTTTATGTGCTATGCCTTTCAGAAGATTATTGGATCTCTGTCAATGTGAAAACAATCTCTCAAATGAAATGTTCTGACTCTACATCGTCCTTTCTATCTGTCTGATATTGTATTTGATCACAACCTGTATGTGCAAGAAATAGGATGAAGAACAACATATATAAGGTGTGCATGACTCACCTTTAGGGCACCTATTAACCTGTGTGTCATCTCCAAATGCATCCATTGCATTTCTTCAAAATAGCACAAAATATTGATATTTTAAAAATGCCTTTGAAACCTAATACCTGATTATGCCTTGTGGGTACCAGGGCAGGACTCTGGAGTTTAAGTAAGAAACAATTAATGAATGTGAAGAAAATAGAAATTCATAGTGGGTGAGCACACCAGATGGTTATGCAGATATGCCAATCACACAGTAGAAACAAATGTCATCATTTTACAGAAGAGCGGTTTGTGATTTTAAAAATGGAAAAATATGCAGGAATGCTTGCACCAGAGAGGCAGCATTTTGAACCAAAATAATTAATCCCAGAGCAGCAACTTTCATTTATATAGCGCTTCCTGCAAAGCAAGATCTCCCATAGTGCTTCGTGGAAGCATTATCAATTGAAAATTTAACACCAAGTCATGCAAAGAAATATTTGGTTAAGTGAACAAAGGCTTGGTCAAAGGTTTCATGGAGCATCTTAAAGGAGGAGGAGAGAGAGGTAAAGAGGTAGAAATGTCTGGGGTTTTGGGGTGGTCATGATGTGGAGATGCCGGCATTGGGCTGGGGTAAACACAGTAAGAAGTCTCACAACACTAGGTTAAAGTCCAGCAAGTTTGTTTGATGTAAACCCACAAGCTTTTGGAATGCTGTTCCTTCGTCAGGTGAGTGGAGAGTTCAGAACTCTCTTGGACTTTAACCAAGTGTTATGAGACTTCTTACTGTTTTGGGGTGGCACAGTGGTTAGCATTGATGCCTCAGAATACCAGGGACTCAGGTTCAATTCTGACCTTGTCTAACTGTGTGCAGTTTGCACATTCTCCATTTCTGCTCTGGTTTCTTCCGGGTGCTCTGGTTTCCTCGCACAGTCCAAAAATGTGCAGGTTAGATGGATTGGCCATGCTAAATTGCCCCTTAGTGTCCCAAGATGTGTAGGTTAGGGGAAGTCTGTCAGCAAGTCATTGCAGATTTGATGGGCTGAATGTTATTATGTTCTGTTCTATGTTGAGGGAATGGAAAAGTTTTTCAGGACATCGAATTTGCAGAGGAGTTTGGAGGTTGGCCAAGAGCGTACTGGGATAAAGAACAAAAAACAAAGAAAATTACAGCACAGGAACAGGCCCTTCAGTTCTCTAAACCTGCACCATCATACTGCCTGTGAACTACAACCCACTACCCTTCTGAGGTCCATATCCCTCTATTCCCATGCTATTCATGTATTCGTCCATCTGCCCCGTAAAAGTCACTATTGTATCCACTTCCATTACCTCCCCTGGCAGTGAGTTCCAGGCACCCAACACATTCTGTAAAAAACTTGCCTTGTACATCTCCTTGCCCTCAGACCTTAAACCTATGTCCCCTAGTAATTGACTCTTTCACCCTGGGAAAAAGCTTCTGACTATCCACTTTGTTCATGCCTCTATCTTGTAGACATCTAACAGGTTGCCCCTCAACGTCTGTCGCTCCAGTGAAAAGAAACTAAGTTTCTTCAACCTCTCCTCATAGCTAATGCCCTCCATACAAGGCAACATCCTGGCAAATCTTTTCTGTGCCCTCTCCAAAACCTTCACACCCTTCTGGTAGTGTGGCAACCAGAATTGAGCACTATTCCAAATGCGACCTAACTAAGGTTCTATAAGGCTGCAACATGACTTGCCAAATTTTAAACTCAATGCTCCGGCCGATGAAGGCAAGCATGCCGATATTTCGGTCATGGATGAAAGTTTCAGTGGAAGATAAGCTAATGTGGTGACAAAGACAGGTGATAATACAGAAGTGGAATTTGGTTAGCTTGATGATAGCGATAGTATAGCTAGGAAATTCAGCACAGGATCAAGGGCAATAACTAAAATTTCCGCAGCTAAAAATAAAAATGCAGTTTTAACACGAGACACAATTTATAATGTACTTGAGAATACCAAAACTCTGCTGCCTGCTCTCTTTTTGTTGAAAAACATCTATTTTTAAATCAATCATTTTGGAATTGTCTAGATTTATATTGCAAAACTTATCATAATCTAAATTCACGCAATTATGATTAACTTTCTCCTTTGTTTTGTGAACAATTGCACAAGTTAACAGTTGTACAATGGTAGCATTTAATAGGACAATCTAAATTGATCCAAGAATATATTTGGACTTTTGGTACTTGAGGTGTGGGAGAGTGCATTAGAGCACGACTAATTCCTTGTATGACTAATCTACTTGTCGATTTGTCAGACCTGTAATTTTTCAAGGGGGAGATAAGGTGGAAACTTGAAGGATAATGTTAATGGAAAATGAGTTGTTTTCTACGGAGCTTATGGCAGGCAAGAAATGTAAATGAATGAATGTGCGGAATGCATTATTGACTGTGTTCATCTTTTTTTTCTGTACAGTGTAAATTGTGGAGAGCCTTCCGCAGTCAAAATATGCCTTAATCGCAATTGGCCGCAAAGACTGGCCAGCAAATGAAGAAATTAAACTATTGCTTAAGATGGTTTTTATTAACATTTGACAAGCATTGAGCTTTTTGCGCTGAGATTGCTAGCAATTGGTTTACTTGTAACAATGACAATGTTGAATTTGGGTTTCTGATTGGGGGGGTGGTTAAAAGTGGAAAAAAATCCAATAGAACTAAAACCTAGAAAGCTTCGCTGCAATAAATAAATGATTTGCCCATTGTTCAAGATGTGTAATCAGTTGTTAATTGAATTAAAATCATCATGAACATAAGAGCATAGAGACAGAAATAGGCCATTTGGCCCCTCCAGCCTATTCTATCATTCTGTGAGATCAAGGTTGATCTCCACATTCCTTCCTTTGTCCCATATCCTTTAACACCTTCACAACTTTAGCCCAATTACAGATAAATTACATTTTTAGTTTTTCTGCTTAATTAAACTTTAACTTTTAGAATAACAACTTGTACTTATATAATTGCCTTTTATGCAGAAACACATCACAAGGTGATCTAAAGGAACATCAAGCAAATGTTGACATTGAGCCACATTAAGGAGATATTTATGACGAATAACCAAGAGCTTGGTCAAAGAAGACTGTCTTAAATAAAAAGAGAGAAAGAAAGAAGCAGAGAGGCAGAAAGGTTTCACGAGAGAGTTGCAGAGTTTTAAGATCTAAACAGCTGAAAGCATGGTGATCATTGGTGGAAAATTTAAGATAGGGGATGTGATGAGAGTTCCAAGTTGAAGGAGCAGAGATACTTTGGGAGAGTTTCAGGGATGGAAGAGCTAAGTTTCCAATACCACGGAGAGAGACAGAAACATTATTTTCATTCTGGTTTCCAACTAAACTGAAAGTGACTCTTAAGATTTTCCCTGTGAAGGAACCACCTGACCTTGACCTGAAAATCAGTCACAAACCAGGCAATTCAAAGAGTTGTAAAACTCATAGAACACCAGGACAGCAAGGGATGAGACCCTTGAAAACAATGGGGAATTTTAAAATGACCATAGGGATGATGGATGAAAAATTAAGCTGGGTGGTACACCATTGACTGCCAGTAGGTCAATCCAGTTTCACAATGTCTATGGCATTTTGCATGTCTCACCTGTCCTTACCCTGGGGAACCCACTACAGGGGTTATCTTCGGCAGGACTGGAAAATCCTGCCAGCAGGAAGGGCTAGAAAATTCAGCCCTTAGTGTGAGTGGCAAGTCAGCTCAAGTTCATGGTAGGTGGACAATCAAAGGCAGAAATGGCATGTTTCAATTAGAGGTAAGCTGAGACAAGGTGAAGCCAGGGGTGAAAAATAAGCAATCTTAAGAATGATGCTGACATATGGTCAAAAATTCATCTCAAAGTCAAATACAACACCAACGTTGTAAACAGTCTGCTTCAGCCTCAGATAGTTGCCAGGGAGAGGAATGAGGTCAATGGCTAGGTTATAGATTTAGTGGCAAGGAATGGCTTCAGTCTTCCCAGCATTTAGTTGGAAGAAATTGTTCATTCAGCACTAAATATCAAACCAACAGATTAGCAATCGCGAGACAGTGGAGGGTCTCAGAGAGGTGATGGTGAAGTAAACTGTGTGTTATCAGTATATGAGTAGAACCTGGTGTTGTCAGGAAACATGTAGATGAGAAACAGAAGAGGGAGCCTAGTATAAATCCTGGGGGAACACTACGGGGAAATTGTGCAGGACTGGGAAGAGACACCTTGTGATTGATACTCCGCCTGTAACTGGATAAATAAGAATGCAGTCAGGCAAACGCACTGACAGAAGAGAGGCGCAGAGGAGAATGGTGTACTCAACTGTGGTCAAAGGCTGCAGATGTGTTGAGATGGATGAGGGAGAATCATTTCCGTGGTCTCATAGGATATACATGTGAATCTAACAAGTTAGATGTTAACATGTTAACAGCTGTATTTATACAGCATTTAACTCAGGGCAAAATATCCAAGTAAGCCAGCATGTTTTCTGTTCAAAGCATTTTGATGTTAAAGTGTAACCAAAGGTAACATGCTGTGAGGGTCAACTGATCCGGTAGAAATAGGAAGTAGAAAATAGAAATGGGGATTTTGGGAGAGTATTTGCTCAGAGTGTGGCCCAAGTTGTTGTGCAATGAAGTTTCTTCATTAAACCTTTATTATTTATTTATTATTAGTGTCACAAGTCGGCTTACTGCACATTGCAATGACTTTACTATAAAAATCCGTGCTGTTTGGGTACACTGAGGGAGAATTTAGCATGGCCAATACGCATAACCAGCACGTCTTTCAGACTGTGGGAGGAAACCAGAGTACACGGTGAAAACCCACACAGACACGGAGAGAATGTGCAGACGCCACCCGAGGTCGGAATCAAACCCAGGTCCCAGACGTTGTGAGGCAGCAGTGCTAACCACTGTGCCGCCCAAATTTACTTTGTGTAGTTGTTTTTCCCTGTTTATTATTGCTTGCTACTGGAGGACCCTTACTGCCAGACGAATATTTGACACTAAAATCACATGAGAAAATTCTCAATAGTTAGCGTGCATGTGCTCATAATGCAAACCAATGATAGATAACTAAAGTTACAGCAGAGTTTTTGAATTTTGAAATTAACTTCAATTTAATCAAGTATTATCCAGCTTTGAACAGTGGATTGATGGGATGTCTAAATTTTCTTTTTCTTCATGAGTCACCATTGCCTCCACTAACAACAGCCCATCAGCAACAAGGAATAAAGAAGCAAGTCAAATGCAATCTATTTTTCTCAACTCCACATGAAATATGTGATACTCCCTCTAGTGACCCAGCTAAAAACTGATTAAACTCAACTAACATGTAGAAATAGAAAAGAGGAATGAGGTACATAAAGGAGTTTTACATAGTACTAGAGATGAAGTGGTATCATATCATAGAATCCCTACAGGACAGAAGAGACCGTTGAGCACATTGAGTCTGTACTGACTCTCTGACAGAGCATTTCACACAGGCCTTCTCCCCTGCAATGTCCCCTTAACCTCACACCCATGGCTAACCCACCTAACTGACACATCTTGGGGCACTAAGGGGCAATTTAACAATTTAACCTGCACATCTTTGGGTTGTTGGACGAAACGAAAGTATCAAAGGAAACTCACGCGGATTTGGGGAGAATGTGCAAACTCCACATAGGCAGTCACCGAAGGCTGGAATTGAACCTCGGTCTCTGGAGCTGTGCTGCAGCAGTGCTCACCACTGTGCTACCATGCTGACCCAAATGATAGCAGCAGACTAAAAAGGATGACGAGGAATAAAAAGACAGGTTAACACTGCATGTAGAGCAGGATGTTCCAGCCATTCCTTTGATGGGATCTTCCAGTCCCACTGAAGGCGACCCCCTCACAAAGTGGGTACCGCAGCAGTGCGGCTAGCGAGTAATGCAAATGGTCATTATCTTCGGTGAGACTGGTAGATCCCGCTAGCAGCCAATGGTGGGCTGCCTCTGTCATGGGAATACACATTATTGAGGGTGGGGGGATGTATAAAGTGTGTATAAAGCTAGTGACTACAAGCACAAAGAGACTTGTGAGAAGATGGTGCAGTGTAAATAACATGAACAGAGCTTAAAAATGGTGAAGTCAAAGCAAAACAATGCAGATACTTCAGATGTGAAGTAAAAGCAGTGTCCATGAACTAAGAGAAACGATTCAACTCCAATATGATTCTTCTTCAAAACAAGAGTAGGTCATCTAGCCTCTTGAGCCTGCTCTGCCATCTGATAAGATCATAGCTGATCAGATTATGGATTCAATTTCCCTTTCCTGTCTGCCCTATAACTCTTTGATTCCCTTGTCTAGCAAAAAACGAACTCAGCCTTGAATATATTCAATGACCCAGCCTCTACTGATCTTGGAGACAAGAGTTCCACAGACTAACGATCCTGTGAGAGAAAAAAAATCTCCTTATTGCAGCCTTAAACAGGGGGCCCCTAATTTCAAGTAATGTTCCCAGTTTGAGATTTTCCCTCAAGGGGAAACAGGAAGGCAGGTGCACTGCCTGTGCACTGCCCTCTCCCCCACTTCTGAACATGTGGCTTTATCCATCAAGAGATTTGTGATTCTCCTGCCAAGTCAGGCCCTGCAGTACATTGTTAGTGTGGAAAGGTCACAGCACCTGGAGTCTATACTAGGCCCTTATCTCTGATAAGCAGGGAAGAGCAGCAAGATCTGCATCTGGGGCACTGCTAACAGTGACTCCCCGTTTGTTGGCACCCTGATCGCTGGACAGCCTGGGACCACCGCAGTGCTGCCCCGCCAGCCAGCCACCTACCCCCCCAACACCTCCTCCACAATCCCACCCTCCCACCCACAGCCCGATCGTGGCCCCACAGCAATTCCCAGGCCAGCCCTGACCAACCCCCCCACCCCACCCCCACCCCCAACGTCCCAGAGTGCCCCAGTGCACAGCCCATCCCGCATACTGCAAAGAGACATGAGTTGGTGTAATACCTCAACCCCCTTCACCAATGCAGGCCCCTCCACCCAGGAGGCAGGTCCCCCCGCTGCCACTCTCTCCCCCCTGTTACAGACACCTCCCAACCCCGCGCTCCCCCCAGCCCGTACCAATTGTTACCCTCTTTCCATTCCAGTCTGATCCTGTCTGCAAAGTAGCAGTGGGACCCCCCCACGCCCACTCCCACCAATTGACCCTCGGCCCTGCCCACATCCTGCCCTTTGGCACTGCCTGATGCCTGGTGGGCAGTGCCAAAGTGCCCCTGGACAAGGAACTTTGCCCGTTGGGCAGTGCCAGGGGCACAGACTGGCACTGCCAAGATGCCCATGCCCAGGGGCACCATCCCCTCCTCTACCTGACCCTTGATTGACCCCTCCATTCCAGCAGGGTCTCCTGCTAGTTTCCCGAATGTGAGGAGCTAGTCTAAACCTCACCGGAATGAAGTACTCCTGGTGCTGTGGGAGATTCGATCAGGACCTGAAAGTTCCTGATAAAGACCTGCGAAACATATTTAAAATACATTTTAAAAAGATTCAAATTACTTACTTGCCTTCCAGATTGGTCTGACTGGCAGCTGTTTGCCGGCTCTGGGAGATGCGCATGCGTTCCCGGCGTGTGTGCAAATCCCAGTACAAGGCCGGTGAAGCGCATCTCCCACCTCGAACCATCAGAAAAGTTATGGGTCACAATGACAGAATTGCGGCCAATGTCTCCATCTGCAAAGAGGCACGAGTCGGTGTGTACCGCAAAGTGGCAGTAACTGGTGTGTACCGCAAAGAGACACGAATCGGTCTGTACCACAAAGGGACAGTAACTGGTGTGTACCGCAAAGAGACACGAATCGGTCTGTACCACAAAGGGACAGTAACTGGTGTGTACCGCAAAGAGACATGAATCGGTCTGTACCACAAAGGGACAGTAACTGGTGTGTACCGCAAAGAGACACGAATCGGTCTGTACCACAAAGGGACAGTAACTGGTGTGTACCGCAAAGAGACACGAATCGGTCTGTACCACAAAGGGACAGTAACTGGTGCGTACCGCAAAGAGACAAGAGTTGACACGTACTGCAAAGGGGCAGTAACTGGTGTGTACCGCAAAGAGACACGAATCAGTGCGTACCGCAAAGAGACATGAGTCGGCACGTAACGCAAAGGGACATGGGTCAGCGCGCATCGCAAAGGGACACGACTTGGCGCATACCGCAAAGGGACACAACTTGGCACGTACTGCAAAGGGACACAAGATGGTGCGTACTGCAAAGAGACATGAATTACTATGTACTGCAAAGAAGCATGAGTCAGTGCGTACAGCAAAGGGGCACGAGTCAGTGCGTACCGCAAAGAGACACAAGTCAGTCTATACTGCAATGGGACATGAGTCAGTGTGTACAGCAAAGAGACATGAATCAGTGAGTACCGTAAAGGGACATGAGTCAGTGTGTACAGCAAAGAGACATGAGTCAATGCGTACCATAAAGGGTCATGAGTCAGCGCATACAGCAAAGAGACATGAGTCAGTGTGTACAGCAAAGAGACACGAGTCAGTGCGTACCGCAAAGGGACATGAGTCAGTGGTGCCAGCTGATCACTCAAGGCAGTGGAATCTCAATTTTAGCTGATCAATCAGTCCTTCTATATCTGTCCTTGTGGGTCAATGCCTGAAATTGTCCCAATGCCTCAGAGTGTGGAAGTTTAAGTGATTTCAAAAACAGCACCTTAATGGATTGCTCCTATCTTCTATTAAAAAACAATCTTGCTGCTTTGGGGACGTAAACCATTCTCATTCATAAATGCCCCTGGCTGACCTTTGTTACAGTAAGAAGTCTCACAACAGCAGGGTAAAATGCAACAGGTTTATTTGGCAGCAAACACCACTAGCTTTCGGAGCCCTTCCCCTTTGTCAGGTGAGTGGCGCCGACTCGTGTGACGAAGGGGCAGAGCTCCGAAAGCTAGTGGCATTTGCTACCAAATAAACCTGTTGGACTTTAACCTGGGGTTGTGAGACTTCTTACTGTGTTTACCCCAGTCCAACATCGGCATCTCCACATCATGACCTTTGTTAGCATACAGTCAGTGGCCTCTTACACTTCAGGGAAACTCATGATGTATTCAAGCCCCTTGCTCTCTTGGCCTGGCTATCATAGTCAATGGTAAATGTTACAAAGTTGTCCACTCTCTTGAACAATGCAACAATTAGTATGAGCTGATAAGAACGATATACTATATGGAATGCCTGTTTATCTTTGAAATAGAAATTTAAGATCACCATGGCCTTTGGTGCGACAGGCATTGGATGGCCACCCAGGCAGTTAGAACCTTCCTCCCCTGCAAGTATCTTGACCATAAGATATAGGAGCAGAATTAGGCCACTCGGCTCATTGAGTCTGCTCTGCCATTCAATCAGGGCTGATATTTTCCTCATCCCCATTCTCCTGCCTTTTCCCCATAACCCTTATCCCCTTATTAATCAAGAACTTACCTATCTCTGTCTTAAAGACACTCAATGACCTGGCCTCCACAGCCCTACGCAGCAAAAAGTTCCACTGATTCACCACTCTGTGGCTGAAGAAATTCCTCCTCATCTCTGTTTTAAAGGATTGTCCCTTTAGCCTGAGATTGTGCCCTCTGGTTCTAGTTTTCTCTACTAGTGGAAACACCCTCTCCACAACCGCTCTATGCAGGCCTTGCAGTATTCTATAAGTTTCAATAAAAATCCTCCCTTATCCTTCTAAACTCCAATGTGTACAGACCCAGAGTCCTCAGCCATTCTTGTATGACAAGCTCTTCATTCCAGGAATCATACCTGTGAACCTGCTCTGGACCCTTCCCAAGGCCAGCACATCCTCCCTTAGAAATGGGGCCCAAAACTGCTCACAATACTCCAAATGGGGTCTGACCAGAGCCTTATACAGCCTCAGAACTACATTCCTGCTCTTGTATTCTAGCCTTCTCGACATGAAACCTAACATTGCATTTGCCTTCCTAACTGCCAACTGAACTTGCACATTAACCTTAAGAGAACCTTGAATAATGACTCCCAAGTCCTTTCGTGGTTTTGATTTCCTAAGCATTTTCCCATTTAGAAAATAGTCTATGCTTCCATTCCTCCTTCCAAAGTGCATAAGCTCACACTTTTCCACATTGTATTCCATCTACCACTTTTTTGCCCACTCTCCTAACCTCTCCAAGTTCTTCTGCAACCCTTCTGCTTCCTCAATATACCTGTCCCTCTACATATCCGAGTATCACCTGCAACTTTAGCAACTGTGCCTTGAGTTCCTTCCTCCAAATTGTTAATGCATATTATGAAAAGTTGTGGTCCCAGCACTGACTCCTGAGGCACACTGCTAATCACCAGCTGCCACCCTGAAAAAGACCCTTTTATCTCCACTCTCTGCCTTCTGCCAGTCAGCCAATCCTCTATCCATGCCAAGATCTTATTCTTAACACCACGGGCACTTAACTTATTTAACAGTTTCCCATGTTGCACCTTGTCAAAGGCCTTCTGGAACTCTAAATAAATCACAACCATTGGTTCTCCTTTATCTGACTTCCTTGTTACCTCCTCAAAGAACTCTAACAGGTTTGTGACAAAGCCATGCTGACTCAGTTCTACTTTATCATGCACTTCCAATCTGCAATCTCATCTTTAATAATGGACACTGAAATCTTGGCAATGACCGAAGTCAGGCTAACCAGCCTATAATTTCCTGTCTGCTGCCTCCCTCCCTTCTTAAACAGCGGTGTTACATTCACTACTTTCCAGTCCTCTGGTACCCTCTCTGCCTCCAGTGATTCCTGAAAGATCACCAGTACTGCCTCTTTTAGAACCTTGGGGTGTAGTCCACCTGGTCCAGGTGATTTATCAGACCTTCAGACCTTTCAGTTTCCCCAGAATCTTTTATTTAGTGATGGCCACTGCACTCACCTGTGCCCCCCGGCTCTCCTGGAGCTCTGGCATCTCACTGGTGTCTTCCACTGTGACTGTTGTTCCACTGTCTTCCCTTTCCAATCAACTCTGTCCAGCTCTTGTCTTTGTAGTTACCTTTATTTAATTATAACACCCATTACATCTGATTCCAGCTACTCCCTTTCAAACTGAAGGGTAAATTCTATCATATTGGATTTGATTGATCAGTTTCCTGTGGCACTGGCACTCTCCAGCAGTTAATTTACACCCATTCCTATAGGAAAACATCTCTTTGAGTGGCTCTGCCCATGATCCTCTCTGGCTCTTCAGCATCACCACGCTGTGTATGTGGTTGGCAAGCTGGATGTCACTGGCGAGCTGCCCTCTTCTTCCTCCTTCTCTGATCCTCCTCACTCAAAGAGCCTCCACTGGAAAAATACTATCCCCACTGTGCCTTCTTAGTTTCTATCTGCTCTATCATGGTACCCTCTTCCGAGTGATTCTTTCACAACTGAACCCTGAACTGATTCAATATCAGACATTGGCCCAGGGTGCTGAGAAAACCTTTTCTGTGGTCTCTGCTGTATCCTTCAACTCCTCGAGTGCTCTCCTGATGAAATCTTTTCTCCTGTTCTTGTACTCCTGGGACAACTCTGGGAAGATTTCCTTCTGCCTGTGCAGTTTGTGTGATCACCATTAAATTTGCCTAGGCAGTGAATTGACAATTTAATTGCCACAGCTAGCTTTGAATTGACCTGTATCAGAATGCTGACTTTTTGCTCCTTTTGCCTTCCATAATATTTCAGTTAGAGCGTATGCCAGGAACCCAACAACACCACACCCAATTTTACAGCGGATCGGAAGGGGCGTTGGCCTTCTATTCTGCCCAGGCACTCAGACAAAAATGAACTCCGACACATTTAGTCCTAGAAGCTAAACACAAAGCATTCCGGTTTGAAAATTATTGTCCAGCTGCTTCAGCTACTGTGCAATGATTGCTTATTAAGCTGCTTAAGATGTATACTCCAAAAGCCCTGAGGACTGCATGCTCACACCTTGCCTGACATTTCAATTCAGTGTCAATACTGACATTGTCCCTATGTTCTTGGTCAAGTTGTCACAGAATGCTGCACAGTGGCTAAATTAATAACTTAAAACTTGCTTCATAGCTAGTGAACCTACTGGTTCAAATCGTGAATATCTTTTGGCAAGCACATTGTAGAAAAGGAAAACTTCTTCAAATAATAATACTGAGACATTAAAACAATCTTTGTTGTACTGAACTCGCGTCCTCTGGCATAGTTCAGTTCAAGCAAATGGCTTTCTTGTTTGCGTAATCAATTATATACTGCTGTACTGTGTTTCCTATTCTCAAATTTGATTGCAAGTTGCCCAGATTATTAGCCTCAAATAATTGTCAGTTCCATACATAATATAGAACATAGAACATAGGACATAGAACATTACAGCGCAGAACAGGCCCTTCAGCCCACGATGTTGCGCCGACCAGTTAAAAAGCAATGACCCTCTAACCTAAACCAAACCCTTTCCATCCATAAACCTATCCACGGATCTCTTAAACACCCCCAAACTAGGCGCATTTACAACTGCAGCAGGCAGGGCATTCCAGTCCCTCACCACCCTCTGGGTAAAGAACCTACCCCTGACATCCGTCCTATAACTGCCACCCCTTAATTTAAAGCTATGCCCCCTCGTGCTAGCTTTATCCATCCGAGGAAGAAGGCTATCACTGTCCACCCTATCTAAACCTCTAATCATCTTGTATGTTTCAATAAGATCCCCTCGTAGCCGCCTTCTTTCTAACGAAAACAACCTCAAATCCCTCAGTCTCTCCTCATAGGACCTCCCCTCCATACCAGGCAACATCCTGGTAAACCTCCTCTGCACCCTCTCCAATGCCTCCACATCCTTCCTATAATGTGGGGACCAGAACTGCACACAATACTCCAAGTGCGGCCGCACCAGAGTTTTGTACAGTTGCAACATGACGCTGCGGCTCCTAAATTCAATCCCCCTACCAATAAACGCCAAGACACCGTATGCCTTCCTATTTACTTGATTCCCAACTTTCAGGAATCTATGTACACATACACCTAGATCCCTCTGTTCATCCACACTATTCAGAGTCCTACCGTTAGCCCTATACTCTACACATCCGTTATTCCTGCCAAAATGAATTACCTCACACTTTTCTGCATTAAACTCCATCCGCCACCTCTCGGCCCAGCTCTGCAACTTGTCCAAGTCTCCCTGTAAACTAAGACACCCTTCCTCACTATCTACCACACCTCCGACTTTGGTGTCATCAGCAAATTTACTAATCCACCCAACTATAACCTCGTTCAGATCATTTATAAAAATTACAAACAGCAGTGGCCCCAAAACAGATCCTTGAGGCACACCACTTGTAACTGAACTCCATGACGAATACTTACGATCAACCACCACCCTCTGTCTCCTATCCGCCAGCCAATTCCTGATCCAATTTCCTAAATCACCCTCAATCCCATACATCTGCATTTTCTGCAGAAGCCTTCCATGGTGAACCTTATCAAACACCTTACTAAAGTCCATATATACCACGTCAACTGCCTTACCCCCATCCACCCCTTTAGTCACTTTCTCAAAAAACTCAATAAGGTTAGTAAGGCACGACCTACCCGCCACAAAACCATGCTGACTATCTCCAATCAATTCATTACTCTCTAAATAACTATAAATCCTATCCCTAATAATTTTTTCTAAAACCTTGCCCACAACAGAAGTAAGACTCACCGGTCTATAATTCCCGGGGAAGTCTCTGTTCCCCTTCTTAAACAATGGGACAACATTCGCTATCCTCCAATCTTCTGGCACTATACCAGTGACCAACGACGACCTGAAGATCAGAGCCAGAGGCTCTGCAATCGCCTCTCTTGCCTCCCAGAGAATCCTAGGGTAAATCCCGTCTGGCCCAGGGGACTTACCTATTTTCAAACCCTCAAGAATATCTAGCACATCCTCCTTATCAACTGCAATACTGTCCAGTTTACAACCCTGTAACCCAGTGTTCTCCACAGCTACATTTATGTCCCCCTGCGTGAACACCGAAGAGAAATATTGGTTCAATGCCTCTCCAATCTCTTCCGGTTCCACACATAAATTCCCACTGCTGTCTCTAACTGGCCCTAATCTTGCCCTAACCAACCTTCTATTCTTAACATATCTATAGAACGCCTTAGGATTCTCCTTAATCCTATCAGATAAGTCTTCTCATGTCCTCTTTTAGCCCTTCTTAACTCCCTCTTTAACTTCCTCCTAGCCAATCTAAAGCTTTCTAGTGCAGTACCTGAGCCCTCAAGTCTCATCCGGACATAAGCCTCCTTTTTCTTTTTAACCAGCGAATCAACTTTCCTAGTGCACCACGGTTCCCTAGCTCGACCAATTCCTCCTTGCCTGACAGGGACACACATATCAAGGACTCGCAGCAGCTGCTCCTTGAAAAAACTCCACATTTCGGATGTTCCGAGACCCTGTAGTCTCCTAGTCCAACCTATGCTTCCTAATTCTCTCCTAATAGCCTCATAATTACCCTTCCCCCAGCTAAAACTACTGATCCGAGGTTCATGCCTATCCCTTTCCATCACTAAAGTGAACGTAACCGAATTGTGGTCACTATCACCAAAATGCACACCAACTTCCAAGTCTAGCACCTGGTCTGGCTCATTTCCCAGCACCAAATCCAATATAGCCTCACCTCTAGTTGGCCTATCTACATACTGAGTCAAAAAACCTTCCTGCACGCTTTGTGCAAAAACTGACCCCTCTAATGAGCTAGAGCTATAGCTATTCCAATCAATATTAGTAAAGTTAAAGTCCCCCATAACAATTACCCTATTACTTTCACTCCTATCCAGGATCATCTCCGCAATCCTTTCCTCAACCTCTCTAGAACTTTTAGGAGGTCTATAAAAGACTCCCAACAGGGTGACCTCTCCTCTCCTATTTCTAACCTCAGCCCATACTACCTCAACAGACAAGTCCTCATCAAACTTCCTCTCTGACACTGTGATACAGTCCTTGACTAATAATGCTACCCCTCCCCCCCTTCTACCTCCTTCTCTACTCCGACTGAAGCATTTGAACCCCGGGACCTGCAACAACCATTCCTGACCCTGCTCTATCCATGTCTCTGAAATGGCCACAACATCAAAGTCCCAGGTACTGATCCACGCTGCAAGTTCATCCACCTTATTGCGAATACTCCTCGCATTAAAGTATACACATTTCAAACCCTGCTCCACCCCACCCCCACGATGCCGTGCATTGCAGTCCCCATCTATGCCCCCCTCACTTTCACCTCCGCTACTCAGGATCCCACCCCCCCTCTGAATCAGTTTAAACCCCCCTGCATAGCCTTTGCAAATTTTCCCCCCAAGATATTGGCTTCCCTCTGATTCAGGTGTAGACCATCACTCCTGTAGAGGTCCCACCTTCCCCAGAATGAGCCCCAATTGCTCAAGAACCTGAACCCCTCCCTCCTGCACCATCCCCTCAGCCACGAGTTCAAACTTTCCCTCTCTCTGTTCCGCTCTAAACTATCCCGTGGCACAGGCAAGAGTCCCAAGATAACCACCCTGTCCGACTTGGCCTTAAGTTTCCACCCCAACTCCATAAATTTCTGCTTAATATCCCCTTCCCTTAACCTCCCTATGTCATGCATCCCCACATGAACTATGACTTGGGGTTGATCTCCCTCACCCTTAAGAGTCCTGAGCACCCTCTCTGAAACATCCCAGACCCCAGCCCCTGGGAGGCAACACACCAGCCCTGAGTCCCTACCATTACCTCTGACTCTCCTATCCGTCCCCCTAACTGTGGAGTCCCCAATCACTAGGCCCAATCTTTTACATCCCCTAACCACCTGAGCCTTCACAACAGGCTCACCTCCAGAGACCTGCTCCCTTTGGCTATCTCCAGTTGATTCCTCCTCAACTGTAGCCTCCAGGACAGAAAACCTATTTTGGAGGGGAACAGCCCCAGGGGATTGTCCCCCCAATTGCTTCTTTCCCCTCTTCCTGGCAGTTACCCAAGACACATTTCTAGGAGTGACTATCTCCTTGTAACTCTTATCGATGTCTGCCTCAGCCTCCCGAATTATCCGGAGTTCCTCCAATTCCAACTCTAGCTCCTTAACACGCTCCTCCAGAAGCTGCAATCGTATACATTTCCTACAGGTAAAATCAGCAGAAACACTACTGATGTCCCTCACCACATACATACCACAGGACGTGCAGCTTACTGCCTGAACTGCCATCCCTGAAACAATTTCCAGCAGAAAAAAAAACAAAAAAAACAAAAAAAAAACAACAAAACAAAACTTCCCACACACTTATAATTAGGTTGGAGGAGGTGGGAGGGTGGGATTCTCTACCAGTGTAGAGGATCGGGTATCCTCTCTGTGCCAATTTATAGGGTCAGAGACCCGAAAAAAAACTACAAATACCAGTAAGCATCCTAGTGACGACTTCCGGTTTCGAACTAATTTTTAAAAAAAGAAAAAAAAACACTGCTACTCGCGACTTTAACTAGAAATAAAAGTTAAAAAATATAAACAAGAAAATGTACCTTACTCGCGACCTCCACACACGCCCAAAAATCACTGCCTCTCGATGCTGCTCCACAGGAATGAAATCTGCTGTCCTTACCTGCCTGCTCCTGCACAGCCACAGCAATATAGTTGATTCTCAACTGCCCTCGGGCAACTCGGGATGGGCAATAAATGCTGACCAGCCAGCGACTGCCATGTCCCACGAATGAGTAAAAAAAACTTTGACTCGGTCTTCATCAAGAAAATCTGTTACATATTGGGAGCAACTAGTTTAATACGGCCAGTCTAGTTAGTCATTGGATCTGATGAGCAAAGGGGCCATGTGGCATCCCATCTCCGAAACAGACAGTGAAGCTCAGGCCTTGAATAATCCATGTAAAATCTTTGCCCTTCCAGCAGCTAACTTATTAGGAACTAGATTATTTTGTTCATCAGGGTTTCCACTGCTGTTTGATGCTGATACTTTTCAGGGAAGGTCTTGTGGTATTATTACCAGACTATTAATCTGGAAACTCAGTTCACGTTCTGGAGAACCGAGTTCAAATCCCCCCACGACAGATGATGGAATTTGAATTCAATAAAAGATATCTGGATACAAGAATCTACTGAGGACCATGAACCCATTGTCGGAAAAACCTATCTGGTTCACGAATGGCCTTTAGGGAAGGAAATCTGCCATCCTTACCAGGTCTGGCCTACATGTGTCTCCAGAGCCACAGCAATGTGGTTGACTCTCAATTGCGCTCAGGCAACTAAAGATGGGCAATAAACGCTGGTCAGCCAATGACACCCATGTCCCATGAATGAGTAAAACAAACCCTTGACTCCATCTTCATCAAGAAAATATGTCATAATATTGAGAGGAACTAGTATAATACAGACACCAAGATGATTTGATCAAAAGTTTAATGACAGCATTAAAAATTGGGCATGTTCATAATTTGTATACATTTTAAAGTGCACACATTGGAAAATGTTGGGAGAGAATGTGCAATGAATAATCATGGATGCACAAATGTTACAACTTTAAAAACAGCGAAATGAATCTCTGTAAATGTTCACACTTGGCAAAATAATTTTCTCCCATTAAACTATAGCCAGAATTTTACCAGCACACCCACCCCCCCTCCGATTGTGGGTGAGGTCATAAAATACTAGCCTATATCTAGAAATCAAGCCTAACAACTGATCATTATCCTCTGTATCGAATCTGCTGGGAATGTCAGCACATTGGTTAATTAGGGTGGGGCCAGGGTGATTTCTTGGGAGCCACACACATTGCAGTATGGGCATTTCTTTGTTTTACACCTCTTGGCCATACACACCCCATATCTAATCTGACGAGGTCTGCCAAACGGTCATGAAAACTCCATACTTTCAAATAAATCTGCTTTCCTCGTACGTGAAATTTTGAGTTATGTTAGTTACAACACCAAACAATTTTCCTTCATGCTGAATAGTTAAACAACAAGATTGCACCCGCTCAGCATGGGATAAGGCTGAGTAGAAATGTCAATCAAGTTTAAAAATTGAGCCATGGTTATCCAATTAGTGAAGCCACCTATGCTGTGATTTTTATTTCAGTTATAATATGAATTTGCCTTCGACACAAATCAAAGTAATGCTGCATCAAGGCTTAAATCCTATATTGACCAAGAACTCATAAGCCCTATATATATGCACACAGCTCTGTTCAGACAATGGAATGTTTGGCATTTATCAATAAACAGAATCTAGCCCAAGGCTGGCATATTGTTCTCAGCAGCAGACTTGAGAAATGTCAGTTGTGCTTTTCTCAGCTAAAAACAACCAGCTTCACCAATTTGCAAATAAAATTAATATTTA
Organism: Carcharhinus amblyrhynchos; assembly: GCF_965287045.1. Lineage (NCBI taxonomy): Eukaryota > Metazoa > Chordata > Chondrichthyes > Carcharhiniformes > Carcharhinidae > Carcharhinus > Carcharhinus amblyrhynchos. Next base: position 33,412,915 of record NC_137345.1, on the reverse strand, counting down.
TTTGTCAATTCTGACCATGTCTTCTTTCTCTGACTTCTGATTCCCTTTTGTTTGTTGCTTTGTATTTCCATGCATTGGGCATATTTTATATGGTTCTTTTCGGTTGAAATTTCTTTTTTTATTATGTAAAATAGCAAAGTCCCGTTCACCAAACAATCAATAACAGAGGGAGAAAGAGAGAGAAAACCTTTTGTTTCAGACATTACTCGTACACTTGCTGAAACTATAATAAGAAAGCAATAATTCAACAGGAGTTTGCTTTATATTGAAGCAGAGATCTATGTCCAAACTAAGCGATGTTGGAGTTAAAAGGGAGGGTGGGAGGATGGATTTTCCCATCCTGTCCACCATGGGGATCAGAGCAGGTGTTGGGGGATGGACCATGCAAAGGTCCATTGACCTTGGGCAGGATTTCCTGGTCTTGAGGCAAGTGCAGCTGGAAAATCCTGCCCAATGGTTATAGATAAATTGATGAAAATATAGCCATTTCATGAGTGATATATTTATCATACCTGTACAACATTGTTGTGCAGGTCTTTCTATGATATTTGGTTTCTGTCCGATTTTCTTTTGCGTGCTTTTGATCCCAATGCATTTAGCTGAAGCTGTTTTTGTAATGTCCCCTTGTTGTTGCAGTGTCATATCTTGGAATGTAATGAATTACATTCCCATTGTCATCCTTCCATCAAAGTGTTTTACCTTGTAAGATAAATGTTCTGGTGTCTGACTGCGGGTGATATTTCTGTACATCTTACACAAATTCTGTAACTGTCCCTCTGCGGTGAAATATCTGAGGGTAAGATCTCTACATCCTCCTATTATCATTTTATGAGCAGACATTAAATGAAACATTTTACAAAATAACAAGTGGCCAGTAAAAAAAAGTGCAAATATGTGTGGGTCCCCCATACTGGTAATTATGTATGCCATCAGCCTTAAAAGAACATGCCAAAACAACACAGTCAGTTAAATGTAACATGTTTACAATGAAATGTTATTCTGCATCCAATCAGATTCCAAAAATAAACAGCTAAATAATGCAGTAATGTTCGTAGATAAACATAATCGTTGCCTCCGTACATCAATTATTTTTGTCTTACAGTAAAGATTTTCCGCAAAAAAAACCCTAGTCATTGATCAAAATTTAGAGAAATCTATTGCCTAACCCAAAAACCAATATCTCATGCATTTGAACATGTAACCTGATTTTCTTTTATACAAAAGATGAAAAGAAAACCAAAGAAACACTTACACAATGCGGTGCTTCTTGAAGACGATTCTTTTTCACTGCTTCAGCTGAATGGAAAAAGAAAAATGTCATTTACACCTTAATCAATAAAACTACTGAAGCTTAATATTTCAGACCCAATCTTACATTGTACAATTCAGCTTTGATTGCAGCATAATTAGACAGTGCTAAAAATGAAAGAAATTGAAGTCCCATTACCTTTCTACCAGCCATTGTTACCACAGTCAAATAAAAGAGCACAGGATTGGATTGGATTGAAGAAATGGTCCTGAAATTTCCAATGCTTTCAATGATTTTCTATATTGAAGTTGGAAACAGTTTGTCGGGGAATACAGTATTCTGAACTTAATTGTTTTTGAGAGTTTTGTTGTTGGGCCCCTTGATTCTAATACCAGAAGGAGAATTGAGTTATGGTCAAGAGGGAAGAACCTGAGCATTTTGTTTGAAAAGTTCAGAATATGCTCTCTATGAGTCATGGCTGGCACACATTGACACAGTGGTTAGCATTTCTGCCTCAAAGCTCAAGGGACCTGGATTCGATTCCCAGCTTAGGTCTCTATCTGTGCAGAGTCTGCACATTCTCCCCTTGTCTGCGTGGGGTTCCTCTGGCTGCTGCAGTTTCCTCCCACAGTCCAAAAGATGTGCTGGTTTGGTGCATTGGCCGTACTAAACCTCAGTGTACCTGAACAGGCATCGGAGTGTGGCGACCAGAGAATTTTCACAGTAACTTCATTGCAGCATTAATGTAAGCCTACCTGTGACTAATAAATTAACTTTAATTGCATAGAGGATCGACAATGTGGTCTTGGGAAGGAGGGAAGTCTATTTTACTGTGCCTATTCCCTCCAGAAGTGAATTGAATGGGTTTTGCTCTGTTGTTCCAGGTCTGAATGCCCCACCTTCCCTGGTGTTCCTTGGATTAGGAATAGGGAGGGAAGTCAAGCTGGAATCCAGGTCCCACCTCTCCTTATCATTTACATTCAGTGGGTTTGTATGATTTTGGGCAACCTAGTTTCTTTTAGGGGAAAGGGAGAAGAACTTACCCATTATTTCTTGCCCCTGTTCAGCTGCGTGGTTTCCCAACTTGAAGAAACCTGACTCATAGCCTCTAAATGCAAAATTTCTGTTAGAATCTGAGGCTTAATTAAAATATGGAAAATATTGACTCATTTCTCAAGAGTAGGTTATTCACTCCCCAGCCCAACAGGCCACCCCCCACCTCCCCACCATAGTGGTTGGTACTGCTGTCTCACAGAACCCAGGTTCAATTCTGGCCTCGAGTGACTGTCTATGTGGAGTTTGCATGTTCTCCCCATGTCTGCGTGGGTTTCTTCCAGGTGCTCCAGTTTCCTCCCACAATCCAAAGATTAGATTGATTGGCCATGCTAAATTGTCCTTTAGTGTCAGGGGCAAATATGTGAGGTTACAGGCATAGGGCCTGGGTGCGATTGTTGTTGGTCTAGGCTTGATGGGCCAAATAGCCTCCTTCCGCACTGTAGGGGTCCTATGATTCTATGATTCTAAACCATGTTTGCAAGATAGGAGACTGGGATTCCTGATATTTAGTCACACTTTTGGTAATAATCCAGGATTGACAATTCAATTATAACTGGGGACAGAAGATAGAATTCTCATCTTGGAATCTACATTTTTGTTTAAACATTCTGGCCACAAGGCCTTTCTGTAAAAATATTTCTTTTTAAAGAATTTCAATATGTTAATTGGTGGATGCACTTTGAAATCATTTTCACTTTTCTCGCCAATATTTAAACCCACAATGCTGTTTCGTCACTTTTTGCACTGTACAGGTGATACACTTTCTCCACTCACCTGCGAGTTCCAATCAATTCCATGTTTTCCACACTGCTCAGTAAAGGTACTTCATAGAAAACAAATGTTTTTAGGACACAATTAATACTGTGCAGAAAATCCATGGATGAGGTACCTAAGGCCTAAGTTGCTGTTCCACGTGAATAACATCTTAATTGATGCCAAATACATTCAGTTTATCCCAGAGTTGAGTCTTACGGTTGGCATTACTTATTGGCAGATAAATTATTTATCTGAGGGTAAGGAAATTATGTTTGCAAAATATATTAAAGCTGGAGATAGAAGAATAATGAAAATAATGCGCATGGTTGCACTGCTGCCTGACAGCATCAGTGAGCAGGATTCGATTCCTAGCTTGGTTCACTGTCTGTGCAGAGTCTGCATGTTCTCCCTGTGGTTGCATGAGTTTTCTTTGGGTGCTCTGCTTTCCTCCTACAGTATGAAAGACGTGCTGATTAGGTGCATTGGCCATGCTAAATTCTCCCTCAATGTACCTGAGCAGGTGCCGGAATGTGGCGATTAGGGGATTTTCACAGTATCTTCATTGCTGTGTTAATGTAAGCCTACTGTGAGGTGGGGGGGGGGGGGGGGGGGGGGGTGTAGTGGGGGGGAACGTGCGAGGGTAGGTGACATTACGGGGTCTAAAGTAAAGGAGAGGGTACAGGTAAGGGAGGAGGCCAAGGATGTCCCAATAATAAAAGGAGTAGGGGGCGTGAGTATGGTTGGTGGCGTTCTGGCAAATAGGGTACAGGTGAAGGCTGGGATGAAGGCACTTTATCTGAATGCACGAAGCATTTGGAATAAAGTGGATGAGCTGGTGGCGCAGATCAGCACAAATGGATATGATCTGGTGGCCATTACAGAGACGTGGCTGCAAGGTGACAGGGACTGGGAGCTGAATGTCCAGGGGTATCAAGTGTTTAGGAAGGATAGGCAGGAGGAAAAAGTGGGGGGGGGGGGGTGCGTAGCTCTGCTGATTAAGGATAGCATCAGGGTGGTAGTAAGGGATGATATAGGAACCAAAGAGCAGAACGTGGAATCGTTGTGGGTGGAGATTAGGAACAGCCAAGGGAGGAAGATGCTGGTGGGTGTCGTTTATAGGCCCCCGAATAATGACCTGGAGGTGGGGCGGGCTATTAATGCGCAAATAAATGTGGTGTGCAGGAATGGGATGGCGATAATTATGGGGGATTTCAATATACATATTGTTTGGTCGACCCATGTTGGACGCGGTGGGCTTGAGGAGGAGTTCTTGGAATGCTGCCGGGATAGTTTCCTTGAACAATGTGTGTTGGAGCCGACGAGGGAGCGAGCTATCTTGGATCTGGTGTTATGTAATGAGGCAGGTAGAATTAGGGACCTTGTGGTGAAGGATCCTCTTGGGAAGAGTGATCGTTGTATGGTGGAGTTTCTGATGCAGATGGAGGAGGAGAAAGTGGGTTCCCGGACATGTGTCCTTTGTTTGAACAGAGGGGAGTACGGTAGGATGAGAGAGGAATTGGCAAATGTTGATTGGGGGAGCACATTGGAAGGTAGGTCTGCTGAGGAACAGTGGAAGATCTTTAAGGAGATCTTTCTTGGTGCTCAGCAGAAATTTATTCCGATGGTTAAAAAGGATCGTAGGAGGAGAGATAATCAGCCGTGGATAACGAAGGAGGTGAAGGAAAGTGTTAAATTAAAAGCGGATGCGTTTAGAGTGGCTAAGAGTAGTGGGCGAGAAGAGGATTGGGAGAGGTTTAAATGTCAACAAAGAATGACAAAGAAGTTGATAAAGAAGGGTAGGATAAACTATGAAGCTGGGCTCGCGCTTAATATAAAAAAGGATAGCAAGAGTTTTTATAAATACATAAAAAGGAAGAGGCTGGCTAGGGTGAACGTTGGACCCTTAGAGGATGAGAGGGGGGACTTAGTGGTAGGGGATGGGGAAATGGCTGAGGCCCTGAATAACTTTTTTGTTTTGGTCTTCACGGAGGAGGACGTGAATAATTTGCCGGGTGTTAGCGATGGAAAGATGGTAGGAGTGGAGGGCCTGAATGAAATTATTGTTACTAGAGAGGCGATGCTTGACAGACTGGAGGGACTGATTGTGGACAAGTCCCCAGGACTGGATGGAATGCATCCAAGGGTTCTGAAGGAAATGGTGGAGGTGATAGTGGATGCCTTGGTGATTATTTTCCAAACCTCGCTGGATTCCGGGGAAGTGCCGGAAGATTGGAAAACGGCTAATGTTACGCCATTGTTTAAGAAGGGTGGCAGGGAATTATAGGCCGGTTAGTTTAACGTCTGTTGTAGGAAAAATGTTAGAATCCGTGATCAAGGAGAAAATAGCGAGGCATCTTGAGGAGAATTGTTTGGTAGAGCAGACGCAGCACGGTTTCGTTAAGGGGAAGTCGTGTCTGACGAATTTATTGGAGTTTTATCGCTACGAATTTATCGCTACAAGAGGACACAGATTTAAGGTGCAGGGAAGCAAGTACAGAGGTGATGTTAGGGGTAAGTTTTTCACTCGGAGGGTGGTGAGTGAATGGAATCGGCTGCCGTCAGTGGTGGTGGAGGGGAACTCGCTGGGGTCTTTTAAAAGACTTCTGGATGAGTATATGGGATTTAATGGGATTGGTAGGTATTGATGTGATCGGCGCAACTTGTGGGCCGAAGGGCCTGTTTGTGCTGTAGTGTTCTATGTTCTATGACGATGTGTCTAGGGCGGTGGATAGAGGAGAGCCGGTGGATGTGGTGTTTCTTGATTTTCAGAAGGCGTTTGACAAGGTGCCTCACAAGAGGTTATTATAGAAGATAAGGGGGCATGGAGTTGGGGGTAGGGTGTTAGTGTGGATAGAGGATTGGCTGTCAAATAGGAGGCAGAGAGTAGGGGTCAATGGGTGCTATTCGGATTGGCGGTTGGTGACTAGTGGAGTGCCCCAGGGGTCGGTGCTGGGGCCTCAGCTATTTACCATTTATATAGATGATCTGGAGGAGGGAACCGAGTGTATGGTGTCGAAATTTGCTGATGACACCAAGATTGGTGGAACGGCAAATTGTGCGGAGGGTGTGGAGAGTCTGCAGAAGGATCTAGATAGGCTGGGCGAATGGGCCAGGAACTGGCAAATGGAATTTAATGTTGGCAAATGTGAGGTTGTCCACTTTGGTAGGAATAATGGTAAGAAGGACTATTACTTACGTGGTGAAAAACTACAGCAGGTGACGGTACAGAGGGACCTCGGGGTCCTTGTGCATGAGTCGCAAAAACCCAGCCTGCAGGTGCAGCAGGTGGTCAGGAAGGCAAATGGGATGCTGGCCTTCATAGTGAGGGGGATTGAATATAAAAGTAGGGAGGTCTTGCTGCAGCTGTATAGGGCATTGGTGAGGCCGCAGCTGGAGTAGTGTGTGCAGTTTTGGTCGCCGTACTTACGCAAGGATATTTTGGCCTTGGATGGAGTGCAGAGGAGGTTTACTAGGCTGATTCTGGAGTTGAGGAGGTTGAACTATGAGGAGAGGCTGAATAAACTAGGCTTGTACTCGTTAGAGTTTAGAAGAATGAGGGGAGATCTCATTGAGACTTATAAGATGATGAATGGGATGGATAGGATAGAGGTGGAGAGGCTCTTCCCGCTCAGAAAGGACAGTAGGACTAGAGGGCACAGTCTCAAGATAAAGGGGGGGCAGTTTAGAACGGAGTTGAGGAGGAACTTCTTCACTCAAAGGGTGGTGAATCTCTGGAATTCTCTGCCCGTTGAAGTGGTGGAGGCTGCCTCGCTCAATATTTTTAAGACGCGGGTTGATGGGTTTTTGATAGGCAAGGGGATTAAGGGTTATGGGGAGAGGGCGGGAATATGGAACTGAGACACAACAGATCAGCCATGATCTTACTGAATGGCGGGGCAGGCTCGAGGGGCTAGATGGCCTACTCCTGCTCCTATTTCTTATGTTCTGTGACACTAATAAATAAACATAAACTTAAACTTAATTTGTCCCAGAACGATTTGAATCCTTTCAGTGGCTGAGTCAATAAATAATAAATTTAGCTCATTGTGAATAAGTGTAAAAATAATTTACATTTTAGGAGGTGGGAGATAATGCTCATCCATAGATCATAGAACCCTACAGTGCAAAAAGAGGCCCTTCTGCCCAGCACCGAACACATTCCAACCCAGGCCCTACCCCTATATCCCTACATATTATACCCACTAATCCCTCTAACCTCTGCTACCCTGGATACTAAAGGGCAATTTCTTAGCATGGCCAATCAACCTAACCCACACATCTTTGGACTGTGGGAAGAAACCAGAGTACCCAGAGGAAACTCATGCAAACATGAGGAGAATGTGCAAACTCCACACAGACAGTGACCCAAGCCGAGGATTGAACCCAGGACCCTGGAGCTGTGAAACAACAGTGCTAACCACTGTGCTACCACGCCACCCACGGCAATGCTGCAGCTGTATAAGATCCTGGTCAGACCCCACTTGGAGTACTGTGCTCAGTTCTGGTTGCCTCATTACAGAAAGGATGTGGAAGCCATAGAAAGGATGCAGAGGAGATTTACAAGGATGTTGCCTGGATTGGGTGGCATGCCTTATGAGGACAGGTTGAGAGAGCTCGGTCTTTTCTCCCTGGAGAGCCGAAGGATGAGGGGTGACGTGAGAGAGGTGTATAAGATGATGAGAGGTATTGATCGAGTGAATTCTCAGAGGCTTTTCCCCAGGGCTGAAATGGTTACCACAAGAGGACACAGGTTTAGGGTGCTAGGGAGTAGATACAGAGGTGATGTCAGGGGTATGTTTTCACTTAGAGGGTGGTGGGTGCATGGAATCGGCTGCCAGCGTTGGTGGAGGCAGATTCGATAGGGTCTTTTAAGACACTCTTGGATAAGTACATGGAACTTAGTAAGATGGAGGGTTATAGGTATGCCTAGTAGGTAGGGACATGTTCTGCGCAACTTGTGGGCTGAAGGGCCTGTTTGTGCTGTAGATTTTCTATGTCTATGTTCTAATAAGGTTAGGAATGAAGAAGCAAAGAGAAAATGGGGTAAATGGAAGAAAAGATGTGGCATGAACTGATCAGGAAAAGAATTTGGACAAAATCATTGAAAATATTAGCTTAATATTTGGCTATGGAATTACAAATGGATATAATCAAAAGACATGTTGTTGTTACAGATAATGTAGGGCTATTGACTGTATGTCAAGTATGCTGTGAATGCTCGTCATTGTTCTGGTCACTATACAGAGATTACTTTTGAGAGCATGAACTGTATGGCAAGAAAGATGAAACATAACTGATCTATCGTTCTTTGGAAAAACTAACTGAGGTTTCCAGGTGATCTAGAAAACGAAATGTATTGTTCATATTGACAAAAGATCTGAGATCTGAAGAGATTTTCTTTTAAAAGGAAAGAAAATCAACAAAAACATTGAACAAAAAGGTCGAATTCTCCCCCAAAAATTCTAACTGTTGAATTCATGTGAAAACAGGAGTAATTCACGTTTTTTTTCAGTGGGTGTTCAGAGAAGAATCTCACACATTCTGTGCAGTGCAGAGGCCACCAGCGTGAATATTATTAATAACCTGGGGGTCAGGGCATACCTGGGGGGTGCTGAAGAGGCTGAAATCAGAATGCTGATCAGGCCACTTTGCCACTTGTGCACTGCCAGGGTGCCAATGCCCAAGAGCATCCCTCACACCTGACCCCCCTGTTGGACCCCAGTTGCCCCCCCAACCCCTTCACTCCAGCAGGGTTGGCTGCTAGTTCACCAAAGATTGGGGGGCTACCGTAAATCTCGTTGGAGTGACATACTCCTGGCAGAGTGGGGGAGAGGCTAGTGGGCCTGGAAACTTCAGTACCAAGTCCGCTAATTGAATTAAATCACATGCAAAATAAGATTAAAACTACTTCCGCAACTCCCCGTTGATTTCCCGCGTGGAGCAGATGCTGGCGGAAATCTGGTGCTCGATGTTATCATGGCAGGAACTCATGCGTGAATCCCACATATTGCCCACCTTGAGATTCTCCCTGAGTTTCAGACACAATGGGCAGAATTTTTCCAGCTCTCATAGAATCCCTGCAGTTCAGAAGGAGACCATTTGGCCTGTTGAGTCTTCACTGATACTCTGACTGAATTTCCCAGTCAGGTACTATCCCCGTAACCCTACATATTTTCCCCTCTAACCCCCCCTAACCTACACATCCTTTGGATACTAAGGGACAATTTTGCATGGCCAATCAACCTAACCGGCACATCTTTAGACTGTGGGAAAAAACCTGAGCCCAGGAAGGAAACACACTCAGGCACAGGGAGAACATGCAGACGTAACACAAACAGTCACCCAAGTCCACAATCAAACCTGGATTCCTGGCACTATGATGTTGCAGTACTCACCATTGTGCCATCGTGTCACTCTCTTGTGCAACTTGGGATGACTTGGATGATGACTACACTTGGAACAAATTAGTTAACTTTCCGAGCTTTTTAGGATTTCTCAGCCGTATGTGAGTGCGTACATTGGGGTAAATCTTCCTATCCTGCCCAACATGGGAATCACCACGGGTGGAATAGGTAAGTTGACAGACCATTTGACTGAAAGGTCCATTGACCTCAGGCAGGAATTTCCGGTCTCAGGGTGGGTGGGTGGGACTGGAACCACACACACACACACACACACACACACACACACACACACACACACACACACACACACACATGGGTGGTTCAGATTAATTTGGGTTGGATGGAAACAAGGGTTATTTGGAGAATGGGAACTGAATGGGTAAGCATGCAGTGAAGGGGATAACTAATCAGATACCACATGCGCCAATGCAGTACCTAGCCAATTTTTTAAAAAGATTTTTGTCAATTAAAATTTATGAATGGCACATTCTGAAAGTTTAAATATGGTTCATAACCTTAGTTATGGACAGCTGATTTAATATGCTGTACTATATGGGAAATCACCTGATCAGTTTCCAGTCACTTGAATTAGAGCAACACTGGGCACAATGGATGCCTCTTCAGTTCTGGAGTCCAGCAACTGAAGGGCTGGCACAAGGAAGGGAAAGAAATTGAATGGGGAAAAGCACAATATAATCAATTGCAGGAGACTCAATGATAATTGCTTAGGCTGGAAGTTCAATCAGCTGCTTAGAAGCATCACTACATGGCCGCAGGCTTAAAAGACAGGCTAAAGCCACTGATTGCAAGTGGGGTTTGGGCATCTCACTACAACCTCAAAGTCCACAGAATGATCCAGAGTTGAAGCTGCATCTTTGTAGGTGTCAGAGGTCACACTACCATAAAGATGCAATTTAATTCAGTTAACCGACAATAACAATGTGCATTAAAAAGCATCTTTAACATAGTTCCAAAGCAACAGAAGTATTATTGAGTAAAATTTGACATTGCGCCACAAACATTAATATTAGGACAGGTGATTAAAAGTTAGGCCAAACAGGGAGATATTCAGGGGTGCTGTAAAGGAGAGAGAGAATGATAGAGATGCAACAAGGTTTAGGGAAGGAATTTCAAACCTTATGGCTGAGGCAGCTGAAGACTCATTCGTCAATGTTGAAATGGTTAAAATTGAGAATACCAAAATTTGATGAGCACAAAGACCTGGGATGTCCAGGGAATCAGAGGAGACAACAGAAGAATTGGTAATGTTAAGGGGGAGAAGTAAGTGCTCTTACGGGTAGAGTGCATAGAGTGGATATGGAGCCATGGAGCTCAATTCAAGACCAAAACGGGACCAAATTTGCAAATGTCTTGATTCAGCCTCCAAAAGAGAGGAGTGGAGTCAGTAGAGTCATCGAGATTTACAGCATGAAAACAGGCCTTTCAGCCCTGCCTGTCCATGCCGCCCTTTTTTTATAACCTGTAAGCTAATCCCAATTGCTTGCATTTGACCCACATCCTTCTATACCCATTTTACCCATGTAACTGTCTAAATGCTTTTTAAAAGACAAAATTGTACCCACCTCTACTACTACCTCTGGCAACTTGTTCCACAAACACTCACCATTCTCTTTTGCCCCTCTGGACACTTCTGTACCTCTCCCCTCTCGCCTTAAAGCTATGCCCTCTAGTTTTAAACTCCCTGATATTTGGGAAAAGATATTGACTATCTAGCTCATCTGTACCTATCATTATTTTATACATCTCTATAAGATCATCCCTCAGCCTTCCACGCTCCAGAGAAAGAAGCCCCAGAAAGAAGTCCGGAGAAAAAGGCCCCAGTCTATCTAGCCTCTCCTTATAACTCAAACCAAGTCCCAGTAGCATCCTAGTAAATCTTTTCTGCACGCTTTCTAGTTTAATAATATCCTTTCTATAATAGGGTGACCAGAACTGTACACAGGATTCCAAAAGTGGCCTTACCAATGTCTTGTATGACTTCAACAAGACATCCCAATTCCTGTATCCTGTGTTCTGACCAATGAAACCAAGCATGCCGAATGCCTTCTTCACCACTCTGTCCACCTGTGATTCCACTTTCAAGGAGCTATGAACATGTACCACTAGGTGCGTTTGTTCTGTAGGTCTCCCCAGTGCCCTACCATTAACTGAGTAAATCCTGCCCTGGTTCAATCTACTGAAATGCATCACCTCACATTTATCTAAATTAAACTCCATCTGCCATTCGTCAGCCCACTGGCCCAATTGATCAAAATAACATTTGCAACCATCTCATGGTTATAGCTGGATGGATAGAAATTAAACCAGAAGTGGGAGGTCCCACTCTAATGGTCAACAGCAGAGAGCATTGAAGGAAGATGGTGTGGTCCCCTGAGTAATGTGGAAAGTCCAATTCTGAGGAAATGTTACAACAGAAAACCACTGAAGTAACTATTACACTGGGAATGAAAGTGCACAGTGCCTATGCTACTGGGATAGTAATGCAAAGGCCTGAATTGTATGATCTGTAGACATGGGTTCATATCGTACTATGCATCTTTGCACTTTAACTTAAAGTTAACATTGAGCTACGTAAGTCAATTATGTGAAATAAATCTGGAATTTATTAAGGAATAATATCATATGGAAATCATATCATTACCATATTTTCATTAAAATCTCACCGAGTTCACTAATGTCCTTTAGGGAAGGAAATCTGCTGGCCTTACCAATATGTGCCCCAGAACCAAACTGTTTGGCTCTTAATTGCCCTCTGAAATTGCTTAGTAACTCCTCAATTGTGCAGAAGGCAACTCAACACCATATTCTCAATGGCAATGTGCACAAGTAAGTTAAAAAGGTTGCGGTGTTTCTTCGAAAATATGATGCCTTTCCTTTCAAGTAGATTTTTATTTCATAAAGTTATAAATAAATGCAATGTTACTTTCCAAAATATCTATATTGACTTTCATTACAGTAACTTGATATGTAGACAGATTGCCAATTTACTGTTACATATATCAATATAACCTTCAAAATTGTTTGGTAGTGAAAGCAAAGGTTTGCCTGAAGAGCAAGAAATGGGTTATGTTAAAAGGTACCATTGGCTGGAATTTTATCCCCCGCACCTCTCTGCCTGCCACAGGAATCATAGCGGGTGAGGGGCGGACAGTGGAAAGGTCCATTGACTTTGAGCAGGATGTTACGGTTTTGGGGCAAGCGAGGCCACAAAATCCTGCCCAGAATGTTTCAAAGGTATTATGATATTAAAAATTTGCAGGCTGGATAACTCCTTTTCTTAATCTTGATAAAAGCAGAATGCTTTTGCACAAATTTAGGGCAATACCACTCTAAGCAAATTGTCCCAAAATTCCACTTTAAAACTTGGCTTGGCTGTGTTGTGTAATAAGGCTCTGGAGGCAGAATCCCTTCGCTCAAATCTTTTTATTTACAACTCTAACAGCAGTACACAGAGTGATACCAATCAGCAGTCTTCCTCTGGAACTGACACACAAGTTAAGTACAAGGCTAAGACTCCCTGATTGGCCCATCAATTGGATCCTTAATCAGGGAGTTCATATTCCAATAGGCCAACAACAATAGCTTGATTGAAGTTATTACACGTTGATAGCTTAGTTGATTAAAATAACGTAAACAGATTGAGAGTAATCCTCATTATCACTCTTTAATAATCTACAGTCAGTATTGTATTTTTGGTAGGTCTTCTCTCTAAGGCTTTCAGGTTTCTTTCTTCCTAGTACAAAGATCAAGGGCAGGATTTTTGCCTCCTCCCGCAGGCCTCTCCATGGCATGCTTTCCGGCAGCAGAGGCAGCCATGGGCTGCTGGTGGGATATTTGGTTCCTGTCAATGGCATTTTGAATGGCTTGCCTGTTCTGTCGCCATGAAAATCGCACTGGGTGAGATTGGGGTCATCTTTTGTGGCTCTGGAAGATCCCACTGGTGGGCAGGGCCAGAAAATTCAGCCCCCCGCCCCCGCCCCCACCCAAACTGGGAACATTCTTTCTGAATTTACCCTGTCTGAATCTATCCTGGGTAAGAGGGCCAATTCTTGGCTTACAAAGGAAATTAGAGAGAGTATCTGTTCTAAGGGAGAAGCATACAGATTGGCCTAGAAAAATAATAAGTCTGAAGATTGGGAGCAATTTAGAATTCAGCAAAGAAGGAACAGGGGATTGAATAAGAAGGGGAAAATACAGTGTGAAAGTAAGCTTCCAGGGAACATAAAGACTGACATGAACAGTCAGAGATTAGTGAAGACAAACGTAAGTCCCTTACAAACAGAAATAGGGAAATGTGTAAAATGGGACAAAGAAATGGCCGAGCAACTGCATACATACTTCGGTTCTGTCTTCACAAAAGAGAACACAAATCAGATTCCAGAAATGTTGGAGAATGCAAGATTTAGTGAAAGGGAAGATCTGAGGGAGATCAACATTAGTAGAGAAATGGCGCTGAGAAAATTGATGGCATTGAGAGCGGATATATCCCCAAGGCCTGATGATCAACATCCCAGAATATTTAAGGAAGTGGCTCCAAGAAATAGTGGCTGCATTGGTCGTCATCTTCCAGGGTCCTATAGACTCTGGAACAGTCCCTACAGATTGGAGGATAGCTAATGACAATCCAATATTCAAAAAGGGAGATAGAGAAAAAGCAGGGAATTATAGACAAAAAACTTAACATCAGTAGTGGGGAAAATTCTTAAATCCATTATCAAGGATTTTAAAGCAGAACATTGAGAAAGCAGTGGCAGGATCAGACAGAGTCAGCATGGATTTATGAAGGGGAAATCATGCTTGACAAATCTGTTCGAATTCTTTGAAGAGTTGACAGGGAGGAGCCAGTCAATGTGGTATATTTGGACTTTAGAAAGCATTTGACAAAGTCCAGCATAAGAGATTATCATGCAAAATTAAATACGATGGAATTGGGGAAATTGTATTGAGATGGATAGAAAACTGGTTGACAGAAAGGATGATGTGGATATGCGGCGTTGGACTGGGGTAAACACAGTAAAAGGTCTGACAACACCAGGTTTAAGTCCAACCGATTTATTTGATAGTAAACTCACTAGCTTTCGGGTTTGTCCCTTCGTCAGGTGACGAAGGGACAAACCTGGTGCGGTCAGACTTTTTACTGTGACAGAAAGGAAACAAAGAGTAGGAATTAATGGGGTGCTTTTCAAATCGGCAAACAGTAACTAGTGGGGCGTGTCATCTCAAAGTTAGCAGACGATACCAAGTTGGGTGGGAGGGTGAACTATGACGAGGAAGCAGAGATCCTTCAGAATAATCTAGACAGGTTGGATGAATGGGCAACTCAGTGGCAGGTGCAGTTATGAAATCCTTGATAATAGACTCTAGCAACTTTCCCAGTACCAACATTAGGCTCCCTTTTTGAATAGTGGGCTCACATTAGCCACCCTCCAATCTGTAGGAACTAGTCCAAAGAATTTTGTAAAATAACTACCAATGGATCTACTATATCCAGGGCCAATTCCTTAAATAACCTGGGACAAAGATTATCAGGACCTAGAGATTTATCCACCTTCTATTCCATCTATTTCCCCAAAATCATTTCTCTACTAATGCTGATTTCCTTCAGCTCCTCACTAAAACATGTTTCCCTTCGCACTTCTGGCACATTATTCATGCCTTCCTTTATAAAGACTGAAGCAAAGTAAAGATGTTAAACCGTGGCTTCATCTGTCTGATGGACTGGATGTAAAAGATCTCCGGCACTTTTTTCAAAGAAGAGCAGGGCAGTTACTTGTTTCTTTCCTCACTTAACATCATAAAAACAGACTGGCTGGTCATTATTGCATTGCTCGTGGGACTTTGCGGTGTGCAAATTGTTTGCAACAATGATTATGCTTCAAAAGTCTTTCCCTGACAATAAAACACTTTGAGACATCCAGTGATCAAGAAAAGTGCTGGATAAATGCAAGCTTGTCTTCCTTTCTCATGACAACTTTGCCTGCGTTCAACTATGTCTCACCCCCTGCCTCTTTGTTTTCAATTCTTCTTCCCTCTGGTGCTCTGCTTACCTTTGTCTTAATCTCAACCTATCTCCAAGCCTCGTTGCCACATTGCAATCAATTTTCTCACTAAATAAAAGTTCATGACAATGTTTGTGCCACAATGCACTGCACAGGTGAAAAATGAATACAAAATGTGATTTAAAAAAAGTGTCCAGCAATACAGAACTGATTCCCAATTCAAAACAAGTGAATAAAAAATCCCACACACCCACACATAGAAGCAGTAATTGTTTCCAAACAACCAAAAACCTCAGCAGAATTTCAATTTCCAATCTCTCACACCACTGCATAACAGAAATGAAAAGACTTGCTCTGCTTGAATTTACAAACACAAGATCAAAACAACTTCAAAAGAATGTGGATGCACAAGTTCAATTACTCTGCTTAAAAAGAACACCGTGTTGTTTGAGGGAGAACAAAGGTTCATGAGGGCATCAAAATTGCCATGTTTTTTCTTCTTCTTTTCATTTTTAATAAATTTATAATTTCTGATTTTTTTCTGTTGCAGCCCTTTTACTTTCCCTTTGATTCTAGTTATTTCTTGTCCCTGTTTCTTTGCTGGGAACATTGTCAGGTTATGGCTTAATATTATCTGCTTCATTACAAAGCAACCATGTACTGATTAAACCTTACAACTTATTTGAAAAATCAACAGTTCGTTTGGATATAATTCCCAAAGCAATGACAAGCATCTACTCCACCTGCATAAATGAGCTTACCAAGTTTGCAGAGAATGAAAAAGTACTAAGAGTATACAAATGAGTTATAAAATATTGATTAAACAGAGAGAAAGTATTATTCATGATGTGAATGTTTTAGGCACGCGTGTTAGTATGAGCAAACTGTGATCATTCTCATGAACCCTTAAATTTGCATATGGGTGGTACAGTGGCATAGTGGTGAGCACTGCTGCCTCACAGCGCCAGGGACCTGGGTTTGATCCTCAGTTTGGGTCACTGTGCAGAGTTTGCACGTTCTCCCCATGCTACGTGGATTTCCTTCGGGTGCTCCAGTTTCTTCCCACACAGTGAATTACATGCTGCTTAGGTGCATTGGTTATGCTTATTTCTCCCTCAGTGTACCTGAACAGGCACTGGAAATATGGTGACTAGGGGATTTTACTGTAACTACATTGCAGTGTTACTGTAAGCCTACTTGTGACACTAATAAATAAACTGTAAACTCCAGCGGAATACATTTTAAACAATGTGATATCTGCACCTTTCATTTTCAACCTGGCAATGTCACCTGTGATTAACAATTAACCAGTATGTGTGAGAAGTTGCATGAAAAATTCTCATCACGTCATGCTAAGTTCTCCCTCAGTGTACCTGAACAGGTGCTGGAGTGTGGCAACTAGGAGATTTTCACAGTAACTTCATTGCAGTGTTAATGTAAGCATATTTGTAACATTAATAATGTTTTCATATCTTAATAAATGGAAAATGAGACTAACTAACCAGCTTTGTATAGGTGGAAATAATGAATTATTGTTAATAATTACTAAATAACTTACCAAAGAAAAGTTGTAGAAAAATATTGGAAATGGGATTAAAATGAGCATCTAGTTTCATTTTTTTCCTTTATGGCTGACACAGGCAGAGTGGGCTGAATGGCCTCCTCCAGCATTGTAACATTTCTATGTGATTGTATTGTACAACAAAATAAATCTATACAAAAGAGCTAAAAAGGGTCAAGAAGGGGTTAATATATCATTCCATGCTTCATATTTATTGCAATTAAAATAACAAATAAGAAAGCACTACTACAAGGATCTTCCACATCTTCCTCAAGGCAGGAGTCATGATCTGGGCCATTTCCAGATATTGTTACCCTGCCTCATGCCCAGAACCATCTGCATTCTCTCCTCCGATGCTCCTTCCATGGCCACTCATCTAGCATCAACTATGAGCAAAAATCATACTGCATGTCCTAGAAATACTCATGAAACCGTCAAAATAAATCCATTCAACTCCCCTTGAAAAATGTTTAATCCTTATAAGTGGTCATAAAACCCTCCAAATAATAGACATTCAATAACACTTTAAAGAAACATAACCTTCTTAGTGGCTCATAAATCTGTCAAATAAACAAAGCTCACAGCCCATTGACAGCTGTGTAGCCACCCCTAAAATGCTGAATCTATTTGTGTGATTTAGAGGTCTAACAAACATTCATAATGGGATTTCATTGTGTAACAGTGTCAACATAAGCTCTGAGTACTTTGAACCCATTGAAGCAGTCTAAATAGATAAGTATCTGGGTGGGATTTTTTTTTGTGTTGCCATATTGCCTGCAAATTCAGCCCGGGAAGGATTGAGGCTGATTTTATTATTAATGACATGTTTTACATATCATTAACAAGACCCAGATGTAATCATCTGGTCTCCTTTATCTTTCCTGCTTCGCTGGTTAAGGTCCTCACCAGCGAGTATCACAGATGGTCCCCAACAATGGGGAGCAGATGTGATGACCTCGCCAATGGAACCAGAGGCCATTGATGCCCCCTGTAGTCGTGGGTACGGCTAGGCAGTGAACCTTGAGCCACATAAGTAACTGGGGTATTGTTGTTATAGGACGGATGTCAGGGGTAAGTTCTTTACCCAGAGGGTGGTGAGGGATTGGAATGCCCTGCCTGCTGCGGTTGTAAATGCGCCTAGTTTGGGGGCGTTTAAGAGATCTGTGGATAGGTTTATGGACGAAAAGGGATTGGTTTAGATTAGTGGGTCAGTGTTTTTTTTTAAAAAACTGGTCGGCGCAACATCGTGGGCCGAAGGGCCTGTTCTGCGCTGTAATGTTCTATGTTCTATGTTCTATGTTGTGTAATTATCTAGATGAGAGACTAGGAGAGGAATTTGGGAACATGTAAATGTTACAATTGGACTTGCAACTTCCTTGTTTAATTTCTCACATTCTCGACAAAGCATTTGAGTATCTTGGTTTCTCTATTTGTACACTGGGGTTGGGGATAAGGGGGTTGATGGGTGAAGTGTCGGCTAGCTCAGATGGCATGTGACTCGTAATAATTCACAATAACATCAACAGCATGCGTTTAATTCCTGTTCAGGTTGAAGTAGGCTTGGGGCCAGCTCTTTGTCCTGCCAGTGAAAATGGAAAGTCAAAATGCCAAACCACTGTTGATAAAAACTACTAAGAATGCAGTTCAAGATGTTGCATCAGACAATGAGCCAAGCATTTGTCTTCAAGCAGGGAACACAGTAATGAATGAATACTGTTACCAATTGTAATTCAAAGTAGGGGATATTGCAACTTTTCTTTTTGAGATATCATTCCAAATGATTTCCATCCCAAAAGAGATAATGGTTAATTTTTTCATAATCATCTGTCTGAAGTTTCATAGCAGTAAACTTATAATCTGAATATTGCCAAGACTCATTTCATGTCTTGCCTGCATTCAATAACACAGGTTATATTTCAAGAAAACATCTTGGGGCAGCATGGTGGCACAGTGGTTAGCACTGCTGCCTCATAGCACCAGGGGTCTGGGTTCAATTCTGGCCTTGGGTCACTGTCTGTGTCGATTCTGCATGTTCTCCCCATGTGTGCATGGGTTTCCTCCAGACGCTCCGATTTCCTCCCACAGTCCAAAGACGTGCGGGTTAGGTTGATTGGCCGTGCTAAATTGATCCTTGGTGTCAGTGGATTAGCAGGGTAAAATATGTGGGGCTACAGGAATAGGGCCTGGGTGGGGTTTTGGTTGGTGCAGGCTTAATGGGCCAAATGGCCTCCTTCTGCACTGTAGGGGTTCTATGATTCTAAAACATCATTACTTAAGGCTGATAATTCAACAGATTTACCTGAAGAACAGAACAGCCGAATCATAGAGTCCCTATAGTACAGAAGGAGGCCATTTGGCCCATTGAGTGCACCAACAACCATCCCACCCAGGCCTTATTCCCATAACCCCATGTATTTACCCTAATAATCCCCCTAATACCAAGGGACAATTTAGCATAGCC
Source organism: Carcharhinus amblyrhynchos (assembly GCF_965287045.1). NCBI lineage: Eukaryota > Metazoa > Chordata > Chondrichthyes > Carcharhiniformes > Carcharhinidae > Carcharhinus > Carcharhinus amblyrhynchos. The sequence continues at coordinate 33,393,408 of NC_137345.1, read as the reverse complement.
AATCAACCTAAGCCCCACATTTTTGGCCTTGGTAAATCCCAGGTTCAATCATTGACCTATGTGAGTTGGCAGACAGAGTGGTTACTATAAAGAATCAACATTTCCTATTTAAGGGGCTGGTGAGATTAATCAATAATTAATGATTACTGTCCACTGACCCCTGGCAGAAGAGGAGACATGTATTTGTTGAAGGATAATCGGCTTAGCTTTGAACCTAGGTGTCAGACAATATGTTAATGTAGTTTGCCTGGGTTCATGAGTGAAGGCGACTTAGGCAAAGTACTGTACCCAAGATACTTCCTCCAAGAAGTGCTTCACTGGATTGTGTTCCATTGACAGTTCATTATAGAACATTTTCTGCATGGAAAAACCTATAAATCATTGGTTGTAAACTATGGTCTTTCACAGAACAGCATTTGTCAAGAAGTGTCTTTGGTGGGCTATTTTATTAACTCCACATATTAATATTAATATGGGAATGTGTTTGTATATGAATATTTCCCACTGCAGCTGACACCAGCTACGATTTTGTAGGCTTAACAAAATCTATGCTACTACCTAAGTAACAGTGCAAAGCTAGTCAAAAATGCATGGAGGTGGTTGGATTGAATTTTGCAATGTGAGCTTATTTGAATAATTATTAGAGAGTTATACAGCTTTGGGCAAGCCTTGGCTGCTAGCCCACTGAAAGAAGCAGACACCTGGGCAGGAGTTCAAATTTAAAGAAACATGGTTTTGTGAAGTTTAGTAATGGATTTTATCATCCTTCTGATAAAGGCAACCCTACATTAATAATTAATACATGGTGTTAATAAAATAGCCCACCAAAAATCATCCTTAACCAAGATTGGAAACCCATGGTAGAAAAATACCCGGCAAAATGTAAGTGCAATTAAATGGGATGTTGCACAATTGATGGAGGGACACAGTAATTGACCCACTGATTGATGGCTAGTCAGAGTGGACAGGTTGGTGCAGAGTGCTCGTCAAGTAGTGGCGACCAGGTTAAACAGAACATGAATGCCATCTACAATGATCACTCTCTTGGCTAACCTATTATTCAGGAAAGATTTGATGCTGAAGCAAGTGCTTCATTTCAACAGGGGATGTGATTCATACATTTTCTCTTGCAAAATAGGCCTTACTAGATGTTGGATCTGTGTGCAGCTGACTGACTGATTTGAGGAATGTTGCCAATTTTGAAAGGATTGGGTTTTGTAAATGTTTAATGCATCAGTGACCTTCGTGCTTTTTGGAAGAACTGTCCCTTGTGTAAATGCTGTCTGCAGGTGTGACCGTCTCCTCTCTGAAGCAGAAATGCCAAATCTTCTGAGGAAGGATTCTCTGGATCAGTAAGGATGCGTGCATACATAAGGAATGAGTGTTAGTTGAACCTGTTTTACTTGAACTTATATTGCAATTGTATCCCTCCAATGCAACCACTTTATTTTTCTTTAACTGTTAAACATCTTCACAGTGTAGTCTCAGTAACAGTGGCTTGTCATGATATCACTGATCATGCATTCCTCTGTGACCCTTTGTAATAAATTTTTATGCAAAAATGCACTTTAATCACATCTATCGTAGCTCACTTATTTGGAGTGAAAATCACCCATTTTGATGCGTGCTATTTAGAAATAGAAATTACTCTGCAGAAATATACTTGTAAGCAAACTTACTGTTTTGGACCTAAAAAATATAATTCATAGAATCCCTAAGTGCAGAAGGAGACCATTTAGCCCATTGAGTCTGACCATAATTCCAAATTGGCCCTATTCCCATTGCCCCACGCATTTACCCTGCTCATCCCCCGAAACTATGGGGCAATTTAACATGGCCAACCCACTTAACCCAGACATCTTTAGACTGTGGAAAGAAACTGAAGCACCGGAGGAACTAACGCAGACACGGAGACAATATGCAAACTCCATAGACAGTGACCCATGGCCAAACTCGAACCTGGGTCCCTGGTGCTGTGAGGCAGCAGTGCTGACCACTGTGCCACCGTGCCATAATTCCTCAAGATTCAGTGTTCAATACTCTACCTTTAATTGCTTTTCAAAGAATGTGTCTTGTGGATCAAGCTATTACGTGGAGGCTGACAAGGAATTACTTTGCATATCTCAGCAATTAGTGAACAAATGCAAAATACAAAAATAAAGTTAAAGCATTCAGAACTTGGCGTGTCTTAATGAATGGATACATTACCAGAAGTTGTAGTGAAAGGGTTACTATTAATGAATTGATGCACCACTTGTTAAATTGCTTGTAATTACCATTTACTATAATTACTTTATATTCTGAGTATTTAATTTAGCTTGTGTCAAGTCATTCATATTTGCAATGTAGCAGGATTATTTGCTGAAAACAATGTTAGGAAACAAACCTTTCCCCTATTTTTTTCAAACAAAATGACAACAGTGCCAAACCCAACATTTTGTTGTGTTCATGTCAACTGTACAAGAATTTGCTCTGGTTATATCTCATTTCAAGAGAGGTTTCTCACTGTCAAGACATGATGAGCATACTGTCCCTATCCTGACAGCTAGGAAATAATTCACCAGGAGATCTCATAACAGAATCTTCAGGGAATATATTGATTGGATCAGATCATGAACCACAGATCCCAAAGTGGCCATTTCACATTCCAATCCTAAATGTTCAAACTGAGAAGGCATCTGAAAGAAAACTGTTATTAAATTCCAAGTCAGTGCTTTTACCTTTATTTTTTCTTCATGCCAAACTCTTCTGTCTTCTTCTTCTGTAGGGATTTCTTTTGATTCATACTCATCTTAAGTACAGTTCTTTATTAGAACCATATATTGTACTTTTCAATTTACTTTGTTTGGTCTTTAGATACACAGCTAAAGTGCCCTCACCATTGATTTGGTTAGACTCACTCCAGTTTTGACCTCATCTGAGTTTTTGCGGCATTGTTTGTCATTAATATCATAGTGTATTAGTTGCTTTCACAGAAATGTTTAGACTGCAGATATCCTACAAATTTTACAGCCACAATTTTACTGGCTTTCCTGTCCATAGATGGGCAGAGCGAACTGGTAAAATTGTGCGAGAGCCAAGAAATCAGGATTCATGTTCGATTTCTTGGCCCTCGCGATCTTAACAGCACCAGATTTCTGGCCCAACCTCTCACCTATTTCCAGTGAGAGGCTGAATAATTTATTAAAATTCTAATTTACCTGGCATTAGTGAGCCCAGGATGCAATTGTCCAGGCTTACTTGCCTTTGACGCCTCACTGGGCGAGCTTCTCTCTGGCAAGGAAAATGCCTGCTCACCATGAACGGAGAACAGTCATGTTGGCCTTGCTGGTAGAACCAGAGGCTAGTGAGGCATCCCAGGGAGGGCAAGAAGAGTGCCCCTAAGGCAATGAGAGCTTGGCACTTCCAGCCTGGCACTTTGGCAATGCCCACAGGGACCTACGGGGTGGGGTCTGGAGGGGTGTAGGCATTTGGCGGTGGGGCTTGAAGGGGAGGTGCCTATAGCAGGCATGGCCTTGATGGCAGTGGGACCTATCGGGGCAAGACCAGGCTGGGGAGAGAGCGTGGGGCTACCGCATGGTCTGCAGGTGATCGGTGGTGGGAAGGGAAGGGAAGTCTGGGCATCCCTGGCGGGGTGGGCGCAGTGGGATAATATTTCCAGAAGGTTTGAGGTTCGCGATTGTGGACGGGGGGAGGAGGGATGGTGGCAGGCAAGGCTGGCTGCAACAGCAGAGGGCTGACAGCTCTCTCTCTCTCTCTCTCTCTCTCTCTGAGAGACCTCTGCTTTTACAATTGCGCATATGCGGTCACAGAGGTCCTCTCTTGCACAATGCTCCCTCTGTAGCCAGGGCAAGCTGGCTGGTGAATTAAGCCCCGCCCACTGCCTCTAGCAAAAGAAAATGTCTTGCCCATTTTTTTCCACGCATAAGATTGGGAGTAATGACATGCCCAAAAAACAGATCAGCAACTCTCCCATTTTCACGCTAGCTGCACGCATAGTCTTTCAAGTAATATTCCAGCTTACATGTTGAACTATATGGTATTTGTGGTACAGAAATAGGTTATTAAGTCCAATGGCACTTATTCTCCACACCAGCCACTTCCCAACTTACTTCTTATTTGATCATTATATCCTTCTACTCTTTTTTCTCTCATGCACTTATCCTGAAGTTATGGTTCCATAAGCATTTGAGCCCCAGCTTTGTAAGTCTCACCTCCGAATTAAGCACCCACCATTTTTGGTAGAGGGTGGGGGAGAGGAACCTGGGCAGGTTGTAGTTTGCACACCAAGATTCATGCAGGAAGCTACATATGTAAAAATGCAGCTGCCATCAGACAGATTCAGTTTTTGTTAGAGGGATGTAGAAAACATAACTCATGGACTTTGACAAAAGGTCTCAATTTGCTGGGGTTATTTAGAGAGAAAGAGTTTTCCTTTGGAAGGATTCAAGTACCCCTTTGGGAGAGGTCAGACACTTTTGGGAGAGGTCAGGTGACCTTTAGGAATGTTACAAGTATATTTGAATGTACATAATAGTAGACTCAGTGGAACTGCCAAGCTGTCAAAGCATTTAATTCTCTAAGTTCTTTACATTTTTGAAAAACAATCTGCATTGATATCAATGCTTGCAATTTCATTAGTTGCCTATATACATGAACCTGAGCACTATCATTATAGGATTAGCACAGTATGCTTGAGTCGACAAAGTATAATTATCACAGTAGGGGACTTGTAAGTTCACAGTTTGATTGACAGCTCCAAATCGCTGATATTGGTTTGTGAATACAGATAGAAACACAGAAAATGGAAACAGGGGTAGGCCATTTAGCCCTTTGAGCCTGTTCCACCATTCAATATGATCATGGCAGATCATCAAATTCAATACAATGATCCCACCTTCCCCCCATATCCCTTGATCTCCAAGAGCTATGTCTAATTTCTGTTTCAAATTATAGAACATTTTGGCTTTATCATTATAGGATTAGCACAGTATGCTTGAGTCGACAAAGTATAATTATCACAGTAGGGGACTTGTAAGTTCACAGTTTGATTGACAGCTCCAAATCGCTGATATTGGTTTGTGAATACAGATAGAAACACAGAAAATGGAAACAGGGGTAGGCCATTCAGCCCTTTGAGCCTGTTCCACCATTCAATATGATCATGGCAGATCATCAAATTCAATACAATGATCCCGCCTTCCCCCCATATCCCTTGATCTCCAAGAGCTATGTCTAATTTCTGTTTCAAATTATAGAACATTTTGGCTTCAACTACTTTGTGTTAGTGAATTTCACAAATTCACCACTCTCTGGGTGAAGAAAATATGTGTTTCCGTAAGTGGTTAAGTAATTGAAGGAATGCGAGTGTATTGAACTGGTCTTTATCAATGAGCATTTAAAAGAAAGTTCGCAATGCACACTTTGAACAATATTTTATTTCATCTCAGAAAGGCTCCTGAGATCTTCCTAAGGTGGATTCTGGATCAGTTGGCATGGCGTGTGTAAGTGCAAAGGTGTGGGGTGGGACGGTATGGATTGGCATGAGTTGTCATTACGTTGGCACAGGGAATACAATAGATCATGGTGGTGGGTAAAGTGGTGTAGGTTAGCATAGAGGATAAGATGGATCATGGTGGCGAGGATTGAGGTTTAGAGGGTTGTTTCTGATTTGATTCTTTTCTTCTATAGTTGAGACAAAGTCCCAGGACGCTGGGGCAGGCATTTTAAACAGCTTGCCTCAGCTATTTCTGGGGCACCAGCCTCTGCCTCTAGCTATTATCCACCTGCTAGGCATAAAAATCTGACTGTCCGGGGTACTTTCTCACGAGTCAGGTTTGCAGAGTTGGGAATTTTCCTGACTTTTGCTCCTGACTTGGGTGCAAAATCCAGGCCATTATCTCTGAATGCTGCGTGATGCCCTATCCATGTGGCCATTTTTCATACATGAGACTTGGTAGTTACTGTGAGGTCAGTCTAACCATGCCCTCAAATCACTTTGTGCACGTGCATGCACACACACACCACCATTTTCCAGCAGGGTTCACGACAGAACAGAGTGGAAATCCTGACTGAAATTTTCCCTGGCTTTAGCCTGAGAATACTGGGGCCAGTTGTAGTTCCCTTAATGTTATGTTGGCTGAAGTCAACTGACTCAGTATTTGAATAGAACCTGGAATCACCTGATTCGTATACCTTAATAGCATCCTAGGTGGAATCTTTGTCCATGAGAAATTTTGGATTTTAGTTCACTCTTTCAGATATAATATGATGCACAGTTAGTTAGGGGCTGCATAGTGGCACAGGGGTTATCACTGCTGCCTTGCAGTGCCAGGGACCTGGCTTGGGTCACCATCTGTGTGGAGTCTGCACATTCTCCCCATGCCTGCGTGAGTTTTCTCCGTGTACTCCAGTTCCCTCCCACAGTCCGGAAAACGTGCTGGTTAGGTGCATTGGCCATGCTAAATTCTCCCTCAGTGTACCCAAACAGGTGCCGGAGTGTGATGACTGGGGAATTTCACAATAACTTCATTGTTTGTTAATGTAAGCCTACTTGTGACACTAATAAATAAAGTAAATAAACTTAATTCAAAGTATTGCACTGGAACAAACTAGTTTTAATGACTATTCTGCCCATTGACATGCTGTTAGATTTATCAACCTTTAATAGGCTTCACTAACCTGAAAAATAACCAAGCTTTTGCAGCTGTCATCAGGAGGTCAGTAATAGAAGTTGGTAATCTGGATATTAAATGTGATTTACCTTTATTTAATCAGGAAAAATTTTTGTTAGCAGGCATTCTGTTTACTATGATTTTTAACTGAGTTTGTACAATTGTAAACCACAGTTACCACTATCTTCCCATAATCTATGGTATCTTGAAGCCAGCTTTCCGAACCCACAGGGAAATTTGTTCCATAATCCTTGCTGTGATCTTCGTCCTTACTGGCTTCACATACACAATCTTGTTTAACTTTGCCTTATTAGGATCAAAGCACTGAAGCTCTGGTTCTTGTTCCTGCATATTAAGTTGACAGAAGAGAAGGTGCAACTGGGAGTAACTGTATTGAGAATTTATATCTCTTAAATTCAATCCTGATTGTTGCCAGGAGCAGTAAAGAACTTCAGAAACTTCACACGACATCAATAGATGAGCCAGAGGTTTATCAGTATTGAACACGGGGGGGTGTCCAGCTGACAGTTCCAAATCCTGACCATTTGTCCCTCAGAGATATAGGCAATTAAATCCAGTTACTTCATATTTTCTGGTTTGTTCCATTGGAACATTTTAGGCCCGGGATGTTTCTTGCAACCTTTGTTCATTGCTGCAGAAACCCTGAACGGAAACACTGAGGTCTGAGGTCTGTTATCAGCAGATTAGGCCAGGATTTTTGGCCTTATCATCGGGGGGGGAGCCATCGCGGGAGATTTGGCAGCCATTGAGTTTCAACAGGACTGGTGGGCTGGGCCACAAAATCCCACCATTATCTTATGAAAGTTAATGGAATAATGAATTTAAACATTATTGGGGCGATTTTACCAAAAGATCCTATGTGCTGAATAAACATGAAAATAGGAGAGAGTGGTTTCTAAGGCTCCATGATATATATATATATGTGGCAAATAAAGCTTGGAAACACCTGACCCAATAATGTCATTTAATGCAGACTTCTGTTCTTTAAAGAGCAGAATTCTAGGTGATAATGCTCTCCGGGAGGATGTACCCCAGGCAGAAGTAGAAATATTTTTTCTCTGGTATTGCTTGTCAGTTTGATTGATAAAATAATAAAAGGAGCAGCTACTGCAGTGTGTAGAGCACCCTTCTCCCAACCCTCTGCACTGCTCTAGTAAATGGGGTGGTAAGCATCAGCGGAGGCCATTTCACAGGCTTCCCGGTAGGCGCCACAGCCTCTGCTTGTCTCCGGTTCCAAGATTTTGAGCATCATCAGCTCCGCACCTGATTTTCAGTACTTAAATTAACATTTCCACGTCATTAGCAGGCCCAGGACTGACATCTCCTGTCCTGCTAGCATCTCTCCACCCCCGCCAGAGTGGTTCACTCCAGCAGGGTTTACAACTGCTCCCCACTAATGGGGAACAGGCAGCCAACCCCGGTGGAGGGAACAGAGGTTTATGAGGCCCCACCAGGAAGTCAGGGGTAATGGGGGGGAACAAAGGAGGGGGGGGTTGTGGTTTCTGTTAGGTGACTTTAATATCGGTATTCCCATTGTTATGATCAAATGTTAGTACATGATGGAGGAGTGACCCAGAAGCTTGTCTTTTACCTTCAGCAAATTTATTCCACCCACAGCACAACAGACACAAACTCCTTATGGTTTCCCACTTGTTCCAGCTGTGCCCACTTATGCTCTCTAAGAAATTGAGTCAATATCCGTCTTAAATAAAGCGATTAGCTTAACAATGCTGTTGTGAAAGCATGCTTTTGCTGAAACAACGACACCCATTGTCCACACAAATGTTCCCTAATAACTTTTATCATTCACATAGAATGGAGTTTGAGTCTTGGCAATTTGTATCTCCTACGATAAGATGGGTTTTCTTTACGCACATTCTGTGGAAGTTCATTCTGCAGCCATTAAGTAGTCATTGTGCATCAGTCTGTGTAAGCATTTAGATAGTTGTAGCTGTTAAAACCACAGGAGAGAACTGTTGCATTTTTAATGTCTTCTCAAAGGAATGTTCGAAAAGGTCATTTTCATTTTAATGTCTTGACCAGATAAGCAGGTTACTTCCAGCTTTGGATCGTTCATGTATATTTGCAGACAAGGAGGGAGGTCACCTCGGCTTCATCTTGTAAATTCAGATTGTCCATTCTTTGTTTTGTTCTTTAAGCGTGTGTTTATTATTCACACATCCACAGATATATGTCTAGGGGTTTGACAGTCCACAAATATTACATTGTTCGGCAAAAGCAAAATTTGTATCTATTTTCTTAACAATGATATGGCAGGACACTGTACTGCAGTATTTCCTAAAGAACAGTAGCTAGCTTTCAGTAAAATGCAATAACATTTACGAACACCAAAAGCTTCAAAAGCCTCAATGTATAGTCGGTCAGTGACTAGGAAGGCCAGAGCAACTAGCAGTGACATCGTCTCTCTTTTAAATGTGCTTAGTTAAACATAGGAGCAAAGAAGTGAGAAGGAGCAGTCAGCCATTTGGCCCTTCACGCCTGCTCCGCCATTCATTATGATCATGGCTGACCATTAAATTCAATATCCTGATCCTGACTTCCCTCTATATCCCTTGGTCCCTTTATCCCAAGAGCTAAATCTAATTTCTTCTTGAAATCAGACAACATTTTGGTCTCAACTACTTTCTGTGGTAGTGAATGCCATAGATTCACCACTCTCAGGGTGAAGACATTTCTCCTCACTTCAGTTCTAAAAGGTTTACCCCTTATCCTCAAACTATGAACCCTAGTTCTGGATTCCCCCACCATCAGGAACATTCTTTCTGAATCTACCCTGTTTGACCCAGGCTAACAGAAGTAATTGGTGTTCAGAAATGAAGCCAGCACCTTCACTTATGGATGGTGACATTCTCCCACAAATCATGGACAGAAACAGAGCACAGATGCAACAGGATTTATCTAGGTTAACAGGGTCATCGCAGAGCATTCCATCAGCATGTTTTTAAAGTTAAAGTTTATTTATTAGTGTCACAGTAGGCTTACATCAACACTGCAATGAGGTTACTGTGAAAATCCCGTGGTCGCCATGCTCCAGTGCCTGTTCAGGTTCAGTAAGGGAGAATTTAGCATGGCCAATACACCTAACCAGCACATCTTTTGGACTGTGGGAGAAAACCGACGCACCCAGAGGAAACCCACACAGACATGGGGACAACGAGCAGGCTCCGCACAGACAGTGACCCAAGCCAGGAATCGAACCTGGGTTCCTGGTGCTGTTAGCCAGCAGTGCTAACCACTGTGCCACCGTGCTGTCCACGCTGAATCACAATAGATACCTTACGTTACAGTCTGGCTGGTACCCGAGGCCTACCCATGCAGGATGGCAGATGTAAATTACGATATATGGGTAGCGGCATATGGAAGGTTATATTTTTTCCTGCTGGTATTTAGATTCAAGTGATTCATTTTGTGCCAACTGCTCAGATAATTTTCTTTTTTGCCCTCAGCAAGATTACTGGCAACAATATGTTGCCCGGTGGGAATCCCATTATCTGAGGCACTTGGCAGGGTAGGGCCACCGCTGGGACACATTGCAAATTAAACTGTGTTAGAAGAATGTTCAATATTCATATGTTAAGAACATCAACTCTGTATCTGTGAACAGAGGTGGCCAAACTTCACAAATAGTTAGTGTGGAATTTCCTCTTCCCAAAAGCAGCTGTGACAGCATGGCTGATTGCACTAAAATGCATTCTTGGGAAGTAATGTCCAGTATTAAATTCCCATCCCACAGTGACCTTGTGTTGGAAGCTCAGAATCACACTATACGGTGCTGGAAGGCAGGAACGAAGGAATAGGAGTAGACCATTTAGCCCCTCGAACATCTTCTGCATTCAATGGGATCATAGCTATTCTGTGACCTAACTCTGTATACCCATCTTTTCCCATATCCCTTAGTACATTTGGGTAACAAAAACCTATCAAACTCAGTTAAAATTAGCATTTGTCCAAGAATCAATTGTCATTTATGGAACAGTATTCCAAAGTTCTAGCACTCTTTCCGTGTAGAACATTTCTTATCCTCACTGCTAAAAGACCAGGCTGTAACTTTTAAGCTACATTTCATAGTTCTGAACTCCACAACCAGCTTTACTCAATAGCTTGAAACTTTGAATAATTTACCCTTTAACTTTCTAACTCCCATAAAACATAAACCCATTTTGTGCAATGTTCCCTCGGAATTTAAACATTGAACTCCAGGTATAATTCTGGTAAATTTATGCTGTCCTCTCCCTAGGGCCAATATAACTTTCATGAAGTGTGGTGTCCAGAACAGCTGATGGTGTTCCAGGTATGATCTAACCAGCACTTGCTATAGTTGAAGCATGACCTCTCTTATGTTCTAGTCCATCATTTCATTACCTTTTTTGATTATTTGCAGTACTATCCATGGCATCTCAATAATCTGCGTACTTTCTTTCTCAGCCTCTGTGCAACTCCACTGTTCCTAACTTTAACCAGAAGTGGAACTGGAATAGTTGTATAAATACATGGCTATAAGATCAGGTCAGAAACTGGGAATTCTTCAGAGAATAACTCGCCTCCCAACTCCCCAGTCTACCATCAACAAGGTGCAAGTCTTAAGTGTGATGGAATACTCTCTCCTTACTTGGATGTGTGCAGCTCCAGCAACAGTCAAGAAGCTCGACACCATCCAAGATAAAAGGGTCCGCTTGTTGACACCTTGTTCGCCACCTTTAACATTCACTCCTTCCAACGCCGATGCACAGTGGCAGTGGTGAATCTACAAGATGCACTGCACTAACTCACCAAGGATGCTTCGACAGTGACTTCTAAACCCGCAATCTCTATCACAAAGAAGGAAAAGGGCAGCAGATAGAAATACCACCACCTTCAAGTTCCCTTCCAAGTTAGTCACCATCCTGACTTGGAAGTTTATCACCATTTCTTCATTGTTGCTGAGTCAAGTTCCTGGAACTTTCTTCCTAACAATACTGTGGGTGTACCTACACCACATGGACTGTAGAGGTTTAAGCAGCCAGCTCACCAATAATTTCTCAAGGGCAACTAAGGGGTGAGTAATAAATGCTGACCTAGCCAGTGATGCTCACATCCTGGCAGTATCCCTGTACTATCATCTAAGTTAAGCACAGTGAATAGTTGAAACCTCAACACAGATCCTGGTAGGAATCCACCAGTCACATCCCGCCAGTTGGAGCACTTGCTCATTATCTTTCCTATCTGTTTTATGCTGCACAGCTAATTTCTTAGCCAGGTCAACAATTTGTCATCAATGTCATGAGATAAATATTGCGGTGGAAGCTTTGACTACTGCCACCATGGCTTGGAATATTATTGTTCAAGGAAGTACCAGAGCATCACAACACTCCCACAATCTTTTTTCCAGAAGAATTGTCCCCTAAAGACCCTCTGAGGGTCATTATGCTGAGAACCCTTTTCTCTCTCTCTCCTCCTCCTGACTCTTCTCATAACTTGTCCAACTCTACATAACATCTGCTCACCCCTCTAGTCACACTCAATGCCTACCAGACTACATATGATTTGCTATTTATGGAAAAAAAGTGCAACCATCTTTTGTGGTGGAATATTTTAATCACATTTTTCACCAAATCACTTCATTTAATATTTTAAATGAAATATCAGTTGCGTTTTTATTAATTTTAAAATGTTGATCTTGGACAATAGTTTTCTAACTTTACCCATGGAAGGCCTGGCTGTAATTTTACCCGATGTCTCTTAGTGCTAGACTTCTCAAGCTATGAAATAGCTTCTCTCTATCTACTGCAATAAGCCTTTACTACATCACTAGCCAGACTATCAAAATATTTAGCAAGCACGGAAATGTGTAGATTTGCATCATCAGCCAGAAGAAATAATCCAGCCACTGACTTCAAAGTGATTGATAATCCTTTAAAAATAATGCAGTTAGGACATAGTGAAACCTGCATTCAATGGTCTGAACAATGAAAAGTTCAGAGGGGGCATATTCTGGAACTTCAAAATAGCAGTGCTGCTGTCAGACCAAAGCATGAGATCATGCCTGCTTTGCATGCTGGCTACAGAAGTCAGATGCACGTGCACATAAATACCATTGCAAAGATGAACAGCATTTTGGATTCTTAAGGGGCTTCCAGCACCAAGATGCAGGCACTGCTAAGCCCAATTGCACAACAAGTGTTTTCTTCCTCTTTACCTTTGCCCATGAGTTGATAATGTCCTGCTTAGACAGTATGGAAATATTTTATGAGCTCTGCTAGACTTTAGAAAATTTTTACTCCCTATTTTAATATTTTCTTTTGGGAATCTCTTTCTCCTTGCATCATGTTTCATGCCCATCTCACTGGAATGCAATCTATAGATGTTCAAACCAGCATCTGAAGCAATGGAAATGAACCAACGTTTAAATATTCAGTGCAAATAGCACTTGCAATTGGCTCTGCCGACAGCTCAGCACTGACACTTCACATCAAGGCTACTTGATGATCAGGACATCCAGGTTGTCACACTTCCACAGCAACTGTGTTCCCCTAGAAATGGTCACGGTCACATTTGAAACTTCTGGTTAGATTCGTGTAAGTTCCCAGAGGAGACTGCTGTTCCCAGAGAAGATTGCCTTCCATGCCGAAATAAAGCTGGAAATAATGTAGGTGGGAGCAGCTGTTCACAAACAGTTGGTCAGATGAACAAATGCACATGGGATTCCCAAATTGAAATTTATGGACCTTCAAGTGATAAAAGAAGTTTGACTGTTCCTGATGCTGCAATTTTGGTTTTATAAGGATACTTTCATTTTCAGTGCTTGTTAATGCTTCTCTGTAAGAGACAAACTCAGGCACCTATTATGGTTTTTGCCCATGAGATGAATGTAATGCACAGTGGCAAATTTTCTCTTTTAGCATTTGATCTCCTTTTTTCAAAGCTGTCATTGCTTCTGCAATCTTTTTTTTAATTCCCTGGGGAATAGTATTATTACACCAGGGCTGATATTTGGGTTTGGGTTTGAGTTTTTATCTGATTGGCTATGATTTGAAGAATCATTGAACATGTGGTATTTTACTTGCAGTTGGTGAATTATCATCAGGTCAGACAGTATGAAAGAAATGCATGATATTACGGCAAGGCTAAATGGAAGCCAGTTTTGTGTTAATGATAGTGTGTGTGGGGGTGGAGCATATTAGATTTTAAAATAACATTTTTAATCTGTAGTCCTTGTGCTATTTAGTAGCATGTAAAATATATTTTAAGTTTCCACCCTCTAAATAGTGGATGATATTTTGCTGTCAAGTTTGAGAGATAAGGAGGGAAGTATCAATTAATGCCACTTCACTGTAACAAAGGAACATAGAGTGTTCCAGGAAGGCACAAACCAAGTATTCAGTTAACTCTTCTCTCACACTCAGAGATTGCACTAGTGTGATGTTTGCTTCTTCAATTACAGTAGCTTGAAATGGCTTGATATTGATTTGACTGGACCAGTAATCCAGAAGCTTGGATGAATGATCTAAAGCAACGGGTTCAATCCTAACATGACACTGGGATGTTTATATTCAATTAATTAAATTAACCTGGAATAAAAATCTATATTCACTAATTGTGATCGTGAAATGACCAAATGGATATCAAAAACTGATCTCATTTTCTAATGCTCTTTAGGGAAGGAAATCTGTCACCCCTTATCCTGCAGGTGGTTTCAGACCCATGGAAATATGGGTCAACCTTACCTCTCCTTTGAAACAGGCTGGCAGGTCAAAAAGTTGTATTAAACCGTTACAGCAAAGTTGAATAAAAATAAAACCAGCTGACAACATGGCATCAACCTGCGGTTAGATAAGACAAAGGCACATTTGCTTTTTCCATTGTGCAAAGTCCTCCTCACTGACACCTTGGGACTAGGCTAAGATTGTGAGAGCTGCCCCAAAGACCATATCAAGTAACAACCCGATAAAAATCATCCTTAATGAATCAGACCTTCCAGCTAATATCTAAGATTCTTTGTTTACTTCACCTGGATCTATGGTTCGATGGGTATGTCCTATCCCAATGGCACAACAGATCCAACAGAGATAGTGGCATAATGGTAAGCTGTCAGGAAGCAATGACCCTGGGAGCCCTCAACACTGGGTGGGATTTGCTCCAGCCTTTCGCAGAGGGGATTATAGCAGCCTGGTCCATTGAGAAAGACCCTGAGACAGTCCCTCAGCCTGGACAAAACTTCTCTCCACAGGAGTTCCACAGAGGGCTGTGCTGGGGCCTCAACTTTTTATAAGGGTTCGATTTCCAGCTCAGGTCACTGTTTGTGTGGAGTTTGCACATTCTCCTTGTGACTGCATGGGTTTCCTCCGGGTACTCTGGTTCCCTCCCACAGTCCAAAGATGTGCAGATTAGGTTGATTGGCCATGCTAAAAAATTGCCCCTTAGTACCCAGGGATGCGTAGGTTAGAGGGATTAGAGGGTATAATATGTAGGGGTATGGGGATAGGGCCTGGCTGGGATTGTGTTCGGTGCAGACTCGATGGGCTGAAGGGCCTCTTTCTACACTGTGGTGTTCTATGATCTATGATCTAGGATCTATAATCTAATTTACATCAATTACTCAGGTGTGGGGAGCAAAGGCATGGTAGATGACCCAATGATAGGTAGAAAAATATATTGCAAAAAAGACACAGAGTTTGCAGGCAGATATAAATAGGTTGAGTGAGTGGTCAAAAATCTGGCAGCTGGAGCATAATGTGGGAAAGTGTGAAGTTGTTCACTTTGATAGGAAGAATAAAAAGGCAAAGTATAACTTAAATAGAACCATAGAAAATTTACAGCTCAGAAACAGGCCTTTTGGCCCTTCTTGTCTGTGCCGAACCATTTTTGCCTAGTCCCACTGACCTGCACTTGAACCATATCCCTCCACACCCCTCTCATCCATGAAACTGTCCAAGTTTTTCTAAAATGTTAAAAGTGACCGCCACATTTACCACTTTATCCAGCAGTTCATTCCACACTCCTGCCACTCTTTGCGTGAAGAAGCCCCCCCCTAATATTCCCTTTAAACTTTTATGGAAAACAACTACAGAATTCCAGGGTGCAGAGGGATCTAGGTGCTCCCGTGCACGAGTCACAAAACGTGAGTGGCCGGAATCCTCCGGCCGTTCATGCTGGCAGGATTCTCCGGTCCCATCGGCAGTGCAACCCTGCCCATGGGTTTCCCGCTGGCATGGGGTGATGTCAATGAGAATTCCCATTAACAGCAGCGGGACCAGAGAATCCCCCTGCTAGCAAAAAACGTGCCACCTCCTGCCAGCAAGAAACATGTAGCTAGGGGGCTGGAAAATCTCAGCACTAATATTAGCATTTGCCCTTTTAACACAGAGAAGAGGAGAATTTTTTTTCTCTGAGGGTCGTGCGAGTTTGGAACTCTCTGCCAGTGGTGGGAGCGGGAATATTTTTGAATATTTTTAAGGTGGAGGTAGATAGATAGATTCCTGTTAGGCAAGGGAATCAAAGGTCATTGGGTGTAGATGGCGAATGAGAAATTCAACACAACCATGATCTTACTAGATGGCAGAGCAGGTTCAAGGAACCAAATGGCCTGTGTCTGCTCCTATTTCATATGTTCATAAGTTTGTATGATTAAATCAGAGATCGCAAGGGGCTGACGTAGGATTGCTGACTGTTGCTGTTGGGATGTCAATCAGGTTCAGTAATGAACAATTTCACACTCATTATCCCACCTGCCCATTGTTTTTTAAATGAAATTGATCATCTCTTCATTTGAGGGTAATTTGGTAAATTTGGTTATTTTGATTTTAGTTCTCCCATGGGGGATCATTGCACGACCATCTCCAAAAAGAGAAGGTTTAAACACATCCATTCAACATTTAACAGTATTACCATCAAAGAATCGCTCCCCATGAACATCCTGGACCACCATTATTGACCAAAATCTTTACTGGACCAGTCATGTGAGACTGATGGTGGCATCGTGATAACATCATGGTACTAGTAATCCAGAGGTTCAGGCTTACGCTCTGGGGACATGGGTTCAAACCCCACCATGGCTGGTGGAATTTACATTCAAGTAATAAATCTGGAATTGAAAGCCGATCTCAGTAATGGTGACCATGAAATTATCAGCAGTTGACTCACTGATGCCCTTTAGGAAAATAAATCTGCTCTTCTTAACTAGTCTGGCCTACATGTGACTCCAGGCCCATAGCAATGTCGTTGACTTTGAAATGGCCGAGCAAACTGTTCATTTCGAG
This sequence comes from Carcharhinus amblyrhynchos, assembly GCF_965287045.1. Taxonomy (NCBI): domain Eukaryota; kingdom Metazoa; phylum Chordata; class Chondrichthyes; order Carcharhiniformes; family Carcharhinidae; genus Carcharhinus; species Carcharhinus amblyrhynchos. Next base: position 33,376,457 of record NC_137345.1, on the reverse strand, counting down.
GGCAACTACGGATAGGCAACAAATGCTGGCCTGGCCATCAATTCTCACATTCCATGAACGAATAAATAATAAAAAACTAGAAGAGTATACCAGATGCGGGATACTTTCCTGTGAATAACTCACCACTTGACTCCCCAAACCCTTTCCGTCATCTTCAAGTCACAACTCAGGAATGTTATGGAACATTCCTGCAGCTCCTAAAACATTCAAGAATCCACGACATTAGTTATTTTACTACCTCCACCACTGGCACATTGTGACAATAGTGTGTCCTATCTATAAGATGCACTGCAGTAAATCACCCAGGCTTCTTTGACAGAAGCTTCCAACTCCATAATCTCCACTAGCTCGAAAAACAGGGGCAGCAGAGACATGTAAGGAGGCAGAGAACCTCCAATCTCCACAATGAGTTGCACAGTGTTTCAAAGAAATATCATTGTACCTTCATTGTTGTGGGGTTAAAATCCCAGAGATTAATTTGGGTACAAAACTATCTACATTTAACCAACACTCTGAATATTTTGGTTAAATTGGAATTTAAATGGCCTTTAAGGAAATAATGCAAACAATCTTCTATATGAACTGCTCAAAATCACATTGTCTGGTTTACCAAATAAAGTTTATTTATTAGTCACAAGTAAGGCTTACATTAATACTGCAAGGAAGTCACTGTGAAATTCCTCTAGTTGCCATAGCCTGGCATCTGTTCAGGTCATACACCTAACCAGCGTGTCTTTCAGAATGAGAGGGGAAACCGGAGCACCTGAATGAAACCCATGCAGATACAGGGAGAACATGCAGACTCCGCACAGACAGTGACCCAAGTTGGGAATCGAACCTAAGTCCCTGGCACTGTGAGGCAGCATTGCTAACCATTGTGTCGCCATGCTGCCCCACCATTGAGAACATTATTCTTGTTAATACAAAGAAGTACTATTTGTAGTACTTGCTTTTATTAAAAAAAATGCTCATCTTGACTTCAGATATTCTAAATTTTAAGATCTGAATGCAAACTGAATTTATCTGTTACATCCTTTTCTACAGTAGTCATCAATATTTTATTCCCTAATGTCAGTCGATGACTCAGACTCTTTAAACTATTTATTGTAAAACAGTTTACATCTTCAATTATAGACTTTATTAAATAGAACGCAAAATTTATTACGGTGTGCTCAACAGCTTAATTTGATGGTGATGGACCAGTGATGGACCAAAATGAAAAGAAAAGCAGAAACAGCAGAGAATACATTGATCAAAGTGGATTAGCCATGATAAATGCATGGCATTATGGGGATAGGGTAGGAGTGAGTAGGCCTGGGTGAGATTCTCTTTTGGAGAGTTGGTGCGGACTCGATGGGCCAAATGGCTTCCTAATGGCTCACTGTAGGAGATTCTATGTTTCCATGGATGCTGTACAACACAGAAATTGGTTGAGCTCATTTCAAAAGAGACAACTAACCAATCCAGAACAACTTTTGAACATCAACACCAAACACTAATTTGGACCAGGGTGGTCTACGGCTGTGTTCAACAGTGCACTGGAAATCATAACTAGTTGACCATAGAAATGGAGAAACCTGAAAAATATATTCCATTAGAGATAAGATAAATCCACCAGATAGGAACACAATCCCCCAGAGGGTTTGCAAAGGCTACATGCCCTTATTAGACATTATTGGGTTGGACTGGTTTTGTCACAATTTTATAACAACGAATTCATCAATACATAATCCAAGATTCCCTGGAATAGAAACAGGAGTAGATCATTCAGGTCTTGAGCCTGTTCCGCCATTCAATGAGATCATGGCTGATTTGTGGCCTAACTCCATATACCTGCCTTTAGCCCATATCCCTCTATATCTTTGGATGATCAGCCATGATCGTAATGAATGGCGGAGCAGGCTTAAAGAGACAAATGGCCTCCTCTTGCTCCTTTCTTCTTCGTTTCTCTGTAAATAAAAGGCAGAGAACAATTGAAAACTAAATAAAATGAAAACAAAGGGATTGAGGTGGGATAGAGTTAATCATCTGAAGTTGTTGAATTCAGTGTTGTGTCCGGAAGGCCATAATGTGCTTAGCCGCAAGATGAGATGCTGTTCCTCCAGTTTGCATTGAACTTCACTGGAACATTGCAGCAGGCCAAGGACAGACATGTGGGCATGAGAGCAGGATTGTATGTTAAAATGGCAAGGTCAGGGTCCTGATTGCAGAGGAAGGTCAGGGTTCTAATTGTGCACAGACCGAAGTGTTAAGCAAAGCTAGCATCCAGTCTACGTTCAGACTCTCCAAAATAGGGGAGACCACACTGGGTGCAACGAATGCAATACACCAAATTGTAAGAGGTGCAAGTGAAATGCTGCTTAACTTGGAATGAGTGTTTTGAACCTTGGATGGTAAGCATGGAAGAGGCATAGGAGCAGATGTTACACCTTCTATGATTGCATGGGAAGGCACAGTAAGAAGTCTGACAACACCAGGTTTCTTCAGTTTCATCAGAATTCTTACTGTGTTTACCCTAGTCCAACGCCGGCATCTCCACATCTTGCATGGGAAGGTGCCATGGACGATGGACAGATATTGGGTATAGTGGAGGAGTGGACTAGGTTATCCTGGAGGAAACAGTTTTTGGAATACTGATAGAGGGAGTGAAGGAAAATTGTTTTTGGTGGTGGCACCACGCTGGAATTGGTGAAAATGGTGGAGGATTATGCTTTGCATGTGGAGGCTGGTGGGGTGAACACTGGATAAAAGCAAATTACTGCGGATGCTGGAATCTGAAACCAAAAGAGAAAATGCTGGAAAATCTCAGCAAGTCTGGCAGCATCTGTAAGGAGAGAAAAGAGATGACATTTTGAGTCCAGATGAACCTTTGTCAAAGCTAAAAGACATATTTAGTGGGAGGATAAATATTTCCTACTAAATGTCTCAGTGGGACTGTGGGAGGAAACCAGGGGACTCGGAGGAAACTGACGCAGACCCCAGAGAATGTGCAGATTCCACACAGACAGTCACCCCCAAGGCCAAAATTAAACCCAGGACCCTGGCTCTGTGAGCCAGCAGAGCAAAAAAACAGTGCCGCCCCTATTAAAGTCATATATTTGCATTTTATCAACGAAATGCACCCAAATTTGCATATATATAATTTAAGTCTAATTATTGGAACTTATTCATCTATTTGTTCGATGTATAATAGCTAAACTTTCACAAATATGAAGCCAGGAATCTTTAAGCTACTTGAAAAGGATTATTTTCTCATTTGCCTAATGGCATATGAAAATTAGGTCTAATTATCATGATTCATTAATGTTTTGTGCAAACAGTAGAAGCACTCGCACTCTAAGTTTCAGGAGGAATGTGGCTTTTAATTTATAGTGAAAAGACTAGTTTCCAATTAATCCTAAATCAGATTTGTAAAGTAGGTCAAATTAGCATAATTCATTAATCCTCATCCCTTAAAGAATAATCATCAGACACCAAATTTGATTAAAAATAGGACCTAGGTTTTTGAAAATAAAATAGTAGATGAAAGGAAAATCATTTTCACAAACCTACACGTTGAAAAATGTGAGTTGACAAAGATATGAAACTATAAGATGCATTTTCATGATATAGCTGTTTGAAATAGAAACAGATATGATTTTAATTTCTTAATATTTTATTCTCTAATATTATTGTAGACCATGGTCAGATGAACCTTGACTTAAAATGAGTATTATCTTGCCTGTATCAGCCAGAGTATTGCAACATAAGAAAAAGCTAGAATAGTAATACCAGTGCAATGCCCAAATGATTGAAGTCAAGAAGTCAATTATTCTTTTGTTCAAAAAAGTGCTGCTGCATTTTCACAGCCTCCAGCCCTGGCTAAGAGAATGTTCCACAGATTTTGTTGCTATTCCTCACTGCCGATTACCTAGCAGGAAGATTTCCTTTCAATTGCTCTGGGTGGGCTATCACACACAGAAGACTGAGAGAGGACTAATGAAAGGCATTTTACATACCAGCAGTTATCGGCTTTCACTGACCTTGAACAGTAAGAATGAAGGAATCTGAATTAACCCAACATGAAATACAATGTAGATCCCTACAGGGATCAAATCTGCAGTGCAGTAAATTCAATTGGGATGTTTTAAAGTAAAAGTTTATGTATTAGTCACAAGTAAGACTTACATTAACACAGCAATGAAGTTACTGTGAAATTCCCCTATCGCCACAGCCTGTTCGGGCCAATGCATCTAATCAGCACATCTTTCAGATTATGGGAGGAAGCTGGATCTAGAGGAAACCTATGCAGACACGGGGAGAGCATGCAGACTCCACACAGACAGTGACCCAAGCCGGGAATCGAGCCCAGGTCTCTGGCACTGTGAGGCACAGTGCCACTCTGCCACCGTGCTGCCCCCACATATTCATTTCCTAATCTGTGGGATTTTTCAGCTTCTGAGAAATACGCTTCCCACAGAAACTTTAGGGGCAAAATTCAATTGCCCATTGAAAACAAGCTTGGTGTTGCAATGTGTGATTAGCCTGCACCTCTTGGCTTCCACTGTGGGTGGCATGTCAACCTCACTGTCTGCTGATTTGCAGGATTGCTACATGCAGTCGTCGTTAAATGCACTACTGAGTGGTGCGTGGGAGTGGGGGGATACTTCAGCAGCAGGGCCAAAGTTTGAGAGGGCTTAATGGTAACAGGCAACACTTAAAGACAGCCTGCACCTCTTAAAGGAGGATTATTTCAGGCTGGAACAAGTACACAAACAATTTATGCAGGAGGATGACACAGTGGTTAGCACTGCTGCTTCACAGCGCCTGAGACCCGGGTTCAATTTCAGCCTCGGGTGACAGTGTGTGTGGAATTTGCACAATTCTTCCTGTGTCTGCATGGGTTTCCTCCAGGTGCTTTGGTTTACTCTCACAGTCCAGTTCGAAGATGTGCAGGTTAGGTTGATTGGCCATATTAAATATATAGGTTGGGGGTTTAGCGGAATAAATACATAACATTACAGGGTAAGCCTAGGTATGAGTCAATGCAGACTCAATTGGCCAAATGGCCTCCTTCAGCATTGGGGTATTCTATGAAGTCAAATGGATCAAATGCCAGTTTCTGCCAAGTTCTTTCTGGGAAATGGAAAAACACTGGAGACTCTGTGCATGGCTGGCAATTAATTCCACAAGTTTGTCAGGACAAACAAAATCTTGGGCAGCATCTGAAATGTTTGGTCGCTACATAGATTTTTGCTCTACAATTCACTATTCCCAAGTGACTGCCACAGAGTCTATGGTGCATCTCCCCCCTCACTGTCTTTGCAAGTAGTTGAAGTCCAGAAAATCAATTGTTAGATGTTTTCGTTGTTCATGATATTTCAGCAGAAACTGGTCAGTCGAGTTGTGCTTTGACCAATCTTGTTGGCAAAAGTTTGGTTTTGAAAGGAACCACATCTTCCTTCTGTGGTTTTTGGACATTTTACATGTTTGGTGCGGAGACTGGTTGCGAATTCATTATGATTGATGAAAGTCTTGCTATCTGGGAAACAAGTATGAAGTCCTGAGTAATGGTTTGATCCACTGTAGCATTGAATAGGGTGTCAGCCATTGTTTGCAATTTCCTGAACACATCAACTGTAGTCTAAACCATTTATATTTTAATAATCTTTGTAGAATTCAAAACCATGACTAATGGTTGATGGTTGTTCTTGATTTGGAAAGATAAACTCACCAAGTAGCCAGAGAATCTCTCTACTGCCCAGGTCGTTGCCAATGCTTCCTTCTCTATGGTTACATTGTGCTGCTCCATTTCTGTCAATGCTCTGGAGCCAAGTATAGAGGCTTCCTGTTGCCATTTTTCTGAACTTGAACAGGTTTAAAGCCTGTCGAGGTCACAATGATGGCCAACTCTGTGGACAATGTTGGATTGTAATGCGCTACATTTATATATCAAACTATATTGATTTGCTCAATGCTCCAACCTCACTCTTAGCCTTTCCGTAAAAGATCTCGGAAAAGTTTGGTAATTGTGGCTGAATTTGGAATATGGCAACTTGATCAAGCATAACTTTGTCAACAGCTCATAAAGTAGTCCTTCATTCTAAGTACATAAAGTTCCCCTCACTACAATGTAAATAACCCTTATAGAGCTGAATCTATTTATGGGGATTGAAGATCAGCCACGTATTCATGAAATTCCAACTCACAGTTGTATGAACAGAGTTTCTGCAGCTGAACACATTGAAATCCTTGAAGCAAACTGAACAAATAGGTGACCTAGAGAAATCAGCCACCTGTCAAGCCAGATTTCCATTTTATAGCTTTGGAACTTTTGTTTCAAGTGGAGTTTGAATAGACATTTGCTTATTTTGACAATTTCATGAGCATTTCAAAGACTTCATATTGTTAGGCTCATGAGTTCCTCTCTTCGTTGATACAGAGGTGAGTGTCTGGAACAAGCTGCCAGAGGTAGTAGTGGAGGTGGGTACAATTTTATCTTTTAAAAAGCATTTAGATAGTTACATGGGTACGATAGGTATGGAAGGATATGAGCCAAATGCGGGCAATTGGGATTAGCTTAGGAGTTTAAAAGCAAAGGGCGGCATGGACAAGTTGGGCCAAAGGACCTGATTTCATGCTGTAAACCTCTATGATTCATTCTGTGGACCCTCTAGACATCAGTAAGACAATTTGATTGCAGAGAATTGCTGATGGCTTTCACTTTTTATTGGTCTACCGTTATGCCCCATCTTTGAATGGTGTGTCCGAGAAATTTCATCATGTTTTGGTGAATTCACATTTCGCATTTCGGGTGGGACCTGCTTCTTGTAGGATTGATGAAGGTCTACGATTCTATGGTCATGCTTCAGTTTGTGGCTCCAGGGATAAGCATGTATTCCATGTGACAAATGATTCCTTATTCACCTTTTACAATATTTGGCATGGTTCACTGAAATATCTCTGGCACGGATGATATCTCAACGGAAAGCCAGTTAAAATAAAAATGTCCAGATGGCATAATAAATGTTAACTCATTAAATGTTAACCCACTACTAGTGTCAAGTTTAGTGAGGTGGACGTTTTGGCAGGCTGTCACCCACTGAGGCGGTAAGATGGATTTTTATCTGAAGAGCTGTGTTTAATGATGTGAGGTCAATGTCAAACTTGAGCTGCCCATACAGTTTGGGCAGACTGTTATGAGCCCTGAGCATCACTGGGTTTGATTGTGACAGGTGATGTGACTCATCTATTCAGTATTCTGTCTGGTTTCTCTTTGCCTTTTGGCAACATGTGATACATTCCTGGGAGTATATAGGCAAACCAGTGTAGCCATCAGGAAGGAATGTAATGTGCTAATCATGTTTGAGTTTACTGAGCTCCTGAAAGAGCTGTGGAAATTTTTTTTGGCGGATTCAATCTTGTTGGTGGGTGGTAGGACTTTGTCCACCTTTTATAGAATATCCGGTTGCATGAACACATTCCTGCTGAATAAAGAGATACTTCGAAAGGAAAGAACTAACCTAGAGCTTCTCTTCTTTGGATCAGTGGACCCAACGTTATTCAATACCGTAGGAAGTTTTCTCTCCATGACTTTCATTGTTGGTCCTCAAGACTTTGAATGGTGGCATGGAGTAATGGCTGCTCACATAGTACTAATATCACTAACATTTTCCTGCTTGCCTCCTCATAAGATTGACTGCATGGCCACTGCTATCATGTTTCATATGTCGGTTGCATGATTTATCTTATTTTGGTCTGACTCAGGAGGGTTACAACAAATTTACATCATGATATAACTAACTAACTACCATAACTATTAATCCAACATACTACACTCTACTCCTGCTCCACTGCTTTCAGCACTTAGCAGCTTGACATCTGTACTGCCTCTGTACGCCTTTCCTGCCATGCTGTAATCCAAGAGAATGGGATAACCCTCCAGCCACATCTAGCAGCAGGAAGTTTATGCAGTCAGGACAAAATCCTTCAGTGTGTGTCACATCACGCCCTGTAGACAATGAGCTGTAACTTTCAGTTCCCCAGGTTGGATTGAGGGAGTGCCCTCTTGAAACTACAAAGATAGACTTCTGCATGGCAATTTTCCAGGATGAAGATGAGGAAAGTATTCTTCACTCAAAGAGTAGTGAACCTGAAGAATCCTCTACTACAGCGGAATGTGGAGAGCAAGTCACTGAATATATTCAAGAAAGTGCTACTTTTTAAGGTTTTATTTTAGGGATATGGGGAGACAGTGGGAATATGGCATCGAGATTAAGGATCAACCACAATCATATTGAATGGTGGAGCAGGTTCAAAGGGCTGAATAGCTTATTTCTGCCTATAGTTTCCATGTTTCCTCCGGACAATTGTCCTGCACAGAACCATCTGAAAGTATGATTTAAATCACAAACTTCAGATGGTCCCAACAGATTACACTAATTGTTAATCAAAAAAAGTTAGAAGAATTAAAACCTCTTCTAACCTCTGGGAAACTTCTGCAAAGACCAAGACTAACTCACCCACAACTCCCAACAACCCCCTTGAGCATCCACCCCAGCTAGACCCCAGCCCCAAAGGTCTGACTTGATCCCTCTGACCCAAACCCCACTCCCCATGCCAACCTGACGCTTATAACCTGATCTAACCCACAGGCCCAAACCAATGCACACAACTCAACCCCACTCCCCATCATGCAGGTATGACCTGATCTCCAACCTACTGGCTCAACCCACTCTGCCAGGCCAACCATCCCTACCCTGTTGTCTGATCACCATCACTTGCCTGATGTATGAATTCCCAGCCACCCCACATTCCATTGCCAGATGCCTGACTTTCCTGATTCCCACCCCCCTACACACTCCACAAATCATATACATTTGTCTTAGAGACTTACCTTCTCCCTGGCCTGTGAATTTCACTGGACCAAAAAAACATAGAATCCCTACAGTGCAGAAAGTGGCTATTTGGCCCAATGAGTCTGCACTGACTCTTTAACAGAGCACGTTTCCCAGGCCCAAACCCTTGTCCTATTCCCATAACCCAGTGCATTTACCATAGCTAATCCATATAACCTTCACATCTTTGGACACTAAGGCGCAATTTAGCATGGCCAGTCCACCTAACCCACACATCTTTGGACTGTGGGAAGAAACCTGCGCACTCGGAGGGAACGCATACAAACATGGGGAAAACATAAAAAATCTACACAATCATCCAAGGGCAGAATTGAACCTAGGTCCCATGCCATAGGACCCACTGTGCCACCATGCCCCCCAACCTTCAAACTTATCTGACTTATGGCAGCTAATATATTTTAAAAAAGGGAATTACCCTCCTTCAATTCGACTCCGTTGGACTATGACGCTGGTCTTTAGTGACAGCTGTGCTGCTTAGATCTCACTCGGCCTCAGTCCAAAGATTGGGCAAGGCAGGAAGAAAGTTGGCATAGGTAAGAGGGCACAGATTGCCACTCTGAGCAAATTAAGGTTCAATAGCAATTATAATAAATACCAAATACTTTTGAAATCACAGTAACCACCAATAGAAACCAACCAACCTACAAATTGTTGAAGGCCCTTAAGTGGCTTTAGCGGGACATCGTTCCCACTGTTGAACATATGTTCAGCTGTATGATGTTAAGAGAATGCATTAGCTGGGACACTGAGCTCCAACATGGCACTGCTGGCATTTAATTCATGCCCTCCCCAGATTATAGAAATCATAGAAACCCTACAGTACAGGGGGAGGCCATTCAGCCCATCAAGTCTCCACTGGCCACAATCCCATCCAGGCCCTACCCCCATATCCCTACATATTTACCCACTAATCTCTCTAACCCACGCATCTTAGGACACTAAGGGCAATTTTTAGTATGGCCAATCAACCTAACCTGCACATCTTTGGACTGTGGGAGGAAACCGGAGCACCTGGAAGAAATCCACGCAGACACGAGGAGAATGTGTAAACTCCACACAGATAGTGACCCAAGCCAGGGATCGAACCAGGCCCCTGGAGCTGTGAAGCAGCAGCGCTAACCACTGTGCTACCGTGCAGCCCACAAAGAAACAGCAGAGATCCCAGCACTGATCCCTGTGGAACACCACTAGTTATACATCTCCATTCAGAAAATCACCTTCCACCGCTACCCTCTGTCTTCTATGACCAACACAGTAAGAAATCTCACAACACTTAGAACAAAGAACAAAGAACAAAATCAGCCCGGGAAACAGGCCCTTCGGCCCAACGAGCCCGCGCCGCCATCTCAACACCGCCAGTCCACCTCTCTACCCATGACCCCTATCTAATGTTTTATGGCCATCCAGATTGAGGGAAACTGATTTAGGGACAATTTATTCCTGCCAATCAGCCTAACAGCACATCTTTGGGGTGTGGGAGGAAACCGGAGCACCCGGAGAAAACCCACGCAAGCACAGGGAGTATGCGCAAACCCCCACAGACACTAGTGTTGCAAATGCCTCCTCTCCAAACTTCCAGTGGATGTTCCCCACTAACCCCTTCACCAATGCAATGATTGCAGCAACTTATACTGGGGTGTGAGCAGGTGACACAGATTCTACAGTAAAAATAGGACCCACACTGCCAAAAACATCAGACACCTGGGAATCAAATACGAGTTCCGTGACCTTTATCATTAGAGTGAGATACGAGAGGGAGAATTTGTGCTGGTTAACATGAAAAATTCCATGTGCAGAGGAAAGGAATTATTTTCCACTTTTATAATCTAATATTAGAATCAAGCATACCCTGGTCTAGTGTAGCATAAACAAAGTATAAAATATGCCCCTATGCCCCAGAACAATTGCATCGACTGAGCTACTGTTCCATTTATTTCTCTTGCAACAGACCTTCATAGACCTCCTCTAAATGAGATGAGCAACCTATTTCCAAGATGTTTAAAGTTTATTTATTACAAGTAGGCTTACATTAAAACTCCATTAATGTTACTGTGAAAATCCCTTAGTCACCACACTCGGGCACCTGTTCAGGTACACTGAGGAGAATTTAGCATGGTCAACCAGCACATCTTTCCAACTGTGGGAGGAAACCGGAGCACCCAGAGGAAACCCACGCAGATACTGGAAGAACTTGCAAACTCCACACAGACAGTGACCCCAGCCAGGAATCGAACCCTGGCACAGTACCTGGCACTGTAAGGCAGCAGTGCTAACCACTGTGCTGCCCATGATGTGATGAATTTTGTACTATTGTGTATGTATGATGTTCCCATTAGGAACTGGAAAAGGACTAATCGAAATTCATTTTGTTCCCTTTACTATTTGCACAGGGAATGGCCCTGTGACCAGTACATCAAACTTATCCAGGGCAGCTCAATTTCTGCATTTTTCAAGCACAAATTCTTAAAACCCAGGTTACAAGTCTGAGATGCATTACTGAGCTTGGTTTGATTTGGTTGTCCTTTGCTCGAGATAATCAACTGACAGATTTGAGATATTATGTGTTAAAACACAAGGCCAGATTAACTAAATGTTACTCTACTCCCAGGATATGAACGGTGTCATACTCAGGCACCTATTTTGGGCCTCAACCATTCACAATATTAATAACTTACATAATTGGATGGGATAGAAAGGCAAATATCCAAATTTGTGGCTGATGCAAAGACGGGCGGTATTCTAGGTAACGTAAAAGGAAGTGTATAATTACAAGGCAATCTGGTAGATTAAGTGATTTGATTTATTTTCACTGTATATTAATACATGTGACAAGTATTGTTTCTTGTGCGCTGACAGGCATTCCATTCATAGAAAGGGAAAGGAATAAGTGCAGAGTGTAGTGTTACAATCATCGTGTAGAGAAAGATCAATTTAGTGTGAGGTAGGTCCATTCAAAAGTTTGATGGCAACAGGGAAGAAGCTGTTCTTGAGTTGGTTGGTATGTGACCTCAGACTTTTGTATCTTTTTCCCGACGGAAGAAAGTGGAAGAGAATATGTACGAATGAGCAAAACTGTGCCAAATTGGATTTCAATGGAGGCAAATGTGAGACCATCCACTTTGGACCTAAAAAGGATTGAGAAAGGTACTTTCTAAATTGTGAAAAGCTAGAAATAGTGGAAATGCCAAGAGACTTGGAAATTCAGGTACATAGTTCATTAAAGTACCATGAGTAGGTACAGAAAATAATTAAAAATGCTAATGAATTGCTTTATAGTTTTAAAAAAACATAAAGGGAAAGAAGTCATGTTGATCTTTACAAAATCTTGTTTAGGCAGCAACAGGAGGACTTGTTCTGGGCACTGCTTCTTAGGCAGAATATATTAACCTTGTGAAAGGAATGCAGTATAGAATTACCAGAATGATGATTCCAAGGGGATTGATCTACAAGGAGAGATTAAACACACTCAACTTATATTGCCTGGAATTTAGAAGAAGGGATGATATGATCGAAGTTTTCAAGATATTAGGCAAACAGCTAAAGTAACTTCTAGTAGCTAGAATTTCTACACACAGAGGGTGGTGGAACTTTCAAACTTTCTTCCGAAATATGCAATTGGTGCTAGATCAGTTGTAAATTTTAAAACTACGATTGATATATTTGTGTTAGGTATTAAGGAATATGGACAATAGCGGAAAGTTGATTTATGAAATTAGGCCACAGATTTGCCATGACCTCATTGACTGTTGAAACAGGCTTGAGGAGCTAAATGCCCACTCCTATTCCTAAGTTCCCAGAGACAACTGGTTTCAGATCCCAACATCAGAAAGTTGTTAGTCTCAGACAAGCTACTTGGGGTTGGAAACGACATTAAAAAGAAGTAAAAGACGATGGAAATGGGGAAAGAAAACTTCCACCTCAAGAAGTCGTCTCACCTATTCACAGAATAACCTTGTAGAGCTTTTGGAGTTTGTGATTCTTTTTTGAGCTTTCTCAGAAAAATCCTTGGGTTGGATTTCCTATCCCCTCCCCGTCCTTGGCATGTTTTGTTGCAGCAGAGGTGGTCTGTCGTGGCTGGCAACTGGATCCTCAGGTCCTGCTATTGTCAAGAGAGTTTTGCATTACTCACATCCTTGGCTGCCAAGAAATCCATTGGCAGGGAGGGGAGAGTGGGGCTGCCATCACTGGGACTGGAAAATCCTGCCAGTGGAAGTTTGGCCATTATATGTAGCTTGGGTAACAAATATTTCATCTCTCTCTGAGTATGTTTATTTTTGTGTGGCACAGCATGGTGGCACGGTAGCACAGTGGTCAGTGCTGCTGACCAACAGCACCAGGGTCCTGGGTTCAATTTGGCCTCAGGTCACTGCCTGTGTGGAGTTTGCACTTTCTCCCCGTGTCTGCATGGGTTTCCTCTGGGTGCTCCGGCTTCCTTCCACAGTCCAAAGATGTGTGGGTCAGGTTGATAGGCCTTGCTAAATTGACTCTAATGTCAGGTGAATTAATGGGGTAAATGTGTGGGGTTACAGGAGTAGGGCCTGGGTGGGATTGTGGTTGGTACAGATTCAATGGATTGAATGGCCTCCTTCTGTACTGTGGGGATTCTTTGATGATCTTATGATACTCTGCTGATCATTACCAGTTAGAAACTTTTTCATCATTTGATACTGCAAAGCGCCCATTACAACCTTAACTACATTTCCTGTAAATTCAGGAAGAGTACGTGATTAATTACCATTGGTTTCATTGTTAAATGTATTTTGCTTTTATAAATGCAAAACACATATTTCTTGGATGACAAATTTTGAAATTGACCTCATTAATAATTTCATTCTCCACATCCAGATTTTGAAGTTGAGGAGTTATTAACTTAGAATTGTCTCTACAAAAAGGGGAGATTGATCAAGGAGACATTTCTTTCCCCAGGAGATTGTTTGAACATGGATTATCTGCTGCAGAAAACAGTTGAAGTAAAGGCTAATACTCTTTTTTAAAGAAACAAATTGACAAATATCTGAAGCGGATTGAGATACAGAGCTACAGCCTGAGAATTTGAATGAGTTTGAAAAGAGTGTTAATGCAGACATGTTGTACTAAATTGTTTCCTTCTGTACTGTAAGCAACTATTGTTCTGTTTAAGTTTCACAAAAATGGATTTCAAACATTAAGTTTCTTTCCTAGCAATTTTTCAGTGAACTGGACCCTTGTATTAAAATAGCACTGATGCAATACAGGAGCAATAATCCTTTGGAGACATTTAATATCATTGCTCAATGTTATTATTACAAAACATATTACATTGTAAGAAATCTCAACCCAGAGAATCCTTTCAAGGCATAAAGGAGTCGTCTATCTCAGGAGACCATGCTTACTTTCAGTTTTCATACTAACATCTAATATCAGCAAAATTACTGCTTTATTTTTCTTACCTCCTCTCAGTTTCTTTGGGAAGAAGTGGGGGTTGGGGAAGAAGCCGTTTCAGTCTGAAGCTTCTTTTGTAGCCGCTAATATAATGGATGAATAAAGCATCGTTGTTGCTTCCTTGAAAATGAGTATTTAACTAAAAACATGCCAGCTATCAGACTTGACTGCAAGTTGTAAAGCCAAGCAATCTTTACATACTTTTCATCATATCATTGGCAACCTGAAAAATTATAGTTTTGTGTGACCTGAATTTTAAGCTTTTTGAGAGATATTTTCAGAGTGTATTAGGAATACATAAATGGAGCCAATATTGATTAACACGAGGCTACCATCCAAAATGTTTAATTAAAGTGCTCAAGCCATTTATTATAGAGCGTTCGTGACAGAGAGAGGTTTCCAATCAATATTTTGGAATGGATTTGCTGGATCATTTACAAGTATCTGTGGTTTGATTTTATTAGGAAGTATAATTCCAGTACGTGAAGAATTATCAATCTCATATTTTGCTCTATTTAATTCAAGTAAGTCTGACTGGTGAAAAGATTTTAAAAGGATGTAATGAAATTGAACTGTCCCTTCGAGTGTTGGTGGGTAGAAAAATAATGGAACCAAAACTATCTGTGCAAAGAGCTGTAATAGGTTGCAGAAAAATTGATTCATCTTTTTAATACTCAGTCAATCATCATCACATTTTACTGCTTTAAAATACAAAACAAATTTAAGAATAACATATAATCAAGTTACTAATTTCCCAGATCTCTAAAATAAAGATGAAAACCCTAAAAATTCTGGGGCGTTAGCACTCAACGTCATTGCTATCTAGACATGCAAGAGAGAAATTTGCAATGGGACTAATTATTTTAACCCAAAGTGGATCTAAGTGTTCATTTCGTGCAGACGTTCCTATCAGAACTGGGACTGGCAGCATGACTTCACCTGCTATGAATCCTGCCATTTTCACTGCCTGTTCCTCTGTGTAATGCAGTGGAATATTGTGCTAGGATCACATTGCATAGAAGTTTGACCCATTTTTATTTTAAAGGCTAGATTCCCCATAGCAGCTGACTGCATGCATGCTTGGGAAAGCAGAACATTTAAAACTGACTCTTTAAATAAAAGTAAGGATTTTCAGTTGGCACAGCCAGCCTGCTTATGTCCTTCTGCTGAAGCTAGTATCCCGCTGGCACCAAATGTGACCCACTTACATCATGCCAGCACCACAGCTGCTGGCAATTGGAAGAGTTCAGGAGTACATCAATGTCCTGTGCCTGATCCATTGCACAAAAGATCATTCCAATAATCTCTTATGATCAGCAGATAGTTCTGATGTTTTACATATAGAATTATCATTCATTTCAAAAATCAGCACGTGAATTACATACTTTGTCTTAATCCCTTGTCTTAAACTTTTTCTTTTATTGTAATTCTTTTTCATCGTACATACAACTTAGAAACAGTCCAGTTGGCCCATAGAATCATTGTCGGCTTTTATATTCAACTCCAGAAAGGAGGTATGGTGGCACAGAGGTTAGCACTGCTTCCTCACGGCTCCAGGGACCCGGGTTCAATTCCAGCCCTGGGTGACTGTGAGGAGTTTGCACGTTCTTCCTGGGATTCCTCTGGGTACTCCGGTTTCCTCCCACTCTCCAAAGTTGTGCAGGTAAACTGGATTAGCCATGCTAAATTTCCCCTTTGTCTCCCAAGATGTGTAGACTAGATGGATTAGCAATGGGAAATGTGTGGGTCTGGGTAAGATACTCTGTCAGAGAGCCAGGGGCGACTCAATGGGCTGAATGGTCTCTTCTGCAATGTAGAGATTCTATGAAGAAGCTTCCTTGCATTCTTTGTCACCTAACTCTATCAGCATAACAATCTATTCCCTTCTCCCTCATATGCTTATTAGTTTTCCCCTGAATGCATTGAGACTATTTGCCTCAACTACTCCCTGTGGTAATGAGTTCCACAATCTCACCACTCTCTTCTATTGCAAAATCACTGTATCTTGTTCTTATGGCAACAGTAGTTCTGAGTCTCTCTCTCACATTATAGAACTCCTTGATGTTGATCCCAAGGGGGAGAATGCAGTCTTAAAAACAACTCCCTCTGTAGATGTTGCAAAATTCATACAAATCACTGTTGCGCCTATGGTGGAAGCCATTGCATCAGCAGACCTGGTAAAGAACCTAATCATTTTTTTATTCTTTATATACATGCAGCATCTTTGAGTTGCTAGGCAACAAAATCGTGTAAAGACGTTGAACATCCGACTTTATTTAGCAAAGATACTTTCAAACATTGGTTTGGATATTTCATCGCAGCAAGTTGCTTAAATTTCTAATAATGTGACAAATTTGATAGAAATATACATCTTCCTTGAACATAAATATAGTTAACATGATACACATCAATGGATTGGAGATTAGTTGAGTATTTTGACCTTTGGTTTAATGTTAAAAATTCTGATATAAACATGTCAAGACTTCTCATACGTTCTTCCTAGAACCTTCCAATTTGTAATGCACTAAACTGACTCATATAGATATTGATTACTAATATTTTGAGAGGTGTTTAAAATTCTATTGATAATGTGCACCACGAGAGAATGCTTGGTTCATGTTATTGTTACACTGTTGAGGGGAAACTCATGAAATAAATGAATTTCTTGTGTTGTTCCTGATGGCTGCTCTGCGGTAATTTAATGCTGGGAATAGCATTAATTGCTTTAAGGCAAAACTTCTGCCCCTATCTCTTAGGAAGATCTTACGGAACTGCCAGTCAATGGATGGCTGGAAGCTACCAGAAACATCAGCCAGGAGTGAAGACTATTACTGGGACTACAGGAAATCCCCTCATGCTGAGAAAACCAGGTAGCTGGGATTAGGGGTTTCAGGGAGGGATGTGAAGAGAATGGAGGGCTAGGTTCAAGAGTCCAAGGGGTGGGTTAAAGATGGAGCAGGATGACCTTGGAGAGAAGGTACCCTCCAATGGGATGGGGAAGCAGCAAAGGAGATCCTTTTCCTGACCATCCTCCCCCTACCTCCCATCCCACTCTCCCCCAGCCATGTCTGACACCAGCCACAGAGGCATCTCACATATCGTGGTTTTGCCACACCATCAGTAAAATATCATGAGTTAAGTATCTGTTGCCTTACTTTTAAAGTTGACCAGATGGCTGAGAACTTTGAAAGCTCACACATCTGCTCCTGCATTTCAAAGGTTGAACAGATAGCAGAAGTCTTTCAATGACTTCAAAAGTTTAAATGAATTCAGCTTAAGATGTTTTGTTTATACAAACATGCATTATAAGTGCTTGGCCGAGTTCTAAACCCCAATAATAGATTCAGCTCAGCAGGGCTTGTTGATGCAGCTATCAAGGGTACTGAGTTTAATTATGTTGACAGTTTTAAGATCATTTAAAAGATAATGGTTGCAATTCTTCTTGAGAAAAACTAAGTGCTGCCGTCAGTGGGAAACCTGTATTGTTCCACGCTGGTAGTGGCAGTGTTTGTCAGGTGGTATTCAAGCACTTTTAATGGTTAAAAATATTCAAAATGGGAAACACACCAGCCAGCCCAGTTCCACAGAGATTGAGCCACCACCTTTATAGGGTGCTCCCATTTCAGAGTCTCTACCCGCATTCATAAAACTAGACATTTTAAATTGATACAGCTAAAAACTGCTTCTATGAGGTTACCACAAGTCAAAAGCCAACAGGGACATATACCAGAACTGTCCCGCATATCGAATAGGAGACTGCTGAGAAAGGCTACACCCCAACCTCTCAGCACCGAGGGGCGATCTTCCCCCCATTCCAGAAAGAACTTGTGTTCCCCCCACACCATGCAAACATGAAGGTGACCCAACTCCCCACAGCCAGAGGCCTGACCCCCAACAGGACAGACACATTAATGTGTGGTCACAAAAGGCCTGCCCCCTCAGGCCCCACGCCTTGGGAACCCCAACACTTTCAATTTCCTCTCCAAGCCACACACCTCCCTGACTTGGTCTCACCAGAAAATTTCACATCCTATGACAATTCCAAAAAACCATTATGTGAACATGCATGCGTTCTTAGTCTGCTCCTATCTAACGGTACCACTTCCTTCTCGAATACAAAAAATACAACACTCTCACACAATGCACCATATTTCTCTTGTCTAACTGCAGTTGCTCGTGTCCCCATCCCATACCCACCCACCCTGCCAATATAGTTTACACGTCCAAGGACTTGATGAAACCGATATTGGAACGAGGCCTGTTGAAGTGCAACATTTTATATTTGAAAAGATTCTTCCTGCCCCAAAACTGTCCCTAATGCCCCAAGCATCTGAATCCCTTTCTCGTGCATCGTGCTGCAAACTCCTCAGTGATACTCCCTTTCTTCTTATTTTAACTCTAGTTTTTGTATGGCATTGGAAGCAATCCAGATCTTATTTCTAGGTCTTACTTTCTCACTTTGTTTGACATCTTACTGACAGATCTCTCACCATAGGAACTGTAACAGAACAGTGACCAGGCTTGCTTCTGGCAAAACCATCGATCTGCAATCTGATATTTATGACAATGAAATATCATACCACATTGATCAAACTAAACTCCAAATCTAACAATGTTGTGGCATACTTTGTAGAAAACTAATAGCTTCTGTTCTGGAAAACATTCAGCTGCTGATAAATCTTTGGTTCTGCATTTTATACCATTGTCATGAACACATTTATCAGCCTTGGTTTTTCAAAGGAAATTATTTTACATTTTATCAAGTGATAGCTCATTCCAATTTTCTACTCAAGTTGAATATTAATAAATACGAGCCCTAAATTAGTTGTGAGCTTCTAACTATGCCAATCATCACATACCGTTGTAATGTTAAAGATGGCAGCCCATTTATTTTGATTCTAGTTGTTGCCCAAGGGCAACTTTCCCAGTAGTCAGTTCATAACGAATACTTCATATTAAAACATTATCACATTTCAAAAATGTAAGGTGGAACTCAAAGTTAATTGTGCAATTAAAATACAAATAATTTTCAAACGCTATGCTTGAATACTTGGGACATTATTTTCCTGTGTTTTTACACTTGAGGACTATTTTAAGAACATAAGAACATAAGGTCCCTGACCGGAGCTCAGTTGAACAACTAAGTGTCCATGAAAGGCCACTTCTTATCTCCTTGGGCTTTTTCCCCAGGTCAGGCAGGAGGCCTGCTACCAGGTGAGGAGAAAGCCCAGCAAAACTGGTAGATTCCTAGTGGCTTTTGGAGGAGAGGGGTTCCTTTTGGGCACATGTCCCAAAGGAATGCTGGTGAATCACTCCGTCTTCTGCAAGCCTTCCCCCCAATGAAGCCCATGAGGTTGGCCTCTTTAGAGTATGAGCTCCTTGATTGGTGTAATGATTGAGAGAAAAGAGCTGATATTTTGAGCCCTGATGATCCTTTAGCAAAGCTTTGACAAAGGGTCATCTGGACTCAAAACGCAAGCTCTTTTCTCTCCTTACGGATGCTGCCAGACCTGCTGAGATTTTCCAGCGTTTCCTCTTTTGGCATTAGATTCCAGCAGTAATTTGCTTTCATTATCTATTGAGGTAATGATTGCTTGCTCAACAGGGAATCTCACCTGTATCTATATTGAGAACTTTCAGGGCCTCTGACACTCCGGATTCTGATTTTGTACATGAAGTGGAATTGAGTTTGTAAATGAAGGGAATCTAGTGAAAGGGCAAAGAACAAAGAACAGAACAAAGAACAGTACAGCACAGGAAACAGGTCCTTCAGCCCTCTAAGCCTGTGCTACGCATTGGTCCAACTAGACCATTTGTTTGTATCCCTCCATTCCCAGGCTGCTCATGTGTCTGTCGAGGTAATCCTTAAATGATGCCAGTGTGTCTGCCTCCATCACCCTAGTTGGCAGCACATTCCAGGCCCCCACCACCCTCTGCATAAAAAACGTCCCTCTGATATCGGAGTTATACATCGTCCCTCTCACCTTGAGCCTGTGACCTCTCGTGATCGTCACCTCCGACCTGGGAAAAAGCTTTCCACTATTAACCCTATCTATAGGCTTCTTAATTTTGTACACCTCTATATGGCAGAGGTGATAGTGGATGCCTTGGTGGTTATTTTCCAAACGTCGCTGGATTCTGGGAAAGTGCCGGAAGATTGGAAAGCGGCTAATGTTACGCCTTTGTTTAAGAAGGGTGCCAGGCAAAAGGCAGGGAATTATAGGCTGGTTAGTTTAATGTCTATTGTAGGTAAAATGTTAGAATCCGTCATCAAGGAGGAAATAGCGAGGCATCTTGAGGGGAATTGCTTGATAGAGCAGACGCAGCACGGTTTCGTTAAGGGGAAGTCGTGTCTGACAAATTTATTGGAGTTCTATGAGGATATGTCTAGGGCAGTGGATAGAGGAGAGCCGGTGGATGTGGTCTTTCTTGATTTTCAGAAGGCCTTTGACAAGGTACCTCACAAGAGGTTATTGCAGAAGGTAAGGGGACATGGAGTTGGGGGTAGGGTGTTGGAGTGGATAGAGGATTGGTTGTCAAATAGGAGGCAGAGAGTGGGGGGTCAATGGGTGCTATTCGGATTGGCGGTTGGTGACTAGTGGAGTGCCCCAGGGGTCGGTGCTGGGGCCTCAGCTATTTACCATTTATATAGATGATCTGGAGGAGGGAACCGAGTGTATGGTGTCGAAATTTGCTGATGACACCAAGATTGTTGGAACGGCAAATTGTGCGGAGGGTGTGAAGAGTCTGCAGAAGGATCTAGATAGGCTGGGCGAATGGGCCAGGAAATGGCAAATGGAATTTAATGTTGGCAAGTGCGAGGTGGTCCACTTTGGTAGGAATAATGGTAGGAAGGACTATTACTTACGGGGCGAGAAACTGCAGCAGGTGACGGTGCAGAGGGACCTCGGGGTCCTTGTGTATGAGTCGCAAAAACCCAGCCTGCAGGTGCAGCAGGTGGTCAGGAAGGCTAATGGGATGCTGGCCTTCATAGTGAGGGGGATTGAATATAAAAGTAGGGAGGTCTTGCTGTGGCTGTATAGGGCATTGGTGAGGCCGCAGCTGGAGTACTGTGTGCAGTTTTGGGCGCTGTACTTACGCAAGGATATTTTGGCCTTGGAGGGAGTGCAGAGGAGGTTTACTAGGCTGATACCGGAGTTGAGGGGGTTGAGCTATGAGGAGAGACTGAATAAACTAGGCTTGTACTCGTTAGAGTTTAGAAGAATGAGGGGAGATCTCTTTGAGACATATAAGATGATGAATGGGATGGATAGGATAGAGGTGGAGAGGCTCTTCCCGCTCAGAAAGGACAGTAGGACTAGGGGTCACAGCCTCAAGATAAAGGGGGGGCGGTTTAGAACAGAGTTGAGGAGGAACTTCTTCACTCAAAGGGTGGTGAATCTCTGGAATTCTCTGCCAGTTGAAGTGGTGGAGGCTGCCTCGCTAAATATTTTTAAGACGCGGGTTGATGGGTTTTTGATAAGCGAGGGGATTAAGGGTTATGGGGAGAGGGCGGGAATGTGGAACTGAGACACGACAGATCAGCCATGATCTTATTGGATGGCGGGGCAGGCTCGAAGGGCTGGATGGCCTACTCCTGCTCCTATTTCTTATGTTCTTATGTTCTTATTAGGTCTCCCCTCATTCTCCGTCTTTCCAGGGAGAACAACCCCAGTCTACCCAATCTCTCGTCATAGCTAAGACCATTCGTACCAGGCAACATCCCGGTAAATCTTCTTTGCACTCTCTCTAAAGCCTTCACATCCGACACCAACCTCCGATGAGTTATTTCACTGTCAATCTGAGCATGAATGGGTTAAAACATGTGGAATGCTAATCCAGCCCTCTAGATGACAGTATGAGAAAGAGATCCCTCAACCTGTATGAGGCCCTATGTGGTGCAAGCATCCTCCCATGAACAACATGGTGACACCATGTTAATGTTTAGTTTTTTCTCTTCAATGTGAGTTTTTTATTCCAGTTTGGAACTTAAAGCTACAATAAAAGGAGTTCCATCTTTCAGATGCAAATAATTCCAGTCACCTACTGTGAAAAGAGTTGTGACTGAGATGTGTTAGCTTGGAATAAAAGTAATAAGATCAACATCTTCGCTACAAGTTTACGGAGCTTCAATTTTTTGCAGAAATTGATCATGATGGGACAGCATCAACCAAACCAAATATAATCAGAAAATAATCCAGCTGATGCACAGCAATAATTTCAGTTAATCTTCCCGGAATCATACTGTAACAATAGTTTGTAACCTCAGGGAACATATTGCTTCAATAATTTCTTCTTTTTACTGAGGCTTGCTCTTACTCTAATCTCTTACTGTTATTACCATCTAAAATAATGTGTTGTCTTTTTAGCATTTCTTGTGCTATTTAGTTTATTCATGTCCAGATTGGCAGGGTATGGATTCTTGGACTTTCCACAATCACAGCACACCTCAGAGTCACTCTCTCTCAATGTTAGTTGTGCGGCGTAATTCCATCCCATTCATCATCATATTTTGCGACATTTCTCCAATACATGCTCACTCTGGACACATTGTTGATCATTTAAACATTGTCATGGATTGCTTTAATATATCAGTATTAAAGCAATACAATACTGAAGGAGGCCATTCAGCCCATCGAGTATGCACTGAATCTCCAACAGAACATCATACCCAGGTCCTATCCCCATAACCCCACATATTTATTCTGCTAATTTACCTAACCATACATCTTGAAATGCTAAGCAGCAATTTACCATGGCCGATCAAACTAACCTGCACATCCTTGGAGTGTGGAAGGAAACCAGAATACCTGTAGGAAACCCACCCGGACATAGAACATAGAACATAGAACATTATAGCGCAGAACAGGCTCTTCGGCCCACGATGTTGCGCCGACCAGTTAAAAAACAATGACTCTCTAACCTAAACCAAACCCTTTCCATCCATAAACCTATCCATGGATCTCTTAAACGCCCCCAAACTAGGCGCATTTACAACTGCAGCAGGCAGGGCGTTCCAATCCCTCACCACCCTCTGGGTAAAGAACCTGCCCCTGACATCCGTCCTATAACTACCCCCCCTTAATTTAAAGCTATGCCCCCTCGTGCTAGCTTTCTCCATCCAAGGAAAAAGGCTATCACTGTCCACCCTATCCAAACCTCTAATCATCTTATATGTTTCAATAAGGTCCCCTCGCAGCCGCCTTCTTTCTAACAAAAACAACCTCAAATCCCTCAATCTCTCCTCATAGGACCTCCCCTCCATACCAGGCAACATCCTGGTAAACCTCCTCTGCACCCTCTCCAAAGCCTCCACATCCTTCCTATAATGTGGGGACCAGAACTGCACACAATACTCCAAGTGCGGACGCACCAGAGTTTTGTACAGTTGCAACATGATGCTGCGGCTCCTAAATTCAATCCCCCTACCAATAAACGCCAAGACACCGTATGCCCACCTAACAACCCTATCTACTTGATTCCCAACTTTCAGGGATCTATGTACACATACACCTAGATCCCTCTGTTCATCCACACTATTCAGAGTCCTACCGTTAGCCCTGTGCTCTACACATCCATTATTCCTGCCAAAGTGAATTACCTCACACTTTTCCGCATTAAACTCCATCCTCCACCTCTCGGCCCAGCTCTGCAACTTGTCCAAGTCTCCCTGTAGACTAAGACACCCTTCCTCACTATCGACCACACCTCCGACTTTGGTGTCATCAGCAAATTTACTAATCCACCCAGCTATACCCTCATCCAGATCATTTATAAAAATTACAAACAGCAGTGGCCCCAAAACAGATTCTTGAGGCACACCACTCGTAACTGAACTCCATGACGAATACTTACCATCAACCACCACCCTCTGTCTCCTATCCGCCAGCCAATTCCTAATCCAATTACCTAAATCACCCTCAATCCCATACATCTGCAATTTCTGCAGAAGGCTTCCATGGTGATACTTATCAAACGCCTGGGGAGAATGTGCAGATTCCACACAGTCACACAATGCTGGAATTGATCCCAGGTCTGTGATGCTGTGAGGCAGTGGTGCTAACCACTGTGCCACCATGAATCAGCTGATGACAGATGTAATTTCCTTCAAAAAGGCTCTCCAAATGGCAATAAATGTACCTTGGTACCTTTGTCAGTGTAAGTCTATTAAAAAGAGAATTAGATAAATACATGATTTGATTTGACTTATTATTATCACATGTATTAATATACCTCGAAAAGTATTGTTTCTTGTGTGCTAGACAGACAAAGCATACCATTCGTAAAGAAGGAAACGAGAGAGTAAAGAATGTAGTGTTACAGTCATAGCTAGGGCGTAGAGAAAGATCAACATTACGCGAGATAGATCCATTCAAAGTCTAATGGCAGCAGGGAAGAAGCTGTTCTTGAGAACCAGTATGGAAATGGTGGAAGAGTAGAGCCATGGGACTGAATAGAAGGCTCGATCAGAGAGCTAGCATGAGGAAGAAGGGGCAAATGATCTACTCAGCTAGGAGCTATCAGTCAATCTTTATCCTGAAAGTTTAGATTGCAAGAATACTGGACTTAGGTTCATGTTTGAATATGGCTAACTTGCTTAGGTTTCAATACTTTAGGATTTGTTTTTTGGCACTCTTGTCAGGGTTGATTGCAGAACATATTCATTGAATCGCACTGAGTCCTCAGGTGCCTGTTCTTTTAGAAAGCAGTTATTTTGATCTTGTGCCAAAATCCCACAGATGTGCAGCAAACTAATTTACTCTTCTGTACATGGATATTGTTTCCTTTGCTGCATTCAGTTTGTGCCTGTTCTTGTGGATAGCGAGAAAGCAATTATATTAGGTTTGAAACCACCACAACAAATGTAATTTATTATCCCCCTTAGCCCTCATCATGTTTCAGGATTTTTGAGTAATTTGTCTTCAAAATGTTGCCATTAAATGTTACTATCAATGAGTTAAATTTACAGAAAAGCAGAACTGGGAAATGTAGATTAGTACTCAAGTGAAACATATGAACCAGCGTTCATATGCGCCTAAGCTCATGAAAGTCAGTTGTGAGGGTCTTGCGAACGGTCGCGACAATGGCCATTTGTACTACAGATATTTCTAGTTCCTTTGGTGCCATAACCAACATTCATTAGGGCATTCATTAGCACTGCTGCCTCTTGACACCAGGAACTGGATTCGATTCCCAGCTTGGCAGACTGTGCGGAGTCTGCATGTTTCCCCTGTGCCTGGGTGTGTTTCCTCTGGGTGCTCCGGTTTTCTCCCACAGTCCAAAGATGTGCAGGTTAAGTGCATTTGCCATGCTAAATTCTTCCTCAGTGTACCAGAACAGGTGCCGCAGTGTAACGACTAGGGGATTTTCACAGTAACTTCATTGCAGTGTTAATGTTAAGCCTATTTGTGACACTAATAAATAAACTTTAAACTCAACCATTACCAGCAAAGTCAATTATTTGGTTCTTTGTGACACCTTGCTATTTACAAATCATTGCTATTTTCCATTAATTACACTATGATTACATTTCAAAGGTACTTAATTAGCTAGCAGACATTTTGGAACATCCTGAGATTGTTACAAGCATGGTATAAGTGCAAGTTCAATTTGGTTGACAGATGTACTGGCAAATCCCCAAATGTGGATGGAGTCAGAAGATCCATTTTGCATTTATTGTAAAAATGAAGACAGTGTAGGAAGAAAGATGAAAGACAGACTAAAGATCAGCCCATTAGCTGTAGAGCTGAATAAAGGGGAATTCAATTTACTGATGTAGCAACAGAAAATGTATGCAAATTTCACAAGCGTAGCATCGCACTTTGAATTAGCTGTAACATTAGCACAGCAGGTGTTATGCAAAGTAAATTCATTACTGGCAACAACATGTTAAAGGGGTTAGAAATAGTTTGGTCAGAAAGGTTTTAATCAAAAACGTAGGTGGTGTAGGCCTGGATTCTGAACCACTCTATAGTTGGTCATTGCAGTTAGAAGCTGTTAAGAAAGAAAAAAATGCTAAAAAAAGACAGCCATGAAGCAGACAAGGTTTAAGATTGTAATTGGATCAAACAAAGTTGGTGAGATTTGCATTGACTTATGTTCATTCAGCATGTTTGTTGGGGTCTGTAACATAAAGTACTTTGATGATTCGCATTGAGCTCTATCTTTGAAAAATGTTTCTTAGTTTGCCTATGGATAAATTGGGTAATGCACATGAGGGCACTGAGAAAAAATACGATATTTAGGTTAGAAACCGTAGAAACCTTACATTGCAGAAAGAGGCCATTCAGCCCATCGAGTCTGCATCGACAACAATCCTACCCAGGCCATATCCCGCATCCTTACATATTTACCCGCTAATCCCTCTAACCTACACATCCCAGGACATTAAGGGGCAATTTTAGCATGGCCAATCAACGTAATCTGCACATCTTTGGACTGTGGGAGGAACCCGGAGCACCCGGAGGAAATCCACACAGACACGAGGAGAATGTGCAAACTCCACACAGACAGTGACCCGACCTGGGAATCCCTGGAGCTGTGAAGCAGCAGTTCTAACCACTATGCTAGTGTGCCACCCTTAAAATTAAACTAAATTTAACTTCTCTTGTAATAGTCTACTGACTGGAGCATTTAATCTGTACTACCAAGTGCCCAATCTACTGTTGTTGCATCTCTCTATAAATTCCCTGCAAATGTGTTCCTCTATCCTTAGATGCTGGCCTGTGGAATACACTGTGGTATTGTGGCAGCTCAATTGTTTAATTCTAACCAAGTGCATTCTTCCCTTGATCCTTGATTAAATGCTTTGAAATAACAAAGATGTTGGAAGACATAGGGCAGGGGATGTTCCAGTACCGGTGTTGCAGCATCCACTGTGGGAGATGTGGCCTTGTCAAAAATCCATTGACTGTTTGCAGGACTGGACGATCCCAGAGATGAACATGTCGGGAAAATCCCAACCAAGGAGTTCCTGTTGTCATATTTTTAAGTTACGCCACCTCATAATTAGATATTGGACGGCATGGGCATCCTCTTGTGCATAATATGCTTGAACTATTTTCAAATGTGACCAGAACAACTGTATCCCTAAAAAAAACCAAAGCAGGTTTAAAGCATTCTTCTTTTCTTGATGACAGTGGCTCATTTTAATTTGAAGGGCAGCAATGACTCTTTGGTACTCCATCTACATGATTATCTACTGCATGAAACAGGCAGCGAGAGCCAGCAAATAAAAACCTTTGTACAATCTTTAATCATCACAAGAACTACTTCACCTCCCATGGCACCTTACTTGAGCAAGTGCAGGAGAATCGACATTCCCATCTCCTTTTTCATCTCTTCCCTTCTCACTGTCCAGAATCCCAAGCACTCCTTCCAGGTGAACTGCAATTACTTGTACTTCCTTCAAATTAATATACCATATTCGGTGCTCACCAAACTGTCTCCTCGATATTGCGGAACCCAAATGCTGATTGACAAATCACTATGTTGAACTTCTCTGTTCAGTCCATAATTACGATCCTGAGGTTTGGGTTGCTTGTCATTTTAACTATCTGCCCCATCCCCACTCTGTTCTTTCTGTCTTCAGTCTCCTACATTGTTCTAATGAAGTTCGATGGATGCAACATTGAGTTCACCGATTTTAGATCATAAATACTGCTCTCATTTTTTTCAGATAGGAGGCACAACTAATGATTCTGCTATTGTCTGCTCTAGATCCATTTTTATTACTTTATCTGTCTTATTGTCATCCCATTTTGCCTTTCCCCATCATTCTTTTTTACATTTCCCTGCTTTCCACCTAATCAGAGCTTTCCTTTTGTTCTTTCCTCCTCTCCTCCTCGTCCTCCTCCTGATCCTTTCCCTCATGTCATATTTTCTTAAGACCTGTTACACTCTACCTTTTACTGGTTCCCAACCTGAAATAGAAACTGGTTTTGGCTTGACAGATGCTGCCTAATGTTTCTGACATCTTCTGTTTGTTATTCTGGCCTTCAGTATATTGCTTTTGCATTAGCCAAACTGAGTTCATGTTCACAATTTCCACCAGGAATCAATAGCTAGCAAATAGATAACATATAATATAAAATATTCTTAACAAAATATAAAATATTCTTAATTAATAAAATATTCTTAATTAATCTTAAAAAGACTTTTCTGAACATTCAAAATGGAATAGTGGCTATCTGCTGTGTTCATTCACTAAAGGGGTAAACCTCAGTGATCATCATAAATGAACATGCACATAGTGTAATAGAACAATATGGGATTAAAACTGTTTTTTAAAATTATTTTGTGGGACATGGACATCACTGGCTGGCCAGTATTTATTGCCCATCCCTAGTAGCTCTTGGAGGGCAGTTGGGAGTCAACCACATTGCTGTAACTCTAGGGTCATATGTAGGCCAGACCAGGTAAGGACGGCACATTTTCTTTCCTTAAGGGCATTAGTGAACCGGATGGGTTTTTCCAACAACGATCATCAAGAGATTCTTAATTCCAGATATGTTTTATTGAATTCAATTTCCACCATCTGTCATGGCAGGATTCAAACCCGCGTCCCCAGAATGTTAGTTGAATTTTTGGATTAAGAATCTAACGATAATACAACTAGGCCATCGCCTCTCCCCAGTTTGCTTTACGTGCACTGTTGTTGGCAGGTATTGGTCTTCAATCACTAATTTCCATTTTTTTCTCTTTTACACTTCCAGTATCTGCATTTTGTCCTTCAGTGATAAATATGACATGTTGTTTCTTTACATAAAGTACTTTCATATCATGAATTTTTCCATTTTCAGCATTACCCATTATGATGTCCTGTTCTAGGGAGAGCACCAACTCAACAACTCTTTGTCCCTAATTGTGGGCAGTCCTGTGTATATTTGGCAGGAAAAGGCAAACTCCAGACCATCTGTCCAGACTGGATTGAAGCTAATATC
Source organism: Carcharhinus amblyrhynchos (assembly GCF_965287045.1). Classification (NCBI taxonomy): domain Eukaryota; kingdom Metazoa; phylum Chordata; class Chondrichthyes; order Carcharhiniformes; family Carcharhinidae; genus Carcharhinus; species Carcharhinus amblyrhynchos. The sequence continues at coordinate 33,347,197 of NC_137345.1, read as the reverse complement.
CCTGAGGTACAAGAGCTATTTGCTAACCCATTGCATTACACAGAATGCAACATCCATCAGAACATGAATTTATCATTAGTATTAATTTAATTTACACATTACATTGACGTGGATAAGTTGGGCAGAATGACAAGTTTCAATGCCATTATATATATATGTAAAACTTTAACTGTTAAATCCATTCCTTTTCATTACTATTGTGATCAATTAGAATGCAAAGGAATGAAATAGATTGTTCTTATTATTTGCTAAGTGCCTAAAGTTGATTTATCATCTCAACCAATAATTTGTAAATCCAGTGATAGTTTCCTTAAGTGAAATTAATCTCTTCTGTTTTGTTGAAAGCCTTGTATGCGGTTGTATTTCATTGTAAAATCATTGTGCTCAACACTGTGTTTAACAGAATGAAGGCTAATTTGGACTTCCTACAAATGTGGACTATGATCTCCAAGACACTTTGAGACTAAGGGCAGTGGCAGGTGGCTGTAATGGTGGCCGTCCTGCTGGCCAGAATGGAAGGATCCCACACCAGATTCTGAGCTTGGAACATCATTAATTACACACAGGTGAGTTCCCCTCCAAGTTACCTGGCTGGCCAGCAGCTGATTCATCTGCCCTCCCACAGCTAGCAGATTCAAAGATCCCTGTGCCATATTTAAATATCAGTCTGGCACATTCATATCACTCTCTCCATCCCATCTGTCTTCACCAGGCTGTGCAGGTTGTCAGCAAACCAAAGGGGAAAGGCTAGCAGCCTGAAAAAAAAGTCTGTTCCTTGACTCAACCACCCTCCCTCTCCCCACTGCCCTCATTCCCATCACCTATAAGGCACCCATGCCCCACTTGGACCTCTACCCATTGCTTCTGGAGTCATCACCCAACCCCTTCCAGTAAATAACTTTGAGACATTGTTTGCGAGTTTTTCATGTGGGCTTGTCAGGGATTCAGCTATACCCCACACCTCCTGGCCTTTCCTCTGCCATCCATTGTTCATCTTCTTCATTTACCTCCTTGTCCCCAATGCCTGACTTGGTGAGCCATTGCTCTTTCTCTAACTCCCTCAATAGTGACTGACTGGTTAACATGATACCAATACTCATAGAATCCTACAGTGCAGAAAGGGGCCATTCGGCCCATCGAGTCTGCGCTAACCGCAACCTTCTTTCATATTGCACCTCCCCCTCGTCCTGCTCAGACCACATCCCCTCCCCCACCCCTCCAACTCCCTGACTAAGCTCACATTCCACCCTGGTTGAACTTTGAACCTTTGCTGGGATGGCTGCATGAGTCCCACATTACAGAGCTGTGTGGCACGAGGTGGAAAGAGACCCCTGTGCTCCCCAACTGCAGGCGTAGCACTGATCTGACTCAGTGACATTGGAGGGTCCATGGGTATATATGGACATATATATATATGTGGTATATATGGCGTTTGATAAGGTTCACCATGGTAGGCTTCTGCAGAAAATGCAGATGTATGGGATTGAGGGTAATCTAGGAAATTGGATCAGGAATTGGCTATCAGATAGGAGACAAAGGGTGGTGGTTGATGGTAAATATTCGTCATGGAGTTCAGTTACGAGTGGTGTGCCTCAGGGATCTGTTTTGGGGCCACTGCTGTTTGTAATTTTTATTAATGATCTGGGTGAGGGTATAGTTGGGTGGATTAGTAAATTTGCTGATGACACCAAAGTCGGAGGTGTGGTAGATTGTGAGGAAGGGTGTCATAGTTTGCAGGGAGACTTAGACAGGTTGCAGAGCTGGGCCGAGAGGTGGCGGATGGAGTTCAATGCGGAAAAGTGTGAGGTAATTCACTTTGGTAGGAATAACAGATGTGTCGAGTATAGGGCTAACGGTAGGACTCTGAATAGTATGGATGAACAGAGGGATCTAGGTGTATGTGTACATAGATCCCTGAAAGTTGGGAATCAAGTAGATAAGGTTGTTAAGAAGGCATACGGTGACTTGGCGTTTATTGGTAGGGGGATTGAATTTAGGAGTCGCAGCGTCATGTTGCAACTGTACACAACTCTGGTACGGCCGCACTTGGAGTATTGTGTGCAGTTCTGGTCCCCACATTATAGGAAGGATGTGGAGGCTTTGGAGAAGGTGCAGAGGAGGTTTACCAGGATGTTGCCTGGTATGGAGGGGAGGTCCTATGAGGAGAGACTGAGGGATTTGGGGTTGTTTTCGCTAGAAAGAAGGCGGCTAAGAGGGGATCTTATTGAAACATATAAGATGATTAGAGGTTTAGATAGGGTGGATAGTGATAGCCTTTTTCCTCAGATGGAGAAAGCTAGCACGAGGGGGCATGGCTTTAAATTAAGGGGGGGTAGTTATAGGACGGATGTCAGGGGTAGGTTCTTTACCCAGAGGGTGGTGAGGGATTGGAATGCCCTGCCTGCTGCAGTTGTAAATGCGCCTAGTTTGGGGGCGTTTAAGAGATCCGTGGATAGGTTTATGGGTGAAAAGGGATTGGTTTAGGTTAGAGGGTCATTGTTTTTTAACTGGTCGGCGCAACATCGTGGGCCGAAGGGCCTGTTCTGCGCTGTAATGTTCTATGTTCTATGGGTCCAGCAGCACAGTGCTGTCAAAGAACAAAGAACAGTACAGCATAGGAACAGGTCCTTCGGCTCTCTAAGCCTGTGTCAATCACGATTCCTGCCGAGGATAAAACCATTTCCACTTATGGGGATCGTATCCTTCCATTCCCATGTATTTGTCTAGATGCCCCTTAAATGCTGCTGTTGTACCTGCTCCCACCTCCTCCCTGGGAAGTGCATTCCAGATATTCACCACCGTCAGTGTAAAAAACTTGCCTCGCACATCTCCTTTAAACCTTTCCCCACACACCTTAAACCTGTGTACTCTAGTACTTGACTTCCCTACCCTAGGAAAGAGCATCTGACTATCCACTCTGTCCATACTACTCATAATCCTGTAAACCTCTATCAGGTCATCTCTCAACCTTAACCGTTCCAATGAGAACAAACCAAGTTTATCCAATGTCTCCTCTAGTTAATACCGTCCAGACAGGGCAATATCCTGGTAAACCTCTTCTGCACCCTCTCCAAAGCATTCACATCTTTCTGATCATGTGACGACCAGAGTTGTACACAATATTCCAAATGAGGCCTAACTAAGGTTCTGTAATGATCTGTCAATTTTCATACTCAATGCCCATGAAGACTAGTTGAGTTCAGAGGTGGAATGGCAGGAACTGGGCTGCCGTTCCATTCAGCAAAAGAATATATCAGTGATAAGGAAGGACTGTAGAAAAAGAGATAATCAACCCTTGCTATCTAAGGAAATAAAGGAGGGTCTCAAATTGAAAGAAAATGCACACAAAGTGACAAAAGTTAGTGGGAAACTGGAGGATTGGGGTATCTTTAAAGGTCAGCAGAAAGCCATGAAAAAAGCTATAAAGAAAGGTAAGATGGATTATGAGAGTAAACTACCTCAGAATATAAAAACAGATAGCAAAAGTTTCTACAAATATATAAAACAAAAAAAAGAGTGGCAAAAGTAAACATTGGTCCTTTAGAGGACAAGAAGGAGGATGTAATAACTGGAAATGAGAAAATGGCTGAAGTATTGAACGGGTATTTTGTGTCAGTCTTCATAGTGGAAGACACAAATAACATGCCAAAAATTGATGACAGGAAGGCTATGGCAGATGAGAAACTAGAAACTATCATTATTACAAAAGAAGTAATGTTGGGCAAGTTAATGAGGCTAAAGGTAGACAAGTCTCCTTCCTGGTCCTGATGGAATGCATGCCAGGGTACTAAAAGAGATGGCGGGAGAAATAGCAAATGCACTCGTGGTAATTTACCAAAATTTGCTGGATTCTGGGGTGGTTCCCGTAGATTGGAAAATACCAAATGTGATGCCATTGTTTAAAAAAGGACGTATCCAAAAGGCAGGTAACTATTGGCCAGTTAGCTTAACTTCTGTAGGAGAGAAAATGCTTGAATCTATCAAGAAAGAAATAGTGAGACATTTGGATATAAATTGTCCCATTGCTAAGATGCAGCATGTGTTCATGAAGGGCAAGTGATGTTTGACTAATTTGGTGGAATTCTTTGAGAACATTACATGTGCAGAGGACAATGGGGAACCTGTGGATGTGATATATCTGGATTTCCAGAAGGCATTTGACAAGGTGCCGCACCAAAGACTGCCACATAAGATAAAGATGCACAGTGTTATGGGTAATGTATTAGCATGGACAGAGGATTGGTTAACTAACAGAAAGCAAACAGTAGGGGTAAATGGGTGTTTTTCTGGTTGGCGACCGGTGACTAGTGGTGTGCCTGAAGTATCAGTGTTGGGACTGCAATTGTTTATGATTTACATCGATGATTTGGAGTTGGGGACCAAGTGTAATGTGTCAAAATTCGCAGATGACATTAAGATGGGTGGAAGAGCAAAGTGTGCAGAGGACGCTGAAAATCTGCAAAGGGATATAAACAATCTAAGTGAGTGGGCGAAGGTCTGGCAGATGGAGTACAATGTTGGTAAATGTGAGGTCATCCATTTTGGTAGGAATAACAGCAAAATGGACTATTACTTAAATGGTAAAAAATTGCAGCATGCTGTTGTGCAGAGGGACCTGAGTGTCCTTGTGCAGGAATCTCAAGGAGTTGGTTTGCAGGTGCAGCAGGTAATTAAGAAGGCAAATGGAATTTTGTCCTTCATTGCTAGAGGGATGGAGTTTAAAAACAGTGAAATTATGTTGCAGCTGTATAAGGTGCTGGTGAAGCCACACCTGGAGTACTGTGTACAGTTTTGGTCTCCTTACTTGAGAAAGGATATATTAGCACTGGAGGGGGTACAGAATGGATTCATCTAGGTTGATTTCGGAGTTGAGAAGGTTGGCTTATGAAGAGAGGCTGAGTAGCCTGGGGCTATACTCATTGGAATTCAGAAGGATGAGAGGAGATCTTATAGAAATATATAAGATTATGAAGGGAATAGATAAGGTAGAAGCAGGGAAATTGTTTCCACTGGTGGATGAATCTAGAACTAGGTGGCATAGTTTCAAAATAAAGGGAAGCAGATTTAGGACTGAGTTGAGGAGGAACTTCTTCACACAAAGGGTTGTGAATCTGTGGCATTCCCTGCCCAGTGAAGTAGTTGAGGCTACCTCATTGAATGTTTTTAAGGCAAGAATAGATAAGTGTTTGAATGGTAAAGGAATGAAGGGTTATGGTGAGGGGGCGGTTAAGTGGAGCTGAATCCCCAAAAAGATCAGCCATGATCTTATTGAATGGCGGTGCAGGCTTGAGGGGCCAGGTGGCCTACTCCTGCTCCTAGTTTTATATTCTTATGCCCCCAACAGAGTGGTGAACAGTGCATCAGAAGCAGTGCAGCATTATGGTAGAAAGCTTCATTGCACTCACATTGAACTCTTTTCTCGACTGAGCACGCCACTCTTTATCAATCAGCTTTGACGCCAAACTTGTTTCCTGGTAGTGTGGTGCATGCTGAGAAGGCCTCATGGGCACCAATAGGCAGCTGTTTTAATAAGTTTATGAGATGTAAGTGAATAGAAATGGTGTTCATGGCATCATCCAGCAGGAAGAGCAGCCCACCATTGACCTGCCATTGGAGGAAGTGCAACATGACTTCACACTAATGGTTTTCTGACTTTTTGACTCCTGCTGTATTCACTGCACCTGCCACCAAACCCACATGGGTGGGATGGGAAAATCCTATCCGTTGTTTATCACAGCTACTTCCACTGATAATCCTGCCACAATATCTTAGCTGACCTCAAACTCTCCATTATTTTTATATCACTGCAAATAGTTGATATGTCCCAGTGTTCCAAAACAATTTCCTAATCAAGTGATCTGTGTTCTTAGTGCAATGATTGTCTTCCAAATGATATTAGCATAAATATGTTGTACAGAGGGACGATGGTGTTTCATGTTCCTCACTAATACATTGGAAAGCTTGATTAAATTGAATTGGTTAACAAATAGAAATGATTAGTGAGATTAGCTTAACCTCTTGTGCCTTATGATCCATTAGGAGCATCATGTATAGACATGGCAACAATTAAGCCAAGAATGCACTGCAAAACAGCCACACCATATTAGGTACCATTACCATTCTCCCACAGAGCAATTCACTGCTAAAGGTAAGTTAGGGCATCTGACAGTAGAATATTGAAATGGTGATAATTGGCATTCTAACAACTGCTATAAACTAAATGATTCTTAATTTACATAGGCCTTAGTATATGGGAGTAGTACCTAAACTAAAGACGTACAAATAAAAGTTGTAACACTTCAAAAATATTGGTCAACAGCAGTTTAAAATACAAACTTAATTCTTCCCTTTTGCATAATCAATTTCTAAAATGGGTGGGTCCAAAGCAAGCAATTGACAGGGATTAAAGTAGACAATATACATATTCTACAACTCTTCAACGCCAGGATAAATGGATGAAGCACATCACCTGTTCAATTGGCCAGTTGAGGACTCAGATCTGCATAATCAAGTAAGATACCTCTGAAACAAATGACAGTTTGACCCATTCAGGCGTAGACTCTGTTAGGGTGAAATCGAAATGATGGACACAAAATGGTTACCTGGCACACAAAATAGATTCTGGGAATGGACATTAAGAGGCACTGACTTTGGGCACAGACATTTACACAAAGAGTTAAAACCTGTAGTGTTTAAATTGCTGTAGGAAACTGGCAGTGATTTAAACTTGAGGCACCTTAAAACTTGAGATAAGAGTAGACCCAGAACAATGAGTTTGATAATGAGATCAGCCATTGATGGGGACACAAATGCATTAATGTTTATAACAAAACCAGTCATTGATAGAGGACATGACTGCATAAATGTATCTTCTGTATGTACAATGATGTGTTAATTATCAATGTCCGTACCTGTCTGCTTATAACGATGTGTTAACTGTCGATGTCCAAATCTGTCTACCAATGTGCTAAATAGCTAATGTCCGTACTGTCTATTATCTAAAAAGTATAAAAGAAGCTCAACGGCCATTGTGTAGTTGAGAAGGTGGCTGTCAGCACTGCGGAGTGCCAGCGCTACTCCAAAAGCTTTGTCTGAATAAAACTGTTTTGTTGAACCTCCAAGTCTGACTCCAAAGTGGTGAATTTCCCACAATAACTCTTTCAAAACAGCAGCTGCCAGAATTTCAGTTTTAACAAGACCGGGGGCAGTGGGAATAAATTTTCCTATAATTTGTCAGAGTATCATGCTTTGACTGAAAAGCGGAGCGTACGCCTCCAGATTCACTGCCAAATTTTAAGATCCTGGGGATGGGGGTGCAATTCTCCCAGCCCACTCACTGCCTGGGAGATTCAAGCAGAAGCCAGTTAGTGGGCTCCTTGTTGGGTGCCTTGTCTCCAAGAGTCACTGACAGCCTGATTTTCGGTGCCATCTGCATAATTCATTCAAATCATCATTTAAATACATTTATATATTATTAATGGGCCCAGGACTGTAGTCTGCGGTCCTGATGACCTCTCCTCCCACATCACCCCCCCACCCCCACCCCCATCTCCAAGTCCGCCAGGAGTGTTTCACTCCAGCGGGCTCTACCGTAGCTCGCAACTTGTGGTCAAGCCACCAGCTCACTACAAGTGGGGAGCTACTGTAACCCCACTGGAGAGAAAGGGGGCCATTGAGGCACCCCAGGAGGTCAGAAGTGAAGGGGTGGGTGCCCCCGGACATTGCCAAGTGACAAAGTGACAATGTCCAAGGGGGCACCTTGGCACTGCCCACTGGGCACCAGCTAGTGCCAAGGGGCAGGGCCTAATTGGGGGAACCTCTAGGGGTAGATCGGTGGAATGGGGGGGATCCCGCTGCCACACTGCACTTTGGACTTGGTGACAGAGGGAGGGAGGCCAGTGATTGGGGCTGGCCATGAGTGGGGATGATGGGGGAGGTCGGACTGCCGTGGGGTGGGGGTTGGGACTGCGGGAAAAAATTGGGAGATTAGTGCTGTGGGGGTGAGGAGGGAGATCAAGGCAGGCCGGGGGGCAGGGGAGGACTAGGTTGGCCTGGTCATGTTGGGAGGGCCAGTAATCAGATCTTGGAGTGAGCGGAGGGACAGCAGTTTGGGGTCGCAGGGCTGGATAGCAAATCAGAGGGCCGGCAGCTTGGGGCTATTACGCATGCACCAATTCCGGTGTTGACAGATCGGTACATGCGCAGTGGCTGCTCAGCGCTATGCTGTCTCCAGCGGGAATAGGTCCCACCCACCGATTTTTCATGTGATGCATGTTTAGAGTGCACAGAGTGTGGGAAACTCATTTTGAAAATCCCACTGAGAAATCCAGCAGGATTTACTCCAGTTTTTATGCAAATTTGACACTGATTCTGAGGGCGGGTGAAGATCGAAAAACAACATTTTCCCAGTGGCCCCGAGTGGGATTGTCTGAACATCGGCAGACTTGCTGGTAAAATTACACCCACTGTATTTTTTTGGGGATAAATCTTTCACTCCCGCCCCAATCTTCTCACAAAACAAATCAGAGGGTGTGGTTTATGCCACAGAGCTAAGCCCACCATCTTTAAAGGGTGCCCTGATCAAAACTGACCTTCAACTCCCCTCCCCTCTTATCACAAGGGGAAGGGGGTTCTTTCCTCACTGGACAATTATCGGAGACTCTACTCCCAAATGGCACAATTATCAGCGACGTTCCTCCCACAACCACTGTTGCTCCCCCCCCTCAATGCAAGTTCCCCTTGTCAATAACTGCAGCCCCCATCACTGTGAAGTCCCCCCTTCAAAGGCATTTGCATATCTTATGGCACCTTCCCTCTGCCCCCCCAGTTGGGCTCCACAGAGGACCCATCCCTGACAGTGCCTGCAGCACACTACAGCACAGCTATAGTGTCACCTCCCCCCCCAATGGAACCCCCTCATCTGTTTCCCATCTTTGTAGCATTTTGTGAACTTTCGAAGGCTTCAATATTCAGTGAGGGAGAACATGGGGCATGTCGGCCCCTTACTAATATTTATATGCATTAAAATCTATTTAAATTAATCCCCTGGAACCCTGCTATGTCACCAGCGAGGGGTGGGGAAAATCGGGAAACGAGATCTCACTGGCAAGAATTTTAATTCCCGACCTTTGCGAGATGCTGCGCCCGTGTCACTGTTCTTGCTGATGGAGAAAGCAGGCACAAAATCTCCCCATTAAATTCACTAACACATTTGAGGCCATTACTTCCCCATTACCATTGATTTCAACAAGCTAAAACTGGCCTCAACAGCACTCCAAAGTTTAAATCTGAACATTTGGATTTCACTCCAGCTACTTTTAGAAACCCTCTAAATACCAATTAGTGGCATTTATGCCCATTATAAATTGGACCAATATTGCAGAATGAAACTGCTGACACTCTCCAGGTAGAACTTGCTCTTTCTACTTTAATCACAAAGGGGAGTTTTGGATGGCTATGGTAAAACACTTGGAAGTGTGGGATGTTTGATAGTGAATTAGTGAGTGAAGGCTGAAGTGTGTGGACACAATAGCACCAGGGACCTGGGTTCAATTCCCGTCTTGGATCACTGTTTGCGGGGAGCCTGCACACTCTCCCTGTATCTGCGTGGTTTCCTCCAATTTCCTCTCACAGTCTGAAAAACATGTTAGTTAGGTGCATTGGTCATGCTGAATTCTCCTGATTTGCTGATGACACCAAAATTGGAGGTGTGGTAGATTGTGAGGAAGGGTGTCATAGTCTGCAGGGAGACTTAGATAGGTTGCAGAGCTGGGCCGAGAGGTGGCGGATGGAATTTAATGCGGAGAAGTGTGAGGTAATTCACTTTGGTAGGAGCAACAGATGTGTCGAGTATAGGGCTAACGGGAGGACTTTGAATAGTGTGGATGAACAGAGGGATCTAGGTGTGTGTGTACATAGATCCCTGAAAGTTGGGAATCAAGTAGATAAGGTTGTTAAGAAGGCGTACGGTGTCTTGGCGTTTATTGGTAGGGGGATTGAATTTAGGAGTCGCAGTGTAATGTTGCAACTGTACACTACTCTAGTGCGGCCGCACTTGGAGTACTGTGTGCAGTTCTGGTCCCCGCATTACAAGAAGGATGTGGAGGCGTTGGAGAGGGTGCAGAGGAGGTTTACTAGGATGGTGCCTGGTATGGTGGGGAGGTCCTTTGAGGAGAGACTGAGGGATTTAGGGTTGTTTTCGTTGGAAAGAAGGCGGCTAAGAGGGGATCTTATTGAAACATATAAGATGATTAGAGGTTTAGATAGGGTGGATAGTGATAGCCTTTTTCCTCGGATGGAGAAAGCTAGCACGAGGGGGCATGGCTTTAAATTAAGGGGGGGTAGCTACAGGACGGATGTCAGGGGTAGGTTCTTTACCCAGCGGGTGGTGAAGGATTGGAATGCCCTGCCTGCTGCAGTTGTAAATGCGTCTAGTTTGGGGGCGTTTAAGAGATCTCTGGATAGGTTTATGGACGAAAAGGGATTGGTATAGGCTAGTGGGTCATTGTTTTTGTAACTGGTCGGCGCAACATCGTGGGCCGAAGGGCCTGTTCTGCGCTGTAATGTTCTATGTTCTATGTTCTATGAACAGGCACAGGAATGTGGTGACTAGGGGATTTTCACAATAACTTCTTTGCAGTGTTAATGTAAGCCTACCAGTGACAATAATAAATAAATAAGCAAACCAATTAATTAATTAATCTGAAGTCATCGATGAAGTGAGAAAGAATTGCCGATGGTGCTGAGGAGAGCACACTGTGTGGTTATCTGGGATCAATATTCCATAGGTGATCAGAGGTACACCTGGCAGGTAGAATCATAGGATCATAGAATTCCTACAGTGCAGAAGGAGGCCATTTGGCCCATCAAGTCTGCACTGACCACAATCCCACCCAGGCTCTATTCCCATTACCCCACTTAAATTTACCCTGCTGATCCCCCTGATAGTAGGGTCAATTTAGCATGACCAATCAACCTAATCTGCATATCTTTGGACTGCGGAAGGAAACCAGAACACCCGGAGGAAATCCACGTAGACATGGGGAGAATGTGGAAACTCCACAGAGATAGTGACTTGAGCCCAGAATTGAACGCAGGTCCTTGGTGCTGCGAGGCAGCATACGAACCTTAGTGCCACCCGAAATGCGGTATGCCTGGTGAATTTCATGATGGAATATTCGTATTTGGCAGAAACAGAACGATATGAAAAATTAAAGCATTATGTGAAGAAACAACTCAGCGGAGTGTTTTTAAACAATAGCAAAACTTTAACTCACTTTTACATCCAGACGGCATCAGTTTAATCTACAATAAAATTGTTCTAATTTCTTCTGATTAAGGCCGCATGTTAAATGAAAATTTTCTGGTATGAGACATAGGTATAGCCAACCATCTGCATATAAAACAGGCTGTTTACCTTTCATCACTGTGCACAGTACAGCGTGTCCTAAATTATGTAAAATCTTATTAATCAAGTAGTGCTCATTATTGAGTTTATGATGCTCAACAAATTGCAACATATTTGGCGTAATGTTTAACAAATTACTTAATTGATATCATGGTTTTTTTTCAAACAAAGCTTTGCAGTTACTGTAGAAATTGTGGTTTTGACTTTTGTTCATTTAAAAGCTGCCTTTGGATAAAGATGCAATGTAGGGTGGGATGTTCCAGACCAAGACCAGAAAATTCTGCATGGTCCGTGTCCCACCTGCTATGATTCCCGTGGATGGGAAAATTCTGCCCAAAGAGTCATTAAGTTCAAACTAGGGATGCATGTGCAAAGCTATGTTTAGATGTTATAAAACAAAACTCAGTCTGCATTATATGAAGAGGATGTGGTTCAAGGAGAATTAACAGAAATGTGCCACATTTTAAAGATTAAGAATTGAGAGTTTATTTTCATTGGTCAGTGCATCTGAAACAATGGCGAGATACACCCAAGGTAAGGTCAGATGTACTAATAGCATCGAAATGAAGTATTAGAATTAACTATTTAAGGCCAGGCATCACAATGTTGGACAAGGGATTAGGTTAATGTTGGAAGAAAGCGCTTTGGGAAAGTATTGTGGAATGGAATTTGAATAGTGGGTTCTGTCATGGAGCAAGCATTTGCCCCAACACAGTCCCCAAATTCCTATGACTCTAAATGCACGAAGCCGATTCAATGAATTGGCTTGCTTGTATAATGGCATCAGATTGCATTACTAATAATGGCCACCAGATTGATAAAGCAACACAATGTCTACTTTGGGGCTAACAATTCCTTACCAATTAAAGCTAATTTCAAATAAGACTACAGACTCGATGGGCAGAATGGCCTCCTTCCGGACTGTCGGAGTTCTATGGATTCTATGATCCATCAGGTGCTGGTGTGGTGGTAGGAAGAACTAAGTCCATCGCAGGAGAAGAATTAAGAAGTTGCAGTTGCAGGTCTGCTGCAGTCGGGGCATGAGTAGGCTGTTCCTGAGAATTCACTCTCTCTCCACAAATTCCGTCTCTGAAAGCTTCAAGACTGTTAATGCAATTTATAACCAGTCCGTTTGGGTTTGCTAACTGTTTATTTGAAAGTGGTTTTGATCTATGCATGAGTGGGGCTTATTTGGAACTGAAACAGTTATAAACTTTCATTTTAAAATTTTGTTCAACTGTGAATGGATAGGTTGCTTCATTTGGGTTGCATAGTGGATAGCACTATGTCCCAGGTCACAGTGCCAGGGACCTAGGTTAGATAGCTGGCTTAGGTCGCTATCTGTGCGAAGTCTGCACGTTCTCCCCATGTCTACATGGGTTTTCTCCAGGTGCTCCGGTTTCTTCCCACAGTCCAAGAGACAAGCTGGTTAGGTGCATTGGCCATGCTAAATTCTCTGTCAGTGTATGCAAGCAGGCGCCGGAATGTAGTGATTTTGACAGTAATTTCAATGCAGTGTTAATTTAAGCCTACTTGTGACACTAATAAATAAACTTTAAACTTTATATTTAAACTGTGTTATTAAATAAAGTTTGTTTCACTATAAAAGATTCATATTTTGTCAGTGGAATCATTCCTGGAAAGAAATATCCTATCCTCACATCTATGCCAAAAAGGAAAAATTGCTGGGGTCTAGCCTGACTTCCTAATGTAACTTGGGTTTCTGGTTGGGACCCTAACAATGAAGACAAGGTCACCAATGAAACAGCTGAAAATTACGCTGTTCAAAATAAAACCTAACTCAGCATGACACTTTTTGCTAGAGTTTTAATTCAAATATTGTTTGCATGAATTGGACCCAATCCTCTTGCCCCAGGGTGTTGCTGCAGGTGTTCAACATGCTGATGGAGGATTCAATGATGGAATATCTCAAAATTGTTCAAGATCTTGTAATGTATAGCGTCAACTACTTCGAAATCAAGAACAAAAAAGGAAGAGTTATGGCTGAGATTTTAGATGGGATTCTGACTTAGAGGCATTCAGTCATTATCCCACAGATGGTAGCTTCGCACCATTGACTCCTCAGCCAAGCACATACACCAAATGTCTGAACCTGTGGTTCATCGCGTACTGAGCAGGATTACTATTATAAAATCTGGGGCTTTCTTATCAATAGGCTTTATAACAAACTTTTAATTATTAAAGGAGATGTTTCTTATTTCACGCCAAGGAAAACCAAATTTGGGCATTAATTTATCATCATGTTCGTAGATGTTAAGTCCAAGAGCATCAACACCCAGTCATAACTTTGTTCCTTTTCTGTTCTTGATTTTGAAGTAACTGACATCATACGTTTCAAGATTTTGAGCAATTTTGAGGCATTCCATCATTTAATCCTCCCTCAGCATGTGGAACTCCTGCAGCAATGTCCTGGGGCAAGATGATTGGGTCCAATCACGTAAATAATATTTCAATCAAAACTCTGAAGCAAAAAGTATCATGCTGAGTTAGGTTTTATTTTGAACAGCGTAATTTGAGTAAAACATTTGATGGTGCCACTGGTGAACTATACAGATACGCGGCTAAACTTCTAAACGAACAGCCCAGGAATGGAATCTTTCAGCATATCAAGAAATAGTGGATTCCCTCCCCACGGTTCCAACCATTAAAAGTAGTTTTCAGACATTCCTAACTAGTTGACATGTTCAAGTAGACCTCCATTACAAGTGTTTCAAAAATTCCGTAACCACACAGAATTATGATTAACACTGTAATGAAATTAGTATGTTTTTCTCTACCTCCGCTTATTCACAAATCGTTTTAATGGTGAGTCTTGATGAAATCAATTACAGAAATTGGTTAGGATGAATTACTGTATCATTTAATGTGTGGGTGCTGTATTGACATACTGAAGACTGCTGGAAGTTCCTGGGTTAATGACTCAAGATTCATTGATATTAAATCACAAGGTCAATTCAATAACTCCTCCTGACTGATTAACTCATTGGTACCATCAGCACAATTCAATGCAATTCAGTGCAAATGTTCAGAAAGAGAAGCTTCATCAGAAAGCAACTGGGATATTCAAACTTGTCAGTTTTTATTCCACAGCAACTTGTAAATTTTTCAAGATATTGATCATCTGAGTAGCTGTGAGAGACATTATTGGGGAAGAGGGGCGATCTTACTAGAATTAGGCAGAGTGTTGATTTCTGCAAAGAAAACGTATGTTTCTTTACAGAAAAAGTTTCTCTCCAGATCTTGCCACATCCTGCCCAAAAAAAACAGCTGGACATGTTTCATGCCATCATGTATGGGGCGGGGCCTTTACACACAGTAAAGTCTGAGAACGATGCGCCATGTTTAAAGAGTGCCCCCATAACAACTTGAACAATTCTCCCCGTCCCAGCTCACCATGGAGGTCTTATGGGCTCCCTGCAACACCCACATGCCCCATCACCACCATCACTCCCCCTCCCCCCTCACCCAATCAGAACCGGCATTTAACATCACCACCCTTCCACCCCCCACAATATCCAGCACCTCCCACACCATCAGAGCTGGCATTCATCCCCCTGTCAGAGCTGGCACTTTCTGCACCATCGGAACTGGCATTTATCACATCCCCACGATACTCCCCCCCACCTCCCTCAAACCAGACCGATGTTTCTCAGAGCTGGCATCTCCTCTACCATCAAAGCACATCTGGCCACCAAGAGCCAGTGCCAAAAAAACACTCACTTCCCCCTCTCACAACGATTGATGGCAGTACAAGCCTTTTCCCCTGCCACCCCATCAGTATTGGCAACCCCACTTTCCCACCGACCCACAGCCATTGCCAGCATTCCCAGCTCCCTTGTCCATTCTCAGCCATCACCACTTTCAAATGAATTTCCCCCCCACACAATGAGGCTCCCACTAGGGTCCATCCCTAGCACTGTCTCCTGGAACAAGTTGGCATTGCCAGGTCGGCATTACCAGGTCAGCATGGGCATAGTGCCAAGCTACCTTTGCCAATCTGTGGACGGTAATGGACAGTGACAGTGAGCATTACCAGAACATTTTAAATCCATTCATAGAATTCTTACAGTGCAGAAGGGGATCATTCAGCTGAGTGAATGAGCTTAGCCTGGCCACTCCAGCTAACTTGCACACCTTTGGAGTATGGGAGGAAACCGGAACACTCAGAAGGAATCTACTCAGGCACAGGGAGAATGTGCAAACTCCACACATACATTCACCCAAAGCCAAAATTGAACTTGATTTCCTGGCGCTCTGAGGCAGCAGTGCTAACCACTGTGTCATCGTGCATAAATGTATTTAAAGCAGGTTCACGTCCTGATGACATCATTCTTGAAAATCAGAAGTTGCGAACTAGCTGGCGAGATCCACAACTTCCGGGTTTCGCTACATCTTGAGTTCTCGCTGCCAGTCTCACAAATGCTGAACATGGATTCAAGATCCTGCCCTCTATAAATGTAACTGTTTGCTTCAGAGACAAACCTTAGTCATGAGAAAAGTAAAGTAAAATAAGGTTTATTTATTAGTCACAAATAATGCTTACATTAACACTGCAATGAAGTTACTGTGAAATTCCCCTAGAAATGGGCCAGCGGCCTGATGAATGGCAGATGGAGTTTAATTTAGACAAATGTGAGGTGATGCATTTTGGTAGATTGAACCAGGGCAGAACTTACTCAGTTAATGGTAAGGCGTTGGGGACAGTTACAGAACAAAGAGATAGAACATAGAACATAGAACCCTACAGTGCAGAAAGAGGCCCTTTCGGCCCATTGAGTCTGCACTGACCACAATCCCACCCAGGCCCTACCCTCATATCCCACTAATCCCTCCAACCTACACATCTCAGAACACTAAGGGGCATCTAGGACACATGTTCATAGGATACATGTTCTAGGTTACATGTTCATAGCTCCTTGAAAGTGGAGTCATAGGTGGACAGAGTGGTGAAGAAGGCATTCAGCATGCTTGGTTTCATCAGCCAGAACATTGAATACAGGAGTTGGGATGTCTTGTTGAAGTTGTACAAGACATCGGTAAGGCCACGTTTAGAATACTGTGTGCAATTCTGGTCACCCTATTGTAAGAAAGGATATTATTAAATTAGAAAGAGTGCAGAAAAGATTTACTAGGGTGCTACTGGGACTTGATGGATTGAGTATAAGGAGAGGCTGGATAGACTGGGACTTTTTTTCTGGAGCGTAGGAGGCTAAGGGGTGACCTTTTAGAAGTCTATAAAATAATGAGGGGCATAGACAAGGTAGATAGTCAATGTCTTTTCCCAAAGGTCGGGGAATCTAAAACTAGAGGGCATAGATTTAAGATGAGAGGGGAGAGATACAAAAGTATCCAGACGGGCAATGTTTTCACACAGAGGGTGGTCAGTGTCTGGAATAAGCTGCCAGAGGGAGTAGTAGAGGTGGGTACAATTTTATCTTTTAAAAAGCATTTAGATAGTTACATGGGTATAATGGGTAAGAGGGATATGGGCCAAATGCGGGCAATTGGGATTAGTTTAGGGGTTTTTAAAAAAAGCGCAGCATGGATGTGTTGGGCCAAAGGGCCTGTTTCCATGCTATAAACCTCTGTGACTCTATCTATGACTCTATGAAAGAATTCCCTTCTAGAAAGAAGGAAGCCTCAGGAGGCAAAACATCATAGATCCCTTTCCCGTTGAAGTTAGGCATGCGTATCGACAAAGGGAAATATTCTGAATAAATCATTTACTCCTTTATATATTTATCAGGTGTTTACTGTGTTATTCAAATTATCTTTATTTTACCCGGATATAGTTGGTAGGCTGAAGACCAGAAAATCTCAGTCAAAACACATTTTGGAAAAGATACTTGTGATTTTTTTGATTGACCTCCTCTTTAAGAGGTGCAGTATTTTGAATCGGTGATTTTAACACATTCTTGCTGATTGGTACCTGTAAAGCCAACAAATTTATGATGTGTCACTATTTTACAATTCTGACATTATGGTCATAACCTTTGGAATGATGAAGAAAAATATTGACACAGCAATCGATAAAAACAAATGCCGACAGCAAAACCAGAAATTTTAATAACAGGACATAAGATCACTTGGACAGGAAAAGCACAACATACAGGGGAGTTTTACTCATCTACCATGACTGAATTACAACAGATTCAGTATAGAAACATTGAAACATAGAAGCTAGGAGCAGGGGGAGGCCACTTGGCCGTTCGAGTCTGCTTCACCATTCATCAATGTCATGGCTGATTGTCCAACTCAGAAACCTAATCCTGCTTTCTCACAATAACCTTCGATCCCTTTCACCCCAAGTGCTATATCTGGCCGCCTCTTGAATACATTCAATATTTTGGCATCAATTACATACTGTGATAATGAATTCTCACCACTCTTTGGGTGAAGAAATGTCTCCTCAACTCCATTCTAAATGGTCTACCCCTAATCCTCAGACTGTGACCCCTTGATCTGGACTCCCCCATCATCAGGACCATCCTCTCTGCATCTATCCTGTTTAATCCTGTTAGAATTTTATAAGTCTCTCTGAGATCCCCTCTTTATTCATCTGAACTCTGGCAAAAACAATCTTAATCTAATCAATCTCTCCTCAACATCAGTCCCACCATTCATATAACCCATAGTGATTTCATAGAATCACAGAATCCTTACAGTGCAGAAGGAAGTCATTTGGCTGCACCAACCACAATCCCACCCGGGCCCTATTCCCGTCACTTCACTTATTTAACCTGCTAATTCCCCTGATACAATGATTAATTTAGCATGACAAATCCATCTAACCTGCACATCTTTGGACTGTGGGAGGAAGCAGAGCACCTGGAGGAAATCCACGCAGACATGGGGAGAATGTGCCAACTGCACTCAGATAGTGACCTGCGGCTAAAATTGAACCCAGATCCCTGGTGCTGTGAGGCAGCAATGCTAACCATTGTGCCATCATGCTACCCCATCTCAGACAGCTTTCTGTCTAAAGGTAATTAAATTTGAACACACGTGTCTCGTGCTTGTTTTAAATGGAGACTATAAACATGAAGGGAACTTCAGGTGCAAGATTTTTGAATGTGAACAGTGATTCAGGTCACAAATGCAGTTCAAGAAATTGAGCCGTGCATGTTTTCAGCAAAGTTTGCTTTAAAGATTAACTTTATAAATCAATATGTGTGAGTGGCACTACTAATGCACAAGTCCCAGTAGATTCATCTTATGGATTGAAGCACAATGAGGCTGCACAGCAGTCATTCCATTCACAACAGTGATAAATCCCTCACATGCTCAGCAGTAAATGGCATCCGCATCTACTGTCACTGTTACATAAAACACAGCAACTAGTGAATATCTCATAAATCAACGCATCATAATTAAATATTACGGTTTACGTGCCATAGAAATTGTTAGAAAACTGCTATTCTTCCATGCTAATCATACATGGCAGTTATAGAAAAGTTTATCATTGGAATTTGACTTATAATTTTGAATTAAAGGAATACTGAATCCTAAAGAGTTGCCTTGAATTGAAAATATTCAAAGTATAGATCCTTAAATAGTACAAGCACAGGAAAGACTTAAACTGAGGATCTTCTGGAAAGACAAGGATGAAGAGGTTAGATAGGATAATCATGTGAAGATATTTTCCATTTGTAGGGAAATCAAATATATGGGGCTATGAATATAAAGTGTAAGTAGTAAATCCAATAAAGAATTTGAAAGGAATATCTTGACCAAAAGATTGTTGGAATGTAGAACTCAGTATGGAGTGGTTGAAACGAATAGCGTGGATGTCCTCAAGAGGAAATTAGATAAGTAATGAGAGAGAATGGAAAAGAAGCATATGCTGATTGGATGAGATGAGGTAAGGTGGGAAGAAGAATAGTGTAGGATATAAAGATGGGGAGGCGATGGCCTAGTGGTATTATTGCTAGACTATTAATGTAGAAGCTCAGCTAATGTCCTGGGGATTTGGGTTTGAATCCTGCCATGGCAGGTGATGGAATTTGAATTCAATAAAAAAAATCTGGAATTACAAACAACTGATGACCATGAAACCATTGTCCATTGTCGGAAAAAAACCCATCTGGTTCAGTAATGTTCTTTAGGGAAGGAAATCTGCCATCCTTCCTTGATCTGGCCTACATGTGATTCCAGAGCCACATCAGTGTGGTTAATGCTCAACCTACCTCGGGCAACTAGGGTGGGCAATAAATGTTGGTCAGCCAGCGACGCCCATAGAACATAGAACATAGAACATAGAACACTACAGCGCAGAACAGGCCCTTCGGCCCACGATTTTGCGCCGACCAGTTAAAAAACAATGACCCACTAACCTAAACCAATCCCTTTTCGTCCATAAACCTATCCACAGATCTCTTAAACGCCCCCAAACTAGGCGCATTTACAACTGCAGCAGGCAGAGCATTCCAATCCCTCACCACCCTCTGGGTAAAGAACCTACCCCTGACATCCGTCCTACAACTGCCCCCCCTTAATTTAAAGCCATGCCCCCTCGTGCTAGCTTTCTCCATCCGAGGAAAAAGGCTATCATTATCCACCCTATCTAAACCTCTAATCATCTTATATGTTTCAATAAGATCCCCTCTTAGCCACCTTCTTTCTAGAGAAAACAACCCCAAATCCCTCAGTGTCTCCTCATAGGACCTCCCCTCCATACCAGGCAACATCCTGGTAAACCTCCTCTGCACCCTCTCCAAAGCCTCCACATCCTTCCTGTAATGTGGGGACCAGAACTGCACACAGTACTCCAAGTGCGGCCGCACCAGAGTTGTGTACAGTTGCAACATGACGCTGCGACTCCTAAATTCAATCCCCCTACCAATAAACGCCAATGTTCAACAAATGAATAAAACAAAAGTCAGTTGAGTCAAATGGCCTCTTTCAGTCCTGTAAATTCTATGTAATTTGCAAACTCACTTGTACACTGCCAAGAACTGTTTGCAAATGCCGCCCCAATTCAGACTGATCAACCTTTTTACTTATAACCTCATTCCCACAATCAACAAGTTCAACACTAGGTGGGTGCACATGATTTTGTGCCAATATGGCACAGATCCTAACTTGGTCATAGAACCTCAAGGCGCATCTACCCATGAGGTCCTACTGGGCGTTATAGGTTCTTGAGTGGATTCTGAAAACTGTGTGATTAAAATGGTGGTTGGATGGGAACATATCTTGAAGAGAACGGCAAGTACACTGCAACAATCTTAACCACCCATTCAATTGCTTTCTGCTGACCAGCAAGGGTGTAAATTATTTTTTACAAAACCAATGAAATAGTTCCTATTGTATCTTTACCGAGAATGTCATCTGAACAGAATGTGTGCTGCAAAGCGCTGTGTATAAAAAAGAAGTTTAGTTGACAGCTGTCTTGTATTGATCTGACTGCAGTGTTGAGCCACACTAATGAGACTGAATGACAGAGGGAATGGAAGTGTGCGATTCAGTATTACAAAAGCCTCAAGTATTGACCTGCATTATAATATAACTGCTACAGCTGGCTGATCTTCGAATGCGGGCAGACAGCAGCTAACACACAGTGAGCCAGGAGAGTTAGAATGTGCGAAAAGGTCTCTCTCTGTGCTGTGACCTCTTATCTTCAGGGAACTTTTTGTTTAAATGCTTTTCATTATTGCTTTGCAACATAACAGTTGTGTTTATTGGGATAAGACTATTCAGGCAAAAGAAATTACAGGCATTGTGGGGCTGAATTTATTCATAAGATGCATCATCCTTCACTCCAGAGAATGTACCAGTACTGCACCTGCAATCTTCTACCATTCGCTTGCTGAAGTTCACAGGCTCAGTTTTCCCATCAGTTTTAATGGAAAACTGTATTTTCACGTCAAGTGTGATTAGTAATTTAAGTCAATGCTAAAGCTTAAATCCAAGATCCAAAACCTATTGCTGTCTGGGCAGTTTAAATGTCTTATAAAATTGGTGGCATTTTCATTGTTGATGAATTGATAGAGACAGAAAATTGAAATAGTGCCGATTTTAATAAGCTGAAGTATCTTCCATACCTGAAATACTGCTCCATCAAACTGTTGCTCAAAGTGTTGAAATTCGTATGAAAAATGCATTAAGCAGAAAATAACAATGGAATGAAACTTGAATTAGAAGGATAAATGTCACTGATGCAGCTGGTAGCCCTGCATAGAATCAAATCATAATCTCTTAGACTTTCCTTCTTATAAGAGCAACAGAAATCAGCAAGGAAATTAGCTCATTTTCCTTCTCATTTCAGTTGTCATTATACAAAGGAAACTTAAGACCAAATTGTTTCACAGGTTTGCAGAGGCCTCTGAAAAGCTGTGTTTGCCGACCCACCATTATTTAACAGAATGCCTATCAGCAGTGCCTGAAGCTATGGTAACAGGAGGTAAAATGTACTTATGTGCCCCCAGACTGACTAATAGTCTGGTTGTTGGTGCAATAGGAAAATGAAAGTTTATTTTATCATTGAATAGATGGAGAAGGTCCAATTTGCTCATTGTCTAGTGCAATAGACAGCGATGGTACGTGAAAGGATTACTGTAATTTTATATGGCATGATAAGTTATCATCTACCTGCTTAGGTACCAACTTGTGCCTATGATAAACGACACACAAATTAAAAAACCAAACAGGACAAATTAGGTAAGACCCTAAGGCAAGGATAATGTGTGACTGACGTGCACTGGTTCATTCCATTTTAGGCAGCTTGCAAACTTTACGCTGCCTGTTTATTTACATAGTTGCAGTATGCAACCAACACTAAAACAATCTCTTGGTGCATGCTGGGGATATATGCCTGAATTGGGATGCAAAGTGGTGAATGCATTAGTTCAGTCAACTTACGTTACTTAAAGCCAGTTTGCACCTTTTAAACGGGAGGCATGTTTTGCCAGAGCAGATGCTTGTAGTCATTGCACAAGTAACTTTGTCCTGGCAAAGGCACTGGAAGGGCACAGCAAGGCACACAGCTGGCTCCAAGGTTCTCCAATGCAACACTGGAGATTTTGATACAGAAGGTCAGGAAGAGGAGGAGAGAGATCCTCTATACAGAGGGTGTCAGAATATCTTCCAGACAAACTCCGAGAAGGCAATGGGAATGTTCAGATATGTAAGTCAATGTGAATAGTGTAGCCCCGAGGACCTGCACGCAGAACTGATACTAGTTCAATGAGTTCACACAAATGATAAAGATTTGTGAATACATCTTCAAATGACAAATCTCACGAACTGCACCACTGATCTCTCACATTGCTGTATATTCCACACTTATATCTCTCACCTCCCAACAATCTCAAGTAATCATAACTCATCCTTCACAATCATAGTTTCAACATTTAGTACGGCAGCAAAGCTGGAGTCACATCTCACATTTCACAACAGCCATCCAACCATGACAGCTACATCACCCAAACACTACACTCACTGACGCACTTGCAGGACATGTTGACATACAACTGAAGGCAGTATTGCCTCACTGGTGGGTGGGGGGGTGGGGGGTGTGTGTGGAGGTGGGCAGACACAGTTGCATGTCTTCATCCTGATCATGAAGATGGTAAGCTCCATTTTTGGAACAGCCATGTTGGGTTGTGACCCTTGGCAGGTTTGAAAGAATCAAAGATGAAGGGCTGCCCATTCTAACTCTCCCCTTCATTTCCCACTTCCCACATATTACAAAATCTCTTCTGCTCCCCAAGCAGCACTAATCTAACTGTGCCTCCCTTTCTTTCTCTCCATCTCCTCACGACAACCCTATCCTTGATAGATAATGGTAGAGTGCAAAATAGAAAAAGACAATGATAATGAAACACAATCACTGAATCTTACCCTAAGAGCCACCAGCTCAGATGTTGTAGATGGTGGGCACAATTTGGGGAATCAGTAGCTGAGTTACTTAGCAGAGAATTCCTAGTCTCTGTCCTGCTCTTGTAGCCACAGTATTTATAGGGCCTGGCCGGTCCAGTTTAGTTCTGGCCAGTGATAATCCACAGGATGTCAATAATGGCTGATTCAGGGATGGCATTGTCGCTCAATGTCAAAAGAAGATGGGGATTGATTCTTTCTTGTTGGAGGGGATGTTATGACCAGGTGAGGGAGAGTGAGCTGGCTCCCCTATTATTCAATCCCCTCAATATCCTTCTTTGTCTCAGTGTAAATTTTTATCGGATGATATCTGTGGGAGTCATCTTGGGATTGAGTATCCAATTAGCTTCTTGGTCAGAATGAGTATATGTGAGTGACTTGTACTTAATGTTGCACTGAAATGATGTCCAGTTTATACAAATTGACTCTTAGTGTAACTGAAGCTGACCTGGCTCCAATTCTGTGCAGAGACATTGGTGTAAATATCTTTTCCAATCCAAACGTATTTCTTTGTTAACAAGGAGCCAGTCAAACCAAGTTTTCTTAAGTCAAAGAAAGAGTAAGTTTATTTGTTACAGAACTTCAGAGGAAATAAAAAAGACACAATTTCATGCGCACGCATATTAGAAGTACAAAAGTAAGGGCCCTGTTTTACCATTTGATTCTAACTCATAGAAATCATAGAAACCCTACAGTACAGAAAGAGACCATTTGGCCTATTGAGTCTGCACCAACCACGATCCCACCCAGCCCTACTCCCATATCCCTACATATTTTATTCACTAATCCCTTTAACCTATGCATCACAGGACACTAAGAGGCAATTTTAACATGGCTAATCAACCTAACCCACATATCTTTGGACTGTGGGAGGAAAGTGGAGTACCCAGAGGAAACCCACACAAACATGAGGAGAATGTGCAAAGTCTACACAGACAGTGACCTGAGCCAGGAACTGAACCCAGGTCCCTGGAGCTGTGAAGCTGCAGTGCTAACCACTGTGCTACCATGCCACCCTGTGCTGGATGGGCTTGAAACTAGAAATGTTTCAGATCCAACTTTTAGACCTGTTTTGAGGCACCCCCCCCCCCCCCCCAATAAACACTCTGCCTGCAAAAATGTAGCAATTCTGAATTGCACTGCACAAGGATGTGGGTGGGAATTAATGCATCTGGAACCCTACAGCTCTGATCAGCGCCTCCGACTACGCATACACAGAAAAAGAATGATAGAATGTTGCTTCCCTGTCACATCCCTCCTGGATTGGATGATGCCTCCTCCTGGGTCCCACAGAGCCTCATCCCCACAGCATTACTAACCCCCCTATCCCCCCACCCACACCCCGCCCCCCATCACCCAGACTAATCACGGGCCCTTACCCCCCATTCTGTCCTACCAATTTCAGGCAGAGTGGCAGCGGACTCCCCTTCCTCTCCACTGACTTCAAGCAGAGTGGCAGCTGCACTTTCCCCCCCACCAGCTATCTCAAGTAAAGAGCCATCGGAAGCTAGGTACTTACCTCCTCACTAACCCTCACTGATGCAGCACCCAAATGGGGCTTACATGGAGCATGTCTGTTTCGCGCTGATTCCAGACGGGCGAACACAGTGGTAAAGCCGGGGGGGAGAAGGAGTTCAGGTGAAGTTGGACAGCTGAGTAAAATCCAGAACTTTGTATTTTAATGCTTTCCTTTCAAAATGTCTCTGCTTGAACTGGGCAAGTTATCAACTTAGAGCAGCAGGCACTAGGTGATCTGAGGCAGCCATCGTTAATCTTGTATTTTTTCAAAAACAGGTCATCTTTAAACAGTTCTTATGCTGGTAGATAGTTGTTGAAGTTGTAGATAGTTTTCACTCAGTTACATAACTTTGAGCTGGCCTTTAGGGTGAGGTGCTTTATAGCTGGAGCTGTGATTGAAGAGAATCTGCAGTGGGATAAGTGAGGAATGGCACAACAGAGGAGAGAGTGTGGTTTGAATGATGCACTGGAGGTCTTTCTAGAGGAGGAGCCAAAAAAAATTGCGTTGGATTTTATGCCCATGTTGCAGCTCCATCCACCCATTGAAGTGGAAATCCTGCCATGGCCAATCTCTGATGAGCTTTAAAGCTTATCAGGCACCTACTTACCTTGCTAGTGACAGGGATCCCTGGGGCTTAAATGATAGAGGTCTTGCCTCTGAGAACTGCCAGCAAATCTCAGGCAGGTATCTGTTCAACAGTAACAGCACTACTGGAGCACTGGCCATTGCTGTTACACAGTAAGAAGTCTCACAACACCAGGTTAACAGTCCAACAGGTTTATTTGGTAGCAAAAGCCACTCCTTTTTCAGGTAAGTGGGAGTTCTGTTCACAAACAGGGCATATGAAGACACAAACTCAATTTACAAAATAATGGTTGGAATGTAGGTCTTTACAGGTAATCAAGTCTTGAAGGTATAGACAATATGAGTGGAGAGAGCTTAAGCACAAGTTAAAGAGATGTGTATTGTCTCCAGACTGGACAGTTAGTGAGATTTTGCAAGCCCAGGCAAGTCGTGGGGCTTACAGATAGTGTGACATGAACCCAAGATGCCGGTTGAGGCCATCCTCATGTGTGTGGAACTTGGCTATTAGATTCTGCTCAACTCCGCATTGTTGTGTTGTGAAGGCTGCCGAGAATGCTTACCTGAAGATCAGAGGCTAAATGCACGCTGAAATGTTCCCTAACAGGAAGAGAACACTCCTGCCTGATGATTGTCGAGCGGTGTTCATTCATCCAGTATCATAGTGTCTGCATGGTTTCCCAATGGACCATGCCTCAGGACATCCTTTCCTGCAGCACAGCAGGTAGACAATATTGGCCGAGTTGCAAGTGTATGTACCCTGTACCTGGTGGATGGTGTTCTCACATGAGATGATGCGCAGTTACAGCAATGCCATCATCGTGGGGGATGCTGGTGTAGAGTGCCAAGAAATCCATTGTGGCGAGGAGTGCTCCTGGTTCAACTGCTCATTGTGAGCTGAGTTTCTGTAGGAAGTCCATAGTGTTGCAACAAAAGCTGGGGGTTCTTTGTGCAATGTGTTTTAGGATGCCCTTGGCGTAGCCGAGAGGTTCTCGCACAGCGTTCCATTGCCCGGTATGATGGAACAGCTGGGTGTGTTTGCCTTGTGCATCTTTGGGAGGCATTAGAGATCTTCAATTCGGGGAGTACATGGGATGAGAGCACAGAGAGTGCACTGAAGGTCAGGATCAACGGTCTTGTTCAGTCTGTTGAGTTGATGGGTGTGCTCTTTGGTCGTATCTGTGGGTAAGCGTTTGTAGTGTTCCTCGTTCAGTTGTCGGTTCGCGTCTTTGCAGTAAACGGAACGCCATCCGCGCTCTTAAGATCAACTGCAAAATTGTCTGTTGGTTTGATGACAAAGTAGGGGCCATCTTCATACTGAACAGAATGGATTACTGCAAAGAAGTGTACCGACAACTGAATAATGAGGATCATTACAAACAGTTACCCACAGATCCGACCAAAGAACACACCCGTCAACTCAACAGACTGATCAAGACGTTTGGAGACATGGAGCAATTGAACTAGGAGCACTCGTCGTCACAATGGATGTCTTGGCACTCAACACCAACATCCCCCATGATGATGGCTTTGCTGCAACTGCCTCAGTACTCAACGCCAACAACTGCCAATCTCCAGATGCAATTTTAACAACTCATCAGCTTCATCCTGGACCACAATGTCTTCACCTTCAACAACCAGTTCTTCATCCAGACACATGGAACAGCCATGGGGACCTAATTCATACCTCAATATGCCAACATCTTCATGCACAAGTTCAAACAACACCTCTTCACAGCACAGGACCTTGAACCGATGCTATACACTAGACACATTGGTGACATTTTCTTCCTTTGGTGAACAATGACTGAAACAACTATATGACAACTTCAACAAGTTCCATCCCACCATCAGACTCACCATGGACTACTCTCCAGAATGGGTTGCATTCTTGGACACACGCATCTCCATCAAGAACAGTCACCTTAGCACTTCACTGTA
The DNA here is from genome assembly GCF_965287045.1 of Carcharhinus amblyrhynchos. Taxonomy (NCBI): domain Eukaryota; kingdom Metazoa; phylum Chordata; class Chondrichthyes; order Carcharhiniformes; family Carcharhinidae; genus Carcharhinus; species Carcharhinus amblyrhynchos. The sequence goes on along the minus strand of NC_137345.1, from coordinate 33,319,850 downwards.
CCGCAAGCCCACAGATAATCTCACGATGCTCCAGGTCTCAAACTTCCACCCTAAACACGTTAAAGAAGCCATCCCCTGTGGACAAGCCTTCCGTACCATGGGATCTGCTCAGATGGGCAGGATCACAACAGACACCTCCAGATGCTGAAGGATGTCCTCATAAGAACAGGATATGGCGCCCATCTCATCGATCGACAGTTCCGATGCTCCACAGCGAAAAACCGCACCGAAATCCTCAGAAGAGGAGTACTCGGCGAACAGAGTACCCTTCAACATCCAGTACTTCCCCAGAGCAGAGAAGCTATGACATCTTCTCCTGAGCCTTCAACATGTCATTGATGAAGACAAACATCTCACCAAGGCCATCCCCACATCCCCACTTCTTGCCTTCAAGCAACCGCACAACCTCAAACTGATCATCCTCTGCAGCAAACTACCCAGCCTTCAGGAGAACAGTGACTACCAGGCAAGAGTATTCTCTTCCTGCTGGAGAACACTTCAGCGGTCACGGGCATTCAGCCACTGATCCTCGGGTAAGCATTCTCCAAGGCGGCCTTCACAACACACGACAAGTAGAGTCGCTGAGCAGAAACTAATAGCCAAATTCCGCACATGCGGACTGCCTCAGCTAGGATCTTGGGTTCATGTCACACTATCTGTAACCCCCACGACTTGCCTGAGCTTGCAAAATCTCACTAACATCTCTTAAATCTGTGCTTAACGCCCTCTCCACTCTCATTGTCTGTACTTTTAAGACTTGATCACCGTAAAGGCCTGCATTTCAACCATTATTTTGTAAACTGAGTTTGTGCATTTATATGCCCTGTTTGTGAACAGAACTCCCACTTACCTGATGAAGGAGTAGTGCTCCGAAAGCTCATGGCTTTTGCTACCAAATAAATCTGTTGGACTTTAACCTGGTGTTGTGAGACTTCTTACTGTGTTTACCCCAGTCCAACGCCGGCATCTCCACATCATTGCTGTTACTGCAGGAGGCATGGGAGGAGGGCTACACTGGAGTACCCAGAACCAAGGTAAGTGGAACAGAGGAGGCAAAAGGGTGGGGGAGGGGTACTTGGTCCTTGTCTCATCAGGGTCTGCAAGACCCAGAAGAGGTGAGTTGGGAGAGCAGGAGGGGAACTTCCCGTAGTTCAGTCCCTGTTGCTGAAGAGGTCGGGAACAGGTTACAGGAGCAGAAGATAACTCCAATAATCCCAAGGTGACAAGTTTATCTGCTCACCTGATTTTCTCACCTGGTGTGGCTTCTCTGCTGCTGGAAGAATACCAGTGACAATGGCTTTTATTGCCCACTTAAGAGTCTTACTCAGCATGGGGGCGGGAAGGCTGACCTTAACCTTGGTCTTCATTGGAGGGAGTCAAAAGGATACGGGTTCACCACCCCATGCCATTGGGTGCCTTTGAACAGCCAACCCCCACCTCACTTCCTGTGAAATGGTATTCCCCTCATTACATACATCTCTTGGGAATTTAGGTACATACTGAAAAGTCTTTGGGCATATATTTATATAAACACAACTGTAAATTATCAGCTGCAGGCTGTGGTGAATTTGCCAGCTGAATATTAATATATGACCCAACCAAGAAAGAAAATGCACAAATTCTTAAAGTTTATTTATTAGTGTCTGTTTAACCCTGAAATGAATTTACTGTGAAGATCTCCTAGTTGCCACACTCCGGTGCCTGTTCAGGTACACTGAGGGAGAATTTAGCATGGCCAATGCACCTAACCAGCACATCTTTTGGACTATGGGAGGAAACTGGAGCATCCGGAAGAAATCCATGCAGATACAAGGAGAATATGCAGGCTCTACACAGACAGTGACCAAGCCGGGAATCAAACCTAAGTCCCTGGCATTGTAAACCAGTAGTGCTGACGACTGTGCTAAGGTTAACATGATGCTTTGATTTGCATGAAACAGCTGCTTAATAATGTTACCCTACAAAATATTCTGAAGCAAACAATCCGAGCAAAATGTTTGGAAGATTTCTGGTCAAAATAAAGGGAAAGCAAAAGCCTAATGAATTCACTTCCTTCATCACCTTAATATTGTTCCTTCAAAACTATTGAACATGATTGCAGCGTAAGATTAATTTAGCTATTTGCTCAATTTTTCAACAAAGGCTGTTATATACAAAACAGGATCTTGCCTACTGGCTGGAAAGCAATGATTGTAGACACATGCATAAATAGATTTTGTGTGACTACTGCTGTACAGTAAATTAATTGAAGCCAAATTAAGATGCATCTATTGAATGCATCAGCAAGGAATAAAATATTATGGAAAGAGGGAACTGGTGAAAAAATGTTATTAATTATTGACTGTGTTTCTGACTATAATTTGTTGCCTCCTGTGTAAATTAAATTACACTGACTAAATTCTATTTGCATCCCTCTCAGGACTCACTTATTCTCAACATTATGCTAAACTAATGAAGACTGCTGCTTGTTGAACCACTTTATCATTAGCTCGGTGTTCATAAGAGAAATATTCTGTGATCTTTACATGACAAACTGCATGAAAAGAAAATTAACCTTAAAAAAAACTAGTCTTCAATAAACCTCTTAAATCCATTCCATATAAATACAGTTACTTTCGCTTATGCTATGGTCATTACCGAAGATTTTGCATTCGCCAAAGGCACAAGATGTCAAATGTTCTATTCTTTTTTCCAGGGGAATATAACTAAAAGGGACATTTCTACTTGAAAAGACCAAATCTACTTTCATGCAAGGTGATTATGTGATTAAAAGGTGCATTCACTGAAGAAAATATAACTTGGAGGAAACTTTTGGCAACACTGTAAAAATATCCATATTTTCTCACTCGCAATTTGAGGAAAAATGATATTTTTAAAAATATTTTTGGATTTTATGGTGTTATTTTGTGAAATAGGCTTGTTTGTCTGTGTGTGCCCATGTGTGTGACTAATTCAATTAGAATGAAGACAATTGGGCTGCAAAGTTTAGAATATCAAAGCTATGTGATAAGAAAGACATGTACTTTCAGTAAATATGGCCAAGGTGAATTTTCTATAAGTAATTAAACCATGGGTAGAAATTTGCATTAGGATATTAGGCTTTGATTTAGAATTTTAGCTGTCCTATCTTAAAACAGAGCAAAAGTAGTTCAGAATTTGGAAAAGATCGTAAACAATTATGGTAAGTTATCAACTTTAGTTGGCCCAAAAGTGGGGACAATTTGAGATCATGAAAGATTTTCATATTCTTGCAAAGGTAAGTTTCAAAGATCGATAAGGATAATAGAATCAAGATGGAAGAGAAAACAATCTTTGAGAGGGCAGGTGTGAGAGCAATGTTGGGGATGGCCATGTTAGAGCTCCTGGAATGATGCTCTGTCCTAAAAGAAAAGCAGTGAAGAGGCAAAATAAGGGGCAGCTTTCCAGCTAACCCAGAAAATGCCTGTTTTTCAAAAAGCAGAGGTTTGTTTTTAAGGTTTCTTGAATATCCCCACAGCAGAGTGGGAAAGAATGCAATGTTACATGGCATACTTTACCCATAGTAACAATGGTGTTGCTTTGTGGTAATGTTGCTGGACTTTAAGGATTAATTACATATAAGAGATATTTGCCTAAAGAGGTGTTTATTTGAGAGTCTAATCAATAGGACCTTATTTTGTGGGGACATTTTGTAAGACTAATTTTAATTGTGTAACTACAACTCATCTCCATCTTAATTGGGAGAGACCTTTGCTTGAAACTGTGATCCCTAGCTCCAGATTCCTCCACGAGGAGAAATATAATCTCAGCATCTACTCCCTCAATATCTTACGTGGTTCAATAAGATCACCTCTCAGTCTTCTAAACACCAATCAGTATAGGCCCAACATACAATTCTTCCTTATGATACAACTTCTTCATCTATGAATCAGCCTAATGATGTTTTTCTGAACTACCTCCAATGCAAGTATATGTCTCCTTAAGTAAGGAGACCAAAATGGTACACAACATTCTAGGTGAGGTCTTGCCATTGTCCTGCAATTGGAGTCAGACGTTCTACTTTTCTATTCCACCCCCTGTAATAAAGGCTAACATTCCATTCCCTAATTTCATGCAATTTGTTTTTTGTCAGTCATCTACACATACAACAATATCTTTGAGTACTGCAGAATCTTGCAGTCTCCACCCATTTAAACAATATTCTATGTTTTATTTTTCCTGCCAATGTGGACAGCGTCACATTTTCACATAATATTCCATCTGCCAAATTTTTGCGCACCTACTTAAACTTTTCATATCCTTTTGCTTTTTATTTCTTTCTCACAGGAGGACCCACAGAAAATGATGAAATCACTTATTGCTCAGACATAGTCAGACGACAAGGAGTCTCTTATTTAATGACTAGAAAATTTATGTGTACTCTTCATCAATTTCAATTCCCTTTATTTTCATTTAGAGTCATGGAGGTTTACAGCATGGAAACAGGCCCTTTGACCCAACTTGTCCATGCCACCCTTTTTTTTAAACTCCTAAGCTAGTCCCAATTGCCTGCATTTGGCCCATATCCCTCCATACCCATCTGACCCATATAATGCCTAAAGACTTTTAAAAAGGACAAAATTGTACCTGCCTTGATGACTACCTCTGGCAGCTTGTCCCAGACACTTACCATCCTCAGTGTGAAAGTATTGCCCCTCTGGACATCTTTCTATCTCTCCCCTCTCAACTGAAACCTATACCCTCTAGTTTTAGATTCCTCTACCTTTGGGAAAAGATATTATCTAGCTGATCTATGCCCCTCGTTATTTTATAGATCTCTATAAGATCACCCCTCAGCCTTCTACGCTCCAGAGAAAAAAGTCCCAGTCCATCCAGCCTCTCCTTATAACTCAACCATCAAGGTCCCAGTAGCACCCTAGTAAATCTTTTCTGCACTCTTTTTCTAGTTTAATAGTATCCTTTCTATAATACTGGACACAGTATTCCAAGTTGGCCTTACCAATGTCTTGTACAACTTCCACAAGATGTCCCAACTCCTGTATTCAATGTTCTGACTAATGAACCAAGCATACTGAATGCCTTCTTTGCCATTCTGTTCACCTGTGACTCCAATTTGAAGGGGCTTTGAACCTGTACCCCTAGATCTCTTTGTGTTTTAACTTTCCCCTCACTTGAAATCGATTCTTTGTTTCTTTATAAAGTTCTTTCTATTTATACTTCCATGATTTCTGTTTTCCTTCTGTTTTTCAACTTCTATAATTACTGCTGTTCCATTGTCTTACTTCTTGCTCCATCTAGTTTATTTGGTTTGTGTTTTCCAAACTCTCTGTCATCTTTTCACTGAATAATTTTCCTACCTTCATGGAAACATAGTAATGTCTTTCTTTCTAGTGTTCATTTAAAATTATCTTTGCCTTCTTCAGCAAGACTAATTCCACATGGGGTATAACAAACAAAAAATTACTCATCAAAATATGAAACAAAAACATGAACTCCTGGAAGTACAGAACAAATCCATCATTTGAGAAAAGAACTGTATGTTAATTTTCCATCTACAGCATTTCAAAGAGTGTCCTCAAGAAGGCTCTGTATCCAAAAAGCTTTTCATAGAATCATAAAGTGTAGAAGACGCCCTTCAGCCCATCAAGACTGCACTATTTTTTATTCTTTCATGAGATGTTGACAAGGCTAGCATTTGTTGCCAATCCTGAATGACTTGCTAGGCCATTTCAAGAGGGCACTTTAGAGTTAACCATATTGCTATGAGTCTGGAGTCACGTCCAGGCCAGATTGAGGAAGAAGAATGGCACATTCCCTTCCCTGAAGGACATCAGTAAACAGATAGGTTTTTAAGACCGTGATAGTCTCATGATCACAATTACTAGATTGCTTTATAATTCCAGGTGTATTAATTGAATTTAATTTTATTGAGTTGTGATATGATCTCCATAGAGATTGATAAATTGTAAAGAGAGATTCAAGCTTCCAGTTACTAGCTTACAGAATGACATGGCGAGATTTCACATTTTACTGTAACAAATGATTAAAAGTACTGAGTAAACACTTTTTTTTAAGGCAACTTAAGAGACGAATATTCCCCTCATACTTAACACATATCTCATGGAATTACAGTCCTTTTAGCAAACCGTCCACCATTGTTCCCAGCTTACAGTGGGTATCTGTAACCCATTCTGCCAAGTAATAACTTTGTGTAAACATCTCCAGTTGCTTTCCTTAGATTTCATAGAATATTGCCTTGAGGCTGTTTCCCTCCTGTATCAGGCTGTGGCAGTTCACAATGTCACAAAGCCTATTGTCCCTGCTGGCTACACAAAAACTACTGTCTCCGATGTTCATTAATTTGTAGGGTAGCCTGCATCAGATCTCAAAAATCGCTTCTTCTGCTCGCTTCCCCATGGAACGTGAAATAAATTAATTTTGCATCCATGTGGAAATGCTAATTAGCCATCCTTGATCCTAACTCCCTTTCATCATAGAAGTAGCTAGACAGCTTACAGTATAACTGCATCCAACCTGATACCAGCACTACCTTTTTGAGACTTTGGGAGAATCTGATCTGGATTTTTGTTCCCATGCCAGTTGTGGAGAGTAGGGAAATCTTCCACCTCACCACCCCCACCTCAAGGAAAAATGCTGCGAATGACAAGATCATCATTCCTAGGGGTAGGTAAGGATCAGGCCCCCAACTCCAGATGCAAATTGGAGGTGGGCACAAGATTGAGGCATGGAGGCCAAGGCAGCCTGGTTAAAAGGTCTATTTTGTTGCTGTGGGGCTTCCTCCTTGCAATGTTTTTCATATTAGACCTTCTAGATCTCACCCCTCACACTCCCTCACAACCCACCCACTCACTACAGGAATGAGATAAAGAACCTGGTGAATTGGTGAGATGACAATAATCCCTCAACATCAACAAAATGAAGGAGATAGTTACCGACTTCAAGAAGCATAGTGGAGGACGTGCTCCTGTCGACATCAATGGGGACGAAGCAGGAATAGAACATAAAACATAGAACATTACAGTGCAGAACAGGCCCTTCGGCCCACGATGTTGCGCTGACCAATTAAGAGAAAAGCAATGACCCTCTAACCTAAACCAATCCCTTTCCATCCATAACCCTATCCACGGACCTCTTAAACGCCCCCAGACTAGGCGCATCTACAACTGCAGCAGGCAGGGCATTCCATTCCCCCACCACCCTCTGGGTAAAGAACCTACCTCTGACATCCGTCCTATAACTACCACCCCTTAATTTAAAGCTATGTCCCCTTGTGCTAGCTTTCTCCTAATGGTCGAGAACTTCAAGTTTCCAGGTGTCCAGATCACCAACAAGCTGTCCTTGTTCCTCTACGCTGACACTATAGCTAAGAAAGCCCACCAACACCTCTACTTTTTCAGAAGACTAAGGAAATTTGGCATGTCCACTACAGCTCTCACTAACAGATGCACCATAGAAAGCATTCTTTCTGCTTCTATCAGGAGCTTGGTATGGCGCCTGCTCTGACCAAGATCACAAGAAACTACAAAGGATTATGAACAAAGCCTAGTCCATTACGCAAACCATTCACCCATCCATTGACTCCATTTACACTTGCTGTTGACTTGGAAAAGCAGCCGGCAAACTCTCCACGCACCTAGATATAGGGCGGAATTCTTTGGCCGCACTGGTCTAAAAGCCAGAAATTCCTGTCCAACTGTCAATGAGGTTTCACGTTGTCCGCAACCTACCTGCTAAAATTGGTATGGCTCCTGCTCTGTCCAAGGCTGCAAAAAACTACAGAGGGTTGTGAAAGAAGCCCAGTCCACCACTCAAACCAGCCTCCTACCCATTGACACTGTCTACACTTCTTGCTGCTTCTGAAAAGCAGCCAGCATAATTAAGGACCCTACACATCCTGACATTCTTCCACCTTCTTCCATCAGGAGAAACATACATAAGTCTGAGAACACGTACCAACCGACTCAAGAACAGCTTCTTCCCTGCTGCCGTCATGCTTTTGAATGGAGCTATCTCACATTGAGATGATCTTTCACTACACCCTACCTATAAGTGTAACACTACATTCTGCATTGTCTCCTTTCCTTCTCTATATACAGTATGCTTTGTCTATATAGTGTGCAAGGAGCAATACTTTTCACTGTATACTAATGCATGTGACAACAATAAATCAAATCAAAGTCAAAACCCATACTCCCCACTCAACCCCACGGTCCCGTATGGCCCCTCCATAATAACTTAGTGTAAACCCATGCTAACTCATGACCGACTAATCATCTCGTAACCTGTTATAGCCTCCGTGTCAACTTAGAACGAGTTCATGCCAACTCATTCTTCAACCTGACATCCTTTTCCTTTTAATCCTTCACTGCCAACTCACTCAGGATTCACTATGGCAGACCTCATGAGTTGTTCTGAAATGAAATAAAATAAAGTTTGAAGATCCATGGCAGATATCACTGTATAAGATAACACTTAGTCATGAAAAAAATCAACATGTTTAAAGGACTTGATTCCCTGCAAAAAAATTGCATTCATAGTCTTGTAAAGATAGCTAATCGTTCAATCAAACTGTGAACTTACAACCCTCCCACTATAATAAATGACAGGTTATGGAAAGCAGTCAAGAAGAACTAATGCCATAATGATAGCACTTATGGTTATATCACCAAACATTCACTGAAATGGCAAACACAGACTTTTTTTTCAATATATAGACACAGAGAGGCTCATTTTCTTTTTCAAACTTTAAAGGATGGGAGATTTAAATAACTTGATAGCTCGACAGACCTTATCCAACTTGACGAGCATTTACACTTACTCTAAAACATTTGTAATTTACACACTGTGGGATAAACGCAGTCGGCTTGAACTCAGCATTGATTTCAGGCCTCCCCATGTGTGAATCACTATCTGCCTCAGATCCTTTATCATTGAAAATACGATCTCCCAGAAATGGGACAGGATTTTCGAATCTGGGTTCTGAGATATGCCATGGAGCCTCTGCAACTCCACAAAAACTTAGACTTCAGAGTCGACTCATTATAAACTATGTTGCCATTATCCCCAAGCATTAGTATCTTCTCAGTAAAACAATCTAAATCTTCCTTTGATCGCTAACAATCAAACCACACAAACTATCAGGCAGGCTGCAGAATGAATCACATGACTCTTTTCTACTTACCCTAATTTTAAAGACACAAGGCAGGTTCTCTGTTCCTGCCAGTTGTTTACCCATGCCCCTGGGTTTTTCAGCAGCGTGGAGTGGCTTCAATGGGAATTCCAATGACAGCGGCAGGGTCAGAGGATCCCACCACCAGTGAATGGCTGCCAAGAAAAATGTCAAGGGGAGGCCAGAGAGTCTCACCCATGATTCCAAAATATAGTAATCTTATAATTGTAACAGTTTCTTGATGTGTGGTCATTTCCTTTCTATTGTAAAAATGAAAAATGGTCAATAATTAAGTTATTTTAATAAAAACATTCAAACCACTTGCAAATAATAAAATCAGCAAACCAGCTAAGCCCATCTGTTGTTTTTTGAAGATAGAAACATATTTTGTTTTAATTTCAATAATTGATTTACAATGAATTGTATCCCAAACTTCTTCACAACCACACTCCTACGTCCAAAACTTAGTTACTGTCACTGAAAAATGGCATCTGTCTGTATGCAGCAAACCTTCCAACTAGCAAATGAACAGCTATTTAATGATTCAAGTGAACTTTATTGATCAAGATGCCAGAAGAATACCTTAAAACTGTTCTTCTAAAGGCACCTTACAACTTCTTACATTGAAATAAAAGCAAAACATTATGGATGCTGGAATTCTGAAATTAAAACAGAAATTGCTGGAAAAACTCGGCAAGTCTGGCAGCATCTTGTGGAGAGCGAAACAAATATTATTGTTTTGAGTTCAAACTTTAAAGGATGGGAGATTTAAATAACTTGATAGCTTGACAGACCTTATCCACCTTTGACGAGCATTTACACTTTAAAACATTTGTAATTTACACACTGTGGGATAAATGCAGTCCGCTTGAACTCAGCATTGATTTCAGGCCTCCCCATGTGTGAATCACTTGATTCTTCTTTAGAGCTCCACAGAACACAGAAATGATCAGAGTTGCTGAGTTTTGCAGCATTTTCTTGTTTAGGTCATTTACATTTCAGGCAGCATAGTGGCACAGTGTTAGCACTGCTGCCTCACAGCTCCAGGGACCCAGGTTCAATTCCAGCCTTGGGTGACTGTCCACGTGGAGACTCACACGCTCTCCTTGTGTTTGGATGGATTTCCTCTGGGTGCTCTTGTTTCCTCCCACAGTCCAGAGATGTGCGGGTTAAATTGATAGGCTAAGTTGCCCCTTAGTGTTGGGGAACCAGCAGGGTAAATGTGTGGGGTTACGTGGATAAGTTCTGGGTGGGATTGATGTTGGTGCAGACGCGACGGAATGAATGGCCCCCTTCTGCATTGCAGTGATTCTATGATTTCACATTCACCTCGATAGTTGAGTGTCCATAGTTTCAAAGTTGCATGCTACAATGTATGCTATGCTGAAGTGTTACCCTAGATTATATAATCAAATCTTGGGAGTGAGGTTTGAACCAGAATTTTCTAGTTCAGAAGTATGTGCGCTACTAAATAACCCATTTGACACTTAATTAAAAATTAGGATGGTCACTCAATCTCAATGATAAATAGACACTAAAATTACCTTGGATAGAATCAGGTTGTACGCAGTTCCAGTCAAATTTATTTTTGTATTTTGAAGTCTTAGAGGTTACTCGAAATTTGTAATGCAACATCGCGACTACTAAATGACATAAAGGTTTAGTTTATTACTTTTTTTCCAAAGAACACACTTCAACTTAAATTGCCAGCATGAAAGGAGATCTCTGTAAATACTGTGATGATGTAGAGATACCAGTGTTGGACAGGGTAAACATAGTAAGAAGTCTCACAACATCAGGTTAAAATCCAACAGTTTATTTGTAGCAAACAGCACCAGCTTTCAGAACTGGCTCAGAGGCAGACCTGATACCTGATACGCTGCAGGAAAGGATGTCCCGAGGCATGGTACATTGGGGAGACCATGCAGACACTAAAACAATGAATGAATGAACACTGCTCGACAATCACCAGGCAAGACTACTCTCCTCCTGTTGCGGAACACTTCAGCTGTCACGGGCATTTGTCCTCTGATCTTCTTCCAATCGTTATTCTGTAAATTGAGTTTGTGTCTTTATATGCCCTGTTTGTGAATGGAACTCCCACTCACCTGATGAAGGAGCAGAGCTCCAAAAGCTAGTGGCTTTTGCGACCAAATATATCTGTTGGACTTGAACCTGGTGTTATGAGACTTCTTACTGTGTTTACCCCAATCCAATGTTGGCATCTCCACATCATGAGTACAGTGATGGTGAGTACTGGTTGACAGGATACAATGAGTGGTGGACCACAGGGATCAGTGCAGAGGCCTCAACGTTTTATGTAAATAACTTAGACAAAGAGACCAATAGTATGGTTGCTAAATTTACTGATGACACAAAGATAAGTCAGAAAGTAAATTGTGAAGAGGACACAAGGAGTATTGATAGGCTAACTGAGTAGGCAAAACATGGCAGATGAGTACATTGTGGGAAAATGTGAAATTCTCCAGTTTGACAAAAAGAACAAAAAAAACATGGAAAATAGGAGTAGGTAATTCAGCCCTTTGAGCCTGCTCCACAATTCATTATGATCATGGCTGATTCCTCTATCCCATCACCATACTCCCACATTCTCCCCACATCCCTGGACCTTTAGAGTCGATAAATCTCCACAACTCAGTGCAAGTACTGAGGCCTGATTCATTCCATGTGTTCGTGGCACTACAAATCATGGCCTATCCCCGTAATCCCATGTATTTATCCTGCTAATCCCCTTGACACTAAGGGGCAATTTAGCACGGCCAAAGAATCTAACCTGTACATCACTCCAGTTATTTGCCTATCCTGGAGTCACCAGCATGGACTTTATATAATTTTAACTTACTGGAATGAATAGGCATTGTAAACTCCTGCCTCAAACCAGCAGGGTCCTAGTTTTATCAATGTATATCAGATCCCAATAATGTGATCAGGAGATACAATGATCTTGTATCAGCCATTTGCGCAGGAAGACACTGGGAGTTTAACAGCCAGGCCAAATTTGCAAAAAGAAGATGATTAAAAGTTTAAAATGGTAACTTAGTAATTTTCTTTTTGCCTTCTTTGTGGGGTCTGGGATAGATTGAGTGCTTCCTTGTCAAAGACATAGGCCCAATCTTGATTGGAAGACTCCTAAGAGATGGTCCCTGAGAGTCAATCCTGTCTCTTGCCTGGCCAAGATAGGCTGCCTTTGGGATGGACATTGTCTTCACCCATTTCCACTAACCACCCACCTGGAATTGTATTGATTCTCCTTTTGGTATACAATTTATCTGTCATATATGTATATGATATATATTATACATATACTTAGACCATTTATTTACATCATAAATCTGTTCAATAATTACTCTGACAGCTGAATAAGATTTTTCCCTATACTAGCTGAAAGCAGAAGTAATGCAACATGATAAAAGTATTGCAGAACCAGCCACCTTGACAGCAGTAATGTGGGTGCAGGACTTTCCAATCACTGGTGAGGATCGGCTGGAAAGACTCGCATTCTAACCTTTAAGAATTGATTAGCTGTATTAGCTATTATTGATTAGCTGCATTCTAATCAGTATTCTGTAAACGGTGTGTGCCTTTATTTGCCTTGTTTGTGACCAGAACACTCCACTCACCTGACGAAGAGGCAAACCCTGAAAGCTAGTGGCATTTACTATCAAATAAACTTGTTGGACTTTAACCTGGTGTTGTGAGACTTCTCACCGAGGATCAGGCTGGCCAGGATGCAGTGTGTGCTACACCTCCTACTGGCTGATGCAGCAAATACACAACTGAGAAGACTTGTTTATGACAAGTGAAAGCTTCCATATCCCACATCACTTTATGGTTTAACTTTATTCTATTGATACCTGTTTTCGGTCTGAGCTGTTGTTTATTCAGCCTGCACTACATCTGCTTACAATTTTTTTTCCTCTGTATGCCAAATCTAATTTACTGAGGCCAATTGTTCACTACTGCAATGCAATGTTTGAATATAGGTTATTTGCAGTGTTCCTATGAACTACGTCTGGATGGTTATATTTTCAGAGCCATCATTTTGATACAACCTGATCTCCAGCAGCCTTGATATAAAGGGTTCTCTTTCATTTAATTTAGTAGTGTTACAAGTAGGCTTACGTTAACATCGCAATGAAATACTGTGAAAATAGCTCAGTTGCCCCATTCCAGCAGCTGTTGGATACACTGAAGAAGAATTTAGCATGCCATATGCACTTAGACATCATGTTTTTTTGAACTGTGGAAGGAAACCCACACAGACATGTGGAGAATGTGCAAACTCCACACAAACAATGACCCAAGCCAGGAATTGAACCCAGGTCCCTGGTGCTGTGAGGCAGCAGTGCTAACCACTGTGCCACCTCCACTGACTGCAGTTTATTTATTGTTCTGCCTTTATTATACTGGTGCAAAGACAGGAGTCCAGAATACGAGTTGCACAGACACATGCTGCAACCTGCTAACACCTGACAACCCTCCAGGAAAGTCTGCTCCTCTCCAATGCATCCTCACACCAGGTCAGGCCTTGGTACAGGATAATTCTAACTCTGATCAGTAGTCCTGGTAATATTGCCAACAAATGTGCTGTCCAATTTTCTTCACATTTTTAAACTTGGGAATTGCCATTAAATCACCGATTCCCACTGCAGAATTAGTAGGCTTAGCATACGTGTGACATCTTTCTTTACATAATGCTAAATGAAAATTGATTTTTGTTTCCTCCTTGTTTTCTTTTCCAAGTTGTCCTTTTCTCAAATGTATTAAATTATTGAGGAACAACACTACTTCGAATATAAAAGACAGCTTCATCTGGGAATGCTCAAATGAGCACTACAAGAACTCTTCAGTAGCATTCAACATATCTCCTTTCTTAGTCCCACTGCTCAATAACAAGCAAACTAATTTTTTCATGACTTTTTTCTTTATCATTTCATTTATTATAACTCTATATTTATTGCTGTTTGACTTGGTAACCAAATCTTTGTGCTATTGCCTCAATGAGACTTCAGTAACATTGACAAGTCAAAGTGTATAAAACATGTCAGATTGAGCATCAATGTTAGTGTGTATTAATAACAAAAGCAAATATATCTAATCTTAATGCTAAAAGTGCTGCAGAGGCAGTCATTTATAATTATGAGCAGTTTACAAGTGATATTCTGTACTGGTTGAGTGTCGTTATCAGTCCATGCATATATTGTACTTGTGGGTGTATTCCAGCTTGGGTGTGGAAGAGTAGATACTGGGGTGGGGGGAGTTCTCCAACTTTGTCCCGCTGCTAGGATTCTGTCATCCCACTGCTATGAAGGGAGTTTTGGCTGAGCACCAAATTCCTTGTTCTCACTTGTAGTGGTGGCAACATTGGAGAATTCCAGCCATTGTTTCATAAAATCCATAGAACCCCTACAGTAGAGAAGGAGGCCAATTGGCCCATTGAGTCTTCACTGACCACAATTCTACCCAGGCCCTATTCCTGCAATCCCATGCATTTACCCTGCTGATCCCCCTGACACTAGAGTCAATTTAGCATGGCCAATATACTTAACCCATACATCTTTGGGATGTGGGGGGAAACTGCAGCACCCAGAAGAAACTTGTGCAGACACCAGGAGAATGTGCAATCTCCACACAGACAATGACCTGAGGCCAGAATTAAACCTGGGACTCGGCACTGTAAGGCAGCAGTGCTAACCACTGTGCTGCCTGCAGCTCCATTTCCATCACACCTCAATTGCTGACGCCCAGTTTTAACGGTACTAGCCCACTACCGGTATTGAATTAGAATGGATTGGTAAATTTAATGCCAATGTATTCCAGCTGGGTATCCTGGCTGCCAGTACAACAGAAGGAATGAGTCATGGCTGTGATGGATAGGGCACTAGCAACAAATGTGTTCACAGGTTTGTGAGAAACTCTGTTAGTTAAACTAAAGGCCTTGAATGTATTAACAATTCTGTCAGACCAATGGACTTTTTTTTTACATAAAGACATCTTTGTTCATTTTAAACCCTTTTTGTATATGGATGGGGTTTTCCAGCAGCGCTTGCCCCAAGACAGAAAATCCTGCCCGAGGTCAACAGACCTTTGCATGGTCCTGTCCAACTTGCAACGGGATGGGAAAATTCCACCCAATGTCTCTGTTTAAATAAGTTCAATTCAAACCTTTGCTCAGAACACGTTATTTGGTCTGAAAAGTTCGCAACTCAATTCAGACTGACACAATATTTGGCAGAATTTTCTCATTTTTGGAGCATGACAGCAGGCAGGAAAAACAGCGTGGAGGTTATTGGCCCTGATGGCAGCATCCTCCACCGTATTGTTAGACACATTGAAAAAAATATTCCAAGGGCTGAGTCCCACAACATCACGCTGGTGGAATGGGCTCTGAATGAATGTCCTCAGCAACAACGTAGGTTCTAAAAGAACAGGGTGTCATTTTTAAAAGCAGCCTGCATAAAATATTAAATAAAACCCCTGAAACAACCACACCCCCCAACAGCCACCATTCCAACACATCCGCTTCTCAAAGGAACAGTCCCCCTCACATTGTCTCCAGCCCTTCCCCCTGGTGATGCCATGGCAGTGGCAGGAGGCAGTACCTGGGTATGACCTTCTCCCCCTGAGCAATGTACTCACCTGAACTCCTCTGATGGGTGCTGCTCACCACGTATACACTATTATTGTATTGGATGTAATATGAACAATGGGAACAAGATGGAAGGGTCAGCTGACCCAGTAAACCATGGAACTAATTAGAGGGATGTAATAGTCAGCTGATTCACTGTAAATAAGTAACAATGTAGAATTGTGGGGAGTTTGGATTTTTTCAGGGCAAGGCCCCAAGTTTGGAATAATGATGGTTTTTATTAAAACCTTTCTTTGATTTACAATTTGGAGTAAGTTTTGGTGTATCTTCATTAACTGCATTTTGAAGAGTTCCTTCTGAAGAAACATCAGTAGCAGAGGAAAATCCAATTTAATTTTTTGTCTGTTTTTGAAGAAGCACTATAACCATGGCAGAAGGTAGAAGTAAACCAGTGGGATTTGATTGTCCATCTGTCTTTTCAGCTGCTGAACCATATTGGCAATGGAAGGCAGAGGTGGGAATGTGGACCTTTGTCACCACTACTGAAGGAAAAAGCAAGGCATGGCATTAGCTTTGTCATTTCCAATTAGGAGCAAGATAAAAGCATATTTTCTGATCGGACAGCAAATGCCCTAAATTGAGAAGAAGAGCTACAGCTTCTGGTACAATACTTAAGTTTTACTAGAAAGATAAGTTCTTGGAGAATCATGAAGGATGGATGATGTTTGACAGGATTAGGAGAAAAGACACCCAGTCCATGGAAGACTATATCATGGATTTTGATAGGGGCTATAACAGGCTAATGAAATTTAACTTGGAGATTCCAAATGTGATTGGCCTTTAGAAGGTTGGACTGTGCATGTCTGTTGCATATGGATACTCATTTTTCAGTAATGACTGGAGTACGATTAAGGGAAATAGAGCCCTCTTTGATCAAATGGCAGTATCATTTAAAAGGTTTTGGGGAAACAATCCTTCCCCACCACTTTGTTCAATGCAGATTGGAATGCCACGGTGCCCCAGGACAGGAATCAATCATGATTCAACTGTGTACCAGGCCAAATGGTATATGAAGGCCTTTAAACAGACGGTTATGTTAAAGACACACCTAGTGTTGCAAAAGATTATAATCAATTTGAAACGGGGAAAGAAGATGCATGTGGGATGCTGACAAAAGATGTTTAAATCAAAGGAATGCTAGAGGTATTATGAATTGCTGTTTCCAATGCAATTTTCCCCATTGTAAACTCTGAAAAGAAGAAATCAGGTCTCTGAAACCACATGTGACACAGAATACATGGGAACCAACAGTGATGAGGATAAGGACCACGAAGGCATTATTCTAGTGGTAAAAAAGTTGAGTCCCATGATGAGCATCCTGTTAGACTCCTTTTAACTGTGCTACTTTAGATAATGGACTTAGTCCATTGTCTGTGGCCAAGGTTGGCTAGATCATAAAGACCAAAAGAAAGTAAAGAACACTTGCTTTAGATTTGGAGATGACCGCGCTCTAACATCCTCAAAGGGTGATACTTCCCTGTAAAATTGCAGGAATCAATTATAAATACAGATGTAGTTTCCGGTGATATACTTTTGTTAAGTAGGTCTGTGTAGAAAGCTCAGATAACCATCGATTTGAAACAGGATAAAGCTATGGTGCTTGGGAAAACAGTGGACCTACATTTTACAAGATCTGGCCATTAATGTCTTAATTTCAGTTCACTTAAAGGATCAGACCAAATGATTCACGGGGCATTAGTGTCACTAACAGACAACAGCACGATGGACAAAAAGAAAATTATTTGGAAACTCCATGAGTGGTTTGGTTATCCAGCACCACAGAGCAATGATGCAAGTGCGCTGGACAAAGGATATAATGATCTCATAGAATAAATATAAGCCCAGTATGGAATTTGCAAAAAATATAGGACACCCCTGAGTCCAGTGTGAATCTACCACTAGCACAAGATTTCAATGATGTAGAGCCAATGGATCTAAAAATATGGGACAAGGACAAATTGCACTTTGTGGACATGGCCACCCAGTTTAGCATATCCACAGTGATTTACGGCAAAGATAAAAATACCATTATAGATAAAATTATGATCCACTAGATTGGAACAAAATTGGGGGCACCATCTAAATTTTTGAAGGATAATGGGGGTGAATTTGCAAATGATGAGTTTCAAGGTATGTGCAAAAATTTAAATATTGTAGTAATGCACACGGCAGCAGAGAGCCCATTCAGCAATGGCCTCTGAAAGGAATCACGTAGTTATAAATGACATGCTGCATAAAATTTTGGCAGGCTATTACTTATGTGGCTAAAAACTGCAGCAGGCGATGGTGCAGAGGGACCTCGGGGTCCTTGTGCAAGAGTCGCAAAAACCCAGCCTGCAGGTGCAGCAGGTGGTCAGGAAGGCGAATGGGATGCTGGCCTTCATAGCGAGGGGGATTGAATATAAAAGTAGGGAGGTCTTGCTGCAGCTGTATAGGGCATTGGTGAGGCCGCAGCTGGAGTACTGTGTGCAGTTTTGGTCGCCGCACTTACGCAAGGATATTTTGGCCTTGGAGGGAGTGCAGAGGAGGTTTACTAGGCTGATGCCGGAGTTGAGGGGGTTGAGCTATGAGGAGAGGCTGAATAAACTAGGCTTGTACTTGTTAGAGTTTAGAAGAATGAGGGGAGATCTCATTGAGACGTATAAGATGATGAATGGGATGGATAGGATAGAGGTGGAGGGACTCTTCCCGCTCAGAAAAGACAGTAGGACTAGGGGGCACAGCCTCAAGATAAAGGAGGGGCGGTTTAGAATGGAGTTGAGGAGGAACTTCTTCACTCAAAGGGTGGTGAATCTCTGGAATTCTCTGCCCGTTGAAGTGGTGGAGGCTGCCTCGCTAAATATTTTTAAGAAGCGGGTTGATGGGTTCTTGATAAGAGAGGGGATTAAGGGTTATGGGGAGAGGGCGGGAATGTGGAACTGAGCCACGACAGATCAGCCATGATCTTATTGAATGGCGGGGCAGGCTCGAAGGGCTAGATGGCCTACTCCTGCTCCTATTTCTTATGTTCTTATGTTATGTTCTTATCAACTAGGCTGGAATTTGCAGGTTGTATTAGCATAGGCAGTGCATGCAAAAAATTTGTTATATGCTGGAGGGGTATAGTCGATACCAGTTGGTACACAGGAGGATTCCAAAGTTGCAGTCAGCATTAACAGACGTGTCCCTGGTGCTATAAGGGACAAACATTAGCTTCATAGTTTCTACATACTTAAATGCTATACATGCATGGAGAAAAGCCTTCATTTAAAGCTGAGGTTTCAGAACGGATAAGAAGGGCCCTGAGGCATTTCATAAGACCATCAGGAGTATATTTTGAGAAAGGGGATAGGGTCTACTATAAAAGAGGGCTGAAAGAGTGGAAAGAGCCCAGGAAAGTGATAGAACAGACAGCAAGGTAGTTGTAGTATTCCATGGTAAACAGACACTCCAAGACTTGGGTATGAATTTGGGGCATCTGAGCAGGAAGCACTTTGTACCTCACATGCTCATACTCAGAGTTATTATGAGGAGCAGTCAACAACAGATGAGAGGGAATTTGATGATCAACAAAGTACCAGTAAAGCAAGGGATGAAGGTGCTACCCAAAGTAGGCACAGTGGTATCATACATACCCAAAGGGAGGGAGGCCACCTTAATCGGGAAAGCAGGAAAAGCCTCAGAAAAGTACAAATACTGGTTCAACATACAAGAGTGAGGGCAAGAAGCCAAAGCTATAGATTGGGAAAATGGAGTGGACAGATTGAAACAGAGAAAGTGAGACCTAAGTCCTAAGGGTAAGACAGTAAGCATTCACGAATTCAGGAAAAAGTCACAAATCTGTGACCAAAGGTGTCAAGGGAATGGCAATTTGAGTAGCAGCAGCCCTGATAGAAACAGTAGAGGCTGGAGCTTAATGAGGAAGGCTAGGAATCAAACCAATGATAAGAATAGGAGCAGAAACACCCTAAGAAGTATTGATAGCTTCCATTTTGGAACTCTTGGATGTAAGAGGCCAAACAAAGGGAGTCAGGCTGTTGGAAGGAGTTTGGGGTGTACACCAAGGTACCAGGTGAAGGGCAGCCTGATTTTTCCATAGGTAGTTTTGCCAGATGGAACATGTAGCCAAACAGGCCACCTAAAATGGTGATATACAGAGCACGCTGGGATAACTGGATAAGCACCGAAACAAGCAGACTGCAGCTTAAAAGACTGGCAAACAGGCTGCAGCTCAGATGACTGAATATACAAGAAATAAGCCATCCCAAAGACAATGGATACTCTCTCTGGTCAAACATACTGGCTTACCGGACAAAGGGGAGCCTTAACCCCTTATCTGGGAAGGAGGAATGTGACCTCGTGCCTCCAGTACTTACAGGCATGGCCGTTGGGTATCCACCCAAAGATTGGTGTGGCAGTACCTGGCTGGACTCTTATCGATCATGGTGATCAAACCCTGATCAATTGATTGACAAGAATCAGGAGCCCATTCAAAAGGACACAAAACCAAGGAGGGAGAAAAGCTGCTGCACAACAGAAGAAGCTCTCTCTCTGCCCCTCTCTCTGACCCCATGTATGAGCTACAACAATGGTGACCATGACCAGCAACAACCAGCACAAGGAGATCCACCACACCCGAGAAGGAAGGCCAGAGTGTCAGAGCAGACTGTGCAGAGGACTACAGGGCCCAGCGCACAGGCTGATATATGCCTGCGTACTTGCCAGGCACGCAAAGTCAAGTCGAGGTCTATTATTGGACTTGAACTTTAGTATTTCTATAAGATAACTAATTGTTGCATGGGTGATTATTGACTGTGAATTTAAAGAAATATTGTCTACTTGCAATTCTTTGTCCACCATATAAGGATTAAAACAGATTGCACAGCAGGCACAACAAACATATAAAGCTCAAGCCAGATTAGTAGCCCATGGGTATGATGAACGTTTGGATGGGAGAGATATTAGGGTTTATTCATCCACAACAAGGAAAGTGATACCAAAATTTTTTTTCACTGTTCTAGCACCTCATTGTTGGATATGTAAATCAATTGATATCAAAGCAGCATTTCTGCAGGGCGAAACATTTGCAAGAAAGTTTCTTTTGAGGCCACCCAAAAGAAGCAAGTAATACACAGGGGCGTTTGTGGACATTGAACAATGTGTATATGGGGTAAGTGATGCAACAAGGGTCTGGTACGATCTGTATTACTGAAGACTGGCTGTGTCCAGTTAAAAGCAGATACAGCAATGTTTTACTGGAAGGCTGACGGAAAATTAGCTGGAATTTTTATAACGCACAAGGATAATTTCCTATGGGGTGGCACAGAAGAATTTGAAAAAAGGGATAATTGAGAAGCTGAAAACAGACTTCAAAGTAGGGACTCGAGCAGCTGGTACTTTTTGATATCTTGGTCTTGATATCTGACAAAGTACATCTGGTGTAACGATGAGTCAACGGTGATATCTAAACAGCATTGATCCCATTCCCATCACCAGAGAGGTCAATGAGAAAAGGAACGAGCCAACAAAATAACAGTTGAGTATGATAGGACAGCTAAATTGGCTACGCTTACAGACAAGACCAGATGGAAGCTATAATGTCCTAAAGTTCAGTATATTGAAGCACGCCACAGTCAGATCTTGCAGACTAATAAAACATTAAAGTTAAAATTAGGAATGTGTAATTAAATTCCCAGCACGAGGAGAATCGAAAGATATGAAATTGGCATGTGAAGCATCATTAAACACAAGCAATCTACAAGTGGACATTCAAGCGGTGTTGGATTCATAATATTCCTGGTAGATAAGGAAGGAAAATGTTGCCCCTTGGACTGGGAAGCAAAGAAAATAAGGGTAGTCAAAAGCATTGGCAACTAGCATTAGTGGAGGTGTTGGATATGGGGATATATTTGTCAGACACTAACAGAATTTTTTTTTGGGCTTATCGGGTAAGAAAGTACCAATTGAGTATTATGTGGATGATGTTCATTCAACAAAAAGTATAGTGGAGAAGAGATTACGAATTGATTTGGCATGCATTAAGCAAATGCTGGAAAGCAAAAGTTTCCAAACTTAATTGGGTCGGCGCTAATTATAGGTATCTGACTATTTTACAAAAAAGGGGCACAGGTACTGGAAAGTTAAGAATACTGACGGATGGTCTGTTTAATTTTTTTTCAAAATAATTTATAAGGGAATTTGTTAGGATGTAACCAGTGACAACTTTGTATCAGATACAACGGGGACAAGATGTAAGGGTCGGCTGACCCAGTAAACCATGGAACCAATTACAGAGGGACGTAATAGTCAGATGATTCACTATAAATAAGGAACTATGTAGAATTGTGGGGAGCTTGGATTGGCCCAGGGCAAGGCCCCAAGTTTGGAGTAATGACATTTCTGTATTAAATCCTTTCTTTGATAAGTTGGAGTAAGTTTTGTTGAATTTTCATTAGCTGCATTTTGAAGAGTTCCTTCTGAAGAAACATACACCCTGGGAGACCTGTCACGTCAGTCTGTCCTCACACTGAACGTGAATAGCCAATATAACTGGAAGGGGGATTATCAGGCACAAAGGCCTGATACTGACATTTAAATGCACTCGAGCAGGGATATCGACATTCAGGTTTGGGATTTCCATTACATCGTTGTTGGGCAGAACAATTGCTATGTGGAATCCCATCGGCTGAAACTGCACCTCAAGACTCCCGCAGGAGTTCCTGTTTTTGCTGCCCACCCCCACCTCCCTCCAAACTGGAGTGTAAAATCCCTCCCCCACTGGCTTCAATTCAACAGTTGAAAGTTGGAATCACACGTGTGGGTTATGATATATATTGTTAAACAATATTTAAAGGTACAGTCATCATCATCACACATGGCCAGAGACTGCTCTCCCCTTTAAGGGCAAAAACTGACTGGTGGTGATTTAATCTGAGTATCACCACACCTCAGACGAGAGGCCGGGTTGAGAAGGTGTTCTTGAATAACCTTAGCTAGATAAGCTGCATGTTATAATGAAGGTGATAACATCAATAACTGGATGCTGCACAATGTGGACAGGAGTTCCATTGGGTTGCGTTGCCTTTTCAGCGTCATTTGCCCCCGATTGCCTGGATGTGTGCCAAAGATTAAGGAGCACCAAGAGCTAAAGTAAACCCAGCACAACTCACACCTGAAACCAAAACAGAAAATGCTGGAAAATCTCAGCAGGTCGGGCAGCATCTGTAAGGAGAGAAAAGAGCTGACATTTTGAGTCCAGATGATCATGTGTCAAAGGGTCCTACCAGGATGGCCAAGTGGTTAAGGGGCTTTGACAAAGGGTCATTTGGACTCAGTATCAACTCTTCTCTCTCCTTACAGGTGCTGCCAGACCTGCTGAGATTTTCCCGCATTTTCTCTTTTGGTTTCAGATTTCAGTATCAGCAGTAATTTGGTTTTATCACATCAGCGGGGTTTGTTGCAGCACTTTGAAAAGATCATGCTAGAAGTTGATCCTGCTCCCAAAACCTGGGTACAGGCCTGGATTGAATGGCGAACTTTGGTTAAATGCAACTGTTTATGGGTCTTCAAGAAGGACCTTCGAAACAGGCTTTTGTTTTATGTATAAGGACATGGTTGGGAATGTTTTGGAAGACCAAGTACTGTTTTTTTCTTTTATTAATAAGAAACTGACAACCATGCGCCTAACTAATCTAATTAATGGCTCTTTCTCTGAATAAGTCAATTTCAGTTGATCTTATTGAATGGCGGGGCAGGCTCGAAGGGCCAGATGGCCTACTCCTGCTCCTATTTCTTATGTTCTTATGAATCAGATAGTGGACTGGATAATTCCCAATATTCTCATTCTGTGAGATAGATGTATTTTCTATCATCAAAACTGAACAATGTTGCCATTCATAAATAAATTAAGGAAGTTTAAAAAAATTCTAAAACAATGCCAGATATCCAGCAGTTAATGAAAAATTTTACTGAATTTGAATGGAAACTTGAGCAAAAAAAAGACTTCTGAAAACAAATGCAATTTTGAGCATAGTTCTGGCCAGATCCCAAACTGTGCTCAAAGCAGATATTCTCAATTGTTATATTTCAGGATAATTTTTACCAGTTTATTCTGATTGAGATCCTGGAGGAGTCAATTACAGAAATTAAAAACTATGTACTTTGATGTGGGCCTTCTGAAGACTCAGAAATGCAAATCCACCCGGGTCAGAGTCATCAACATTGTTGCATGCTAAGGCTACTCAAACAAGTCTGTGTCCTGAAAGCTATAGGCAAGGACAGGAAGTGGTTCCACACTACTGCACAAACATTGGCAGATAGGGCACCGTGAGTTTCCAGGCACTATTTCTGAAACCAAGAAAGCCATTGCCTATTGTACTTTTTAACAAGTAGTAATTGCATCAAAACTGACCAGCTTCTCTCTGGGGGTGCAAATAAAGTAGATATTTTCGATTAAATGAAGAATGAACTCATGACACCATATTTTTTCTAGGTCTGTCACACTTGCAATTTCAATCTCACAATGAAGCTTTAATACTCTTCTATAATGTAGACCTCCATCATTCAGAATTCTGATTTTTCTAGTTATTAGGGTTAGTAAAGTATTAAACTTATTTTAGATGTGGAGCTTACATGTCTGAGTTATTACATGAACCTTACATCAGTGGTAGGGAAATTATTGGAAAGGATTCTTCGAGACAGGATTTATTCCCACTTGGAAATAAGTGGATGTATTAGTGAGAGGTAACATGGTTTTCTGAAGGGAAGTCGTATTTCATAAACTTGATCAAGTTTTCGAGGAAGTTACAGAGATGATTAAGGGTAGGGCAGTAGATGTTGTCTACATGGACTTCAGTAAGGCCTTTGACAAGGTCCCTCATGGCAGACTAGTGCAGAAGGTGAATTCGCGTGGGTCAGAGGTGAGTAGCAAGGTGGATACAAAACTGGCTCAGTCAAAGAAGACAGAGGGTAGCATTGGAAGGATGTGTTTCTGAATGGAGGGCTATGACATGTGGTGTTCCTCAGTGATCTGTGCTGGGGCCTTTGCTGTTTGTAATATATATATATGATTTGGAGGAAAATGTAATTGGATTGGTTAATAAATTTGCAGACAACACAAAGGATTTGCGGATAGCAATGAGAACAGAGGATACAGCAGGATATAGATTGGTTGGAGACTTGGGCAGAGAGATGGCAGATGGAATTTAATCCATACAAATGTGAGGTAATGCATTTTGGAAGGTCTAATACAGATAGGAAAAATACAGTAAATGGCAGAATCCTTAAGTGTATTGATAGGCAAAGAGATCTGGGTGTACAGGTACACAGGTCGCAAATGGCAATGCAGGTGGAGAAGGTAGTCAAGAAGGCATACGGCATGCTTGCCTTCATCGGCTGGGTTATTGAGTTTAAAAATTGGCAAGTCATGTTGCAGCTTTATAGAACTTTAGTTAGGCTGCACTTAGAATATAATGTTCAATTCCAGTCGCCACATTTTCAGAAGGATGTGGAGGCTTTGGATAGGGTTCAGAAAAGATTTACCAGGATGTTGCCTGGTATGGAGAGCATTAGCTATGAGGAGAGGTGGGAGAAACTTGGTTTGTTCTAAACTGGAGCGACACAGGTTGAGGGGAGACCTGATCGAAGTCTACAAGATAATGACAGGCATGGACAGAGTGGATAGTCAGAAGCTTTTCCCAGAGTGGAAGGGTCAATTATTAGGGGGTACAGGTCTAAGGTGCGAGGGGCAAGATTTAGAACATAGAACATAGAACACTACAGCACAAACAGGCCCTTCGGCCCACAAGTTGCGCCGATCATATCCCTACCTACCAGGCCTATCTATAACCCTCAATTCCATAAATCCCATGTACTCATCCAGAATTCTCTTAAAAGACCCCAGCGAGTTCGCCTCCAACACCACCGACGGCAGCTGATTCCACTCACTCACCACCCTCTGAGTGAAAAAATTATCCCTGACATCTCCTCTGTACCTACTGCCCAGCACCTTAAACCTGTGTACTCTCGTAGCGACCATTTCAGCCCTGGGAAATAGCCTCTGAGAATCCACCCTATCTATACCTCTCAGCATCTTATAAACCTCTATCAAGTCACCTCTCATCCTTCGTCTCTCCAAGGAGAAGAGACCTAGCTCCCTCAACCTATCTTCATAAGGCATGCCATCCAATCCAGGCAACATCTTTGTAAAATTTTTTTAAAGGCGATGTATGAGGCAGATTTTTTACACGGAGTAGTGGGTGCCTGGAACTCGTTGCCGGGGGAAGTAGTGGAAATGGATACTGTACTGACTTTTGAGGGGCGTCTTGACAAGTACACGATGGGAATAGAGGATGTGGTCCCTGGAAGCTTAGGGGGTTTTAGTTAAGTCGGGCAACATGGTCAGTGCAGGCTTGGAGGGCTGAAGGGCCTGTTCCTGTGCTGTAATTTTATTCTTTGTTTTTTGTTATAAAGTCCCGGAATCCCGCTCTACTACAGGACTTAAGCGTATAAAGTAGGGAGTATACTGAGGGAGTGTAACACCGGTGAATGTGCTTTCTTTGAGAATGGATGTTACATGAAGGCTATAATCTTTGGTGAATGGGAGAAAAAAAAAATTCATTGTTTTATTTGAAAAGCAGAGATTTCCCCTTGACCTCACAGTACTTGTTATCTGATCATCTATTGCCTTGTTTGTGGGATCTTGTCAGATGGCTGCTACATTTACCTACATTGCAACTGGAACAACAGTTCCAAGGTGTTGTTGTGAAAAGCTTTGTACTATCTTAAGGGCATGAAGAGCACTAAAAAGAGCAACTAAATTCTCTTGTTCCCTTTATTCCAAAGTTTCTAGCGAATTTTCAACACTTGAAGCAAACATGAAAACTAGAGGCATTTTGTTATCCTCAACCTTATGCTACAACCTCTGTCTAGTTAATCTATCCATAAGATTATATGTAAAGAAATCTCCAGTTTCATTGAGACATAGAGCTAATACAAACTGAGTTCTTGGAGACCACTTTAAAAGTTAGCATACTTGTTAATGGCCAACATTTTGTGGTTGCAATAACACTGAGATTGAAGCTCAGATACCATTTCTACTTGGAATGAATCAGACATTCATTTGGTGTCTGCATGTGAGCAGTTACATATGGAAATTCAGAAGTTGCTATCTGAATTGCCCTGTTTGTCCACAAACTTCATTAAATTGGCACTTCGCCAAAAGATTGAAATATAGCAAAGGCACGAATTACTGTATTTTCTCTCAAAATATCTCCTTTAACATTTAGTGCTTGTTCCTTTAAATTAATGTTTTTATGACCTAAGAAAATGATCACAAGCACCCTCTCTGGTATTGAAAATTAACTGCTATGGATGTGTTCTATTCATTCTGATATTAATTACTGTTCGGGATTCAAAAATACATTTTTTAATCTTTTTATTTCTGTCTCTTTTATCAAGGAAACCCATCTTTCCATTTATTTATTTCGTTATCTGTATATGATTTGACATTGATAACTTACATTTCCTGGTTTAGAATCCATGGGGGCAGTTTTAATTTGGATGGATCCCTTTGGGTAAAAATTGGGACTCCCAATTCTCTCTTTAATAGACACTGGGCAAGGAGCGGGCAGCAGGTCTTCGCAGGTGATGATTTGGTGATTTACATATTTTTTAATCAAGTTATTAGCCTCTAGATTTAAACTACCTTGGAGGTTTTAATTGGGTCATCAGATTTCCTTGGCCTTAGGAAACTGGGAAGCTGCCATGCGGTTATGGCATCTTAGACGAGAATGTAAAGGCCTCTAGAGCCCAAGGGGAGCTTCCCCCCAACCTCCTCTATATCAGACCATTTCCCCACATACAAAGGACTCTGTGTTTTAGATGCCTACTACGCCCACCTCCTCAATTTCCATCCCTTAGATCAGGAAACTTGATACTGGACTTGCGGACACGCTGGGGTCGTTTAAGACTTACCTGGATAGTCACACGAGCAGACTGGGAATGGAGGGATACAAACAAATGGCCTAGTTGGACCAATGAGCGACACAGGCTTGGAGGGCTGAAGGGCCTGTTTCCTGTGCTGTACTGTTCTTTGTTCTTCTTTGTTTATCCCAGCATCATGCAGCCTACTCTGGATTGCTGCCACCTATGACTGTGAACAATGCCTGTTAATCCTCTTTTATAGATGATTCTGCGAAGGCCTAAAGATGCACACAGTGGAATTAAAGTCCCACATCTTGTAAACAAGTCTAGATTAGATATTCAGCATAGCTCTGCTGTCCCACCCATATAACCTAAATCATTTAATATCCAGGTGTGCATGTCTTAACAAGGTTTCTCCAATCTGACTGGTTGAGGAGACACGCCATCGGATGCCCTATTCACAAATGCTCCAGAACACTTGCAGAGGTCATGGCACAGGATCAGGTCCTTGGTGAGAATGGGTTGCTGCTTAAAAGCCCATAAAATGTGAGCAACTGTAATTGTAATGAATGTTGGGCAAGTGCTGTTCTTTAATTGCTGATCTCAAAATCATATCATTAACTCATCTCATCATTATTAAGGTAGAAGTTCATTTTGTTTTCTGTATATTTTCATGATCCATGCACTGAAGTGGTCAGCTGCACTTCCAAGACTCCCTCTTCAGATCCCATGAAGTATATGATTTGCTCTGGTACTTTGGTGTGTGGTAATTTCTTCTGATACATCCAGTGAAATCAAAAGACAAACTTTCACAGAAGCATTTGTAATATTACTTTTATTGCCCAGGTATGTCCTGTACATATGAAAGAAGATGGGGAGATTTTCCCATCCTGGCCACCATGGGAATCATAGTGCAAGGAGGTGGACCATGCAAAGGTCTGTTGACCCGGGGTGGGATTTTTTGGTTTTGGAGCAAGTGTGATGGAGAAATCCTGCCTGACAAATCCAACCCAGACAATTACTGCCCCATCAGTCTACTCTCGATCATCAGCAAAGTGATGGAAGGAGTGAGTCATCAACAGTACTATCAAGCAACACTCACTCAGCATTAACCTGCTCTTGGATGCTCAGTTTGGATTCCACCAGGTCACTCAGTTCCTGACCTCATTACAGCTTTGGTTCAAACATGCACAGGAGCTGAACTTCAGAGGAGAGAGTGACTGCCCTTGATGTCAAGGCAGCATTTGACAGTGTGGCATCAAGGAGCCCTAGCAAAACTGGAATCAGGAGAAAAACTCTCCATTGGTAGCAGTCATACCTGGCCCAAAGGAAGATGGTTGTGGTGGTTAGAAGTCAATCATCTCAGCTCCAGGACATCATTGCGGGAGATCCTCAACTCAACCATCTTCAGCTTCTTCTCAATGACTTTTTTTCCATCATAAAGTCAGAATTGGGGATGTTCACTGATGACTGTATGATGTTCAACATCATTCACGACTCCTCAGATACTGAAGTAGTCCATGTCCAAATGCACAGACATGGACAATATTCAGGCTTGGGCTGACAGGTAGCAGATAACATTCATGCCACACGAGGGCCAGGCAATGACTATCTTCAACAAGAGAGGATTTAACCATCACCCCTTGGCATTCAGTAGCATTACTATATCTGAATCCCCACGATCAACATCCTTGGGGTTACCATTGACAAGAAACTCAACTGGGTTAACCATATCAATATCTTGTCTACCAGGGCAAGTCAAAGGCTAGGAATTCTGGGGTGAATAACTCACCTCCTGACTCCCCAAAGCCTGTCCACCATTTACAAGGCACAAATAAGGAGTGTGATGAAATATCCTCCACTTGCCTGGATGGATGCAGCTCTAACAACACTCAACAAGCTTGACATCATTCAGGACAAAGGATTGTTACCCTTCCCAAATACATTCTCTCCCTCAACCACTGACGAACAGTGGCCATCGTGTGTATCATGTACAAGATGCACTGTAGAACTCACCAACGTTTCTTAGGCAGCACCTTCCAAACTCACAAACACTATCATCTAGGAGGACTAGAAAAGCAGATACATGGGAATACGACCACCTGACTTGGAAACATATCATTGTTCCTTCACTGTCACTAGGTCAAAAGCCTGGAATTCCTTCCCTAACAGCACTGTGGCTGCACCTACACCTCAGGGTTTGCAACAAATCAAGGCAGCTCACCATTACCTTCTATAGGCCAATAAACACTCACCTAGCCAGTGATCCCATATAATCCTTAAATGAATTTTAAAAATCCTCATACAACATCAAGGAATTTCTATCCAGAGATGAATGGGAAAAGTCACCTGCTACTCTGCTGTTTTCCCATCCAGCCCGTTTGCTATCACTGGAGAAATCTGCTCATTATGAACAAATACTAAGGAATATCACAGTTGATTTACTGAGAGCGGAATGTGTAGCCGGGGGTGGGTAGGAGGGCATTATTCAGTAAAAAAGTTCAATGGCACAGTACGTCTCGACTTCAAAGCATAATACTCACTGTGGGGTTGTATCCACCATTTCTCAGAGTACTTATAGGGAGAATTTTCCCATCCCATCCTGCACAGGAATTGTAGCGGGCAGAGGCAGACCATGCGAAGGTCTGTTGTCCTTGGGTGAGATTTTCCAGTTTTGGGGTGAGCTGGGTTGGAAAATCCCAATCTATGTCTGCAAAAGATGCAGACAAATTCTTATTGCAAGAGAGTGAAACAAAGACATTCTGACTGTTCCGACACAGCTTACAGCAGCATAGTGTGATCATGAAAGCTGAGTGTCTGCTACCTCCATGCCCTTTGGTGTCAAATGTTACCGAACATGGAGGGGAAAAATTTTCTTTACACAGATGAAACCCAAGCATTGAGTTGCCAGATATACAACAAAATTCTGGTGCAAATGCCATAAATTTCTGCAGACAGGCTGTAAGGCTGGGGCCAATAGTGATTTTTGTCAACCACCTAGCGTAAGAAATGAGAGTGTGATCTCTATGTCAGTACACCTGCAGTTATCTTCATGAAATTTGCAAATTGTGTGAGTGTGACGAAAATCCCAGGTACTCCACAGAGGCTACTCTTTGCAAACTTAAATGAAGCTTGCTGCTACTGAATAGGTTAATTAGTAATTTAGTACCTGATAGGGTTAACCAGTGCCCCTGAAAAAAACATAGGCTATAAGGTGTGCTGCAGGGTGTAAAATGGTACTAAATCTGCCAGCCAGAAAAGAGAATGATCTGAATGGGAAGAATTGTAGCCTGCATGAATGTTATTGAAGAGTCTTGATATTCAGTAAGTGAAGTACAGCTCACTATAGAGAAATGCTGTTGCTCTAAAGTACTGCAATGCAGCACTTCCAAAACTCCAGCATAGAGCAGAGCACGCTCACCGATTTTCCACTGATTAAAGAACACAGTCCAACTCTGATAAAATCACCTTCAGCCGTAGCCAAAAATAATCTCAATATTGATAAGTGACAAACAATATAACAGATAAAAGGGATACACATGGAATGAATTTTTGCTTTACTGGCAAGGTGACCTTGAATAAGTCTTTTGGCATTGGCAAGTAGCTCATGTAGGAAAAGAAAAGTTGTTTATTAAAATAAAATCCGATCAAGATTTCAGTGCAACTCTCTTTCTGTACTGATCTTGATCTAATAGGGTTAGAGAAATAAAAAGCATTGCGCTTCTCTTAAATTAATAATGATCTGCAATAACTAACCATAGTGGAAAAACAAAGGAGAATAAACAAGGTCGTATTAAAAGCAAGTTCATTTTGAAACGTACCCTTTGAAACTTTCTGCCCTAATTTTCAGGGTTTTTTTTCATATTTTGTTCACACAGCCTCACACTATTTGAAAGAAAATATTACTGCCATAACACAGGGGAAACTCTGAATTGATTTTCTTTTAAGTACTGAGGAAGCACGTGCCACTGACCGGATTGTGCCTCCCAAATGATGGGCAGCATGGTGACACAGTATTTAGAACTGCTGACTCACAGCACCAGGGACCCAGGTTCGATTCCTGGCTTGAGTCACTGTCTTTGTGGTGTCTACACATCCACCACCCCCCACCAACCCCCCACCACCACATCTGCGTGAGTTTTCTCCGGGGGCCCCGGTTTCCTCCCATGCCTGAAAGACACGCTGATCAGGTGCATTGGCCATGCTAAATTCTCCCTCAGTGAACCAGAATAGGCGCCAGAATGTGGTTGCTAAGGGATTTTCACAGTAACTTCATAGCAGTGTTAATGTAAGCTTACTTGTGACACGAATAAATGAATTTAAAACGATGGTAATTCTTTTGTCAGAGAGAGGGAGAGAAATAAAGTAAACATTATTCTCAGAGAAAAATTAGTACACATGGCTTCATCTCTTATCAGAGCTTCGTTGCTCAGTTTAGTTCCAGTGCAAAGCACAGTAATTACAAAACCAGAATACGATGGATGCTGAAAAGCCATAGTATATACCAAAATGCTGGAAATACTCATCAGCTCCAGCAACATGTCTGGGGAGAGAAGAGCTAAAGTTCAGGTCAATGAACTTCCGTCAGAACTCATTGTTCTGGTCACAAATAATCATTTGGCAGTACAGAATTTGAAAAGAGAAACATGTTGAAGCTTTTTGACCTGATGTTTGCAAAATAGGAAACTTCTTGTTGCATCGATACTTAAGTTCTGGTTGCAGTTGGTTGGTTAAATACTCTGATTAAAAATGCTACTTTTGTAATAAAGCTGTTTTCAACCGTAATAATCAAACTGCACCAGGTTATCGCTCTTGAATATGTCTGTTGTTTTCAATGTGGGTGATGGTAACATTAGTGACACTGGCTATGGAGGAAGTCTTCAATTTGCTCAGGTTTTGGATTTAATAATACTCTCAACATTTCTGACTATGCCAAATCTGAACTTTGACTTTGATTACAAACTCCATTTAATAGTTGCGACAGTGACAGTGATTATTTCATCTTTATCAAAGATCTTGACTCACTTTGCTTGACTGGTAGATTCCGTGATGCCAGCAAACTTTCCATTTCTTTTGGACTTCCACTTTCCTTCTGACTTTCACTCTAGGTAGGAGGAGAAATTTGGACTATCGGAGGTTTCTCCTTCTCTCCATTTGACAGATTTCCTCTTTCAGGTAAATGATCTTGATGACACTGACAGAGTTGCTCTCCAGTTAGATATAGGAATGCAATTAGTCTCGTGATAACAACTCCAAAGACATACTTCCTCAAACCATCTGGTGTTTTTTCAAACCAGTGCCGAACTCCCTTAGCTTCATGTGCAGAGAGAGAATAGACATAATGTTTCAAGTCATTCAGGCTTGAAACATTAGCTGTGGGACCTGCTGAGATTTTCCGGCACTTTCTGTTTTTCATAGAATCATAGAATTCCTACAGCGCAGAAGCTGTCCAAAAGAGCTTCCCACCCAGACTCTATCCCCGTAAACCCACGTACTTACCCAACTAATTCCCCCTAACCCAGCATCCCAACCCAGGCCCACTCACCCTATTCCTATAACCCCTCAAATTCATCAATAGTAATCCACGAAACTACACATTTTGGACATTAAGGAGCAATTTCATCTGGCCAATCAATCTAACCCATATATCTTTGGACTGTGGGAGGAAACCAGAGCACCCAGAAGAAACCCCATGCAGACATGGGGAGAATTTGCAAACTCCACACAGGCAGTCACCCAAGGCTGGTATTGAACCTGGGTCTCTGGCACTGAGGCAGCAGTGTTAACCATTGTGCCACCATGCTATTTTTGTTTCAGATTCCAACATCTGCAATATTTTGCCTTTCACATTGTTTCATGCATTATGGCTCATCTTTACTTTGTCTTACTTTGCTACTGGTATCAGGTTTAAGTAACTAAACTATTTTGTGCTGTTTCCTAGCTTTAGTGAGGTTTTACTGTTACTACATCTTTTTATCCTCCCAATTCCTGGTGAGGCTTTGCTTCTTCTATGACAGACTTGAAATAGTTGGCATAATTTCATTTCAAACAATGCATGAAGAACCATTTTCAAAGTCCTCGGGGTACGCACATGATTTTCAGGAAATAATCTGTTGTGTCCCTTGCTCTCTTGGAGCCTCTTGGTCATTATTCAACTCCTGATGTCTCACCCATATCACCAACAACTTTGTGGTCTCAACATAACAATCATCAATTGTTTTAAATACCCATCTAGCTGACTAATTGTCTTTAGGGAAGGAAATTCATCTTTACCTGGTCTGGCCTACATGTGACTCTGGACCCATAGTAATGTAGTTGATTCTTAACTGACTCTGAAATGGCAAAGCAAGCCATTCAGTTCAAGGCAAATGGGATTGGGCAACAAATGCTGGCCTTGCCAGTGATGCCCATGTTCCATGACAGAGTTTCTTCACTAATCACTCTGGCAGACATTGGTATATAATTTTCTGTTTGTAGTGTAGCCCAATGGCTGAAAATGAATCAGTTTACACTGGAAATCTTAAAAGAAATATGTGTAATTCGATTGTTGACTTCTGATATTTCATATTGTATTGATGACTAATTTTATCGTTTTATCCTTTTTGCTCAATGACTATTTTGTGCTCTGTCAACACTTCCTCAATGTCAACGTATTCTGACTGTAAGTAACTTGGCCCAGTTTAACTGTATCATCAAGTGAATTTGTTTCCATCAGGGTGACCTTGGGCTGGATTTTCTGGTCATGCTTGCCCCACGACCAGAAAATCCCACTCGAAATCAATGGAACTTTGCATGGTCCATCCCCGCCTATGATTACCGCGGAAGGTGGGATGGGAAAATTTCACCCTTTGTTCCTTCCTGCCACTACCATTGGCAAGTAATAGGATACATCATAGAATCATAGAAAAACTACAGCACAAACAGGCCCTTCAGCCCACAAGTTGCGCCGATCTTATCTCTACCTACTAGGCTTACCTATAACCCTCAATCCTATTAAGTCCCGTGTACTCATCTCTTAAAAGACCCTAACGAATCTACCTCCACCACCACCGATGGCAGCCGATTCCACACAGCCACCACCGTCTGAGTGAAAAACTTACCCCTGACATCTCTCTGTATCTACTCCCCAGCACCTTAAACCTGTGTCCTCCTGTGGCAGCCATGTCAGCCCTGTGGGAAAGCCTCTGAGAGTCCACCTGATCAATACCTCTCATCATCTTATACACCTGTATCAGGTCCCCTCTCATCCTTCGTCTCTCTAAGGAGAAAAGATCGAGCTCTCTCAACCTATCCTCATAAGGCATGCCACCCAATCCAGGTAACATCCTTGTGAATCTCTTCTGCACCATTTCAATGGCTTCTGTAATGAGGCGAGTGCTCCTGAACTGAGCACCGTACTCCAAGTGGGGTCTGACCAGGGTCTTATACAGCTGCAGCATTATCTCCCGACTCCTAAACTCAATTCCTTGATTGATGAAGGCCATCATCACATTCCACTAACTTTCGTCCCACTGGAATACTGTTACTGGAATAACTAATCGGTTTTCCACCAGTTTTGCATAAGGAAATGTAACTTAGAGACTTCTTGTATTCGCCTTCTGAGATAACAGACACTGTTGCACATTATCAATGATGAAAGTAAGTTGTGAATTGCTGAGTTCCATTCCTGTTGTGTGTGCTGGAATTTTATCTATTACCTATTAGATAAAGCCCTATTACTTTCATCTTCCATGTCCTATTTTTCTTGCCTTTACACAGAGTGCAACTCTGCACCTTTGACTTGATAACATCAATTTCTAATAATACATCTGTCATATATGCATTCCAGGACTTCCAGATTCCTGAAACAGCTTTAGAACTGCCACAATTTGACTTGGTGTGTGGCTGAATCCTGAAGCTTCACCGTTACCATTTCTTCTACTCCTGCTGGCCATTGCCACATAAGTGACCTTTTCAGAGGCGTAGCATTTTGACGAGAAATTGCGCTATGGTTGGTAGTTACCATGGCAATGATGACATCTAAATCTCTGACTCAAAGGGTGGAGTTTTCCAGCCACACTAGCCCCAAAACCGTAAACTCCCACCCGACGTCAATGGACCTTTGCATGGTCTGTCCCTGCCCACTATGATCCCCATGATGGGTGGGATGGGAAAATTCCACTCTGAGACTCCAGACTTGGCTGACATGGCCTGGATCCCACTGAAATTTCATGCACCTCACCAGCTGACTGGGGAAAATAATTCCAATGCAATTTGCAACAACCTCTTCCTGTCATTTCCGTGGCTGCGGCTTCATTATCAGCTTCCCTCTATGTCAGCTGGTGAGATGCATTAAATTTCCTTTGGTGCCTTTGCAAAGCTTGGCCTCCTGCAACTGTGTCTCTAATGTTGATTTCTAAGTTCATCCCATAGCCAGTGATGATGAGTCTCTTTAATTTGAGCATGTAATCTGCAACACTTTCACTTGGCAACTGTTTTTTTCATGGAATTCAACATTCACTGGAATCTCACTCCTAGCCATGTCACATTATGATCCCCGAATCTCATTGATTTCAGAATGTTCCATCTAACTAGCGTCTCTTGGACAATATTGGTTCAAACTACATCAAAAATATCTGGTCCAATCTTAGTGAGCAAAACATCTACGTTATCCACATCTCCCCTTTTATTTGCCTTCAGCCAAATGTGTAACCATTGTTCATAATTACATCAATCCTCTTTTTAAAGGTAAAATTCCCCAACTGTCCCCAAATATATCCTCAGCACCATTTTTTTCGATTACATACCATGTTGACTCATTGTGGACCTGAGCAAAATGTACACAGAAATCAATCTTTCAAATCACTCAAATCCCCGAATTCCAAAAAGGGTCACAATGTTCTTCAGTCCTGATTTTCTCAAATGAAATGTAACAGAAATTTCTATCCCAATCTCGTCCCATCTTTCTATTGTTGTATTGCACTGAGTCAGGCTAACACATGCTCAATGGCAGCCAGCCATTATTCAACTAAGTTTATTTACACTTCCCCAACAGAAAGAGCAAAATATCAAAATGCTCAGATCTTGCAAGCTATGACACCTTGCCCACATACTAATGCCTGGCTATGTTGTAGGAAAACTAGGTGATTATTTTGGTCGATGGCATTAAATAAGAAGTTGCTAATAAGAACGTCAGTTTGGATGTCTGAATTTAGCATACAATTGCTCCAGATTGTTGATCACCATAATTTGGCTTGGGTGCTAAGCAGAAACATGCAAGATGAAAGGTCACACCATGTCAGGTTATAGTCCAACAGATTTATTTGGAATCACAAGCTTTCAGAGCATTGCTCCTTCATCAGGTGGAGAGAGTGGTGCAGGCACATAACATATAGGTGAATTGATGACAGCATGACACTCACAAGAGTGTCAAAGGGATAAGTACTTACCTGCTACATACCTATCCTTCAAATTGGCCCCCGAAATCCAATGTGCTGTTTCAGTCCCAAAACCTGGTCCATTAAGAGAGGGCCTTAGTTGAAGTGCAAACTACCAAAATGCTGTTCAGCTTCTTTAATGAGCAGGCATTTCATATGGCAAAGTACTCCTCAATGAACCTCCAATTTCAGGACTTCTGCTAAAATGGCATCATGCAATAAACATGGGCTAAACCAAGCCTACCTCATAGAATCCCTACAGTGCAGAAGAAGGCTATTTGGCCCATCAAGTCTACACCAACCACAACTCTACCCAGGTCGAATTCCTGTATCCCCACATATACCATACTAATCCCCCTGATACTAGGATCAATTTAGAATAGACAATCAATCTAACCCACAAAACCAGATCACCTGGAGGAAACTCACATAGACACAGGGAGAATGTTCAAACTCCACACAGACAGTGATCCAAGACCAGAATTGAACCAAGTCCCTGGCGCTGTGAGGCAGCAATGTTAACTACTTTATATAGAAACCCTACATTGTAGAAAGAGGCCACTTGGCCCATTGAGTCCGCACTGACCACAATCCCACCCAGGCCCTACCCCCCCATAGCCCTACGTATCTACCCACTAATCCCTCTAATCTATGCATCTCAGGACACTAAGGGGCAATTTTAGTGTGGCCAATCAACCTAACCCACACATCTTTGGACTGTGGGAGGAAACTGGAGCACCCGGAGGAATCCCATACAGACACAAGGAGAATGTGCAAACTCCACACAGACAGTGACCCAAGCCAGGAACCAAACCCAGGTTCCTGGAGCTGTGAAGCAGCAGTGCTAATCACTGTGCTACCGTGCCACATGTGAGAACCACATAACCTAGCTACCTAATCCGAATGATGGCATCATGCTTTTGTAATTTATGGGGCAGACTCGATGGGCCAAAGGGCTCTTCAGCACCTGACACTGTCCTGTACAATCGCTCCCCTCATGTCCAACCTATCTTTTCAACCGGACAAGATGCATGATTCAGGGCGATCAAGAAGAAGTGAAATAATGAGGGAAACAAACATGCCAAAGTAAATTTAATATACAGCTGGAAAATGTATTACTGTAGCTTATTTACATAGAATCAAGCATTTTAAGTATTTGTTTACAAATCTCTCAAAATTGACAAATTCCTGAATTGACAGCTGGTGCACTCACGAAGTCAGAAAACCTAGCTGCTAATGTCTGCCACAAATAACCGAGCAATTAGCTTATTGACTGGTTCCATGATTTGCAGGAACAAACAGCCGCTTTCTGACATGTTTCCAGATCTTGATAACTAAATAGCAGGTGAACAATCCTCTATAATCCAGTCAGCAAGTCATTAAAAGAACAAAACTAGTGAAATTAATTAATGGCAACTTTGGTGCTATAAGTGCTTTGTGAAAATAGGTTCAATACGTGTCAGATATTGTTTTAATCATCAGAGGGGAACTGTATAATTTATGAATTACGAGGGAAAGCTATTAGAAATATGTAGGAGTTTTATAATGAGGTATTTTAGAGTGGGCATGTTCAAAGTTCCTCAGTTGGCAAGGTGAATGAAAAATAGTACATGTTCCAACAGCAGTTGTGATGTGTATCAGAGTTTTATTTATGGTGACTATTTAATTTTATGATTTGCAAAGGGCACAGGATTGGATTCGGGGTCAGGTTTGTTGCAGAACAATGCTAAAATTAATAAATAAAAATTCATTATTTATTATGAAAATTAAGACCTTCTGATAGACCTGGCAAAACATCAGGCGACCTGACAGCTCTGTAAGACTCCAGAGCACTAAAGATGAAACCAGTTCGCTTTATTATTAGGAGTTAAAGGACTATACCTGTCACGAGGGATTGTGATTTCTCCCCCTAGGCTTCAGATAACTGTGTAAAATGACACCAAAATTGGGCGGGTGGTTAACAGTGAGGTTGAGTTACAGGAAGATAGCGATGGGATGATCAAATAGCCAGATAAGTGGCAGATGGAATTTAACACTGAAGACTGAGGTGATACACTTTGGAAAGAGCAACTTGACAAGAATTCAATGACAGGCATGATACTAGGATGGCATCTTCGAAAGAGCAAGGGGACCTTGGCATGTTTGTCCATAGATATCTAAGGTGGAAGGGCACGTTACTCGGGTGATGAAAAAGACATATGGGACAGTTCTCTTTATCAATTGAGGTATAGATTACAAAAACAGGGAAGTAATGTTGGAACTAATGTATAAAACTTTGGTGAGACCATAGCAACAGCACTGTGTTGCTGTTGCAGTTCTGGTTGCCACAGCATAGGAAGGATGTGATTGCACTGGAGAGGGTGTGGAAGAGATTCACTAGGATGTTGCGTGGGATGGAACATTTAAGTTATGAAGGGAGGTTGGTAGGCTTGGATTGTTTTCATTGGAGCAAAGAAAACTGAGGGTGACCTGATTGATGTGTACAAGATTATGAGGAGCATGGACAGAGTGGATAAAGAGCAACTGTTCCCCTTAGTTGAAGGATCAGTCACAAGAGGACAAAGATTTAAGGTATGTGGAGAAGGTCTGGAAGGGATGTGAGGAAAAATGTTTTTACCCAGAGGACGGTGGCGGTCTGGAATAAGCTGGAAGAGGCGAGTTGCCTCTCGTCCTTTAGAAAGTACCTGAGAGAGCACTTGGAATGTCATAGCATTCAAGGCTATGGGCCAAGTGCAGGTAAATGGGATTGGGTGGATAGGTAAGGTTGTCCTTGTGTTTTGGTGCAGACTCAAAGTTGGGTTCCCTCCATCCCCAATCTCAGACACACAGCAAAGAAGTAAGCCACTCAGTTTGAGAGCATTTAGGGGTGACCAACAAATGTTGCCATCCCATCAAAGGGTAAAAAAACGTTAAAATGAACAAGTTCAGCTGCAGTATAATTCGAAGCTAATTTTCTATTTTTGAGCAAAAGCTTCACCAGACACACGCAATAAAACTGCCTGTGCCGATTATGTACAGTGCCCAAAAGGTACTGTTGCTCATCCCTGACATGGTGAGCTATGTCTGCCCTTATTATAACACTCCCATTGGCATGACACTCTAAATCAAAGGCTTTGGACTGCTTTCTTCTCGTTACAGCTCACATTAGATTTTGCAGCATCCACTGCAGGGAAACATCGCATTCCAACCCAAAATCCTTGGCTCCTGATGATTGTATTAGAATGAGGGTAGAATATCATTGAAATAATGTGAAATTAATGTGGCTGAGGTTGGTCTGTAGGTGTGGCTCATTTGCAATCCATGAGCAGGGAAAGGGGAAGAGTAATATCACAAGCCAGAGTCGACCTTCCTTCTCACAGAATGTAAGGTCCAAGTAGTAAGTTATCATGACAGACAACAAGATGATCTTCTCCAGTCTACTCAACCTGAAGCTTGACATAAATAATTCTTTCCTATCATAAAATCACACAAAACAGAACAGAAAGTGGGAGTTTCTGAAGCATTATGCTCTGGATTTCTTTGAGATTGAGATATTTGTTTCAAAGGAAAAGCAATTAAACATGTGAAGTATTTTACTTCATGAACAAATGCTCCTCAAATTTAAAAAATAAAAACCATGGAAAATCTATTTATTTTTCAAACACTCTGCAGGACAGTTTGATGCTTCATATCCTTATTGTTTCATGGGGACTTGTTAACTTGTGCCAAAGATCCAATTTAGATATAGCTTGAGCTGCAGTAAAAATGAAAAGTTGCAAATATATTACAGATCTATTTGAAGAAGAAATACTTTCGTAGTCAGAACACAAGAGCAAAATACTGCAGAAGCTAAATATAGTGATAGGCCTTTTAAGGATCCATCTGCCAAGTAAGAGTCATATGATTCAGGGAACCAATCAGGAAGCAGGGTGCGGAATCCAGCACCTTCTGGGGAGGTGATTACAGCCATGAGGCTGTAACATTGAAGTCGTTGTTTATGTAACTGGTGAACTGGAATTATTACACTGGAAATCTGAAATAGCAACAGAAAATGCTGGAAAATCTCTGCAGGCCAAAACCTGCTGAGTTTTACCAGAATTTTTTAGAATTTGCTTTTGCAATGGTCTTCCTTTATGGTGCTAATGGGTCTTTCTCAAAATTCTTCATGGGTCAGATTCCACAGCAGAGAAGAATAGAAAGAGAAACTTGCAGAAAGACGTGGCAGTATTTAATCCAGGTCCGCTGACTTGTTACATACTGGATAGGCACTGCAGTATCA
This sequence comes from Carcharhinus amblyrhynchos, assembly GCF_965287045.1. Taxonomy (NCBI): domain Eukaryota; kingdom Metazoa; phylum Chordata; class Chondrichthyes; order Carcharhiniformes; family Carcharhinidae; genus Carcharhinus; species Carcharhinus amblyrhynchos. The sequence continues at coordinate 33,278,436 of NC_137345.1, read as the reverse complement.
GATGCAGGCCTTTTGTAGGATTAAGGCAGGAAATACCATCCACCCAGAACTGAAAGCTAACCAGAGGCTGGCAGCTCCTCACCATCAAGGCCACCTGAGAAGCGGTAGTAGTTGCTGCTGATACACCCACCCAAGGGCCAAGATCAGTGAAAGATCCAGGCCACAGTGAGGAAGGGTGGGATGAGGGTCATGGAGCGAAGGCCGCTGGCTCGAGGTGGCGGGGGTGGGGGGGTGCTGGTGATTGTGTGTTGGGGGGTGGGGTGATTGAGAGGAACATAGACAGTTGCCCTTACCAGGAGCTCCCACAACCTTTTCTGATGCCTAATTCCTTGATCAAGCACTGTCTGTCTAGGAGGAATTCCCCCCACACTCACTTTGCACACATCCCTGTTTCCCCACCCCCTGCTCCTAAAAGTCACAAGCAAACATGGCAGAGTTAGCTTTCTGGGCTCCTCACATATGCGAACATTTCTGTAATAGGAGCAGGAGGAGGTCATCCAGCCTCACAAGCCTGCTCCTCCATTCGATAAGATCACGGCTGACCTGTTTATGTTGAATTTCCCATGCTCCATTTACCCCCAATAACCTTTGATTTTCTTGCCTAACATGAATCTCTCTATCGCTGCCTTACAAAAATGGAGACTCTCCAGCCTGCGGCTCGTTGAATACCAGCAAATGTGGGATGTGGCTCTTATGTGGATACTAATTGCACACCTAACAGCCTCAAGTAGCATCTACACAGGAAGGCTGTCCGTAGGCCATCCATGCAAACAGTAAGCAGTGTAGAAGACCCCTGAAGCTGTCCCCTTCCCTCTCTTAAACAGATACATCATTTTAGAGGCTGTTGGGGAGAACAGTGTATCAGAGGATGATGACAGCAATGGCCAGGACAGTGGCACCACTGCTGGCTCTAATGTACAGCGGAGAGGGTCAAAATGCAGGCATGCAGTGTTAGTCGGGGATTCAATAGTAAGGAGCACAGTCAGGCACTTCTGTGACCATGATCTAGACTCTAGGATGGTCTGTTGCCTCGTTGGTGCCAGGATCCAGGACATCTTTCAGCAAGCACAGAACCTTCTGAAGTTGGAGGGTGAACAGCCAGTCGTTGTTGTCCATGTTGGAACTTACGATGTAGGTAGGAAGGAATATGCAGTCCTGCAAAATGAGTTCAGGGAGAGGAAGGCAGCTGGTAGGAAGCACCTCCAGGGTTGTATTCTCAGGAATATTCCCTGTGCCACGTGGTAGTAAGGCAAGAGATAGGAAGATAGTGCAGCTTAATAAGTGGCTTAAGAAATGGTGCACGAGGGGGGGCTTCAGGTTTTCAGACCACCGGGATCTCTTCCATGGCAGGTGGGACCTGTATAAAAAGGACAGGTTGCATCTTAACTGAGAGGGTACTAACGTCCTAGCGGGAAGATATTATCGTGCAGTTTGAGTGGATTTAAACCAATAAGGCAGGGGTTGGGATCCACAGCAATAGGTCAGAGAATACAGAGATTATGAAGAATTCAGTGAATGGATCCAGTAAGGCTGAGCGAGGTAAGGAAAGAAATTTGAGGCCTTGGCCAGAATCTTTGCATCCTCTTTAGCCACGGGCGAGGATTGGAGAGTAGCTAACATTGTTCCTCTGTTTAAGAAGAGCAGAAAAGACAATCTGGGAAATTACGGGCCTGTGAGCCTTACATCAGTGGTGGGGAAATTATTGGAGAAGATTCTTAGGGACAGGATGTATTCACATCTGGATTAGACTTATTAGCGGTAGGCAGCATGGTTTTGTGAAGGGGAGGGGGTCATGTCTCACAAACTTGATTGAGTACTTTGAGGAAGAATTGACCAGGAAAGGGTAGGGGATGTTGTATCGATGGACTTTAATAAAACCTTCGATAAGCTTCCTCATGACAGGCTGATACAGAAGGTGAAGTCATATTGGATCTGAAGTGAGCTGGTAAGTTGGATACAAAACTGGCTTGGGCATAGAAAGCAGAAAGTAACAGTGGAAAGCTACTTTTCTAACTGGAGGTCTGTGACAAGTGTTTCTACAAGCATCAGGGCTGGGGCCTCTGTTGTTTATAATATGCATATAAGTGATTTGGGGGAAAATGTAGGTAGTCTGATTAGTAAATTTGCAGATGGTACAAAAATTGGGGCAGTCGTAGATTGTGAGGAGGATTGTCAGAGGATACAGCAGGATATAAATCAGCTGCAGACCTGGGCCGAAAGATAGCAGATGGAATTCAACCCGGACAAATGTGAGGTCGCACGATTTGGAAAGTCTATTATAGAAGGAAAGTAATGAATTAATGGTAAAGCCCTTAGAAATATTAGCGTACAGAGGGATCCAGGCATGCTGATCCACAGTTCCCTGAAGGTCGCAACTTGGGTTGACAAGGTGATCAAGAAGACACATGGCACACTGGCCTTCATCAGTCAGGGTGTTGAGTATAGCAATTGGAAAATCATGTTGCAGCTGTATGAGACTTAGGTTAGGCCACATTTGAAGTATTGTGTACGATTCTGATTGCCACACTACCAGAAAGATGTTGATGCATTGGAAAGGATGCAGAAGAGATTTACCAGGATGTTGCCTGGTTTGGAGATATGGACTATGAAGAAAAGTTGAACAAACATGAATTGTTTTCATTGGAGCGTCGGAAGATGAGGGGGGACCTGATAGAAGTTTACAAGATTATGACAGGCTTGGATGGAATGGATAGTCGCGGTCTTTTTCCCAGGGTTGAAGGATCAATTACTCGGGGGCTTAGGTTGAAAGTGAGAGCAGGAAAGTTTAAAAGAGATGTAAGGGGCAAGTTTTTCACATAGAGGGTAGTGAATGCCTGCAACATGCTGCTGGAGATGGTGGTGGAAGCAGATTCTATAAAAATTCAAAGGGCATTGGGATCGATACATAAATAGGCAGGGAATAGAGGGATATGGACCACTTAGAGGTACAAAAATATTAGATAAGAGAGACATCAGGTCAGTACAGGCTTGATGGGCTGAAAGGCCTGTTCCTGCTCTGTATTGTTCTTGGATTTCCCACTCTGGAATTTATTGGAGCAGAAGTGGGAAGGCAGCAGGATCGCCAGCCAAAATCCCCCTGCCTAATGAGTTACCCCCCTCAGGGTGACATCCACCAGGTTTCAAAGCCACATTTTGCATATTTTTTCTAGCTACCGGACTTCCTGTGTGAATCAGGACAGCCCATGTAGATCTGCAACTGAAAACTGCTCTCACTGGGCCAGTACAAACTGGCAAAAGCTTTACTGTACTATCAAAGTGTCTTGGCTAAAAAAACCATCACACAGTGGCATTTTCTGTACCATCCTATTCTTCAGTTTGACCTTGATATCAAAAGGCATCAGTACTGCAAGTGAAATATATCGCTGGAGTTGCTTACTTTTTGCTTTTGTGGGATAATTGATACATCTCCACTGTAAATAAGTTCAAGGTCAATAGTCAGTTTGGTTTGACAGCCAATGCTTTGGTTGTTGAAAAAAATAGGGAACAGCTCAATTCTGGATGAAACTAAGCAGCATTTTAAAAAATTCCAGAGTGGAGGTGAGGCAAATAAGAATTGTTAAGATAACGACAGCAGGAACGAATAGAACCAGCATCAGGCGAGATCTGAACCATTCTAAACTTCAGACATAAAAAGTCCATTAATATTTCACTTGTACTGCCGTTCCATCAGAGGAGGATGTCTGCATTCCAAAATAATGAAGTCAGGAGGTTTGACTGTCTACTGGTGTAGTACTCCTGGCTCTAAAACCAAGATTGAAACTTGTCTTGCTCAATCAAAATGATAATGTTAGTACACGGGTGATTAAAATCTGCTTGCATTCTAATCATAATCCCTATAGTGCAGAAGGAAGCCATTCAGCTTCCATCGAGCCTCCTCAAATGCACAGCACTACAAAGGCATTCATTTCCTTTGAGCAGGTTATGTGCTAATTCTCTGCTTGCAGCTGTAGCAGTCATAGGATGCTCTTGATTATGGTAGAGTGAGCTTAAAGCTGTGCCATGTCTCAAAAGCTAAACAGAAATTCAAACTCCTTCAGCTCAGAAATAGATTCAAGGACCGCTTTCAAATTAATTGAAAATACACCGGGGAACAGAGCATCAAATCTGGCACTATTAAAAAGTATATATGATTGTGGTTTATGCAAATTCATAACACCATGTCACAACAACTGCCTTAGTTACAAAAGCTGCCCATGTCCTTTTTAGTCAGGAGATTATAATTCCGTTCACTCAGTATTCTAACTACAAGAATTATTTTTAAAAATTACTTGATAGTTTTTTTTTAAATGATGTACTTGAAGGCCAACCTTAAAATTAAATACTTTGCAGTTTTTGCATTGAACATTTCCCATTTGGTTCATCCTTGAGAATTTTTTGATGTGCTGGGCAAATGTCCAATCCACATTATCAGGTATTTTGTGCTCAGAAAATGAGTCAGCAACTGTCTAAAAATAACCATTTCCTCACACATACTGCCGCAAACTGATGAGTTTGCACTCACAACCATAATTCAAGCATGTCCTGTGATCAGGAAGAAAGGATTTTCTCCATCTCCTACAAATAGATTATTCCCGACCAATAGTTTTCCCTCAAACCTAATTTTAACAGTACTCACATTCAAAAATCATCACAATGAGGATATGAAAAAGAAATGAAAGACTAGCAATGATTTGGAAAAGAAGGTCAAATACATTTAGCAAAAGAATTGATTGAGTCCATTCAATGAAATTAAAAAGCTGCAGCTCTATGGCATGGTGACACAATGGTTGGTACTGCTGTCTAACAGCGCCAAGTACCTACATTCAATTCCGGCTTTGGGTGACCATGCTAAATTGCTCCTTAGCAGGGTAAATGCTTAGCGGTACGGGGATAGAGCCTCAGTGAGATTATTGGCGGTGCAGGCCTGATGGGCCAAATGACTCTATATTGCCGCATAGGGATATAAATGCAGCAGGCATCTTAATTCTTCAACTGCAGGCCCAGGAAAAGTCCAATCTTCTGAGTCAAGGTTTTAGCTCAGACGGTATGACACAGAGAACAATTACATTTATGTCACTGAAATATTAGAGTTCTTGTAGCCGCAACTAATCTCAACGAGGCTGAACCTGACCTTTCCTGCAGCTTGGGCAGAAGCGCTGTGAAAGCATAGGAAAAGTGGGGTAACCTCTGAGTTTCTTCTGCCAAAGTTATGGTGGATAATCAGGAGAACCCCCATGGAAAAGCCATTTGAATCATAGAATTCCTACCATTAGACCCAATGAACCTGAACAAACAACAACCCCACCCAGGCTCTATCCCCATAACCTCAAGCATTTACCCTGCTAATTCCCCTGTCACTAAGGACCAAGTGTAAGGGGCAATTTATCATAGCCAATCAACCTGACTTGCACATATTTGGACTGTGGGTGAAAACTGGAAACCCAGAGGAAACCCACACAGACACGGGGAGAACATGCAGACTCCACACTGACAGTCACCCAAGCCAGGAATCAAAGCCAGGTCCCTGCCGCTGTGGGGAGGCAATGCTAAACACTGTGCTATCCCTTGAGTGTTTTTGGTTTGGTTGCCATGGTTGTTTTTAGCCAATCCAAAATTGAGATTGGTTGCTGTGGTTCATGCCAGGAAATGAGCATGATTTAATTACCCCGTTCTCTTTAGATCGTTCTGCACTGATTGATTCAGAATGCTGCTGAATGCTTTAGAATGCCATACAGTTTCTCAGCTGAGTCCAGTCAGGTTCTGTTGGCCAAAGGATGACTGCCAGTGTCATCAAAGTTAACATGACAGCAGGATCAACAGGCTGCCTCCAAGGGCACAGCCAGCAGTGGTGGTGGGCGGGGGGGAGTGGGGGGGGGGGGGGGGGTGGTGGTGTGAGAGTGGGCACAGCAAGATGCAGCACCCACAAATGTAAGTTCAGAGCGCCCTGAGCACAACAGCCGCTTCTTACGGGTGACATTATTTCTGTTCATCATTGTAAACATTATTGTCTTAATGTTAACACCAAGAAATGCTGAGCCGGATTCTCCAAACCTGCCCGCAATTGTGATTCTCTGGTCCTGCCCAGAGCCGGAATTCTCTGTTCCCACTGCAATGAATAGGGATTTGGCTGAGTGCCAAATTCCCTGTTCTCACTGGCAGCATATTGCGGTGCTCTCCCTGATCAATAGAGGCATCTGAACCTTATCTTTAGTAATCCAATGATCACCTCTACCAGCATACTTGTGGATGCGTGACTCCAATTGTGTCTCTCCAAAGAATTCTGGCTGTTTTTTTGTTACCTTGTTCATGAGGTAAGGATTGATTTTGTTTCAATGGTGTCAGTATTCTTGATGTGGGTATGCCGGCGTTGGACTGGCGTAAACACAGTAAAAAGTCTGACAACACCAGATTTTAGTCCAACCTATTTATTTGATAATATACTCACAAGTTTTCGAGGGGACTGCCTCTTCGTCAGGTGAAATAAATAGGTTGGACTAAAACCTGGTGTTGTCAGACTTTTTACTGTCAGTATTCTTGTCATAGCTGCATGGCATTTATTTACTGCGTAGCTGTGAATGGACTTTGGGCTGATTCATTACAAATGTCTGCTAAGGATGCAGTGGTCTTGGCAAGAGGGAGATTTGATGCCCTGATAACCTAACTAAAGATTGTAATATCAAGACTCCCTTGGTGTTCCTGTCTCACTGAAGGTTCCTTACATTTGTCTCCACATCCTCACCAAACTTCTTATCAGGTCCATCAGTAGAATCATTGTGCATTTATGTGGCGCAGCCTCACAAACCTCAAACTCCAGTCGGTCCCCTCTCAGAGTGCACACAATGACTATAAGGTGACACACACTTGAGGGTGTTCTCCCTGATCAGTAGAGGCGTCTGAACCCTGTCTTTAGTAATCCAATGATCCTGTGTACCACTCTACCTGTGGGTGTGTGACTCCAACTGTGCCTCTTCTGCACTTCTGTTTTCGGATGCCAGAGTGGCATCATGGACGACCTTGCCATGCAGGAGTAATCCAGCCAAACAACAAACAGCCTTGGCACCTGTGACTGTCGCAGGATGTAACCATCATGGAAGCTGCCAGGGTAACGGGCACAGACTTACTGAAACTGTATCTTGTCAGATACAATCTAAACCTTCATTTCTGTTCAGAAAAACACCTGGCTTACCTGCTGATGGCTACTTGAGTGCAGTCTATAGTAGCACGGTAGTTAACCAGCTTGGGTCACTCTCTGTGTAGAGTCTGCACTTTCTCCCCATCTCTGCATGGGTTTCCTCCAGATGCTCCAGTTTCCTCCCACATTCTGAAGATGTGCAGGTTAGGTGCATTGGCCACACTAAATTGCCCCTTACTGTACCCGAACAGGCACTGGAGTGTGGCGACTAGGGGATTGTCACTGTAACTTAATTGCAGTGTGAATGTAAGCCTACTTGTGACACTGATAAATAAACTTAAACTACAACCAAATTGGGTGGAGGTAATCAGAGAGTCTTCAGGGTGCTGGGGAAGCAAGCAATTGTCACAAAGCAAACAACCGGCTTTCAAGGCCACAGGATTTGTCACACCCGCAGATCTCTGGCTTCAGCACCTGACATCTGATAATGAGATGCCCCTAGAGAGAGACAGGGATTTCTTAGGCATTGGTCCTTACACACGTTGAGGTTGGAGTATTGCCTGAACATTCTGGCTGCAGGTTCTGCCGACCCTTCTGCCTTGAACTTCCTGCTAGCCATGCAGCCCTTTTTGCCTGCATCTCTTTTTCCGCAGGACACTTCCTGGGATGCTGCCTGCAGTCACCTGGCCTCCTCTCCTTCCTTCCCCTCTTGTTCTCTTCAGAGGAAGTCAATCCCCATTGGCAGAAATGCGCAAGACACCATCTGAGGATTTGGGGTAGACCATTCAGGATGGAGGTGAGGAGACATTTTTTCACCCAAAGAGTAGTGAGCCTGTGGAATTCAGTGCCAGAAAGTAGTTGATGCCAAGTGTACTCGAGAGGTGGCTAAATATAGCACTTGAGGTGAATTAGATCAAAGGTTATGGGGAGGAAGCTGGATTAGGCTATTGAGTTGGATGATCAGCCATTTTTGTGATGAATGACGAAGCAGGCTCGAAGGGCCAAATGGCCTCCTCCTGCTCCTATCTTCTATTTTTCTATGTTTCTATCCCTTGCACCTAAGGGTGTGGTCTTGCTGAAAATCTCTGAGAAAACAGGCAAGGCAACTTTCATCCTTAAAAAAAGGGAATAAACACTAGAAATGCTGGAAATAGGCATCAGTGAAAGAAGGAGGAAGTTAATAAAGATTTTGAGTTGAGTATGACTCTTCTTCAGAGACGTAGGAAGAAATGTAATAACCCTGAAATATAATTTCTTTATAAAGCTCAGGCAGGTCATCAGATTGAAGCCTTCAGTTTGTCTAATGTGCATGGGTCACCACTAGCATGGCTTAATCTAATTTTACACATGTTGAGGTTGGAGTATTATTTAATCTAATTTTAGATTAAACAATGCAAAGATTGAATTGAGTTTGTAAATCACTGTAAGGGTGTTTGACAAAAATAAACAAAATAGTCTCAGCTGTAGACTTTTTAAAAATTTGGCATTGCCCTTTTTAATGGCAACCTGAAAATGAATTGGTATAATATGTTTGATCCTATGTTTGTCTAAACAGTGGCAACAAATTTTACATCAAAAATAATTACCAAGATAGCAAAGGAAAACAAATATGCCTGATACAATGTGTTTTAATTAATGGAGGACCATTTTTGGAAAGGTAACTACTCAGTTCTGAAACATTTGAATGCCTGAGAAAAAACATTGGTATTCTGCAAGCTGATTTCAAGAAATTACATCTAAACACAACCTCTACCTCTCACCAGGGAAAATGTAAGCCAGCCCAGATGGATTTCCCATTGTCAATATAATTTAAATGTTTCTTGCATGGTTTCCATCTGTGCCAGAGACCTCACCACAAGAGAAGCAGAAAATTCCTGATGGAGCAGCTTGAATATCACTTAGTGAGGGGCCTCTGAAAAATAAATTTAGAAGTGATAGCCTCTAAGTGTGTGCCAATCACACGTCATCAAGTGCACTCAAAGGAGGGCTGGAAGATAGTAAAGTTTCTAACCCATTCAATTGACTGTAGCAATGCTAAATGTCAGTTTGATGATCTTAGTGCCCAGTATTGGTCAGATGATAATTATGGAAAAATCATTGTTTAACGAAGACTTTTGCATAGTGCCTTTCACAATCATAGGACATTCTCCCTGTGTCTGTGTGGTTTTCCCCTGCTGCTCCAGTTTCCTCCCACAGTCCAAAGATGTGCAGTTTAGGTGGATTGGTTATGCTAAATTGCCCCTTAAAGTCAGGAGGTAGGGTACATGTACGGAGTTATGGGGATAGGGCTTGGGTGAGATTGTGGTTAGTGCAGACTTGATGGGCCAAATGGCCTCCTTCTGCACTGTTCTAAAGCACTTAATAGCTTATGAAGTATTTTCATTGTTCTAATGTTGGAAAGACAGCAAACATCTACAAACAGCAATGAAATAAATGATTGGATAATCTGTTTTTGTGCTATTGATTCAGGGATAAATATTCCTCATTTTTTATCATCTTATTTGCTGCCAATATAGTCCCAAAACCCCAATGACCCATCATTCATTTGGGTTTTCTGAAGGTAAGAACATGACGGCCTGCTGGATACAGGATATGCTGGAGGATGAGAGTTGTAGTAAATGGATTGGTTACCTTTCTCTCCTATCAATCAACTGGGACAGCACAAGGACCATGGTTTCTGATCGAAAGATGACTTCAAGCATATAAACATTGCAGTATGTGTTCTTAATTAAAGTTATGTTTGTCTGCATCAAACCTGCAGGAGTTAAATATAGACACTGTTAATCTTGATAATACAGATCTGACTGTTGGGAATGTTCACAGTTCAGTCTGTAGAATTTGATGGAGTAGTGGTATTGCAATTGAACTCAATGACCCAGGATAGTGCTCTGGGGATCTGGGTTCAATTCCCATCATGGCAAATGGTGAAATTTGAATTCAATAAAAATATGGAATTTAGAAAATGTCCAATAATAACCTTGAAACCATTGTCAATTGTTGTAAAAACCCATCTGGTCCTTTAGGGAAAGGAATCTGTCACTCTTAACTATATGTGACTCTAGACCCAGAGCAATACAGTTGAAGTTTTCTGTAATGGGCTAGCAAGCCACTCAAATGGACGATAAGTTCTGACCCAGCCAGCGATGCCCACATTCCATGAACAAATGAAAAAAAAGTTGAATGCAATTAGCACTTTTGGAAGATAAGCCAATAGTTGACAGATAGAGCCATCTCGTGAGAAGGCTGATGAGTTCCTGATTGCAATACATTTCTCAAGCAAGTATTGGATGTGATTGGGGGTCTAGAAGTTAGTTTTTTTGCCAGATGGAGGAAATTGAATGAGGGTGGAGGGAAGTGGGGGGGGGAGGTTGTGACAAGACTTAAGAAATCTTCAGAAAGCTGCAGTTTTCTTCAAATTGTGACATGCTTTTGCCTTCTAGATAGCCATTTCAGTGGTGTACAAAAGATAATCTCCACACAGGGTGCCTAGGGATTGCTGGCTGAATTCACCTGTAATGGTTATTCGAAGCACTTTCAGTGAAAGCACAGCAGCTATCCACCTCTGAACCTGTCGCACAGAGTATATCGAGATAGGGAAAGGAGTACAGAATCAGTCACCAAAATTTAACTCTTAATTATTGCTTTCATGTTTGATATAAAGATTAAACACAATTATTGGAATAATTAAGGGAAAGGAACATTGACAGGTTGTATAGGAACAGAGCAGGAGTAGGCCATTCAGCCCATTCAATATGATCATGGCTCATTATCCACTTCAATACCTTTATCTCCACACCATCTCCATATACCTTTATGTTATTGGTATTTAGAAATGTGTTAATTTGTTTTCTCTTTCCCTCCCTTCTTGAACGTTTGTTAACTCCCAATCTAATGGGACTAGTCCCAAATCTAAGGAATTTTGGAAAATCATCCATTTTCTCAGGAGCCAGTTCTTTTAGAACTATAAGGTGCAATCCATCAGCTCCTGGGGATCTGTCAGATTTTAGTCCCCTAGGTTGTTCATTACATTTTCTCTTTTGATATTATAAAATCCATAGAAACCCTACAGTATAGAAAGAGGCCATTTGGCCCATCGAGTTTGCACCGACCACAATCCCACCCAAGCCCAATCCCCATATCCCTACATATTTACCCACTAATCCTTCTTACTTACACATCTCGGAACACTAAGCGCAATTTTAGCACGGTCAATCAACCTAACCCGCATGTCTTTGGACTGTGGGAGGTAACTGGAGCACCCGGAGGAAACCCACACAGACACAAGGAGAATGTCCAAACTCCACACAGTGACCCAAACTGGGAAGCAAACCCAGATCCCTGGAGCTGTAAAGCAGAAATGCTAATCACTGTGCTACCATGCTGCCCTATTCTAATTGATAATTTTTTTAACTTATTCCCCCCTTTGAGCCCCAAGGTTACTGTCTATTTCTGTGTCTTGTGTTTTCTACCATGAAGACAGACACAAAATACCTGCTCACTCCCTCTGCCATTTCTTCACTCCTCGTGATAAAGGGTGACACAGTGGCAATAGGGCAGCACAGTGATTAGCACTGCTACCTCACAGCACCAGGGACCCGGGTTCAATTCCTGGCTTGGGTCACTGTCTATGTGGAATCTACGCATTTTCTGCATGGGTTTCCTCCAGATGCTCCAGTTTCCTCTCTCACTCTGAAAGACATGCTGGTTAGGTGCATTGGCTGTGCTAAATTCTCCCTCAGTGTACCCGAACAGGCACCTGAGTGTGGTAACTAGGGAATTTTCACTGTAACCTCATTGCAGTGTGAATGTAAACCCACTTTGAGACTAATTAATAATTAAAATTTCTCTTGTCTTTGCTTACAAGGAGCCAGTGTTTATTCTCATTCTCTTTGAATGCTGATAAATGCTCTTACAATTGGTTTTTGCATTTCTAGCTAGCTAACTCTCATTCTTTTTTTTCTCTTTATATGAACATTTGAGGTGGTCCTCTGCTGGTTTCTAAAACACTCCCAATCCTCAGGCTTGCTAGTGTTTTTCACAGCATTGGAGAGATAGCAGGCAAAAATCTTATTACAAGGCTCATGTGTTAATGACATCACATAAACATGTAATAGAGTGATTGCCTTGTCATTACTCTCCACTACTGAGTCTCCATTAAAAGCATCCAAATTTTAAATGAAATAAAATCGATTGTAGCTACTGGGTGCTCTCTCTGTGGTTTGCTGCAGGCACAGGACTGCAGTGCTCAAAGGGATTCCTTTCTTGTCTTTTTTTATCCCTGAAATGAAATTCTAATCTGCATCTGTATACGTTTATATTTCACCGTGCTCCACAGAAATGAACACGTTAATGGTTTCACTTAGCAAGGTGTTGAGTAAAAATGATTATTTACGCAGCGGTACTTCCAAACACTATCAACAATCCCAATCCACAGAAGTATTCTTGGACATCTGCAGTGCAGTACTAGCAGCAGGATGAGAATTATGTTCCACTAGAGAGTTCATTCCGAGACTGATGATTAGCCAGGGGAGTTCTGTGAGAGCAAGAAAAAAAAACTACATAATGTTATGGGTAGGAGGCTAGGGTGAATAAGTACCAAGCCAGCTCTGTCCTCGATAGTACTGACCTGTACTTGTCTGTGCAAACAAAATGCTCCCTACGTTGCATTAAATACAGGTTTAAATGTCACTCGCGTAGCCCATCAACACAAAATGCTTTCTGTGCTGACAGTACATCACCAAGCCAGTTTGTGGAATCCGTTCAATCCAATGCCTGGGCTGTAACAATAATTCTGATAATCATTTCTACACCAGACTATTATTTTAGTACACGAACCTAGCCTGGGACCTCGAGCTACATTTACCTTGAGAGAGCTGTTGTTTGCTAACACCTCAGCTGCAGCTGCAAATAGGGCCCTGTCCTGTCATGTCAATCATGCCTGACTTACATTTCAACTTACTTTGATACAATTTATGTCAATCTCATAATATTCCAGTGCCATACAAGATGAAGATCATGTTAAAAAAATTTGATGGAATGACACTTTTACTTGTTTCAATCTGCACTCTGCCTTTGTGATAGAGCTTGAAGATTTTACGTTTTTTTGACATATATGGCTGCAGTATAGTTTCAGCTGGTGATCTTGTGTGATGATGGACTATAGTTGGAATGTTGTGAGGTATTGACTTTCATACTGAAATACTTAACATTGGACCATAAGACTTGAGAGCAGAAGTAGGCCATTCATCCCATCCACACTGCTCTGCCATTCAATGAGATCATGACGGATCTGATAGGATGATACTCAACTCCACTTTCCCATCTTATCCCCATAACCTTCATTCTTAACATTCACTCAGACTTCCTTTTATTACATTTGTACTGCCCTTTTCCAGCCATGAGAGTAAATCAGTGACTTCCTTTCCCCATTAAAATTTGCATGGATTTGGGTTAGACCAATGCATGGCAGGATCTGGGAAGAAAACTGGTTCATTGTCCTTGTTCATTAGTTTTTTTTTTACAGGCACATTATTGTTCTGGCCTTCCTGTAAATCTTAAACATATTTTCCTGCAATCCTGCCATGCATTGGTCTAAACCAAATCAATACAAATGTCTCATTTTCATTGTTCAGAGATATTATTACAACGGTATTCCACAAGGATCCTGTGAGCTGGAAGCTACTGCTGGTTAGCAATCTGTTTCAAAGCAGTGCTTGACGCTCTCCTCTTGGGTGGCATGGTAGCACAGTGGTTAGCACTGCTGCTTCATAGCTCCAGGGTCCTGGGTTCGATTCCCGGCTTGGATCACTGTCTGTGTGGAGTTTGCACATTCTCCTCATGTCTGCATCGGTTTCCTCCAGGAGCTCTGGTTTTCTCCCACAGTCTAAAGATGTGTGGGTTAGGTTGATTGGCCATGCTAAAATTGCCCCTTAGTGTCCTGAGATGCATAGGTTAGAAGAATTAGTGGATAAGGTATGTTGGGATATGGGGGTGGGGCCTGGGAGGGATTGTGATCGGTGCAGATTCAATGGACCGAATGGCCTCTTTCTGTACTGTGGGGTTTCTATGCTTTCTATATGTAGTAATTGCATATCTCCTCCATTCTCACTTCCCAGCCAAGCCAGTGATCAGAACTTTATTGATTACATGATAATAAAACTATAGATACTAATGACATTGTTATACATGGAAGAGAGTGTACTGTACATAGGCAGAATCATGAAATTAGCTAAATGCATGCTGGATAACTAATGATGATATATATGAAGAATAGTGATAATCTATTCCATCCATGATCAGACAGCAGACCTCAATGCACGGAGGTCTGTGAAGCATTGGAATTGGTTTATTTTCAAAGCAGAAATTTTTAAAAAAAAAATCTCCAAATGGGAAATCAGCTTAAACTCAAATTTTCAACAGGAAGGATTTCACATCCTTGATTGGTCACATTGTAGTTTTAGTAAATGCCGAGGTTTGAAAGATAGGGCCCTCTCCAAACTCCTTTGTCTGCAGCCATCACTGTAATGAGAACCAATACATTTTATGACCCAAGGGCAAAATAAAAAGTCTCATTCATCCAGTGCTTCTCAAAGAGAAACATGTCTCAAAAGCAGTCGACAACAAAGGGAAAGGTTACTGATCAGGAGATGGGAAAGGTTGAGTGTGACCCATCAGATTCATGGTCTGGGAGGCTTTGGAGGAAAAGTTGGCAAAATTATTTGTTCTTTTGTTGCTGTTTTCCAAACAGCAGAGATGTAATGACTGATCTATGGAGATGAACAGAATGGTCCAGAAGCCGAGAAACAGAGCATGTGGCCTGCAATATCAAACTGTTAACCATAAATTAAAAGTCACATCTGTAATTGCTGAACTCTAGTGCATCTGAACATGGTGTAAATAGAATCAACTCCAAGAGACTTGGTATCTTATTTGATGCTAGTTTTTCTTGAGCTCATCACATGCTGGAATTTCACCAGTTCAAAAGAGGCATACAAAATACATTAGCTTAGGGTGGACATAGAGCTTCAAAGGACAAATATATTGAATATATACTGCTCTGCCTGTCTTTTTTGAGAAAGAATGCAGAACTCTCGAGTAACCATTTCAGTTTTTGAACTATTTAGTATACGCTACTTGTTCTGCATTAGTCAATGCTTTCCGCAAACCTCCTCTGTATTGCTTAGATACATCTTATCCAAATGCTTATTATTCTGACCATTTTAAGGAAAGGGAAATAGTACATTCTTGGAGTATTGAAATATTGGAGCACTTGAATCTTCACTTTATTGTGATGCAATATCTTCCATCAGTTCTACCTCTCCCCACATCCACCCTCCCCACACCTCCATCTGTCAATCCCTATCTTATTTTCAGTTTCCCACCCTACCTAATGTCACTGTGCAGGCCTCTAACTATAATGTCAGATAGAAAACTGGAAATGGCCTCTTTTTCTGCAGGTTACACATGCTTTCTGATATATGTATCATGTGGGAATCATTGTAATTATACTAGATGCAGTTCTTTTCAATTAAAGTTGGAAATAATTTAGTGTGATTCAGACTAGACCGAATAAATGTTAATGGAGTGAAGCAGAATGACCTATATAGTTAGAGAAAAGCATAAGCATTCTTTGAATTGTTACACTGATACAATGCAACACCAATGCTACCATGCAGAAATGTGATCTCACAAACTTGAAGAAGTTGTTAAATTGCATACTATGATGTGTCAGAGATCTGAAAGAAATGTTTTTGTTTTAAATTTGCCCTATCTACATCACGGTCTATTGCTAATATTAATTTTGAACTTGATCGGCAGGATATTAGGCTGTGAACAATGATCATTAAATGGCAATGCTCGATTCGACTGAATGACATTTATATTGATCTTGTACCAGATGCTTCCTCCAACACCTTCAATACAAATTTCCATTCTAAACTGTAGTCTAGCCTGACTAGTGTCATTAAACAGCATCCTTTGCTTTTGGGCTTCTCCTGGTGATGAGCACAACAATAATATGGGCTGAGGCCTTTTGCAATGCTCAAGTGAAGTCCAACGTAAATTGAAGGAACGGCACCTCATCTCCTGATTGGGCACTTTACAGCCTTCTGGACGGAAGTTTGAGTTCAACAGCTTCAGAGCATGAATCCTCTCCTCCACCTTATGTTCTTGTGTACCTTCATCCCATTTCCATTTATTTTATTTCATTTCTTCTTTTCATGTCATTCATCCATTTTATTACTTTATATTATTTTTATTTTTCCACTTCCGAAATCTCGCTCTCCATCTTATTGTTCAACACTCCCCTACCCCAGGGCCAACTGGCACATTTCTCAGGTTGTCCTTTGAAAGTCTGCACATTTGCTCTGCCATTTAGACATTCCATTCTCTGAATGGACACTCTTAGCACCTTTCTCGGTCTTTATCATCACCATTTACATTCCCTTCGTCCACATATAAATCTTGTCTGATTTTCCTTGTCTTCAGCTCTGACAAAGGGTTATCCTGACTCGAAATGTTGGCTCTATTCTCTCTCCACGGATGCAATCAGGCCTCCTGAGATTTGCCAGCATTTTCTGTTTTTGTTACCACAGTAATATGCATTAATACAGTGGCTTTAACATGGCAAATCATCACACAGTTGCCACGTAATATTAATGTGAAAATGACTATAAGAGAAGGGATGACAGAAGACCTTTCAGAGTGGAAGTTGCTGCTATGACTTAAAATGTATTAAAATGTTTTGACACTTCATGGAAGACAAAAACAATAATCTCTGATTGCAGTGTTTAATCTCGGTTGTTCTGTTTAAAAAAAATGTTTTTACATTAAATTTTGTTTTGTATGTAACTACAGAAGTTTATTACTTTAGTAAACTATTGTTTTGTATGTTACTTCCCACATCAACCAAATAGCATATTGAAGACCATTAAGAATAATACATAATAAAATAAAAATTATTACCCCCAGTCTAGACAAGATTGAGAAGGCTAGCCCTTCATGAATAACCTCAGAATTAAACCCGTGCTACAAAGAACAAAGAACAACACAGCACGAGAAACAGGCCCTTCGGCCCAACAAGCCCGCACCGCCATCTTAACAATGTGTTTTTCCTCCTCCACCCTTGACCCATGTCTATGCTTATGGTACCCCCATAAGCTGTTGACATTGCTCGTATTTTGGACCACAGCAAGACTGGACTGTCTTAGGAGTGATTATATCTTCTTCTTCTGTCAATTCTACAACCAGCAGATAAAAAATGAATATCATTGCGTTTACTCATCCACCCATTTTGGATGCAACTGAAATTGTAGCAGCAGCGAGACAAAGATGGAAAATAGAGGTTTAAAAAAAGTTTCATTAAATTTGTATTTAAGTTGCATTGAAAGTTGGATAGCAGCTTTTGGATATTGACATTTAACTACTCAACTGTGCCTCATGTAATGTTGCAGCACCATTTGTGGTAAATAATAATGGTGAATGCCATTGGCCTCACTGTTACAGCAGATCCTGAACCACTATTCAAAACACAAGCATGTCAGTCCAGAGTTTGGCTTGGCAGGGCATCCAACAGTGTTAGTTAGATTGGTGTGCAGTTCAGTGGCTGGTACTCTTTCCTCTGACTCAGAAGATTGTGGGTTCAAGCTCGCTCCAGAGACTTGAACACAGAACTTAGGCTGGTCTTCCAGTACAGGACTTAAAGAGTGCTGCACTGGTGGAGATATTGGGTGGCTCCGAGCCTAACCCCCGCCGTAATAGTAGGAAATCAGAGAGACTGGCATTTAGTCCCTTTTGCACGATTTTCCTTCGATAACGCAACTTGCACCTGGGCGCATGAGGCGAGAGAATCGCCCCCTATGTCTCTGCTTACATAACATGTTGATACTTAATTCAAGGAAGATTCAAAATCACATACCCTTGATTATTTTTAAACCAGTTCCCGTCATAAACCTTCCTTACGTATAGGGAACACCAGATGGAGTCATAGATGTTTACAGTATGGAAACAGGTCCTTTGGCCCAACTTGTGTGTCACCCAGTTTTAACCACTACGCTAGTCACAATTGCCCGCATTTGGCCCAAAGCCCTCCGTACCCATGTAACTGTCTAAATGCTTATTAAGAAATCTCATGACACCGGATTAAAATCCAACAGGTTTATTTGGAATCATGAGCACTGCTCCTTCATCAGGTGAGTGGGAAGGAGCAGTGCTCCAAAAGCTTGTGATTCCAAATAAACCTGTTGGACTTTACCCTAGTGTTCTGAGATTTCTTACTGTGCCCACCCCAGCCAGCATCTCCACATAAATGCTTGTTAAAAAACAAAATTGTATCTGCCTCTACTATTGCCTCTGGCAGCTCATTCCAGACACTCACCACCCTGAGTGAAAAAATTGCCTCCCTACTCTTTTGTATCTGGTGAAATTTTTTTATCCCCCAGCTCCCCCCCCTCCCCCCCACCCAAGTTCAAGACTAATATGATCTTGCTCATAGGTGTTGTTCTCATGGCATTTATGTTACTCAGTACAACCATGCAAGTATCACGCAGAGTTACTGCAAGGCCAGTTCTATTTGGATGTAGAACTTTCAAACAGCATACTAACATGTATTTATTTTCTCTCCTGGCAGGACTGGAACAGCAGATGACAGCAGCCCCGGGAGCACATCTCCTCATTAATGTTTTTTTAAAAAAACTAGTATGAAAAACACACTCTGAAAGTTGCTTGAGGAGGGAGCAGCATGTAGGTCACAGATGAAGAGAAAAAATGGCTGGTAGCACAGGAGAGACGGGGCCTGAGCCAGGATGACCACGTTTATAACATCAATAATATCCCACCCTATGGGGAAGGTATCTCGCAGTAAAAATGCAGCTGCTCTTCATGAAGAAACAAAATAAAATAGTTGACAATGTTAAACAATATATGTCTGTCACCTGCATCAGTGAACTGCTGCTTGTGAAATCTGGAAGATATCCCCCGCTGCTCTTGGAAGAAAGCAGTTGTATAGCAGTTCAAGGCAGTAGTCGGTTTGACAGCCACTGGCAGAGCTGTCTCTGGGTGATTCAGCTTGCATCCCTGTCTTCCTAGCGAATTGTAAACGATAAAGACCGATTTGCTCAAATGTGTGGGTTGGTGCAGTTTGGTCACTGTCAATAGATGATTGGGTATACATGGGTAAAGGTAAAGATGCCATAGTCCCAGCTGGTGGTGATTTAACCTGAGGGTCACCATACCTCAGACTAGGGGCAAGATTGAGAAGGTGGGGACTTCATGAATAACCTCAGCCAGTATGGGAATCAAACCCATGCTGTTGGCATCACTCTGCCACAGCAGGACTAGACTGTCTCAGGTATGACTGTACCTTCTTCACCTGCCAACTCCATAACCAGCAGATAAAATATGAATATCATTGGGTTTACTCATTCTGGATGCCACAGCCGAAATTGTAACAGCAGTGAGATAAAAATAGAAAATGGAGGTTTAAAAAAAATGGCAAAAAGAAACCACAGGAAAAGCTGTAATTCAACGCTGTGAAAAAGTGTAAGAAAACTCAAATCAGCCGTGAATCCTGGAGCAATGAAATCTGCGGTAAATTCTTTTTTAAATACTATAACATCCAAAACTGGGACAGCACAGTTTCATAGTGGTTAGTACTGCTGCTTTACAGGTCCAGGGACCCAGGTTCAATCCCTAGTTTGGGTCACTGTCTGTGTTGAGTTTGCACATTCTCCCTGTGTCTGCATGGGTTTCCTCCAGGTGATCTGGTTTCCTCCACAGTCCAAAGTGGTGCAGGTTAGGTGGATTGGCCATGCTAAATTGTCCCTTAGTGTCACGGGAACTAGTTAGGGTAAGTGCAAGGAATCATGGGGATAGGGCCTGGGTGGGTTTGTGGTTGGTGCAGACCTGATGGGCCGAATGGCTTTCATCTGTACTGTAGGAGTCTATGAATCTACATTCAGTGCTGCATCCATTTTAAATGGGTGTTCAATGACCATGGTGTATTGCTGACAAAAAATATGCAGAATGCAGTTTATTAACATCATTTACGCTGTGAAAAAAAAGCTAGCAAACAGAAAACTCTACTTCAGTGGTATTAGGGAAAACATCATTAGCTTGCTGTGATGACAAGGTAACCTAGTGACTGATGATCCGGTCTGTGAATTGGGCACAGCATACTTACCTGACTCAATGATCTCCCTTCAACTGAGTAGTGCCAGTGTTACTGCAGCACTCAATCATGTAATCGCCTCTACTGAGTCTTTTTAACAGCACTATGAGCTGGATCTTGATGAATCCACCAGCAGGAGGGATCGTGACTAATATCAGTTGAAACCATCATTAACTCATTTGCTTCAGTTCTGTGTGAAGTTGACCTCAGCTAGATTTAATAAGGATGCTGCTGATAAGATGCTAAAGTTAATGACAGTTTGTACTGTACTTTTAACATTGGATGCTTCACAGGAGCATTCCGACAAAATTTAACACTGGTCAGATAAAGAGACACGAGGACAAGTGATCAAAGGATTGGTTAAAGAGATGGGTTTGAGGAATTATTCACTTAAGGGTTGGAAAGGATTAAGAACAGAATTCCAGAGCTTATGTCCGAGACAATTTGCCCGCAGCTGGGATTTTCCAGTCCTGCTGCAGTGAACAAAGATTTGTCCGAGTGCCAAATTTTGAATTCACGTTGGCATCATGGGTTTGGCATGAACAGCTGGAGAATTCCGGCCTTTATTTCTGCAAAGTCTAGCCCTCCTGCACACCTCCATTTCTATTTGCTAGTTTTTTTTTCCCTACAGTGAAAATGATGTTAACAGCTGCATTCTACATTTTGTCCTTCAGCAATATACCATAGCCGCTGAACATCCATTTAAAATGGATGTGGGAATGAATGCGTTTTCACCTGTATTGGACATTATAGAATTTAAAGAAGAAGTTACTGTGTCCACCAATACGGAGCGATGAAGATCAGGGACGTCAAAGAGACAAGATTTGGAGGAGTGCAGGAAGGCTTGAGTTTATAGAGATAAGGGCTGGAGTTGTCCAGCCGTTCATGCCTCGCTGGCAATGCCAGCCTGAATTCAGAATTTGATGTTCAGACAAATTTCTGCTCACTACAGCAGGACCGGATAATCCCAGCTGCCAGCGAGGTCAGAGATTCCAGCCATGGGTCTATGAAAGGAAGCACTCAAATGGATATGAATTTTAAAATCACTGTGTGCCAGATCAGGAGGTGATACAAGTAAGCAAACACAGCGGTGACAGTTAAACAATTCTCAGTGTGAGTTAGGCAGCAGAGTTTTCAATAATTTCAAGGTTACTGAACACAGGAGAACAGATAAGAGAATGTTGGAATAGCCAATAAACAAGTTTTAAAGTTTATTTATTAGTGTCACATGTAGGCTTACATTAACAGTGCAATGAAGGTACTGGGAAAATCTCCTAGTCACCACACTCCAGCACCTGTTCAGATACACTGAGGGAGAATTTAGCATGGCCAATGCACCTAACCAGCACATCTTTCAGACTGTTGGAGGAAACCAGAGCACCCAGAGACACAGGGAGAACGTGCAGACTCCACACAGACAGTGACTCAAATTGGGAGTTGAACCTAGTTCCATGGCACTGACAGGCAGCAGTGCCAGCCAATGTGCCACCCAAATGCATGGAACAGAAGCTAACGAAGTCCCAGTTCTGCATGGGATAAAATGAGGAAGGCTTTAATGAAACAGCAGGAAGATGAAGGGAAAAGCAACATTTCTTCCCTTCATGCCCTAATGACCTCACTCTCTCACAACACACATCTTGAGAACTGGCTTGCTAAGAGGAGACAGAGAGTAGTAGTGGAGGGGTCCTTTTCTAGCTGGAGGTCTGTCACTAGTGGTGTGCCGCAGGGCTCAGTACTGGGACCTCTTCTCTTTGTAGTGTATATAAATGACTTGGAAGAGGGAGTAAGTGGCGTGATCAGCAAATTTGCAGACGACACTAAGGTGGCTGGATTGGCGGGCAGTGAGGAGCAGTGTCTGGCAATACAATAGGACACTGATAGGCTGGTATATTGGGCAGATATACGGCAAATGGAGTTTAATCCTGATAAATGTGAGGTGATGCATTTTGGCCGGAATAATGTAGGGGGAGTTATATGATAAAGAGTAAGCCCATAAGGAGTATAGAAACACAGCGAGACCTGGGGGTGCAAGTGCACAAGTCTTTGAAGGTGGCAGTACAAGTGGAGAAGGTTGTGAAGAAAGCCTATGGTATGTTAGCCTTTACAGGAAGGGGTATAGAATATAAGAGCTGGAGTCTAATGTTGCAGTTGTATAGAACGTTGGTTAGGCCACATTTAGAGTACTGCATCCAGTTCTGGTCGCCTTACTACCGGAAGGACGTGGAGACTCTGGAGAGAGTGCAGAGGAGGTTTACCAGGATGTTGCCTGGTATGGAAGGACTGGGTTATGAGGAAAGATTGAGCAAATTGGGGCTGTTTTCCCTTGAAAGACGGCAACTGAGGGGGGATCTAATAGAGGTATATAAGATTATGAAGGGTATAGATAGAGTGAACAGAGGTAAGCTGTTTCCTATGTTCGAGACACATAGTACGAGGGGCCACGGGCTTAAGATGAGGGGGGAGAGGTATAACACAGATATTAGAGGGAGGTTTTTCACACAGAGGGTAGTGGGGGTATGGAATGCTCTGCCAAGTAAGATGGTGGAGGCAGGCACGCTGGAGTTGTTTAAGAGTAACTTAGACAGGCACATGAGTGGGTTGGAGATGGGAGAAGATTGTTTTAAATAAGGTTCATTAGCATTGGGATGTCCCTGGTAATGTAAAAGGATGTGGTATGATACCAATTTTTTTCTCTTTTAATTCACAGGTTTTAAGTCGGTCCGCCTTGTTGTCCAACGAGGGGCATACACGCCATGGGTCATACTTGGGCTGCTCTTGAATGTTCGAGAGTAGCCTAGTGCTTCATGTCGTTAGTGTGTGCCTCAACTGGACCAGATGCTGGGCAACACAACAGTTCAGTGACTATCACTGTCTGCTGTGCAGACACATGGATTTGGGCCAGTGTCTGTGGGAGTTTGCGCATTCTCCCCGTGCTTGCGTGGGTTTTCTCCGGGTGCTCCGGTTTCCTCCCACACCCCAAAGATGTGCTGTTTAGGCTGATTGGAGGTAATAAATTGTCCCTAAATTAGTTTCCCTCAATGTGGAATGCCATAAACAATAGATAAGGGTCATGGGTGGAGGGGGGGACTGGTAATGTTAAAATGGCGGCGTGGGCTCGTTGGGCTGAAGGGCCAGTTTCCCGGGCTGTTTTTGTTCTTTGTTCTTGAAAACAAATCATAAAATTCCTGAAATACGTTATTACAATGTTTCAGTTTTGTGCTTATTTTTATTTATTCATCAGTTTAATTACACAAAAACAGATTTGAACACATTGCTATAAACTCATTTGAAAGAGGGTTCTGGATAAGATTAATAAGAATCCAACTGCAATTTCATGTATGTATCCTATACAATTTCATATCTAATTAATATGGCTCTCAGCACAGTAAATCCAACAACCAGAATTGTATTCTTTATTTTTTATATTGTATTCCTTCCTTCAAAGAGAAAAACTAGAGCATTAGCATTCTCAAACTGAACCCCACAACAACAGCTTAATTAGTGCCCATACTGCTCCAGTTGTCCTGGAACCAATCCACAACCAACAAGGAATGTGATGCACTATTAGACATATTTATTATCTATTTACTGATTTTTTTTACACACGGAGTATAAACAAAATAAATTCTGCAGACCCAAGAAGTACAGCTTAAAACTTCCTATAGCATTGTACATGTTTTGCTCTGAGCTCTATATTCTGCTGATTTCCATATCAAAAGCTCTATTGAAGTTATTTAAGGAAATACACATGGCCTCACAGATTAGTTCAGTGAATTTAAAAAAAAATCAATTTCTAGTACTTCAGGACGCATACACTGAAGATCATATTTATTGTAATCTTGGAAGCTGCAACACCTGTCCCTTTACCTCATCCCTACTCATCATCCCAAGTCCAAAACATTCTTTTCAGTTGAAGCAGCACTTCACGTGCATCTCCTCCAATCTGGTCTATTGGCATTCGCTATGCCCAATGTGGCCTACTCTACATTGGAGAGACCAAACGCAGGCTAGATGACCGCTTTGCTGAACATCTTGCAGCTGCAAGCAGGACACAGACCTTCCATGCACAATTACATGGAAGGTACTGTGGGCAGGGGGTGAAGTGTTGGATATGATGGAGGAGTGGACCAGGGTGTCCCAGAGAGAATGGTCCCTGCAAAATGCTGGGGTGGAGAGGGAATTGGGGGGAGGAGATGTGTTGAGTAGTGGCATTATGGCGGAAATAGCGGAGGATGATCCTTTGAAGGTGGAGGCTGATGGGGTGAAAAGTGAGGACAAGGAGGACCTTATCCTGCTTCTGGAAGGGAGGGGAGGAGACTAGAGTAGTTACCCAGGGAATGGGTTGGACACAGTCGAGAGGCCTGTTAACCACAGTGAGTGGAAAACCTCGCTTGAGGAAGATGGAAGACATAGCAGCAGCGCTAATTTGGAAGGTGGCATAGAAACCCTACAGTGCAGAAGAGGCCATCTGGCCCATCGAATTTGCACCAACCACAATCTCACCCAGGGCCTACCCCCATATCCCTACGTATTTACCTGCTAATCCCTCTAACCTATGCATCACAGGCACTAAGGGGCAAATTTAATATGGCCAATCAACCTAACCCGCACATCTTTGGACTGTGGGAAGAAACCAGAGCGCCCGGAGGAAATCCACGCAGACACGAGGAGGATGTGCAAACTCCACACAGGCAGTGACCCAACCGGGAATTGAACCCAGCTCACTGGAGCTGTGAAGCAGCAGTGCTAACCACTGTGCTACCGTGCCACCCATGGCATCATCAGAACAGGTGCGGCAAGGCAAAGCTGAGAGAATGGAATGGAGTCCTTACAGGACATGGAGTGTGAAGAGCACCTCCTTCAATCTGGTCTATTGCATTTGCTGCTCCCATTGCAGACTACTCTACATCAGAGAGACCAAACGCAGACTGGGTGACCTTCAATCCGTCTGCAAGCAGGACCCAGACCTTCCTGTGTTCAGCAACTTCAGAGCATGAACTCTTCCCTCCACCTTCACCCCATTTCCATTTATTCTATTTCGTTCTGTTTCTTCTTTTCATCTCATTTATCAATTTTTATCATCATTCTCTCTCAGTTTTATTTTTCCGCTTCGCTATTCCTGCTCCGCCACCACAACAACCACACCCCCCACCCCCAGGACTGCCCACAGGGCAACTGCTTTAACCATCTGTACCTCTGTTCTGCCATTCACACATTCTGATCTATTACATTCCCTTTCTCCTACTACAGCATGCACTCACCCCACCCGCCCACGCCCCCCCAACACACTCCCACCTCACAGTCTAAATCTTTTCTGATTTTCTTTGCTTTTAGCTCTGATGAAGGATCATCTAGACTCACAATGTTGCCTCTACTCTCTCTCTCCACAGATGCTGTCAGACTTGCTGACATTTTCTAGCATTTTCTATTTTGTTTCAGATTCCAGCATTGCAGCATTTTGCTTTTTTCTTCCTACCATAATATGCTCTGAAGTGACTTTCTGCATGTGAGGAGTGCTGTGAAAATAGAAGCTATCCCCACAGTGAATAAAAAACTCAGACCCCTGTTTGCGTTCCTCAGGAACATCATTTGCCACATTCCATCAATAAAAACATGTTAACATTTGAAACTAATGATCTTTTGTCAAATTGTTTATTCTGTTTATCTCTCTGCAGATGTTGCCTGACCAGCTGTGTTTTACATTTTGTGTTTTAATTAGATGGATTGGCCATGCTAAATTGCCCCATAGTTTCCCAAGATGTATAGTTTAGATGGATCAGCCATGGTAAATGTGCAAGGGCTTATAGGGACAGGGCTTGGATAAGATGCTCTGTCAGAGTCAGTGCAAAATTGATGGGCTGAATGGCCTTTTCTGCACTGTAGCAATTCTATGAGCGGCATGGTAGCACAGTGATTAGCACTGCTGCTTCACAGCTCCAGGGACCTGGGTTTGATTCCCGGCTCGGGTCACTGTCTGTGTGGAGTTTGAACATTCTCCTCGTGTCGGCGTGGGTTTCTTCCGGGTGCTCCGGTTTCCTCCCACAGTCCAAAGATGTGTGGGTTAGGTTGATTGGCCATGCTAAAATTGCCCCTTAGTGTCCTGTGATGCATAGGTTAGAGGGATTAGCGGGTAAATATGTAGGGATATGGGGGTAGGGCTTGGGTTGGATTGTGTTTGGTGCAGACTCGAAGGGCCTGTTTCTGCACTGTAGGGTTTTATGATTCTATGCAATGTGACCTATCCTTCACAAATTTATGTCAACTCACTTTGACCAGTTTCTATCTCTGATGCTAGATGCCAACCAACACCTTCCCCACAAGTGTTGCTAAATTAACCCACCTTTTTAAATAGTTGAGTGATACTTGTAATCTGTCAGGCCGAAGGCACAGTTCCTGAACCTTGAAATCTTAGGAAAATTCTTGATCATGAAATGATTCCTATATAAATTGTGTTATATGTTGTGGTTATTCTTGTAAGGAAGAGGCTATTTTGTGTTTTAAAGTTTTAGTTTTTTCAGTTTATTTATTAGTAACGCCAGTAGGCTTACGTTAACATTGTAGAAGAATAGGAGGAAGACACTGGTGGGTGTCGTCTATAGGCCTCCGAATAATGATCTGGAGGTGGGGCGGGCTGTTAACGCGCAAACAAGTGCGGCGTGCAGGAATGGGACGGCCGTAGTTATGGGGGATTTCAATCTGCATATTGATTGGTCGACCCATGTTGGACGTGGGGGGCTCGAGGAAGAGTTCTTGGAATGCTGCCGGGATAGTTTCCTCGAACAGTGTGTGTTGGAGCCGACGAGGGAGCGAGCTATCTTGGATCTGGTGCTATGTAATGAGGCGGGTAGAATTAGGGACCTTGTGGTGAAGGATCCTCTTGGGGAGAGTGATCATTGTATGGTGGAGTTTCTGGTGCAGATGGAGGAGGAGAAAGTGGGCTCCCGGACACTCGTCCTTTGTTTGAATAGAGGGGAGTACAGTAGGATGAGAGAAGAATTGGCGAATGTGGACTGGGGGAGCACGTTGGAGGGAGGGTCTGTTGAGGAGCAGTGGAGGATCTTTAAGGAGATCTTTCTTGGTGCTCAGCAGAAATTTATTCCGATGGTCAAAAAGGACAGTAGGAGGAGAGGTAATAAGCCGTGGATAACGAAGGAGGTGAAGGAAAGTGTTAAACTAAAAGCGGAGGAATTTAGAGTAGCTAAGAGTAGTGGGCGAGAAGAGGATTGGGAGAGGTTTAAATGTCAACAAAGATTGACAAAGAAGTTGATAAAGAAGGGTAGGAGAAACTATGAAGCTGGGCTAGCGCTTAATATAAAAAAGGATAGCAAGAGTTTTTATAAATATATAAAAAGGAAGAGGCTGGCTAGGGTGAATGTTGGTCCTTTAGAGGATGAGAAAGGGGGCCTAGTGGTAGGGGATGGGGATAAAGCTAAGGTATTGAATAACTTTTTTGTTTCTGTCTTCACGGAGGAGGACGTGAATAATTTGCCGGGTGTTAGCGATGGAAAGGTGGTAGGACTGGAGGGTCTTAATGACATTACTGTTACTAGAGAGGCGGTGCTCGACAGACTGGAGGGGCTGATTGTGGAAAAGTCCCCAGGACCGGATGGAATGCATCCAAGGGTTCTGAAAGAAAGGGCGGAGGTGATAGTGGATGCCTTGGTGGTTATTTTCCAAACGTCGCTGGATTCCGGGGAAGTGCCGGATGATTGGAAAACGGCTAATGTTACGCCGTTGTTTAAGAAGGGTGCCAGGCAAAAGGCGGGGAATTATAGGCCGGTTAGTTTAACGTCTGTGGTAGGTAAAATGTTAGAATCTGTCATTAAGGAGGAAATTGCGAGGCATATTGAAGGGAATTGCTTGATAGAGCAGACGCAGCACGGTTTCATTAAAGGGAAGTCGTGTCTGACAAATTTACTGGATTTCTATGAGGATGTGTCTAGGACGGTGGATAGAGGAGAGCCGGTGGATGTGGTCTTTCTAGATTTTCAGAAGGCGTTTGACAAAGTGCCTCACAAGAGGTTATTGCAGAAGGTCGAGGGACATGGAATTGGGGGTAGGGTGTTAGCGTGGATAGAGGATTGGTTGTCAAATAGGAGGCAGAGAGTGGGGGTCAACGGGTGCTATTCGGATTGGCGGATGGTGACTAGTGGAGTGCCCCAGGGGTCGGTGCTGGGGCCTCAGCTTTTTACCATTTATATAGATGATCTGGAGGAGGGAACCGAGTGTAGAGTGTCGAAATTTGCTGATGACACCAAGATTGGGGGAACGGCAAATTGTGCGGAGGGTGTGGAGAGTCTGCAGAAGGATCTAGATAGGCTGGGCGAATGGGCCAGGAAATGGCAAATGGAATTTAATGTTGGCAAGTGTGAGGTGGTCCACTTTGGTAGGAAGAATGGTAGGAAGGACTATTACTTACGGGGCGAAAAACTGCAGCAGGCGACGGTGCAGAGGGACCTTGGGGTCCTTGTGCATGAGTCGCAAAAACCCAGCTTGCAGGTGCAGCAGGTGGTCAGGAAGGCAAATGGGATGCTGGCCTTCATAGCGAGGGGGATTGAATATAAAAGTAGGGAGGTCTTGCTGCAGCTGTATAGGGCATTGGTGAGGCCGCAGCTGGAGTACTGTGTGCAGTTTTGGGCGCCGCACCTGCGCAAAGATATTTTGGCCTTGGAGGGAGTGCAGAGGAGGTTTACTAGGCTGATACCGGAGTTGAGGGGGTTGAGCTATGAGAAGAGGCTGAATAAACTGGGCTTGTGCTCGTTAGAGTTTAGAAGAATGAGGGGAGATCTCATTGAGACGTATAAGATGATGAATGGGATGGATAGGATAGAGGTGGAGAGACTCTTCCCGCTCAAAAAAGACAGTAGGACTAGGGGGCACAACCTCAAGATAAAAGGGGGGCGGTTTAGAACGGAGTTGAGGAGGAACTTCTTCACTCAAAGGGTGGTGAATCTCTGGAATTCTCTTCCCGTTGAAGTGGTGGAGGCTGCCTCGCTAAATATTTTTAAGACGCGGGTTGATGGGTTTTTGATAGGAGAGGGGATTAAGGGTTATGGGGAGAGGGCGGGAATGTGGAACTGAGCAGCGACAGATCAGCCATGATCTTATTGAATGGCGGGGCAGGCTCAAAGGGCTGGATGGCCTACTCCTGCTCCTATTTCTTATGTTCTTATGTTCTTATGTAATTAAGTTACTGTGAAAATCCCCGAGCCGCCGCGCTCCAGTGCCTGTTCAGGTACACTGAGGGAGAATTTAGCATGGCCAATGCACCCAAGCAGCATGTCTTTTGGAATGTGGGGGGAGACCAGGGCACCTGGAGGAAACCCATGCAGACATGGGGAGAACGTGAAGACTCCACACAGATAGTGACCCAAGCCAGGAATCAAACCTGGGTCCCTAGCACTGTGAAGAGGCACTGTGCCACTTTGCCACCTTAAAATGAGAGCACTTTCTATGTATCAATGAATATAACCCTTTATAGATAACAGCTGACTGCTGTGTTTGATAAAACTTTCAATTTCTAGGCTGTATCAGAATAATTTTGAGCTTTGGAATATGTTTACATTAGATCTGTATCAAAGTGGATTTGGATTTTGCTGTTTGTACCTAACGTGTCCGTTTCATTGAGATTATCATTTTCTAAGTTAATGCAGTCCAGAATGTTTGTGCAATTCTTGTACATTCAGAATAATCATCAAATCTCTACAGTGCAGGACGAGGCCATACAGCCCATCAAGCATGCCCCGACAACAATCCCACCCAGGCCCTATCCCCATAACCTGTTAACCCCCCAACACTAAGGGGCAATTTACCACGGCCAATCAACCTAACCCGCACATCTTTGGATCATTAACCTGACTGCACTGAAGTGGTGATCTCGCTTATTTCAATATTTATACAGGTGCTGTTTAAACTTTTGAAAGTAGCCTCTCCAACAACAAGTCCAGGTAAATTGGATCATGTTCATTTTGTGCAGTTCCCTTCTCCTTATTTGGAGAAAGATGAGTTGAAATTAAGCACCATTTAATTTCCATCTATAGAATATTATGTTGTATTTGAGACAAGTATGTATGATGCACTTTGAAAGATTAATCTTTTAAGCAATTTACTTGAGCTACTTTCATGAATTAGAATATAGCCAAACCTAATGATTATAGTTGTGAATAAAGTGGCTCATGCTTCATCCAAACTCTCGAGCTCAGAAACAGTAAATGCTTAGCTACATTTGCATGCTGTGAACAGGAAAGGCACATTCTCTGTTGGTTTATATATATTTGGCTGGTTTTTGATTCCTGTTGCTTCCATTTCATGCCTCATGCTGTGATTGCCAATAATTCTAAAATCATTTCTGAAGCTCAGGTTGAAAAATAAGCCAACAGAAAATAGAGTTGCTTTTTTCAAAAAAATTGCACTTTCCATTCTTATAAATGTCAGCTCTGTCCTATAATTCTCCATCGGCTTGGGGTCCTCTAGTGATTCATACACACACCTGCAGAATATCCAGCCAACAGTGACAGAATAAGCCTGTGCATGTCTCTTCCTCTCCCTGTTGAGTTCATCTCATTTACCAAAAATGGCATATCATTTATTCTTTGATAAGGAAGCACCTTAGAGTCTTATTTATCACTGAAGCTTGAGCATGCAATCAAGAACTTGTGATAGGAACCTTAATGTGCGGAATTTGGGCTGTCAAAGAGTCTAACGTTGCTAAATGGAAAGTATTATTTGTGGCAATAGAGAAGAAACTTTAAAACAAAAGCAAAAATCAGATTCTTTTTATATTCGTCAGGAACAAAAATTGTAAATTAACCAATTAGGTTGAGTCTTAAAACTGATAAGAGGCCAGTTGACTACTAGATTCCAAATTCGGAGCTTTTCTCAGCATTTAACTTTTGTAATAACTGTTGTACAACAACCTACACAAACCTTTCCAGAATGGAATTTGAAAAGGTTCACTCAGATTTCAGATGAATTTGACTAAGTACACAAAAATGTAATTGTTTATTTAATGGGAGGGAAGTGCGTTTAGCTTATAATTGCCAACCTTCAATTTATTTTATCTTCTTATTCCAATAAAACACATGGATTTTTATTCTTCAAGATTTAAGAATTAAACACACAATGGCAAGTCAGAAAGGATAACTTGAACCCATTCTTTCAATGAACTATTTAAAGACCAATACATTTAAACAGAAAGGACGCACAGGCACTAAATACAAGAATTATACCAGTGGCTTATTCTAAGAGTTATCTTTAAAATTTGCTGGGTCCCACTTCCTAGAATGTATTTATTGCCTAACACTTGCTAGCCTGAGGAGGTAGTGTTGGGCATGGAACGACTGCAACCAAAGAACAAAGAAAATTACAGCCCAGGAATAGGCCCTGTGACCTTCCAGGCCTGCACCAACCAAGCTGCCCATCTGAGCTAAAATCCCCTACTCTTCCGGAGACCAAATCCCTCTATTCCCATTCTATTCATGTATTTGTCCAGATGCTCCTTAAAAGTCACCATCGTATCTGTGAGTGACTATCGATTCTATCGATCACTATTGATTCTATGAGTGACTGTTCCTTCTGTTCTTCTATGAGTATCTGCTTCCACTACCTCCCTGGCACCGAGTTCTCACACCCACCACTCCTCTGTGTAAAAAAAACTTGCCTCGTACATCTCCTTAAACTCTTGTTTAAGATTCCATCTTAACCATCCTCCTCACCCCTAACCATGATGGTATTCCATGATTTTGGCCAGTTTTGAAGAAGGGAGGGCAATATGTATTCATGTCGGGATAGTGCACGTGGTGACGTGAAATCTGGAAGTGAGGATGTTCCCATGATCCTGCTTCTACAGTTTAGAGGTTTTAATGTTGAAAGGTGCTGCCAAAGTTTGCTTCAGCACTTGATTGTACCTGAAGCTGTCACTATCCACTAATAATGAAGAGGATGGATGTGGAGTTAAGTTGCAGAGGTGCAAATAAAACTCACTATTTTGTTCTATATGGTGTCAAGCTTCTTCAGCGTTAAGTCTGACTACAGCTACCCAGGTAAAGGGTGAGTCTTTTATCACACTCAATTTTAGTGTTGTAGTTGATGGTGTTATGGTCCCAGCCGGTGTTACTACTAGACAAGTCAGATCCACAGGCCGAACTCGGCCTGATAGACTCCAACTTTTATATTTTGTTTATAAACGTGAAGAGCAGCCACTGAACAGAGTCACAGGGTGAAATTCTCCTGAACTGGGACTAAGTGCAGGAAAACTGAAGGGTTTCCCACTTGTGCTGGGACAATCTGTCAGGTGGGATTCACCCACCTGATCGATGCAAATTCATGCATCCAGAGTAAGCCACCGAGAGACTGGTTATTCAGAGATAGATCAGGGTGCCCTTTAAAAACCTGATTCCTGCACTTGGAAATAGGCTTTCCTCCCCTCAGTAAATGAAATGGTGACTTTCCCACTGATCAGGTGAACACCGACTCTTCACCAAAGACGGGCATCTAGCCCCCACCCCAGAAATAATGCAGGTATGAGGGTGACCTGTCCCCCTAACTCAGCCCCCCTTTATCGCCCAACCACTCCCACCGCTCAGATCCCTTCCTGCTCAGACATCCACTCAGCTCCCCTCCCCAATCAGACGTCTCTCAGCCCCCCACTCTGTCCCCCTCTCCAATCAGACCTCTCACAGGCCTGTTTGCTATATTTCTGCTTCCTGCAGTTTTCTCAGTTTACACTGCAGCCTTCCTCTGCTCCTCACCTTTGACTTCACCTAACAGGAGCTTCCCCAGATTCCTACTCTTTTCCAATGACTTAACTTAAAGGTCTTAGAATCATAGAAACCCTACAGTGCAAAGAAGGACAGTATCGAGGAATAATTGGACTTGCTATCTTTTGGGTGGAATATTAAGCTGCATATTCAGTTGAACACAGTAGGAAATCTTACAACACCAGGTTAAAGTCCAACAGGTTTAATTGGTAGCAAAAGCTACTAGCTTTCAGAATGCTGCTCCTTCGACAGGTGAGAAATTCCTTCGTCAGACTCACCTGACAAAGGAGCAGCGCTCCGAAAGCTAGTGGCTTTTGCTACCAATTAAACCTGTTGGACTTTAACCTAGTGTTGTGAGACTTCCTACTCTGTTTATCCCAATCCAAGACCGGCATCTCCACATCATATTCAGTTGAACACAAAGGAATCCATGGGCACTATTCAAAAGAAAGCCAGGGAGTACTCCTAATGCCCTGGCTAAGGCTTATAACCTGCAAATATGAAAACAACAAATAAACTGGCCATTGTCTCATGTTGTATGAGGGACCACGCTGTGTGCAAATTGGCTGCATAAGGCTACATCACAACAATGACAGTTCTTCAAAAATAGTGTGTTATGTGAAGAAAATGCTATTTTCTTCAAATATTTTAGGGTCAGCTGTGTTATTCTTTGAGACAGGTGTGTGTGTGTGTGTGTGTGTCTGTGTGTGTGTGTGTGTGTGCACATGTGCATAAGTTAATTAAGCTGGGGACTGGGTGTCTACAAGGTTGAGGACATTGAAGAAATCTAGGTGTGAAAGGCAGGCTCTTGATGTAAGTAGGCCAAGTTCAATTTTCTATAAGCAAATAAGACAAAGGTAGAAATTTGCATTCAGAGATAAAGAAAGACTGCTGTGGTTAATTATTCAATATAAAAGGGAAGTGAAATGGGTTTTCAACTTGAAAAATGTCATAAATAATTAAGGTGAGATTTTAAAATTTTATTTAACCCAAAAGCAGGAGCAGTAGGGGAAACACAAAAGGTTTTATAATTTGGGAAATGTAAATTTCAAAGAAGGATAAGGACAATCTAATCAAAGGGAGAGGAAGTACTTAAGGAGAGATGCTCAGAGGTCAGGGGAATGGCCAGATAAAACCTCAGAGTGCTGCTCAATGCTAGGAAACAACTGTGAAGAAGAAAAGTGAGGCAGTTTCCAACCAACCCAGGAAGTGACTGTTTTCCAGGCAGCAGTTTAAAATACCTACCCTATTAACCAGAAAGGGCTTCTGTTGCAAACAGCAATCTTTGTCTAAAGTTTGAAGTTCTATAGTAGTGTGGAAGTGAGGAGTAAGATATTGAATGGTATGCCTCACCAAACGATCGTAGCTTTGCCTTGTGTATTATCATTGTGTTTTAAATATCCATAAGGGATTGTTGCCTAAAGGGGCATTTAATTATGAATTTAACCAAGTATGGATGGCACAGTGGTTAGCACTGTTGCCACACAGCACCAGGGACTAGGGTTCAATTTCTGGCTTGGGTCATTGTCTGTGTGGAATCTGCACATTCTCCCCATGTCTCCGAGGGTTTCCTCCAGGTGTTCCGTTTTCCTCTCACACTCCAAAGATGTGCAAAGGCATGGGGTCATGGAGATAGGGCCTAGGTGGAATTGTGGCCAGTAAAGACTTGATGGGCCAAATGGCCTCCTTCTGCACTGTAGGGATTCTATGGGTTCTAAGTAGGAAATCTTTTGGGAGGAATGTCCTATAAGGCTAATGTTAACTATGTACATGTAATTTTGTGTGCTTAAGTTTTCTTTTCTTTTGTTAATATTTAAAATCTCCACAAGTGTTTAAGTGTAACTGGAATTTGTGGCTTCTAACTTTAGTACATACATCTTCTCATGGTAAAATACAAGAAAGAGTTGTCAAGTTTCCCTTTGGAATTTGGTCTGCATGGCACTTAGCACTTGGCAGATCATAACAGTTGCCTGGGGGTGGCACAGTGGCACAGTTGTCAGCACCGCTGCCTCACAGTGCCAGGAACCCCGGTTCAATTCCAGTTCGGGTACTGTCTGTGTGGAGTTTACACATTCTCCCCGTGGCTGTGGGGATTTCCTCTGGGTGCCCTGGTTTCCTTCCACACTCTAAAGATGTGCGAGCTAGTTTGATTGGCCATGCTAAATTGACCCTTAGTGTCAGGGGGATATATATATCCCCCCTGACACTAAGTGTCAGTACTTACTGACACTTAGTGTCAGTAGGGTATATATGTGGAATGATGGGGATAGGGCCTGGGTGGGATTGTTATTAGTGCAGGCTCAATGGGCCAAATGGCCTCATTCTGCACTATAGGGATTCTATGAAGTACTTTGGTACAGCTTGAGATCATGAAAGGTAGTATATAAATGCAGGTTATGTTGATTGCCCATGCTAAATTGCCCCTTAGCATCCAAAGATGTGTAGGCTAGGTGGATTATCCATGGTAAATGTATAGGACTACGGGGATATGGAAGGGAGGTGGGCCTGAGTGGGATGCTCTTTTGGCTAGTCAGACCAGATTTGATGGGCCGGATGGCATCTTTCTGCAATGTCGGAATTCCATGATACTAAATTGGTTCTATCTTTCTTTGACTTGAAATGGGACACAGTGAGGTACTGACCATTTCCCCAATAATGTTTACTTCAATTTTAATGGCTGTGTAAAAGTGATGTTTAATTTAGAGCTGAGCAGAAACTGTGATGGGAGCTAAACAAAAAGATGCACATTATTTCAACTTTCTTAACATGGAAGCAAATGGCTGTAAATTTCACAGGGACACATTTACTATCACTGTAACATTTTTTGCATTGTGACATTGGAGAAATTTGTGTTATTACTGGTATCTATTCTCATGACAACACAACTCTTTAAATGAAAGTCATTCTTTCTTCAGTTATTGGACCATCTACATTTCTGATTAGGGTCTGTGCTTCCTCGCACGCACAGTTGAGGGTAACACAGTTGTTCTGAACATTTGCTAGCTGGGTGGGATGTTCGGCTAAACCAGGCAGCTGTCAATCCAGACAACTTGGGCTGAGGATGATAAGGACTATGAACACGAGCCAAAAATTTACACCTTGTCTTTCATAAAATACAGAAGAGCGTCTTTCTCTCTGAATTCTTATCTTAACAGGCACATTGCATCGTAAGCTTTCAGACATCTTTCCCTCACTTGGCTAAGGCTGCAGTTCAAGTCCAGATAAAGAAAACCACC
This sequence comes from Carcharhinus amblyrhynchos, assembly GCF_965287045.1. Classification (NCBI taxonomy): domain Eukaryota; kingdom Metazoa; phylum Chordata; class Chondrichthyes; order Carcharhiniformes; family Carcharhinidae; genus Carcharhinus; species Carcharhinus amblyrhynchos. The sequence continues at coordinate 33,242,145 of NC_137345.1, read as the reverse complement.
TGACCCAGTTTAAGACAAATGCTACTGAGAATAATTCCATGCTCCTGTTTATAACCATTCCAGCTGCAAGCTGCATTGAATAAGAACTTGCTTTAATTAGGATAGAATAAAGTCTCGTATCATCTACTCCACTGAGGCCTATGTTTATTCAACAACAACTGCTAGTTCTGAGTTCTGAGACAAAACCCACAGGCTCAAGTTCCATTGGGTTCAGATTATCAACTAACCAACTTTTTAATTTTCTGCCTGACTTCACAGCTTACTGCTTATTCTAAGGTTGTGAAACCAGAATCATAAATTGAAGGTAAAGCTGTTTGCAACCTTGCTTGTACTGTTTAAGATGAGGTAAAAGGTGGGATGTGATTAAAAAGGGTAGTAGTGATTTTGTGCAATAATGTAAAACAAGTTAAGGTGAACAGGCAAACTATTTTAAACTTCTCCTGATTTTTATCTCGTGAGCTGGACCCCCAGGCCTGTTTGAAGGTGAATAAAATGGCAGTGTGCGTGAATGCCTTAGTTGTCATTCGATCAATGTGCACAGCTTGTTGGCCCCAAGTTAAAATCTGGGTTTATATCTCACTGCTGTCTACTCACCTCACTCAATATATCACAACTTATTTTTAAAACTTTTTTTGCGCCTCCTTATTTGGTGAAATATTTCATAAGCATGATTAAAGCAACTGCTTATCACATATATGTAGATAAAATAACATGTCAAAATGTATTGTTTACTGATATTTCTTTCCCAATACACATTTAAGAGAGAACTATTGAATTTCTTCTTTTGAATTGCATATAGGTCAAGAGTGCGTGTAGCATTAAGTACTGAATATATATTCTAAATCCAAAAAGATTGCCTACATCAAGCAGCTTGCATTCTCTATAAATCTCTATAATGGTATTAATGTCTCCTTGTCATGAGAGATGCTGATTTTATAGTTTCACCAGACCAGACTCACATTTTTTGACCTTGGGAAGCGGCTAACATTTCACACATCTGTTAAATCAGCTATATTTTCATGATTACACCCTTGATGTTTCCCCTTAGACAATCAAGTGGTCAAAAATAATGAAAATGAAGGGGACAATTCTGCTCTTAACAGAAACTATGCCTGAGAACACTCCTGTAAGAAGTCTGACAACACTAGGTTTAAGTCCAGCCGATTTATTTGATAGTAAACTCACAAGCTTTCGAGGTTAAACTCTTCATCAGGTGAATGGAGAGTTCTGGCCTCAGCCAGAGCATATAAAGCACAGACAGTTTACAGATTACTGATTAGAATGCAAATTAATCATTAACCTGTAAACTGTCAGAAGAATTCTTATTCTGGACACTACAGAGATTGATGAACTTGGTTGCTTAAAGTTTTCATTCTTCGATGGAAATGCAAATGCTAACTGATAGCAAAGCTTAACATTTAAAGATCCTTGAAGACTTAACAGATGCGGGCAGAAAAATAAGCTGTAAGCCGGGTGCTCAACAATTATACTTTTGAAAATGAAGGTCAATAGCTTCAGTGGCTGAGAACTTGATTTCCAACCTGAAGGTTATAAATTGAACTTTTCTGAAGTGCACGAAATGAAGGAATCAGTCAGCTTCACTAAGCAGCAATTACATTTCTTATTAAGTGAATCCTTATGAGATTACTTCACTTATTTTGTTTTCACATAGTCCACCAAATGTCAGCTCAGAATGACTCAGTTACCTCGAAATGTCATCTTGAATTTGAGTTCTCCACTGAGCCAGAATGGATAATGGGTGCAAATCTTCCTAAATCTATCAGAGAAATCAAGGTCATGTGTAAAACTGGAACTAAATGTTGAAAATGCTCTGAGCTTGGGAAATCACATTAAGACGACTTTTGAATGATAGAACAGCGCAAACTTTGAACCAACCTACGGCTGCATAAGTATTTACATTTATGGTTGTTCATTTAATTAAACCTCCACATGCGGAATAGTAATTGGAAGCTAATTTCCTGAAGCATCTAACTCACTAAACTGACACTTATTAAAGAAGATTCAATTTCGCTGCTAGTAAAATAATATGATTTTCCGGAATGCATAATGTTCTTTAAATTGTATTCAATTTTGCTGGTCAAGGGTAGCAATAATTTACATCTTCTATCATGTTGGGGCAAATATTTCAGTTCTAGTTTTGACCTATATATGCTGTTCTCTGACATGTCAATGTTTCTGAATGTGTGTCCTGTTGTGTAGCTGAAAGAAAGAACTCTCCCAAATGCCCATATTAAACACATCTCTCATTTTAAATCATCTCCTGTATTAATTCCAGAAGCAATACTAGAGAGGGCTTTTATACTTTTGGGGGAAAAATGAATATGAATATTCCAGGTCAAGGTGACATTCCAAGATCTTCAGTTTCCTCTGGGTACTCTGGTTTTTCTTCCAGTCTAAAGATGTGCAGGTTAGGTTGATTGGCCATATTAAATTGCCCCTTAGTTCCCAAAAATGTGTAGGTTAAGGAAATTAGCAGTGTAAATAAGTGGGATTACAGAATTAGGGCTTGGGTAGGATACTCTGTCGGAGAGTCAATGGGCCGAATGGCTCCCAACTACATTGTAGGGATTCAATGATACATATCCAGAGCAATTAGTTAAGATCGGTCAGCACCTCTTCTCTTTTGTAACAGTACAACAATAATGAACACACGTTGTCTGCACACATCAATATATTGCTATTCTGGACTTGGAGAAAAAAATTGAATTATTCTCCTTCATTCTAACCTTTAAGTCTTTCCTGGAGCCAATCACCTCTCAGATTTGTGGTTAAATGCTGACTGATTTCACAGCCATTGCCTGCCCTGAGTGACACATATTTTACACCATTCTCTGCTAAACATAACAAAGAAACGTCAAAGCAGAATAATTGCAAATTGGTGGGATTTGCGCAACTAGCTTTCAATCTTGAGTGTGTTCATGTTGATTCTGCAAAGATAGAATATCGCATCACCTGTATGCATTCCTATAGGTCCTATAAGTGCACTATCACACTACTTGCCTTTGACTCTCATGACCTATCTAGAATTAAGAAAGCTTTGTTCGGATCCGTGCTGTGCAGAAGGATGTCATTTGGCTCTTCGAGTCTGCACCAACAGAGTATCTTACCCAGGCCCCATCTCCATAATCCCCCACTCAGGAACAAGTTAGCATGGCCAATCCACCTATTGAGCACACCTTTGGAGTGTGGGGGGAAACTGGAGCACCCAGAGGAAACCCACGCAGACACAGGGAGAATGTGCAAACACCACGCACACGGTCACCCAAGGCTGAAATTGAACCTGGGTCCCTGGCTCTGTGAGGCAGCAGTGCTACCTACTGTGCCACCCATGGTAATCAGTCTCCTTTGTAAATGCAGTATTTACTGTATAGATTAGTGATTGTATGATAACACTGCTTTAAATTAATTATTTTTTGAAATACTCCTCATCTCAACAATGTGGCATATATGCAAACCAGGCACTTTTTTTATCCAATTGTGGGATATGGGCATCTCTGGCTGGCAAGTATTCATTGCCCATCCCATGTTGCCCTTGAACTGAATGGCTTGCTAGGCCATTTCAGAGAGCAGTTGAGAGTTAACCACATTGTTGTGGCTCTGGAGTCATGTACAGGCCAGACCAGATAAGGACGGCAGATTTCTTTCCCTAAAGGATATTTGTGAACCAGATGGGTTTTTCTGACAATTGACAATGATTTCATCATCATCAGTTGAATCTTAATTCCAGATATGTTTTACTGAATTCAAATTCCACCATCTACCATGGCAGGGTTCAAACCCGGGTCCCCAGAACATTAGCTGAGTTTCTGGATTAACAGTCTAGTGCTAATACCACTAGGCCATCACCTCCCCCTAGTGACAGTTTGTAAAATGGGTGGATTGAGAATGAAGTGAGTGATGAGAAGAAAATTATTTCTCCATAAAAATAAAGACCAAGGTGTTTCATTATGTGTCAATAATCAAGCATATTAACCAACAGTGCATGGCCTATGTTTATCATTGTGTCTTTTTCTGTTACATTAAATGCTTGTTGCTAACTTCATATATTTCTCCAAATCATTTATCATTTTTTCAAATTCTGAAATTATGCTATATACCAAGAAACCTATGAGATTATTTCCCAGTGCCTGCTTAAAATGGGGAAAGCTAAATATGAATCCTCTAACTTCCTCATCAAGTCATTAGTAGTCTACACTTCCACCTCACCATGATTGAGATATATGCACCCAAAACTTTGCACTGAAAACTAGGCTTCATAAGCTGAAAATACCCTGTATAGGTATTTTAAGACATTATACCACTTTTGTAAAAGACAAGCAGGGTACAGTCTCAAGATTAAATACCATCTTTCCAGTCGAGTAAATCATCTGGACCCATCTCACCAGAGTCACTCAGATAGAACAGATGCTACCATGGACTTTGTCAGATTTGTCCGTTCCTCTGGACCAGTCAGATAGTTCCAAACATCTGATTTATTTAAGCCAGGCCGCCACGTGGTTTGCTGAGCACACTCTGCAGTTCCGAACATCCTTCTGCACACTAAATACTATTCCTAGTGTCAGCACAGCATAAATGTGGAAAGCAGCAAATGATACTTTTCAAAAATCAAACTACCTTACACTGACAATTCATTTTTCAGGACCAGTGCAATCCAAGTCCATTGTGCAGAGCGTCCCATTAAGTAATATTTTAACTCATGACTATCATTTGTCATGAAGCAGCTAAATATCAGTGATGTGGTTACATTATGGCCTATTGCTGAAAAGTTTCAAAGGAAGAGTTTAAGAATATAATTGTGCTTTTCTTTCCCCTAAAGAAATTGCCCATAACCTACTTACTCCGGTTTTATGCCAAAACATGCACAATTTCCCTCAACAGTTTGTGATACATCCTTTGAAGTTCATTTACATAGTCCTATACCCAATGCAAAGACAAACTTATGCAAATTTCTTGTCTGTGGAGAGGGCTTGTGGGAAGTCTTAACCAAATTTGGATGTGATGGAGCTGTAAATCTGATACTGCAGTTTCACAATGGAATGATGGCCAGACTCACTGACCATGAGAAACACACTGACCATTCTGATGTAACAAGTGGTGTGACGTAGGAGCGCGTCATGGTCCCTGTGCTCTTCAGAATATTCTGTGCTGCCATGCCTCTTGCAGCATTTGATGGAAATGTTGCTCATATACATTCTATAGTGGTAGCATGATGGCACAGTGGTTAGCGCTACTGCCTCTCTGCGCCAGAGACCCGGGATTCAATTCTGGCCTTGAGTGACTGTGTGGAGTTTGCACATTCTCCCCATGTCTGTGTGGGTTTCCTCCAGGTGCTCCGGTTTCCTCCCACAGTCCAAAGGTTAGTTGGATTAGCAATCGGAGGTCTTGTGGGAATATGGGAATAGGGTGGGGACAGGGCCTGGGTAATTTACTCTGTCAGACAATCGATGCAGACTCCATGGAACGAATGGCCTCTTCTGCACTGTAAGAACTCAGTGATTCGAGAACTGCATGATTCAATTTAGAACAGATGGCAATCTTTTCAACCCAAGAAGGCTGAAATTCTTAATTAAGGAAGGATGGGGAATGCTGTTTGCTAATAGCCATGCCCTATTGTCACCCAGTGAGAATAACCTTCATAGAACCATGGACTGTTTTGAAAATTTGGCTTAAGGAAGACAGAGACTCTACCAATCACCAGCAAATTCTGACTGTGCCCCATCTACTATAGCTATCCATGACACAAGCCTGAAGAGTGCAGATAACTTTATCTATCTCAGAAGCACAATCTCCAGAAAGAGAGTTGCTGGAGCAAGCTTAGCACTTGTCTTGTTTACACAAGAGACTGTGGAGGAAACTGTGGTATCAATTTATAAGAAAACTTAATGAAGAGTCATACGGACTCAAATATTCACTCTGTATCTGTCTCCACAGGTACTACCAGAGCTACTGGGTTATCTAGTACTTTATTTTACTAATTCATGGAACATGGGCTTTGCTGGCTGGCTAGCATTTATTGTTCATCCCTAGGTGCCCGAGGGCACTTGAGAGTCAACCACATTGCTTGGCTCTGGACTCATGTGTAGGCCTGACCAGGTAAGGGTGGCAGATTTCCTTCCCTGAAGGACATTAGTGAATCAGATGGGTTTTTCCAACAGTTGACAATTGTTTCACGGTCATCAGTAGATTCTTAACTCCAGATATTTTTTTAATGAATTCAAATTCCATCGTCTGCCATGGCGGGATTCAAACCTTAGATAAGTTTTTGGATTAATAGTCTAGCAATAATATCACTAGGCCAGTGTCTCTCCGTGTTTATTTCAGGTATCTAGCATCTGCTGTATTTTGCTTTCATTATAACAAAACTTGGTGAAAACAAAGCCATGGTAATACTTACTCTCTTATAGAGATGTGGACGTAGCACTCCACGCATATTAAGCAGTTGGACAAAATCCACTCCAGATCCATTTGGAATATCATGGCCACTAAACGGGAGCTCTAAGCGCCAAAAGCCAAATTACTTCAAAGAGCAGAAATTCCTGGAATTGAAGCACTGATCATCAGACAGGCTGAGATGGACTGGACTGGAGTATGTATGACTGATGATATAATCCTAAGGCAGTCATGTATTTGTAACTCAAACTTAGGACACTGCCAGCAGGATAGTTGGAGATTTAGGTTCAAGGACTCCTTGAAAGCAAACCTCAGGAAACCTGACATGTCCATCACAGGACAGGATGAAATTGCACAAAAGAAATTACCTTGGGGAGAAAATGCAACTCATTTTTCAGAATCAGTATGATCGGTTGTTTCTTTCTTTCAATCAGTAAAGAATATAGGCAGCAAAGGAAGAAAAAGGGAAGCTAAAAAGACTGGGCAGCCCCCATAAAGTCAAATATCCTTGCCCACAATGTGAAAAGCCGGGCAAGTCTGCAATCAGGCCTCCACATTCATGTTAGAAAGCACTGCAGGTGATTCTATACACCCAAGTAGTGGCCATCTTTGATAATATGGGGAAACTGATGATGATGACAGATAGTAAACCATATGAAGACACGTAGGTCTATCAAACAATAATATGGCTTCCTATTTCACTTTTAATAGGACTATGTGAATATATGTAGCTTTTCTCAGTGGATCACACTGCAAAATTGATTGATATTCATCTGATAATATTTCACACAGGTCCCTGCCATTTACATGCAGAGAGAATGTGCACACATTTATCAACTAAAAACAAGCATGAGGGTACAGTCATTTTCTGGTTCATACCTACAGCAATTATTTGACCAGAGTCGACTTGCCTGTTTTAATTTCAACAAACTTGGCAGTTAACTGTGGTGTACTCTCCATATCCCTATCAATCAGAATTAAATTACCAACCATTTAGCATGGTCTTCTCATGCTGTAGAAATTCTTGTTCCCTTTGAGATTAGCGTTCTTTTGATTTTGTCTTGACGAGTGCAAGATGAAAATCTTCAACAGCAGTACACAATTTCTGTACAAAATGGCTATTTGTATATACTCCTATTTATATTTGTGAAGCCTATGCAGATTCTCTTTTTTTTCTGTTTTCATCAGTTTGCAGCAGATACTCTCAGAAATGATCTCATTATTATATGCTAGTCATATCTTATTCTACCTATAGCAATACAGCATAGGGTATCCGGATGAGCACTCAGATCCTGTGCAGACCAGCTGGCGGGGATGTTTGCAGACACTTCAACTTCTCATTACACCAATCTGAGGTCCCTGTCTGCTTCAAGAAGATGACGATCATTCTGGTATCAAAGAAAAGCCAAGCAATGTGCCTTAATGACTGTCATCCAGTGGCTCTGACATCCATCATTATGAAGTGCTACAAAACGTTAGTCATGCAACAAATTGATTCCAGCCTTTCAGATTGCCTAGATCCACTATAGTTCACCTACCACCACAGCAGATGCCAACTCCCTGGCCCTACACTCAACCCTGGAACACCTAGATAACAAAGACACCTCTGTCAGACTCCTATTTATCGACTACAGCTCAGCCTTCAACACCACTAATTCTACAAAATGCATCTCCGCACTCTGTGGCTTGGGCCTCAGCTCCTCCCTGTACAACTGGATTCTGAACTTCCTAAGCCACAGGCTGCTTTCAGCAAGGGCAACAACACCTCCTGCACGATTATCCTCAACACTGGTGCCCATAACGTTATTTCTTAGCCCCCTACTATAGTCATTATACACTTATGACTGTGTGGCCAAATTCCCCTCTAACTTGATTTTCAAGTTTGCTGATGACACCATCAGTTGGTCGGATCTCAAACAATGACAGACAGAGTACAAGAAGGAGATAGAGAATTTGGTTAACTGGTGCATCGACAATAATCTGTCCCTCAATGTCAACAAAACAAAGGAGATTGTCATCAACTTCAGGAAGCCTAATGAAGGACATGCCCCTGTCTATATCAAAGTAGAAATGGTTGAGAGCTTCAAGATTCTACATATCCAGATCATCAACAGCCTGTCCTGGTCCCTCCATGCAGATGCTATAGTTAAGAAAGCCCATCAATGCCTCTACTTTTTCAAAAGACTAAGGAAATTTAGCATGTCCGCTACAACTCTCACCAACTTTTACAGATGCACCATAGAAAGCATTCTTCCTGGTTGTATCAAAACTTGGTATGGTGCCTGCCCCATGGAACACCATAATAAACTACAAGTAGTCATGAACTAAGCCCATTCCCTTCCTGCCTGCAGAGTCTCAGCCTGCAGTGTGACCACCTCTCTATCTGTGCTATCCACTACTCAAACCAGCCTCCCACCCATTGATGCTGTCTACATCTCCTGCTGCCTCAGAAAAGCAGCCAGCATAATTAAGGACCCCACGTACCCCAAACATACTCTCGTCCACCTTCTTCTATTGGGAAAAAGATACAAAAGTCTAATCAAGTACCAACCGACTCAAGAACAGTACCTTCCCTGCTGCCATCAGACTTTTGAATGAACCTATCTCTACGATCTTTCTCTACACCCTAGTTGTGACTGTAACATTCTGCACTTTCTTCTTTCTGTCTCTATGTATGGTATGCTTTGCCTGTATAGCACGCAAGAAACAGTACTTTTCATTGTATACTAACGCACGACAATAATAAATCAAATCAAAATTAGAATAAATATACTGAGCTAAATTAGTTCTTATTTGGGCAGTTAAAAGCTGTGCTTTAGTGCATTCCTGCAACAGGAATCAGCTGAGTCAGCTCTCAACTGAACTTGGCTGGTTGTTTGTACAACTAGTTAAAACCAGTTCGAGGGCTTTGTAAGTTGTGTCTATAAAAACAGAGGCCTCAGAGTGCTGCTTTGCCTGCATGGTGTGTGCTGCTTGACTGAGAGGAGTGCTTTTGGAGTTGGGTGAAAACAGGGAGTTAGGGAGAGTGCTGATTGGTCAGTAAGTGTTTTTTTTGCTCTTGACATTGCAGTTGTAGTTGTTGAACATGACAATAGTGTTTCTGTGTAATTTTTGTGGTTTATAGTTTGAAAAGGTTATATGCGATAGTAAGGAGCAAGAAAGAAGGGCCCTAGAAAATTGGATATAATCTGAAACAAAACATCTTTCAAAAAGTTTAATTTAAAGGGGTAAGACGCGACAGGAGAGCTCCAAGCTATGGTTTGCTCCTCTTGCTCCACGTGGCAGACTGGGGACAGTTCCAGTCCCCTGGGGCAACATGTGTGCAGAAAGTGTTTCCGGCTACAGCTCCTGGAAACACAAGTTTCAGAGCTGAAGGGGCAGCTGGAGACATTGTGGAGTGTCGTGGATAGCACATATAGAGAGGTGGTCACACCACAGGTTTAGATTCCGTAGGCAGGAAGGAAATGGGTGACCACCAGATAGAGCTAGAGAGATGGGCAGGTAATGCAGGAATCTGCTGTGGCCATTCCCCTGCAAAACAGATGTACTGCTTTGGATATTGTTGAGGGGAATGAACTTTCTAGGGAAAGCAGCAGCAGCCAAACTTGTTGCACCACGTTTGGTTCTGCTGCAGGGAGGAGGGTAAAAAGTGTGCCAGTGCAATAGTTACAGGGAATTCAATTATTAAGAAATCAGACCTCAAAGGCAATGATCTCGGGATTACTACTGGTGCCATGTGCTAGTCAGAATAGAGATGTCAGTATATGTCAGATAAATACATCCTGAATAGATGGTGTCAGGGAGGGTTTCAGATTCTTGGGACATTGGGGCTGGTTTCTGGGAGAGGTAGGACCTGTACAAATTGGACAGGGTTACACCTGGACCTGGCAATCGTGCATGTATCTGAAGTTGCGTTAAGAGCAGAGCCCCACCATTTCCTCTGAGATTGAGTCATTTGTAGACCAGAACAGGCAGGAGGCAATACTGAATGACATCAGTTTTTTGTTTAAAACAGCTGAAATTCACAGCTGCCAATGGACAGTAAGGCTGGAATTCTCTATCCGTGCACGCCCAGTGAGAACAGAGAATTTGGCGCTCAGCCAAGTCTCCATTAGCAGCAGCAGGACTGGAGAATCTCAGCCACGGGTGCAGTTGGAGAATCCCAGCCTCAGCTACGGTACATTTGAGGTAAATAATGCTGCAGATCCCTGAGGATTTCAGTTGGTCAATGTTGTAAAAGCTTCCATTGTGCAATCTTTGGCTTTGCCAGGGATTGGAAAACAATGATAACTGGCAGTCTTGTCCTTGTGACAACCTTAAAAATGATTTAGAAATTAAAGTGTGATCTCCCTGGTGTGTAGTTTCTTTGTTTGATTTATTTCACCCAGGAATGCATAATTTTATATCCTGCTCCCATTCCCAACACACTGATTTCCCACCAGGAAATCTAACCGGATGCTGATTATGCCCTTGTTTATTGGCAGGCTTGTCTTGTATACTGGCTTTATTTTAAAGGATACTTTGGCTGGAGTATTTGACTAGGCTGCTGAGATTTGCATTTGCTTTCCCATCTGTCAGGTTTCTCTAGTCATTTATTGACAGCTTCTCTTTGCCTTACCTGCAAGTAATTCCTCCTTATGTTTAAGGCCAGGACCGAGATGAGGGTTTGACAGGTTTCCATTTCAGAAGGCTAACCTTGGTGTTGTCGGGATTTTATGAAAAGTCATTGATAGCATGTAATTCGGTGCAACAAGCTGAGGGAAATGCTTGTTCTTCATCTAGAGTGGTCTAATTTAAAGCCATCTTTAACTTTCTTCATGTTCTTTAATACTGAGTTCTGCCCATAAAGATAGAAATATAGAAACTAAAGCAGGGATAGGCCATTTGGCTCTTCGAGCCTGCTCCACATTCATTTTCATAATGACTGATCATTAAATTTGATATCCTGATTCCACCTTGACTCCAAATCCCTTGTTCCCTTTAGCCCCAAGAGCTATCAACCAGGCATGAATGAATTGCAGCCAGGCCAGAGGGAAGGGTGAGTCATTCATATGCTAGCTCACTGGAGGAGGAGTTCACTGTTGAATATGAGTTCTGTTGCGGAGAATATAGGTGAGCACTTTGAATGGGGGGCAGGAGAATAGCATGAGCATGAACATCAAGTTGTTTGCTGTTGGTGGGCCTATGGCATTGCCTGTTGACATTGTTATGGAGTCCAGCTCCAATTTAGCACCTTACTTTGTCCAGAGCTTATAAACAGTCCTTTTCAGCATAAACTTGGTGACCGACTCAATACCAGCACTTGCAGGCCCGCCCAAGATGCAGCTATAAGGTCAGAGGAAGGGACTTTAAGAGCCCCCACCACACCACTAGCATATTTGTAGTTGGTTGAGCCAGTAAACTAACCAAGAAATCTTTCTACTGTGGCAGTCAAGCAATAAACACCCCCCTCCTCCACTTCTGCAACCCCCTCCCCAAAACCCTCAACCCATCTTCACCTGTAGACCAACCCTCTGTGATCCCAGGCCTAAGTAGATAAGGTTGTTAAGAAGGCGTACGGTGTCTTGGCGTTTATTGGTAGGGGGATTGAATTTAGGAGTCGCAGTGTAATGTTGCAACTGTACACTACTCTAGTGCGGCCGCACTTGGAGTACTGTGTGCAGTTCTGGTCCCCGCATTACAAGAAGGATGTGGAGGCGTTGGAGAGGGTGCAGAGGAGGTTTACTAGGATGTTGCCTGGTATGGTGGGGAGGTCCTATGAGGAGAGACTGAGGGATTTAGGGTTGTTTTCGTTGGAAAGAAGGCGGCTAAGAGGGGATCTTATTGAAACATATAAGATGATTAGAGGTTTAGATAGGGTGGATAGTGATAGCCTTTTTCCTCGGATGGAGAAAGCTAGCACGAGGGGGCATGGCTTTAAATTAAGGGGGGGTAGCTACAGGACGGATGTCAGGGGTAGGTTCTTTGGTGAGGGATTGGAATGCCCTGCCTGCTGCAGTTGTAAATGCGTCTAGTTTGGGGGCGTTTAAGAGATCTCTGGATAGGTTTATGGACGAAAAGGGATTGGTATAGGCTAGTGGGCCATTGTTTCTGTAACTGGTCGGCGCAACATCGTGGGCCGAAGGGCCTGTTCTGCGCTGTAATGTTCTATGTTCTATGTTCTATGTTCTAAGGAGATATTTAGCATTTGCAGCATGGGGAGCTGACAACTCTTGGTGGTGGGCTTCTGGGGAGGGGTTGGGGGGGGGGGGGGGGGTGGTGGGGAGGTGGGGGAGGGGTGCAGGAATGACCTTAAATCGCGAATAAAAAGGGGGATGATGGCAGCACTTGAATTCCCAACAGGAGGGGTGCTGGTCTTGGTCATTTACCCAATCAGTGGGCAAACCCCTGTCAGTATGACAAAATCCCAGCCCACACGTGGAAGTGGTGTCATTATCAGGTGGACAAGCCCCATCCTCTAGATTTTGGAACCTCAGCAGCAGCTGACATCACTGCAGTGCATTTGTGAGATTCATCAGAATGATTATAGCATGGAAGAGAGAGCTGAGAGTTCTGCAACAAGCACATACCCAGAGGTGATCATAGAATCCCTGCAGTGCAGAGGGAGACCATTTGGCCCATTGAGCCTGCACCAACCACAATCCTAACCAGGACCTATCCCCGTAAACTCTCGTTTTACCCTGTTAGTGTCAGGGGGAGTAAGGGGCAATTTAGAATGGTCAATCCACTTAACTCACACATTTTTGGACTGTAGGAGACAACCAGAATACCCAAAGGAAACCAGGGGAAGGGGCTGATGATCAGAGGGGAAGGCCGGGGGGTGGGTGGGGGCGGTAGGGGAGGCGCTGTTGGTGGTGGTGGTGGTGGTGAAGAAGGTGCTTGTGATTGGGAATGGTGATGGGGTGGGCGGGTTGTGAAAAAGAGAACTGCTGACTTCGATCAGGGGTGGGGAGGGGGGCCCTTGAGGCCTCTGTGGTGGGCCAAGTGGGAAGGTTTCCTCAGAATTAGGGTTAAAGATGACATCCTGATATCTGTGCAGCCGCGTTTTGCCAGCATGTGTAGGCCCTGCACCCCCCACCATTCCCTCCCGACCTGCCCTGTATGACGGTGTGAAACATGCCCCCTTGATTTTTTTTTGGCAGAGTGTCATAAAATCTGTAGAGAAAACTGATCATTGGTTTTCTCACCAGAAACAACACATTGCCATTTTTTGGTAAGATTCTCCCCTGTGTTGACCTTTTCAAACCCAAGCAACAGAGTTGAAAGGGTACTCGGTAACAACATTTCAACACTTAGCCTCCACATTTTGAAGTCATGTTCCAATGATTTGTTGGCACGCAGCTTCTTTCCAGTGTACCTTTAATTGACATAATATGCAAAAAGAGGCAATAATAATGAGGACAGATGTCTCACTGAAATTGATATTGCTGGATCCTAAAATCACAGCAGGACACACAAAACTTGTACAGGTGCCAATGCATTAGCCGAGCATCTTTCTGTGGTCCAATGAATGTTCAAGGAACCATGGTTCAGTAAATAATGATTAGTTTCATTTTGAAGTTCTGCAAACTGTCCATTCTGACTGGTAGACAGCTCCATGCACAGGATGAACCTGATGTACAGCAATAGGACTTGTCTTCCCAAATTGCCACTGATTGAAGTGGAATATTGCTACACAGCCATCACTGATCTCAAGACCATGGCATACAAGTTAAATGCAATTGACTGCTATTTTAGGCAGAAAAATAGCCCCAAACTGCCAAATATTATTTCACATTACGATGATCAAAAGTGATGCAGCAATATTTTGCAGTGAAAGTCCAAATCATGTCATTTAAACTATATATTGCACTCCATATTGGGAAGTATAGAAAAATATGTGGAAATGTCCTTTCTGCTGCCATTTTATTGGCTTCAGAATCTTTCTGGTGAAACTAATTATGATCACATTTTTAGAGTTGGATCATATTGTCAACTCTCTAGCCCTGGGACAATATGAGGTCTGGTAACGGGGGAGAGAGGAGTCGTACTCTGTACCTTGCCTTCCAAAGCAGAAACCGGAATTTTCCCTTCCCAAACATCAAGGGAACTGTAGCCATCAGTGGGGGTGGAGGGGGGAGCAGGGGTTGGGATGTGCAGGGTGCATGCGGAAACTGCAAAGGTCAGTTGACCTTGGGCGGGATTTTCCGGTCTTGGGGTAAGCATGGCCAGAAAAATCCCACCCTTCGAATTTCTTAGTTTTGTTTTTGCTTTTTTTTTGACTTGTTGCTGCCAATACCAGCCTATTGTGTGTCCCCTGTGGACTAAGAGACATAAAGAATCAGAAGCAAGGCTTGAATAATTCAATGTTGGGAGCTGTTTATTGAAGGTGTGCACTCATTCACAATCAGGTATAAGACTGCCCAACAAGATCCTCCCACAATGGGTAGAGCCATTAGCACATTAAGCAGTCCCATGACACCAGGTTAAAGTCCAACAGGTTTATTTGGTAGCACAAGCCACAAGCTTTCGGAGCACTGCCCCTTCACTCACCTGATGGGAGACTTCTTAGTGTGTTGAAGGCTTCTTACAGTTTTCACATCATGGTGCTATTAGTCCACGGGTCAGCTGATCCATACTCTTAAAGGGGCAGCCTGCACCCTGAACCCCAACATACCATATACATACATCACACAGTCTATTGGCACAGTGGTATCTTCCCTTCCTTTAGACTAGAAGCTCCTGATTCAAGTCCAAGGCCAGAACTGGTTGGCCACGGAAGGAATGTTTATAACATGATTCAATGGGTGATAATCAGCATTGGAAACCTTCCATTACTTCTCCAAAGGGGAAAAACTGGTGTGTGTGAGACGATGCACTAAAAATGCCAGTCTAACAAATTTCTATGATTTCAACTTCCTCAATGCTGTAAACATACTATTTATATATCATTTGCTTATTGCAACAACTAATTTTACATTTCAATATACTGTTGTCTAACTGCAGTTAAATCAGTTGGCAGATCTGGAATTAAAAAGCTTATTTTAAGAAAATCTTTACATTTGCTCAAATGGAATTCTCATAAATTCATTCAAAGCAAGGGAATGGGTTTCTTTTGTTTGATATATTAATGTTGAGGGATGCAGTGGCATAATAGTATTGTCACTGGACTAGTAATCCAGAGATCCAAGGTAATGCTCTGGAGACCTCAGTTTGGATCCCACCATGACAGATGCTGAAATTTGAATCTAATTAAAAAATCTGGGATTAAAAGTTTAATGATGATCATTAAACCATTATCATAAAAACCCATTTGGTTCACTAATGTCCTTTAGGGAAGTAAATCTGTTGTCCTTACCTGGTCTGGCCTACATGTGACTGCAGAACCACAGCAATGTGATTAACTCTTAAATGTTCTCAGAGATGGGCAACAAATGCTGGCCCAGCCAACGGTGCCCACAATCCATAAACTGTATAGCCAAGATGGCTGGTTGCACAAAATCGGGAGCAATACTCAATGGAAAATCATGAAACTAAAGATAACTCCAGACCACGTTTGCAGAGGACAGCATTATTTTACTGGAAGGCACTTGGTTAACCATTTTCTACTCTGAAACTTTGGGCACAATTTGATGCCCTTCGCAGGGGTTGGTTCAGAGACAGTCATGGGGAGGTGACGTGTGGAGGTGTAGTCAAACAAGAATATAAGGATCATTCTATTAAAAACCCCCAGGATCAGATTTCATCCCTGAATATAACTTTATTCCACTGCACATTGGGATGATACTAAAAAATGCACTGAACAGATGAATTTTCGATTTTTTGAACTGAAGTACCTATTGGCTTCCTAATCTACAAGTTGTAAAATTGCTTTCCTATTGCAAAGTTTTTCTAATGCTGGTGCAATAAAATACTTTTGCCATCAAAGTCTATCTTCATTTGCTGTCAGCATTCAGAAATGCTGGTCTCTTCTTTTTTTAAAAATTGACTTTTGGGATATTGTCATCACTGGAAATCTGTGTGGCAGTCTGTAGATCAGTGGTTCTCAAACACTCTGCTTTTAAGTAGCCCCCACCCCCAACCCATCCCTATTATGAAAGACCCACAAATTGAACTCAGTGAACGGCAGCTGGAAAAAATAGTGCCAACTGTGCCATTTCTGAGAGACCAGATGCGATTTAATCTCAGTGGAGCACATACCTGGTCAGTGTCGGGCTTTCCAGCATCTGAGGGGAATTCTCCCCACTGCTGAAAATTCTAGTGTGGGGCAGATGTCCCATCTCCAAGAGCTGCCAGCCAATCAGTGGGACGGGTGCCCATTGTTAGTGCTGTTATGTAGCCTACACCAGGGATACATCCTGGAGCCCAAGGGAAAAGATGAGTGGGGCAGGTTTGCCATGGCAGATAGGGAGACTCTGGTAAGTAGAGGAGGTTTGTAACTCTGGGTTCATGCTTTACTGTTGGTGAATGCCTCCAGTGGGCACTCAATGTCTGGCCAGGAGGTATCCGCTGTCACGTTACAGGCCCACCCACCAGTGTTCTCCTGGTGGTACACCCACATGGCATGGGTCCTGCCCACCTGACATGGAAGAGCCTTAATTGGCCTCTGAGTGGGAGGGCCATCTCGAGCCATCTGACTCGAGACTAAATCAGAGGCAGGTGGGAAGGCGGCAGAATTTCCACCAAACACTGTCCAACCTGATTACACCTCCACACGTCACCTCCCCATGACTGTCTCTGAACCAACCCCTGCGAAGGGCATCAAATTGTGCCCAAAGTTTCAGAGTAGAAAATGGTTAACCAAGTGCCTTCCAGTAAAATAATGCTGTCCTCTGCAAACGTAGTCTGGAGTTATCTTTAGTTTCATGATTTTCCATTGAGTATTGCTCCCGAATTTGTGCAACCGGCCATCTTGGCTATGCGATTTGGACCAGTCAGAGGGCAGCATCCAATGTTACCAGGGCTAACTTGGTCAACCATCGGAAGCTGGTCTGTAAAATCTATTGAGGCTGACCTGTTAAAATGTGGGTATCAGGGCTGCCATTTGGGAGTGCACCAGTCATCCGGCCTCAATGATTGATTTTTCAGCTCCCCCCCCTAATCACTTCTATAGTGCTCTGGTCTGGTGTGGGATTTTCACAGTAACTTCAATGCAGTGTTAATGTAAGCCTACTTGTGACAGGAATAAAAAAACTTTAAACTTCTGAAATCCTGAGACCTATTATTTTTTATTCATCAATGGACAAGGGCATCACTGGCTGGCCAGTATTTACTGCCCATCCTTATTTGCCTGAGGGCAGTTAAGAGTCAACCACATTGCTGTGGTTCTGGAGTCACATGTAGGTCAGACCAAGTAAGGGTGGTAGATGGTGGATTTCCTCCCCTAAAGGACGTTAGTGAACCAGATGGGTTTTCTGATAATCGGCAATGGTTTCATGGTCATCAGTAGATTCTTAATTCCAGATTTTTTTTATTGAATTCAAATTCCACCATCTGCCGTGGTGCGATTTGAACCTGGGTCCCCAGTACATGAGTTTCTGGATCAATAATCAAAGGTAATACCACTAGACCATCACCTCCCCCTACCAATTTGGCACAGTAAGAAGTCTCACAACACCAGGTTAAAGTCCAATAGGGGTTTTAACTTGGTAGCACGAGCTTTTGGAGCATGGCCTCTTCATCAGGTGAGTGAGGATTGGGTTCACAATCAGGACATATATAAACAAAGATTCAATTTATAAGATAATGGTTGGAATGCGAGTCTTAACAGGGAATCAAGTCTTTACAGGTGCAGGCAATGAGAGTGGAGAGAGGGTTAAGTACAGATTAAAGAGGTGTATTGTCTCAAGCCAGGACAGTTAGTGAGATATTGCAAGCCCAGGCAAGTTGTGGGGGTTACAGGTAGTGTGACATGAACCCAAGATCCCTGTTGAGGCCATCCTCACATGTGTGGAACTTGGCTATCAGTTTCTGCTTGGTGATTCTGCATTGTCGTGTGTCTTGAAGCCCGCCTTGGAGAATGCTTACCCAAAGATCAGAGGCTGAATGCCCTTGACTACTGAAGTATTCCCCCGACAAGAAGGGAATATTCCCACTTTGTGATTGTCGAACGGTGTCCACTCATCATTATTGTAGTGTCTATACGGTCTCGCCAATGTCCAGTGCCTCGGGACATCCTTTCCTGCAGTGTATCAGTTAGACAATGTTGGCCGAGTCGCAAGAGTATATACTATGTACCTGGTGGATGGTGTTCTCATATGAGATGATGACATCCATGTCGATGATGCGGCACATCTTGCAGAGGTTGCTGTGGCAGGGTTGTGCGATGTTGTGGTCACTGTTCTCCTGAAGGCTGGCTAGTTTGCTGGCCTGTTTGAGATTGTGCGGTTGTTTGAAGCCAAATAGTGGGGGTGGGGGGGATGGTCTTGGCGAGATGTTCACCTTCACCTATGACATGTTGAAGGCTCCGGAGAAGATGTCATAGCTTCTCCACTCTGGTAGGGGAGTCCAAAACTAGAGGGCATAGGTTTAAGGTAAGAGGGAGGAGATACAGAAGTGTCCAAAGGGGCAATTGTTTTCCACAGAGGGTGGTGAATGTCTGGAACAAGCTGCCAGAGATTGTAGTAGAGGCTGGTACAATTTTGTCTTCTAAAAAAGTGTTTAGACAGCTTACTGGGTCAGATGGGTACAGAGGGATATGGGCCAAATGCAGACAATTAGGACTAGCTTCGGGGTTTAAAAAAAAGGGTTGGCATGGACAAGTTGGACTGAAGGGCCTGTTTCCATGCTGTAAACCTCTATGACCCTATGGAGCCTGGATTGAAAATTGCTGCTGAATAAATAAGCACTGCATTAACAAGTACATCAGTGGTGTAGTGGAGTGGGTGTACAGACCAGTCAATGCATCTTGGCATTCCAGCATTTTTCAAGGCTCTATGCAGAATCCGTTGTGAAAAATCCAATATACTTGGTAATTAGTTTGACATTTATAGCAAGCGTTTTACTTCTTCCTCGTACATTACAAATGGAATTTAAGCTCCATAAATCATGCTCATTGATAGTTGTCAATCTAAATGAAAAAAACCTTTTAATCAACACCCTTTAATTGACCCATGCAACAGTGTTTGTAGAATACTAATAAAATTTTTAATATCACTGCACAGTTATGAAGCACATGTACATAAAGAGCTTTCAATTACTATAATTTTCATAATTAAAAATGGTACTTTGTATGAAGGTCCATCTTCACTGGCAAAAACAAGTTTTAAAATGCTTATTAAATAAGCTACATGATTTTAATAGATGTTTGACGCAATTTTTTTTACACTGGGAATTGGATGTTTTACTTCTGAAAACTAGCACAGTGATTTCTAAAATCTTTATCTGGAAATATAATGTTCTCCTGCATCAAAGAAGTGTGAGTTAGGTGGATTGACCATGCTAAATGGACTGTTAGTGTCAGGGGAACTAGCTGGGGTAAATGCACGGGGTCATGGGAATAGGACCTGGGTGGGATTTTGGTCGGTGCTGACTTTAAAGGCCGAATGGCCTCCTTCTGCATGGTAGAATTCTATGATATTATGAGATGATGTTATGGATGAGAGATTATTTTTCTTTCTTGGTGCATCCATTCTGTCCTTTGCCTATACTGTACCTGACATGTATTACTTGTTAACGTACAGGTCAAAAGTGCTACGTCCCAACTTATCTTTATCCGGCTCTCTTAAATTAAGGCATTTTTTGGCAAATATTCATAAAATATCTAAAGAATACTACAAAATATTCCAAGATGGTCAAAGAAGGTCCAATGGTCTTCAAATTTTCTACATTGATCATGTTGCACTCTGAGGTGCTTCAGGACAATTGTGATCCATGAAATATTTACTGTATGCATTCAGTGTGAGTCTTACAGCCCAAAGTGTTCAGTACAATTTTTAGCCACTGGGCGTACTTAGATAATGGCATTTTTCCATTGCACCTCTGCATTGTCTGCCCCAACCTTTAATACATCCGTCAGCATGTACTGCTGGACCTTGGGATGTACCCGTCGCCAGACCAGAGAGAGTCTTGAACCAGTTGATGATCCTCCAGCTTTAATCAATGTCCATCTTGGTTGGTATGCATTCCTGGCAGTAGCCTGTATGGCACAGAGTCCCATGTCACAGGCCTGCTGAGATAAACCTTAATGAAAACCGCCATGTCTCTCTCTAGTCCTACTTAGCAAAGGCACATTCCGGAAGGTGAACAAGTCTCTTCTCAGCCATAGCGACATCAAAAGTAACATGTGGGAGCTGAGACTCCGAGTATGTAGGAAGGTCCACTTTCAAAATAAAGCAGAAGATGGCTGGGGTGATTGTCACAACACTACAGTGAGGGCTGGACCCGACTGGCCAGCAACATCAGAGTATGCCACACTTCTTCTACTTTCTAGCACATGCTCCGGACCCTACAAACCAATTCCCCAGCATTCAGGCCAAATGGCCTCCTTCTGCACTGTAGGATTCTACGAAATTATGTTATGGATTAGAGATTATTTTTCTTTCTTGTTGCTCTCATTCTTTGTTTATACTGTATCTGACATGTGTAACTTTTTTTGCACAGGTTTAAAGTGTTACATCCCAATTTATGTTTACCCAGCTCTCTTAATTTAAGACATATTTTGCAAATATTCATAAAATATCTAAAGAATACTATAAAACATTCAAATGGTCAAAGAAGATCCAATGGTCTTCAAATTTCCTATATTGATCATGTTGCATTCTGAGGTACAAGAATACAAAGGGTTAGTCAGCCCAGTTCACAAAGAACATGGCCTCACTCTTGCCATGATTTATCTTGGCTCCTGAGGCTAATTTGAACCAGTTGCAGATGTTCATCAGTTTGCGCATCAACAACGGATCTGAGCAGAAGATGGTGACATTGCCCATGTACAGGGAGGTTTGGATTTGAGTGCCTATAGTGCCTGGGATCATCAGTCCTCTCATGCCTGAATTCTTCCCAATTGACTCAGTGAAAGGTAAATATGCAACACAGGTACAAGACAAGAGGGAGAGGGCAGTCCTGCCTAACTCCAGATTTAATTGGAAAGCTTTCTGATTTTCCACGCATTAATTGAAACTGTGCAATTAATGTTTGTGTAGAGAAAGCTGAATCCAATTCCCTCCCCTTATTTTGGAGAGCATGTCCATCAAGTAGGTTTGCAATATTCCGTGAAAAGCTTTTACCTGGTTCAGGCTGATGAGGCAAGTGCCCACACCCCTGTACTTTGACATACCAGTTGGTCTAGTTTTTGTCCTGCATCACTCTGCCCTGAACACCCCACTCCCACATTGACTGTTCAGGTGCCTACACCAAAAGGAGAGCACTGCAATTCAAATTCTATACAAATGCTTATTCTTGGATTTCCTCAAATAACGCCAAAAGCAAACTGCCCTCGGAAAATTCTGGTTCTACAGCTTTCTTACTCGTTCTTCATATTACAATCTCCATCAAGACAGTTAATGTTCAGAGAAATCCAAAGACATGCTCTTTGGTGAGCTTGCTACAAGCATGTGACCAACATGTCACCCAGATCTGTAATACATGGCATCTGTAAGCAAGTTAACTATCAATCTCAGAGATTGTCCAACCATTACGGAAGTTTTGCTCCTTCTAACTCAGATATAATTAACTAACCACAGGTTACCTTTT
This sequence comes from Carcharhinus amblyrhynchos, assembly GCF_965287045.1. Taxonomy (NCBI): domain Eukaryota; kingdom Metazoa; phylum Chordata; class Chondrichthyes; order Carcharhiniformes; family Carcharhinidae; genus Carcharhinus; species Carcharhinus amblyrhynchos. Next base: position 33,220,065 of record NC_137345.1, on the reverse strand, counting down.
GAACTGCAATTTCCCCCAGGTCTGTTTATTAGTTTCTCCACAAAGTATTTCCATTTATCTACATTTGTAACCAAAAAGTATTTTCTGTAACACATGAATTATGGGGGTGAATTTTCCATTCTTTCTGCCATGGGAATCAGAGCTGGTGGGCCATGGACAGGTCCATTGACCTCGGGTGGGATTTTCCAGTTTGGGGGCAAGCCCGACTGGAAAATCCTACCCATGAAGTCAGATGCTCGCAAAGATGTACTGTGGGGATAATTAACAACATAGGTGATATTTAAATCACGCTCTTTCAGTTCAGCTACATCCTAATTTTCACTTTAATTTCATTAGAGCACAAGAACATCAGAAACTCAGAGGAGTTAGCTAAATGGCCTCACCAGACTGCACCAGCATTCAAGATCATTGATCAATCATTGATCTTGGATCGCAATTCCACTTTCCCACCCAATCTCCATAGGCCTTGATTCTCCTTGACCTTCTTTGAGTTCAAAACTCTATCAATTTCAGCCTTGGATATGCCAATTTTCAAACTGTAATCGCTGATTTACTCTGCAAACAACATTGCAGAAATCTTAAATACAGCAACAGATTCAGTGACATTGCTCTTCATTTTAGGAGTCAACAGAAATACTGAGGGAGGCCTTGTGTAGCAATGGACTGTATCTCTGCCTTTAAATTGGAAGCTATGCCTTCGAGTCCCACTCCAGGATTTGATGGCCAAGAAAGATGCATTCATAACGCAGTCAACAGGTTGAGAGTCAACCTGAAAAATCCTTTCATTGCACGCCAATGACAGATGGTATGAGTGGGAGAGTCTTGATGTGGAGTGGCGCCCCTCAAGCTATAAGACTCTGACCTGCTCCAAGAATAAACCCCATACAGAACAGATGAAAGTCCACCTTTAGCATTCCCAAGTGTAGGAAATGATACCAGAGCAACATAAATCCTGGCTATATTTGCAGTTTCTATCATCACTCTCATACTTTTCCTGATGTGGAGATGTCGGTATTGGACTGGGGTGGGCACAGTAAGAAGTCTCACAACACCAGGTTAAAGTCCAACTGGTCTATTTGGTATCACGAGCTTTTGGAGCACTGCTCCTTCATCAGGTAAGTGCAGAATTGGGTTCACAAACATGGTATATATAGAGAAGGACTCAATTGCAAGGTAATAGTTGGAGTCTAAGTCTTTACAGGAACCAAGTCTTTACAGGTACAGACAATTCGAGTGAAGAGAGGGATAACCACAGGTTTAAGAGATGTGATTGGCTGAAGCTGGGACAGTCAGTAGGATTTTACGAGACCTGGTTAAATGGTGGGGATTACACATAGTGTGATATGAGCCCAGGATCTCGGTTGAGGCCATCCTCATGTGAGTGGAACTTGGTTATCAGTTTCTTCTCAGCGATTCTGCATTGTTGTGTGTCTTGAAGGCTGTCTTGGAGAATGCTTACCCGAAGATTGGAGGCTGAATGCTCTTGACTGCTGAAGTGTTCCCTGATGGGTGATTATTGAGCAGCGTCCGTTCATCTATTGTTGGTCTCGCCAACTCATGGTCTTTCCTCTTCAGATTGCACTGTTTAAAGTCTCAGAAATGCATGGCTTTTTTCTCCATTGCTTCCAATACAGAACCATGGTGCTATTACGTGCAGACAAATTGTGTCCACTGTGTTCAAAAGAGCCCCAAAAAAATAAACTGCTCGGCTCCACTACAGTACAATGCAAACTCCCCACACTGAAATCAAAGAACATAAGGCAACATATGTCTCCCCAGCATCACTCTGCCTGTTGAGGCTAATACCAACTTAATGGATACAAAAAGCCACTTTGCATATTTTTGATTAACGTATTTTGACTAACTCCTTGAGGTATCAAGACAATTCTTCTCAAATTCTTGCGAAATGATATAACAATTAAATTGCCCATATTAAGTACACATGACAATTGTGACTGTGATTACTTGGTGCTATCTGAGCATTGAGAAAAAGTAATTCACTGCATTGATTTTAAGTATAATTTGACTGCATAAGTGCCTTTAAAATGAATCTGAGAAAATTGCTTTTAATATATAATGTACAAAACAAATCAAAAAGTAATATTTTATTTCATAAGCTAGGGAATTTAATGTTTTCTATAATTTTTCTCTTTGTACTTATGTCTATTGACATTGATTATTCACTTTCAGTCAAAATACATTTTTCTTGTAATGGTTATAATCAGAAAAGCAAATTTATACAGCCTGGTTTTTGTTCCCAGGGTGACTAGCATGCATTGGGAAATTTCCCAGCTTGCTGCATTCATCTCAGGAAAAAATGTCCTAACAGACCCGATTTTTCACTTGGGCTCCACCTGCCTCCAATCCCAGACACAGATCAGAGGCAACCACAGTGACTGCCAACTGCAGAAGCTACCTGATTAAAAGGTCTGCCCTATTTCTCTGGAACTTTGGTTTACATGGTGGCACAGAGGTTAGAACTGCTGCCTCAGTACCAGGGACCCAGGTTCAATTCCTGGCTTAGGTCACTGTCTCTGTGGAATTTGCTTGTTCTCCCCATGTCTGCACGAGTTTCTTCTGGGTGCTCAGGTTTCCCCCCACAAGTTCAAAAGATATATTGATTAGTTGCATTGGTCATGCTAAATTCTCTTCACCGTACCCAAACAGGTGCTAGAGTGTGGCGACTAGGGGACTTTCAGTGCAATGTTAATGTAAGCCTACTTGTGACACTAGTAAATAAACTTTAAAACAAATCTTTCAGTTTTCTGCTCTCTAGCCCTCAGCACTCTTAACCCATCACCCAACTTTGCACCCTCATTCACTCCTTATGCAATCTCCATGCCATCCCATTCATTCTCTAGCATCCAGCATGGGCAGACTTCAGGAGCCATGTTGAGATTAAATATAATAAACCATCTAAATATCTATTACAGCCTTTACCATAATTTAAAAAAAAACACACCTTTTCATGAAAAGCCATTCAAACATTTAAATCCATTCAAGTACTTATTCGCTTAGAAAAATAAGCTGACTGATGTTCTTATGCAAAGATGGCATCCATATTCTCGGCAGACAGTTATTTGCTCCTGGAGTATAAGCCATTTCTGGATTGAATGTCACCTGTTGTGGCTGTAGAGGCCAATTTATGAGTGGCATTCCCTTTTGTAGTTGGAACAGATGAATAGAATCATCCCTAGGTCGACTGTATGTTTTTTTCCTCTTCCTTTTGCCCCTTTTTCTTGCCATCTTGTCATTTCTTTTATTCTCTGATTTTCCACATCCTTATTGATAGCTTGTCTCCAGGCACTCCGGTCAGTGAAAGGAATTCTCATGCATCAACTCCAACTCCAGTCAACTTGAGGTCTTGCTTACAGATATCCATGTATCAAGATGTAGGTGACCTGTTGGTCTCATGTCTATCACAAGTTTACCATAGAGCATGTCTTTGGGGATGCAGTCATCATCCATTCAGCTTACATGGCCCAGCCAACAGAATCACCCCTTTGTTTCCCATAAGGAATGCAAACTATTTTCCACTGTACAAAATGCTTAATGGGTAAGGGGTTATAGAGGATATATGGAATGCATCAGGATAGCATGGGTGATCTAAGAGGAGCATAAGCTTACGAGGGAGGTAAGGAGTGAGATTTAGAGGGCATTAAAGCACTATTTGGAGCTGCAATACTGTGGAGAATGAAGCATGATCTTCTAACTGGCCTACCTGCGTCCCATATCATCTTGCACTAGTTTGCAACTCAGGATCCCTACAGTGCAGAAGAAAATCATTCGGCCCATCAAGTCTACACTGACTCTCCGAGCATCCTACCCAGCCCCTATCCTGTGATCCCACGTTTTTACCCTACTAATCTCCCTAACCTACACATCTTGGGACACTAAGGGGAAATTTAGCATGGCCCTAAACAACTTACCCCCTGTATGTTTGGAGTGTGGGAAGAAACCGGAGCACCCAGAGGAAACCCATGCAAACACGGGGACAAACTTCACACAGTCCCCCAACGCCAGAATAGAACCTGGGCCCCTGGGGCTGTGAGGCAGCCATGCTTACCACTGTGTCACTGTGACGCTCTTGCAAAATGCACTGACCCTTGTGTGAAAAGACAATGTCATGTGAAGTCATACATGGGTCAGGCGTGCAGTTTTATGAGCTGTGAAAGTGAATAGGTCAAGTTTTCCTGAGCCCAGAGGAAGATTCGGCCCACAGTCTCTGAATGAAAAGACCTGCTAAAAGCAAAACAATCTGCTGCTTGGATAATCTGGTAGAGCTTGTCATGATGAATGATGCTGTCTTGTGTTAATAGTTGTCGCTTGATAGCCGAGGCCTCTTTTAATAACTTCTTTCACTTTTATGTACATACTTTGAAATCACTTCAGTTCGGTGGAGGGTTTTGATTTTTACTACTCTTTAATGGCCAATGTGAGAGGAGATATCACTCAATGCTGCAGCTCCAATGAGTGCACTATACACTCACCACATGGAATGCTGCTCTCAGTGACAGATAGCTCTTGCTGGAGCTGTCAGTAAGCAAAAACTACATTTGATTTGTGCATCTTGTACCTTACAAGGCTTCTGCTTAGTGTGCCAGCTATATTGCTTGCCTTGAATCTGGAAGGATGCTCAGTTTTCTCCAAATGCCATTTCCGGAACTGGATCAATAGCATCACTGAGTGCTACTGTGCAGAAGGAGGCCATTCGGCTAATCGGGTCTGCACCAAACACAACACAACCCGACCTCTATCCCCGTAGCCCGACATATTTACCGTGTTAGTCCTCCTGACACTGAGTGGCAATTTAACATGGCCAATCAACCTGACCTGCGCATCTTTGGACTGTGAAAGGAAACCAGAGCACCCAGAGGAAACCCACGCAGGCAAGGGGAGAATGTGCAAACTCCACACAGACAGTGACCCAAGCTGGGAAGCGAATGTGGGTCCCTGGATGTGAGGCAGCAGTGCTAACCACTGTACCACTGTGCTGCCCCTATTATCACCCAATGATTGTTGATCTTTAGTTATCAGGATTATTAAATCCAGGGTGATAGTTAACAATTTCTTCATAAGAAATAATTGGAAATATTCTGGTCTGACAGCATCTGTGGAGAGAGAAAGGTAAATTTGAAATGTTGAATCTGTTTCTCTTTCCACATCCTGCTGAATATTCCCAGCATTCTGTTTTATTTCAGCTACTAGATTCAAAAAGATGATATGGACGCATTTGGAATATTTAATGAATTGAAAAGTTTGTGGCTTATTAACACAACAATGACACCATTGTTGACGATAAACGTATAGGTGCACAGCCCAAATAACTCCCAATATTTCGATTCAAATTTTGATTTTAGCATATTAATATTGATAGCAAGGTAACTTTAGCTAAATTGGGGAACAGAAAAAGTAACCGTGCCTTGAAAACTGAGGGCCAGATCTTCCGACCATGCTCACCCCAAGACTGGGAAACCCTGCCTGAGGTTATCAAACCTTTGCATGATCCGTGTCCCACCCACTACAATTCCCATGCAGGGTGGAACAGGAAAGTTCCATCCTACATATATTTTGATGCATGACTTGAGATTACAACATTGTGGAATGACCTTCTAATTTCACCATTCCAATGATACGAGCTTCTTGTATTGCTTCAGATCAAGGTATTTTGCCAAGCAACAGCTGGTGCTCCCAGAAATGGTCTAGAATTTGAAAAACATCTGATTCCTTCAGCTGGGCAACAAGCTCATCAAGGATTAGAATATTATGTAGTTCATGTTTAATTATTTGGCCTACTACTCACATTTCAATGCAATATGTAAACCATCAGGATCCTTGGACATTAGACTTATGAATATATATAATGCCTGAGATTTAGAATTCCTTGCATTACTACTTCACCACAATTCATTTGGCATTATCTTCCATTTGCTGGCACAGTGGTTAGCACTGCTGCCTCACAGCACAGGGACCCGGGTTCCATTCCTGGCTTGGGTCACAGTAAAAAGTCTGACAACACCAGATTTAAGTCCAACCGATTTATTTGATAGTACACTCACTAGCATTCGGGTTAGTCCCTTCGTCACCTGACCAGGTTGGACTTAAACTTGGTGTTGTCAGACTTTTTACTGTGTTTACCCCAGTCTAACGCCGGCACATCCACATCATGACTACTTGGGTCACAGTCTGTGTGGAGTTTGCACGTTCTCCCTGTGTCTGCATAGGTTTCCTGCAGATGTTCTGGTTTCTTCCCACAAGTCCAGGTGTGCTGGTTAGATGTATTGGTCATGCTAAATTCTCCCTCAGTGTACCTGAAAAGGCATTGGAGTGTGGCGACGAGACGATTTTCACAGTAACTTCATTGCAGTATTAATGTAAGCCCATTTGTGACACTAATAAACTTTAAAATAACTTTCTTCCATGATGGAAATTATATCTAGTGATGATGCTGAACAGAACATCAGATTGGTTTGATTTGTGCATCTTCAGACTATGACAAATGTAATATGTCTTTAAGAGGTAGCAGCATGACATCACTAGAAGAGGTGTCATGTGATCCAGTCTTGATGTCACACTTGTTTTTGAGCAGAGCTCACGCATACAGCTCTGCAGCTGATGTCTTCAAAATTCCTACCTTTGTATAAATGTTCCCGTGTGCCTAGTCTTGTTAAATACACTCATATCATGTTTACACAATCCCTTACGAACAACTAGTTCCTTTATTATTATAACAACACAAAAACAAAGAATTCATGACAAAGAGCATGTTGGTATGCTGATACTATTGACTGATGAAAGTAGACAACTAATGAGTTATCACACTTTAGGTTACTAGGGTCTTTCTGTATGACAAACATGTCTGCTGAGATTGGTGGATAGTCAGACTCAATGAATTGACGCAAGCTATAACGAGACACTGGAGCAATCATTTTTTTTTACCAACTTGGAGGAACAATGAGGATTCAGCAGCAGATAGATTGAGGCACAAGTGAAATCGGGAGATGTTACAAAGGAGGAAATAAGAAGCTTCAGTGGTGGTGCAACTGTACAGTTGAAAGTTCATCTCTGGATCAAAATAAGACATAAACTGCAAACAGCCTGGATTAGTCTCAGCCTGTTGCCAGAAAGAGGAAATGAGTTGGTAGCTAGAAAACAGAGTTTAGATTGAAGGCAGAAAACAATGGATTCAATCTTCTCAATATTCAGTTGAAGGAAATTTATGTTCAGCTAGTACTGGATGTCAGATAAGCAGTCTGATAAGTTAGCAAGAATCGAGGAGTGAAGAGAAATGGTTGTGAGGTACAGTTATATATTGTCAGCACACATGTTAAAACAAAAACTGTGCTACTGGATGATGTCACCAAGGGATGTAAAGTAAGAGATAGGAGAGGGCCAAGAATAGATTCTTGCTGGACATCAGAAAGGATGGTGCAGAAGCAGGAAGAGAAGCCATTGCAAGTAATACTCCACAAGTTAGATAGATAAAAATGCAACCAAGTGAGACCCATCCCATCCAGTTGAATGACAATTGAGAGATGTAAAGGAGGATGGTTCAGTCAACAGTGCCCACTGCTACTGAAAGATTGAGAAGGGAAAGCTTACCTTTGTCACAGTCAATTAAGATGTCATTTGAGAGTTTGGTGAGAGCTGTTTCCATCCTATGGCAGGGACATGAATCAGGTTGGAGGCATTCAAATATGAAGTTCCAGGAAAGATAGACTTGAAATTGGGAGGCAAAATGATGTTCAAGGAATTTGGACATGAGACAATTTTTACTCATTCGTGGGACATGGGCATCACTGGCTGGTCAGCATTTGTTGCCCATTCCTAGTTGCCCTTGAATTGAGTGACTTGCTAGGCCATTTCAGAGGGCAGTTGAGAATCAACCACATTGCTGTGGGTCTGGAGTCACATGTAGGCCAGATTAGACAAGGACGGCAGATTTCCTTCCCTAAAGGGCATTAGTGTACCAAATGGCTTTCTCCGCCAATCAACAATGGTTTCATGCTCATCAGTAGATTCTTAACTGTTTGCAAGCATTAGTTTTGAGGAGAGGGGTGATGATGGAAGAGGGACAACATCTAAAGAGCTTGAACCATTCACACCTTTTGTTTTGCATGTAGATCAGGAAGGAAACGTCAATGGTCAAAATACAATTGGGAATTGGGGTGAAAAAAGCAGGATTATATCTATGAGCTTGGGGAGTGTGTGACGGGAGAAAGAGGAGCAACAAGAACAAAAGACAAATTTAGACATGCTTAAGAGCATGTTTTGTTCTGGAGTCTAATGGAATAGAGAGACTTGGCAGAGATATCTAATTGAATGGTCTCAATCTTAGTAACAAAGTCCATGAGCTCTTCACACTTGGTGAGACCACACCTGGTGTATTGTGTGCAGGTTTGGTGTCCTTAACCGAACAAGGATGTCCTTGGTAAGAGGGAGTACAGCAAAGATTTACCAGGCTGATTCCTGGGATGGCACGTCTCTCATGAGGGGAGACCAAGTCGGTTAGGATTATATTCCCTAGAGTTTAGAAGAGTGAGGGGGAAATCTCATAGAAACTTATAAAATTCTAACAGGGTTAGACAGGGTAGATTCAGAAAGAATGCTCCCAATGGTGGGGGAGTCCAGAACTAGGGGTCATAGTTTGAGGATAAGTGTCTTTTAGAATTGAGGGGAAGAGAAATTTCTTCACCCAGAGGGTGGTGAATGTGTGGCGTTCACTACCACAGAATGTATTTGAGGCCAAAACGTTGTCTGATTGCAAGAAAAGATTAGGTATAGCTCTTGGGACTAAAGAGATCAAGGAATATGGGAGGGGGGGAGGGGAATCAATGATTAGCCATGATCAAAGTGAATGGCGGAGCAGATTTGAAGGGTCAAATAGCCAACTCCTGCTTTTAGTTTCTATGTTTTTGGATGAGAGGGGTTAAATAAGATGACTTACATTAGAGAACATAAGATAAGGGGGTACATTTTCTTTTCAGGATGATCCTAAAATAGTGAATAATTTTGGCAGATGGCAGCAGAGCCAGATAGTGTTCTATGGTTCCAACTGATCTGGTGCTGGCTGGCTAAACCAGTTTTCCATTATCTGAATATCTTGAACTTAAGGGTGAAGAGATGAGAGGTCTAGAGTGGGCAGTAGCCAGTTTTAGAGAACATAGTTGTATGTAATTAACAAGGGTGTCGATGGTAGAAGTGATCGGGGATGTGCAGTTGTACAGAAATCGGAGGGCCAAAATGTAGATGTGACTTTGTAAGTACAGTAGTAAGTATATTGGAGAAAGCTTTTTTTAAAACCAAGCAGGGATATAGAATGAAGTAGGGTTTGGCATAGAAGGTGCATGTGGGTGCTGAGTATACATGGAAGTGAGCAAAGATGGCCTTATATATGATTGATATGATGGGGACCATGTGAGATGGCAAAGTCAAGGAAACAGCTGTGAATGTGGCTTGGGGAACAGGGGGAGAGATTTAATGGGAAATATTGAGGTGGTTAACAAAGAGAAGAGAGAACATGATGAGCTGAGAATGGAAGTTGAAATCACCGAGGATGTGGAATTGTTCATTGTAGAGCAAGTGAGGAAAGAATTAAAAATCTCAGTTGACATGAAGAATTGGGAGTATAGTGTGCCTGAGATTGAGAAGTGAAGAAGCCAATAGAAGAGTCTAGAAGAGATGAAGATGAAAGTTTAAAAGAAAGAAACCTAGATAGAATGGGAGTGATGGACGAGGATCTGGAGTAGACAGTTGCTATTACAGTTTTGTCACACTATCTACCTTGCACTTTCAACCAATAATCTATTTCAATCTCTAAGCTTTATGGTTTCTTCACATCCATCCTCACCCAAAGCGTGTGCCGTTATATCTCTGAACACTAAAAGCACTATCATCATCAGGTTATTGCAGATACATATTGATAGTATTTCTGTTTCACTATCTCTATAGCTGCACACAGCAAGTTGTATTTTTGTAACTTGCTGCATATTGTGTTTCAACTGGCTATTTTTCTGCAGATAATATTTCATAAATATGCACATCTTATTGCCTATTTTCGTAGTGATCCACTGTAAAATGTCTGACAGTACCAGCCAAAAAAAATTCCCACAGACATCTTTTGTCACTTGCTGGACCATTATGAGTTTCTGGGTAATGTCACATGCATTTGAAGTTGACCTCATCTGAAAACGTGCTTTACATCAGCACAATATAGGTTTTACTTGATGTTTATCTGGCGGGGATGGCATTGCTGCTTACTTTCGACATCTGCTTCTGACATTTAGCTGCACCAAATGCTCCAGTCACTTCTGAAAGCCCATGCTGTCATGTGGGTTCAGTTGCAAAAGATTTGAAGACAATTAGGTTTTATAATATTTATTTTGTAGAAACCATAGAATTCCTACAGTGCAGAAGGAGGCCATTTGGCTCATTAAGCCTGCACTGACAACAATCCACACAGGCCTTATCCTTGTACCCATATATTAACCCTGCTAACCCCTCTGGTATTAAGGATTAATTTAGCATAGCCAATCAACCGACCAGCACATTTTTTGGAGTATGGGTGGAAATTGGAGCACCCGGAGGGAAGACACACTGACATGGGGAGAAAGTGCAAACTCCACACAAACAGTGACCTGAGGCCAGAATTGAACCCGGGTTCCTAGCGCTGTGAGACAACAGTGCTAACCACTGTGCCACCAATTTGATTTCAAGAAATTAGTGAAACTAGATTTTGATACTTGTTCATTTATGCGTGTACAAAAATCATCCTCTGATTTATTTTTGTATGGCTTAGCCCATCAAAATATAGTCACATCCATGTCTTGTGTTTAACATTGGAATGAAATGATCAGTGAGAACAATCCAAACCCTATTCTTAGTAGAAATCTATTGTTATTTTAGACAAATGTGGATACATGGGACCCCCTGGGTTTATAGTTATTGACTCATTGCAGACATATGACAGACTACGGCTAAATGAAGCATGGGCTAATTGCAGTAGTTAGTCACATTTATATCATTGAACTTGCATTTAAATTCCCTCTAAATTATCCATGATCCTCTTCTGAATATTCTTGAATCATCTTAATCACCAAAGTGTTACATTTGTAATTATAATCACAATTCATTCATTTTCAGGAGAGTCTCTGGTTGTTACAAGAAATACAAGGTTTCTGTTCTACAGAAAACTCCTTGTTCACCCACTAGTGGCTGGCTGACTACGGTAAACTTGATATTGGTCCAGTGGTCCATCAGTACAAATTTATGTAATAGAACAATATAACATTTCCTCACCACCCACATGTTTTACCTTCAGCTTATAGGACATTTTCTTGCCAATTTGTATGCTTCGTCCTTGAATCTAATACTGTCTCTAATTTCCCTTGTAAGCCATGGCTTGGCCACAATTCCCTTACCACTCTTACACCAAACAAGAATAAATAACTTCTGGAGGTCACTCACTTGTTCCTTAAATGCCTACCATTGCCGATCCATTGTCTTTCCTTTCAGTAACGTTTCCCACTCCGTCATGGTCAATTCATGCCTCTTACCATCATCGTTACTTTTATTGAAATTCAGGACCCTGGTCTCAGAATCAACTACATCCCTATTCATCTTGACAAAGAATTCTATCATACCATGGTCACTTGTCCCCAAAGGTCCTCTCACAACTAGATTGCCAAATAGTCCTTCCTCATTGCACACCACCCAGTTCAAGATGGCCTGTTCCCTTGTTGGTTCCTCAACGTATTGCTCCAGTAAACCATCCTGTATGCACTCCAGAAATTCCTCCTCTATTGTACTGTGACTAATTTGACTCTTCCAATCAATATGCAGATTAAATTTGCCCATAATTACAAATGTTCCTTTAACACATGCATCTCTGATTTCCTGTCTAATGCTTTTCCCAACATTACCACTACATTTTGGTGGTCTGTAAACCACCCTCATCAATTTTTTTTGCCTTTTTTTGTTTTCTTAACTCGACCCATACAGATTCCACATCATCAATGCTAATATCTTTCCTCAATATCATATCAATATCATCTTTGATCAACAAAGCAACTTCACCGCCTTTTTCCTTCTGTTTGATTTGTCACATTTATTAACATACAGTGGAAAGTATTGTTTTTTGCATGCTATGCAAAGAATGCCATACACAGAGAAGGAAATGAGAGGGCAGAATGTAGTGTTACACTCATAGCTAGGGTGTAGAGAAAGATTAACTTAATGCAAGGTAAGTCCATTCAAAAGTCTGGAGCAGCACGGAAGAACCTGATCTTGAGTCGAATAGTACGTGACCTCAGACTTTTGTATCTTTTTCCCGATGGAAGAAGGTGGAAGAGAGAATGTCCAGGGTGCATACAGTCCTTAATTTATGTTGGCTGCTTTGCCGAGGCAGCAGGAAGTGTGGAAAGAGTCAATGGATGGGAGGCTGGTTTGCATGATGTATCGGGCTACATTCATGGCCTTCTGTAGTTTCTTGTGGTCTTGGGCGCAGTAGGAGCCATACCAAGCTGTGATACAACCAGAAAGAAAGCTTTCTATGGTGCATCTGTAAAAGTTGGTGAGAGTCTGCCCTTCCTAAACATTGAATAGTCCTCAATGTTTAGCTCCCATATGCAAGCAGAGGAAAAGACAGGTCAAACCAAAGAAAAATTATGATTACTGAACTGTCCTGAAAGAAATTTTGCATCAATTCAAATTTTGTTCATAAGTCATAAGCAAGTGAAAGGATCTCAATAATCATTGCTATAATGTAATCAATGGTAACATGCTGTAAGGGTCTGCTGACCAGTTGACCTAGTATATACAGAAAGCAGATGGAGACTGTGGGGAGCTTGTGTTGTTTACGGTGAGGCCTGAGTGTTGGTGTAATGAAGGTTTTGTATTTACTTTGTAAAGTTAGCTCTTTTATTACTTACAACTGAACATCCTTACGGCTGGATGAACAACCATTGCATTCGATATATCTAAACTCAGCTTTTTTCCCCTAACAAACATCAATTGAGTGGAAACCAGTTCCATCACTGTGCAGGGTTGGGGTTAACAAAATTCCTGAATATACATCCCTTGTCTTCTGGACTGGAGGACAAATCTGGTGGAGAGGAATGACAGGAAAATCTCTCGAGACCAGTGGAATTCTTTGATTCCACGATAATAAGCATGGCCCATTTGGTTCCATTTCTCAGAGAAAAGCACATAACCACACTTGCGTTTTGTTGTCACTCATTTCAGCAACCTTGGTCCAGCGGAGCAGAATGGTAAAGGACGTGGGAAAAAAATTGTCAAGAAGTTAGGGTTGTGTTAGTTCATAAAGGCAATCAAGATGAAGCTCGGGATTGCAGCTGTCTCACGCCACATTTGATTTAATGGTCTACCCAACAGGAAGTGAAATAAAGATAGCCCTTGGCACAGCATGAATAATCTTGTCCATAATGGTGGAAATAAATATTATTTTGTTGCATATACATAAAATAGTACATTGCAGTTTCCGGATCTCTGACAATTTGAAAAGGAGGACACAATGTAGAAACAGCAATCTATCATGGTTAGAGCAAAGTGATTTGTTGTGGCATGTAATTTGTTATCGCTCAAGTCCACTCAAAGCTGCATTTTTACTGCCTCCGGGACTTTTCGTGCAAAACTGCGTTACTAGCACAGCGAACCATGCAATATATTGTATGCACAGAATCGGTAAGAACATAAGAAATAGGAGCAGGAGTAGGCCATCTAGCCCTTAAATTTATCACAGAATTTATCACAGGATGACATGCCAACCTAAGTCACTTCCATTAGTTGTGGTATGATTGAATCTCATTAATAATTTCCAAAATATATGCTCAAATCAGAACAACCATTTCACAAATCTCATTCCAAACTGACGCCTCATTTTTGAAGGAAAGGAGTGCACCACTGAAATTTACTAAAAATACTGATGCATGGCAAATTAGAAAAAAAGTTTGATCCCTTTTTAATCTAATCAACTTTAATCAAATAAACCTCTGTGAAATATATTCCCTAAGATAGTTGGCATGATAATAGCGAGAAACATGAATTTACGAAATCTTGCATGGTGGCACAGTGGTTAGCATTGCTGCCTCACATTGCCAAGGACCCAGGTTCAATTCCCAGCTTGGGTCACTGTCTGAGGGAGTCTGTATGTTCTCCCTGTGACTGTGTGGGTCTCCTCCAGTTGCTCTGGTTTCCTCCCATAGTCCGAAAGACGTGCTGGTTAGGTGTATTGGCCAGACTAAATTCCCCCTTAGTGTACAGGCGCTGGAGTGATAATGTAAGCTTATTTGTGACACTCAGAATTAAACTTTAAAACTTGACTAAAAACATACTGATACATGGCAAATTAGAGCAAAAAAGTTCTATCCCTTTTTAATCTGTGGCCTAAACAGCACTGTCAAGAGGGATTTTTAATTTGACAGTCCCTTTGTTAAAAGAAACTCTCAGCCATGTCTTGAGTTTTCTTTTGTTTGGAGGTTTCAGCCTTGCTTCATTGTGAAATCTCCCTGGTGCAGGGAAGAACAATCCGTGCCTTAGGTTTCTTTACAATTTGCTAGTCTCAGTGTGACATTATTGTTAGCCTAAAAGAATGCAATTGACTGGAGGGGCTGGCTGGTTAAGCTATTTTTCTTTGGCCCCTCCTCCTCAAGAGAGTAAAATGTGACCAGTATGCAACATCATTCCAAAAGGTCAAAGCCTACCTCTCGAGTACAGGGAACTTTAAAGGTCATTTAAACCAACTGGAGGACTGATGGAGTCTGAGGGCCAGCTGAGCGTTTGCTACCTCTATCATGCTGGAATTCAATGTCTCAGCACTCAAATATTAAAGTTCATTTATTAATTAAAGTAAGGCTTACATTACACTGCAATGAAGTTAGTGAAATTCCGCTATCCACCCAAAACTTTATGTTCATCACAACAATAATAACAGTAGTTTACATTTATACAGAGTCTTTAATGTAACGATCCACATCAAAATTATATATGAAGTATGATACCAAACCACAGAGGGAGATCAGATGACCAAAAACTGTCAAAGAGATAGGTTTTAATTATTGACTCCCTACAGTGCAGAAGAGGCCATTTGCTCATCAAGTCTGTATCGAATCTCTGACAAGAGTATTTTATCAAAGCCCTTTGCCCTGCTCTAACCCCTGTAATTCCATACATTTCCCATGGCTAATCCACATATCTACACATCTTGGACACTAAGGAGCAATTTACCGTTGTCATTCCACCTAATCTGCACATCTTTTGACAGTGGGAGGAAACTGAAACATCTGGAGGAAACCCATGCAGACACAGAGTGAATGTGCAAACTCCACACAGAAAGTGACCCAAGGCTGGAATTGAACCCGGGTCCCTGGATCTATAAGGCAGCAGTGCCAATCATTGTGCCACTAAGCCGCCATGTCTTAAAGGAGAAAAGTGAGGTGGAGAGGTGTAGGAAGGATATTCCAGAGCTTAGGAGGCAATTGAAAGTATGGACACCAACAATGGAGATTGGGAGTGCATAAGAGGCCAGAATTAAAAAGGAGCAAATATTTTAGAGGATTTTGGAGCTGCAAGTGATTATGGAGTTGGCGAGTGTTGAGGGCATGGGATGGATTTGAAAGAAGGATGAGAATTTTAAAATGAAGATGTTGCTTAACCAGGGGCCAAGGTAGATCAGTGAACACGGGGATAACAGGACTTGCTGCAAAGACAGGGACTGCAGATTTTGAATGCCGTCAAACTTAGAGGGTAGAATGTGGAATACCAGCAAAGAATGCTACGTTAGAGATAATGAAGGCTTGAAAGTGTGTTTTCAGCAGATGAGTTGAGGCAAGGGCAAAGTTGACAATGTTATGGAGGTGAAAATAGGAGATTTTAATGATGACACAAATATGCGGTTAGAAACTCATCTCAGGATCAGATGGTTAGGTGCATTGGCCATGCTAAATTCTCCCTCAGTGTACCTGAACAGGCACCAGAGTAGTGACTAGTGGATTTTCACAATAACTTCATTGCAGCATTAATGAAAGCCTATTTGTGATACTAATAAAATAAACTTAAACTCAGGTTTTTCCAGTAAAATCAGCAGTTGGGGTATTGTGTACAGCTCAGATCACTACATTACCAGAAGGACATGAAAGGTTTGGAGCGAATGCAAAGAAACCAGAATGTTGCCTGGTCTCAAGGGCATTGGCTCAGAGGAGAGGTTGAATAAACTAGAATTGTTTTCACTGAAAAGATGCAGAGGAGACCTGAGGCATAGATGGGTTGGATAGTCAGAGGCTTTTTCCCAGGGTGGAAGTGTCAATTGCAAGGGGGCAGGTTCAAGGTAACAGGGGGAACATTTAAGGGAGATGTGCAGGGGACGTTTTTCATGCAGAGAGTGGTGAGTGCTTGGAACATGCTGGTGGAAACAGGCACATTAGCAACGTTTAAGAGGCATCTGGATGAGTACATGAATAGGGAGGGAATAGAGGGATACAGTCTGAGTAAGGGCAGAAGGTTTTTTGTAGTTTAGTTAGGGCACTATGATCTACATGGGCTTGAAAGGCTAAAGAGCCAGTTCCTATGCTGTACTTTCCTTTGTTCTTCAAAGTTGAAGCTGGAGAATATCCGATGAATTACTGGCCCCAGTTATACCCTACAGTTGAGTCGGAAGTGGCAGCACAGGTTAAATCAGTAGAATTTGCATGTGTGAATTGTTCCAACTATTATTCGAATTCTTCTTGTGAGTTTTGTTGATCTAAATGCATAAGCTGGGGACATCGAGGCCTTGTTTGCAATCCATTAGCATTGCAAAGGGTACGTCTTTGTATGAAAGTCTCCTACTCGAGCATGTAATCACAATGCGGTTCAGCATTAATTCTCAGCTAGCTCCCATTGCTGAATTAGAATGGGAAGCAGAAATAGAAATAGAAAGGAAAGTGAGACATGACTAAATATTTTAAATGCGTTATACAGAAATCTTTGGATCAACTCTTCTGTGGCTTTTAGTGTCACAAAATCACGCTCACTTGAGATCTTCATTCAGAAAATTAATTACTTATTTGTGATGCAAGTGGGTATTTTGACTTGAAATTTTCAATTTTTTGTTTTGCAATCCTGCTTTGAGATTATTTTTTGGGATTACAACTAGGCATTCAGTTAGCTTACTTACGGAAATGAAAATTTCATTGTAATAATGGCACAAATTTTAGTGTCAGAATAGAGGAGAACATTAATGCCCACTGGTGCATTAATGGTGGTTGGATCTACTTAATCGCAGGAGAGGCCCCACATCAGCCTCTTGGCTTTCCACGATTAAATCAGAGGATGGGAGGAGCTGATACAAGACTCCTGACTGTTAGTAGCAGAATATTAATTAGATTCCTAATGAGCCAATTGTTACTCACTACCCCTGAGCTTCCTGCAATTTTTTTATTTGTTCATGAAATGTGGGTGTTTCTGGCTGGGCCAGCATTTATTGCCCCATCCCCAAGCACAATTAAGAATCAATCACATTGTTGTGAATCTGGAGTCACATTGAGGCCAGGCCAGGTAAGGAAGGCAGATGTCCTTCCCCAAAGGACATCAGTGAACCAGATTGCAGCAACCGACAATTGTTTCACGGTCATCATTAGATCATTAATTCCAGATTTGTATTGAATTCAAATTAACTGAACTTCTTCAGTTAATTATCCATTGTCAAGATTCCTCCTTCAATTCTTAGTCTCCTAATCCACTTTTTTACTGAACTTGTTCTTATTTTCTAGTTGATTTTTCATGCAGTTCAGCTTATTAATCGCTCCATGGTCAGGCAACATACATTCAGCAACCTTGGCCCTACAAGCTGGAATTCTTTCCCCAAAAAACTCTCTGCTGCTCTACCTTTTTCTCCTAATTTATGATGTGCCTTAGAATCCATTTCTTTGCCTAAGTGTTTGGTCATCCATTCTAATATCTCTATGTGGCCCACTGTTAAACTTTGACAATGCTCATGTGAGGCATCTTGGAATGTTTTCTACTTTTAAGGTGCTATATGAATAGAAGTTGTTGAAATCACATCTAGATCTCCTTTGACCCTTCCTTTGTAAATAGGTACCATATGCATCAACTTGACTCAGCAGTCACCTCTCAACGTCTCTCATCTTAAGTCATGACAGGCAGCATTGCACACAACTCAATCCTCTTAACAGTTGCTGGATCAGAGTGTGAGGTTACATTTCTATAAAGTTGATTTGCATTTTCTATTTATTATAAAATAATGAATTGCTGTGAGATTCATGATTGTAACTGCCTCCTGTGAATGAAGCATTGCCAAGGCAATTGGCCATTGATTTAAATCAAACCTTAGCAGATGTTACATTTGAAGTGTGCCCAACATGGAGTGCGAGTGCACACAGAGAGGCATTATATTGATAGATATTTTGAAAAGAAACCTGCAGCCATGGTCAGTGGGCAGATACGTAGTCAGATGGCACAGTTTGACATATCTATATGCTGAAATTATAGTCACTTCTTTGATCGGATGACAAAAAAAACAACTTAGAAAACCATTTTCAAAAAAAATGTAGATCAAACTGATTTTCCACTTGATGTGGCAAATGATTTTGCAACACCCTTATTTGGCTGGGTTTGTCATGCACTAGTGAAGAGATTATCATTTGAGATTCAACAGCACAAATGGATATTTCTGCTGGATAATTGAGGATATAAAGAATCTATGCACTGTCACACCACAGTTGCGGGTATTGCTCTATGGTGATCTGTGTTTATTATCTCCTCCTACCAAGCACAAAGGCCAAGTTGCATCCACTCCTGTGAAATACGTGAAGCATTCAAAACGTATTTGATTTAGGGCTGAAAAGTAATCATTTGAGCTGCACCCTCACTGATTTTGACAAAGCTGTTGATGATCGAGGTTAAAGTCGTGTTTGCAGGCCTCCACTTGTATCACTATCTCATGCAGAATAATGTTGACATCTTGCCTGGGACCTTGAGATAGCTTTATGCCCATGTTGTTTTCCTATAGGTTTATAATGTTCCAGGGTGACAAACACACTGCAGCAGTTAGAGTCTGGCTCCAATCTGGAGCCTATTTCCCTGACTGTACTTGAAGGTCTCTTTGGCAGATTTTTTTTTCATTTTTAAGTCTCAAGGTTATTTCCTTTATCAGCATACCTGGGGGAAGGGCAGAAAGGTGAGGAGTGTTCTGATATCCCTTCACTGCATGTTCTGCAGTACGCTTTATGACCACAGCTTGGCACACATTGCTGCTCAACACCACATTCCCTGCCTCGCTGAAGCCCCAGTGCCCCAAGAATATTACTGCGACAAACATGCTCTGCAGTGAATTGATGACAGTTCTGATAAACGAGGGCCTAGAACTGCATTACATGCTGCAGTGCTTCTCTTGAATCCGAATTCATTTCCACTGATTTTTTTTTAAACCTCTGCAGCCATTGACATTTAATCATTTTTTAACTCAGTCGCCACAGCTATGATTCTCCAACTAGTTTGGCTGCTTTACACAGATGCAGAGATCCAACCGGGCATCATCTCCAAATGTAAAGCTGAATTGTTACACAATGTTTAATCCAGCACTTAAGTGTTTTGAAATCATGCCCTCATATTCCAAGCTGGGTTTTTTTTGAGAGTTTCTGGGACCTATATTTGGCCAACTGACTTTATTGGCTCGAAGACTGGGACAGAAGCTGCTTTCAAAAGAGAAGTCAAAATTTCCAAACTCAGTCTGACCCTACCAATCCCTCTCTCTCTCTCACAAGTCCCATTGCACCTAATTAATCTATATATCAAATTAAGACACTGTGATTCCTGGACTTAGCCTAGCCATGCCAGGTGTGATTTTCGTTGAGATCATCAAGAACCAGTGGGAGTGAGGGTTTTTTGTTTACAGTTAGTCCCTGTTGATAGATTCACTTGTGATTAATGTACCAGAACGACTCTTTGGGACAATTTAAATTTTGATTGTTTTGATTGTAGAAGCTATGAACATCCACAATGTATAAACCTACCCCTGACCAAATTGGACACTTCTCAGGGGCAGTTCCAGGATTCCTGATTGGCATATTTTAAATACACAGTATCACAGAGGAAAATGCGTTGGATTTTCGAGAGAGATTGGAGGAAAGGAAAGTTGGACAACATCTAAGGTGTATGCACCTCCACACGATATTAACCACCTCCCCTCCACCCACACCACCCCACCTCCCTCCCCGCAAGCATATAAAAGGAAACACATGTCTTATAAAGCTGTGTGATAGAAGAATGTACTTCAGCATTAGAAGAGTTGTATCAACTACTGTATTGATACTTGGAGCCACAGTCATTACCCCATTACCCGCATTGTTTTTTTCTGTGCCTATAATAACCACGGCTTCTCTCAGGTGTGGTCCTACTTTATGTCACCAAACTGAAGCACAGAAATGATGTCAGAGAACTGATACACATTTATGCAGAGTTTGGAATTCATATAGTTTGGTATCAAAGTGATGGCAAGAAAGAACCACCGATGCTTTTGAGTTCCTGACTCTCCCACATTCCAGTGCACAACAGACATTCCCATGTTTCTTTGTGAGTTCCTACAGTTAATATTTCCAAGCTTTTTCATAGAAATGCATTTGACTTCCTGAATGTCCGTTTTTGTGTGACAACGTGAGATTTGTTTTGCCTCAGAGGTTTCAGCTCCACAAACTCTTCAAGTGAAAAACAAGCATATTGTATAGGTCATCAGATCCATGTCCTGCTCCTCGAGATAATGACCCCTCTAGAATTGGTACAAACAGCAGGGGACACGGCAGGGCCACAGTAATCATCAAGTGAACCATCAGTTTCTCAATGAGATGCTTCACTGCCTTTGCAGCTGGAAAGGGGGTTTTGAATTGTTTCAGTTCATGTGCAGTCCACACAACTTTCCCCTTCATAATCATGAGGAAGTGTCCCTGATTTGGGGGCAGAAATTCAGGGAGGCAAGCATCATGCTTATCTGTCAGTCTGAATCTCTTCAAGAACAACTGCATAGAGCTTCAAAGCACATTGGATGAGGATACTTCAGTAAACCATTTAACACCATGATCTTTGCCACAATTACCTTAATTACATTTCCATCACCTGTTAATAAGAGGGCAAATCAACTCCAGATCAAACCACTTCAGACCAATCTGAGCCCATATATATTTTTGACAAGGACATGGTTCAAGAGTAATGATACCTTTCCCCCCAAGCTCCACACCACGATGATAACCTGGGCAAGTGGGAAGGGTCTGTCACAATGATGGTGTGGACCTTATAACCAGATTGGTCTGTCCCCTTACTTTTTTGGCACTTTTCACACCTTTGAGCATCCCATTCATGCTAATTCAGCTTTGCTGCAATCCTTCTTTACCTTTGCACTGAGCCACTTCATATTCTGGAATATCAATTGCTTGTATCATTCTCCACTTACATCCTGCTTCCCCCTCCAAACTCCCATGTTCTACTCGACTCCAAACCATCTGCTCAAACCCTTCTCCCCGAGCTTGTCAACACTCATCTTCAACAATTAGTGTGAGAAACTCATTGATTTGATAGTCATCAAGATTGAGAACATCTGATCAGTTGCTGCTGTCACTTTCCTCTCTTTCACTAGCCCATCTGGCCAAAGTTCTACAGAAGGATCATGTAGATCTGAACCGTTAGCTCCGTTGCTCTCCACAGATAGTACCAGACCTGCTGAGTTTATCCAACATTTTGGGTGGAATTTTATGGTTGCTTTACTCTTGTTTTGCGGTGGGAAAATATCATTAAAATCAAGGGTAAAGGGCTAGCGTAAATGGTGCTGGTTTTTACACCTCTCATGATTTTGTGACATCCAGATTTCCAGCACAGTCAGCCTCTTGCTGGAAATGTGAGAGATGCTGCTTTATTTATTTGTTTATTTCATTGTTCATTCCAATATGTCTAGCGAGCCTAGCTCTCAAATGTCTGGGCTCACTTGCCTTTATGTCTTGCTATGAGAGATTCTTTCCAGTGGAAAACACCTTCTCCCCATACATGGAAAACAGTCGTGTTTTCCTCACTGGTGGAACTGGAGGCCATTGAAGCCCCCTGGGAAGGCCAAGTGCAAGGTTGGGGTGCCCCTTAGGCAGTGCCACCCTGGCACCTGGGCAATTTCCCCCCTGCCCCCCACCACCCACCACCCATAGCTTCTCTGGCTAGAAACTTACTAGCTCATCTTTTTAGAGATAGAGTGCATAAGATTAGGTGTGAAAACACACCCACAAAATGGATGTGGAACACTCCCATTTTCAGACTAGCTGAACACTTAGAAAAAATCTTGTAAAATTCCACCCTGTATTTATTCTCAGGCACTGCTGCCCCATGCTAGCATTGAACTTGTTTTTTCCTCTAGTTCCCCTTGATCAAGGGGAGCTCAAGATGTCCATCAGACCCACCTACTTCTACTTCCATGATCTTTTCCCACTAAACTCTCAATTTCTCTCTCTGGATCCATGTTCACTAATATTGTTGGCGATTCTTTCTCCTCAGGATCTGTCCCTCTCTTTCAAGAGGGTCTTTCAAAGGAACTGATGGGTCAGGAGAGGAATCAGAAGGTTGGGGATATGGACAGTCATGGGGTCTGGAGGACTGGAGGGGGCTCATGAGGAGAGTTGGTGGAGGGGGAGAGTCAGAGGGAGGGGTTGAGGGAGGTAGCAGTTGTACAGTTACCCAGGAGCTAGATTTTTTTTCTGCCTAACATTTCTTGGATGACTGTCCAGGCGAGTGAATCAGAACTCTCCAAAATCTCTGACTCTAACTCAAGAGTTGGAAACTTTGTTAGGGGACTCTGGATGCAGGGGAATGGCCCATTGGAATTTGAACTTCCCAAGACAATT
Source organism: Carcharhinus amblyrhynchos (assembly GCF_965287045.1). Taxonomy (NCBI): domain Eukaryota; kingdom Metazoa; phylum Chordata; class Chondrichthyes; order Carcharhiniformes; family Carcharhinidae; genus Carcharhinus; species Carcharhinus amblyrhynchos. The sequence continues at coordinate 33,197,179 of NC_137345.1, read as the reverse complement.
TTCATGGAGTCCTTTCATTGGTGAGGTCTCCTCCAACACATCTTTTGGCATATCTCCAGGGTAAAATCATTTGGAGTTCAGAAGGAGTGGGCTGAGATCATCTAGAATTCTGTTGCAGGTGTCCTGAATTGCACCAAATGCCATTCACTCATCACCCCTTTGCTCTGTGTAATCTCCACAGATACATAACGTCTGAGGTATCTGCACACCTCTAATTCCATCCTCTTGGGCACCTTCGCTTTTAATCATTCCACCATTGGAATGGTGAGGGCCGTATAGGTTCCAAGCTCTGGAATTCCCGACATACACCTCCCCACCTCACTTACCTATCTCTTTGACCAAGCTTTAATATCTCCTTATGGTGGTCCTATATTTTTATTTTATAATGCTGTTGTGAATTATTCCGTTAAAGATGCTACATAAATACAAGTTGTTGTTGTTGTGTGTCAATGTGCTAATAACAATTGGCTGATTGAATAAGTCAGCACAACGTTAAATGTAACTTTTCCTGAAGGCCTGTTATCTCCATGAACAGAATTTACCTCAACACAAGAAACTGGAAAATGAAGCCAGCCTATTATTTCCCACCTCTCAGTTTCCCCGGAGTGGCTAAAGATGTCTTTCTTTCTCTGATTCTTGTCGGTGCAATCTGGGGTCTCTATTGTGGCAAGTGCCAGGTGCTCCTGCACAACAAAAGGGTAGAAACCAAAAGAGAAAATGCTGGAAAATCTCAGCAGGTCAGGCAGCATCTGTAAGGAGAGAAAAGAGCTGGACTTTTGAGCCCAGATTACCCTTCGTCAAGGCTCAGAAAGTGGGAGATATTTATACTGCAGGGTGAGGGAATGAAAGAGGAGTCATAGCCACAGAAACCAATGGAAAAGGCTGCTAATGGCAGTGCATAAAGAGAATAGAAGGTGTGAAAGGCCAAATGCAGAGAAACTGAAATCAGAGGGTAAGCTCCAAGGACAGAGATGGTCCTCTTTCCTGTCAGTTTGGGAGGAATAGCTGGATCTCAGGAGCTTGCGACTGGGCAGCCTGATGTCTCCTGCCATGGTACTCCAGGGGTGAAGGACACTTGCTGAAAATGCACAACAGTTCCATGATGTGGAAACTTGGTATCATGAGACTTCTTACTGTACAAGAGTTCCAGGCAGGCTCAGATTACAGGTGACACATTCCGCTGGGCCATGGATCTTTCTGTCTGCTTTAATCACAAGTCTCAGACCTCGGCCACAGTATAGACGGGATGCTGTCATATCTCTCCCCTTTAGGCTGCCACAGAACCACAGTCTGTGTAGTCTGTGAGGAGAAGGCAACAACTGATCCATGACTTTTCCTTACGTGGTGAAGCTGCAGAACCCAGTGAAACATCCACATGTTCACTGCTGCTGCGGAGCAAAATACTCCCTGATGTTGCCACAAATGAGGGTTAATAGACTCCAGAATAATGGATGTCAGTTATTATGCATTCTTGGAGGCTGACACAAATTTCACTTGGGTGCATTATTCTGCAAATGTCATTCTGTTCAGCCAAATATTCTGGAAATGTAGATTCCACGACTCAAAAACACGCAGGCTTCATTTCAGCTTCTCCTGGGAAGGTGACTCATTGCCCACTTTTCTGACACATTCATAAGGCTTTATTTTCAGACCCACTGATGCCAATAATGGAAACAGATCAGGCTGTGAGTTATGAAGCTGGAGGACCCGCTTCCCAAAATTGGCCATTTTTGGATTTGGGGTCTGGATTGTCTGCCCACCTACCAAGCATTGGACATTTTTTCAGGCTTGTTAATGTTAGGCAATGGAAGTCAAGTGGGATGTTCCAGTCAGTCTCTTGTTTCCCAATGTGCCAGATCAACTGACCGAAGGCAGGCACCCAGTAGCAGGCAAAGGTACCAGTGCTCCTGGTAGGTTGACAGGCATCCCCTGCCTCTCTGACTGCAGGTACAGCCAAACGTTACCCTCAGAGGAGATTCATTGGGCCAGGGGAAGATGCTCTGCTGAAGACTCAGTGCAGAATCGATGGGTCAAATGGCCTCCTCTGCATTGTAGGGATTCTGAGATTGTCACCATGTGCTCTTTTCCAGGGTTGATGCAGTGACTATGCAGACATGTACCAACTAACCTGGCATCAGCACTGTGCTAATGGTCTCACTGTCTGCAGCGTGAACAGACTGCCTGCTAAGTAACTTCCTGAACCAGCCTTTAACAACAAATGAACTCCTTAATGTCAGGATGACCCTTTTCATCTCTGCCTCTCACTACCTGGTCAGTTTCCCTGCAAAAAAACTGAAGATGTAAATTAGGTGAAGGTTTACAATTGAGAGCTTATTCTCACATAGCATGAGGCAGCTAATGTAGAGTCTGGTGATACCGTTTCAGCAGTTTGTGCTGTTAATTGCTGTGAAAGAAAATGATGGTTCAATTTTTACTCCAGGGAGAATGAGCCTGTGGGAGGGTCTTTTGTAGTATTTAACTGGATAAAGCTCAATGGCCCAGGGGCTGCCCTCCAGCACCAAGATGTGGGTAATTGGCATGTCCTGCAAATGTGTGAGAGTTTGGAGCCCAGCAGAAAGAGCCCCAGACCTTCCTACGGGATTCAGAAAAGCAATCATAACTCCACCGAGGAAATTCTTTTTAAACTTAATGAGCCTTGCTGACTCACCAACAGCTTTGCTTGGCAGTGCTGCTGATCCAGGTCTCCTGTTAAGGAATGGTTTAAAATTATTAATGAGGCTCCCAATGGAGTCAGCAACAGCCTCAGCCGTTATCAAAACCTGATGTGATAAAACAGGAATTGTTAGCAACAGGACGGGAAATAAAGCTGTTTTATTTTAGTTGCATCTGCACGCTTTACCTCCTGATTGGGGAGTATTCAGATTCTCCCATCAGATGCTTAAACAGTCTTTAGTTTTAGCATGTGAAGAGTGTCTTGGGACACAAAGAATATGAGGCAAAGTGGCCAATAAGTTACCTTGTTTGTCCTTATCAGGTCGTTACAGCATAGATCAGGGCCACGAGAAGTGTAATGTCCCATCACTTGAAGACACTTACTCAGTTTCAGTTTCACTTTGGCCTGGAACAGAACACAGCACATGCAGCTCTGCAACTCTGATGTCTTCATACTTTCTATCCATCTATGTGGTTGAGAGCTTCAAGTTTTTAGGTGTCCAGATCACCAACAACCTGTCCTGGTCCCTCCATGCTGACGCTACACTTAAGAAAGCCCATCAATGCCTCTACTTTCTCAGGAGACTAAAGAAATTTGGCAAGTCCTCTTCAACTTTCACTAACTTTTACAGATGCACTATAGAAAACATTCTTTCTGGTTGAATCACAGCTTGGTATGGTTCCTGCTCTATCACGATCTACAAAGGGTCATGAACGAAGCCCAGTCCATCGCACAAACCAGCCTCCCATCCATCGACACTGTCTACACTTTCCATTGCCTCGGAAAAGCAGCCGGAATAATCAAGGACCACACACACCCCGGACATACTCTCTTCCACCTTCTTCCAGCAGGAAAAAGATACAAAGTCTGAGGACACGTACCAACTGACTCAAGAACAGTTTCTTCTTTGCTGCCATCAGAATTTTGAATGGACCTACTTAAGCTGATCTTTCTCTACACCCTAGCTATGACTGTAATACTACATTTTGCACTGTCTCTTTTCCTTCTCTATGAACAGTATGCTTTGTTTGTATAGCGCACAAAAAACAATACCTTTCACTGCATATTAATACATGTGACAATAGTAAATCAAATATGCACATGCACCTCATATTAATAAATGAACTCATATGTTTGCACAATTGCCTCTGAGAGATTGGTGCTTTTATATCATTACAACACACATGACATTGATAAAGCAGCATGGCAGCAAGTACAGGTATGGCATATTGAGCAAAGTCAGATTGTGCTATGTGGTCTGAGGTGTCTGCAACATTTTGGTCAGATCATTAATGGGTTTCAGCACTGGAGAGTGTTGATGTCGCAAGGTAGTACACAGAAAATCTTTGAAGATACAGGCCAGGATGGTATTTGAGTAAAAGAGCTGGTAAATAGATGGATCTCTTTAGTGAAACTGCAGTACACAGGCCTGTCAGCTCACTGAGTGGGACAGCACATCAAAGGACCAGCACTTGATTAGCTGAGGTGGGAAAGATGAGTGATTGAGTTGTGGCTCAGATCAACAGTGAGTGAGGAAGAGTCTAACAAACAAAATTGGGCCTGAGATGGTTGCATTAACAAAGGAATGACTTCAAGGGATGTTGAACAACAAATTTGAATAAAATATGGAAGAAGGTCAAAGGGATATTGTCAGGATGTCCACAAAATTTCCCAGCTGGAATTGCAGTTAACCTACTATCTAAATTCAAAATGTTTAAACAATGTACAGATCCATGGTTTCTTGATTCAGGTGTGTCTGAACCAGACAACCAAGCCCTAAAAATTCACCTCACAATTGTGAAGGAAGGTTGAATATGTCAGGATTAATAGAAGAGTCAAAAGATCTCAAAAAGATATGAACTAAATTGCAAGACTGGTTCAGAATCAGGGTAATCAGGCTTGCAATCAGGGAATCAGGCTTGTACTCGTTGGAGTTTAGAAGAATGAGGGGAGATCCCATTGAGACGTATAAGATGATGAATGGGATGGATAGGATAGAGGTGGAGAGACTCTTCCCGCTCAAAAAAGACACTAGGACTAGGGGGCACAGCCTCAAGATAAAGGGGGGGTGCGGTTTAGAACGGAATTGAGGAGGAACTTCTTCACTCAAAGGGTGGTGAATCTCTGGAATTCTCTACCCGTTGAAGTGGTGGAGGCTGCCTCGCTAAATATTTTCAAGAAGCGGGTTGATGGGTTTTTGATAAGAGAGGGGATTAAGGGTTATGGGGAGAGGGCCGGAAAGTGGAACTGAGCCACGACAGATCAGCCATGATCTTATTGAATGGCGGGGCAGGCTCGAAGGGCCAGATGGCCTACTCCTGCTCCTATTTCTTATCTTCTTATGTTCTTATGTAAACATCTGTACTATTTGACTGCCGTTCATGTTATTTTGACAAAAGCCCACAGAATCCATAGAGCAGTTTGTCAACAGATACAGAAAGGTATGTACTGTGATTTTTCAAACACAGACCCAGCAAACAGAATTGTTCAGATGGTGATCACATCCATTCCCACAGAAGCTTTCCAATAAGATCTGCTATACAAGCCCAAAGCTTAAGGCAGCAAAGAATTACACAAAAATTGACAAAAGTATGAAGCATCCTCACAGGTCAACAATGTTGACAGGTGTTAAATACAACCCCAATTGTTGATGTATCTTTAGAACACCTAAACCTAACATGAATGTGGCCTTCTATTTGCACCAAAGTGATGTCCAGTTTTTTCAGTGTTTCTGCCACATGCCTTGCAGAATTAGTCATTGACAGCAGCAGTGCAAATGTTGATGCAGCTACAAAAAGCCATGCACTGATCCAAACAGATTTCCAGCAATAAGGATGACCATCTAGAACCCAGAAGGAACTTGTTGCCATGTATGAGGTGGCTGTCAAACCAGACAGTAATGTGCGTGATGAGATGAAGAGCGGTGAAAGCATATTTCCTGATGTCAATCTTGTGGAAAACATAGCTGCAGTCTCACCATCTGAGGTGTTTGCCAAGATTCAAATTATCTGTCTGAAGAAAGTTGGCCAAGATTGACACAAGAGCAAGTGCCAACATACTCCCCTTGCAAATTCTAAAAGATGTATCCACAAACATGGAAGGCCACCTACTGCGGTGAAACTTACAGCGTACAATGATTCACTAATTCTATGTGCAGAATCCATCATCCTAGAGTGCAAGCACAATCAATCCTCTTGTATGCCACATGGAGACTAAAGGCCAGTGATTGTATGCGATTGCCTTAATGCAGAACCCAACATTAAAATACCTGGAATGTTTCAAAAACATTGGCAGTCTCAAGGGAGCTGCAACTTTACACTTGTCGGAGAATTCAAGTACATCCATTTGTCCATCATATACATGCAACATTCAGTTACAAGAGAAATTGAAAGTGGAAACCAGTCAAAATGGAGGAAGAATGAATCAGAGTACAGGAGCAAACAGATTGAAGCTCCATTACCTGTGTCATAAAGAAGGACAAATCATTGACAGCACACCTCAATCCACAACATTTAAGCATGGTTTGCAGGTGTAAAACATGTCTTAAAGTTTGATACAGAACTTGGCTTCTGGTCAGTAGAACTGGTGGAGAAGTCCCTAGACCTTACTATATTTTGTACCTTGTTCAGATAATACTACTTTCAACAAATTCATTTCAGGCTATTTGTTAAGAAGGATTTCTTTCAAGTTCTCACATACCACATTGCATGGACTATAGTAATACAGGTACATCCTGATAATGTCATTGTCATTGTAGGAAAAACAAAGCAAAAACATGACCATAATCTGCACTTTTTGATGCAAGTAACACATGAAGGATTGGTGTTCAATACTCTCATGCCTGCAATCAATGTGCAGCAGCTCAATTTCTATGGTTCTATTTGTTCCAGAAGTGGCATATGTCTTTATCTAAACAAAATAAAGATTATTAAACCAATACCGACTCCTCAAGAAAAGGTCTCAATTTTTTTGTCCTCACTTATTTACAATTTCATTCAGAAATCTTCATCATTAAGGGAATTGTTGAGAAAGGATGTGCATTTCTTGTGGCACGAAGATCACCAATACCTCTTTGAAGCACTGAAACAATCATTCTTGGAAGTATTAACATTGCAGTTTTTCAATTCTATGGAGGCAGAAAGATGCCACTCAAAGACCTGGGAGAAATGCACACTACCAGAATGCAAACTGACTGCATATGCTTCAAAAACTCACACTGCAATGCAATGAACTACTTCAGCAGCGAGCAGGAGACATTAGTTCTAGTGTTTGGAATTGCTATTTTCATAACTATCTATTTGGCAAAAGGTTTTATGGTGGAGACCAACAATGAGCCATTGTGGATGATGTGGAAGGGGTCTGAGGTTTGTTGGGGATGGGGGGAGGGGGAGAAGGAATGGCCAGCTTTGACTGGTTGCTGGTTGGGGGGAGGGGGAATGGAAGAGTGCTGGCTCTGATCGTGGGACGGGGTGGGGGGAGGATACACAAATGGCAGCTCTGATTGCCGGGGGTGAATGCCAGTTCTGATCACACAGGTAGGGGAACTCCCAAGACCTCCATGGCGTCCTGATCTCAGTGCAGCTGGGGTTTGCCATCCCCTGAAGAGAAAAACGCCGCTTATTGTGCTGGGGCCAACATTCTGCCATTTTCTTTTGGTAAGATTTCGTTCTATATTTTTGTTCCCTTGCAATAGTCTCATTATATAGCAGACGATCACAAACTGTATAGCATGAAACTTCAGTCGGCAAACAGAGTTTACATTTGAACATTGAGAGCAGCAGCCACAAGCATTGTTATTGGCTGCTCTTGGTCAATAACAACACTGTGACGACCAAATTGTTTTCAATGTCGAACTGACTATATTGGATTTTAAAGAAGTGTTCCCTTATTTGTCCAGAGGGATTCTTTCGGATTTGATGTATCGAAAGTAACTCTTACAATAATAGTACAATACTTGTCCAACTCCAAACTGCTAGGTCACAAGTTAAGGCCTGTCTTGTCTGTCACGCCAGCTCACTTGATTCAGTTGACTAAATTTGTTAGTTCTCAGACTAGATGCATCATGGATTATCACATGGAGTTGAGAAGTTCCAGCTGGTCCCATTTAAAACAAATTATCTTTGGCAACTGTAGACTGATTTTATTGAAGTGGGCACTGAGAAGGACTTATTCTATTCATCCTTCAATAGGCAAGAAATACACCAGAAAATAGGAGCTATTACATAAGGTAAACAAAATACTTGGCAGCAACAAATGGTTAAAACTCAAACCTTTAACACTGGAATGATTATGTACTTAATGAATAAAGGACTAACAGTTGTTTAGCAGAAAAATGGTACATTGATTTATTATGCCAGTGTTGATCTGTTGAATTCTCGTCAATGTACATCATAATGCTGATCCATTGACATCAGGGTTCATTCCATAATATAAAGGGAATATCTCATCATGATCTAAGTATTTGCAGCTCAAGAAATGATGTGTGGGTTTCCTCCAGGTGCTTCGGTTTTCTCTCACAGTCTGAAAGTTAGTTAGTTAGTTAGGTGCATTGGCCACGCTAAATTATCTTTTTGTGTACCCGAACAGGTGCTGGAGTATGGTGACTAAAAGATTGTAAAAAGCCTGACAACACCAGGTTTAAGTCCAACCGATTTATTTGATAGTAAACTCACAAGCTTTCGGGGTTAGTCCCTTCGCCAGGTGAATGACCTTCGTCAGGTGAATTCCCATTCACCTGGCGAAGGGACTAACCCTGAAAGCTTGTGAGTTTACTACCAAATAAATCGGTTGGACTTAAACCTGGTGTTGTCAGACTTTTTACTGTTTCTACCCCAGTCCAACGCCGGCATATCCACATCATGACTAAAAGATTTCCACAGTAACGTCATTGCAGTGCTACTGTAAGCCTAGTTGTGACACAAATTAATTAATTAATTAGTTAATATGGGGGCGATTCACCGATCCAGGGCGCTGTTTTTGAGCACAGCAGACTGGGAGACCCTTAGAAGCGGCTGATTCGCGCTGGGTGTCCGTGCCTTCATACGTCTCCCGATGCTGGATTCCCCACACCGACAGCTAAGTAAGTATGGGACAAGGGAAAGTCATCCATTCCTTCCAGATATGCAATCTACTTTGTCACATTTATAACATCCATTTTTAACTTATCAGTTACTTCAGGTGGACTATTACATCAGTGAGTCTAATTATCATTGTTCATTTCTGTGAGATAGCTTGTATCTATAAGATCCCTATCCTCAGATAACTCTCTCCAAGACATGATTATCACAGAGAGATTTCTGACAGTCGCACTTGCTTGCAAAGCAATTCTCTACGTTTCAACATGAAGATTGAGTGAACTTACCAGTTTATTTTGCTGCTCTTTCATTATTGATTTTTACACCAATTTTTTCTGCCATCTAAAATTCCATCCTTTATCTACCCAGTAGATAGTGCTTGCATGTTGTCTTGGCAATAAAATCTCACTATTGTAAAACGCACAGCTCCCTCTTTGTTCTATCAACTGCCATCTTCCACTCCATAGAATGTTTACAGTGCAGAAGGAGTCCATTCGGCCCATTGAGTCTGCACCGACAACAATCCCACTTAGGCCCTATACTCGTAACCCCACATATTTACCCTGCTAGTCCCTCTAATCTATGCATCTCAGGATGCCAAGGGGCAATTTAACATGACCAATGCACCTAACTTGCATATCTTTGGACTGTGGGAGGAAACCGACGCACCCGGATGAAACCCACGCAGAGACGGGAGGAATGTGCAAACTCCGCACAGACGGACAGTGACCCAAGCCAGGAATTGAACCCAGGTCTCTGGAAATGTGAGGCAGCAGCTCTAACCACTGTGCCATCATGCCGCCCACACAGTCTATTTCTGAGGCTAATGTGAATACTTTCACTGTCTGCATAAACCTCTAATACCAAAAGATTACAATGTTTGCTGTTTCATTAAGGTAGAGGCCTGGATTTTCCTCTGAGGCACGGAATGGGAATTGGGAAAATTACCAGCTTTGTGTACCTGCTTTGGAAAAATGTGTTCACAAAGATGGGATTTCTATTATGGGGAGTTTGGGGGTGCGGGTGGGGAAGGAGGTGGCATGTGTGGGCTGCAGTCAGGTCAGCCAAACTGGGAAAGAGGTCAGGGAAGCATGGACAGGGGGTGTTAGGCGTTGAGACTGGCTGTTTAAAAGGCCCATTTCAGTGCAATGAGACCATATTTGAGTTACAATGATAAAAGGTAAGGCATTTTAGCCTTTACTCTGACACCCACATACTCCCATGCCCCATTTATGCCCCTCCACCCACCCACGCATGTCATGTTCCCTAATCCAAGAATCCATACTGAGGTTCAGCTGAGAGCCCAGAAGTTCATTAATTTGTTGAAGCACTTGAACTCCAGGGAAGACATTAATTGACAGAGCTGGCTCTCTGATCTCTGCTCTCAACTGAATACTGTTTATTACACAAGATTAAGAGATTTCAAGTGCTTGCAGTTTCAGCTATTGATCATTTAAAGGGACTGGATGATTGACACTTATTTTCTTTAGTAAAATAACTTTTGTTGACATAGTGGAAAGTTATGAATGAATGATTATTTCTTTAAAAGCTTGTTTTTTTTTAACATATCCTATTGACACTTCTTGGTTCATTGCTTCTATATATTGCATAGTAGCATGGAAGTGCCATAGGTTGGCACGGTGGACATGAGGAGCTTGGGGGGTGGGTGGAGGTGCATAGCTTGGCATGGGAGCATCAGGTTTCCAACATGCCTTTCAAAAGATTCTTGTATGCAGACTATGATTCTTGACACCTCTTGAGGGGCTGCAAACCATGACACTTTAAAAAACTTGGTCCAACTTTATGAGAATTGCAAAGGAATAGGACAAGCCTGTCCCTGCAATGCAGCAGGACAGGTTGGGAGTGTGGAGTACAGGATTTGGACCTGAAACATCCTGCACCTGTAAAAGACTTTGGTGACAATTGGAAAGCCTGGGAATGGACTGGGAATTCTGGAATTGGGACCAGTCACCATTTTTTAAGGGACTCCTGTTTCATCCTAACTTAGTGAAAATCTAAACCATAATCTCACATTTTGGTTTCCTCACTTTGGCCTAAATGTTGAATTGTCTCTGTAACTATTGAGTCATTTACTTAAACGATCCAAATCCTTTATGAACCTGTGAACTTGTTCCTCTATAATTGCTCCTATCTTTATGTTTCTAGCCACACAATACAATAATCAGATTTCAATATTGCTCCTTTCTAATAAAATAATTTTAATCCAATTTCTGTCACTGATGTTGATTTCAATTAATTTACTCACTAATCTTCTAGGCCAGACTTCTTGCTCATTTTGTTTCCTGTTTAGTCTTTCTCTCCTTTTCTGCCTCTGCTTCACTCTTTCATGGGCCTATCTCAGGGATATTCACCATATACCTGAGCCTAGCTCTGTCCCGAGTCCTCCAGTTCCAGTCTCTGCTTCCACCATCACGATGTGGAGATGCCAGCATTGGGCTGGAGTAAACACAGTAAGAAGTCTCACAACACCAGGTGGCTTTTGCTACCAAATAAACCTGTTGGACTTTAACCTGTTGTTGTGAGACTTCTTACTGTGTTTCCACCATCACCTTAGCTTTCCAGCTATAATGCTCCTGTCCAATTTGTTGATTGTAGCCCTATCTAATCCCAGTCTGAAAGCTGCAGCCAGATCCCCCTGCTTTGACAAAGGGTCATCTGACTCAAAACATCAGCTCTTTTCTCTCCTTACAGATAATGCCAGACCTGGTGAGATTTTCCAGCGTTTTCTGTTTTGGTTTCAGATTCCAGCAGCCACAGTAATTTGCTTTTATCCTCCTGCCTTGGCCTCTCAAAGACCAGAAGGAGCCTGATCAGAATCATAGAATCCCCACAGTGCAGAAGGAGGCCATTTGGCCCTTCAAGCCTACACCAACAACAATCCCACCCAGGCCCCCATCTCCGTCACCCCACATATTTACCCTGCTAATCTCCTGACAGTGAGGTGCAATTAAGCATGGCCAATCAACCTAACATGCACATCTCTGGACTGTAGAGAAAACCAGAGCAACCAACGAAATCCACACAGACATGAGGAGGATGTGCAAACTCCACATAGACAGTCACCCAAGGCTGGAACTGAACCCAAGTCCCTGGCGCTGAGGCAGCAGTGCTAACATTGTACCACCATGCTTCTTATACCTCAATTTCTTGGTGTTGAAATTCAATTCTGCTGTTCTCCTAATTTAAAAAAAATTCATTTTATAGGATGTGGTGATAAGAACATAAGAACATAAGAAATAGGAGCAGGAGTAGGCCATCTAGCCCTTCGAGCCTGCCCCGCCATTCAATAAGATCATGGCTGATCTGTCGTGGCTCAGTTCCACATTCCCGCCCTCTCCCCATAACCCTTAATCCCCTCGCTTATCAAAAACCCATCAACCCACGTCTTAAAAATATTTAGCGAGGTAGCCTCCACCACCTCAACGGGCAGAGAATTCCAAAGATTCACCACCCTTTGAGTGAAGAAGTTCCTCCTCAACTCCGTTCTAAACCGCACCCCCCTTTATCTTGAGGCTGTGCCCGCTAGTCCTACTGTCCTTTCTGAGAGGGAAGAGTCTCTCCACCTCTATCCTATCCATCTCATTCATCATCTTATATGTCTCAATGAGATCTCCCCTCATTCTTCTAAACTCTAACGAGTACAAGCCTAGTTTATTCAGCCTCTCCTCATAGCTCAACCCCCTCAACTCCAGTATCAGCCTAGTAAACCTCCTCTGCACTCCCTCCAAGGCCAAAATATCCTTGCGTAAGTACGGCGCCCAAAACTGCACACAGTACTCCAGCTGCGGCCTCACCAATGCCCTGTACAGTTGCAGCAAGACCTCCCTACTTTTATATTCAATCCCCCTCGCTATGAAGGCCAGCATCCCATTCGCCTTCCTGACCACCTGCTGCACCTGCAGGCTGGGTTTTTGCGACTCATGCACAAGGACCCCAAGGTCCCTCTGCACCGCCGCCTGCTGAAGTTTTTCGCCATGTAAGTAATAGTCCTTCCTACCATTATTCCTACCAAAGTGGACACACTAGACACAGTAGACCACACACTAGACCATCATTTATTGCCCATCTCTAATCACCCTTCAGAAGGAGGTGGTGAGCTGCTTTCTTAAAGTGCTGCAGTTGCTAAGGATAGATTCCTACAGTGCTGTTTTGGAGGGAATTCCAGTATTTTGACCTGGTCCCAGTGAAGAAACGGCAATATATTCTCAAGTCTGATGGTGACTGATTTGATGGGGAACTTTCAGGTGGTGATGGTTGCTCTTGCTCTTCTAGATGGTTGTGATTGTGGGTTTGGAAGGTGCTGCCTAAGGAACCTTAGTGAGTTCCTGCAGTACATCTTGTAGATGGTATACACTGCTGCCAATGTTTGTCAGTGGTGGAGGCAATCAATCTGCCTGCTTTATGCTGGGTGGTGTTGGGCTTCTTGAGTATTGTTGGAGCTGCACTTATCCAGGCAAATGGAGAATATTCATTATATACCTGATTTATGCCTTGGAAATGGTGGACAGAGTTTGATGTTCAAGAGGTGAGTTATTTGTCAAAGGATTCTTAGCCTTTGACCTACTCTGGTAGTATTTATATGGTTAGTGTAATTCAGTTTCTGGTCAATGATAACCCCCAGGATGTTGATGTGGTGGATTCAACAATGTTAATGCCATTGAATGTCAAAAAGCAATGGCTAGATCCTCTCTTGTTGGAGATGGTCATTGCCTGGCACTTGTGTGGCATGAAAGGTACTTGCCACTTGTCAGCCCAAGCCTGGATCTTGTTCAGATCTTGCTGCATTTGGACATGAACTGCTTCAGTATCTGAGAAGTTGTGAATGGTGCTGACCATTGTGCAGTCATCTGCGAACATCCCCACTTCTGACCTTATGGGGATGGCATGGTGGCACAGTGGTTAGCACTACGGCCTCATAACACTAGGGACGCAGGTTCAATTCCCGGCTTGGGTGACTGTGTGGAATTTGCACATACTCCCTGTGCCTGTGTGGGTTTACTCTGGGTGCTCCGGTTTCCTCCCACAGTCCAAAGATATGCTGGTTAGGTGCACTGACCATGCAAAATTCTCCCTCCATGTACCCAAACAGGTGCCGAAGTGTGGCGACTAAGGGATTTTCACATTCATTGCAGTGTGAATGTAAGCCAACTTGTGACTAATAAATAAACAAACTTATAACGGATGAGAGGTCATTGGTAAAGCAGCTGAAGACGGTTGGGCCTAGAATACTACCTTAAGGAAATCCTGCAGTGATGTCCTGGAGCGGAGATGATTGACCTTCATTCACCACAATCAACTGCAACCAGCGGAGAGTTCCTCACTGATTCCCGTTTTGAGAGGGCTTCTTGATGCCATTCTCAGTCAAATGCTGTCTTGATGTCAAGCGCAGTCACTCTCGCCTCACCTCTAACATTTTGTTCTTTTGAACCAAGGCAATAACAAGATCAAGAGCTGAGTAATGCAGGCAGAATGGAAACAGATCATCCATAAGCAGGTTATTGCTGAGTAAGTGCCACTTGATAGCGCTGTTACTGGCACCTTCCATTACTTTACTGATCATCAAAGGTAGTATAATAGGGCAGTAATTGGCCGGTTGGATATGTCCCGTTTTTTGCTTATAGGACATAGCTGATTTTTGATTTGATTTATTGTCACATGTATTAATGTCAGGAAAAGTATTGTTTCTTATGCGCTATATGGACAAAACATGCTGCTTATAGAGAAGGAAACGAGAGAGTGCAGAACGTAGTGTTACAGTCAAAGCTAGGATGTAGAGAGAGATCAATTTAATGCAAGGTAAGTCCATTCAAAAGTCTGACAGCAGCAGGGAAGAAGCTGTTCTTGAGTTGGTTGGTACGTGACCTCAGACTTTTGTATCTTTTTTCCAAAGGAAGAAAGTGGAAGAGAGAATGTCCAGGGTGTATGGGATCCTTAATTATGCTGGCTGCTTTGCCGAGGCAGCAGGAAGTGTAGACAGAGTCAGTGAATGGGAACTGGTTTGTGTGATGGATTGGGCTACATTCACGATCTTTTGTAGTTCCTTGAGATCTTGGGCAGAGCAGAAACCATACCAAGCTGTGATACAACCAGAAAGAATGCTTTCTATGGTGCATCTGTAAAAGTTGGTGAGAATCATAGCTGACACGCCAAATTTCCTTAGTCTTCTGAGAAAGTAAAAGCATTGGTGGGCTTTCTTAACTATAGTGTCGGCACAGGGGGACCAGGACCTGGGGAATTTTCTACATTGTTGGGTAGATGCCAGTGTTGTAGCTGTACTGGAACAGCTTGGTTAGGGGTAAGTCTTCAGGACTGTTGCCAGATTATTGTCAGGGCCCATAGCCTTTGCAGTACCTGACGCCTTCAGCCATTTCTTGTTATCACGTGAAGTGAATCAAATGAATTGAAGACTGATATCTGTGATGCTGGGAACCTCTGGAAGAGGCAGAGATGGATCATCCACTCAGCATTTCAGGCTGAAGAAGTAATCTCTCCTCTGAAAAACAGCAACATCCTTCCTATGATTATGTGGCCAAAATTAAATACAGCATTCCAAGTGGGGCTGACAAACAGTGCTTCATACTGCAAGAAAGGTGGTGGGGTGGCGTTGTTAGTAAAGGAGCACATCACAGTGGTGCAGAGGGAGGATAATATGGAGGAGTTAGGGATTGAATCGCTGTGGGTGGAGTTGAGGAATAGGAAGGGAGCGATTACTATGCTAGGGGTGTACTATAGGCCACTCAACAGCCCAAGGGCAGTGGAAGAAGGCTTTTGTAAAGACATTTTAGATAGGTGCAGAAAGAATAAGGTTGTTGTAGTGAGTGACTTTAATCTTCCTGGTGTGGATTGGAAGGTGCCTAGAGCTGGGGGTTCGGATGGGGAGGAATTTGTAAAATGTGTGCTGGAAGGGTCCTTGGAGCAGTACGTAACTAGCCTGACTAGGGAGGGGGCTATACTGGATTTAGTGTTGGGTAATGAGCCGGGGCAGGTGGTTGAGGTTGCGGTAGGCGAACATGTGGCTAACAGTGACCACAAGTCTGTCAAGTTTAGGATAAAAATGGAAAGGGATGAGTGCCGTCCGAAGGGGAGGGTGCTGAACTGGGGGAAGGCGAGCTATAGCCGGATTAGGAAGGAGCAGAAGGACACTGTTTGGAAGAGGTTGTTAGCGGGTAAGTCCACGGTTGGCAAGTGGGAGGCTTTCAAGGACAAATTGAAAAGGCTACAGGAAAGACATGTGCCGGTAAAGAGAAAGGATGGGAAAGGCAGGATTAGAGAGCCGTGGATTACAGGGGATATTGAGGACTTGGTCAGGAAGAAGAGAGAGGCATATGTTAGGTCTAAGCAACTGGGAACGGAGAGAGCACTGGAGGAATATAGAGAGAGCAGGAGGGAGCTCAAAAGGGGAGTTAGAAGGGTGAAAAGGGGGCACGAAATTGCTTTGGCTGATAGGATTAAGGAAAATCCAAAGGCATTTTACTCTTATATTAGGAACAAAAGAGTGGTTAGAGGGAAAATAGGTCCTCTTAGGGACAAAGGAGGGGAGCTGTGCATTGAGTCTGAGGGAATGGGGGAGATCCTGAATGAATACTTTGCGTCGGTATTCACGAAGGAGAGGGGCTTGGTGTCTTGTAATGTCTTGGAGGGAGCTGTGGACCAGTTAGAGGAAATGTCCATTACGAAGGAGGAAGTGTTAGGGTTTTTAGGTAGCATAAAAACTGACAAAGCTCCGGGGCCTGATGGCATTTATCCCAGGCTGCTTAGGGAGGTGAAAGATGAAATTGCTGGGCCTCTGATGCAAATCTTTGTCTCTTCTTTGGACACAGGTGAGGTCCCAGAGGACTGGAGGATGGCTAATGTGGTACTGCTGTTTAAAAAGGGCAGTAGGGGTAACCCTGGTAATTATAGGCCAGTGAGTTTGACATCAGTGGTAGGAAAGTTGTTGGAAAAAATTCTCAGGGATAGGATGTAGAAGCATTTGGAGCGTTGCAATCTGATTAGGGATACGCAGCATGGCTTTGTTCAGGGGAGGTCTTGCCTTACGAATCTGGTAGAATTTTTTCAGGAGGTGACAAAAATGGTTGACGATGGACGAGCCGTTGATGTCATCTATATGGATTTCAGTAAGGCGTTTGACAAAGTCCCTCACGGTAGGCTGGTAGACAAGGTTAAGGCACATGGGATACAGGGACAGGTATCTAGATGGATTGAAAACTGGCTAGGCAACAGGAGACAGAGAGTAGTAGTGGAAGGGTCCTTTTCTAGCTGGAGGTCTGTCACCAGTGGAGTGCCGCAGGGCTCACTACTGGGACCTCTTCTCTTCGTAATATATATAAACGACTTGGAAGAGGGCGTACGTGGTGTGATCAGCAAGTTTGCAGATGACACAAAGACGGCAGGATTGGCGGATAGTGAGGAAGATTGTCAGGTTACACAGCAGGATACAGATAGGCTGATATATTGGGCAGATAGATGGCAGATGGAATTTAATCCTGATAAATGCGAGGTGATGCATTTTGGAAGGAATAATGAAGGGAGGAGTTACATGATAAAGGGTAGACCAATTAAGAGTATAGAAGTGCAGAGGGACCTGGGAGTGCAAGTGCACAAGTCTCTGAAGGTGGAAACCCAGGTGGAGAAGGTTGCGAAGAAAGCTTACGGTATGCTAGCCTTTATAGGAAGGGGTATAGAGTATAAGAGCTGGCATCTAATGCTACAGTTGTACAGAACGTTGGTTAGACCACATTTGGAGTACTGCATCCAGTTCTGGTCACCTTACTACCGGAAGAACGTGGAGACCCTGGAGAGAATGCAGAGGAGGTTTACCAGGATGCTGCCTGGTATAGAAGGACTGGGTTATGAGGATAGATTGGGTAAACTGGGCCTCTTTTCCTTAGAAAGACAGAGATTAAGGGTGGATCTGATAGAGGTGTATAAAATAATGAAGGGTATAGATAGAGTAAACAGTGGCAGGCTTTTTCCTAGATTGGAGACAAATATCACGAGGGGGTCACGAGCTAAGGGTGAGGGGGGAGAAGTATAATTTGGATACTAGAGGGAGGTTTTTCACACAGAGGGTCGTGGGGGTATGGAATGCACTGCCAAGTAAGGTGGTGGAGGCAGGCATGCTGGACTTGTTTAAGGTTTACTTAGATAGACACATGAGTGAAACAGGGATGGAGGGTTATAAGAGACGGTTTTAAATAAGGGTCAGAGCCTTGGGACGCTACTGGAAATCTAATGCTACATGTGTTGATGTTTTGTCTCTTTTACTCCGCAGGTGCGTCGGTCCACCTTGTTGTCTAACGAGGGGCATGCACACGGTGGGTCGTGCGTGGGCTGCTCTTGGATGTTTTGAGAGTGGCCTAGTACTTCGCATTGTGGTGTGTGCTTAAACCTGGACCAGCAGATGGGCACCACAACAGCTCAGTGACTATCACTGCTAGCTGTGCAGATACATGGATTTGGGCCGGTGTCTGTGGGAGTTTGCGCATTCTCCCCGTGGTTGCATGGGTTTCCTCCGGGTGCTCCGGTTTCCTCCCACACCCCAAAGATGTGCTCTTAGGCTGATTGGTGTAACAATTTGTCCCTAAATTATTCTCCCCTGAATCTGGTTTCCAATGGGGGTACCATAAGCATAGACACGGGTCAAGGGAGGTGTAGGAAAAATGCTTTGTTAAGATGGCGGCGCGGGCTCGTTGGGCCGAAGGGCCTGTTTCCCGTGCTGTGTTGTTCTTTGTTCTTTGTTCTAATAATATGACAACTTTTATTTGTTATCCATCATTCTGTTAATGCAATCCTGTTTGCCTTTGGTAAGCATTTAGAGCTATTTTCTGATTAGTATACTCAGGTTCAGCAGCCAATTCCTGCCAAGTCCACCCTAATTTTTTTTGTCACTTTACTTTAATCCATTAATTGTTAAAACAAAAGTTTTCTATAAAATAAACTCAGCACACAACCATTGTATTTCTCCAAGTCGATTGCACCAGGTTAATTAAACCTGACCCCCATTAACTGAGTACTTTCTAACTGTCTTGAATTTTAATAATTTATGCTTTTCTAAGTGTTCATTCTTCAAAATTATTTCCAAGACACTTCCTTTATGCATGCATGTACTGTTCAATAGTTTCTAGAAATCTCTTGGCCTTATTTTAAACAATACAGCTGTGTTAGTCATTGTCAATCCTAAATTTAGCAAGTTTACACAAGAAAACTCACAAAAATTTTCATTTACTGCAAAAATTTTAGAACTGGGGTAAACCTTTTAGAACTGAGCAGAGGAGAGATTCCTTCACCAAGCGAGTGGTGAATGTGTAGAATTCACTACCACAGGAAATAGTTGAGGTCATTTGGCCCTTCGAGCCTGCTCCTCCATTCATTTTGATTGTGACTGATCATATTCAATATCCTGACTCCCCAACCCCCCATTTATCCCTTGATCTCTTTAGCCCCAACAGTTGTCTGATTTCGAGAAGAAATTAGATAGAGCTCTTGGGGCTAAAGGGATCAGGAGATAAGCGGGGGGAAGAGGAAGTCAAGATATTGAATATGATGAGCCACAATCAAAATGAATGTGGAGCAGGCTCAAAGGGCCAAATGGCCTATTCCTGCTCCTAGTTTCTATGCCCGCTTTAAGTCTCATCCTCAATAGCAATGTTCTACTCAGATGTTGTTATCCAGTAATAAAAGTTGGAATTGATATCTGTAGTTCACATTTTGTAAATGCAAGTATTTGTGATCATTAATGTGGGAGAAAACCTTGGCCAAGTCTTGTTTTTCCTCCTTGACAAATTCTCACTGACTGCTGTTCTTAAACAACACTGACAAATTTAGGTTTTGAGGTGGTCTGGGTCAGGTACTTTGTTTATTTGAACTATTGGACATTGAACATTCATTGCACTATTTTCTTCATCATCTGCACACTGTCTTGCTCCTGTAGTTGAATCTCACCGCATCATTCTCATGATCAGATTTTACCCCACAAGACACCAGAGAAAGAGATGTGCTTTTAACTACACAAACAAAACTGCTGAAAAATCATGACCTCTTGCCAAGGCTGCCTTCAATTCTGCTTCCCAGTAATCAAACATGTATGGGTTTAGATTTGCATTTTCTTATCTCTATATATCCCTATTCAAATACTAATATTTTATTTACACAATTTTTCTTTATTAACTGAATCAGAGATTTAAAATCTCATCTAAAAAAGTTCATTTTGTTACTTTGTATTGGAGAGAGTGCAAAAATACTGCAGATTCCAAATCTGAATCTGAAACAAAAACAGAAAATTGTTGGAAATTCTCAGCAGATCTGACAGCATCTGTGGGATCAGACAGATCTGATCCCACAGATGCTGGAAAATCTCAGAGCTGCTGAGATTTTCTGGCCTTTTCTGTTTTTGTCACCAAGGTGTCACCTGGTCTCAAGGATATTGATTATGAGGAGAGGTTGAATAAACTAGGATTGTTTTCACTGGAAAGATAGAGGCTGGGGGCGGGGGAAACCCGATGGAAGTTTACAAAATTATGAGGAGCATCGACATGATGGAGAGTCAGAGGGTGGAAGTCTCAATTACAAGGGGCCACAGGTTCAAAACAAGAGGTGCAAGTATAAGGGATATGTGCAGCGGACATTTTTCCATACAGAGACTGGTGGGTGCCTGGATCGCGCCAGAGATGATAGTGGAAGTAGGCACATTAGCAACATTTAAGAGACATTTGGATAGGTACATGGATAGGGAGGGAAAAGAAGGATACAGACTAAGTAAGGGCAGCAGGGTTTTTTTTTATTCATTTGTGGGACATGGGTGTCACTGGCTGGCCAGCATTTATTGCCCATCCTCAGTTCCCCTTGAGAAAGTGGTGGTAAGCCACCTTCTTGAATCACTGCAGTCCATGTTCCATGGGTTGTTCTGTGCTTTAGTTAGGGCATTATGATTGGTCCTCCAAGTTTGTGCTAAAGGGCCTGTTCCTGTGTTGTACTCTCCTTTGTATATTAATTAATTTATTAAATAATTTATTAATTTATTCAGTAAAACAAAAGGCATCTCACCAGAATTGCCAAAACAAACAACAAATTATTTAAAAATTGATTTCCCTGCTGGCTTTTCAGGAAAATTGTACTGATGTTTCAATAACCATACCCAGATGTTTCATGGGGATCAATATGCTGTTGGCAGAATAGTTACCTTCAAATATATGCCCTAAAGTTCCCGACTGGCCTTAATTTTACACGGGTGATAATTAAACTCCAATTGGTAAACATAAAGAAGGATCCAACCCTGGCTGCGCAGCTGAAATCAGGTACCATGAGAGAGCAATTCTTCAGCCAGAAGTGTGGAGTGGATGATCCATCTCTGCCTCCTGCAGAGGTCCCCAGCATCCCAGATGTCAGTCTTCAGCCAATGTGGTGTAGCTAAAATTGCGACTCCCAATTTTAAGCAGCTTAATTGAGCAGATGGCAAGGACTCCCACCTGAAATTCGTGAACTTTTTTTAATCACTGAATTAAAATTCCAGTAGGTGTTATTTTAAAAATAACACTTTTAAAAGTGTTATTACTTGCTGGAAGGACCAGGAGCACCTCTTAGAGCCCTACAAGGAATCTCCAGGCTTTCTCCTGCTGCAGGATCCCAATGCCCTCGTAAATCACAAGATTTCTGAGGGACAGAGCTGGTAGTCAGTTCCGTCACATAGTTGGCTTTACCTGGGAGTGCACCCTCCAGACCTTGAAATTTTGCAATGTTTTCCACTAAATTGCTGGCCAATGCAGAAAGTTTTGTTTTATTCATATGTGGAACATGGGCATCGCTGGCCAGGCCAGCATTTATTGCCCATCCATGGTTATCCTTGTTCAGAGTGCAGTTGAGAGTCAACCGCATTGCTCCAGCTCTGGAGTCATATGTAGGCCAGACCAGGCAAAGACAACAGAATTACTTCCCTCGGGGAAATTAGTGAACCAGGTGGGTTTTTCTGACAAGCTACAATGGTTTCATGGTCATCGGTAGATTCTTTATTCCAGAATTTTTTTATTCAATTCAAATTCCGCTGTCAAGGTGGGATTCGAACTCAGGTCCCCCCAGTTTCTGGATTAATAGTCTTCCAATAATACCACTAGACCTCTCAGGAAGTATTATAACCTGGATCACGGTTGGAAATAGGTTACTCCCAGTTTTCTATTACAGTATCTAACTTTGAATTATTCCTAGTCCTCTACCCAGCCCAACGGTCGCATTGTGGCACACTGGTTAGCATTGCTGCCTCAACGCCAGGCACCCAGGTTCAATTCTGGCCTCAGGTGACTGTCTGTGCGGAGTTGGCACATTCCCCCAGTGCCTGCGTGTGTTTCCTTCGGGTGCTCCAGTTTCCTCCTATGTACAAAGATGTGCAGGTTAGACGGAATGGCCATGCTAAAATTTCCCTTAATGTCAGGGAGATTAGCAGGGTAAATACGTGATGTTATGGGGGTGGAATTGTTGTTGGTGCAGGCTTGATGGGCCACGTGGCCTCTTTCTAGTGGTGATTCTAAACTGTTCAGTTCGGCAGAAGCTATTGCTGTAGACTAGGCCCCAGATACAATAATTAGAAGATTTAATGTTCCCAGTGGTCCCATCACTTGCTCAGGATAATACAAAGTCACATTTTTTTGCTGTAATAGACCAACTCAAAAAGAACAGGCACATTTACGTAAAATATTGAAAATCTTCATTGATTATATTTGTATTCCAAGAAGTCATTTACACAGTTTCTATGTGATTCACATTATTCACTGAAGTTACGGTAGATAATCAGATATATCCATGGAAATTCAACCCCCTTACGTCTGCATATATGGACAAATTAAAACCACTTGCCACCAAACCTGCCACAACAGAAATTTCTCAATCCATAGAATCCCTACAGTGCAGAAGGAGGCCATTTGGCCCATCAAGTCTGCACTGACCACAATCCTACGCAGAGCCTACTAACCCCATATTTACCCTGCCAATCTCGCCTGGTGAAGGAACTTTCTACTCACCCGACAAAGGAACACTGTTCCGAAAGCTTGTGGCGTTTACTATCAAATAAAGCTGTTGGACTTTAACCTGGTGTTGTGAGACTTCTTACCGTGTTTGCCCCAATCCAACGCCGGCATCGCCACATCATGACAATCTAGCATGACCAAACAACCTAACTTGGACTGTGGGAGAAAACCGGGGCACCCAGAAGAAACCCATGCAGACACAAGGAGAATGTGCAAACTCCACACAGGCAGTGACCCAAGATGGGAATTGAACCCGGGTCCCTGGTGCTGTGAGGCAGCAGTGGAGAATGTGGGCAAAGTATTCAAAGTTTGGATGGCAGTCAGTTTTATCATTATAATGGAAACTCACTTCACACAATTTTGTTCTCAATTTTGACAGGAAATTAGTTCTTACCATATGGTTATTTGAAAGCTTCTTGTGAATTGTGATATTGTGAGGTGATATAAAATCTCAGAGCACCAAAATTCTGGTAAGTATCTAGCTTAACTCTTTTCGGACAAGATTCTTCTAAAGGACAAGAATAATTAATTAGGATGCAGCGTTCAACAGTGGGCGGTACAGTGATGCAATGGTTAGCACTCTTGCCTCACAGTGCCAGTGACCTGGATTCAATTCTAGCTTGGGTGACCGCCTGTGCCGAACCTGCATGTTCTCCACGTCTGTGTGGCTTTCCTCCAGGTATTCAGGTTCCTCCCACAGCCTAAAAGATGTGCTGGTTGCATTGGCCATGCTAAATTTTTCCTCAGTGTACCCGAACAGGGGCTGGAGTGTGATGACTGGGGGATTTTTCACAACAAGTTCATTGCAATGTTAATGTATGCCTACTTATGACTAATGAATAAACTTCACTTTGAAGTAGGTAGATCAAGTTCATTAATACTTTTCGTAAACAGGTATACACTTAATTGAGTATCCATGCAGTTTTTAAAAGCAGTAGACTGTTCTACTGTTAGTATGAACAAATGACCTATTGTGTTTAAATGAGCATTTGTAAATTTGAGTATTTTGTATATTATTCAGCTTAGATTTTGAAGTGCTTCTGATGACTGCATCAGAAATGGACCTAAATTAACTAAAGTATAAAAATTGTACCAGATATACAACGTTGGGATATGGGTTTGAAAAACAGTTAAAGCTTTTTTGCAAAATTACTGAGTCATTTGGCTGAAACCAGGTGATTATCTGTGCAGAATTTGCACATTCCTCCAGTGTCTGCGTAGGTTTCCTTCGGGTGCTCCAGTTTCCTCCTACGGTACAAAGATGTGTAGGTTAGATGGATTGGCTGTGCTAAAATTTCCCTTAATACAGGGAGATTATCAGGGTAAATATTTGGGGTTACAGGGGTGGCACAATGGTTAACACTACCCAGGGACCCAGGTTCAATTCCGGCCTCGGATCACTGTCTGGGTGGAGTTTGCACGGTCTCCCTGTGTCTGCGTGGGTTTCCTTGGGGTGCTCCGGTTTCCCCCGACACTCCAAAAATGTGAAGGTTAGGTGGATTGGCCATGCTAGATTGACCCTTAGTGTCAGGGGTTTTGGGAATAGGGCCTGGTGGGATTGTGTTAAATGCAGACTCAATGAGCCAAATAGCCTCCTTCTGCACTGTAAGGATTCTATGAGCCTCCTTGGAGAGGTGGATTGCCAATCTGTACCAACTTCCCCATGGTTAATTTTTAAAGTTCTTACCTTGCTCAACTTTTCTGACTCAGACGGGGTGAATTGGAATTAGTGACATGCTTCCCTGGCTCCAGCGAAATGCTGTAAAGCAGGTGAGTTTAATGGTCCCATTGAAAGAGAGAGGGCAAATTTCTAATGCAAGTGAATAGCATGTGGGGGATGGGGTTTGAAGCATTGTACATGTGTGTGTGGAGGCCCGAGTCATGGGGTCTTGCCTGGCCAGTGGAAGTGTGGGGAGGGGGAGGGGGGGGGGTCACCACAGGTGAGGGGAATGTACAGTGCAGGGCTGGGTCTGAGGGTGAAAATAGTTATTTTGCATTTAGAGGGCCTACTTTTCCTTCTAACTCTTTTAACGTTTCTATGTGGGTAAAATTGGCAGAACCATTGGACAATTTCTGGGCAAATCCATCTGTGGGAACTTCCGAGAGGGATTTCCCAGTGCATCACTGGGATACACCCCAAATATGATGCTGGGAAGATATAACATAGAAATCTAATAGTTCCTATAATTGGAGACCTGATTAGAAAATATATTTCCAAAAAAAAATCTTCAATACATTTCAAAATACATGTGAAACTTGCACTCAAGAAGCAACCTCATCTTAAATACGGGCATTATATGACCTGTTTAATTAAATTTAACAGATTACCAGTTAGAAAGCAGATTTGCCAGTTGCCGAGGCCTTAGCATCCTTAATCCTACTCGTAAAAGGCAAACTCGTACACTTTATTTATTTTGCAGCCAACAGAACACATTCCAATTGAAACAAATGTGAACTTGTAGAAACCTAAAATACAGCAGACCTTGTAAAGAATAAATCACAGCAATGCATGAGGGAAGTAGACAGTATATTATTTAACAAGAGAATCACTGAAAGAGGGCTTACATGTTAAAGATTAAATATTTTTCAACTGATCAAATCTTTATCATTAAGCCATTTCTATTAGGAAAGTTTTGAAGTGAAACAGAAGCAATTAATAACAGTAAAAAGGTGTTGATGCTCAAGGTCCTATAGTGATTAAAGATAGGACAGCATTTACTTTCATCATAAAAATAAATTCCATCTGAGACTTACCTTATCAGCAATTTCTGAGTTTGATCCCTTAGTCAATTCCATTGCATGTTTTATTCATTGGCCATCCACATACAGAAACCTTCATTAGCAGTGCGACTGTACTGAATATTAAGACAGATCTCCAATCCCCAACTCCCTGTCCTCTGGCCAACCACTTCTATTGATATACTCCACAAGCAGCCTTCATTCCTGGCGCCCTCATCACCACCGATTCAGGATGCTTTCAGCTGCTACCTTCCGACTCTTGGGAGATCTCACGGAACATGCTTCTAACCTTGAAATCACTTTCCTTGCTGTCAGAGGCCCCTAAAAATAGCATAAATTTCCTTGGAGCTTCTCAGGCTCTGCTGCCTTAGCTTTGGCTGAAATCACTGCATAAATGGGGCTTCAGCAACATTTCCAACTTTGGCTTGAATTTAACATACACTGCAATAGGGTTGGAATTAGGCCCAGTCGGTAGGTAGGTGCATTTTTGTAGGTGCGTCGCTCTCTCTCTTTCTGTCTGTGTCTGTTAGTCTGGATTCTGAAGTGAAAGAATCTCACAACGTGGAGTGAATCTTTCTGACTAAATAATTAAACTAAATCAAATTAACTGAGGGACAAATTAAAAGGGGCAGCCCCAAAAAGAAGGGAACCACCTGAAACAAAAGAAAAATTAGAAAGGAAATTTTAAACGTCAAACTAAAATATGGTTAAATGGGTCGAAAATACACACCAGCCCTCGAAAATTGGAGTTAGTACCATGAATACCCTCCAGCATCAATTAGCACAAGTTTGTCTAACCTTTTCACTCAGGGGCCCATTTTTACATATTTTCCTACTTGATTACAAATTTCAGACGTGTAAGGTTTGCACAACAATGGACTGAATTTCAAAACAAGATGAGGTTTTAGGGGAAGAAACAATTCCTCTACAAATGTAAAACAATGGCACAGCAATATTCAGTTTTAAAAAAGAGTGAACATTAAAAGTGCCCAGAATGTTGGACGGTCAGTTTAAGGTGGGTGGAAGTGTGTAGGGGTGTGTGTGTGTGTGTGTGTGTGTGTGTGTGTGTGTGTGTGTGTGTGTGTGTGTGTGTGTGTGTGTGTGTGTGTGAAAACTAAGACTGGATATAAACTGACTCACACTCAATTACTCCCTCATTCACATCTACCCACTCATTCACTTCCTCCCTCCCTCCCTCCCATCCAACTAGACACTCCCTCCCTCCCACCCACCCCCACTGGTCCACATAGTCATTTACTTCCACCCACCCGGACATTCACTTACTCTCACCCACCCCCTTACCACCTCCCCCCACCCCACTAAAATGACAAAGCTTCAACCTCCTTGGGCCTGTTTGGAATTTGCCCTCCCGCTTCCGCTAAAAGCTAGGCCTCCCCGATCCTGCTGTATGTATCTCCCCAGGCTCCAGTCACACTGCAGTTTGGAACCCTGGGCTCCAGCCCCAATATACTTTTGTTTCTGTTGCACATCAGCTTTTAGCATATTGCTCTCTGCACCACCAGTCAGAGACTGTTTCTCTACCTCATTTGCTACTCATACATTCACTAGTCAGCCTACAAACATCACTCACCTGATGAAGGGGCAGTGCTCTAAAAGCTCGTGCTATCAAATAAACCTGTTGGACTTTAACCTGGTGTTGTGAAGCTTCTTAATCAGCAGCAAAGGCAGGAGAGTCTCTAATTGGAGCAGCAAAAGTAATCTTGAGAGTTGAGTTTAAAAAAGAGTAAGCAATAAAAAAAATGCTCAAAATATTGGATGGTTAGTGTGTGTGGGTGCAGTGTAGAGCGGGCCCCAGGCTGTATCTTGCACAAAGTTGAATTAACACCTTCAGAAGGATGGGGGTAAAAACAAGCACTATTAAAAATTAAAAATTGAGAAAGAGAGGCCAAATTTCATCCCTTTGGCAGTTTAGTTCCATTCAGAACTAGGATGGTAATGCTGGGAAACCTATACTTAAAGCAGCCATCTAAAATCAGATTAATGTAAGCAAATATGATCGCGTTAAAATGAAAGCAGTTTCTTGACTTTTCAACCATAGTATTGTTACTTTCAAGTCACACCCACTACCCTTGGGTAATCAAAATTTTTCATCAAATGTTCAACCAATGCTTGAGAATGGATCAGGATTGATTCCCTCGAGTATGGAATTTTTTTTCCTTTTACAATTACTGGCAGGACCTACCAGTTTGGACCTGTGGGGGAGCTTTCGGCACTCAAGTGACCAGACTTCAGAGATTAAAAATGATTCAAATCTTCACCTTTATCAGAGTTCTTTCTTTTAATAATTTCTAATAATTCTGTATTGAAAGAGGAGAAGGAAATATATTTCTAACAAGGCAGAGGGGGAAAATGGGTATTTTTGGCAGGTTTTGGCAGAAATTTTTTTTTAGAAACCCTACAGTGCAGAAAAAGGCCATTAGGCCCATCGAGTCTGCACCGACCACAATCCCACCCAGGCACTACCCCTGTATCCCTACATATTTTACCCACTAATCCCTCTAACCTACACATCTCAGGACACTAAGGGGCAATCAACCTAACCCGCACATCTTTGGACAGTGAGAGGAAACTGGAGCACCCGGAGGAAACCCATGCAGACACAAGGAGAATGTGCAAACTCCACACAGACAGTGACCCAAGCTGAGAATCAAACCCAGGTCCCTGGAGCTGTGAAGCAGCAGTGCTAACCACTGTGCTACCGTGCCACCCCACCTCCTCACTGCAATAAGCCTGACAGTAACAATATGCTGACTACAGAGATCCATCACTAAGCATGAATACCCATACTAGCAGGTAATGGTCTCAATACCCAAATGAGTAGTGGGAATGAATGACCAAGTTCATATGTATGCAAATATATTCAAACGTATAGAACAATAGCACATAAAATTTAATGCTGACGAGTACGAATCCAAGTATAAATAACACCATTTACAATCTGCAGCAATTCAGCATGGTGGCCCAATGATTAGCACTGCTGCCTCACAGTGCCAAGGACTTGGGTTGGGTCACTGTCCGTGTGGAGTCTACACGCTCTCCCTGTGCCTGCATAGGTTTCTTCTGGGTGTTCTGGTTTCCTCCCACAGTTTGAAAGATGTGCTGGTTAGCTGCATTGGCCATGCTAAATTCTCCCTCAATGTATACAAATAGGCATCAGAGTATGGCAACAAGGGGATTTTCACAGTAACTTCATTGCAGTATTAATGTAAGCCGACTTGTGACACTAATAAATTCACCAATGTTCCTTTGACAGCACCTTCCAAATCCACAACCTCCACCACATAGAAGGACATGGGCAACAGATGAATGGAAACACCACCATCTACTAGGTCAGGATTTTACTGCCCTCCACCCCCCACCCCACCCTTCCCGCCAATGGGTCCGGCGAGTTGTTTAAATATCCATTCAGTTCATAATATCCTCCCAGGCAGAAGGGACAATAAAATCCAGCCCTTGTCCCAAGCCATACACTATCTTGACTTAGAAGTATATCACCTTTCCTTCACTGTCTCTGGGTCAAAACTCAGCCATTCTCTCCCCAGCAGAGCTATGGGTTTACCGACACCACATGGACTGCAGTTGTTCGAGAAGACGTTCACCACTTTTTTGAGAGCAATTAGAGATGGACAGTAAATACTGGCATGTTTCCTTCCTGACATAATGGAGAATGGGACATGACGTAGTGATGCCCAAATCCTGCAAAACAATAAAAAACAAAATTTCTACACGTAAGAAATAAATGGAAACCAAGTGAAATTGAAGACAGGGGATTCCCTCTGTGTTCCCACCTGCCCTGACCATAGTGATTTTATATTAGGGCAGGCAAGACCTTGGATGCAATGTCTGCCCTTGCTCTAACTGAGGTCCTCAAGTGGCCAAATATTGGCTATTTTCCACCCAGCCTCAATTTTTTGGCTGGCGCGAGGGTTGAACTTGAATGACAGAAGGCCAAAAATCAACAGTTACATCTCGGGTGGGAAATGGTTGGGGGTGGGGAGGGGAGTGGCTTCCATTCCCTCCCCCATCTCCCCATGGTAGCATCCAGATCTCCCTCTCCCACGAACCTGATTGCCCCCTTCACATGCATGCAGGCATTCCCTATTCTCGCCATCCTGGAACCCCTTAAATAACCTGGCTTCTAGGCAGAATTCTCCCCTGTCTTCACCTGTAGGAACAGTAGTGAGTGGCAGAACAGAGCAGAATTCCCAAAAATGGATTTCACACCAATGTGAATTTATAGCAGGATCACCCAACATTACCTGCCACGCAGGCTGGTGTGAAACTGATAATGCGGCACAAATTAAGCCTCACCAGAATCACTCCTTCATGTCCCATTCTCCATTATGCCAGCAGGAAAATATGCCAATCCAGAACACAGCTGCAACAGCATAGCATGCATCAGCTTCCTTCAACATGGAGGCACATTGGACCCTCAGATTTGCATTGAATGGATGAAGTCCTTCTAGGTGACCCCCAGGGCTGAGCTTTCCACTGCCAATGATTCTGTCCAGCTCCACTCCTGCAACCTCAGAAACCCTGTCTTCAAAGTCTATCAGAGATTTAATAAATGGTCCTTCACTCTCCGTTTGTGACAAAGCTTCTCCTGCTCAAAGAAGAGAGTATGTTTGAGAGGAGTTGCATGTTATACTGATTGGAGGATTGGAATTTGGTTCTTTGAGCATTCCTCACATCATCTTGTGTGGTGTAAGTCAACATTGGTATGAATTGGATAGAAGGATCGTGGACAAGTTCCTTCCAGAACTCATCTACATGCAAGTGGAAGGCTCAGACAGGCATCTGATTTGTGGAGGTTGCAGATTCTCTCTGCCCTTTGCTGGTTTCCTGTCCACCTACATATGGACCAAAGGACATACGGGGAGGTGTCACTGAATTTCGGAGCTGGACCTTTGGATGATCTTGCAGACATCTCTCTGTTTTTGATCTGACATTGTGGATGTCCAGGTGCCCGGATATGATGGCTGGATGCATTCTATTAAGCCCACCACAACACAGCAGGCAGCGCAAACCATCCAGATGCATGATTTATTTTATCAGATCAAAAAGGTATGCCATGTTTTCTTATCGGCCTCCACAGTGAGCACAACTAGCACTAGTTGCCAGGTTAGTTTTTCAATTTCCACCTTTGGGCCTAAGCACAATGCTCTGTTGGGAGGGGATCCACATCAGGGATGAAATTGGGTCCAACAAATTGCCTGAGATAGAATAACAATACTTCTACCTTCTCATAAATTCAACTCAGCTTGACTGCATTGCGGATTCCCCGCAATGAGGAAGATCAGTTTCAGTGAGCAAAAGTGAGGCTTTTTCAAAGTTAAAACAGATACACTTTGTAGATCCAGCCTTGCTTCTCAATGCTTGGATGAAATGGTTTGAGATTTTTTTTAAACTAATCTACAAAATTATAAGAGGTATAGACAGGTTGGATGGTCAGAGCCAGGGTGGAAGTGTCAACTACAATGGGGCACTGATTCAAGGTGAGAGGAGCAAAGTTTAAGGGAGATGTGCAGGGGAAGTTTTTACACAGAGTGGTGGGTGCTGGAACACGCTGCCAGAGGAGATGGTGGAAGCAGGCACATTAGCAAAATTGAAGAGGCATCTGGATGGGCACATGAATAGGGAGGGAATAGAGGGATACGGAACGAGAAAGGAGAAGGGTTTTTTAAATTTAGTTAGGACATCATGATTGGCCCTTGGAAGGCCAAAGGCCCTGTTTCTGTGCTGTACTTTTCTTTGTTCTCTTTGTTTTTAATACAAATGAAGCCATTGGACAGACAATGCAGCCAAGTGAAACAATGCCAATTATTTTACAAGTGTGCCATTTGTAACTTTACTATCAATGGAGGGCTCATTAACTTTGCACTATCTATGTGGCATTTTAAAAATTAGGTTTGGGGATGGTGAATTAATAAGTATTGTCACAAACAACTAAGCAATTATCAGATTAACACACTCCTTGGGCAAGATAAGAGGCTTCCACGGAGATTGCTGCTGATACTACAGCTGGAGGAGGTGGAGACAGGAGGTGTGACAAGTCAGCCTTGGCCCTTTTCACAGGAAAACATTATTCATGCTTTCAGCAAAAACTGAAGAATTGATTAAATATTTTATTCAAAGATCTACCAACAAAAGCCATCTTTATAAGGTAATACTTCAGAGATAACTAGAAGGAGTGAGATGCAAAATGAAAATGTTTGGTCTATTGTTCATAATCTATGAAGTAGTTATGCATTGATATTGATGTTCTTAAAATACATGATGTTGTGTTATGTGTCCACATGTCATTGTAATGTAAAGGTGTTCAGCAGAGCAAGGGTGCTCAGCACAGCAAGGGTTAAGTGGGGCTGGAGAATAGCATCATCCATGCAGGTTTGATATAGAGAGTTATATGGTAAGTAACTCAGAATAATCTCAAAAGAACCCGTGTAAATAAGCAGCATACCTGCATGGAACATCTGCATGGATCTGTAAATAGTTAAAGACTAGCAATGTTTAACTACTTAAGTCTCTAACAACATGTGGCAGCAACAAACAGCACCATATTATGACGTGGTGTGTAGTGGTGGATTGGCAGGGATGACCAATGGCAATAGTATCATGGTGATTGGCAATTACGGCAGAGAAAAGGTGGCAGTTAAATTCGTGAACCCAGGACAGTATGCCAAGTTATAAAACACTGAAGCCCAGCTAGGAAGAAAAATTGCAAGACTACTGATTGAGAGATCACAAGGTGGATGAGCAAAAATACAGAAAACTGTAAGGTTCCTGAGTGAGCTTCAGCAAGACAGGTGAGCAAACATACAAAATAAACTGTACTTGTATTGTAAAATAGGTAGCAGTCCCTACGTAAAAAACAGATAGCAGTCCCACAGGCTCAGTACTTGGCAGGAGCTGAAAGAGAACTACAAATAAAAACAAAGGTTTAAAAGAGTCCTGCAAAGAAAAGGCTGACAGAATTAAGTGCAGAAACCTGCCGTGCACGGTGAAAACAAATAAAAAGACCAGAAGAGTTTTAAAAAACAAAGAATTTCTGCAGAGTTCAAAAAGAACAGACAGAAACACTGTCGCATTAAGTTTTAAAGAAATGGGCACCAATTGGCCCACTAGCCTACTGGGTCCACCAAACTACAGGAGATCAATAACAAAGGGACCAGCAACTTACAGTTCTCAAAAAACCCATCTGCCAAAGTTCTGAAAGTGCAAGACATCTAAAGACAAGCTAACATGATTGCAGTGTCAAGGGACACCAGTGTTCTTTAAAAATAAAACAAGTCATTTTAAAACTTTAGCAAGTTTGAAGGGGAATTGCTCAATCCTGAAGAAAGTGTGAAATAAAAGAGAGAGAGAGCAAAGTTTCTGTTGAGTCAAACAAAGAAAGAAATGTCTTCACACCATTCTTCACAAACCAAAGGAGAAACAGTTGTAGTTTTCAAAGTTAAAGGAAAAGCAGCCGCACTTTTCAGTGAACTCAACAAAACCCCCAAAAAATGCGAAACTCGCCCCCAGAAAGTCAACAGCTGCAGACATCCTGCATGCAAAAAGCAGTTGCTATCGTAAAGTAGCAATTACAGGAAAAAATAAACAGCCAAGGACAGAAAATGAGGAAAGCCAAATGCAATTGTGAAAAGCACCAAAGCACTCTCCCTCAATGTCAACAAAACGAAGGAGATTGTCATCGGCTTCAGGAAGAGTAAAAGAGAACATGCCCCGTTTATTATCAATGGGGATGAAGTAGAGAGGGTTGAGAGCTACAAGTTTTTAGATGTCCAGATCACCAACAACCTGTCCTGTTCCCCCCATGCAGACACTATAGCTAAGAAATCCCACCAACACTTCTACTTTTTCAGAAGACTAAGGAAATTTGGCCTGTCAGCCACAGCTCTCACCAACCTTTACAGATGCACCATAGGAAGCATTCTTTCTGGTTGTATCACAACTTGGTATGCTCCTGCTCTGCCCAAGACTGCAAGGGACTACAAAAGGTCATGAATGTAACCCAATCCATCACACAAACCAGTTTCCCATCCATTGACTCTGCCTACACTTCCCACTACCTCAGCAAAGCAACCAGCATAATTAAGGACCCCATGCACCCCAAACATTCTCTCTTCTGCCTTCTTCTTTCAGGAAAAAGATACAAAAGTCTGAGGTCATGTACCAATCGACTCAAGAACAGCTTCTTCCCTGCTGCTGTCAGACTTTTGAATGGACTTAGCAATGACTGTAACGGTACATTCCCCACTCTCTCGTTTCTTCCTTATGAACGGCATGCTTTGTCTGTATAACGTGCAAGAAACAATACTTTTCACTGTATGTTAATAAATGTGACAATAATAAATCAAATCAAGGGCAACTAGAGAACCCAGAGAGGGCAACTCAGCCCAGAGCAACAAGAGCTTTGCGACAAAATGGAAATACTGTTGAAAAACCTTCATGTGTTGCAGGAATCTCTTGGGATTAAGTTTATTCTTCTGGATAATTACGAAGAGAAGCAAAATGAATTTGATGTCACTTTGAACAAACTGAAGAACCAGTTTGCAGAGCAGACTCAGCAGGGTCCAATAGTCCAGGAGAAAACTGAAAGCTACAAGAAAGAGACTGAACAACTTAAGAAGAATGGAAAAAAGGAGGTATTTAAAGGAAAAGCTGTAGAGCTTTTCAAACTGTGAGCAGAAAATGAAGCAATGAGCAGCAGAATTGCAGGACTAAAACAAGGCAAGACTTCGCTAGAGAAAGACCAAAATGAAGAACAAGACCAAAATTCAGAGACAGAAATGAGATCAGAAAATATAAATTTGACACTGAGGCGCAAGAGACCTGAATAAAAAAAAATTGGATATTTCTGATGTGGATTCATAAGTTTGCAAAATGACTTGAAATTACAAATGTTTGACTGAAATTGTGAAACAGGTGGAAATGAAGCTTCCCTTTACAAAATGCAAACATCCAACAAAGAACATAATGTACTCCATGGAAAAATAAACTTTGAGTCCATCCAAGGAATGAATGGAGTATACATTTGCCCTCAGAAGGAACAGGATAAGCCCAGAATGTCCAAAAAATGGAGACAAGTTGTTAAGAGAAACACAGCTTGAAGAAACACAAAAAATGAATTGAATGGAGATAACCAGGTACCATAAACACAGAGTACTACTAGCATTCATCCAAATATGACAGACAGAGATGTGGAGAAACTGTCAAGCCTCAAGACTGTATAGAAACAAAGAAATACTACAGCACAATACAGGCCCTTCGGCCCACAAAGTTGTGCCGAACATGTCCCTACTTCAGAGATTACTAGGCTTACATATAACCCTCTATCTTACTAAGTTCCATGTACTTATCTATACATAGAACATAGAACATAGAACACTACAGCACAAACAGGCCCTTCGGCCCATGAGTTGCGCCGATCACATCAACACCTACCAATCCATCGACCTATCTATAACCCCCAATCCCACTAAATCCCATATACTCATCCAGAAGTCTTTTAAAAGACCCCAGCGAGTTCACGTTATATTATTTTATTATAATATTATACATCTCTTAAAAAACCCTATCAAATCCGCCTCTACCACCATTGCCGGCAGCCCATCCCACGCAGCCAGCACTCTGTGAATGAGAAACTTACCCTTGATATCTTGTCTGTACCTACTCCCCAGCACCTTAAACCTGTGTCCTCTTGTGGCAACCATTTCAGCCCTGGGAAAAAGCCACTGACTATCCACTCGATCAATACCTCTCAACATCTTATACACCTCTATCAGGTCACCCCTCATCCTTCGTCTCTCCAGGGAGAAAAGGCCGAGCTCCCTCAACCTATCCTCATAAGGCACGCTCCCCAATCCAGGCAACATCCTTGTAAATCTCCTATGCACCCTTTCTATCGCTTCCACATCCTTCCTGTAATGAGGTAGCCAGAACTGAGCACAGTACTCCAAGTGGCGTCTGACCAGGGTCCTATATATCTGCAACATTATGTCTCGACTCATTATCTTAATTCCTCGATTGATGAAGGCCAGTACACCATATGCCTTCTTAACCACAGCTTCAACTTGCGCAGCTGCTTTGAGCGTCCTATGAACTCGGACCCCAAGGTCCTTCTGATCTTCCACACTGCCAAGAGTCCCACCATTAGTATTATATTCTGCCATCCTATTTGACCTGCCAAAATGAACCACTTCACACTTATCCGGGTTGAACTCCATCTGCCACTTCTCCGCCCAGTATTGTATCCTATCAATGTCTTGCTGCAACTTCTGACATCCTTCCATACTATTCATAACACCTCCAACCTTTCTGTCATCAGCAAACTTACCAACCCATCCCTCCACTTCCTCATCCAGGTCATTTATAAAAATCACAAAGAGTAAGGGTCCCAGAACAGATCCCTGGGGCACTCCACTGGTTACCAACCTCCATGCAGATTATGACCCATCTATAACCACTCTTTGCCTTCTGTGGGAAGCCAGTTCTGGATCCACAAAGCAATGTCCCCTTGGATCCCATGCCCCTTCACTTTCTCAATACGCCTTGCATGGGGCACCTTATCAAATGCCTTGCTGAAGTCCATATATACTACGTCTACTGCTCTTCCTTCATCAGTGTGTTTAGTCACATCCTCAAAAAATTCAATCAGGCTCGTAAGGCATGATCTGCCTTTGACAAAGTCATGTTGACGATTCTAAATCATATTCTACCTCTCTAAATGTTCATAAATCCTGCCTCTCAGGATCTTCTCCATCAACTTACCAACCACTGAGGTTAGATTCATTGGTCTATAATTTCCTGGGCTATCTCTACTCCCTTTCTTGAATAAAGGAACAACATCCGCAATCCTCCAATCCTCCGGAAACTCTCCCGTCTCCATTGATGATGATAAGATTATCGCCCAAGGCTCAGCAATCTCCTCTCTTGCTTCCCACCATATCCTGGGGTACATCCCATCCGGTCCCAGCAACTTACCTAACCTGATGCTTTTCAAAAGCTCCAACATATCCTCTTTCTTAATATCTACATGCTCAAGCTTTTCAGTCCACTGCAAGTCTGCACTACAACCACCAAGATCCTTTTCCATAGTGAATACTGAAGTAAAGTATTCATTAAGTACCTCTGCTATTTCTTCTGGTTCCATACAAGCTTTCCCACCATCACACTTGATAAGTCCTATTCTTTCACTCTTGCTTTTGACATACTTGTAGAATGCCTTGGGGGTTTTCCTTAATCCTGCCTGCCAAGGTCTTCTCATGACCCCTTCTGGCTCTCCTAATTTTCTTTAGATCCTTCCTATTAGCCGTATACTCTTCTAGATGTCTAACATTACCTCGCTCTCTGAACATTTTGTAAGCTTTTCTTTTCTTCTTGACTAGATTTATTACAGCCTTTGCACACCACGGTTCCTGTAATCTACCATAACTTCCCTGTCACATTGGAATGTTGTTATGCAGAACTCCAGACAAATATTCCCCGAAAATTTGCCACATTTCTTCTGTACATTTCCCTGAGAAAACCTCTTAAGCCTCCAATTTCCTACAGGATAGCCTCATAATTCCCCTTACTCCAATTAAACACTTTTCGAACTTGTCTGATCCTATCTCTCTCCAATGCTATTGTAAAGGAGATAGAATTATGATTACTATCTCCAAAATGCTCTCCCACTGAGAGATCTGACACCTGGCCAGGTTCATTTCCCAATACCAAATCAAGTACAGCCTCTCCTCTTGTAGGCTTATCCACATACTGTGTCAAGAAACCCTCCTGAACACAACTAACAAATGCCTCCCCATCTAAACCTCTTACCCTAGGGAGACTCCAATCAATATTTGGGAAATTAAAATCTCCCATCACGACAACTCTGTTATTAATACACCTTTCCAGGATCTGCTTCCCAATCTGTATGAAGTTCCTACTGTATGAAGTTATAAAGTCAGAGATTTGAGATGGGGAGCAAGTAAAGCTTGCATTGTAATACTTTGCACAAGGGAGTAAATTTTTCTTTAGAAAAGAAAGTGGGATGTTGCATTAAGTGGCTACATACCATTGTAATATACAGTTGCTTGGCAAGGGTTCATGTGGGACTGGAGACTAGCACTATTCACAGTATAATGTATAGAATTACATAGTAAAAGACTCAGAGAATATTACTGAGAGAGTCTCTGTAAGTAAGCAGCCTACCTGCATGGAGCATCTCCACGCACGATCATACCTTGGATCTGTAAATATTTGAAAACTAGTTGATGGTGGATGGGAGTAAGGCAGTTGACATGGTATATATGGACTTTAGTAAGGCGTTTGATAAGGTTCCCCATGGAAGGCTTCTGCAGAAAATGCAGATGTATGAGATTGAGGGTGATTTAGTTAATTGGATCAGGAATTGGCTAGCTGATAGAAGACAGAGGGTGGTGGTTGATGGAAAGTATTCGTCATGGAGTTCGGTTACAAGTGGTGTGCCTCAGGGATCTGTTTTGGGGCCACTACTGTTTGTAATTTTTATAAATGATCTGGATGAGGGTATAGAAGGATGGATTAGTAAATTTGCTGATGACACCAAAGTCAGAGGAGTGGTAGATAGTGAAGAGGGGTATCATAGTTTACAGAGAGACTTGGACAAGTTGCAGAGCTGGGCCGAGAGGTGGCAGATGGAGTTTAATGCGGAAAAGTGTGAGGTAATTCACTTTGGCAGGAATAACAGATGTGTAGAGTATAGGGCTAACGGTAGGACTCTGAATAGTGTTGACGAACAGAGGGATCTAGGTGTATATGTGCATAGATCCCTGAAAGTTGGAAATCAAGTCGATAAGGTTGTTAGGAAGGCATACGGTGTCTTGGCGTTTATTGGTAGGGGGCTTGAATTTAGGAGCCGCAACGTCATGTTGCAACTGTACAAAACTCTGGTGCGGCCGCACTTGGAGTATTGTGTACAGTTCTGGTCCCCACATTATAGGAAGGATGTGGAGGCATTGGAGAGGGTGCAGAGGAGGTTTACCAAGCTGTTGCCTGGTATGGAGGGAAGGTCCTATGAGGAGAGACTGAGGGACTCGGGGTTGTTTTCGTTGGAAAGAAGGCAGCTAAGAGGGGACCTTATTGAAACATACAAGATGATTAGAGGTTTAGATAGGGTGGACAGTGATAGCCTTTTTCCTCGGATGGAGAAAGCTAGCACGAGGGGACATAGCTTTAAATTAAGGGGTGGTAGTTATAAGACGGATGTCAGGGGTAGGTTCTTTACCCAGAGGGTGGTGGGGGAATGGAATGCCCTGCCTGCTGCAGTTGTAGATGCGCCTAGTTTGGGGGCGTTTAAGAGGTTCGTGGATGGGTTTATGGATGGAAAGGGATTGGTTTAGGTTAGAGGGTCATTGCTTTTTTCTTAATTGGTCGGCGCAACATCGTGGGCCGAAGGGCCTGTTCTGCGCTGTAATGTTCTATGTTCTATGATACTGTGCCTTTAAGAAATGTATTTTAATCATGTTTCTCTGCAGGATGTTTCTGCAGTCCTCAGCAATTTGTTGGCACCATATTATCTGCAGTTGGTGTCCTTTATTGTTGCTGATGCAATATAATTTATATCATATTTATTTTTAATCTGTATTAATGAAGTCTTGTTCTGTTGCTTTAATGGTCCCTTAGGATTGAAGAGTGGAGATTGATTGACAGGTTATGTCATGTGAATGACGACAGTTTTTGTTTTCCCTACAGAGCATTCTAGTTTTAGTTTCATTTCAGTTGCTGCCAGAAGCTGGTGGAAGAAGACTGGTCTCCCTTTCTCTCTCCAGAGGCTTTCTGAAAGTTTCAAGACTGGGAAGTCTCACAGATTTGATTCAACATGTAAAGAACCAATTCAGTTCAGGTGTTAAAAAGCAGAAGATCCAGCATCACACATACGTATTTGTGTTTTGAACTAAGTCTGAAGAAGGCTGTTTGTCTCTGGGATGGTGTTTAATCTGGAATAGCAGAGATAGCTAGCTCTTAGGTGTTATACTGTGACATGTTTAAGTCTTGTAACTGGTAAAAGTTATGCTAATTCTTTGTGTTATGTTTTAACTGTGTTCTTGAATAAAATCTGTTTGATAAAAGCTTCCTAGTACATCACTTGAATCATACCTGGAGTGAAACACTTTATGCTCACCCTAATGCCAAAATCAAATGTCTAGGTTAGGGTCTTAGGGTCTTGGTTAGCTTCATAAAACACTTTAGAGTTTCTGGCCTGGCCTTAACATAGAACATAGAACATAGAACATAGAACATTACAGCGCAGAACAGGCCCTTCGGCCCACGATGTTGCGCCGACCAGTTACAAAAACAATGACCCACTAGCCTATACCAATCCCTTTTCGTCCATAAACCTATCCAGAGATCTCTTAAACGCCCCCAAACTAGACGCATTTACAACTGCAGCAGGCAGGGCATTCCAATCCCTCACCACCCGCTGGGTAAAGAACCTACCCCTGACATCCGTCCTGTAGCTACCCCCCCTTAATTTAAAGCCATGCCCCCTCGTGCTAGCTTTCTCCATCCGAGGAAAAAGGCTATCACTATCCACCCTATCTAAACCTCTAATCATCTTATATGTTTCAATAAGATCCCCTCTTAGCCGCCTTCTTTCCAACGAAAACAACCCTAGATCCCTCAGTCTCTCCTCATAGGACCTCCCCACCATACCAGGCAACATCCTAGTAAACCTCCTCTGCACCCTCTCCAACGCCTCCACATCCTTCTTGTAATGCGGGGACCAGAACTGCACACAGTACTCCAAGTGCGGCCGCACTAGAGTAGTGTACAGTTGCAACATTACACTGCGACTCCTAAATTCAATCCCCCTACCAATAAACGCCAAGACACCGTACGCCTTCTTGACAACCTTATCTACTTGATTCCCAACTTTCAGGGATCTATGTACACACACACCTAGATCCCTCTGTTCATCCACACTATTCAAAGTCCTCCCGTTAGCCCTATACTCGACACATCTGTTGCTCCTACCAAAGTGAATTACCTCACACTTCTCCGCATTAAATTCCATCCGCCACCTCTCGGCCCAGCTCTGCAACCTATCTAAGTCTCCCTGCAGACTATGACACCCTTCCTCACAATCTACCACACCTCCAACTTTGGTGTCATCAGCAAATTTACTAATCCACCCAACTATACCCTCATCCAGATCATTAATAAAAATTACAAACAACAGTGGCCCCAAAACAGATCCCTGAGGCACACCACTCGTAACTGCACTCCATGATGAATATTTACCATCCACCACCACCCTCTGTCTCCTATCTGATAGCCAATTCCTGATCCAACTTCCTAGATTACCCACAATCCCATACATCTGCATTTTCTGCAGAAGCCTACCATGGTGAACCTTATCGAACGCCTTACTAAAATCCATGTATACCACGTCAACTGCCTTACCCCCATCCACCTCTTTGGTCACCTTCTCAAAAAACTCAATAAGGTTAGTAAGGCACGACCTACCCGCTACAAAACCATGCTGACTATTTCTAATCAATTCATTACACTCCAAATAACTATAAATCCTATCCCTAATAATTTTTTCTAAAACCTTGCCCACAACAGAAGTAAGACTCACCGGTCTATAATTCCCGGCAAAGTCTCTGTTCCCCTTCTTAAACAATGGGACAACATTCGCTATCCTCCAATCCTCCGGGACTACACCAGAGACCAATGACGACCTGAAGATCTGAGCCAGAGGCTCTGCAATCACCTCTCTAGCCTCCCAGAGAATCCTAGGGTAGATCCCATCCGGACCAGGGGACTTATCTATTTTCAGCAATAGCATTTTCAACATAGCAATAAAAGGCT
This sequence comes from Carcharhinus amblyrhynchos, assembly GCF_965287045.1. Classification (NCBI taxonomy): domain Eukaryota; kingdom Metazoa; phylum Chordata; class Chondrichthyes; order Carcharhiniformes; family Carcharhinidae; genus Carcharhinus; species Carcharhinus amblyrhynchos. The sequence continues at coordinate 33,155,795 of NC_137345.1, read as the reverse complement.
CATATTTATACATACACAAGTCCCAAGATCTCCTCATTGAAACATCTAAAGTGCCTATAATACAACATCCAATGGCACAATATTCAAACAGTACAATATTATAACAATGGCAGTAAGCATTCCCAATGAAGTAGATTTGTGGCACTCGAATGACAAATATCTTTGTGTGACCATCAATAGTCCTCGCCAATTGACTTTTAACCTAAGTTGAAGCAACTATTTGCAACTATTCCTGTGGCTAGATACTCATTGTTTGCATTGATTTGAAAATATTAGGATTACAGCAGTGAACTATTTTCTTGTATCGCTACTGTTTTCCTCCATTTTGGGCTATATCTCTATGCCTCAAGATAAAAAAATTCCTTTGTTTTGCCTGTTTGCCCATTGCTTTCAGAATTACTGTCAATGAAGGGTTCTGCACTTATCCTATACTTTATAGCAACATAATTGCAAGCAAGTATAAACATAATGTACCCACTACTTTAAACACATCTGACTATTTACAGGCCTTAGTGCAATGTTGGAGTTCAGATGACGGTCACAGTGTTTTGGCCATCATGACCATCCAATCTTGGGTGCAGTAGCCTCAGAGTTGTGGCACTTAGCCACAACTATGAGGATCATGAGTTTAAATTAGATCATAGGTAACTTGTAAAATTGAATTCAATAAATGTGGTAACATGAGATGGAATCAGGATAAATGAGCATGAGGCTATTGGATTGATGTGGAAATCCAATAAGTTCACTCATGCTGCTTAGAGGAGGATCAGCCATCCCTATCTCAGCTGGCTCACAACAACTCCCGCCTCAAGCTAAGTGCTTTCTGGGCAACGTATGAAGGATAAGAAATATTTGCATCACTTATCATTTACAAGAACAAATTAAAAAAAACCTCAGTGAGTCACAGACTGATGCTTGAAATCAGCTAGATCAAGGTACATGCCCACTAATAAACAAGTCACAAGCCAGAAAAAAATGATTGCAGCATTTTTACAACTCTCACTGTCATCTTTTCAGATTGTGTGGGAGTGTTTGTGTGTGCAATGTGACATTAACTATAAAATGTGGAAATTACTGAACTGTACACTATTAAAGAACGTAGAATAGATTGCAAATAGGAAGTTATATATTGCATCTGCAATGCCAATGCTGAGCACCAGTTAATTAGCTTTTGGCAAGTTTCATTGTAAACAAACAAATCCATTGAGAGCCAGAAATTCAAATGAATGCAAGCTGTTTAAAACTTTTGCACCGTGGATAGAATTGGGAATAGATTACATGAGAAAAAAAATCACAGTTCAAACAAATTAATTACGAGCGTATAATAGATGCTCTTTTACACTGTTACTCATTCTTAAATGCAAAGCTGCAAGGTCCTTGTTTTGACATTAATTTGGGTTTGTGTATTCTGATCTACCTCTTTATGACCTACATTATGATTTCTGTCGAAAATAAACCGATCAAAGTAATTATTAAATGACAGACATTGCACGTTACTATCGTATGCACGTTGACAAAACAAGTTATGTTGGACATTCTACTAACTGAGCTAAATCTCATTTATCAAAGAATAAATTATGAAACGATTGTACTTTCATGGGGCAGGATTTTCCAACCACGCTCGCCCCAAAGCTGGAAAATCCCACCTGAGGTCAACAGACCTTTGCATCGTCCGTGCCCCACCCACAACAATTCCTGGAGCAAGTGGGCTGGTAAAATTCCACCAGCACATTTTTGACAACTTTTATTTTAACAATGTCTTGAACATATTATAATGTCTAAAAATGTTTCACAGGAGCATTGTAAAGTTAAGTATGACACCGAACCACGTAAGAGGTTATTAAGTCAAATGATCAAAAAGCTTGGTAAAAGAGGCAGATTTTAAGGAATGTTTTAAAGGGCAAAAGTTAGTTAGAGAGGTAGGGAGGTGTAAAGTTCACAAGAGTGCTGGAAATGCCCAGCTTTACTTCGCTATCACCCTTCTCCATCCCTCCATTGTCTTCAAATTATTAGACTGCTAATCCAACATCCAGAACTTCTTCCTATCAAATATTATGAATACTGAAGCCATTACAAACTCTGCTCTCTCATGATTAACTCAATCCATCTCTCTAGCACTTGCCTGAAGTTGAAGTAACTGTTCAGAACCTCGCTATTTTATTTGACCCTGAGTTCAACTGTGAACCATACATGATCCCACCTTCACCATGACCAGTAACACTCAGTTCTGTAAAACTGTGCATCTTCCCACCCAGTTTCAACATTTCTGTTGCTGAAACACTTTTCCAAGCCTTTATGATTTCCATACTGCCCTACACTGACTTGAGTTAAGCATTGTTTCAATATTAAAATCTGCATCCTTGATTTTCAATCTCTCCATGTCCTGCCACCCCATCCTCACCGCCCAACCTCTGTAATCTCCAATTGTATAAGGCACAAACTGCTTCATCAGTGACCTTCCCTAGCTCACAAGGACAGAGTGGGGATGTTCATTAATGATTGCACAATGTTTGGCACTATCTGCAAAGCTTCAAATATCAGACTCCTCAGACAATGTGCAACTGCAACAATATCTTGGACAATATCCAGGCTTGGTCTGGCAAGTGGCAAATACCATGCATGGCAAACAAGTGCTAGACAATGACCATCTCTAACAAGAGAGAGTCTAACCATCGCCACTTGATATTCAATTATAGCGCCTTTACTGAATCCCCTATTATCAACACCCTAGGGAGTTAACATTTTGTCCTCAAGCATGTCTTCAAACACACTTTTTTTTCCCCCTTTGGGGAATAGTGGGGGAAGTGGTAGAAGGTGTTCTGGGCTGATTATCTCTATGTTATGCAAACTCCTTCCGTTGTCAACAAGTTCTGTTATTTGACTTGAATCCAAAGCTTCTGGTCCAAAGACAAATCAGCTATCATTGTGCCACAAGACCTGGGTTACCATTGACCAGAAACTGAACTGAACTAACCATATAAATGCTGTGGCTACAAGAATAGGTCAAAGACTAAGAATGCTGCAATGACTCCCCAAATCCTGTCCAACAGCTATAAGGGACAAGTCAAGAGTATGATGGGAGACTCTCTATTTGCCTGGATAAGTGCAGACCCAACAACACACAAGTTTAATACCATCTGGGACAAATGATTTTCACCCCTTCCACAAACATTCAATCCCTCCACCACTGATGATGGTGTCAACAGTGTGTACCATTTACAAGATGCATTGCAGGACCTCAGCAAGGTTCCTTAGACAGCACTTTCCAAATCATGACCACTATCATCTAGGACAAGGACAACAGATACTCACTATTCTGACTTTGAAATAGTACTGTTGTTTCAATGTTGCTGGGTAAAAATTCTGGAACTCCCTCTCTAACAACACTGTGGGTATACCTATACCACATGGACTGCAGCAAACCAAGAAGGCAGATCAGTATCGCCTTCTGTAAGGGAATTAGGCATGGCAATTAATGCTGACCTAGCTAGCAATGTCCAAATCCCATTAATGAGTTACTAAGGCTCCTGCAGTTCTCTAATTCTAGCCTTCTAACCATCTCTCATTTTAATCGCTTCCCCACTGGTGGCTTTGCCTACAGATGACTCAGACCTAAGCTCTGAAATTCTTTTCCTAAGCCTCTGTCTTGTTTTCCTCTTGAAGGACATTCCTTAAAACCTACATCTCTGTTCCACCAACTCCTTATGTAGCTCAGTGTAATATTTCTCTCTCTGTGAAGCACCTTAGGACACGTTATTACACTAACAATGCTATATAAATATAAGCAGTTATTATTGTACCAGACATTCATGCATGTTCTCCTAGCAAATTATAATATAAATTATGTGGTGAAATTACAGTGCGCTAACCCATTGCACTCCCTATTCTTCTCTGATCTAACATCTCAAATCTAAATCATTCTTACAACACGAGGATGACATTTTAGCATGGGCTTTGTTTTAATTTGAGACTTGGATAATAAATGTTTTTAAACTTACCACAGCCCTTATCTACAAGAAGAAAGTTATCAAGAAAAGGTTACAACAATCACAGATCGATTTCATTATCTTGCCACAGGTTTCAGAATATTTTGGCTTGATAAACCTATCCTAACTTCAACTGACTACAAAGTAGAATTGTGATTAATGTTAAATCATAAGAATTATTGGTCAGCTTCTGCCTGACAACTCCTTTGTAGAATGAGTGAAGAACCATTGTCCACCTGGGCTAGCACACTAAAAATATTTCAGCAATTGCTTATGAAGTGTTAAATACTGATGTGTAAATGTTTGTGTTGATTCAGCAAATGGAATTAATTAGTGGAACCTCACTCTAAATTGAGGTCACCCTAGAAATGAATATGACTTGGCACAGGTTTGACCTGTGGAGAAGGTTCAGAGATAGTGTGTGCATCAAATTTGAGGAGATTTAATGCTGAAAATCTTTTTTTAAAATCCCATGAATTTCTCTTTAAAAACTTATTGTTGCAGATGGGAATGGAGCAACACTATACATAATCACTGTCTGTTATCTGTTTTCGACAAATGACTCCAGGTAGTTAATCTAGGACATTTCTGTCTACTCCTTTGATGATTGTACAATTTCTTCCATCTGTTAGGAGCCAGATGTCCTTTTGTTTGATGATAAGGTTGCATGTAAAATGTGGCTTATGTAAAATAGCTGTAGGTGACATTTTTTGTGGAGGTGAAGTGAATTCACAAGAAATAAAGAGGTTGGTATTCATTTTAACCAGCACATGGAAAAGAAATTCAGAATATCTGCATAAGAGTGGTTATGCATTGTGGCGTAATGATTAGGCATCTTCTTCAGACTCTTATCAATTGGAAATGCTATTGCCATATAGACTTACATGCAGGAATTTTACCGGCATGCCTACATTCTCTGTTGGCTTCTTCCAGGATCTTAAAGCCTCAGGCGAGTGAGGTGGTAAAATTCCGGCAACAGTCTCAAATGAAAAATCTCCTGCTCTGATTTAACAATAAGTATAGTCACAGTGCACTTATAATCCAACTCAGAATTAAGGTTTTTTTAAAAATGATAAAGGTGTACATATTCCTGAGCCATCTCAATTTAAACATTTTGGTCAGTAATTTCTGCTTTAGGTGCAATCCAGATGCAAATTGAGCTCAAATTGGACAAGTTTTCAGAATGGATTTGTTTATGATTCTGCTTATGTTCATATCGGCAAACACAAATGGACCAGCACAATCAGGAAACATTTTAGAACATTGTTTTTTAAATTTTGCACTAAAGGGTATTCCTTGATATATCTTGGGGTGATAACTTGGTGAAATTTTGTTAACATTGTGGAAGATATGCTTCCTCCAAAAAAATTAACATTTCTATAGCGTCCATAGCAGCCAGAATTTAAATAACTACACAAAGCTATTTATTAGTGCAATGTACAATTTTAAGGTGTTACTGTCCATGATCATTTATATTTGTCTGTGAGTGTATATATTTTATTACCCTTGGAGTGAGTCAATGTAAAGGATGCAGCAGCAAGTCTTTTGTATTTAAAAGGGGGGGCAAAAAGATTAATTTAATTTGTCACACCCTTGCCCTAGAAGTTATTGAAGAAACTATGCATCACACTGTAACGTCTCAGGAAGCCTGACTGGGAAGGAACATAGTTTATTACAGAATGCAAAGTAAAACTATTATTTTCACACACTAGTCCCTGCCTGCAACTACCTTTGCCTTATAAATGCTCAGGTAATGAGTTCCAACTGGGCAGGCCACTGCCTGTTATCTGGGGAACTCATACTCAATAAACTCCACAGGGAGATCAATGATTCCCCATGGACCTTGCGGGGGTTATCATACAAAATCTCACAGACACTCTACATCTAGGAGAGGACATTGGCTTTTGCAGGTGACTGGAGTGTGAGTAAATGGAGCGGGTAAGGTGGAGATAGGAGATTCTTTATTCCTTTTTCAATGGAGTGTGGTCTGATCTTTTTTTTAAAGATGTGGAGATGCTGGCGTTGGACAGGGGTAAACACAGTAAGAAGTCTCACAATGCCAGGTTAAAGTCCAACCAGTTTATTTAATAGTAAACCCACAAGCTTTTGGAAACGCTTTCCTTCGTCAAGTGTGTAGAACTTTCCACATACCTGAGGAAGGAACAGTGTTTCCGAAAGCTTGTGGGTTTACTATCAAATAAACTGGTTGGACTTTAACCTGGTGCTGTGAGACATCTTACTTTTTTTTAAAATCCAGATTGATGCAATCACTGTGCTTGTTGGTCCCTCTTGTGTGATATAGTTCTGTCGTGGAGTTTTGTCTGCTCTTAAACAGGGAGTAAAGATGATCACTGTATCATGCAACCATGTAACAAATGCCAAGACACCTTCCAAATAAGGCATTGTGATGATCCCATTAGGCAGCTGGGTTCTTACTCTCACCAATGGCTTCAGTACACCAAACCTTTCGTTTTCCTGCAAAGGTAAATTCACATTTTGTTTGACAATGTAGGTGTCAGTGGAGTTTGCTTATCTCCTGGTCTGACACACAGAGTCTCTGGCTGAAATTCTTCAGTCTCGCATGCCCTGTTAACACTGCCAGCACTTGGCGCTTAACCAAATCTCCATTCACTGCAGCGGGACTGGAGAATTCTGGCCATTATCAGAAAGTGTACCTTTTTCCTCTGGAAAGATAGACACAGACCGATCCACAAAACTGGTTGGCTGCTCTCTTGAGTTTCAGGGTTTTTTTTAACAAAAGGATTACAATATTATCACTTCAGTACAGCCAAGACATACCACACCGCTTCAGAGAAAAGAATCTGATGCTATTACATTTTTTACATAGTTTTCTTGCAAAGCAAAATATAAAATGCACTAATTCTCACACACATTTACCTTCCTACAAATTCGATTATCCAATGCAATTATAATTTTCCTGTTCCATTCCTTCTCGCAAGATTCTCCTAGTTACGTTTGATCAGGTAAATGGTTAGTTGTATTCAAACATGGCTTCAAGATCAATGCTATTATGAGATGAAAGATTCTCGAGGTAGCTAGCTGTTTAGGAAAGTTTAGAATTCACGATGGCTCTGAGGGAAAGATCAGCAAGATAATTCTTCAATCTCACTTGCCCGGCTGCTGCTGTCAGCGAGAATGGAAAATTTAGCGTTCAGCCAAATTTCCATTTAGTGCGGCAGGACTGGAGAATTCCAGCCGCAGGTAAGGTCAGAGAATTCCACCATGGATTTCACCAGATTAGGCTTTATTTGGAAGTTGGTGATAGATACGTCATTTTGACTGCTGCGATGTACTGTGATGTATTGGCACAGTGGCACAGTGGTTAGCACTGCTGCCAAGTTCAGTTCCAGGTTGGGTGAGTGTCTGTGTGGAGTTTCATGTTGTCCCTGTGTCTGCTTGGGTTTCTTCCAGGTATGTCAGTTTCCTCTCAAGATTCAAAATTGTGCAGGTTAGGTTGATTGGCCATACTACATTGCTCCCTAGTGTCAGAGGGATTAGCATGGTAAACACGTAGGGTTGCAAGATCGGGCCTGGGTGGATTTGTCATCAGTGCAGGCTCGATGGGCTGAATTGTCTCCTTCTGCATTATCGGGATTCTACGATGGATGTGTCACATGTTGTGGCTTGGGCTGCAGACTGTCCCTTTAAGAGTATGGCTATTAGCTCTGCCCAGCTGCCCTGTTAGGCAGTTTGCACCAGAGTGTGAATGAGTGCACACTTTCAATAAACAGCTCCCAGTTTTGAAGTATTCAAGTCTACTTCATATTTCTTTATTTCCCTTAGTCCACGGGGCATTCTTGATACCTGCAAAGCTCTCAAGCCTGCTCATGGTTGCTTCCAGGATCCAGGAGTCTACAAGTTTAGGGTCTAGCACACTGAGAATTTCTAGGGTTATCGTGTGGAGAATCATGAAGTATCTCAATTTTCGTCTTGTATCCTATTTTCAGTGGCCATGAACTTTAAATGTCAGGTGGATTGTAGGTTTTAAGAACAAGGAACAAAATCAGCCTGGGAAACAGGCTCTTCGGCCCAACGAGCCCGCGCCGCCATCTCAACACCACCAGTCCCCCTCTCCACCCACGACCCCTGTCTAATGTTTTATGGCCATCCAGATTGAGGGAATCTGATTTAGGGACAATTTATTCCCGCCAATCAGCCTAACAGCACATCTTTGGGATGTGGGAGGAAACCGGAGCACCCGGAGGAAACCCACGCAAGCACGGGGAGAATGCGCAAACTCCCACAGACACCGGCCCAAATCCATGTGTCTGCACAGCAAAAAGTCTTTTGAGTGTTTTATGCTCAGGACACTCAGCAGTGCACAGAATGTGGAAGACTCATTGTGGAAATCATGCTTAAAAAATCTGGCGGGATTTAATCTCACTTTCTTGCACGTTGGGGACTTAGGAATTTTTTGGGAGAATCCCAGCCTACATCTTCCTCATCAAATTTGGGAATTAATCCAGAGAACTTTAGGGCATCAAAGTTTGTCCCTGGGCTAAGGGAATTTAAATTACCGTTCGATAAAGATAGGTTCTCTCTCTTTTTGGTTAATTCAATCTCTAGTTTGGAAAGTCCTCCCTCCCTCTTGAGCTTCCCTTTGACTTTTGAACTCTCACCTCTGCTCTCCCAGACGACCTTTAGCTAGAGCCACCTGGTATGTTTCAGTTTCTGTCTCTAAGAGTGAGTTCTAAATATTTGGTCAGTATTTTTAGAAATTTTGAGCTTGTTGCCTTATTGAGTACTTTAAGATCTATCTACTTAGCTACAACCTTTAGTTGCTGCATGGTTAAGCACACAGATTCCTACACTGAATTAATTGAGTTAATTCTTCTTCAAACCAAAACCAGACAGGTTATGTTCTAATGTTGGTACACAAAAAAAAGACAAGAAATTTCTTGTTTTATTTCAACAATTTTTGACTTTGTTACTTTTCTCTCCCAATTCCCTTAAGAGTCAAATCTGGATGGTGTAATAACTTCAATGAGGCTGGCTTCTTAGAATATGAACTCTCTGATTAAACAAGCAGTAAAGAGCTCAATCAGCGAGCCTTTGTTGCATATATAACTGGGAGTGGCAGGTCCCCTGGCACTCCAAGTGCTGACTCAGAGCTTGTAACATTATGAACATGAATAGAGCTAGTAAATTAAAGGGAATCTGGTGAAGGGATACTGGCCTCCACTGACTTATTTCAGTGGCAGCAACAGGAAAAGAAGAATGACCTGAAGGAACTTGCTTGATAACAGCTGTGATGTACTGGGGGCAAGTCATTATCAGTTATCATGCCTCTGTTTGGAAAACTGGGCTCATTTGACCCTGCTGTGGAAGACTGGGCCCAATATGTAGCACTACTGTAGTTTTATTTTAGGGCTAATGACATAGTGTCAGATGAAAAGAATTCTTCTGACTGCCTGTGATTGTCGGCATTTGCCATTATATGCAGATTAACTTTCCCAGATGCCCCAGATAGCAAAACCTTCCAGGAATTGGTGGGTCTATTGAAAGCACATTACGACCCTAAGCCACCTCTGATCCTGAAAAGGTACTCGGCAATCGGGAGACAGGGGAGTCTATTACATGTTTCTTAACAAGGTTGAGATGTCTGGCAGAAGCTTGCTAATTCAGGTTGACACTAAATGAGATGCTAAGAGATTGGTTGGTATGCAGGATAATTAAATGCAATTATCTAAAACGCCTGCTGGCGAAGGCCCAACTGGACTGTAAATAAGTACTACAACTGGCTTTGTCGTTGGAAAAGGCTGCAAGTAGGGTATACGAGTTACAAGGCTTCCCAGTGGAAGTGGACACTTATACCAGTGCAACTGAATTAGCGGACAACCATCTGGGGCCACCCTCAGGAAGGATTCAGAAGTTAGTAAGCCTATGTCTGCCTGGAGGACTGCCCCAAAACAAGGCCAAAGTTGGACAAGACAGACAACAATCCCTGCAGAATCCTGCCTGGCAAGACATTGTAACTGTTGCCGGTATCTGGAGTCAGTGCAGCAAGAGTCTCAAAACCTAGATTTAGGAAAATGACACATAGGCCAATAATCAGGAAAATGCACAGCCTGGAATCTCCACCTACATCTGACGAAGATCAATTGAACTGTATAGCAATGACCAAATTCGAACCTATGAAAATAATCTTAAGACTAATAGACAACCAGTATTAATGGAGGTTGGCACAGGTGCAGTTATATCTGTGGTTGAGGAAGCAGTGTTCAGCAAAATTCACACTGGACTCTCACCCTTCTTCTTAATAAAGACTTTGGCAAGACTGAGGACTTCTTCAGAGAAACCACAGAGTTGTGGGTACCATCTTTGTTCCTGTTTCTTCTTAGAATCGTACAGGTCAGAAGGAGGCCATTTAGCCCATCGAGTCTGCACTGACCACAATCCCACTGAGGCCCTATCCCCATAATCCCATGCATTTACCCCAAATAGTCCCCCTGACATTAAGGAGCAATGTAGCATGGCCAAACCACCTAATGTCCAAATCTTTGGATTGTGGGAGGAAACTGGAGCAACCAGAAGAAACCCACTCAAACACGGGAGAATGTGCAAACTCCAACAGACAGTGACCCAAGTTGGGAACCAAACCCGAGTCCCTGGAGCTGTGAGGCAGCAGTGCTAACCACTATGCACCCTTCTTACAAAATGCAGCTGGTTAGGCTACCATTAATAATCGTGGAGAGTTCGGGGCCGTGTTAATGGAGTGAAACTGCTGAGGGAAATGCAATTGGATTCGATGAACTTTTTCCAGTTGAGAACTGTTGTTAGTGAAGTCCTGCTAAAATACCCAGAGGTTTTCCGAGAAGGGCTAGGAACCATAAAAGGAGCCAAAGTGGCCTCACATGTTGATCAGGACACAGTTCCATGATTTTGCCAGGCCCATGCGGTTCCATTTGCTTTAAGGGAAAGATTGGAAACAGAAATGAGAAGGTGTAATAAAAACCTGTCCAGCTGTAGAATGGGCAGCATCTGTGGTGCCTATTATGAAACCAGCTGTTTCAGTCCATCTTTGGGGACTTCAGACAAACAATACGCCGTTATTCACAACTGGACAAATACCCCATTTCCCCGGACAGAAAAATATGCATGCAATGCTGGTGGGGGAATTAGATACGAGACATGCTTATTTACAATTGCAGCTGGAAGAGGATTTGCACAAATATGCCACAATCAAGACACTAAAGGGCTTCTATCAATACACAGAAATTTCTATTTCTACGATTTTAATACACAAGATTATCTTTTGGGATATCTTCAGCCCACATGATTTTCCACAGAATAGGGAACATATTACGAAGTTTACTACAGGTAACCATTTACCTGGACAATGTGCTCATTACAGTAAAACAAGGGCAGAACATCTATAGAGCTTGGATGAAGTCCTTAGACAGTTGTCAACAGCTGGCATATGCTTAAGGAGGGAGAAGTGTGTTTTCTTGTTACCTCAAGTGATCTACCTGGGTTACAAAGTGGACAGAGCAGGTCTACATCCTTTGGAAGACCAGATGCAGGCAATTAAAGATGCCCTGACTTCCATTCAATCCAGCAGTTTATGATCATTTTTAGGACTCGTGACATTTATGGAACACTCATACAAAACTGGGCCACCAATTTCCCCCACATCAACTGTTAAAGGGTCAAGCTTGGAAATGATCCACCTGTCAAGACCTTGCTTTTAAGAAAATAAAACAACAGCGGTTCCCGATGAATGTCTCAGTGTGGCGTTAGTGTAGTTTTAAGAGATTTTTTTAAAATCATGCTTTCTGGAGCTCTTACAGTTTCACTGTTTCCAATTGTTGCCAAGCTGTCTACCAGATGTCCTTTTATTGCTCCTTAAATGGTTTATATTGGGATAGTTTCTGTTTACTCTGGGATTAGTTTCATAGTCCTGCATTGTTAGGAAAAAAGTTCATGGATTCTGAGCAGATTTTTTTTCCTTCCTAGGGAGTTTAAAGTTTTTTTAAATCTGTTTAGCTGCAGTTTGAGGTTTTAGGAAGGACAGCAAGCGAAAAAGTGTATCTCTCTCTCTTTCCCTGGTTTGGGGAATTCTGCGGGTTAGCTGAAAGCCTTCCTGGACATAAAAAATCTGCTGTTAGTGGCTTAACTAGAGTCCACCTGGGGTTCTTGACTTCAAACTATTCTGGATGTGTCAAGAGGACTACTAGAACTTACAAGATTAAGCATTTTCAATTTCCCAACCAAAGGACTCAATTCCAGTATCACGTGACCTTGAGTCTTTGCTATGTTGAGCTTGTTTGAAGGGTTTTGTCTATGGAAGATTTTGCTTTTGATTGGAACACATTAGATCCATTTGTTAAGGGTTATACATTATGGTGGTTGTTTTGTTTTTGTTTATAATTGATAAAAATTATTGTTAATTTTCTTTCCATTCATGTTAACTATATTCTTAATTAAACTATGATAAAAACTTCCTAATGGACCATTTGAATCATACCTGAATTGAAACATATCATGCTTATCCTAGCCAAATTCAAGATGCAAAAGTTATGATCCAGATGGGCTTCATGAAGCACTTGAGTTTCTGACCTGAACCATAAAATTGGCACATTACAACCGCAGAAAAGAGACTGTACTCAGCCATAATGCATCTCCATATGGCATCGGGACAGTTTTAGCACAAAGATGGCAAAATGGAGAGGAACATCCAATAGCTTATGCCGCCATGACCTTGGCGACAACAGAAGGAAAGTATGCCCACATTGAAAAATGGTCTGGCAGTAATATTTGGAGTGAAGAAATTTCACCAATATCTACATGGGTGGAAATTTGTGATAGTCACCGATCACAATCTGTTGCTGGGACTACTGAAAGAGGACAAAGTAGTACCACAGATAGCATCGGTTCAGATCCAGCAATGGGCATTGCTATTGGTAGTTTACAATTATCAGCTGGAGCACTGGCCAGGAATTCGAGTAGCAAATGCTGATGCTTAAAGTTAGCTACGTCTAGCAGATACCTCACCGATGGTGCCCAAAGTGGAAGAGACGGTAATAGCTATAAACTTCCTGGATACCCTTTCTGTTGCTGCAGAAATGTCTCTGAAGGCAAAAGTATCCAGTATGAGCAAAGATGAAATACTTGGTACTGTCAGGTGAAGAGGCCAGTCCAACCCCAGGATGGGTGGAATTGGATTAGAAGAGAACAGCTCACAGTAGAAGACAGAATACTGCTATATGGAGCAGGAGTGGTAGTCCCAAGTCATGCTGGCTGAATTACATCACATCCACCCAAGAGTGTCCAAGATGAGGATGTTGGCCAGAAGCTATGTTTGGTGTCCTGGAATTGATGCAGACATAGTGGCGCTAGTGGATCAGTGCCAGGAATGCCAGCAAGGACAAAAGTTGCCACTGGCAGATCCCCTACATCCATGGGAACGGCCAGGCAGATCATGGACTCAGCTGCACGTGGAGTATCAAGCCCGTGAATGGGTCTGTATATTCTTGGTCATATTGGACGCCCATTCAAAGTGGTTGGACGTTCATAAGGTAAACTCTGTGACAGCAGGAGAAAAACTTTGCACCTCATTTGTGACACATTCGCAGAGGTGATCGTGTCTGACAATGGACCAGCTTTCACCAGCCGGGAGTTCACTGGTTCGTGAAGCCCAACAGGATTCGACACTGACGCACTGTACCATCCAGTGGCAAATGGGCTTGTGGAAAGAGCAGTCCAGATTTTAAAAACCGGATTAAAAAACACATCCAGCAGCATCAATAAATACCAAACTCTCCCAGTGGATGTACTACAGGAAAACCACACATGCCACTATGGGAATAGCACCCGTTGAATTATTCATGGGCAGGTGACTACAGACCATGTTAAGTCTGCTATTTCAATCCTGGAAAGTCCAATAGGTTATTTGGATTCACAAGCTTTCAGAGTCCTGCTCCTTCATCAGGTAAATGATGAAGGAGCAGGTTTTCCAATCCTGGGGGAAGGTGGAAAGGCAACAAGAGGCCATGACAATAGTCACCAGGGTAACATGGTGGCACAGTGGTGAGCATTGCTGCATCACAGCGCCAGGGACGTGGGTTCAATTCCTGGCTTGGGTTACTGTCTGCACGGAGTTTGCATGTTTTCCCTGTGTCTGCGTGGGTTTCCTCTATATGCTCAGGTTTCCTTCCACAACCCGAAAGACGTGTTGATTAGGTGCATTGACCCGAATAGGTCCCGGAGTGTGGCGACTAGGGGAATTTTCACAGTAACTTCATTGCAGTGTTAATGTATGCCTTACTTGAGACTAATAAACAAATAAACTTTGAATAAAAGGGAGAGGCAATTGGAGGCTGGTGATAAAGTCTAGGTGAAGAACTATGTAAATAGTCCCAAGTGGTTACGGGAACAGTAGAGTTCAGGACAGCACCTGTATCTTACTGAGTACGTGTGGGAGATCTTCCTGAAAAAAAAATACCTGCGTCAAGTGCTGACCTTAAAACCACAGCCAGAATCAACTCAGCCAAGAAGGCCAAGAATTGAAGTGACTCTCCCCAGACCAGCCTTCCCCGCTTCTCCATTGTCCATAGTGAAAACCTCAGAGTCCAAAATGGACACTGCTGAAGAAGCTGCGGTTACTCCCCTGCCGCCCAAGGGAGGGAGTGAATTAGAACTCAGGCAGGTCTCCTGGCCCTCCAGATGCTGACTCAGAGTTTGCAAAACTCCATGAATTTAAACAGGGCTTGTTAATCAAAGGGAGTCTGCTGAATTTGCTCGGCACAACGTAGAGGGCCGAAGGGCCTGTACTGTTCTATGTTTCTATGAAGAAATACTGGCCTCCACTGACTTACTTTAGATGGTTTGCAAATGGATTTGATGCTGGAAATGAGCCCTCCATTATTACACACAAGCTTAAATTGTTAAGAATGGCCTAGGCAGTTAGCAGCACCTTTTGAATAGTTACCCAATTCTATCCTCTGTGGCTTCAAGCAAAGGAGACATTGCAGGGAAGCTGATAAGTGGTTGGTGAACATTTTGCTCGTTATCTTCAAAGCTAATGTAATTTATCAATTATTGTAAGGTTTTATTAGTTGTAACAAGGTTTACTAGCATTTGTAAAGTTTATTGAGGGTAGTGGGGTTTATTAATTACCAACTAATTGAACAAAACAATTTAATGCATAAAGATGGCAGGATTGGTGATGTGTTGCAACTACAGAATGTGGGAGTGCCTGGTGTCCAGAGAAAACACTTCTGTAGTAAATGTCTGTAGCTTGAGGAGCTTCAGCTCAGAGTCACTGCAGGGACTACAATGCATCCCAGAGGAGGAAAGTTACCAGGACACTTTGTACCAGGAGGCAGTCACATCCCTCAGAATAGGATCTTCTGATTTGGTCAGTCATCAGGGACAGTAGGACATTCTTGCAGGTTAAGGCAGATAAGCAGACCCAGAAGATAGAAGTGGAGGAGCCTCAGCTTTTACAATTGCCCAAAAGATCTGAGGGGCTTGCAATGTGTATGAATGAAAGTGGAGGCTGGAGGGTGGATGATCAAACTGACCATGGCACCATTATACAAGACGTTCAAGTGGTGGGAGTAATTTAGAATTCCGTGGTAATAGAGGATAATATGGTCAGGAAGACAGACATAGCTCTCTGCTGCCAAAAGTGAGAGTCCAGAAAGCTGTGTTGTCTGCCCTGTGCCATGATTGAAGACATCTGTTCTGGCTGGAGTGGTTAGGGGTGAGAGGAGGAGGGTGGGGAGAGTGGGGGTCCAGAAGCTGTGATCCAGATAGGTACCAATAGCATAGTTAGAATTAGGGAAGAGGTTCTACTTGGGGAATATAAGCAGTTTCTATTGAAGAGTTGTTTGTGGAATTCATTACCCTCCAGAGTGTGGTGGATGGTGGGAGGTTGAATAAATTTAAGGAAAAGGTGGAGAGAGTTTTGATTAGTAAAGTTTGAAGAGCTATGGTGAACAGGGAGGTAAGTGGAATTGAGGCCAAGCTGGGATCAGCCATGATATAAAGTAGCGGAGCAGGCTCGAGGGGCTGAATTGCCTAGCCCTGCTCCTAAGTCTTTTGACACTATTTCAAAGCCAAGGAGGAAAATCATCCCTGACATCCTGAGTAATTTCTCCCTCAATCAGCAAGACAAAAATCAGATTATCTGGCCATTATCACATTGCTACTGTGGGAATTCATCATGTACAAATTGTTCTCTATGTTTTCTACTTTACAGCAAAGCCTACGATTCAAAATTGTTGCATTAGCTACAATCTTATTTTGGAACATCCTGTGGTCAGGAAAGGCACAATATAAATGCACATCATTTTGTTCATCTACATAATCCTATCTTACATTATTTAGCCATTAAAAGCCTCTGTTAGTTTTGAGCAGTTTGTCAACTTTGTTCCCATTTTTGACAAAGGCAAGTTAACAAGTTGCTCTTAAGATACCATATAGGATCCAAGGATGGATCCGACAGATTTCCTTCCCTTTTATGTAGGAGTATGTCTTTCCAAAAGTTCAGATGCGATTGGAATTAAGCCATTTTTTGAACTATAGGGATGATTGACATCCTAATGTAACACATTCTGAATCCATTGTGTTCACTCAGACAAAACCTAGATTAATGTTTGGAAACTCAACCTTACAGCAATCCCTTTCCACATATATTTGATGACAGATTAGAAAATCCATAATGAAAAAGGTAGCTGCTGGAAGCTATTACTCTGCAATAGCTATTATGAAAACCAATTATATTCTGAAGTTTCATTTTTAATAGTGTAATTTGTACAAGTCTATCAAAAAGTGAATGCACATTTCTACAGCCATGTTATTAATGTAAAGTATAATTGGAAAAAAGAAGGATTGTTGGGTTGGGCAACAGACTGAATCTTCAACCAACATTATTGAATTTATATTAGCACAGTTATGTGCTTTATGTGACTTGTGTTAGGGAACAGTATGTTATGAAACTCAACTAGATCCCAACAATTTTTCTACTTTGGTATTAATGTGAGGATAAGGTGTTTCACTCAGGTCTGATTCTAATGACATATTAGGAAGCTTTTATCAACACAAACTTTATTTAACAATACCGTTTACCTATAATGGATGAATTAACTTTTAACAGTTGAAATGCTTAAACATGACAAAATAAAATTCTTAACTGCTAAGCTGTCTCTGCTGGTTCCAACTGAAGCAATATTTCTCTTATAGACATAAACTCCTCTTTAAAATCAATTATCCACACAGTCTTGTGTGCTGGTATTTCGGCTGCCAGTCTTTGGGCCTCCAGGACACCTGTGTAGAGAGAGAGGGAGGCATGCAAGACCTATTTCTCCTACCAGGTCCCAAACAACCACACCTCCAGGAGAGAGAGAGAAACCGCTTGGTTCTTTGAGCCCCAGGTAGTCAGAGGCATATTGAGGAGCAAATATGCGCTCAGTTTGTGGAGCTGTGTAAAAACAGTAACAAAAGGGTTATTATATTGGGTGATTTCAACTTTCCCAACATTAAATGGGATATACATAATGTTAAAGGCTCGGATGGAGTAGATTTCTCGAAATGTATATAGCAGGACTTTTAAAAATCAAGATATGAAGGTCCAACAAAGGAGGGAACTGTGCTGGACCTGATGTTGGGGAATGAAGCTGGACAGGTGGTTGAGACACTGGTAGGGGAGGATTTTAATGATAGGATCACGACATGGTACAACTTAAGCTCATTATGGACAAGGGAATAGAAAAGCTGCAACAAAAGTCCAAAGATGTGCGGGTTAGGTTGATTGGCCATGCTAAAATTTCCCCTTAGTGTCTTGGGATGCGTAGGTTAGAGGGGTTAGCGGGTAAGATATGAGGGTAGGGCCTGGGTGGGATTGTGGTCGGTGCAGACTCGATGGGCCGAAGAGTTCTATGATTCTACGATTCTATGAAAAAATCTTTAAACTGTGATCAGTGCTCCTTCCACTCACATTGTCAGCCACTTCAGGTCTTGAACAGCAGGTTAGGTGTAAGGATTCGCATTTTAATCAGTAATCTCTAAACTGTCTGTGCTTTATATGCTCTGTCTGAGGCCAGAACTCTCCATTCACCTGACGAAGAGGCAGTCCCCTCGAAAGCTTGTGAGTATATCATCAAATAAATAGGTTGGACTAAAACCTGGAGTTGTCAGACTTTTTACTGTGTTTACGCCAGTCCAACGCCGGCATACCCACATCAGAGACTGATAGCCAAGTTCAGCACACATGAGGACGGCCTCAACTGGGATTTTGGGTTCATGTCACACTATCTGTAACCCCCACGACTTGCCTGGACTTGCAAAATCTCACTAACTGTTCTGTCTGGAGACAAGACATATCTCTTTAACCTGTGCTTAATGCTCTCTCCACTCACATTGTGTGTACCTTTGAGATTTGATTAGCTGTAAAGACTCGCATTCCAGTCATTATTCTGTAAATTGAGTTTGTGTCTTTATACGCTCTGTTTGTGAACAGAACTCCCATTCACCTGATGAAGGAGCAGCGCTCCGAAAGCTAGCAGCGTTTTTTACCAAATAAGCCTGTTGGACTTTAACCTGGTGTTGTGAGACTTCTTACTGTGTTTACCCCAGTCCAACACCGGCATCTCCACATCATGATTCTAACCCAGCAGTTACCACCTACTTTTTCCTTAAGTAACATGACTGTCTCTGTCAATCAACCTAATCGAAACCCTATTCCAAAACCCAGGGGAAAAGAACAAATAAACAAACACATCCCTAGCTAGAATCAATCAATCACCTTCATTTTCAACATGTGAGTTGCCTGCTGCTCATACAAATTGGCAATAGGTAAGACAGAGTTGAATTTCAAATATACTCCTGACAAGAAGTGTGACAAAAATACAGGCACAGTATCATGACACTTGCCATTTTACTTGTTCTGTTATGTTGCGGCATAGAATTTCCTTATATTCCACTGAATGTGTCCATATTGTAGATGCATTGTAATGGACAGGATGCATCTGCTTCAACTGACACCATCAACAGGCTCATTCCTCTGTCGAGTGGGGCATCTGAATTCAGCTTCTTGTAGTATGAGAAGTGCAGTAGTGGCTTCCTTGGAAGCCACTAGTGAATGTCTTATCTTGTGTGCTCAAGTCAGCCTATCAAACAAGGCCATAATACTTCACTTCTGGTTTTACGAATTTTATAGAGTCTAAAACAGAAGTCTGTGTCAGTCCCGTAATACAATTCATACTTGTGAAAATTTATGAATCATCTTTCTTATTCTTGTCCTCACATTCAAGTACTCTTCTGCATTGTCAAATACAGTCAAGGTATAACTTTTTTTTTAAAAAAAGACTTGTGTACTTCTGGTGACTTTGCAACCTTAGAACACCCCAAAGCAGTTTACTGTCAATGAAATACTTTTGAAGTGTCATTCAGGAAATGTAGCAGCCAGTTTGCACTCAGCAATAGTTCATAATCAGTAGTGTAATGATCACCAGATAGGTTGTTTTAATGTTAGTTGAGAGGTAATAATCAGGGCATTGAACTCCTCTGCTTGTCTTTGAACTAGTGTCATTAGATTTCTTATGCCTTCCTAATGCTAAATATCAAACTTTTGATTTCCCAGGTCATTACATCGTCCCTTCTGCCCGTTCTCTCCTGATAACCTCCCATTTCCTTCCACAACCTTGCACAGCACATTACTACCAAGAACCCAAAATGCGCAAACAATTGTCTAGGGAAACTGATCATTTTTCTTCATTCTCTCTTCCACTGAATTTATTTCTTCTCTGTCCTCTATCCTCCCCCAACAGCCCCTCATATTATTCAACCCTTTCCCTCAGTTTCTCTGTCCCTGGTAACAACTTAAGGGCAAGAATGGTAATGTGATGTTTACACAGTAAAAAGTCTGACAACACCATAGAACATAGAACATAGAACATAGAACATTACAGCGCAGAACAGGCCCTTCGGCCCACGATGTTGCGCCGACCAGTTAAAAAAAACAACAATGACCCACTAACCTAAACCAATCCCTTTTCGTCCATAAACCTGTCCACAGACCTCTTAAACGCCCCCAAACTAGGCGCATTTACAACTGCAGCAGGCAGGGCATTCCAATCCCTCACCACCCTCTGGGTAAAGAACCTACCCCTGACATCTGTCCTATAACTACCCCCCCTTAGTTTAAAGCCATGCCCCCTCGTGCTAGATTTTTCCATCAGAGGAAAACGGCTATCACTATCCACCCTATCTAAACCTCTAATCATCTTATATGTTTCAATAAGATCCCCTCTTAGCCGCCTTCTTTCCAGTGAAAACAACCCCAAATCCCTCAGCCTCTCCTCTCCAGGTTTTAGTCCAACCTATTTATTTGATAATATACTCACAAGCTTTCGGGGTTAGCCCCTTCGTCAGGTGAATGGAGAGTTCTGGCCTCAGACAGAGCATATAAAGCACAGACAGTTTAGAGATTACTGATTAGAATGCGAATCCTTACACCTAACCTGCTGTTCAAGACCTGAAGTGGCTGATAATGTGAGTGGAAGGAGCACTGATCACAGCTTAAAGAGATGTGTATTGTCTCCAGACAGTACAGTAAGTGAGGTTTTGCAAACCCAGGCAAGTCACGGGGGTTACAGATAGTGCGACATGAACCCAAGATCCCTGTTGAGACCGTCCTCATGTGTGCGGAACTTGGCTATCAGTCTCTGTTCAGCGACTCTGCGCTGTCGTGTGTCGTGAAGGCCGCCTTGGAGAATGCTTACCCGAAGGTCAGAGGCTGAATGCCCGTGACCACTGAAGTGTTCGCCAACAGGAAGGGAACAGTCTTGCCTGGTGACTGTCGAGCGATGTTCATTCATCCGTTGTCGTAGCGTCTGCATGGTCTCCCCAATGTACCATGCTTCGGGACATCCTTTCTTGCAACGTATCAGGTAGACAATGTTGGCCGAGTTGCAAGAGTATTTACCATGTACCTGGTGGATGGTATTCTCACGTGTGATGATGGTATCCATGTCGATGATCTGGCATGTCTTGCAGAGGTTGCTGTGGCAGGGTTATGTGGTATTGTGGTCACTGTTCTCCTGAAGGCTGGGTAGTTTGCTGCAAACAATGGTCTGTTTGAGGTTGTGTGGTTGTCTGAAAGCAAGAAGTGGGGGTGTGGGGATAGCCCTGGCGAGATGTTCGTCTTCATCAATGATATGTTGAAGACTCCAGAGGAGATGTCGTAGCTTCTCCGCTCCGGGGAAGTACTGGATGACGAAGGGTACTCTGTCCACTGTGTCCTGTGTTTGCCTTCTGAGGAGATCGGTGCGGTTTTTCACCTGACGAAGGGGCTAACCCCGAAAGCTTGTGAGTATATTATCAAATAAATAGGTTGGACTAAAACCTGGTGTTGTCAGACTTTTTACTGTGTTTACGCCAGTCCAACGCCGGCATACCCACAATGTGATGTTTGGCAGAAAACCTAAAATAACTTCCAATGTGTTGGACTTTGCATATTAACAAAGTCACAATTATGTTATTTTTGTGTTTGTCATCGAATGCCCAGTAATGACATATGCAACCACAAGCTGCAATCTTGAAACCAATCTAAGTAGGAATTTAGAGGAGCTGGGAGCTTGCACAAAGTGATGGAAAAGTTTGATGCTGGATTCAGACCAGTCGAGGATTTTGCTGCAATTTAGCAATATCTCAATGTTGGAGTCAGTGAGGAGTAGGATAAAGTTGACATATTCATCTGTATTATGTTGTATGTATCATCCCCACCTTGACAAATCTATTCTGTTGCATTATTCTCACACCTACTTGAAATGCAAGCACACTCTTTGTTCTCCTATCAATTTCCTCACACCCCCATTTACTCATCCACCTCTGCCATTCACCCTGATCCTCAGGCAATGTGATGCCTCTCCTTGAGGCCAGAGAATTCACGTGTACAGAAACAGTTTGTGTAGTTCCTGGGCAATGAATCCTCCGAGGATTTGATTCCTCCTTAAGGTGCACTATACAGCTGCACTGATACTTGCACTTTAGTGGTTACAGTAAGTGCATTTGGATTTTTACCCAGTGACTCACACGACCCAAATGAGCAAATCCAGACAATGATGATGGGGAGAAGCTGTGGAAAGTCTAGAAACAGAGGCTGTATCATGGGGCCCATTGATGGAAATGACAATCATCAAATGTCAGCAGAGGATCTGTGGCACACTGACTGAATATTGTTAAATGGAATCCCTTATGATTTACAAATACTGTCCACTGATATAGAGGTCTGCTGATTTCCATGTGTGGGCAGTGGATACACATGGGAAACCAGCCAAAGATACAAGTTTGGGTACCTGCTCATTCTGACTGTCATCGTCGCAGACAAAGTTGGTATAGTTAGTTGCTGGCCTGGCAAATAATTATGACTTGTGCAGATGACTGGGGGAGTTTGGATACATCTCCGGCAGCACCGTACAAGGATTGAAAGGTACAAACGTTGAGCACCATGTCAAATTTCACTGTGTGCCTCCAGCTACAGCTGGGAACAGGTATTCTGTACGGAGGCTGCTGATGTCTGTCATTATCTGATGGGAAAATCTGGGTTTCCAGAGACAGTGCTTTTATTCTGTCTTTTTACCTTTTTTTTGTAATCCATGGTCTTGTCATCTGACACATCCTTAAATTTATATGTTCTTTCCTTTCTTGCCACTTTTATTGCTATCTCGCTCTCTTGTCTTTTCTTCTCCCTTTAACTAATCACACCTTCTCACATTTGATCCCTTTCTCCCATTATGTAGTTTAAATCCTTTTCTCTCATACTAGTTGCACAACTTGCCACAGCATTGGTCCCAGCATGACTCAGGTGAAGAACACTCCAATAGTGCATCTCCCATTTTCCCCACGACTGGTGTCAGTGCCCCATCAATCAAAACCCATTTCTCCAACAGCAAACTATGGGTGGGATTTTATGGCCATGTATGTCCCAAAACTGTAAAATCCCACCCAAGGTAAATGGACCTTCCCATTGTCCACCACTCGCCCACTCAGATAAAATTCTGGCCTATGAGTCACACATTCAACTCCTTAATTTATTTGCCTATGCTAATTTGCTCATGGCTCAGGTAATAATCCAATCTTTAAGCTTCTGTATTTTAATTTAGCCCAAACATACACCTCCCCACCCCCCGACCCCAACATGATCTCCTTCGTGAGCCACCGCTGCATGACCCCGCCTCTGCATAGCACTCTCCACCACCAACCCTCTTCTTTGTCTCCACCCAGGCTCCATCCTCAGCACTGTCCCTGTCACACTGATAGTGCCTGATGTCCACTGCACTGCCAGGTACTCGTCTAGTGGGCATCACCCTGGCAATGCCCTGATCACCTGGGGGCTTCCGGATCCCCCAACATGATCAGCTCGCCATGTCTGTGCTTGTGCAGATCAATAGTGATTTGCATTGGTATGATGTCTTGCCAGAGGGGTTGGAAGCATTCAGGAAAGGGGAAGTATGTGTGCCAAACTCACTAATGATATTAAAATCCTCGTGCTAACCAGCTTTGCATGAAGCAGCTACGCCATTGGAAAGGGTTTGTGAATGTCAGGCATGAATTGGATTTTGTGTTGCACACTAGTTTCCTGGCTTGCTGAGCTGGTCACTGGGTGCAGCATGATGGTAAAAATCACACTCCTCCCCTCAGTCTTCTAAAAATTACAGGGAGTAAAGGCCTAAACTGCAAAATCTCTCTTCCTAAATCAAACTCTTCATCTCTGGAATCAATCTAGCGTGAACGTCCCATGAGCCACCGCTGATGCAACAATATCCTTCTCCAAGTAAAGGGACCAAATCTGTACACAATATTCTAAGTGTAGTCTCACTACATAAGAACATAAGAACATAAGAAATAGGAGCAGGAGTAGGCCATCTGGCCCTTCGAGCCTGCCCCGCCATTCAATAAGATCATGGCTGATCTGTTGTGGCTCAGTTCCACTTTCCCGCCCTCTCCCCATTACCCTTAATCCCCTCTCTTATCAAAAACCCATCAACCCGCGTCTTAAAAATATTTAGCGAGGCAGCCTCCACCACTTCAACGGGCAGAGAATTCCAGAGATTCACCACCCTTTGAGTGAAGAAGTTCCTCCTCAACTCTGTTCTAAACCGCCCCCCTTTTATCTTGAGGCTATGCCCCCTAGTCCTACTGTCTTTTTTGAGCGGGAAGAGTCTCTCCACCTCTATCCTATCCATCCCATTCATCATCTTATACGTCTCAATGAGATCTCCCCTCATTCTTCTAAACTCTAACGAGTACAAGCCCAGTTTATTCAGCCTCTCCTCATAGCTCAACCCCCTCAACTCCAGTATCAGCCTAGTAAACCTCCTCTGCACTCCCTCCAAGGCCAAAATATCTTTGCGCAGGTGCGGCGCCCAAAACTGCACACAGTACTCCAGCTGCGGCCTCACCAATGCCCTATACAGCTGCAGCAAGACCTCCCTACTTTTATATTCAATCCCCCTCGCTATGAAGGCCAGCATCCCATTTGCCTTCCTGACCACCTGCTGCACGTGCAAGCTGGGTTTTTGCGACTCATGCACAAGGACCCCGAGGTCCCTCTGCACCGTCGCCTGCTGCAGTTTTTCGCCCCGTAAGTAATAGTCCTTCCTACCATTCTTCCTACCAAAGTGGACCACCTCACACTTGCCAACATTAAATTCCATTTGCCATTTCCTGGCCCATTCGCCCAGCCTATCTAGATCCTTCTGCAGACTCTCCACACCCTCCGCACAATTTGCAGTTCCACCAATCTTGGTGTCATCAGCAAATTTCGACACCCTACACTCGGTTCCCTCCTCCAGATCATCTATATAAATGGTAAAAAGCTGAGGCCCCAGCACCGACCCCTGGAGCACTCCACTAGTCACCATCCGCCAATCCGAATAGCACCCGTTGACACCCACTCTCTGCCTCCTATTTGACAACCAATCCTCTATCCACGCTAACACCCTACCCCCAACTCTATGTCCCTCGACCTTCTGCAATAACCTCTTGTGAGGTACTTTGTCAAATGCCTTCTGAAAATCTAGAAAGACCACATCCACTGGCTCTCCTCTATCCACCGCCCTAGACACATCCTCATAGAACTCCAGTAAATTTGTCAGACACGACTTCCCTTTAATGAAACTGTGCTGCGTCTGCTCTATCAAGCAATTCCCTTCAAGATGCCTCGCAATTTCCTCCTTAATGACAGATTCTAACATTTTACCTACCACAGTTAAACTAATTCTAAGTACTTTTACAGCCAAACTTCATTACTTTTATATTCTATTCTTTTAGCAACAAATGCCAAGATTCCATTTGCCTTTCTTATTATCTGCTGTATCTGCAAAAAGAGCTTTCGGCAATTCATGCACAAGAACACCCAGATCCCTCTACACTAAAGCGCTACAAAGTTTTTCTCCATTTAAATAATTTGCTTTTGTATTTTTCCTCCCAAAATGGATAACCTCACACTTATCCACATTAAACGGCTTCTGTCAAATTTTGCCTCATTCACTTAACTTGTCCATAACCATTTGTAAATGTCTTATTTCATTATTGTGATTTACTATCCCACCTATTATGATGGCATCTGCAAATTTGGCTATGGTGTCTTCCATCCCTGCATCCAAATCATTAATATATATTGTAAATAATTGGGGCCCCAAGGACCGAAAACTGTGGCACCCCACTAGTTACAACTTGCCAACCAGAAAAAGACCCATTTAACTTTACTATTTTCTGTTGGTTAGCCAATCTTCTATCCAAACTAATGGATGACACCTAATCCCATCTGAACTAACCTTGTGTATTAACCATCTGTGTGGCACCTAATCAAATACCTCCTGGAAGTCCAGGTATACTACATCTGCAGGGTCCCCAATATCCACCTTGTTTGTTACATCTTTGAAGAACTTTAGTAAATTAGTCAAACATGATTTACCCTTCATAAAACCATGCTGACTCTTATGGATTACAGTTTGTTTTCTAAATGTCCTGTCATTATTTCCTTTATCATAGAATCTCGTGTAGAAGGAGGCCATTCGACCCATCAGCTCTGCACTGACTACAATCCCACCCAGGCCCTATTTCCGTACACATTTATCCTGCTAATCCCTCTGACACTAAGGTCAATATAGCATTGTCAATCAACTTAATCCACACATTTTTGGACTGTGGGGGAAACCTGAGCACCTGGAGGAAATCCACGCAGTCACAGGGGGAATGTGCAAGCTCTACTTAGACAATGACCTGAGGGCAGAATTGAACCTGGGTCCCTGGCATTGTGAAGCAGCAGTGCTAACCACTGTGCCACTGTGATGGATTCTAACAATTTCCCAACAGACGTTAAATTAACTGATCTATAGTTTTCTACATTTTGCTTCCCTTTCTTATTGAATAAGGGTATTATATTATTATTTTTCCACAGCACCAGAATCATTCCAGCGCCCAGAGAATTTTAGAACATTGTAACCAAAGGATCCACTACCTCCAATACCACTTCCTTTAAGACTCTAGGATGTAGACCATCAGGTCTTGAGATTGAGTCCTTTCCATCCACCTGACGACAGATATGACCTTAGTTTACTGTCTCATCCAAAGGAGAGAAAGATGGCATCTACATGTTTTAATTCAATTGTAATATAAAACTGTAAACCAAGTAACGTAAAGCCTCATTGTTTTTTGAAAATAGATGCAATTTTTGCTCCATTAGCATCATCAAAAGTGTAAAGTTGGCAGTTTTGATGTTGGATAGTGGTGTAATTAATTGTAGCTGCCGATCTCAGCACAATACTGCATTATCTATCCATTTACTCTACTTTATTCATACAGCCTAGTAGCAGGTCTCACATTCAGGATGGTGATCTGCCCAGTGCAACACTCCAAGTTATTAAATTTTAAATGTTTTAAAAGTAGGTGTGTCCCTTCTGTCAGTACATTTAAGTTCATAAAATGTCTAGGGTGCCAGACATATCCCTGATCATTTTATTTACGCAATTAGATGCAAAAACTCCACATCTCATCAGACTTAAGCAGTGTGAAACCAGCCCTTTTATAGAATCTCACACCCATTGTTCGGGTGGAATCAACTAAAGATTTAAAATGTACACGAGAAACTGCTAAATGCCATTTCAATGCAGTCTTGATCTTTGTCAACATTTTTAAAGTTTATTTATTAGTGTCATCCCCTGTGAAATCCCCTAGTCACCGCACTCCAGCGCCTGTTTGGATGCACTGAGGGAGAATTTAGCATGGCCAATGCACCTAACCAGCATGAATTTCAGACTGTGGGAAGAAACCAGAGCACCAGGAGGAAACCCACGCAAACACAGGGAAAAAGTGCAGACTTTGCACAGACAGTGACCCAAGCCAGGAATCGAACCTGGGTCCCTGGCACTATGAGGCAGTCATGCTAACCATTGTGCCACTTTTTTTAAGGTAATACTAAATAGAATTGGCTTTAAAGACCATAATGATTCATAGCTCCAGGTTAATATCTTTGATAGATCATAAACTAAATTTCACGTTCACTATTTCTTGACTGGAATGATTACAAAGATTAACTGTTCTATGTTCTAATTATGCTTTTACCAGAAAAAGAGGGGGGGAATTTTTTTTTTTCGGTGGGGGAGGGGGGGTTCCCCCCTCATTTTATTTTGTAGACATGTAGTTGTAGATAGTGAGTGTGGATGCTCCAACTTTCTTTCCATTGTATGTCTGACCAGGAATCCCTCCCCCATGCCAACTATAGTTAAGAAAGTTCACCAACTTTCTCAGAAAACTAAGGAAATTTGGCATGTCGGCAACGACTCTCACCAACTTCTACAGATGCACCATAGAAAGCATTCTTTCTGGTTGTATCACAGCTTGGTTTGGGCTCCTGCTCTGCCCAAGATCGCAAGGAACTACAAAAGGTTGTGAATGTAGCCCAATCCATCAACAAACCAGCCTCCCATCCATTGACTCTGACTACACTTCCTGCTGCCAGCACAATTAAGGGCCCCACGCACCCCGGACATTCTCTCTCCCACCTCCTTCTGTCGAGAAAAAGATACAAAATTCTGAGGTCACGTACCAACCGACTCAAGAACTTCTTCCCTGCTTCCATCAGATGTTTGAATGGACCTACCTCACATTAAGTTGATCTTTCTCTACACCCTAACTATGACTGTAACACTACATTCTGCACTCTCTTCTTTCCTTCTCTATGAACAGTACGCTTTATCTGCATAGCGTGCAATACTTTTCACTGTATACTAATACATCTGACGATGATAAATCAGATCAAATCCCACTCTTACTGCCTGTCGCTGGGGTGTGTTGGAAGGATTTGAGCACTCGTCCCTTGGCCACCAGGTCTGGAGTGGGTCTCGAACCTCTGGCTCAGAGGCAGGGACATTACCCACTGCTCTACAAGGACCCTCTTACAGTTGATCACTTGATTTTAATCAGACATTTACAACCAAATCCACTGCTCTCATTGCCCCCACGCCATAGAGAGTGACTGAGGGGATTTACCATGAGTTCCAGTGAACCATCCTTGATGCTGCTTCCTCCCTGCGATCGGTCAGTGAGTACGGTCAGCTGAATCTTGTCGTCCTAAAATCAAGAACGGTACTGTTAATCCAAACGTTTGAGTGTAGCTTGATGGATGAACCACGCACCAGGTTCAAAGCTACACACACACAGCTCTGAACCCAGTGCCTCTTGGCTGCAGGGTGTGGGGGAGGAGGGGTGCTGCGGGCCGGGGAGGAGGGGCAGAAGGGAAGGGGAAGGCTTGCAGGCCAGACGGAGGGCGTGCGGGGATGGCCCTGCAATTCTGCCCTTTGCTCACAGTCCAGTGAATCTTCCAGCTGCCATGTGCACTGTCTGAGTGAAGGCAGAATTCAAGCTGGATTGTGCTGCCGCTGGTGGTGGAATAGTCAAATCAATACTGACTTTTCTGGGGAGATGGGGGGTTACACAGTGACTATACTGCAGAGCAGACTGTGCCCACGGTCAAATAGGATGGCACAGTGGTCAGCATTGCTGCCTCACAGTGCCAGGGACCCGGGTTCAATTCCCGGCTTGGGTCACTGTCTGTATGGAGTTTGCACGTTCCCCCCGTGTCTGTACTCGTTAGAGTTTAGAAGAATGAGTTTTTTTTTAGAAAAAAAAAGGGGATTGAATTTAGGAGTCGCAGTGTAAGGGGATTGAATTTAGGAGTCGCAGTGTAATGTTGCAACTGTACACTACTCTAGTGCGGCCGCACTTGGAGTACTGTGTGCAGTTCTGGTCCCCGCATTACAAGAAGGATGTGGAGGCGTTGGAGAGGGTGCAGAGGAGGTTTACTAGGATGGTGCCTGGTATGGTGGGGAGGTCCTATGAGGAGAGACTGAGGGATTTAGGGTTGTTTTCGTTGGAAAGAAGGCGGCTAAGAGGGGATCTTATTGAAACATATAAGATGATTAGAGGTTTAGATAGGGTGGATAGTGATAGCCTTTTTCCTCGGATGGAGAAAGCTAGCACGAGGGGGCATGGCTTTAAATTAAGGGGGGGTAGCTACAGGACGGATGTCAGGGGTAGGTTCTTTACCCAGCGGGTGGTGAAGGATTGGAATGCCCTGCCTGCTGCAGTTGTAAATGCGTCTAGTTTGGGGGCGTTTAAGAGATCTCTGGATAGGTTTATGGACGAAAAGGGATTGGTATAGGCTAGTGGGTCATTGTTTTTGTAACTGGTCGGCGCAACATCGTGGGCCGAAGGGCCTGTTCTGCGCTGTAATGTTCTA
Organism: Carcharhinus amblyrhynchos; assembly: GCF_965287045.1. NCBI lineage: Eukaryota > Metazoa > Chordata > Chondrichthyes > Carcharhiniformes > Carcharhinidae > Carcharhinus > Carcharhinus amblyrhynchos. Next base: position 33,126,038 of record NC_137345.1, on the reverse strand, counting down.
TGTTCTATGTTCTATGCATTGAAAAATAATAAAGGACATCTGAATAAAATGGATCTTCATAAAAATTGCTTGGAAAAGTTTAAATCCCACTTTATAAAATACAGTTTCATATTTATTGGGAAAATATCACGGTACTTCATTACACTTTTGATGATGCTATATTTGTGAGAAAAAAATGCTCATCTGTCATATTATTACAAGTAATTTAACAGCAGAATGAGACCAGAAACCTGCTTCCCTGCATTGTTTTCATAAATGCATTTTCAATTTCTTTTCAACAAAAAGTAACCACATCTGCTGTTGAAGTACAATAAGGAATGAAGGAGATCCACTTGTTTAATGTAGATCCTAAGAGGAAGCTTAACATGACTAAGTGTTGCATTACAGAATCTGTACTTCCTGCTGATCTGACCCAAGACTTAACTAAAGTGTGCCAGTGAGAAGGAAAGACTTTAAAATCCATAAATAATTACCAAGATATATGAAAAGTCACATTTCAGGATTGGTTTACTTTGGAATCTTGGAACATGCTCTCCACAAGAAAAAAGTATTTAGGGAACATACAAGGGTCGAGACCAACAGTTGCATTATTGATTCTGGTCTTGCAGCACCTTGCTTATATTGTGTTGACTCCAACTGTGATATTTAACTCTTAATTACACACGTGCAGAACCACTAACCCAGGCACTCAAGTTAGAAAGCTTCGAGAGTGCAGACAGGAGTATCTGTATCTCCTAAACATTTACAAAGAGTGCATAGATTGAAAGTGTGCAGGCAGTTCAAGGAATCCTGTATATGTTTTAAACTAGGCCTCGTACTACATTGAGGTGTCAAGAACCTGTGTTGACAAAACCAAACATCACTAGATTCACTATGCCAGTGGTCTCATGCAACACTTCACTTCAAGGACAGGATTTTCCAGTCTTCCCGCAACGGGATTTTCTGGTCCTGCCAAAGCGGGCCCATCGAGGTGGGTTCTTTAGCACCATGCTCAGCGAGCCATGGAATTGCTATTGGCTTTGGCAGGACTGGAAGATCCAGCTGGCAGCCAATAGCTTGCTGCCTCCACTGTGGAAGTGGGGGAGGGGCGACAGGGAAGCAGAAAATCTTGGCCTAAGAGTCAGAGCAGGGCGATGACTCCAGATCAGTATCTGTCACGGAACAGTTTAATGTCATTGCAATAGTAACCGCACGCAATTTGGCATCACTCAGAAGCAGGAATTGCAACATAGGAACACTACTATTGCTGAATGAATACATCCTCAACTATAGATAAAAATCAAATTTTCTCACATATCAAAATAATGTAGAAAAAATGTGTTTTGAACTTCCTAATGAGGGAGTGAATGTTAACATGCGGTTACAATCAATTGATGTAAATTGCTTTCATAAGCTTCATGCCTGTTTGGGACTGTTATGGGGCTGTCACAATGTTCTTCTCCTTGTATTTAAAATTAACAAAATCACAGAGTGGTTTCAAGATGATTTGTTGATAACTGTGGCACTACAGGATTCCAATCAAGTCAGATAGTCAGAGTGTAGAATTCAGAAATGCACAAGCAATTATAATTTCAAAGTTGATTACAACTAATTAGCATATATCAATAAAGCTATAGAAACTATCTATATCCACACAGTTATTGATTATACCCTTATGTATGCATAACCTTAGTGTCCAATTAACTTGTACATGTCATGTCATCAAGCAATGATAGCTATATCTCTGAGCAATGGTATATCAAGTTCGCTCTCCATTGTTCCTTGTTCTAATGGCGAACATGAACCACAGCTGACACAACTCAATTAAATTATTGTTGCCTCCTACCTGGGTCAGCTTTAATCAAGACCTGTGGTTTTCACATAACTCCCTGTGTGACTGAGATTTTTAAAGTTGTCTGATTATTAACTCTTTCAGGAACATTTGAAGGAATTGCCATTCCTAGAAGTTCACATTCTTCTTCAGGCAGTGGGTGGCAGAATGAATTGGAAGAGATCCCTGAGTAGTTGAGCAGGCTACACAATGCTGCTATATAACACTGGGGTATACAAAGGAGACAGATAATGCTAAAGGTTGAAATCAGGAGGAGTGGGGGAAGAAAAGATAATATTGATAGCTAATATCATGAAACGTATACAGTTGAAAGCAACTCTTGGATTGAAAAATTAACATGACAGGTTAAATCATAAATCTAAGTGTGGGTTCATGAAGATTCAACACTGATTACTACAGGAATCAATCCTGCTTGAAGTAGATAATCCAATGCTTCATGAAATATACCCATTTTTAACATTTATTTCAACTGTTCTCAGTGACATGTGACTGGGAAAAATGCACACAGTAAAGGTTTGGTGTACATGATATAAAGATACAAAGTGAAACACGTAATTTCACACCAGTTCAAAGAATTAGCATTGGTACACTATCACTGCAGTTCCATTCTCAGGTACACAAAGGCAGGTTTACTACAACCAGTCATTTACCAATTCAAATAACTGAGTCAAGCGTTCCAAAACACATTTATGTTGCTGAAGCTCAGTGGAAATGTTTGTGTCAATTTATTGGTTTCCATTTCCATGTTATAAATATACAGATCTATTAAGTTTATTTATTAGTGACACAATTAGGCTTACGTTAACACAATGAAGTTACTGTGAAAATCTCCTAGTCGCCACACTCCGTTTGGGTACACTGAAGGAGAAGTTAACATGCCCAATGCACCTGACCAGCATGAATTTCAGACTGTGGGAGAAAACCAGACCACTCGAAGGAAACCCACACAGACACAAGGAGAACATGTAGAGTCTGCACAGACATTAGCTATGGGTGCGGCGGAGGGGGAGGATCATGGGGCGCGCAAATGAGAGGTTAGGGATATGTGAAGTGTCAGGACCCCATGAGGTGGGTGAGATATTTCAACCTCTTTAACAATTTTTTTTCTCTGGAGACAGCATTTACAGTGACTCAATCTACCCCAGGTCCCTGGCATTATGCGACAACAGTACTAACCACTGTGCCACCCTATTATAGAGAAGTTTAAGGGTGGTTCCTGACAACAGGTTTGGACTTTCCTGCTGTGACTGTGAATAGATTCATTACCAACTACATCTTTTGGTTCACAGGTTCTGACACTTGGGTTGAACCTATTAGGGTCTGAAAATTGAGAGGGCAGTGAGAAAATGTCGATCACCTTATCGATGCCTTGGGATTCTCTCAGGAGTGGAAAAAGTGGATTATCTGGTTATCACGTTGCTGTTCGTGGGACTTCACTGTGCAAAATTAATTGCCACATTTCCTGCATTACAACTCTGATGATTTTAAACTAACTGGGGGGGGAGGGTGCGAGGGTAGGTGACATTACGGGGTCTAAAGTAAAGGAGAGGGTACAAGTAAGGGAAGGGGCCAAGGATGTCCCAATAATAAAAGGAGTAGGGGGCGTGAGTACGGTTGGTGGCGTTCTGGCAAATAGGGTACAGATGAAGGCTGGGATGAAGGCACTTTATCTGAATGCACAAAGCATTCGGAATAAAGTGAATGAGCTGGTGGCGCAGATCAGCACAAATGGATATGATCTGGTGGCTATTACAGAGACGTGGCTGCAAGGTGACAGGGACTGGGAGCTGAATGTCCAGAGGTATCAAGTGTTTAGGGAGGATATGCGGGAGGAAAAAGGGGGGGGGGGCGTAGCTCTGCTGATTAAGGATAGCATCAGGGTGGTAGTAAGGGATGATATAGGAACCAAAGAGCAGAAAGGGGAATCGTTGTGGGTGGAGGTTAGGAACAACAAAGACGCTGGTGGGTGTCGTTTATAGGCCCCCAAATAATGATCTGGAGGTGGGGCGGGCTGTTAACGCGCAAATAAATGTGGCGTGCAGGAATGGAATGGCGATAATTATGGGGGATTTCAATCTACATATTGATTGGTCGACCCATGTTGGACGCGGTGGGCTTGAGGAAGAGTTCCTGGAATGCTGCTGGGATAGTTTCCTTGAACAGTGTGTGTTGGAGCCGACGAGGGAGCGAGCTATCTTGGATCTGGTGTTATGTAATGAGGCGGGTAGAATTAGGGACCTTGTGGTGAAGGATCCTCTTGGGAAGAGTGATCATTGTATGGTGGAGTTTCTGATGCAGATGGAGGAGGAGAAAGTGGGTTCCTGGACATGTGTCCTTTGTTTGAACAGAGGGGAGTACGGTAGGATGAGAGAGGAATTGGCGAATGTTGATTGGGGGAGCGCGTTGGAAGGTAGGTCTGCTGAGGAACAGTGGAGGATCTTTAAGGAGATCTTTCTTGGTGCTCAGCGGAAATTTATTCCGATGGTCAAAAAGGATCATAGGAGGAGAGATAATCAGCCGTGGATAACGAAGGAGGTGAAGGAAAGTGTTAAATTAAAAGCGGATGTGTTTAGAGTAGCTAAGAGTAGTGGGCGAGAAGAGGATTGGGAAAGGTTTAAATGTCAACAAAGAATGACAAAGAAGTTGATAAAGAAGGGTAGGATAAACTATGAAGCTGGGCTAGCGCTTAATATAAAAAAGGATAGCAAAAGTTTTTATAAATATATAAAAAGGAAGAGGCTGGCTAGGGTGAACGTTGGACCCTTAGAGGATGAGAGGGGGGACTTAGTGATAGGGGATGGGGAAATCGCAGAGGCCTTGAATAACTTTTTTGCTTCGGTCTTCACGGAGGAGGACGTGAATAATTTGCCGGGTGTTAGCGATGGAAAGATGGTAGGAGTGGAGGGCCTGAATGACATTATTGTTACTAGAGAGGCAGTGCTCGACAGACTGGAGGGACTGATTGTGGACAAGCCCCCAGGACCGGATGGAATGCATCCGAGGGTTCTGAAAGAAATGACGGAGGTGATAGTGGATGCCTTGGTGATTATTTTCCAATCGTCGCTGGATTCCAGGGAAGTGCCGGAAGATTGGAAAATGGCTAATGTTACGCCATTGTTTAAGAAGGGTGCCAGGCAAAAGGCAGGGAATTATAGGCCGGTTAGTTTAACGTCTGTTGTAGGTAAAATGTTAGAATCCGTGATCAAGGAGAAAATAGCGAGGCATCTTGAGGAGAATTGTTTGGTAGAGCAGACGCAGCACGGTTTCGTTAAGGGGAAGTCGTGTCTGACGAATTTATTGGAGTTCTATGAGGATGTGTCTAGGGCGGTGGATAGAGGAGAGCCGGTGGATGTGGTGTTTCTTGATTTTCAGAAGGTGTTTGATAAGGTGCCTCACAAGAGGTTATTACAGAAGGTCAGGGGGCATGGAGTTGGGGGTAGGGTGTTAGCGTGGATAGAGGATTGGCTGTCAAATAGGAGGCAGAGAGTGGGGGTCAATGGGTGCTATTCGGATTGGCGGTTGGTGACTAGTGGAGTGCCCCAGGGGTCGGTGCTGGGGCCTCAGCTATTTACCATTTATATAGATGAGCTGGAGGAGGGAACTGAGTGTATGGTGTCGAAATTTGCTGATGACACCAAGATTGGTGGAACGGCAAATTGTGCGGAGGGTGTGGAGAGTCTGCAGAAGGATCTAGATAGGCTGGGAGAATGGGCCAGGAAATGGCAAATGGAATTTAATGTTGGCAAATGTGAGGTTGTCCACTTTGGTGGGAATAATGGTAGGAAGGACTATTACTTACATGGCGAAAAACTGCAGCATGCGACGGTGCAGAGGGACCTCGGGGTCCTTGTGCATGAGTCGCAAAAACCCAGCTTGCAGGTGCAGCAGGTGGTCAGGAAGGCAAATGGGATGCTGGCCTTCATAGCAAGGTGGATTGAATATAAAAGTAGGGAGGTCTTGCTGCAGCTGTATAGGGCACTGGTGAGGCCGCAGCTGGAGTACTGTGTGCAGTTTTGGTCGCCGCACTTACGCAAGGATATTTTGGCCTTGGAGGGAGTGCAGAGGAGGTTTACTAGGCTGATACCGGAGTTGAGGGGGTTGAACTATGAGGAGAGGCTGAATAAACTAGGCTTGTACTCGTTAGAGTTTAGAAGAATGAGGGGAGATCTCATTGAGACATATAAGATGATGAATGAGATGGATAGTATAAAGGTGGAGAGGCTCTTCCCGCTCAGAAAGGACAGTAGGACTAGAAGGCACAGCCTCAAGATAAAGGGGGGGCGGTTTAGAATGGAGTTGAGGAGGAACTTCTTCACTCAAAGGGTGGTGAATCTCTGGAATTCTCTGCCCGTTGAAGTGGTGGAGGCTGCCTCGCTAAATATTTTTAAGACGCGGGTTGATAGGTTTTTGATAGGCAAGGGGATTAAGGGTTATGTGGAGAGGGCGGGGATGTGGAACTGAGACACGACAGGTCAGCCATGATCTTATTGAATGGCGGGGCAGGCTCGAGGGGCTAGATGGCCTACTCCTGCTCCTATTTCTTATGTTCTTATGTTCTTATGATGGGTGGAATTTTCCCCTATTTTTTCCAGTGTCGGTCCTCGCCAGTGGCAAAAGTCGCAGTATATTCGGCTCTTTAACAAAATTTTTCTCTCCGTGTATTTCAAGCCATGTTCATGGTGACTTGCCTCTGATTTGCTTGCTCTAGTCAAACTTTGTTTCTGCAATCAACGGGGCACTCCTTTGAAACGCCTCCTAAGCACTTGTCCAGAAGTGGCTGCCACGAAGACAACACCAAGATTCACTGAGGTAGTCCTCAAACTTCTGAATGCTGTGGAACAGAAGTGCGACATCCTCTACCCATAATCAGGCAGACATTCAGCAAGCAAGGTCACCTGGGAGGCTGTGGCCACGATAATGAGCATCAGTTCGATGCATAAGAGGACAGTGTAACAATGCTGGAAGAATGACCTTCTTTGTGCAGTCAGGGTAAGTCTGCCTACTCATGTACCCTGCTTAACACACCCATCACACCCTCACAGTGGGCGGCACGGTGACACAATGTTTGGCACTGCTGTCTCACAGCGTCAGGGATGCAGGTTTGATTCCCAGCTTGGGTCACTGTCTGTGCTGAGATTGCACATCCTCCCTGTATCTGCATGGGTTTCCTTTGGGTGCCCCAGTTTCCTCCTACAGTCTGAAAGACATGCTGGTTAGGTGTATTGGCCATGCTAAATTCTTCCTCAATGTACCCAAAAAGGCGCAAGAGTGCGGCGACAAGAGGATTTTCACGTAATTTCATTGCATTGTTAATGAAAGCCTACTTGTGACACTGAATAAATAAACTTTATAACTTTATCTCTCTCCCACCCACTTATGGGGTCCCAAAACCTGTCATAGTGACCTGCTCCAACACCCCCACCTCTCACCCACATTCTCCATGATCTCCCCAATCACTAGGTCTGCTGCTCCTATAGAGACTTACAAGATAATGAAGGGGATGGATAGGGTAGAGGTCGAGAGATTCTTTCCACTTAGAAAGGAAAACAGAACTAGAGTGCACGGCCTCAAAATAAGGTGGGGGGGGGCAGTTTAGAACGGAGTTGAGGAGGAACTTCATCACTCAAAGGGTGCTGAATCTCTGGAATTCTCTGCCCATTGAAGTGGTGGAGGCTGCCTCACTGAATATATTTAAGTCACAGGTAGATAGATTTCTGATAGACAAGGAAATTAAGGGTTATGGGGAGAAAGCGGGAAGTGGAACTGATCCACTTCAGATCAGCCAAGAACTTATTGAATGGCAGGACAGGCTTGAAGGGCTAGATGCCCTACTCCTGCTCCTATTTCTTATGTTCTAATGCTTCTCACATCCCGCTCCTACTTACCTCCTCCATGCATACCAGACTTCATTACCATCAGACCTGACATGACTCCTGGCTACACTGTCCCCTTCTGTCTCATTGCAAGACAAATTCAAGCACAACTGCCGCAACAGGAACAGCCTGATGGAGTTGTACCTGAACTGAGAATCCTCATGTCCCTTGAGGATTGAGTCCTTGAGCTGGCCAGTGAGGAGCCGGACCACACCTGTGCTGTGAGTGACACAGAAGGAAGAGACGCAAGTGTGAACCCTCAACACATGTAGCCATGGCACAAGTCTCACCTGAGTTAGCTTCCTCCCATCAGTCTGACCCTGTGATGCAGTAAAACCATCTGTTTCCCTTGCAGGTCAGTGGACCAGTTCTTTTGCGCCTGGGTCACCGTTCTCGCTGAACGCTAATGCGCGCTCAAAATCCCTGCATTTGAAAGTTATTCACTGGCTGCAAAGCACTTTGGAACATTTGGTGGTCAGGATAGGTGCCACATAAATGCTTCCATTTAGCAAAATTGAAACACAAATGAAAAGGGGTAGTGGCAGCCTGATATGAGCTAAAAGACAGAAAGCAGTTAGCAATGATTCATTAGCTGTCAAACTGCAGAAGAGAATACAACAGTGATCCCTCGGTGTCATATTGGGACCTCTGCTCTTTTTGATGAAGTACTTATCAATGACCTGGACTTGAGTTAAGGGGACATAGTTTCAAAGGATAAAGGGTCAGATGAAACACTTGATCGGAAATGTTGCAAACGGTGAGAAAGATAGTAGCAGATTTAAGGAGGACATAGACGGACTGGTGGAATTGGCAGACATGTCAGGTTAAATGTATTCAAGAATTGGATACATATTTGAATAAATTTATAGGGTTGTGAGGAAAGTGCAGGAGACGGGAATAATTAGATAGCTTTTCTTAAAAAAATGTCAGCACACATTTGATGATCCAAATGGACTCCTTTGTTCCACATGATTCCATGGGGGGGGAGGGGGAATTTTCCCGTCCCACCTGTCATGGGAATCGTAGCAGGTGGGACGGGGGCGGGGGAGGTGAAACTATGTAAAGGTCTGTTGACCTTGGGCAGGATTTTCGAGTTTTGGGGCGAGCGCAGCCGGAAAATCTCATCCAGTGATTGAGAAAAAATTGAGTCATTTCCCACCATCATGAAGTTGCATAAGAAAATTTACAGACGGTAATAGTGCACTGAACAAAATCTGAGTTGTTACTGAAAAATATAAAGAACCCACCCAATCGTGATTCTTTCCTGATAGTAATGGAAATTCCTTAACAAGACTCTCTCATTACCTCCACCTAATTTGGTTGTAGAAAACATCAGCTAGGAACAAATATCTTAAAAGTTTCTATTTAAGAATTGAGCCGGGTTGTTATTAAAGAAATGTCCCCACATTCTTATCTATGGATTCTCTGGTGATAAACACAGCTACAGAGAAAAATATTCATAATATACTTGGTATAATCTATTTGAATTAATTACTTTAAGAGTTGATTAACTCACCGTCATAGCAGTTTTTTTTACTGAAAAGTATCCATAATATGGTACAAATAAAAATATTTAATTAAGCTGAAAATAATTAAATACATTTCCAATTAAGTAAGCTCCTTCAACTGTATGTCAATTTATGTGCAGCATTCTACGGTGCATGTAAACTCAGTATTGATGTCAAATGCATTGGGTTAGATTCTGCAGTCTCCCAGACGCATGATCTCACTACTGTCAATGGGAATTCCCATTAACAATAGCCCATGCTGCAGGAAACCTGTGGGCGGGGTGCGCTGCTGGCAGGACTGGAGAATCCTGCCAGCGTGAGTAGTTGGAGAATTCCAGCCGTTGAACATGAGCATGTTGACATAGTTTAGAGAACTACCTGAAAAATTTCCAAAGACTCTTCTCAGTAAACTGAAATCTCAGCTGAGTACTATGCAGAATAGCCATTAACCATCACATTAAAAACAGTTTTGCAGTGTCATCCATCATTCCAATCAGTAGTGATGCCAGCATTAGCTTGCAAAATAGCTGTGTCCTTATTGTCGGAGTGGGTGGACGATGACATGGGGTGGGCAGAGACATGGACAGAGTGAACCATGTTCAATTTTCAACCATCAGATAATGTGATTTGAATTCTGTTTAGAGCTTTTCATTTTACTCCCCCACATTTACATCACAATTTCATACTTTTGCTACAAATACATATACATTATCACATATATCATCCATTTCAATAATAACACGTAACCATACATTTTAGCATACTTTAAAAACATCAGCAACGTACACCATCATGGAATCCCTTCAGTGCAGAAGATGTCATTCAACCCATCAAGCCTGCACCGACTCTCTGACATCTTACCCAGGCCCTCTACCCTGACCTATCCCTGTAACCCCACACACATTTCTCATGGTTAATCCATCTAACCTACACACCTTTGGACACTAAAGGGCAATTTAACATGGTCAATCCACCTAACTTGCATATCTTTGGACTGTGTGAGGAAACCAGAGCAACCGAAAGAAACCCATGCAGAGACGGGGAGAATGTGCAAACTACAGAGAGAGCCACCCAAGGCCGGAATTGAAGCCGGGTCCCTGGCGCAATGAGGCAGCAGTGCTAACCATTGTGCCACCATGCCGTGTTATGATGTTACTATCGAAGAGTCAATTCTTAACAACTGTTTAACTTTGAGATGACACAAGGCAAATCGTTATTGCAACTCTCACTGACCATCATTTTCAGACTTGAAATTTATAAGGAGAAAAAAAACTATCTACAAATTCATGTATAATCCAAATATACTATTTTATTAATCATGAAGGCCTCAAATTAACCAGATCATTTATAGTCTAGCCCTGTAAAGTTAGTAACAGTTTTCTGTCTCATTTTTACATGTCACAGAAAAAGTTTCCAGATTTCATATTCCACACATAAACAAATGATCCAAAACAACAAACGTGGCTGCAAGTCTCTAAAGATTTATAATTGAAGACTCAGAAATGAATTAAATATATAAATGATGACAATTTACAAATGTAGGTATGAAACACACTCCAGGAGTGTGGTGTGAGTTATTAAAAGGAATGAATGATCCTTATGCCTACACAATTAAGACCTACAAAACCCTCTTTTAGATAAGATTACTCAGAAAAAAATTAGAACCCCTACAGTGCAGCAGGAGGCCATTCAGCCCATTGCATCTGTGTGGACACTCTGAAAGAGCATCTTGCCTGGGCATTTTTAATCGCACTCAGCTTGAAGTAAGAACATAAGAACATAAGAAATAGGAGCAGGAGTAGGCCATCTAGCCCTTCGAGCCTGCCCCGCCATTCAATAAGATCATGGCTGATCTGTCATGGCTCAGTTCCACATTCCCGCCCTCTCCCCATAACCCTTAATCCCCTCGCTTATCAAAAACCCATCAACCCGCATCTTAAAAATATTTAGCGAGGTAGCCTCCACCACTTCAACGGGCAGAGAATTCCAGAGACTCACCACCCTTTGAGTGAAGAAGTTCCTCCTCAACTCCGTTCTAAACCGCGCCCCCCCTTTATCTTGAGGCTGTGCCCCCTAGTCCTATTATCCTTTCTGAGCAGGAAGAGTCTCTCCACCTCGATCCTATCCATCCCATTCATCATCTTGTACGTCTCAATGAGATCTCCCCTCATCCTTCTAAACTCTAACAAGTACAAGCCTAGTTTATTCAGCCTCTCCTCATAGCTCAACCCCCTCAACTCCGGCATCAGCCTAGTAAACCTCCTCTGCACTCCCTCCAAGGCCAAAATATCCTTGCGTAAGTACGGCGCCCAAAACTGCACACAGTACTCCAGCTGCGGCCTCACCAATGCCCGATACAGCTGCAGCAAGACCTTCCTACTTTTATATTCAATCCCCCTCGCTATGAAGGCCAGCATCCCATTCGCCTTCCTGATTACCTGCTGCACCTGCAAGCTGGGTTTTTGCGACTCATGCACAAGGACCCCAAGGTCCCTCTGCACCGTCACCTGCTGCAGTTTTTCGCCACGTAAGTGATAATCCTTCCTACCATTATTCCTACCAAAGTGGACCACCTCGCACTTGCCAACATTAAATTCCATTTGCCATTTCCTGGCCCATTCGCCCAGCCTATCTAGATCCTTCTGCAGACTCTCCACACCCTCCGCACAATTTGCCTTTCCTCCAATCTTGGTACTTCACAGAATGATAATTAGGGAGTGAACAACAAGTTAGAGAAAAGAGTGTCAAGTGGAGGATAAAGGAGTAATCGATGAGGGCCAGTCTAAACATGAAATTTTTGCGCCATAGAAGTGAAAAAGTTGAGTTGTTAAGGGAGGAATACCAAAAAGGCAGGGAATGGCAGGGTGGATGAAGTAGTCCTTCCCATGGTAAACAAAGGAAGGAGAACGTTGGTCCCTTAGAGGATGAGAGGGGGGACTTAGTGGTAGGGGATGGGGATATGGCTAAGGTCTTGAATAACTTTTTTGTTTTTGTCTTCACGGAGGAGGACGTGAATAATTTGCCGAGCATTAGAGATGGAAAGGTGGTAGGACTGGAGGGTCTTAATGACATTACTGTTACTAGAGAGGCGGTGCTCGACAGACTGGAGGGGCTGATTGTGGACAAGTCGCCAGGACCAGATGGAATGCATCCAAGGGTTCTGAAAGAAATGGCGGAGGTGATAGTGGATGCCTTGGTGGTTATTTTCCAGACATCGCTGGATTCCGGGGAAGTGCATCTCTGGAATTCTCTGCCCGTTGAAGTGGTGGAGGCTGCCTCGCTAAATATTTTTAAGACACGGGTTGATGGATTTTTGATAAGAGAGGGGATTAAGGGTTATGGGGAGAGGGCGGGAATGTGGAACTGAGCCACGACAGATCAGCCATGATCTTATTGAATGGCGGGGCAGGCTCGAAGGGCTAGATGGCCTACTCCTGCTCCTATTTCTTATGTTCTTATGACGTCTTTAACCTGTGATTAATCCTCTTTTCACTCGCATTTTTGTACCCGTAAAGACTTGATTACCTGTTAAGATTCGCATTCCGTCCATTATCTTGTAATTGAGTTTGTGTCTATACATGTCTTGTTTATGAACCCAACACCCATTCACCTGATGAAGGAGCAGCATTCTGAAAGCTTGTGCTACCATATAAACCTGTTGGACTTTAACCTAGTGTAATGAGACTTCTTACTATGGTAAAAAAAATGAAGAATGACAGACTGGGGCTAAAAAAAAATCAACAATTGCACTTAACACCAGAAGAAATCATAAAAGAATGGAAAATAAGGTTGCATTAGGATTTGACAATGCTTCAAATTCATGGAGTAGTCGGTGGCGCTTGGCAAAATAGAGTGATTTAGGGGATGCTGGAATGTGAATTATATATTCATTACATACCAGGTAACTTTTATTTAAATTTCATATTTAAAACAAAAGTGCTTCACAGTAACATTTGCAAACAAAGTTTGACACAAAGTCTGGATTTTTCAGCCCTCCTCGCTCCCCCCGACAATGCATGTTTTCCAGTGGCAGAGGTGGCTCACGATTGGCCACCAGTGAGATCGTCCAATCCCGCCAATGCCTATGGCGGTTTGCATGACTTGCCTGTCCCAGCAGAGAACCCGCCAGCCAGAAATCCTTGTCCTGAGTCACATAAGATGATCACATATGGTGACACAATGGTTAGCATTGCTGCCTCACAGCGCCAGGGACCTGGGTTCAATTCCAGCCTGGGGTCACTGTCTATGTGAAGTTTGTACGTTCTCCCCATGTCTGTGTGGGTATCTTCCGGGTGCTCCAGTTTCCTCCCACAGTCCAAAGATGTGCAGGTTAGGTTGATTGGCCATGCTAAATTTCTCCTTAGTGTCAGGAGTATTAGCAGGCTAAATATGTGGGGTTACTGGGATAGGGCCTGTCGGTGCAGGCTTGATGGGCCAAATGGCCTCCTTCTGTATTGTTGGGATTCTATGAAGATGTTAGGACAGGTGGTAGATCTTAAGACTCAGGGTGGAAGGAGGTATGGGACAGAGAACTTTGGCGGGAGGAATTTTGGAGTTTCGTCGCTACAGAACTGAAGATACAATGATATTTTAAACAAAAACATGGATGCACAAGCATTAGAAGAGCGTGGAGAGGTGTTGCAATGTTGGAAGAAGTCACAAGAATTGGGAGGGGAGAGGCCAGGGCGGGGTTTGAAACAGGCCATCAAAGTAGGTTAGTGAACTTAGTGGTGGGTGATGAGGAGTGAACCAAATTACTGGCTATTCTATTTAGATTAACATAATATAACAGTGCCACAACAGTCCCAGTATTCCATGTGTAAGGTAACACCAAACAATGTGAATGTTTGCATATGCTCGGCAAAGGTTCAAGTTTGGCAGAAAGAGCTGAGGGGGCCTTTGCCATTGTAAGTCTGCCAAAGAGGGGACTTGTCTCACGCTGAGAGATTGATTGCCCACAGTTAGTTTGCTTTGTCATTTCTAACAACGAGGTTCTCACTTCTTCCAAGAATCTGGTCTAAAGCTGTCAATGTGTACAGACTGTACATCACTCAGTATCCAATGGTGTTGTGCTGGGAAATTAATTGTCAGCACAATTTACCAGCATAAACAGCTTTGCAATATTTCAAATATTGTGCTGTCTGCAAAGTTTATTCAAAGTATTCAATATTCTTTCCACATGCAAGTGGTTGACTACACAAAAGCACTCAAGGACAACTTATTGGAAGCGAGTCCTGGAGAACCTCAATTACTGCAGCACATTACTGACAGTGATAGAGAAAGCTGTTTTTTAAACCAGTAGGAAATATTCTTTTCCTCTCTCACTGCTGCAACTGTTGTTTCTCCAGTACCTTCATATTTCATAGAATCATATAAACCAGACAGTGCAGAAAGAGGCCATTTGGCCCATCAACTCTGCACCGACCACAATCCCACCCAGGCCCTACCCCCATAACCCTATATATTTACCCACTAATCCCTCTAATCTATGCATCTCAGGACACTAAGGGGCAATTTTAGCATGGCCAATCAACCTAACCCGCACATTTTTGGACATCTTTAGCATTGGATGAAGTTCCTCATATTCCTAGAATTCCTATAGTACAGAAGGAGGCCATTCTGCCCATTGAGCATGCACCGACAACAATTCCACCATCGCTTTATTTATGTAACTCCACATTCTTACCCTACTAATGCCCCCGACATTAACAGACAATTTATCATGACCACTGCACCTAACCAGCATGTGTTTCGGATTGCAGGAGGAAACCCACACAGACAGGGGGTAACGTGTAAATTCTGCACAGACAGTGACCCAAGCCAGGAATCAAACCCAGGTCCCTGGCGCTATGAGGCAGTAGTGTTAACCACTGTGCTACTCAAATGAAAATGTGAATCAAAGTATTTTGAAGTTTTTTTTGATTAATGAAAAGTAGAACATTGGCCAGCAGTTTTTTTCAATACTTGTTCCAAAAAGCATAATTTACCTTTGATGGTTGAAAACTGTTGCTCCTAAAAAGCATGAGTCAACTCAAAGTCAGAAAACAGAATAAGGTGTTAAAAAGAACAGATTCAGCTTTGCTGTAATTGACTTGATCCTTATGATAATTACAAGAAAGCTCAAGTAAGCTTGTTTAATTAATCAGTACGAAAACAGTTTTAGTGATTTCTAATATGCTGTTGCACAATAATGTTGAAGCACCATACAATTTTCCGACATAATTGTTATGTGTCAAACATTGATTGCAATAGCAATCTGCACCAACAAGCCTGTAAAAAGTATTTATCTGGCTGCACGCTGTGCAGAATTGTGCACAGCTAGAGTTCCGTGCAACGGTGTATACTCTGCCGTCCTTGCATTGCAGTTTTGCTTCACTAATGGCACTGGAATTACAGCAAAGGCAATGTAATCAGGGCCCAGTCTAACAACAGGACTGAGAAGATGTGTGACTCCCCAGGAAGGAGGGAACCTCAATGCTCTTTGCTTCTTGCTTTGGGTCTCGACTTTCAATTTACGCTCGGCAGACAAGTGCTTTGCATCAGTACTAAACCTACAGTGCTACATCATATACAGGTTCATTTGTCCCAATAAGATGCTGGCCCAGGCAGTGATACCCACATCCCATGAACAAGTAAAAAAGGTTCACTTGTCCCACTCACATACCAATTGTATGATTGGCTACATTCTCCGCCATAGTTAAATTGCCCAACCCTCTGGTATTTTATCAAAGATCACGTCAAATATGTATTCAAGTATAGAATAGCTGTAAGATTGGTTTAGACCAATCACAAAGGTTGTGCCAGGATTACAGATTCAAGGTGGAACTCTTGAGCCAAGGGCAATGCAGCGATCATTACATCGGAAGGGACACGCCTATTGTTGACCACTCTGCGGTGGTGTACAACAAATATTTTTGCGTACTTTATTTTGTTAAGCTTTGACAGCGTAATGCATGCTTCATGACTATTATTGAAAGGTGCAAAACAGCTTATATCTCTCCAGTATTGCAATTGCCATGAGATAAGTACAAAATTCTACAATTCATCATCAAATGCACACAACACCCCCCAAAAATGCAGTGTGAAGAATTTTAAAAGGAGTTAATTCGGATTCAAATGTGGAATATCAGTAGTCATAATGCCCTCAGAGACACCATGGTTTAATGTTGAGAAATATGACTTTTTTTTATCTTCCCAAATGAATAAGGAGAAATATAAAATTGGCAGATGGTAGTAATTTATTAGAAAAACAGTCGGTGTCTATACCCAATGGATTACAGAATTTTCATACTGCCTTCATTTTAACAGCAATCTCTCACCAGACGTCTAAGGTCATTTTCAAACCTAATTCGACTATAGTTTGTCAAATATGGCAACAAAGCATTTCATAATTTTATATTTCATCTATTGCTGATTTGGCTGTTTTACATTCATGATATTAGCTATAATTTCTTCCTACGTAATTACTTTATTTAAAGGAGTAGATTGAAGAAATGAGTCTCAACAAACTTTATCCCCTGATCAATAAAACTACCTTTACTTGGTCAGGCTTCATTTTATATACTTAGACAAAGATTCATATAAAATATTTACAGTATGTTTTGTAATAAATTGAACTGTAGTTTGGTTTAATCCAATCCAACCCAGTGACACTTTTAATTGGGACCAAGCCTCAAAAATAACCAAACTTCTATCTCAAAAAACTAGAAGCTGATTAGCCATCAGAAAATTCCATGATTAACTCGTATTACTCTCAATTGATGAAGGAATCAAAGAGTTTACAACAAGTAGCTGTGTGCCTTTATACATTTGGAAGAGTAAATGATGAACTCCCAACTCTGCTGAAAATTCTAATATCAGAGTCTGAACACAAATGCACCTACCCCTATTATAACAGTGGTCAGATCGGTACATTTGCTATAAAGCTTTGAAGTATGGTTTCTCACAGTATTTTGTTTCACTCTTCACACTCTGGCTCCAGTTCGTCCTCTCTTCTGTTGCGGGTAACAGCCCAGTAACAAATATTTTCTACACCATAATTGCGCTGATCACGACCTATTCCTATAATGCTCTCAAAAGCCAAGAAATAGAAACAAATTCTTGAAAGATTTCCCCAATTTTAATGATGAATTGAACATTCACTAAAAATGTTTTGTTTAAGATGGTCGGAGCTGAGTTTTTTGAAGAAAACTTCATTTCAGGTCTTCAGGTTTGTCCAAGCAGCTTTGGGTTTTTGAGATTATGCACCATACGCATCACAAAAAGGGACAAAAAATTCAACCAATTGTTAACTTTTCACTCATTTAATAAATGAACAAAATCACAATGATTGAAATTATGATCAGTTATTTATTAAGCTCTTCATTACGTCTTGGCAGTAATATTGTATAGACATTCAGAATCTAATTTCAGTTTAATTAGGCAATACAGCAAAGAATTGTTCTAAGCATCCTGAATTTTACTCAGTCTGATTTGTAACATTCAATGTGCAATATTTCATTTTGATACAGGTATACAGCAGCAAACCTCTTACTTTTTAAAATTGCAGAAGTAATACAATGCTAAACTTCATCCAGCCTGAAAAATTACAACTATGAAGAAAAAGGCACTGATGATCTAGTGTTAACACAGACTATATCAGAATCTGTATTTAGAGAGATTTTCTTTTTCCTTTTCAATCATTATAGTTTGGTCTCTCATGTCTGTCATTCATCTCAATTTGTTGCAAAGGCGTCAAACTCTTAACAAATTATATTCAACACACCAGGAGAGCTTGCAGCTTTCAACAGTACTGGGAAATCTCTGGCTGCAGTGCAGTGCGGACTAAGACAGCAGCAGTCTGACAATGATGCATGCAATTGAGAGAAGTACTTTCAATCATCTATTGCAGCGAGACAGCCTTACCTTAGCCTGTGCTCCTTGTGGGGAAGTTCTCGTCAATAGGATTTTCAGGACAGTCTCTCTTGACAGGACAGGAAAAAGAAAACAGGTTCCTAATGACTTAAGACAACTTTGCCCTTTTCAAATGAACACTGACCCACAACACAAGGAAAGAAAGCTGGAAGAAAGAGAGAGGAGGGAGAGGGGGAGAGAGAAGTGCTGAAATGTTTAGGTCAGCATCATAGTAAAAGCACTGCAGTTTCCCAGAAATCCCTCTAGTGATACATTGCTGTATTTCACAGTGCTGGCAGCCGATTGGCTACTGTGTTGTTCGGTAATGTCGAATCTCGGCATTAATTGGGGATGGTCCCTTTTCTGGTGCACTCTCCACCCCCTGCATCAAGTATTGCTGGATCAGCACAATGAGGGAAAATCAAATACAACTCAACTGACAGCAGACAGCAGCACCAGCATACAGTATAAGGGGGTCTACGTTTCAGTGCTAATGTTCTATGCGTAAATGATTCAGCAGGGCAGACAAACAGAAATCAATGGATAATGCAATTTGCACAGAAGCAGCAGCTTAATTTTTTAAAAAATAGAACAAGGAACAGATTTTGTCTGCTGTCAGCCTTGCACAGCACATTATTAATTGTTTAAAAAGAGATGCGTTAAGCACCTCACTAATTTGATGTATATGTTTACATTCGTTGACATGAATTATACTGCCCAAAACTGATTAAATAAAAGGGGAACTGTAAATAGATATTATCAGATGAATCAATTATTTTTCCTTATTAGGACCATGCATGGTGTAGGATTTTCAGACTATACATTTTTTTATGGGTTTCAGATTTCAATTATTTGTTAGCATGCAAAACATATTTTACTTACTGTTTGTGGAAATGGAATAACTTAACCAGTCAAACTGCACTCCTTTATGTTGTTCTCAATAAATGCAATAAAAAAGCTCGCTCACCATCTGTACTGTCAAGCACGGTGACAAAGTGGTTAGCACTGTCGCCTCACAGTGCCAGGGACCTGGGTTCGATTCCTGGCTTGGGTCACTGTCTGTGCAGAGTCTGCATGCTCTCTCTGTGTCTGCGTGGATTTTCTCTGGGTACTCCAGTTTCCTCCCATAGTCTGAAGGACATGCTGGTTTGGTGCATTGGCCATGTTCAGTTCTTCCTTGATGTACCCGAACAGATTAGGGGATTTTCACAGTAACTTCATTGCAGTGTTAATATAAGCCTACTTGTGACACTAATAAATAAACTTTAAACATGAATTGGGTTATCAAGGCCCCCACCCTCACCCCCGCCTTCTCCCACAAAGCAGTCCAGTTTGTTCTAATTAACAACACAGTGACAAATATCCATCAGATAAATAGTGCTGTTACCTTAGAGAAATAGTCCATTCTCAGTGTGACATGCCAACATGTGATTGAGTTGCCCTACGACCCCTTTCGCCATCAAATCAAATTATCAAATCTAGCCTGCGGAGCACAGAGACAACTGGGACCATGAAATTGCCAGCCAATTAACTTTGAATCAATTTGATTTGCTAAATGTTGCAATGCAATATATTTGCATTGGTCCAAGTCGAAGCCATCGCCAAAACCTCCAGAAGAGAAAGGAAAGAATATATTGTTCCTTTTGAAATATCAACAAATGCACTATAATACAGATTAATTTGTAAAGAAATTAGGTCACCTGTTAAAAATCTCATGTTCTCAAGGGTGACTAGTAAATCAGCATTTCTGAAAGGTTACAAGGTATTAAATTGAGGAACTTAAACTCTTACACACATTTCATAGAATCACTGAACCCCTACAGTGCAGAAGGAAGCTATTTGGCCCATGAAGTCTGCACCGACCACAATCCCACCCAGGCCCTGTCATCACAACCACATGCATTTACCCTAACTGGTCTCCTTGACACTAAGGGGCAACTTAACATGGCCAATCCACTTAATCCACACATCTTTGGACTATAGAAGTGTTCCAGAACACCCAGAGGAAACCTGTGCAAACACGGGGAGAACTTGGGATATCTGGTATCAATGACCATTCTATTGTTGCATTTACCTGTCCAAACATGAAGGACTGAAGTATATGGTCACATGCTAATGGCAGATTTTGCACCACAATTTGGCAATGTTCTGGCCACGCCAATAATATGATAATAACCATGAATTAGTGGCAATACTAAACCATTATTCCTCCCAATGAGTGCTGGAGAGCATGACCTGGAACAAGTTAATAGCCAGCACATGAAAGGGACCCTTGGCACTGGACAGTGTCAGGTGGCCCATCAGATAATCAACTCAGTACATTGACTAGACATAGATTGGTACATGTTCCAGTCTGACCAGATAAGTCTATTTAAATTTTAGCTTATTTCTGCCAACCATGTCATTCTTTATAGATGGAAGAAATTTTAAAAATGCACATGTCTCCCACCTTTTTGCATAGAGTGGCACATTTATCGTATATTTCCATGCATAGATTTCAGCATCAGCAGAATGAAGAAAGAGGCAGAAAATGCCCCCAGAATTAGTGGGGCCGCCCTTGTTGCACTCCTGTGCGCAGTCAATGATTGACATGGCTAATTCATGCCAAACGCTGGGAAACGGGAGGCCAAGAGTTCACTAAATGCCCTGCTGTAGCAATAATAAGACATACTTCTGCCGAATAACAGTATCCCTGGTGTCATGGCCATCCACTCAATTATGGCCAGGGTCATCAGCAGGAGAATTTCTGAGGCCCTTATCACCTTCGCCCTCATAGGACTGGCCCCCAACATGGCATGACATCATTCTCCAGAGGTGATGTTCTAGCATGCAGAACAAACCACAGGGACACAGGTGGCAAGAGGTAATGTATTGCACCTCCAGATGTGTCAAGGCATCGGAATCACGTCTTTAGGAAACTGATGCTCCACTATGTCATTACTCTCATTGTATCTCCTCTCCACAATAAGTCTGGGCACCCTCACAGACATCATCAGCCATCTTTTCAGTGGAGAGTCCTTATCACCAATTACCATCCCTTCAAGGAACCCGGGCTGGTGAAAAGATCTGGAAACAATGTGTTCCAAAGGATGTATGTGAGTGGTGACTGCTGCCCGGGAACCCTGGCACACACCAGCATAACCCACCAACTATAGCCACATACCAGCTGTACATTGATCAAGTGGGAGCCCTGTCTGTTTATGAAGGCCTGATGTGGAGATGCCGGTGTTGAACTGGGGTAAACACAGTAAGAAGTCTCATATCACCAGGTTAAAGTCCAACAGTTGTTTGGCAGCTTTTGCTACCAAATAAACCTGTTGGACTTTAACCTGGTGTTGTGAGACTTCTTATTGTGTTTATGAGGGTGAAGGAATCTTAATGGTTGCATGTATGAAGTCAATGCCTCCCACTACACTGGGAAAACCTGTGGTCAATGCAAATCCTCAGGCTCTACCTATCTGACTTTGGACATGAGGGAGGCCTAATTCCAGTAACTTCATTGCAGTGTTGATGGAGGCCTATGTGTGACACTAATAAATAAACTTCAAACATTAAAAATATATGTGGAGGGGGAGTTGATGTGGGGGAGGGGTTAGCGGAAATGATAGGGGTGTGGGGACGCCACTTTGCTGTGTGGAATATGTAGCACTGGCACCCATGCAAGCAGTAGAGGCCTTTCGACCTGCCTCGAGTACTGGGCTCCTAGTTTGCCACCAGCAACCCAACTCCAGGTAGCTAAAGTAGCCTGTAGAGAAAAGTGGAAACATACTGGAAACCCCAGGCAGGCTCATGTAAGTAGGCTTAATTAGGTTGGCCTGCTAGGCCCAAACTTAAATCAGCAAAAATGATTGGTACATGGATGGATTAAGAAATCAGCATGCCAGTCAATGTCAGTCTTTTCCAGCACATTCACACTGCCCCCTGTAAGGCTTGAAAATTCTGTCAATTAATTTGATGTTTGACCTGCTGAATGTTCCAGCACTTTCTATTTGACACTTAAGTAACCAAAGAGTTCACATATGGTTTTAAAATTCACTCAGGAGCTCCCACTTTCATAGGGCTCTGATAATGTGGTCTTCCACAGGTTAAAAATATAGCTCAACGTACGGGACAAAGGCTGGTTCCCAAAATACTGGCAGGAGACTCGCACAAACCAGTCTCTCTTCAAATTCATCTTTCCATTGCAGAAAGTACAACTTTTACATAGATGTGCAGATTTATGGGCAGAATTTTATAGACCCTACCTTCAGCAGGATTCTCCGATCCCACCAAAGTCAATGGATTTTTGAATGGCTACACATAATCTATAGCCCCACCCACTGCCTGGGGGCTGTAAATCTACATCCCATGACTATGTGACTTACTCATGAGCAATCCAGTTTTTTCTTTATTGTATGCAGTAGACACCAAACTAGGCAATAGCTTCCGTAATGTGTAAATGGAGCTCTCTGACTCCTCCATCAAATTTTGCCAGGAGGAAGTCTTTAATAATGCGAGTTATTGATTGGGGTGCACCTGCGCTTTGGGTTCACTGTAAAGGCTCCACTTGTGCCGATTTGCTGCAGAAAGATGTTGGCCAGGGCAGAAGTGCCCAATGTTGGTGTGGGAGGTTGAAGCAGAGTGGGCGGGCAATGGGGTCTATGATGAGGAAGTCATTTTTAAAGGTAGAACCTCTGCTGTTATTCCCTGGCATGGTGGTCTTAGCCATTCAGGTTGGCCTGATGGGAGGCAAGCAGCAGGTAGATTGGTAAGATCCTTGTGTAGCAACAAGCTTGGGTTAATGTAAGTCTTCTCCAGGAACTTTCTTGTTGCAATCTTCCTCCTTCTGAAAGGGGCTGGATGTCGCTCAGGGCTGAGAGTCAGGGGAGGTTAGTTGATTGGGGGATATTCGAGATGTGTTGAGCTGGATATCAACAAGAATGGTATGGGATCATTGTACCACACTGGTCCATAGTACTCTGCAGCTGAGTAGACAATGGCAAGAGCTGAGGTCTTTAAGGTTTGAACATTGGAACGCCATGAAGAGAGGAAGTTTGCTGGGGAGATTGTTTCACATTTTGATCTTTGCTGCTGTCTTGCTCAGATGTTCTTTGCATATCAGTGTTTGGTGAAGGGTAACACCGAGATAAACAGGATATTGTTTGCAATTCAATCTTTTGCCATTCAAGGGGGTTTTGAATTCCCGGTTGGTGCTGGCATTGTGAAGGTGGAATATACTTGAGGCTGTTTTGTTGCTGCTGGGCTAAAGGCTCTATGTTTCTCAATAATCTATTATTTAATGTTACTTCTAGTTTAGTAATGTACAAGCCTGAGAAGCACAGCAGACATCATCAGCATAGATCACTTCTGAGACAGGATGGGAGGCAGTTCATTGATTTTGAGTTTGAGAGGTTGGGGCTAGAACAGATCCTTGGGGAAGCTTGTGGGCGTTTCCTTCAGGCATTTGCCTCATCGTTCACATGCATTCTGAACCATCTACCTCAGAGTAATGATCAGGTCCAATTAGATATAGAGAAAAGATAGTATAAGTTGACAGATATCCATCATGAAATAAAATATAGAATTTGGAGACACCCATCCTAACCCAAGGGGGCCTTCAGAAGGAAATAAATATCCAAATGATAAAATTAGTGGTCACATTGAGCGTCTAGTAAAACACAACATGAAGCTTCACCTTCAAATCTTGCTCATGGTTTTTTTGTAGATTGGAATTTATCTAACATTGGCTAGGATAAGAATTTCTCTCATAATAGTCCCATGATCAGCTGATCTTTGACCATTTTTTCAAACTCTATCAAAAACTTTGGGTGCAGAACTCTCCTCCTCAGCCTACTCATCAATTTATCGACTCTCGCTCAGCCTTCAACACCATTATTCCTACGAAACTCATCTCCAAACTCCATAGTCTAGTGCTCGGCTCCTGCCTCTGTGACTGGATTCTGAACTTCCTCATCCACAGACCACAATCAGTAAGAATACACAACAGCACCTCCTCCATAATCATCCTCAACACCGGTGGCCCACAAGGCTGTTTCCTCCTACTATACACCTTTTACAACTATGACTGTGTGGTCAAATTCCCCTCCAACTCGGTTTTCAAGTTTGCTGATGACATGGGATCTTAGAGAATGACAAGACGAAGTACAGGAAAGAGATAGAGAATCCAGTGAAGCGGTGCGTTGGCAATAATCTCTCCCTCAATATCAACAAAACAAAATGTCAACAAACCATCAATTTCAGGATGTGTAGTGGAGGACATACCCATGTCTACATCAATGGTCGAGAGCTTCAAGTTTCTAGGTGCCTAGATCACTAACAACCTCTCCTGGTCTCTCCCCACCATGCCAACAGTGTAGTTAAGAAAGCTCACCAATGCCTCTACATTCTCAGGAGACTAAGGAAATTTGGCATGTCCACTATGATTCTCACCAACTTTACAGATCCACCATAGAAAGCTTATAATGTATAGATACCTACTGTGAATTATATGTATTTTATGTCAGCTTCACTCTGTAGGGCAGCATTTATTGCCCATCCCTAATTGTCCTTGAGAAGATGATGGTGAGTTGTCTTCTTGAACCGCTGCTGTCCCGGTGACATAGGTACACTCACAGTGCTGATAGGGAGGGAATTAAAGGACGGAGCCAGTGAAGGAACGGCGATATATTTCCAAGTCAGGTTGGCGAGTGACTTGAAAGGGAACTTCCAGATTTTGGTGTTCCATTGTACCTGCCACCCTTGTGCTTCTAGATGGTTGCAGTCATGGGTTTAGAAAATGCTGCCGAGGAAGCCTTGGTGACTTTCTGCTTGCATTTTGTAGATGGTAAATACCATCACTGTTCATCAGTGACGGAGAGAGTGAATATTTGTAGAAGGGACATCAAACGAGTAAA
The DNA here is from genome assembly GCF_965287045.1 of Carcharhinus amblyrhynchos. Lineage (NCBI taxonomy): Eukaryota > Metazoa > Chordata > Chondrichthyes > Carcharhiniformes > Carcharhinidae > Carcharhinus > Carcharhinus amblyrhynchos. The sequence continues at coordinate 33,101,041 of NC_137345.1, read as the reverse complement.
CTGCTTTGTCTTGGATGGTATTTGGTTTGAGTGTTGCTGGAGCTGCGCCCATCCATGCAAGTGGAAAGTATTCCAGCATACTGCTGTCTTGTGTCTTGCAAACATGGACAGCTTTGGGGGGTCAAGAGTTACTTGCCTCAGAATTCCTAGTCTCTTACTTGCTCTTGTAGCCACAGGGTTTATATGGTTAGTCAAGTTCACTTGCTGGTCAATCATATCATCCAGGATGTTGATAATGGGGAATTCAGCGATGGTAAAGCCATTTGAATGTCAAGGGGTGATGGTTAGATTTGTTGGAGATGGTCATTGTCTGACATTTGTGTGGTGTGAATGTTACTTGCTGCTTATCACTTCAAGCCAGAGTATTGTCCAGATCTTGCTGCATTAGAACTGCTTCAATATCTGAGGAGTTGCAAATGGTGCTGAACATTGTGCAATCATCAGCGAACATCCCCTCTTCTGATCTTATGATGGAAGGAAGATCATTGATGAAGCAGCTGAAGATGATTGGGCTGAGGAGACGATCCCAAGGAACTCCTACATCTGAGATGACTGACCTCCAGCAACTACAACCATATTTCTTTGTGCCAAGTGTGACTTCAATCAGTGGAGAGGTTTTCCCCTGATTCCCATTGGCTCCAGTTTTGCTAGGGATCCTTGATGCGACATTCAGCCAGATGCTGCATCTCGGGAGTTCAGCTCTTTGTCTATACTTGAATAAAGGCTGTAATGAAGTCAGGAACTGAGTGTCCCTGGTGGAACCTGAACTGAGCATCAGTGAACAGGTTATTGCTAAGGAAGTGCCACTTTATATCTTTGTTGATGACCTCGTCCGTAACTTTGCTCATGATCAAGAGTAGACTGATGGGTTGAGTTTGAACTGTTTCTTGCGTACAGGACATAGCTGGTCAATTTTTCACATTGCCAGGTAGATGCCAGTGTTGTAGCTGTACTGGAATATCTTGGCTAGGGGTGATGCAAGTTCTGGAGTACAAACCTTCTTGCCGGATTATTGTCAGTGTCTAAAGCCTCTGCAGTATCCAGAGCCTTCAGCCATTTCTTGATATCATGTGGAGTGAATAGAATTGGCTGGAAACTGGCCTCTGACATCTCCGGAGGAGGCCAAGATGGATCATCCTTTTGACACTTCTGGCTGAAGATTGTTGCAAATGGTTCAATCTTATCTTTCGCACTGATGTGCAGGGTTCTCTCATCATTAAGGAAGGTGATGTTTGTGGAGCCTCCTCTTCCGGTGAGTTGGTTAACTATCTGTTGTGATGTTACCAAGGTGATGCATATTGAAGTCTCTCATCCAGAATACCTTCTGCATCCTTGCCATCCTGGTTGCTTCTCCAGGCCAAGGGGCGTAGTCATGTGGTATTCAGCAGGTGGTTTCCTCACCCAGCTTTGACCTAATGCCTTGAGGCCTTATGGGGGCTGGAACTGATATTGAGGATCATCGCAGGGCAAGTCCCTCCACCAGCACAATGATGGAGGTGTCTGGGTCTGATCTGTGAAGTACGATTCCATGGGTATGACTATTTCAGGCTATTGTTTGACTAATCTGTAAAACTAATAGCCCAGTTCTGGCACTCAGATGTTAGTAAGAAGGACTTTGCAAGCTTGACAGGCCTGGGTTTGCCAGTGTCATTTCAGGTGCCTTGGTCCTTCTGGTTTTATTCTTTTTTACTGACATTTTTGCAGTTTGAGTCACCTATATTACCAAGGATCTGGAGTCACATGTAAGCATGACCGGGATAGGACAGCAAATTTCCTCCCCTGAAGGAAATTGGTGAAGCAGATGTGCTTTTATGGCAGTCAAAAATGATTTAATGATTTTAATCATTTGACATTTAATTCCAGATTATTATTTAATTCAAATTTTATCATCTACCATGGTGAGCTCAGGTCCCCAAAGTTTTATCCTGGGCCTTTGGATTATTAGTTCAGTGACAATAACTCCGTACCACCAGCACCTCCCATTCCCATAATGATAAAGGCTAAGATAAAGGCCTGGTTTGTAAGAAGGGAATGTTGTAACTGAAGGTTGCTTTTGTAATCAAATGCATATTTATTGTTATACACTTGAAAAGTCCGAATCATAGCTCAAGGGATGAACTTTCATAAAAAGAGCAAATCTTTGACCAAAGTTATGTCAGACATATTTGTTTTTCCTCTTTTTCTTCACGTAATCTTTCTCTCCCTCTGATTATTTTTCCTTCTGTACCTGACTGACATTGAATTCATTATTCTAACTTGCAGGTTGTTTTAATCATCATTGCTCATTTTCTGTATTCGGACAAGTCTACGGAACATTTCTCTGCCTTTGTGATTACTAATGCTGCACACACAGCTGACAGTGGCAAAGCTCTGCACATTGCTCTATCTTAGTTTAGTGCTAGATGTTTATTCTTAAGTGAGCACCTCAGTCAGACTTACTATGAACTGACAAAGATCTAATCTCTGACTGGCAAATTGCATTGTCAAGAGAGTGCTGAGATTTGAGAATAGATAAGAATTCGGAGGAATTATTTAATGGAATCAATGTCCAGCCATCCAGATCTTTGTCATAAAAGTGAGTTGCTATTTTGCCATGGATTTGGTAATGCTAGAGGTTTTTGAAGAAATGCACCGCTTCGACTTGCAGTCTTATTTCTAAACCTTTTGGGATCACCTTTTTTTCTTAGGCAAATTATAACAAATGAAGCCAAAGCTAGGAGGTAATTTTCCACCAATTGCTAACAAGTGTGCTCTAAATAGATACGGTGAAGTCAGAAATCATGCTACCTGTTAATCATTTAAATATATATTCTCCTCCACGTTAGGTTGTTATGATAAATTAGAAGCAACAACAGATGAGCAGGAAAATTAAATACACTTGAAATCTGTTCTCCTTCTCATTATTGCATTCTGTTAATTAGTTAATAACAGTAAGTCCTTGTAGAAATAAAGGGCTGAATTTTCTAGGTGATGATGAAGTCCCTCTGCCAGGGCTGAAAGCAGGAACTGTCCTTGAGTCACCTGGCAGTGTGAACCTATGGCGACATATTGCTGGCCAGTTAAGAAGCTGTTGCCGAGGCGACATTCCAATTGAGTTCAATCAGAGGGCTGGCAGTTCAGCAGCACCACCACTGGTAGTGGTCAGTCATGAGGTTGCATGACAAGGGAGAGGGGACCAGGATGGCAAGATGCCCTTGAAGGGAGGTGAATTAGGTTGGGAGAAGCCGAAGCCAGGAAAACAGGCTGTGGTGAATTATGGATATGTTCGTGGTGCATCAGGAGTGCTGAGCCCGCAGGTCTCCATTGCCAAGAGGGGGTCCTTTGCAAGTCATGGTGCAGACTTAAAAGACTGGGGTGGGTTTGGGGGGAGGGGGGTGTGGCAGAGTTTGTCTTCATGTGCTAGTCTGCCCTCCCAATATGGAAAAATGCCCATAGTGGGGCGGTGTCCCTTAATTAGCCACTTAAGTAGGTCAGTTGGGCTGGCCATGTTGCCACAGTTCTTGCTGTTGGTAATAAGCCATGGCAGTGGGAAGACATTGGGTTCCTTTCTTGAAGTGTCTTGCCCAGGCTCTATCATTGTAACCCTACATATTTATCCCACTAATCTACACATCTTGGAACACTAAGGGACAACTTAGCATGGTCAACCAACCTAACCTGCACATCTCCAAACTGCAGGAGGAAACAGCAGCTCCTGGAGGAAACCCACACAGACAGTCACCCAAGGCTGGAATCAAACCCGGATCCCTGGCGCTGTGAGACAGTAGTGCTAACCGCTGCGCCACCATGCTGCCCATGTAAGTAGAACAGATCTGGAGACTAGCTGCAAAATAAGCAAGATATGGCCCTGATAAATAAGCAAACGTGAACTACAGCGGCAGGGCATTTAGGAGTGTGATAGAGGATGGTAGTTCCACGTTATTGAAAGCCCTATATGTTTAGTTTATTGCAGCTTGTGACATGGGAGGCAAAGATCACCCTTCGCCCTTCAATAAGTCCTAGCAGAACATTATCCTTCAACACTTAATCAGCTGACAGGTGTGAAGTAAGCAAAAGGTTTTGGCCCCGGTATTAAAGCTCTCCTGATCATTGACACCAGGCACTGCCCTAGCAAGGCAGCTTGGGCCTACTATACAACAGGCCTCTAATTCTAAGACAGCAAACACAGATCCTTTTATGAATGGAATATGTCCTTGAGCCCTTTTGCAATCAATTCATAGGCAAGGAGGCAGGGTCATCATCTTGGGCAGCTTCTAATCTGACACAAAAACAGTAGTCACCAATTAGCCGTTCCACTCGTTAATAAGGTAAAAGTGTGACATGGTGATTGCAGCTGCACCTGAGAAGCCCTCTGGAGGGTTATTTCTGCTCACAAGTGGAAGATGTTGGAAAAGGTATCCTAAAAATAGCCTGCCTCACTCCAAACCCAAATGGAAAACCATATCCAGCAGGACCACCCATCACAAAAACAACAAAGATAAGATCTTGGAATGGCAGGTCATTGATGGATAGCTCAGAAAAACCTGAGGAATGAGCATCATTAGTAGTCCATGAGCTCCGACAACTAGATATTGATAAAGTTGCCCTTAGCAAGACTATAGAGCAGATATGGAGACAACTCAAAGAAAATGGAGGCAACTATACTTTCTTCTGAAAAGGAAAATGCAGAATCAAATTCATACAAATACTCACAATACTTGGGATCGTCTTACAATACATTCTTAAGTTCAAAGGCAATCAATCAGCCACCCTTTTCAGTGCTAATGGACTTGAAGGACGAAATGAAAGAAACATTTTAATCCAACCACGACACAACTCTGGCAGCTGTACCAACACAGATAATGTCAATGCTCAATGATCTCAATGGCAGCAAGGATTGGGGACAACCAACGCCTTTGATCACACACCATTAGAAAGCAAGGGGTTGGAGATTCCACTTCCTACTGTGTTCCCTCCTTGTGGTCACAAACACCTTTCCCTGCCAGAAAAAACAAAGTATTGAGATATTCTGGCAATATCCAAGATCAAACAACTGATCTTTGTGATAGTCAGGACCAGGGATTGAAAAGATGTGAACAGGGTTACAGTTGATGAATGCAAAACAAACCAGTGACACATTCATTCAGTTTTGATGAATGAGGTGGCCCCCAAAATGAACTGACAGCCAGAGCAGATGCAGGGCAAGTCTGAGGTTTCTGACGTATTAAACAACACCAGGCTCAATAAATTTCAAATCAAATTCAAAACAAACCTGTCAGAAACAAAAGGAATTGATGGTCAAGGAACATCCAAGGTACCTGACAATCATTGAAGTCCATCATCATTCATACATGCCAAGAAATCTTCAGAGAAACCATAAAATGATAGCAATGTTGGTTTGTTGGGAGCAATACAGAAATATGTAAACTTATCAACTGTAAACAGACAGTATTGCAATCAGGGACATCAATGGTGTTGCCATCAGTTCGTGTACTTTCCGACTGATTTGTTCTTGAGATTTATTGAGCTTGGAGTTGTTTGACAGATCAGAAACCTCAAATTTTCATTGCTCTTGCCCTGCCCCAGTTTATTTTTGGGACCAGCTGATGTACCAATGGTCTCACCAGCATTTGTCAGTGGTAACTATAATCCTGACAGTGTCCCTTTGTAAGTACTGGAACAGTACTGGACTTACTGATCTCTTAAGTGCAGGGAGACACACTGATCTCTCATATGCATGGAGACATACTGATCTCTGAAACAGTTCCTATAGATTGGAGGGTAGCTAATGTAACCCCACTATTTAAAAAGTGAGGTAGAGAATAAGCAATGAATCATAGACCAGTCAACTTGACATCATTAGTGGGAAAAATTCTAGAGTCCATTATCAAGGATTTTATAGCACTTGGAAACAGTGGTAGAATCGGATAGAGTCAGCATGGATTTACAAAAGAGAAATCATACTTGATAAATCTTCAATGATGTAACAAGTAGATTTTATGAGGGAGAGCCAGTGATGTGGCTTATTTGGACTTTCAAAAGGCTTTCAACGAAGTCCCACATAAGAGATTTAGCATGCAAAATAAAGCATGTGGGATTAGGGGTAGTGTATTGAGATGGGTAGAAACTGTTTGGCAGACAGGAAATAAAGAGTGCAAATTAATGCATCTTTTTCTGAATGGTAGGCAGTAACAAGTGGGACCCCAGCTATTCACATTGTATATTAATGATTAAGATGTAGAAACTAAATGCATTATCTATGAATTTGCAGATGGCATAAAGCTGGTTGGGAGTGTGAGCTGTGAGGAAGATGAAGAAATGGTTCAGTGAGTACGTAAATGCATGGCAAAACCAGTATAATGGGAATAAATGTGAGATCAACCACATTGGTAGTAACACAGGAAGCCAGGTTATTATCTGAATCACTATAAGTTGAGAGAAGGGAATATGCAACAAGATCTGGGTGTCCTCGTACACCAATTGTTACAGAAATTAAATACGCAAGCGTATCAGGTGGTAAAGAAGACAAATGGCATGTTGGCATTCATAACGAGAGGATTTGAGTACAAGAACAGGGATGTCTTGCTACAATTATACAAAGTCTTGGTGAAGCAACATCTCGAATATCGCGTGCAAGGTTTCATCCCCTTATCTGAGAAAGATGTTCTTGCTCCAGAGGAAAGTGCAGCAAAAGTTTACCAGATTGATAGTGTGACTGACGTATGAGAAAAGATTGAGTCAGTTAGGGTTATTCCCTGGGGTTTAGAAGAATGAGGAGGGGATCACATAGAAACCTTAAAATTTCTAACAGGACTACATGGGATAGATAGATGAAGGATGTTCCCAGTGGTGAAGGTGCCCAGAACCAGGGTTCAAAATCTAAAGATACAGGACTCTCATACACATGGAAATATACTGATCTCTTGTATACGTGGATGTATACTGATCTTTCCTATACATACCATTTTTGGGAATGTCTGGCAGGATGGAGAAATTCCAATTTACTTTAAAATACCACAATGATCCCAATCTTCAATAAAGGAGGCAAATCCAAATGTCATCTTGCTCCTTATTGTTGACAAAGTCCTAGCTAGATTGCTTCTCAATCACCTCTTACCAGTTCAGAGAAGGTTCTTCCAGGCTCCCTTATGTGATTTCCAACCTGCCAGAGGAACAAAATTAACATGTGATTCCAGGAAAAGCACAGGGAGCAGAACAACATGACTCCCTTTGATTGTAACAAAAGTCTTTGACTCATTGAATCAAGTTGCCTTTTGGAAGGTGCTGCACCGCAATGGATGCCCATAAATGGTATCTGTCGCCTATAAGACAAAATGCGAATAACAATACCAAGCAATGTCCCTATCACACACCCCTGCCCTCACAAACAGAGGTGTGATCTGGAGACGCCGGCGTTGTCTGGGATAAGCACAGTAAGAAGTCTCACAACACCAGGTTAAAGTCCAACAGGTTTATTTGGTATCACAAGCTTTAGGAGTGCTGATCGTTCATTGGGTGAGTGGAGAGATAGGTTTCACAAACACAACATAAATACAGGTACCTGTAAAGACTTGACCGCCTGCAAAGACTCGCATTCCAACCATTATTTTGCAATTGAGTCTGTCTACATGCCGTGTGTGTGAACCCAACTCTCCACTCACCTGATGAAGGAGCAGTGCTCCGAAAGCTCAAGACACCAAATAAACTTGTTGGACTTCAACCTAGTGTTGTGAGACTTCAAACAGTGCTGCAACTGGCAGGTTTCCCCCAGGTGTAGTAATAATTTATCGCTGTTGGTAATTTCTTCAACCCTGACTAGCTAAAGGCCACAATCAAGGCAACGATCACTTCTGTATTGGAACTGCAGTCGGCTGATGATATACAAGTTAGTGTTCACTCTCAACAATATCTACAACAGATTGTTAGAGTATTGGCCAAAGCCTTTGATAATGTGTGATGTCCCCTGAATACCAGGAAGAGCAGAGCCCTGGGGTAGAATTTCATGTAAGCCAGGCAAGCTCACGCTATTGCACACTCACTTTCACTCCATGGGCATAGCGCAGATTGGCCGTGTGCTGGCAATAGGGGATGTAATTAAAGGGATTAAAACTCCAATTGACTCAAACTTAATGTTGCCCACGTAATTTTAAGCTCATGTCACAAGCAGGCAGACCAACTGAATGTATTACTTTTGCAAGCTCAGGCAGGGTAAAAGGGCTCTGCTGCAAAAGCTGGCTGAGGAATTAGGTGTTTGTCGGAGTGAGGTAAGTAGGTGTTCTGAGGTGTTGGTATTCTGTGTTGGGTACATCAGAGTGTGGAGCTCGAATGATATTTCTTTCCTCTGGCACTGGAGCTTTGGATCTCTCTAGCACCTTTGGTGCATGGGTAAGCTCCATTTGCCAGCCTACTGATGGATATTCTTCACTCACTAGGGAGCACCTCAAGGAATAAAGAGTGAGGAGGGCCGGTTGCTGCAGGCATCGCCCTCAGGCAGAGGGATGACCAGGGCAAACAGGGAGGGCAAGGAGACCATCCGCACAGAAGATGCCATTACCCAGTTACCAGGGTGTACAGACAGCAACAGGAGGTGATAGTGGATGCCTTGGTGATTATTTTCCAAACGTCGCTGGATTCCGGGGAAGTGCCGGAAGATTGGAAAACGGCTAATGTTACGCCGTTGTTTAAGAAGGGTGGCAGGCAAAAGGCGGGGAATTATAGGCCGGTTAGTTTAACGTCTGTTGTAGGAAAAATGTTAGAATCCGTGATCAAGAAGAAAATAGCAAGGCATCTTGAGGAGAATTGTTTGGTAGAGCAGACGCAGCACGGTTTCATTAAAGGGAAGTCGTGTCTGATGAATTTATTGGAGTTCTATGAGGCTGTGTCTAGGGCGGTGGATAGAGGAGAGCCAGTGGATGTGGTCTTTCTTGATTTTCAGAAGGCGTTTGACAAGGTGCCTCACAACAGGTTATTGCAGAAGGTCAGGGGGCATGGAGTTGGGGGTAGGGTGTTAGCGTGGATAGAGGATTAGTTGTCAAATAGGTGGCAGAGAGTGGGGGTCAATGGGTGCTATTCGGATTGGCGGTTGGTGACTAGTGGAGTGCCCCAGGGGTCGGTGCTGGGCCCTCAGCTATTCACCATTTATATAGATGATCTGGAGGAGGGAACCGAGTATATGGTGTCGAAATTTGCTGATGACACCAAGATTGATGGAACGCCAAATTGCGCGGAGGGTATGGAGAGTCTGCAGAAGGATCTAGATAGGCTGGGCGAATGGGCCAGGAAATGGCAAATGGAATTTAGTGTTGGCAAATGTGAGGTTGTCCACTTTCGTAGGAATAATGGTAGGAAGGACTATTACTTACATGGTGAAAAACTGCAGCATGCGACGGTGCAGAGGGACCTCAGGGTCCTTGTGCATGAGTCGCAAAAACCCAGCCTGCAGGTGCAGCAGGTGATCAGGAAGGCTAATGGGATGCTGGCCTTCATAGCGAGGGGGATTGAATATAAAAGTAGGGAGGTCTTGCTGCAGCTGTATAGGGCATTGGTGAGGCCGCAGCTGGAGTACTGTGTGCAGTTTTGGTCGCTGCACTTACGCAAGGATATTTTGGCCTTGGAGGGAGTGCAGAGGAGGTTCACTAGGCTGATTCCGGAGTTGAGGGGGTTGAACTATGAGGAGAGGCTGAATAAACTAGGCTTGTACTCGTTAGAGTTTAGAAGAATGAGGGGAGATCTCATTGAGACGTATAAGGTGTTGAATGGGATGGATAAAATAGAGGTGGAGAGGCTCTTCCTGCTCAGAAAGGACAGTAGGACTAGAGGGCACAGCCTCAGGATAAAGGGGGGTCGGTTTAGAACGGAGTTGAGGAGGAACTTCTTCACTCAAAGGGTGGTGAATCTCTGGAATTCTCTGCCCGTTGAGGTGGTGGAGGCTGCCTCGCTAAATATTTTTAAGATGCGGGTTGATAGGTTTTTGATAGGCAAGGGGATTAAGGGTTATGGGGAGAGGGCGGGAAGGTGGAACTGAGCCACAACAGGTCAGCCATGATCTTATTGAATGGCGGGGCAGGCTCGAAGGGCTAGATGGCCTACTCCTGCTCCTATTTCTTATGTTCTTATGTTCTTATGCGACCAAACTATGTTGACATGATCGCGATCCAGTGCCATTGAAGGCTGCAGTTCTGAAGGGAAGTCACGATAAACATTTGCCAGGTCATTGTTTAGTTTAGTCTATTCGTTTATTTACTAGTGTCACAATTAGGCTTACACTGATGCTGCAATGAAGTTACTGTGAAAATCCCGTAGTCCCCATACTCCGGCACCTGTTCAAGTACACCGAGGGAGAATTTAGCATGGATAACGCACCTAACCAGCATGTCTTTTGGACAGTTGGAGGAAACCAGAGCACCTGGAGGAAACACATACAGACACGGGAAGAATATGCAGGCTCCGCACAGACAGTGACCCAAGCTGGGAATTAAACCCAGTTCCCTGGCACTGTGAGACAGCAATGTTAATCATTGTGCCACCCTGATTAGGTCAGAGTGTGGGAGGACATCCAATACCTGTGGCTCTGAATGTCATACTGGCACTAATTCTTTATGCCCCCGGATTGTTCCAGGGCACTGTGATCTCTGAAGACTATGACAGTCAGTTGCATACAGCTGTTAACTGATGCATTGTTCAAATGTTTGAGCAGCTTCATCTATTTCAGAACAGACTAGGTCAGACAAGCTTAGCAGGCAAAAGGTTTCATTGTAATTGGAGGGTTCCCCAACATTCAGGGAGCCATTGATTGTACCTGTGTGGCCATCAAGGCAACAACTGGCCATCCAGGTCCTTATCGCACAGGTTAATATCTCAGTGCATGCTGCCCATCATGATTGTATTAGCTGCATCAAGGTTTCTCAGTGCCCAGTTCAATAGACCACTTTGAGTCATCATCAACACTCTGAATGTCTAGTGCTTCAGCCCAATGGGCTCTTACCTTCCTCCTCAGAGATGTCTATGACTTGACGATCTGCTGCCTTGTTTGTCCTCTAGAGCTTCCAGCTCATGGTTGGTGAGGGTCGGCAGGTTTGGCATAGCCTCCTGCACCAATGGCAAATCACTCCCAATTGTTGTGACTTCATTTCTCCTGTAAGTAATGTAGATCTCCATTGAAAGCTTCGCCTCCAATGCAGACCACGTTGCCCCTCACAACTCAAAACATCCCCTAGAGGTTTGAGAACATTACCACCCCTTTGGAGACTGGAAACTTTGATGGACCAGAGGCTGCTGATTCATCTCTCCAATGGTAGGATGTGCAGGGACTTGTATGCCCCACATAATTGATTGTAATCATGGATAGCCACTCTCCAGTGCCCCCTCATGTCCACTCATTACTCACCCATGCTGAGCGCAGGACGGCTTTGAATCTCTTCCAGCACCGGATCCAGTATCCCCTTACAAGGTCATGGCCATTGACCTCCGTTGCCACCTCAGTCCTTGTCTTCTTGGTGAGATGGGGTTGTCTCCTCCTCCCATCCCTTGGCATCAGGATGTCACTCTGTTGCGTGACTGCCTCCACCAGGCTTCAGAAGCAACCTTTTGGCAAATGCTGGCAGCCCAAACTCCCCTCCTGCCACTGCCATTAACTGACTTTGATTTGATTTATTATTGTCACATGTACTGGGATACAGTGAAAAGAATTGTTTCTTGCTCGCTGTGCAGACAAAACATACCATTCATAGAGTGCATAGGGGAGAAGAAAAACGGACAGTGCAAAATATAATTTTTCAGTTACAGATAAGGTGAACAGAAAGATCAGTTTAATATATGAGGGGACCCTTCAAAAGCTACTCTTGAGTCAGTTGAAACTTGATCTCAGACCCTTGTAACTTTTTGCCGATGGTACAAGATGGAAGGGAGCATGTCCGGGGTACATGGGTTCCTTGATTCTGCTGGCTACTTTTCCAAGGCAGTGAGAAGTATAGACTGAGTCAATGGAGGTTGGTTTGTGTGATGGATTGGGCTACGTTCACAACCCATGGCCATAGTTTCTTGTGGTCTTGGTCAGAGCAGGAGCCATACAAAGCTGTGATGCAACTTGAAAGGATGTTCTCTAAGATGCATCTCTAAGAATTGCTGAGAGTTGTACAGGAAATGCCTAATTTCCTATGCCTCCTGAGAAAGTAGAGGTATTCATCAGCTTTCTTAACAATAGCATTAGTGTGGAGGGACCAGGATAGGTTGTTGGTGATTTGGACACCTAGAAACTTGAAACCCTCGACCATTTCCATTTCATCACAGTTGATAAATTATCCGGTGGCCTGTAGAAATCATTGGACACGGCATCTGGCGCATACCTGCAGCCCCACTCGACCAATTCAGACGTGATTAGCAAAATAAGTGTGTTTCAATTGGATTTGGGTGGGCCTGGAATTCACAACTCCTTCCTGTTTCATTCGCTAAGTGTGAACGTGAAGCATTAAATTCTACCGCTGTTGTGAGGTATAGCTCAAGATCACGGTCCCAAATTAATTTGGATTTAAGCTTCTTGCTTTGAAAATCCAATCCAATGCATCAAATCCAATACCGTCAATGGTGAAGTGTGGGAAATATTCTGATTTCTTGGAAGTTGCTTTTATCCCAGAAAGCTGACACTGATGAAGAGATACACCATTGAATCCAATGTGTTAACTCAGCCTGTGGTAAATTACATTTGCAGGTTTTTGAGAATTGTGAACTCAGAGACAAGCCTGATCATAGCTGATGTGTTCCCCAGATCTAGTAAGAAGTCTGACAACACCAGGTTTAAGTCCAACCAATTTAATAAATTGGTGTTGTCAGACTTCTTACTGTCCGGCATCTCCACATCATTCCCCAGATCTATACAGTGTTCTGAGCTATCACTTCCATTCTTCAATAGTCACTGCCTGTCACATTATAAGTAAGTACAAGGCTATAAGATAAGTTAGCGCAGCACGCATAAAATATTTTCTGAGGCTTAGTAAAACTAGAATTTATTATAATCGTTACAATTTCATAAACAGTCCAAGCTGTGCCTCAGATTTAACTAGAAACTGAAAAAATATATTCCTGATTGCCCTGAAATATTTAATCCTTTTCTATTTCTATGTCAACTCAGGGGTCTCAATTACGTTAATTGTTCTAAGTTGTAACATTGAGAGCATGTGCATTACTGGCCCTATCCGTGACGAGAAAGATCAATGCTTGTGGGCCATAGTACACTTGTTAAGTCAGCATCAGTAAACATCTTGTGCTGACCTAAATGATGCTGCCCTTTTTTAAATTAACTGGAGGCCTCCTTTTTCAAATCAGAACTTGAACTATAATCAGATAAAGCTTCTTTTCAATGACACCACCGATGGAATGGTTAACTCCCCATTCGGAACTTGAAGCAGTAACTGAGTCATTGTAAGGAGGAGAAAGACAGAAGTGAATAATGGGCGGACAACTGAGGTGTCTGGTCTTTTCTTGAAAAGACTGAGTTGAAAATTATTTCAAGAAAACTTGATCATGATGTTGTCACCCATGTTCACTTGGTAACGATATCAAGATCTCTTCAATTCCAAAGTTTTAGCATTTCTTTCACTTTCTAAATGCATCCAAGCTGTACTGTGATCAATAAAAATTGCCAGAGCAGTGAGAATTCTCAAAAAATGTATCCCACAGTTGACAACATTATTGTCCAAAACAAAGCCATGTCCATCCAATTAGGAAACAAGCCAGACTTGATAAGTTGTGATAAGAATCCATAACTTACTGCTGGATTCAGTATAGTTCAAAACCATTGAAGACCAGTGTGGTGAATTGTGGTGCCTGTTCCTTTAAGGCAACACAGCAGATTAATGGTCACCCCTGGCTTGGGGTACCAATTGGGAATTAGAGTGGGTAATCACCCCAGAGGGTGGAATCCTCTCTTGGGAATAGAGACATGTAGAGACCTAGGTATAGCCATGCAGGTTACTCTAGGCTACTGAGCAATTCTTATTAACAAATTTGTTTTGTTTTCACTAATAGAATCTCTGAAACTGGATCATTACATTTGGCAATGCAAATAAAATTATCATGATACTACCTCTGGTCTGACCACATATGAGCTTCAGACTTTATTTTAGTCAGAGTCTGAAAAGAAAGTACTCATCAAATGCCTTTCTTTGAGCAAATAGACCCATTTAAGTTATTGAGGTTTTGCCAGACCATGAGCATTGTAGAAAAAAGCCCTCCAAAATGCAACAGAGAGAATAAAGCAAGATGCCTAGGTCATAATCCACAAGAAGGTTGAGAAAAATGTAGAAATATACCTCTACTCATATTGTAGACTAGTGGGTGGGGTAGTCCGGAGACTCAATGCATTGGAGAGTTTGAGGGACAGATGCAGAAAAAACCTGAATTGGCTGATACAGTCATAAGAACATAAGAAATAGGAGCAGGAGTAGGCTATTTAGCCCTTCGAGCCTGCCCCGCCATTTAACAAGATCATGGCTGATCTGAAGTGGATCAGTTCCACGTTCCCGCTTTCTCCCCATAACCCTTAATTCCCTTGTCTATCAGAAATCTATCTACCCTTGACTTAAATATATTCAACGAGGTAGCCTCCACCACTTCAATGGGCAGAGAATTCCAGAGATTCACCACCCTTTGAGTGAAGAAGTTCCTCCTCAACTCCGATCTAAATTGCTCCCCCCTCCTTATTTTGAGGCTGTGCCCTCTAGTTCTGGTTTCCTTTCTAAGAGGAAAGAATCTCTCTACCTCTACCCTATCTAGCCCCTTCATTATCTTGTAAGTCTCTATAAGATCCCCCCCTCAGCCTTCTAAACTCTAACGAGTGCAGGCCCAGTCTATTCAATCTCTCCTCATAAGCTAACCCTCTCCTCTCCGGTATCAGCCTGGTGAACCTTCTCTGTACTCCCTCCAAGACCAATATATCCTTTCGCAAATAAGGGGACCGAAGCTGCACACAGTACTCCAGCTGTCTTGGAGGGAGCTGTAGATCAGTTGAAGGAAATATCCATTACGAGGGAGGAAGTGTTAGGGTTTTTAGGTAGCATGAAAACTGATAAAGCCCCGGGGCCTGATGGCATTTATCCCAGGCTGCTTAGGGAGGTGAGAGATGAAATTGCTGGGCCTCTGACGCAAATCTTTGTCTCTTCTTTGGACACAGGTGAGGTCCCAGAGGACTGGAGGACAGCTAAGGTGGTACCGCTGTTTAAAAAGGGCAGTAGGGATAACCCTGGTAATTATAGGCCAGTGAGTTTGACATCGGTGGTAGGAAAATTATTGGAGAAAATTGTTAGGGATAGGATATATAAGTATTTGGAGCGTTGCGATCTAATTAGGGATACACAACACGGCTTTGTTAAGGGGAGGTCTTGCCTTACGAATCTGGTAGAATTTTTTGAGGAGGTGACTAAAACGGTTGACGATGGGCGAGCCGTTGATGTAATCTATTTCAGTAAGGCAAAGTCCCTCACGGTAGGCTGGTAGAAAAGGTTAAGGCACATGGGATACAGGGACAGGTAGCTAGATGGATTGAAAACTGGCTAGGCAACAGGAGACAGAGAGTAGTAGTGGAAGGGTCCTTTTCTAGCTGGAGGTCTGTCACCAGTGGTGTGCCACAGGGCTCAGTACTGGGACCTCTTCTCTTCGTAATATATATAAATGACTTGGAAGAGGGCATACGTGGTGTGATCAGCAAGTTTGCAGATGACACCAAGATGGCAGGATTGGCGGATAGTGAGGAAGATTGTCAGGTGACATAGCAGGATATAGATAGGCTGATATACTGGGCAGATAGATGGCAGATGGAATTTAATCCTGATAAATGCGAGGTGATGCATTTTGGAAGGAATAATGCAGGGAGGAGTTACATGATAAAGGGTAGACCAATTAGGAGTATAGAAATGCAGGGGGACCTGGGAGTGCAAGTGCACAAGTCTTTGAAAGTGGCAACCCAGGTGGAGAAGGTTGCGAAGAAAGCTTATGGAATGCTAGCCTTTATAGGAAAGGGTATAGAGTATAAGAGCTGGAGTCTAATGCTTCAGTTGTATAGAACGTTGGTTAGGCGCATTTGGAGTACTGCGTCCAGTTCTGGTCACCTTACTACCGGACGGATGTGGAGACCCTGGAGAGAGTGCAGAGGTTTACCAGGATGCTGCCTGGTATGGAAGGACTGGGTTATGAGGAAAGGTTGGGTAAACTGGGGCTCTTCTTCTTAGAAAGACAGAGATTAAGGGGGGATCTGATAGAGGTGTATAAAATAATGAAGGGTATAAATAGAGTAAACAATGGCAGGCTTTTTCCTAGATTGGAGACAAATATCACGAGGGGTCACGAGCTAAGGGTGAGGGGGGAGAAGTATAATTTGGATACTAGAGGGAGGTTTTTCATACAGAGGATCATGGGGGTATGGAATGTGCTACCAAGTAAGGTGGTGGACGCAGGCACGCTGGACTTGTTTAAGGTTTACTTAGATAGGCACATGAGTGAAACAGGGATGGAGGGTTACAGAAGACGGTTTTAAAAAGGGTCAGAGCCTCAGGACGATACTGGAAATGTAATACTACATGTTAATGTTTTGTCTCTTTTAATCCGCAGGTGTGTCGGTCCACCTTGTTGTCTAACGAGGGGCATGCACACGGTGGGTTGTGCGTGGGCTGTTCTTGGATGTTTCGAGAGTGGCCTAGTACTTCGTGTCGCTGTGTGTGCTTAAACCTGGACCAGCAGACGGGCACCACAACAGCTCAGTGACTATCACTGCTAGCTGTGCAGATACATGGATTTGGGCCGGTGTCTGTGGGAGTTTGCACATTCTCCCTGTGGTTGCGTGGGTTTCCTCCGGGTGCTCCGGTTTCCTCCCACACCCCAAAGATGTGCTCTTTGGCTGATTGGTGTACCAAATTGACCCTACATTATTCTCCCCTGAATCTGGTTACAATGGGGGTACCATACGCATACACACAGGGCAAGGTAGGTGTAGGAAAATGCTTTGTTAAGATGGTGGCGCGGGCTCATTGGGCCGAAGGGCCTGTTCCCCATGCTGGGTTGTTCTTTGTTCTTTGCTGCGGCCTCACCAGTGCCCTGTACAGTTGCAGCAAGACCTCCCTGCATTTATATTCTATCCCCCCTCACTATAAAGGCCAACATCCCATTCGCCTTCTTGATCACCTGCTGTACCTGCAGACTGAGTTCTTGCGATTCGTGGACAAGGACCCCCAGGTCCCTCTGCATAGTAGCATGTTGCAGCTTTCCACTCTTCAAATAATAATCCCTCCTACTATTATTTCTACCAAAGTGGATAACCTCACATTTGCTAACGTTATACTCCATCTGCCAGGTCCTCGCCCACTCGCTCAGCCTATCCGGATCTCTCTCAGTTACAGTTTTGAAATAAATATAAAAAAAGAAAGGAACTCTGTGAAGCAGGAGCTGTGGCTTTAAGTTATAAAGAAAACTCAAGTTAAAAAAACAAAGAATTGCTGCAAAGTCTTTTAAAAGGATAAAAGAACACAAAAAGCAATGTCTTAAGTAAAAATGAGATGCACCAAGTGAGCTGCAGTGAAGTGTCCCAAATCATGGGAAAATCAACAAGCTGAAACTGACAAACTCACGATGTGCAGGATTGGTATTCCATGGCAGTAATCACTGCACTGATGAGCTTCAAGCAAGTAGAAAAATGCTCAACCTCTAAAAAAAAGACAAATTAACAAGTTTTAAAACCAATGGCCCTTGGACTTTGAGCATTTTAGGTCTCTGAGTGAAATTGACAAGAAACAAACATCAAAAAGAAAAAAATAGATTCTCCAAATGCCAAGAAGTGAAAAAATTCCAGACATTGCCAAAAGGCCTTGCCTTCACTAAAGGTTTACTGGAAGTTTTACAATAATCAAAAAAGTAGCCAGGTTCGTGCCAAAGCTTCAAAAGCCTGGGAAAAAACATAGAGAGAAAATGATAGCTGCTGACAACTAAGTAAAAAAGTAAAAGCAGTAATGCACTTAAAACATCAATGCACTTAAAGTGGCAATCACAAGAAGGAACAAACAGTTACGGACAGGAATATTGGAGAAGATTTTAGTAGAGTATGACTCTTAGAAAAGGTCCATAAGCAACCCAGATCTCATGAGGCAATGGAGACCACAAGGAAGAGGCATCAGAAGGTCCCAGAGGAGAGAATAAAGAACTTAATAGAGTTCTTATTAAGTAAAGAACTTAATGAAGACCTCAAATAAGAAGCAACAAATACCTCAGAAAGGAGGCAATAGAGGACCCCTAAAAGAAGGCAAAAGGTGGACCCTAGATAGAGGATAATTCCCAAAAAAAATCCATAGATAGCAAAGACCTCAAAGAGAAGGCAACAAAAACACTACTGAAATGGGACAAAAGAAGACTCCACAATGAGGGCAATGAAAGACCTCAGAAGAGCAATGAAAGATTGCAGAAGAAGGGCAACAATACCCCAAAAGGCAGGCGATGAAAGACACCATAAGAACGGCAATGAGATAATTGCAGAATGGAAATAAATCAACACCCCATCAGAAACAAACCCGACCAACAGTGAAGTCAAAAAGGTTTGGCTGAAGTAGAAGTAAAAAGTTAAGAAGAAGGAGAACTCAATGAGTCAATGGAGAATAAGCTGAACTCCATGAAAAAGCAATTAGAAAATAAGAGCAAGTCCAGTGAAAAATTGAATCGGGAGACTAAGAGCTTGAAGAAAGGAAGCCAGGTAATTGGAAAATAACTGAAGAGGTAAAAACATTGAAATTGACAGCAGAATCAGCAATTCAGACACAGAAAGATAGTGAGATTATGTGCCAAGACAAGATTGCTGAAATAGTCATGCAAATGGAAAAGCACAAGATCCAATATGATAAAGTGATCGATGAATAAGATGCTGAATTGAAATGCTGGAAAGAGAAGAAACTTTATCACACGATCTAAGTACCAGAAACAGAATACCATGGCCATTCCTCAATACCCGACAGATCGAAATTGTAAAGGAACTGTCAAGACACCAACATAATACGTGTTATATGTGCCTGCATGCATTATAATGTGAGAACTCCACAGAGCAAAGGTCAACAAGGGATTGGAGAGCAGCACCACCCACAGAGTATGCAGTTATGGGATCAGAGAACAATCTAGAACTGAACTGCTAAGCAGCAAGCCTGCATGGAATAGCTCTATGCAAGACCATATATGGAATCAATAGATAAAGCCTAGCAATAAAAGTGTTTATATTTAAATACACGAGTCTCAAGATCTCATTGATGAACAATTACTACTGAAAATTTAATTCGAGGGATCCAACTTCATCCTCTTCTGAAATCTTATATTATGTACATCATATGGATTTCTATATTGGGTGGCACAGTAGCACAGTGGTTAACACTGCTGCTTCACAGCTCCAGGGTCCTGGGTTGGATTCCTGGCTCAGGTCACTGTCTGTGTGGAGTTTGCACATTCTCCTTGTGTCTGCGTGGGTTTCCTCCGGGTACTCCGGTTTCCTCCCACAGTCCAAAGATGTGCAGGTTAGGTTGATTGGCCGTGCTAAGAAATTGCCCCTTAGTGTTTAGGGATGCGTAAGTTAGAGGGGTTAGTGGGTATAATATGGAGGGATATGGGGGTAGGTCCTGGGTGTGATTGTGTTCAGTGCAGATTTGATGGGCCAAAGGGCCTCTTTCTGCACTGTAGAGTTCGATGATTCTATGATTCTATAGCCTCTTAAACCAGACCCCTGTTGTATCAAGCAGATATGGCGGGATGGATTGTTCATAAACATGGAATTATTGAGGAATAGAGAAAAACTCCAGTTGTCAGTTTTGGCGTTAAAAAATGTTTTCAAATGTGTAAGTACCAACTACCTGACTGACTTGTTTTACAAATAACTGCTGTCTCCATGGGAGCCAGTGTAACAAACTGACTGTGAGAGTAGAGGCACCCGTTTTTGCAGTTTCTGTTAATGTCCATCCTGTGGAAGCATTTCAGACTGCAGAATTACACCTCTTTACAAGGAACAGAAAACCTCCTCAAAGACTTAATTAATGATGGTCCGACCCATGTATATAATATTTCGTTAGAATTTACAACTGACGAAATTATTTGCTGAAGATTGTATAAAGGAGTTAAAGGGGAGGGATATGGTAATTTGTGGTGATTGTCCCTTTTAAAGGTAACACAGCAGAGTAAGGGTCACCTGGACTGGATAATCTCTCATAGAATCACAGAAGGAGGCCATTCAGCCCATCAGGCCTCCACTAACAACAATTCCAGCCAGGCCTTAGCTCCATATATTACCCTGCTAAGCCCCCTGACACTAAGGGGCAATTTAGCATGGCCAATCAACCTAACCCACACATCTATTGGAGTGTGAGAGGAAAGCAGAGCACCCAGAAGCAACCCGCGTGTACATTCCACATAGACAGTGACCCAAGCTGGGAATTGAACCCAGGTCCCCGATGCTGTGAAGCAGCAGTGCTAACCACCGTGCCAGTATGCTGCCACCAGGGGGTGGAGTCCTCTTTTGGGTAGAGAAAACTGCAGGGACCTAGGTGCAGCCTTATGGCTGCTGTAGACTACTGAACAATTCTTATTAACAAATCCTAATTATTTTCACTAATGGAGCATCTGAAAGTGCATCATTATAACCAGGTAACTGGGCAAGGACTGTCTGCCGGAGGCCATCTTGTGGAGTTGTTTTTGCTGATGCAAGATGCCAAATACGGTAACAGTCGCTGCACATCGGTTAACACATTTGTACACCAAGTCCACGCTGACCAGCTTTTCTCCTCAATTTCTTTTCCTACTCAAAAGTGACAAAGGTGCAGTCTAAATCTGCCTTCACTGAATGTCAACATGTGTCCTTTTCGGAAGAGCTGGTACAGCAGTGGAAATTCTGTGACAGTCAGAAATATTCTGCTTTTACACTTCGATAAATATTTTTAAAACATTGAAATGGACTCTGCTTTCTTCTTCTTCCACTTTGTTTGAAATAGAAAACGAACATAAATGTATCGGCAAGAGCTGGAGGGCATTTTATGATCCACTGTTTGAGCAGAGCCAGAGTGCGTGAAATTTGAATGAAGATTGCAAGGCATCAGTGCCTAAGCAAACATTCTGGTACATATATGCCAATCATTAGCTTACTATCATGACAGTTAACATATTGCGTCTACCAATCAATCTTTATTGGCAAATATTTTTGACTTAAGTTGCAAAGAGATCGATCGATCAATATTGAAAAGAACCTTTTGCCTACGTGCAATTCTTGCCAACAATACCTCACTCCTCTTTGTCACCTTTGCAGATTGTTTTAAGTTTTATGCTTATTTATTAGTGTGACAAGTAGGGTTACATTAACACTGTAATGAAGTTGCTGTGAAAATCCCCTTGTCGCCATCCTCCAGTGCCTGTTCAGGTACACTGAAATGAAATGGAGATCAGCCATGATCATATAGAATGGTGGAGCAGGCTTGAAGGGCTGAATTGCCTACTCTTGCTCCTAATTTCTATGTTCATATGTTTTTAAGCCTCATCAAAAAATGTCATAATTTGTTCTCCAATTCTCACGCTCGGTTCCTCTCCACATAATTGTTAAATTAATTTAATTTAATTAATCACATTCAATTAAATACATATTTAAACACTACTCGCTGACAAATCATTTTTTAAGAAATGCAATTTTCAACATTTTCCTCCGTTACATTAGATAACTGATTATTTTAATATTTTTCTTTATGGCATTTCATTTTCGCTTCCTCACTTGACTCAGTTACATTGCATGAATTATGATTTTAATATTTTATTGAGTGAGATTAGGTAAATAGTCATTTTTATTTTCCATTTATTATTTATTCTACATGACATCTTTCATTATTTTAGAAGGTGCCTGATCAATGATGCAATCGCACTCAAGATGAGAAAGCGACAGGGCAGCTTTTTAATGTGAACACCAGTTATGATACCTCTGAATGGGAGACAGTGCAGAGAGACTGCAAACACCATCAACACTTCAACAGGATGTCAGCTAACTGCGAATGACAGTGTGTACCTTCCAACTCAACGTGGGAAATGTGACTGAAATTTCGACCATATATTTTAAGTTTGAGAAATGTTAATAGCAATTTTATTTCCTAAATGCTAGATTACATAGGACAGTCACACAAATGCTTTAGTTTTAAATAGAAATGTAGATAAATGCAGTACGTTGTAGCCGGAGTACGATGAAAGCCCATGATTTCTCACAGGCAGGTTCAATGATACAGTGTCAGAGGGATATGGGTGGTATGGTGGCACAGTGGTTAGCACCGCTGCCTCACAGCACTCGGCATCCGGGTTTGATTCCTGGCTTGGGTCACTGTCTGTGTGGAATTTGCACGTTCTCACTGTGTCTGCGTGGGTTTCCTCCAGGTGCTCTGGTTTTCTCCCACTGTCTGAAAGACATGCTGGTGCATTGACCTGAATGGACTGTGGTGACTAAGGAAATTTTACCGTAACTTTATTGCAGTGTTAATGTAAGCCTTATCTGTGACTAATAAAAAAAAATGACAAGTTTAAATACTCAAATAGAGGAAAGGGGATTGAAAAGGTTATCCCATACCCAAAAATGCCTTGAAGGTCAAATGTCTTGTTCAAACAAACGATTTTTATTACAAGAATGTAAGGAGAAGCCTCAATCTCACAAATAGGTGTTCTGCAGTACAACATTTAAGCAGTTGACTTATATTGTTACTGTGGTAACGTGGCCCCTTTAAGGGTCAATCCTTTGTTGGGCATGTGATTGGGCCAGATCCTATGGAGCAGCCACACAGGAAGCTAGGCCAATCAAGAGAAAGGGCACTCGTTCTGAGACAGGGAGGACCTTCAATGGAGCCAGAAAGGAGAAGAGAGTAGGACTGGAATGTATTCTGTCACACTCTTATTTTGTATAAACCTTTTGTTGTTGGAGCCATATTGAGTCACATCAGTTATTACAGTTACAAAAAGCTCAATTGACCAGTGCCTTATCTTTAATTAGATCCTTTTGTCCAATCCTATCTCTTCCCCAGTCTTGTGTCATCTCAATCATGTCTTCTTGTTTGACTCTGTCTCCTCATCTGATCTTGACTACTGTTGGTTAAAGTCCAACAGGTTTATTTGGTAGCAAATGTCACTAGCTTTCGAAGCGCTGCTCCTTTGTCAGGTGAACGAAGGAGCAGCACTTTGTCACCTAATGAAGAAGCAGCGCTCCGAAAGCTGGTGGCATTTGCTAACAGATAAACCTGTTGGACTTTACCTGGTATTGTGAGACTTCTTATTGTGTTTACCCCAGTCTAACGCTGGCATCTCCACATCTTGACTACTCTTGACATAGACATAGAATCCTACAATGCAGAAGGCCCAGCGAGTCTGCACCGACCACAATCCCACCCAGGCCCTATTCCCATAACCCTCATTTATATTACTAATCCTCCTGACACTAGGGTCAATTTAGCATGCCAATCAACCTAACATCTTTGGACTGTGGAAGGAAATTGGAGCACCCCGAGGAAACCCACACAGACACAGGGAGAATGTGCAAACTCCACACAGACAGTGATCCAAGGCCAGAATTGAACCCAGGTCCCTGGCACTGTGAGACATCAGTGCTAATCGCTGTGCCACCATGCCACCCAATATCTTTTCATATAAATTTCTGCCACAGAAATATTGTACAAGATTTAGCAGTTTTCAGTTTTGTCAAATATTCCACGATTCCATATGATACATCAATGCAAAAGCCCCCATGAGGATATTGGTCCCAGCTCTGCTCGGGTGCAACCTGCCTTGCTTGTACAGGTCCCATCTTCCCCATAACTGGTCCCATATCTCTAGAGTTCAACCCCTCCATGGTACACCATTCCATTAGCTCCACATTTATCTGATTTATCCTCTTATTCTTGCTCTCACTAGAGCGTGGGAACTGGGAGTAACCCTGAGATTACTAAATTTGAGGTCCTGCATTTTAATTTATCTCCTAACTTCCCATATTCAGCTTGCAGGTCCTATTCCCTTTGTTTACCTATGTTGTTGGTACCTATGATTACCACAACCATTGGCTGTTTACCCTTAAGAACATAAGAACATAAGAAATAGGAGCAGGAGTAGGCCATCAAGCCCCTCGAGCCTGCCCCGCCATTCAATAAGATCATGGCTGATTTGTCGTGGCTCAGTTCCACATTCCCGCCCTCTCCCCATAACCCTTAATCCCCTTGTCTACCCTTCCTCTCCAGAATGTTCTGGAGCCCTCACTAACATCCCTGACTCTGGCACCAAGGAGGCAACATACCAGCCTGGATTCATGTCTGCAGCCACAGAAGCAGCTGTCTGTACACCAAAGTTTTGAATCTCCTATCACTGTAATTTAGCCATTCCTTTTTCTCCTCTCTGTTCAGCAGAGCTACCACTGGTGTCATGAACTTGGCTGTTGCTACTTTCCTCAGAGAGACCAATGTGCCTCCCCCCTGCCCACATCCCCCACCCCACCCCTAGCCCCCCACCGCCACAATGTATACAAAGCATTACATCTGTTTGAAAGGGGGATGACCACAGGAGACTCCTGCACTTCCTTCCTGAGGTTTTTACTTTGTCTGATTATCACCCATTCCCTTTCTGCCTGTGCAATCCTCACTTTGTTATCCATGAGGTTCTCAGCAGCACAGATGCTCCACAGTGAGACCACCCACTGTTTCAGCTTCAAAATGTGTTTAACTCGTGGATACATTTCCTACACAGTTAGTCACCAGGAACACCAGAAATGTCCCTGATTTCCCGTCTTGCACAAGAGGAGCAATGGGCCTGTGATTTGCTGCCATGATTCTTCTCTAGATCAAGCTAGTTGCTCATTTTAATAGAATTTAATTAAGTTATGGACCTTCTTTCATTTCAAACACTTCTGTTATAACTGACAGTCTCTATTTTTATTTAAGCTAATATATTATACTTTAAAAACTGTCAGAAAATGCTCTGCAGGAATCACTTACCATTCGGCTGTTACCGTTGAGATGGTGTTACTTTTTGGACTGTGATGTCAACCCTGAAAGCTGCTGTTGGTGGTTCAGATGGTTCCCACTGCAAAGCCACCACTCGCCTTTCTGACAAAAAGAAAAGGAGTGCTTCAATCCCTCCTCACCAAACTCCCTCAGTCACCAAACTCCAACTCAGGCACTCTACTGCAGCCCAGTCCTCTGAGGAGGACAGCAAAGAAACATCACAGCTATCACCTGCACCATCCACCATTGCAGAGACAATCATTTTGGTGGTCAAGTGTAGCAGACAGGCTTTTCGGTCACTATCTGGTGAGTACCACACTGCTTCGAGGAACATCAGGTGAAGGCAGGAATGTCTCAGTCGGTGGTCTGCTGGATCCCAGGACACAGCTGTGCCCCAACCAGGTGCTGTGCCTCTGGACACATTCAGCCCTCAGCTGCTGGAGATGCAAAAGGGAATACCAGGAGGGTTTGTCAGCAACATTTCTGCAAGGCCGAATGGAGGAGTTCCAGGGCTTTCAGTAGTAGGAAATGTTGTGGCTTTATGTGGCACCCAGGCCAACACTCCAAGAGTGGTGACCACGTTAGAAAGTCGGGGGCAGGATATCAGAGCCATGAGTAGTGGAGTCCAAGGACCATTGCTGAGGGTTTGCAGAGACTGAAGGACGTCAAGGATGGCAGCACCAGATAATGTTGAGACTTCTGGAACTCACTCCAGTTGCCTTTCCATCCCAGGGAGTAACCCAGGGGCCAATGAGTGTTTAGAGTGAGGAGGAAAGGCTGGAGCCTCTTCTATGGCCTTTCACCCAAGAGACCCTGGGAGTGAACAGCCCTTCTAAATCCAATCTTCCAAAGTCCTGCATTTCTCAGGGGCAGCAGGCTGAACAAAGACAAGACAACAGCGATGCTACCCAGGCCTCGGCTTTTCAAAGGATGCCTGCCAAGAGCATCTCAAGCAACAGGATGTGGAATGTAAGGCTGCTACCACTTCTGATGTGTGTCCTGGGAATACATCTAGACACAATGAGAGGGCTCACAAGATGAATGAGTTTAAGGAGCACAGAGCAAGCACGGGTAATGTTAGGCACTGATAGTTGTGGGTCAAAATCAATTGTTATAAAAGCACACCTCATTAAAACCTCTTGCTGTTCACTACCCTAAGGCCTCACTCTATTTGATGCTTCACCCCCTAGGATAAGTCCTCAGCCCATCTGGAAACAGGTTTTCCCATAGACCAATGTTAAGGTGGACAGAAAAGCCACTCAAATGGGGAGTAATATAGCATAACATTAACATCCTGGATGTATGTTAATGGATACTCCCTCTGTTATTAATCAGTGAACCCTAAACCAAAGCCCCTTATCCCACTCTAGAGCTATGGGACTAATGGATATAGCCCTGACCCTCACTCATTCATGACCCAGGGAGTCAGGGTGCTGGTGGTAGACCAGTAGGAGCCAGGCATAAGGAAAAGCTGAGGAGTATCAGAGCTTTCCTCACTGCGAGACTTCATCACCCTGCTACATTAACACGCTAAGCAGGCACAAGGACTCCTGGGGCCCAACACCCTGATGAGGTGTTTCTGTAGCAGGCCACCTCCCTTGTTTGCGGAGGGGATCATAAAGACTCAGCGGGGACTAAGTTGGAGGGGGAGGGGGAGGGGGGAGGGGATGGTTGTAGAGTTGTCAGACTACGTGATAGTCCTAGTGTGTGAAGCAGGAAACAGTGAGGGAATCCCAGGTCCTCCCGTCCATCCGAACCCTCCTGTCTCTCCACTCCCTCCTGGACATTCTCCTCATCAGAAAAGAGGTATCACTTCTTCCACATCAAGGACGATGCTCTGCTCCTGTGCTATTATGGATGGCACAGCAGACAACGATGATGCAGAAGACTCTTTGGGGACTGAATTTCAGAGGCAGCCAAAGTACTTCTTCAGCAGCCCAATGCACTGCTCAATCACAGACCAGGTGGCACTGTGAGCCTCATTCTAACAGGACTCTGCCTTGGTCTCAGGCCTCCGCATTGGCATCGTCAGCCAAGATTTCAACGGGAATCCTTTGTAAGCCAACCTGGGGTGATCCTTGAATATCCCCTGGATTTGAGACTGCCCAAGGAGGAAACTACCATGCACGCTTCCCTGGAAAACATACATAAAATGCACAATCTCTATCTGGTGGTCACACACCACCTGTACATTAAGGGTGTAGATGCCTTTCGGTTGATATATGAGACTCCCTGATGCCAAGGGACATGTAGAGCCACATGAGTGTCATCGATGGCTTCCTGCACCTGTGGCAAACCAGTGATGGAAACAAATCCAGCAGCACTATCTGGTGCTGATTGGCCTGGCCCAGATGGGAATTAATATAGTCTGAGGCACTGGCATAGAGTGCTCCGTGACCTCACAGATGCGTTTGCGTGTGGATGACTGAGAGAGTCCACAGAGGTCATTTGTTCAGTCCTGGAAGTATCCCATGGCATAAAAATTGAGGGCTGCAAGTTTTTTACACAGAGGGGGATGGGTGCCTGGAACTTGCTGCCAGGGGAGGTAATGGAAACATACATGATAGTGACTTTTAAGGGGCAACTGGACAAATAAATGAATAGGTTCAAAATAGAGGGAAATGGCACCGGAAGGGTAGGGGGTTTTAGCTCAGACGGGCAGCATGGTTGGTGAAGGCTTGGAGGGCTGAAGGATCTGTTCCTGTGCTGTAACTTTCTTTGTTCTTTCTAACCTTCCATCACAGGGAGCGGGTGCCCTCTGCCTCCACGTGGCACTAAGCTCGAAAGAGCTTTGCACAAGTGCCGCACTGTTTCCCTGGTGAGGTAGAGTCTCCTGTGGCACATGTTGTCTGACAGTTCCACAAAGGACATCCAGATCCTGTAAACCCTCGGATTTCTTCGTTTTTGCCTTCATGCCCTGGTCAGCCTGAACGTGGCTAGCATTTGAGCCTGTCCTCCATCCCCCTGACCTCCCGGCACTGAGTTCATAAAAATCATAGAGCCCTACAGTGCAGAAAGAGGCCATTCAGCCCATCAAGTCTGCACCGACCACAATCCCACCCATGCCCTGTCCCCATATCCCTACATATTGTACCCACTAATCCCTCTAACCTATGCATCTCAGGACACTAAGGGGCAATTTTAGCACGGCCAATTAACCTAGCCCGCACATCTTTGAACTGTGGGAGGAAACTGGAGCACCCTGAGGAAACCCATGCAGACACGAGGAGAATGCGCAAACTCCACACAGACAGTGACCCGAGTTGGGATTCGAGCCCAGGTCCCTGGAGCTGTGATGCAGCAGTGCTAAGCACTGTGCTACCATGCCGCCCCTATGGGCTTGAATCTTGAGTTCTCCTGGGATGTGGCCTCTCAAAGCTGCTAGAGTCTGTTCTCCTCCAGCACAGTTATTGTTAGATTTGCCTGGTCCACTTGCTCCATCTGAAGATCTCAGAAATCTACATGCGATGTGAGACAGGGAGAGTCAGTTTGTGTTCCAACCAGTTACCTTCAGGCTCTCCCAACACCCTAACCTTCCTGGGTTTGGTAGCTGTCATTCCTACCCTTTATCCAGCAGTGAGCATTCACTCACTGTTGCCCTCCGGGCCCCATTCAATGCTCGCACCCCTTCAAAGTCACCGGTGACCTCCCATCTGGCTGTAATATCTACATCACAGGGGGTTATGAATGGTTGCCTATTCTTCATGTGCAGGATCAACTGGACACCCATGTAAACATTGGGGGTTCTTATATCTTCCATGGCAGGCACTGGGTTGTAGCTTTGATGCTCACACATTCTCTCTGGATCTCTGCATTCAACCTTTAATCCCTGATACATGAGTTTTCACCCCTTTTCTTAACTTCAACATTGAGAATGTGGCAGCTGTCATTGTTAAAGCTTAACTTATGATGGTCAATTCATTTGACAAGCATGACTCTCAGGAAGGTTAGAGATCACAATTACTCTCTGAAGCAGAGATAGAGAACACTAATAACTTCATACTCGGGTTTTGTCATCCTGAGATCTCAACGCTGCCATGACTTAACATTTAAGTTGAAGTTTTGACTATATCATCACTACTGATATTTAAATGCATTCAAATTAATTCAAATCAGGCCTTCTGGGGGAGGTGCACCATGTCACTGGGGGGGGGTGCTTGGAAAATGGTCATTGGAAATCGCACTGGTGCAAATCCTCGTTTTGGCCTGTTGTGAATTTTACAGCCATGACAGGGTTTGGGCCTACAGCCAGCAGACTGGCGGAATAGAGCCCATTGTCTTTAAATTGTGCAGATCTCTTAATGAAGGAACAGCTTCACTCATTCGGATATGCCTGTGATCATGCCGGCATATTTGATCATTCACTTTCTTTGTGTCTGATCGAGGTGACCATTTCTCCATACATTGTACTGAGTTTTTACATGGACTGATTCTTGCTGAGGGCAATGAAGATTTGCACCCTGATTGGCTTCCCAATGCTCAGCTCTGGTAATGTTCCTGCAATCTTATCAAACTGAAATTCAGCTTTCTGTTGTTTCATCTTGATTTTTTCACACAGGCCCGTTACTACTATTGGAAGAGTAATTTTGATGTGGTGTGATATCAGTCTATGGATAGGACTATTTTACATGCCTTCAGTCAGCATGCTTCACCACTCAAGGATTGTCATGTATTCAACTGTACAAGATTTGCTGAGATCTCATTGCTGCTGATTTTCACTTTGCCCCAGCCTTCCCACTCATAATGTGGAGGTATGTGTCATGCTAAATCTTCTAATCCTAGTGAATTGGATGAATTATTCACTCACGAGCTAAAGGCCATTGTCGTTCACCACAATGTCTGGAATGCCACACTGACTGAAGTGGGCTTTCAGGCACTCTACTATTTCTCTTGGTCTGACATTGTTGAAGTCAGCTGATTTAAATTCCAGTGGAATAGTCACATAATCAGTTCCTGCCATATCGAAAAGGTCTACTCCCAGCTGCTCTGTCTGGGATGTCACGCATCATCGATGGCTCTCTAGCTTGTTTAGCCGGGTACTCATTACAATCATTGCATTAGTCAATATGGTATTTAATTTCATTGCTCATGTTTGCTTAGTACAACACTTTGTCTTGCCTTTTTCAGAGACAATTCAATTCCTTGATGGTTTGCATTGATGTGCTTCAGCATCTCTCCTCTCATCTCCATAGGGATGATGACTGTATTTCCTTTGATAGCCATCTTGGGCTGTCAATTAATCTCTGTATGCCCAACATGCTCTGGTGACCATAAATGTGTTCTTGATGCTCAGGCCAAATTTTCATCACCACACCTTGTAGCACTTGTAAAGTTGCATCTTGTTAGGTAGTTCACTTGAATTGAGCAAGGTACTTTTCTATCAGATTCAATGGGCAAGGCTTTACAGCCTCGCTCGTCCTGAAACCGTAAAATCCCACCTGAGGTCAACGGACCTTTCCATGATCCGCCCCTTGCTCGCTCCAATTCCCGGTACAGTAAAATCACAGCCAATGTCTCTGTTAAGTTGATGACATAGATTATATTGAGCAGCTACTTCAGGTTTCATATTCTGATGTAGCCTCCTCAACTTTCTTGATGTGGTTTGATTTATTATTGTCACATGTATTGGGATACAGTGAAAAGTATTTTTCTTGCGCGCTATACAGACAAAGCATACCATAGAGAAGGAAAGGAGAGAGTGCAGAATGTAGTGTTACAGTCATAGCTAGGGTGTAAAGAAAGATCAACTTAGTGCAAGATTCAAAAGTCTGGTGGCAGCAGGGAAGAAGCTGTTCTTGAGTCACTTGTACGTGTCCTCAGACTTTTGATTCCTTTTCCTGACAGAGCAACGCTAATGAAACCCTTCATGGGAAGTGTTGCACATAACAGTTTGTCTACAATGTGTTCCTTGCTTGTATGGCACCATTCGGATTTTATCTTTGTAAACAAAGTAACATTTGCATTCACTTTGGAACAGATAGTAACCATTTGTGGAAAATGCTTTAAGTGGCTCACGGTCAGACTGTTGTTGCTCTGTCTCTCCCAAGCCACTACTGATGAAAATGCTCACAAGCAAAAGCAATAGCCAGGCACTCTTTCTCGATCTGAGTATAGCATTGTGCCATTCGCCTTAGTGCCCTGGATGCAAATATGACGAGTTGTCCTTGTTGCATTAGGATTATTCAGAGACCTGACTCACTGGCGATACATTGCAAGGTGATATCTTCACTGACAGCATAGTACTTCAGCACTGGCATCTCTAGTTGTTTGGTATTGATTCTTGTTCTGTTTCCCAACATCACAGCACCGCCCTCACAATGACTTTGCGTAATGGTTCACACTCTATTGACAAATTGGTCAAGCATTTTGCGAGATAGTTCATGAGTCCAGTAAATTGTTGCACTGCTTTCAACTCTGTTGGTTGTTGCATTGCCGCTACAGCTTTCACCTTGTCAAGATCTGGGTGAGGACCTTCTGGTGTCAATACATGAACAATGTACTAATTTTCAGGTACCTTCAGTCGCAATTTTGTTTTTGTTGACCTTCAGATTCATTGAATAGACTTTCTCCAGCAGTCATATTAAATTCAATTTATGGCCATCTATGGATTCTTCCGTTGTGTCTCCATGTCCACAGACTTATAGATCATCCAGCAGGACATCCACTCTGGGAAGATCTCTGACTACCACATGCTGTGTGTGTTGATATTGCTCTGGAGCTTTGGAAATGCCAAATGACATGCACAACCTCCTCCCAAACAGCATCCAGAATATCATTAGGTGTTTTTATGCAGCCTCACTTCCCAGTAATCATCTTTCACACCCGAGGAAGTGAATATCTTTGTTTTGGCAAGTTGTGGCAAAATTATTTTCATGGCTGGCGTGGGATAGTGAGATCACTTCAGTATTTTATCTAGATCCTTTGGGTTTAAGCACAGTTGCAGCTTTCTAGGCTGTTTCAGTGCTAATACAAACATCCAGTTTGTAGGAGTTGTTACTTTTTCGATTACTCCCCTCTTTTCTAGTTCTTCTGTCTTTTAGGTTTTCTTTGAGGCCAACTGGAACTTTTCTCGGCAAATGCTGAATTGGTCTGACAATCTCATCTACTTTGAGATGATATTCTCCTGATAGACATCTCAATGTCTGTAAACAAATCTTCTTACTTCTCTCGGATCTGTTTATCTGTCAATATGTTGTGACTTGTTGTGAATCTGTGTTGCTCCATGCAGGGTTACCAGTGCAAGCTTTAGATATGCTTCAGCTGAAATCAGTGGCCATTGTGTCCCACATATGATCTACAACTCCAGATATTTTTCTTGCCTTTGCATTGGGTTGGCAGACTCATTTGTCCTCTTGTTATGAGTATTATGCCATCATAGAGTGTCAGGCTCTGATTTTGCCAGCACAGCCTCCCGAAATTGGGGTGGGCGAGGCTCAGACAATGGCATTCCCCGTTGGCCTCGGGCAGCCGTGCCAGTAAAATCAAGGCCTCAATCTTACTTTTAAGTGCTTCATTTTTAGTTCATAGCGTTGAGCCGGTAAAGATTAATATGCTGCATAATGCACCTCTGTCAACCTTGCTTGATACTCTCCCTCTATGATCATAATTGTGACAATCACAAACCATTTGTTGCCAATACACTTGACTGAGTCAACCCGTTGTGTCACATATAGTTCTTCATCTGACTCATTTCCAGATATCTCTCCAGTGACTATCTGTACACAGCTTGTTTTCCTTTATTCTGGCCAAGTACTTGTGGGTGAAATGATTCAGCTTTTTGCAATTAAAACAATGTTTTCCCCATGACACTCCTTCTTTTCCTGTGCATGCTGTCCTCTACATTTGCATTCTTCACTTGTCTGATGCCTGGTGGAGTCAATGAGGTAAATCTAGGAACAATGGAAGTACGAGTACTTGATTAATTGTTGACTTTAGGATGCTCTATAACATTGGAAAGTTGTGTTTGGGAGACTCTGTCTCTCTCTCTAATGTAAACCTCACATTATCAAGCACCCTGCTCAACCTTTTCACTTTAGATAGCTATAAGGAGAGGCTGGATAAAGTGGGGTTGTTTTCTCTGGAATGTTGGACACTGAGGGAAGCCCTGATGGAACTCTATAAAATTATGAGAGACATAGATAGGGTTGACAGGCAGAATCTGTCTTGCAGAGTTGAAATGTCTAATACTAGGAGTGTATGCACTTAAGCTGAGATGGGAAATGTTCAAAGGAGATGTGAGGGGCAAATTTTTTTACACAGTGATTGGAAGAGTCTGAAACGCACCGCCATGGATGGTCGTGCAGGCAGATACAATAGGGATGCTCAAAGGACCTTTAGATAAGCGCATGTATATGCAAGGAATAGAGGGATTAGTTTAATTTGGGGTCATGTTTGGCACAACACCATGTTCTATAGAGTTGTAAAGAAGTGTTCCTTCCAGAGATTTCTGAAAGAATTCTGGCATTTCTTTTTCTAGATGATGTTTATTACTGGCAGACTCACTTGTAGATCTGGTACATATTATGCTCTATTTTGACTAATGGATGAACAAACGGGGTTTAGTGGCAGGTCCCCTCAAGAATGGGATTATAGTTGAAAGAGTTTAAGGGGGTATGGCTTCAACTGGAAGATATGAGAATCACCTGCCATAAATGTCAATTCATACTGATATCTGGAGGTCCCTGTGGATGCAACTTCCAAAATGGGAAGAGCCTTTTGGAATTAAACGGAATGTGCAAAGGGCATTTTTGCATTTCTTATCATTTTTGAATTACAGCAGAGTCTGAGCACTTCTAACTTCTGACATCTTCAGGACTTCTGTATAGTTGACTGCTCCTTGGCAAGAAAAGGAAGGTTTTTTTTATCTTTGTATAAACCACAGGACCGTTCATTACGCACTTTATTCACCAATGCTTTCTGCATACATTCGATCTGCTATTATATGCAGTATATCCTAACTTCCAGCGGTCATTCAAGGGTAAATTACAATTCCTAACGACTGGTGTGAATTTAAAATATCTACGACCTTTCCTGAATAAATTATTTCTGGCAGCCAATGCAGTGGACTCCAATTAGGGATGGGACATTTCCTGAGGGGAAAAATGACCCAGACCCTCATTTTCAGTATCAAACTCCCTTCAGAAATGTTCCATTCCAGCACAGCAGAAATTGGAACTTTTTGAATTTGAGCTGTGCTCTGAATTTCAAGCTATTGAATATTGAGTATGCAGGTTAAGTTGAGGTAAGGCTAAGTTCCATTGCAATCTGTGCAACTATATATTTTTCATGTTATAGGAACAATCTTTGGCTGTTACTTTTCAAAGAGAATAAAAAAGACCAAATTTAATAATTTGATCAGTGATAAAAGATCTGGAATCCTATACAACTAAAATAAAATGCAACATTCAGAAATCTTAAAGCACTGGTCTCAATATGTCAAGTCCAGTTTATAATTCGTTAAACAGAATCTTCCATTCTGGAGTCAAGTCTAGTGACAGATGGGAAAGTCGGAATGATTCCCACTGGGCAGCAGACAGGTGAACTTGCATGATCTTTCTCTGCTCAGCTCATTAATTATATATACATGAAGAGCATGGCAAATCTCCTGGTGGGGAAGGCAGGAAGACGTCCATCCTGCTGTTGCTCCATGGAGTCAAAGGCCCTAATACCATATATAAATGACACCTAGTCATTCACTTCATGCAAGGCAGGAGTTCTGTATTGCTTCTCCAGAGGCCTTGCAGCGAGGGCTCATATTGGAGAAGCTGGTAGATGTGAGCAACTACAACCTGGGACATACGAGAGAACCACAGGCATTGCCCCTCACTAATTTCTAGATATGAACAAAGCCAGAAATACACCAATGGTCAGGCCAATTCTCACCGTCACAATGTTTGTGAGCATCTTGATCTTTTTTGTGGCCCTGCTGATTCTTGCTACTCAGGCCTAGTGCTAACATGCAATGAGCACTCCTTCTCTTCATCTGGATGACAGCCATGCACTAGAGACTTCCCTCTGACCTGATTCCACTTGCAGCTTGGAGGCATCCACCCCATTCCCTCCCTTCTTCCATGCTTCTGACTGCAGCCGGTAACAAATAGCTCAGGATGAATTGAAACTTCGCACCTTGCTGGAATCTAGATGTTATGAATCCCTGAGTTGGGAACAAATGTGCTGCCACCTGGGCTTCACCACAGAAAGAGTACACAACCGAGCATGGTTGACATCTAGTTGCCGCATAATTAATAGTGTGTCCCTTCAGTCAGCCACTTATGCGGATCTTGAACTCCGCCCTCCGGAAACGGCCCTCTTTTCACTTTGAGGGATCTCACTACTAACTGCACAGTCAAGGTCAGATTTGAAATATTTCACATTCCAGATTCCTCCACCACCTTCTATCCTTCCCCCGTCATCCAGCAACATCTCTCACATCACCCTTGCCTCACCATTGCTTTCCTCTCTGTCACACTTGAACCTCCTCCATTATGCTACGCCTTATTACAATCACCATCACAAGCCTTTCCTCTGCACAGAGCTGGCACCTGTTACTGTCCCCATGTCCAGCCTGATCCTGCTCCTTCCTGTTATCTGGACTATCTGCTTAGTCCACTCCCATGAACCCCTACCAAATTGTCAGCTTGGAACTGCCATCCTAGTGTATTCCACTCCCCTGTTTGACCATGACTGTTCACTCCTATTACCAAAACCTAAAGTTCATCACATCGGATGCCACCGTTGACACCACTGACTCCTGCCCTCTTAGGCACTCTGTTTTCCCACCCCCAACCCCCTCTGGACACAGACACGGACACCATCTCCTTCCCCTACTTGGACACACTGTCCCCTGACATCCCTGGACACTCACTCCCCACCCAGCCCCTCACTCGGCCCCGCTTCTCCAGACATGTCCCTGCTCACCTTCCCCTGAAGCAGCATTTATGGACGTCAAAGTCATGGAAGATATGAAGTCCATCAGATGCATGCCACTTATATAAAGTTTTCGAACTAAATGTTCTAAATTCTCGCTGGTTAATTCCAACCAAGTGGCTTTTTTAATGAGCATGCAAGAGACGCTAATGTTTGTAAATGGAGTTCTGGACATTGTTCATGAGGTAACTTGACTCACCTTTTACCCATCTTGAAAGTCGGGAGAAGAAAATTCAAGATTTTCACTGCCATCAGGAAAGAGATTTTTTTTGCCTCCCTCCAAATTAAATTGCTTCCGCCCACCACAAACCCTACTGTAATCATAGATTCCTATAGTGCAGAAGGAGGCCATTCAGCCCATCAAGCCTGCACCAACCACAATCCCACTCAGGGCCTATCTCCTTTACCCCATGCATTTACTCTAGCTAGTACCACTAACACTAAGAGGCAACTCAACATGGCCAATCCACCTAAGCCGCACATCTTTGGAATGTGGGAGTAAACTGAAGCACCTGGAGAAAACCCACTCAGACAGGCGAGAATATCAAACTCCACACTGACAGTGATCCAAACCGGGAATTGAACCTGGGTCTCTGGCGCTGTGAGGCAAAAGCGCTAACCACTGTGCCACCATGCTAGCCCTGCCAGTGGGACCGGAAGATTCTGTCTCTTATAATTTTATTGATTGCCAGAATCTCCGACTATTCGTCAGATTTGAAGTATTGTTGTATGTGCTAATTCTCCTGTAAGCTACACTTTCGTGTGTAGGATTATGCTTTGCAGTTCAGTATTCGATTGCATTAGATTCCACGTTACACCTAATGATACAGTAACATTAGACAGGGTGGGTCAAATCATTGTTTTGTATCCAATCAGTACTAATGTTTCAATCTGCAAATTTGAGGTTGAAGAGAATTTGAGCTTAAGGCTGTGTGACAAATCCAATTCTCCAAGACATTCTCAACATGAGCTTGTCAGGAACTTCTGTTAATTATACCACAAGGAGAGAACTCTAGATACCGAAATACATTGTGGAAGTCATTAAAACTAAAAAGGTGTTTTTCTACAAAGGAAAAGCTGGAAGAACTAAAGGCTCTTTCAAAAAACGCATTGAAAATATTGTGTTGTGCTCATAAAATTGTCAGGATCGTAAATACCTTCATATATTTTAAACATGCACTACCTAAATAGTAAAGAAATATCCATGAACAAGTCTTGTTTGCTGTGTGACATTTTTGAATGAAGACCAAGTAGAAATCCCTTCCAAGTTGCTAGACGTAACTTAGCCTCACTAGATCAATAATTAGGTTCAAGTTAGTACAGCCTGTGGGAGGAAAGTGTGTGCAAGAAGCATTTTACCTAGTCATGAGACACAGAGCCCGCTGGCAAGAACTTTGATATGATGTTACACCAAAAAAATTATATAAATGTCTGAATGATAACACCTTGATTAGCTTCCACCCCACCCACCCCTCAGCGCCACTCCCCCAGTCATGATGACAAAGAATAATTGTAGCTCTTTTATCACTGCCCTTGTTAATTGCGCAGTATACAAATATACATACAATTTCACACCCCCACTTCCTGCCTTCACACAACAGCACAACCTCAAACAGACCATTGTCCGCAGCAAACTACCCAGCCTTCAGGAGAACAGTGACCACAACACCACACAACCCTGCCACAGCAACCTCTGAAGACATGCCAGATCATCAAACATGGATGTCATCATC
This sequence comes from Carcharhinus amblyrhynchos, assembly GCF_965287045.1. Lineage (NCBI taxonomy): Eukaryota > Metazoa > Chordata > Chondrichthyes > Carcharhiniformes > Carcharhinidae > Carcharhinus > Carcharhinus amblyrhynchos. The sequence goes on along the minus strand of NC_137345.1, from coordinate 33,063,396 downwards.
TCACATGAGAACACCATCCACGAGGTAAATGGATATGGTACAACAATAATGTTTTTTTTTCTCTTTTTCATTCACAGGTTTTAAGTCGGTCCGCCTTGTGTCCAACAAGGGGCATACATGCGATGGGTCATACTTGGGCTGCTCTTGGTTGTTTGAGAGTGGCCTAGTGCTTCATGTCGTTAGTGTGTGCTTAAACTGGACCAGACACTGGGCAAGACGACAGCTCAGTGACTATCACTGATTGCTGTGCAGACACATGGATTTGGGCCAGTGTCTGTGGGAGTTTGCACATTCTCCCCGTGCTTGCGTGGGTTTTCTCTGGGTGCTCCGGTTTCCTCCCACACCCCAAAGATGTGCTATTAGGCTGATTGGCAGTAATAAATTGTCCCTAAATTAGTTTCCCTCAATGTGGATGGCCCTAAAACATTAGATAAGGGTCATGGGCGGAGGGGGGACTGGTGGTGTTAAGATGGCGGCGTGGGCTCGTTGGGCTGAAGGGCCTGTTTCCCGGGCTGTTTTTGTTCTTTGTTCTTTGTTCACGGCACATGCTCTTGCAACTCGGCCAATGTTGTCTACCTAATACGCTGCAGGAAAGGATGTCCCAAAGCATGGTATACTGGGGAGACCATGCAGACGCTACGACATGGATGAATGAACATCGCTCAACAATCAACAGACAAGAGGTTCCCTTCCTGTTGGCGAACACTTCAGCAGTCATGGGCATTTTGTCTCTAATCTTTGGGTAAATGTTCTTCAAGGTGGCCTTCACGTACAGAGTTGCTGAGCAGAAACTGATAGCCAAGTTCTGTACACATGAGGACAGCCTCAACCGGGATCTTGGGCTCATGTCACACTATCTGTAACCCCCATGACTTACCTGAACTTGCAACATCTCACTTACTGTCCTGTCTGGAGACAATACACATCTCTTAAACCTATGCTTAATACTATCTCCACTCACATTGTCTGCACCTTTAAGACTTGAATAGCAGATTAGCTGTAAAGGCTCGCATTCTAGTCAGTATTCTGTAAACTGTGTGCCTTTATACGCACTGTTTCTGATCAGAACTCTCCACTCACCCAATGAAGGAACAGCATTCCGAAAGCTTGTAGCATTTACTATCAAATAAACCTGTTGGACTTTAACCTGGTGTTGTGAGACTTCTTACTGTAATTGCACAGAACCCACAGTCAACTGATTTCATGAAATTTTGTAGTTTTAATTGTCTTAACTTTCTGATCTGCAGTTATCCAGCTCGACCTCAATTGCTCCAGTGCTGTGTTTTGTATGTTATTCTGTAAGTTGATAATCATGCTCATGGTCAAAGGCCATCACTAACTGATTCATTAACAGATGTGTAATCACCCCTGCACTGAACACCAATCAGACATGAACCTCAATATCTTTAGCAAAGGAAAGCTAGCTAAGATTTGTCTTCCAATATCCTGGAGAATGTGTATCAATTTTCCATTCTCAATAATTGTAATTGCATAGCAGTAATCAGATTTATCAAGAAAGTTGATACATACCAATTTAGAACATAGAACATAGAACACTACAGCACAAACAGGTCCTTTGGCCCACGAGTTGCGCCGATCACATCACCACCTATCTATAACCCCCAATCCCATTAAACCCCATATACTCATCCAGAAGTCTTTTAAAAGACCCCAGCGAGTTCGCCTCCACCACCACTGACGGCAGCCGATTCCACTCACTCACCACCCTCTGAGTGAAAAACTTACCCCTAACACCACTTCTGTACTTTCCTCCCTGCACCTTAAATCTGTGTCCTCTCGTAGTGACCATTTCAACCTGGGGAAATAGCCTCTGAGAATCCACCCTATCCATTCCTCTCAACATTTTATAAACCTCTATCAGGTCGCCTCTCAACCTTCGCCTCTCCAGGGAAAAGAGACCCAGCTCCCTCAACCTAACTTCATAAGGCATGCCTCCCAGTCCAGGCAACATCCTTGTAAATCTCCTCTGTACCCTTTCAATAGCTTCTACGTCTTTCCTGTAGTGAGGCGACCAGAACTGCGCACAGTACTCCAAATGAGGCCTGACAAGGGTCTTATAAAGTTGCAATTTATACTCAATGATCTATTTTTCGTGAAAATTCTGAACCCAGAAATTACTGTTGGTGATATTAGATGTTTCAAATGATAACAAGCTCATATGGCATTTCTTTGTCATGTTTAAGCAGTAGACAAGCTAATGCCAGCATTAAATTAGCATAGGTAAATGTCAGAGGAATGGGTTAAGTATAAACAAATATAGCCGGAGAAAAATGGTGCCACCAAGAACCTGCTGAAAATCGGCAGGCCACTGTTTAACATCAGCTTACGTACCTTTGCATGCCATTAGCGGACTCCACATGGCAATCTCCACCCACATCTGTGCCTCCCACCTCCTTGGCATGATGTCATTTTGGAGTGAATCAGAACAGGTATTTAAGAGTTGCAACCTGGTGTGGCAGCCTTGAACTGGCGAGATGGGGTAAGTGCTGCTCGCGGAGCGTATGGGATGTTGCAGGCAGGCCCTGGAGGTGCCTGGTGGCCTTCCTCCTGCTGTCTTCACATTTTGACTCATCGACGAGTGATATCTGGGGATGGGGGAAGGGGGTGTCAGGGGGCTTCCATTTCCTCACAGCTCCCTGGGTGAAATTCTGTCAGGGAGCCCCACTCCCTCCCCCCCCTCCCCCCAACCCCAACAGCGCTGAGGAGAACTGTGAAAAGTAGTCCTGAGGCCCCCGTTCCACCCCCCCCCCCCGACCTCCCCCCTCCAAGCGGCACTGAGGCCGACTATTGGAAGCAGCCTCGAGAGCTCCCACTGCCCCTCACCCTCCACCCCCTCTCCAAGCAGTGCTGAGGCTGACTGTTGGAAGAAGGCTCGAGGGCTCTCGCTACACAACCCCCCACCCCATTTCCAGTGGCATTGTCTTGCTGCGGGGTGTGGACAGGGACTTGACTAAGTGCTGGTGTTCCGGGGTGGGGGAGGAGTGTACCATGTGCTGACTGAGGCCTAACCAGATGAAGCAGCTGCTGCTCCAGGCCGGGGTGCAGAGGTTCAGACATGGACTACATGGAATCTGCTTTCACTGGGCACACCCCTGGTGCTGATTTGCAGTCTGTCTTTGCCCTGTGACATAGACCACCAACACATGCCTGTAATGGATGCTGCATTTGCACACATAGCAATGGCTCAAGGATGCTCATTACCCACGTCTGCACACCGACCTTCATAATCTGTGCCAGAATTTGTCATGATGGGAATCTCACATAACCCTAATCAGGCCATGCATGGCATCATGGAATGTGTGGGTTTGCCAGCTCCCACAAGTGGGGATGCTGGCCCGAATGAGGAATTGGGATGGTGCTGGGTCGATGCAACCAATGATCATAATTCGCCATTTTATACTTTTTCCAAATCCCAAATGGATCTCGGTTTTCTTGACATGGAGCTGGCCATGTTGGTGGCAGCAGGGGTGGAAAAGGAGGAGGAGGCAGCAGCTCAGGAGGTGGCAGGGGTGGAGAGATCACCGTAAGAGGAGCCACCACCAGACCCTCAGGAAGAGGAGGGCAGGGGATTGCCACTGAAGGCCAGGAGCTGGGCGAGCAGGCTCTCGAGAGGGTGCACAGAAGGCAGAGGGTGCCGAGACCAAGTAAGTACAGGGCCCCGCAATTCCTTTGAGGCCCTCTTGGAGGAGACGTGCCATCACCAGCTGTTCTTGTCCAAGACCACAGTGCATCACATTTGTGAAGTGCTCTCACACCTGGCATCTCGGGGGGGGCAGCTGACACCGGCGCCCTGTAGACATAAAAGTGACGGCAGCCCTCAATTTTTATGCCTCCGGATCATTCCAGGCTCCCAGTGGTGACCTAACTGGGATCTCTCACGCACAGATGTGTGCAGCACGTCACAGAAGCCCTGTGTGCCTGGGCAGGGCAGTTCATTAATTTTGATGTGGGCCGTGCACAGCAGGAGGCCCGAGCTCTCAGCTTTGCCTCTGTCGCTGGGATCCCGAATGTGTAGGGTGCAGTGGATGGCACGCACATTGCCTTGCGGGCCCCTCATGCACGGCTGCAGCAATTTGGGATTTGGAAGAGTTTCCACTCCCTTAACATTCAAGCCATCTGTGATCATCCACTCAGGATAATGCAGGTCAATGTATGCCACTCAGGGAGTGATCCGGCAGTCAGACATCCCTGGGCTCTTTGAAGACCAGCCCAGGCTCCCAGGATGGCTACTGGGTGACAAGAGTTACCCGCTTAGGTCATGGCTGATGACGCCTTTGGGATGTCCCAGACTGAGGCGGAGACCTGCTACAATGAGGCCTATGCAGCCACCCGGTCTGCCGTTGAGTGGTGCATCAGCCTGCTGAAGATACGGTTCACTGCTGTAAGTTGGGGCCCTCCAGTATGACCCTGTGCCTGCTTCACACATCATTAACATTTGCGGCGCTCTCACAGTGGGGAGACCAGCTGGAGGAGGAGGAGGTGGAGGAGAAGGTGGAGAGGAGCAGTGAGGGAGTGAGGTGGGTGCCCCATCACATGATGAACCGGAGGAGAGACGGCAGGTGGCAGTGGCCGGTGTCTGGAAAGGAACGGCAGTGAGGGACGCCTTGATTGCAGCCCATTTCACCTAGCTGGTGCTGTGCAGTGAGGGGGATACATCCAACACACGTCACCATACCCCAGGAGCAAGTGCAGCTGCTATTCCCCCTCCAAATCAACCTGGGCCCTCAAACCAGCACATCATCCCTCCCCTGCTTCTGTCATACCACCACCCTTTTCCCAGAAGCATCCGACCCTATTAATATGCCTGGGCTGGCAATGGGTGTGAGTCTGGTTTGAAGGCTGGAGGATGATGACGACTCGCTGTTGTGCACACTGGTGCAACTCAAGTCTGACTCCTACCTGTACTCCGAGCGCACGCTGCCACCCTGGCCCACAAAGCTGTAAGGGTTGGGGACACATGTTTTTTAGCCAAAAGAGGGGGTGAGAGGCCACTTGCACCAAGGGTCTGGTGGATGTTGGGGAAGGTAGGGCAGGCACTCTGAGACATGGGCTGAGTCTGCAAGGCTCAACAGACAGCATCTGTATGTTTGGGAGTTGGGAACACTGAACTGTGGGGTGGGGTGGGGGGGTTGGTGGGAAGGGAATCAGAGATACATTAGTCACAGCATGATGTGCAATTAACAGTTTATTGTGCTCTTAACATAAATGATTACCAAACCCTGACTAATGCTGACTTTCACCCGTGCTCTTTCGTGAACTGCAACTTTCTAACTTTCTGCTTTCTACTGCTTCTTCTAGGTGCTAACCGAGGATGCATGTCGGAGGTGGAGGTGTCCAGCTGTGATGCACGCCCCATTGCCTGTGATGCCCTTGGCAGATGTCGCCTGGGTGACTGGGACCTGGAGGGCCCGGCTGAGTTGTGGATGTCACTGCTTTGGCCCTGAGATGCCCCGGCGTGAGGAAGGGGGGGAATTGGTAGGTCTCTGGATGTCCGGGGTCTCCTGGTTGGATGGCCCTGGCATGGTCTATAATCCTTCTTCCTCCCTTGGAGTGTCCAGAGGCCCCGGGGGCACTCCATGGGATGCCATGGGACTGAGCTCCAGAAGCTCCGGCGTCACCTGGCTCTGCCAGTCTTGGAGGCCTAGATGCGTCTGTCTCTTGATCTGTAATCCCTCAGCCCTGGCCCTCTGAGATTCGGCCAAGCTCTGGAGCCTCTCTGTTACAACATCCTGTGAGTGAGCCAGGCTCTGGAGTACCTCAGTAGTAGCCCTCTGAGCCTGGGCTAAGTTGTCAAGGCTCACAACCACTGCCTGCTGTGTCTCCAGAATGCCAGTGAGAGTCCTAGCCATGGCCAGCAGTGTCTCCCACATGCTCCCGATACAAACGGCCATCGAACACTGTGCCTCCTGGATGCCCATGGCCCGTAGTATCTCCAGGATGGCCTGGACACTGTCACCCATGAGGACAGACCCCTAAGCAGACTTCCCACTGCGGTCGCCACCCTTGCAGTGTTGGCCTGGGTCTCATGCTGTGTTGGCACCCTCTCCTGCAACAGCACTCTGTTTGACTCCCCTAAACAGGCTTGCAGTAGCAGTATGGTTGCTGACAGCCCTTCCACAACTCCCCAGGTTTCCTTATGCAACTTCACCAGCCGTGGGAGGAACAAACTCAAAGGCCCAGCAGCTGGCTTGGGGACAGCTGAATCCTGGTCCCCGGTAGACCGCCATGTGCCCGCCTCCACCCGATGTGCATCAGTGGCTGTGATGTGCTCACCAGAACGTGACCCAGAAGCCTCAACACTAAAGGAACCCACCATGGTGCTCACCTCTGTGTTGGTGGGTTGTGTGGTACAGGCTGGTGATGTTTCAGTGGTGCTGCCCCTGGCGGAGTCCTCAGTGCCTCACTCCGAGGTGTCATGTAGGGGGTCGTGGACAGTTCGTTCCAGAGCAACGGGGACGACGGCAACACCCAAAGGGCCAGGTTCCTCTGGGTCCAGAGCTGGAAAGAAACACATTAGAGAGAGGGAGGGAAAACATTCCATGCAGCATTGCACTTACTTAGATGTGGACCAAGGTTGAGGGTGTGCTTCTGCTCACTTGCATGCTGTACGCCGACGTAGCTATCGGTGACAATTTGGAATGGCGCATCACCCCTTGCCAGTTCCATGGCACGCTCCTCCATATTGGTCAGCTGCCACAGGTCAGGCACACCACCACCAGTCTGGTGGTGTGGATTTTCTTTTCCTATGGGGGAAGCTTTAACATATTGCAGTGCAGGGTGTGCTATATGTGCCTGTGCCTCGGGCGTTGTGCTGACAGTTTTGGGGAAAGCTGTCACCACTGAACAGTACTCGTTGAGAGGCAAGGCAAAGGGGTTAGATTCTGTTCCTGGGGCAAGGGACACTTGTTGCATGGGCTTCATGTGTCTCAGCAGAGTTGGAGATACATGCCAGACATGTGCAGGGTTCCAAGAGGGGTGCTCACTCACCCTTACTGATGGCAGAAGGTCATTCATTTTTTTGTGGCACTGCCTGCCAGAGCGCAGTGCCAGGTTCCTGGAATTCACCACTTCTGCCATCTCCTCCCACAATGCCGTGGCAGACGCACTCCTTGGGTTGGGGCCCCGGCCAGGGAACAGACAATCACACTTCTCCTCCACGGCATCTAGCAAGTGCTCCTGGTTTACCTCCAAAAATCCGGGAGCCAGTTTACGAGCAGCCATCTTTGTAGCGTGACTGGCTGTGTGTCCATTCCTACAGCTTCTAAACAGCTCTGGCTTATTAGGGGAGTGCAGGCGCAGTGGGTGTGGCCAGTCAAGGGCCCGTTGGCAACAAACACTTGTGAAAGATTTTGGAGGATGCATTTAGTGTCATTCATCCCTCAGGATGCTGATTGGTTGCCATTCAATAGGCTGCTGTGTCGGAAGGGGGGTTGGGTAGTGGGGCGGGGAGTGCAATACTCAGGGCTCTAATCAATTAGCTGCTGTGTCCTGGTTGGGGGGGTGGGTGAGTGCAATACTCAAGGCTCCCATCAAGCGAGGGAATGATCAGAAGGTGGGGTTGTGCATGTCAGCACAACACTAGTTCTCTGCAGGGCAGCAGTGAGTACAGTATGTTCAAGGGATGGAAGGATTGTGAGACTGCATTATTCAGATCTATGGGGGCATGAGGTGAGCGGCAGCCATGTCTTTGTGTGGGGGGGAGACCGAGGGGGGTGCGGTGATGAGGTCGGTGATGAGGCCAGTGATGACTCTGTGAGGGGATTGAGGGAGTCTGCAATGAGGCCAGTGAGGGGAATGAAAGGTAAATGCAGAGAGGAGGAAGGGGAGAATGTGGTGCACGAGGTGAGAGGGGGATGTGGAGACGGATTCATGGGTTGGAAATGGTGTCTCGTTATATTGGATTTTCTGATCCTCCTAGCTTCACATGAAGGTAAATAGTTAAAAAAGTTACCCATTCGTCAGTGGGCACTTGTTGAGTTATTGTAAAAATGAGAAAAATGGAGCAGAACGTGCCCAGCTCTACACAAAGCATCTTGGACAGCAGTCTATAAATTGGAATCAGGCCTTTCATTAACATATGGTAAGTACCAGCTGACTGCGTTCCTGAATAGTGTTCAACTCGTACCAACAAGGTATGTTTTTCTGATGACCTTGAGTCCTTGATGAATTGTACCACTGTTTACACCCTAGAAATGGGAGAAATGAGGTCCATTTTCCTCATCACTATTTTTCGATTACCTGTGAGAAAGAATGTGCAAGGTTCACTCTCCGTTTAAAAAAACTAATTATTTCCTGCTAGCTCTCTAACCTACAGAAGGAACCAGGGATTTACAGAAACCACCAATCTACAGAAAAAGAAACAATTTTCTTCTAATTGATCTCTGGATGCATCTTCCCAATTCTATTAGACCCGATGGCCTTAAAGGGGCACAGCTGTGGAAAAAATTTATTTGCATTAAATTCTTGTCCTATAAAACAGCACTTTGGGAAATATAATAATATATGAATCTCCATTTTATAGGTCATAGTCTTAGGGTAAGGGGTAGCAAATTTAGAACAGAGTTGAGGAGAAACTACTTCTCCCAAATCTGTGGAATTTGCTGCCCAAAGTGTGGTGGATGCTGGGACAGTGAGTAAATTTAAGGAGGAGTTAGACAGACTTTTGATTGGTAATGTGTTGAAAGGTTATGGGGAGAAGGCAGGAAAATGGAGATGAGGAGCATATCAGCCATGATCGAATGGGGGAGCAGACTCGATGGGCTGAATGGCCTAATTCTGCTCTTGTATCTTATGAAGTTATGATATGTCACAGAAAGACTTGTAGATTTAATTTCAGGACCAATTAATAAACCAGGAGAGATACAAACATCATGATGAAGTTCATTCGGTTCTGTTACCCGAAACAATGCAAAAAAGAAATTAGAGGCAAAAGGAGAGAATGGGGAGCAATCTTACCAAAATTTGTCAAAGTGTTAGGTTCACTCAGAAAACTGCTGAGTACCTCTCCAGTTGCACAGACCAGTTTCCTTTCCAGATTTTAAGCTTTAAATTTAAAAAATGAGTGTGCATCATTTATGCCGTCATTTTGGTGGGATGGGGATTCTTAGGGCTGGCTACAGGTTCCAGCGAGGTTGAGGAACTCTAATCATAAATAAAAATAAACTTCCCCTGGCTCCACACCACAAAGATACTCGAGGTTTTGCCCATCCCACTACCCCAGCCCTCCCCCACTCCAACAATCATAGCACCCCACAAAAAAAGGCACAAACAATCCAACTTTCTTACCCCTAATATTTTCTTGAAGCATTTATTATACCTCGTTTTAATCCTTACATTCCCCCAAGCGTGGTAATTAACATTAGACCATAGCTCAATAAGTGCCAATGGCCTTTTGTAATTCAAATAGCACATCTTCTAGTTGTTCTGGAACTGGATTAGCAATCAAGAGGTTGCTGCTGATCAAGTTGTAAAACTAATAACTGGTGGTGATGATGAAATCTTCTGGATATATTTGCTGATGCCCTTGGGAAAGTGAAATTGCCACCACTCTGTGTTCCATCCTGCTTGTGACTCCATTCTCACACTATATGGTTAATATCCTCTATTGAGTCCTGCTAGTATCTTTCTTGGGCAACGACTATGGTTTTGCTAGTATTGCCCATATAGTAAATAAAACATAAATTACAAAATGCCTGAAAATGAAATGGATTCATGGCTAGAGTTCAGATCGAAGTGATAGTGGTAAGAAAAATTCTATCACAAAACAGATTTTTGATACCCCAGCAGCAATTTTGAAAATCTCTGATTTTCAGAGTAACTTAATTGCAGTGTTAATGTATGCCTGCTTCTGACTAATAAATAAACAAACGATATGTTACTTTAAAATTTCCAGAGAAACTGAAATAGATTACCTTGGCTGTCAAGGATCCTACATTATAACTAATGAGAGAAAAGCCAGTGCTAGTCTCCGTGTGGTTGAATGTGTGCAATGAAGGCAGGAAAGGTGGGAACAAGAGAAAGGGAAAGAGAACAAAGAGACCAATTCAAAGTTACACTCATGCAAGAGGGAACTTTGTATGGAAAAGAAGTTATTTCATTGCAACTCACTGTCATTCAGGGAAGGTGTAGCAGTGAGACCAAGCTAAAAGATGACGAATACATTTTAACAGTGTGATACAAGGTTAATTGAACAAGCAATCAGGCATGTGTATTAGTTGTGGCTCACTGGGTAACAATCATTCCTTCTGAGTCAGAAGGCTGTGAGTTCAAGTCCCACTCCAGAAATTTAAATGTTAAAATCTAGGCTAACAGCTCAGTGCAGTACTTTCAAATGTGATGTTAAATCAAGCTATCATTTGTTCCTTCACCTGCATGTAGAAGATCCCATAAGATGATAGGTGGGATTTTATGGTCTTGCGTGCCCCAAGACCAGAAATTTCCACCAGAGCTCAATGGCATACTGAATTGTTTGTCTCGCCTGCTATGATTCCCACAATGGGTGGGGAATTTTCAGCTGATGACTGTGGCTTTTGGCCAATATTAATACCTCAACCAACATCAGTAAAACAAATGATCTGGTCATTAACTCATTGTGTCGTTGGGAACTTGATGTGTCAAATCACTTACCGTGTTTCTTAATTTACACCAATGACTAACACTTCCAAAGTATTTCCTTGATTGTAAAGTGCTTTGGGATATTCTGAGATTATGAATAGTCCTTTTTAAATGCAAATCTTTCTTCTTACAATAATACTGTTTAAGGTGGGAACAAGAGAACAGATTAACAGTAAAATGGTGTGTGTAATGTCACCTCAGCACTGAATACTAATTTAAATGAATTTGCATGATGAATGCTCTATGCAAGACTTTGTTCCCTCAGTGCTAAGATCACACAACCTGGGACTGTGTCAAAGAAAGTGAATTTGGCAGTGGATGCTGTGATTGATGATTTTCATGCCTCTGCAATGGAAGTCATAAAGGTTGAGTTTGCTAATACTTATTGGCTAAACAATTTCATGTAAAGATAACTAGAAAAGGGAGGAGAATGAATTGTGAAATCAGAGCACCTTTGAAGCTAGTTTCCTCAAGAATAAATACTATAGGGGTGATTTTCCCCAAACAATTCTAAGTGTCGCATTTGTGTAAAAACTGGAGTGGATCACGCTGCTTTTTTCAGCAGGACTTTTAAAGCGAATCTTCCATATTTTGTGCACTGCAGAGTGCATTAGAGCAAATCATGTTCAGAATCAGGGAGCAGGGCATATTCCCACTGGAGAGCCCCGCAGTGTAGCGCTAAGCAGCCACTGCACATGCGCCAATCTGTCAGCGCCAAGATTGGTGCATGCACTGTGGCCCCTGTCTGCTGGCCTCCTGATTGCTGGCCAACTCAATCACTGGCCAGTCCCACGACCTTGCATTGCCGGCTGTGTGACCTCCTCCCACCCCTCCACGGCCTGATCACTGGCCTGCCAAACATGCCAGGGCTAACCTCGACCCCCACCCCCCCCCACCCAACCCACCAACACCTCTGCCCCCACCCTGCCTCTGTGTTCTCCCCACCTCGATCCCTGCTGCAGCCCTGACCTCTCCAGCAAGCTGACCCATCCCCACCCCCACCCTGCTGGCCAGCCCCGATTGCTGGCCTCCCTCTGTCACTCAGCCCAACTGTAGAGTGGCAGCGGCAACCCCCAGCCCCAACAATCACCCCACCAGAGGCCCCACCCCATCAGATCCTGCCACATTGACCATTAGAAACTGGTTGGCAGTGCTAAGATGCCCTTTGGATATTGTCCCTTTGCCTCTTGGACAGTGCCAGGGGGCCCCGACTGGCACTGCCAAGGTGGCAATGCCCAGGGGTCAGCCCTTCTGGTGCCCGACCCTTTGGGAGGATCTCAATTTCTCCCCCCCCCCCCCCCCCCCCACCTTCACTCCAGCAGGGTCAGGCCACCAGAAGTAGGGAGCTATATTAAACCCTGCTGGAATGAAATACTCCTGGTGTGGAGGTTGGGGGGAAGGAGGTTAGCATGCCTGGAGATTTCAGTCCCAGGCCCGCAAATGGTATTCAAATTCTGTAAAAATGAGGCTCTGCATACATTATGTAGCTCCACACCGATTTCCAGGACAGTCTCCCTGCCCGCTGCTTTACAAACACAGTGCAGCGGGCTGGGAGAATTGGCCCTATATCTCTGAATGGCCAAATATGCTGATGGCATTATTAGATATGAAGAGCGTGAACCACAGTTTTGAGTTTTGATATTTAGAATACTGGTCAGAGACAGGATCAAACAAAGTGCCATTTTGTTGGTGTTTCTTTCATGACAGCGTATGATTCAGAACTCATGTAACATCAGGCTTTTTAATGAATTCTGGCTGATTGATGGATAAATCAGTGCTGGAAAATATTTTTTACATCACAACTTGAGATACATTCAAGCCAATGGGAACAGGAATTTTATCATGATCCCTTGATCTCCATGGGTTATGATGTGCAAAATGCAAAGTTTAAGCACACATGCTCGGGTATTCCTGACTGGGCTACTAAGGAATCTTGTCAGTGCTTTGTGCCGATAAGCTGGATGGTTTTAGCTGATTAAACTCTAGCAAAACATTTGTAGTAGGGACTCAGGTCTTCATTCTTCTCATTACACACATGCACTGGAATTTTACCTCCCCGACCGCCATGGGTGAGGGGCAGACAATTGACCTCGGGCAGGATTTTATGCTTTTGGGGTGAGCGAGCATGTTAAATCTCACCCATGGATTCTAGACAAGTGGACTGAATCCCAGCAGGGAAAGAGAAAGTGGGCACTGCATTTCATGTAAGTAAAATCTCCAGCCGTGGTGGATTTCTTACCAGTTTGAGTTGGCGGCGTTTGCACATTAAGATGAGTTTTTATCCAACATCTCACTGATCAAATGAAAGTATTCAGATTTTGTACGCAAATAAATGACAGACTAGCAATTAAAGTTAAGAAGCAACATACCTGGGTATAGTAACAGAATTTTCCAATTTTATTTGACAAAGTGTCAACTCAGTGGGTAAACTGGTACACTGGCCCCCCTGGCATTGGTAGGTTTTCCCATTGAATTGGTAGCCACTTAAGAGAACAAAAATTCTCAGGTTGTATGCTGCCCTCATGGTGGGCAGGATTTCTCTGCCTCCTCAGCACTTGTTCCAAATCCAAAGCAGAGGGTGGCAACAGGAGCCCTGACCAAAATGTTGGATGCAGTGGACGAGGGGCCCTATCACTCTCATGCAGAGAGGGCACTCTCCAGCAAGGTCACCGACCCTGTATGGGAGGTATTGGCAGTGCTGGTAAGTGCCAGCTCCCTGCATAAGAATGACCTCCTCAGCTCAGCCAGGGTAAGTCATTCTTCTCAACAATCTCTGCTCACCCACTCACTGTACCTCCGCTGGGAGCTCTGTCACCTCAGGGGTCACCACCTCTTGCGCTCCCACACATTTCCTCATCTCCCATGCAGGTACTCTCATCACATTGCTGCTCCCACCCACCTGCCACACATGCCAGGCACCCTTACCACCTTACCTGGCACATAGAACATAGAACATAGAACATTACAGGGCAGAACAGGCCCTTCGGCCCACAATGTTGCGCCGAAGAATTAAAAAGCAATGACCCTCTAACCTAAACCAAACCCTTCCCATCCATAAACCTATCCACGGATCTCTTAAACGCCCCCAAACTAGGCGCATTTACAACTGCAGCAGGCAGGGCATTCCAATCCCTCACCACCCTCTGGGTAAAGAACCTACCTCTGACATCCGTCCTATAACTACCACCCCTTAATTTAAAGCCATGCCCCCTCGTGCTAGCTTTCTCCATCCGAGGAAAAAGGCTATCACTGTCCACCCTATCTAAACCTCTAATCATCTTATATGTTTCAATAAGGTCCCCCCTTAGCCACCTTCTTTCTAATGAAAACAACCTCAAATCCCTCAGTCTCTCCTCATAGGACCTCCCCTCCATACCAGACAACATCCTCGTAAACCTCCTCTGCACCCTCTCCAAAGCCTCCACATCCTTCCTATAATGTGGGGACCAGAACTGCACACAATACTCCAAGTGCGGCCGCACCAGAGTTTTGTACAGTTGCAACATGATGCTGCGGCTCCTAAATTCAATCCCCCTACCAATAAACGCCAAGACACCGTATGCCTTCCTAACAACCCTATCTACTTGATTCCCAACTTTCAGGGATCTATGTACACATACACCTAGATCCCTCTGTTCATCCACACTATTCAGAGTCCTACCGTTAGCCCTATACTCTACACATCTGTTATTCCTACCAAAGTGAATTACCTCACACTTTTCCGCATTAAACTCCATCCGCCACCTCTCGGCCCAGCTCTGCAACTTGTCCTGCAACTTGTCCCAACATGGCTGCTTACATTCTCCCATTTGTTCCCTTGTGGATTAAGCTAGCTCACACTCGGCAGGAGAGAGCACAGACAGACAGAGTGATACCTCAGTTAAAAATCCTCTGATGGGAGACCCCTCCTGTTAGCTGGGGAGAAAGAGGACCACTCTCTGGCAAGGAGAGGTAGGTGTTTTATAAAAGTGAGGAGGCATAACACTATCATCTATCTTGCCAACTCAAGTAAATTCTCCCTTTGATACCTTTATGTGCTTTCCATAAGCTAATGCCATCTTCCTTCTCTTGCAGGCAATGAAGGGGAGCTGCCTAAGCCTTCTACAAAAATTCACTATCTCAGAATATAGTTGAGGCCAAAGCGTTGTCTAATTTCAAGAAGAAAGTAGATACAACTGTTGGGGCTAAAGGGATCAAGGGATACGGGAGCAAGTCGGGATCAGGATATTGCATTTGATGATCAGCCATGATCAAAAAGAATAGCGGAACAGGCTCAAAAGACCAAGCGGCCTACTCCTGCTTCTAGTTTCTATGTTTCTATAAGCAGAGCTGAAGAACGCAGCCCTGAGAGCACATCCAAGGTTTTCTCTGATGCACATGTGGAAGAGGGGTCACGGCTTCTACTCATACTCTCCAGCAACAGGGAGACACACCTTGGTGGGACTTAGTACTAATGAGCTTTAGCATCATAAATTAGTGAACACTTCACCTTTTCTGGTCTACTGCAGGTGTGGGCAGGGCGTCCAAAGGATCCAGCATTTGGAGAACTGCTTGAGGCCAGGACTACTTCACCCCAGTCAGATGACATGTCTCTGGACTCAGTCATTCAGCAGTCACTGGAGCTCTAAAGGCAGAGTAGGGAACATCAGGAAGGGATGGCTGCATTACTGCTCAGATTGCGAGGCCAACTGGGGGAGTTTCAACACCTTCTGTCCATGGAGATCATGTCAACACGCTGATGCAGACAGGTCAACATGGCAGCTGCAATGGAGACCTTGATGCATGACATCTGCCCTTCAGTGGATGGCATGAACTCTATGCTAAAGGGTGTGAATTCCATGGTACAGATAATTGTGGATGTCCAAGAATGTCAGATCCAGAGGATAGTGGGATTTCTGGAACTCACTCCCCTCTGTCCCCTCTATCACAAAGAGGAAGCCAGGGGCCTTTGAGCACCCAGAGTGAGGAGAGGAGGCTAGTCCATAGCCCAGGACCTTCCATCCAGGAGATTATGGGAGTGTCTAGCCCATCTGACTTCTCTCTTTCTGTGACCATTATACCTCCGGTCCCACACACTGAGAAGGGAGACACTACCACACTACAGCACCCTGAAATCAGGCTGGAGCCCTTCAGCTCCACTTCTCCTAAACATGCCCGTCAAGGTCATTATAGACAACAGGACATGGCAGACAGCAGGCTGCCTCCACCTCTTCTGTAAATCCTGGGCAGAAATCAAGACAGAGTTTGAAATGTGAAGAAAGTATAGTCGCAAAGAATGGGCAAGGGTGTTGTTAGGCAACTGTACATAATGAACAATAATGTAAGAATTAAATCATCTCTACGTTAAACCTCACTTTTTTGCACTTCATCTGTGTTTCCCTGCTCTCATTCGATCGCTCCATAAACTGCCATTGAGACAACTGCAGCCTTCTAACGCTGAAAGGCTGGATGCTCTCACACACACAGCCTCCTCCATCACCTCTCTGCAATGCAGGCAGCTCACTGGTTGGTGCTCTCTCACATTGACACAGCACATCAGTAATGCCAGTGTCTCTCAGGTAGTGCAGAGCTCCCCCATGATGATCAAGCCCACCACTCAGCCCAGTCAGAGGGAAATTCTGATCTCATCACATTGATCCCACCACCTAGACCCTTGTGAGAATCATGTCCCTGACAGCGGTGGCGCTGATCCTCAGAGGTACTCCCAGCTACAGAGGAGCCTGTGTCAGGACAGGTGAGTCTATATACGTGATATCACCCTGGTCACTGAGAGTTTGTGAGCTGCCTTCAGCCAAATAGGAGCCAGACATTGACTGTAGCTCTTTGAGAGCAATGCTTGCTCCTTACTACAAAGCATCATCATCCTCCTGCATAATAGTGATGAGGGGCAAATGCTGCCCTCTCATGACCTAAGCCATATCAGGTTTCAGTGCACAGATCCAGCAAACAGTCAGCAACGGCCATTGCCCATGATGCTGCTACAGTGATTAACCTCATCCTGGGCATCAGTGAAGTGGGAGGCAATCAGAGTGCCCTGAGCACTTGTCACTCATGATGGCCTTCCTCTGCTTCCTCCAAGGCTTCCTCCTCATTGCCCACTTCTACATGCTATTCAAAGGGAATGTGCCACTCATCCATCTTCTCCTCGGCCAGCTCCTCGCTGTTGAAGCGCCAGGTTGTGGAGGTGCAGCACACAAGAAGGATGGGAAATGCAATTTAGAGTTCCACCAGCTTAGTCTCGGCGTCGGAACCACTTTTTCAGTATCTCAATAGTGTGCTTAACCAAAGCATGGGTGACAACATGAGCTTCATTAGATCGGTTCTCTGCTGGACTCTCTTCCTTGGCACAGTGTAATCAGCCACATCCTTAGGAGATAGCCCTTAACCCTGAGGAGCCAACCCTGTAATCAATGAACTCCTCCAATACCACGGGCATCTGTGTGCAGCTGTTATGGATGCTCCCTGGAAGCCTAGTGCACACTTTGAGGAGGTACTTTGTGTGGTCGCATACTGGCTGCACATACAGAGAATGGATGTCATTTCAGTTAATAAAGGGGATACCTACACGTGTAGGGGATTGGGAGCCACCATTAATGACCACAGTCAATGTCTTACTGCATATTTTGGAAACCAGCAATCTGAGAATTTCAAGGCTCTCACAACCTGGCTAGCCTGGTTGCAATCAAAAGTTATGAAGTTGTCAGCACTCACGAACAATACAACTGTGAACTCCCTGATGCACTTTGGTGCAAAGGCCAACAAAATGTCACAAAGGTCACAAGTTGGGCCCTGAAAGGAGCCACTGGCATAAATGTTCAAAATGGGGTGTCACCTTCTGAGTGACAGGCATTGAGTGCCTCCAATTTTATGTAGCGTCAATGGAGCAGGTGGCACAGGCAAGCAACCGGGGCATGCAGAATCTCCTTCAACACTGGTTCTCACTCAGCTCCAAATTTTTTTTTTTTCAAAACTACTACAGCAAAAAACAAGGAAAAAATTTTTCCCACAACAAATTATATTGAATAATGGAGGGACATGTGATGTGCGGTTCCTGTATGATGTGGGAACTGGTGGACCCCAGGGTCCTTCCCAGAGACCATGTCTGCAGTAAGTGCAGGTTGCTGGAGGAGCTCCAGCTCAAGGTGGATGAGCTGGCCTCTGAGCTACAGACACTGAGGCTCATCAGGGGGAGAGAGGGTGTCATTGTCAATGGGGTGCAAGTGACATCCACCCCCTCTAGACTGTCTAAATCTAAGGGTCAGGAACAAAAGGGGGCTGCTGGGAGGAGGAAGGGGGGTGAGGAGCGGAGGCCTCAGCCTCTTAATCTGCATAACAGGTTTGAGGTTCTTGCTTCCACTCTGGAAGAGGACGAGGCAGGTGAGGTTGGTGAGCAAACTGCACACGGTACAGTGATGCAGCAGGACATAGGCAAAGAGAAGGGGAAAAGGAACGTAGTAGTGATTGGGGATAGTGGGGTGAAGGGTATTGACACTGTCCTTTGTCACAATGACAAAGTGCACAGAAGGGTGTGTTGTCTGCCTGGTGCTCGGGTACAGGATGTCGCAGCTGGGCTGCAGAGGAATCTGGAGTGGGAGGGTGAGAACCCAGTTGTGGTGGTACATGTGGGTGCCAGCGACGTAGGCAAAGTGCGGACTGAACATAGAACATAGAACATAGAACATTACAGCGCAGAACAGGCCCTTCGGCCCACGATGTTGCGCCGACCAGTTACAAAAACAATGACCCACTAGCCTATACCAATCCCTTTTCGTCCATAAACCTATCCAGAGATCTCTTAAACGCCCCCAAACTAGACGCATCTACAACTGCAGCAGGCAGGGCATTCCAATCCCTCACCACCCGCTGGGTAAAGAACCTACCCCTGACATCCGTCCTGTAGCTACCCCCCCTTAATTTAAAGTCATGCCCCCTCGTGCTAGCTTTCTCCATCCGAGGAAAAAGGCTATCATTATCCACCCTATCTAAACCTCTAATCATCTTATATGTTTCAATAAGATCCCCTCTTAGCCGCCTTCTTCCCAACGAAAACAACCCTAGATCCCTCAGTCTCTCCTCATAGGACCTCCCCACCATACCAGGCAACATCCTAGTAAACCTCCTCTGCACCCTCTCCAACGCCTCCACATCCTTCTTGTAATGCGGGGACCAGAACTGCACACAGTACTCCAAGTGCGGCCGCACTAGAGTAGTGTACAGTTGCAACATTACACTGCGACTCCTAAATTCAATCCCCCTACCAATAAACGCCAAGACACCGTACGCCTTCTTGACAACCTTATCTACTTGATTCCCAACTTTCAGGGATCTATGTACACACACACCTAGATCCCTCTGTTCATCCACACTATTCAAAGTCCTCCCGTTAGCCCTATACTCGACACATCTGTTGCTCCTACCAAAGTGAATTACCTCACACTTCTCCGCATTAAATTCCATCCGCCACCTCTCGGCCCAGCTCTGCAACCTATCTAAGTCTCCCTGCAGACTATGACACCCTTCCTCACAATCTACCACACCTCCAACTTTGGTGTCATCAGCAAATTTACTAATCCACCCAACTATACCCTCATCCAGATCATTAATAAAAATTACAAACAACAGTGGCCCCAAAACAGATCCCTGAGGCACACCACTCGTAACTGCACTCCATGATGAATATTTACCATCCACCACCACCCTCTGTCTCCTATCTGATAGCCAATTCCTGATCCAACTTCCTAGATTACCCACAATCCCATACATCTGCATTTTCTGCAGAAGCCTACCATGGTGAACCTTATCGAACGCCTTACTAAAATCCATGTATACCACGTCAACTGCCTTACCCCCATCCACCTCTTTGGTCACCTTCTCAAAAAACTCAATAAGGTTAGTAAGGCACGACCTACCTGCTACAAAACCATGCTGACTATTTCTAATCAATTCATTACACTCCAAATAACTATAAATCCTATCCCTAATAATTTTTTCTAAAACCTTGCCCACAACAGAAGTAAGACTCACCGGTCTATAATTCCCGGCAAAGTCTCTGTTCCCCTTCTTAAACAATGGGACAACATTCGCTATCCTCCAATCCTCCGGGACTACACCAGAGACCAATGACGACCTGAAGATCTGAGCCAGAGGCTCTGCAATCACCTCTCTAGCCTCCCAGAGAATCCTAGGGTAGATCCCATCCGGACCAGGGGACTTATCTATTTTCAGCCCCTCAAGAATTTCCAGCATCTGGGGAGGGAGTATGAGAAGCTGGGAATGGAATTAAAAAGTAGAACCGACAAGGTGGTCTTCTCTGGGCTACTGCCTGAACCGAGTGCAGACGGGCGTAGGGTTGACAGGATAAAAGAAGTGAATGGGTGGCTCAGAGATTGGTGTGGGAGGAATGGGTTCGAATTTATGGGGCATTGGCACCAGTATTGGGGTAGGTGGGACTTGTTCGGGCGGGATGGGGTTGGTCTGAATCGTGCTGGGACCAGAGTGCTGGCGAATCGAGTAAAGAGGACTGTAGACAGGGCTTTAAACTAATTAGGGGGGGGGAGGGTGCGAGGGTAGGTGATGTTAGGAGGTCTACAGTTAAGGATAGGGTACAGGTAAGGGAAGAGGCTGAGGATGTCCCAAGTGGTGGCGTTACGGCAAATAGGGTCCAGAAGAAGGCTGGGATGAAAGCGCTTTATCTGAATGCACGAAGCATTCGGAATAAAGTGGATGAGCTGGTGGCGCAGATCGACACAAATGGATACGATCTGGTGGCCATTACAGAGACGTGGCTGCAAGGTGACAGGGACTGGGAGATGAATGTACAGGGCTATCAAGTGTTTAGGAAGGATAGGCAGGAGGAAAGAGGGGATGGCGTAGCTCTGCTGATTAAGGATAGCATCAAGGTGGTAGCAAGGGATGATATCGGAGCCAAAGAGCAGAAAGTGGAATCGTTGTGGGTGGAGATTAGGAACAGCAAAGGGAGGAAGACGCTGGTGGGTGTCGTCTATAGGCCCCCGAATAATGATCTGGAGGTGGGGCGGGCTGTTAACGCGCAAATAAGTGCGGCGTGCAGGAATGGGACGGCAGTAGTTATGGGGGATTTCAATCTGCATATTGATTGGTCGACCCATGTTGGACGAGGTGGGCTCGAGGAGGAGTTCTTGGAATGCTGCCGGGATAGTTTCCTGGAACAGTGTGTGTTGGAGCCGACGAGGGAGCGAGCTATCTTGGATCTGGTGCTATGTAATGAGGCGGGTAGAATTAGGGACCTTGAGGTGAAGGATCCTCTTGGAGAGAGTGATCATTGTATGGTGGAGTTTCTGTTGCAGATGGAGGAGGAGAAAGTGGGTTCCCGGACACGTGTCCTTTGTTTGAATAGAGGGGAGTATGGTAGGATGAGAGAAGAATTGGCGAATGTGGACTGGGGGAGCGCGTTGGAAGGTAGGTCTGCTGAGGAGCAGTGGAGGATCTTTAAGGAGATCTTTCTTGGTGCTCAGCAGAAATTTATTCCGATGGTTAAAAAGGACAGTAGGAAGAGAGGTAATAAGCCGTGGATAACGAAGGAGGTGAAGGAAAGTGTTAAATTAAAAGCGGAGGAATTTAGAGTAGCTAAGAGCAGTGGGCGAGAAGAGGATTGGGAGAGGTTTAAATGTCAACAAAGATTGACAAAAAAGTTGATAAAGGAGGGTAGAAGAAGCTATGAAGCTGGGCTAGCGCTTAATATAAAAAAGGATAGCAAGAGTTTTTATAAATATATAAAAAGGAAGAGGCTGGCTAGGGTGAACGTTGGTCCCTTAGCGGATGAGAAAGGGGACCTAGTGGTAGGGGATGGGGATATGGCTAAGGTCTTGAATAACTTTTTTGTTTCTGTCTTCACGGAGGAGGACGTGAATAATTTGCCGGGTGTTAGCGATGGAAAGGTGGTAGGACTGGAGGGTCTTAATGACATTACTGTTACTAGAGAGGTGGTGCGCAACAGACTGGAGGGGCTGATTGTGGACAAGTCCCCAGGACCGGATGGAATGCATCCGAGGGTTCTGAAAGAAATGGCGGAGGTGATAGTGGATGCCTTGGTGGTTATTTTCCAGACGTCGCTGGATTCCGGGGAAGTGCCGGAGGATTGGAAAACGGCTAATGTTACGCCGTTGTTTAAGAAGGGTGCCAGGCAAAAGGCGGGGAATTACAGGCCGGTTAGTTTAACGTCTGTGGTAGGTAAAATGTTAGAATCAGTCATTAAGGAGGAAATTGCGAGGCATCTTGAAGGGAATTGCTTGATAGGGCAGACGCAACACGGTTTCATTAAAGGGAAGTCGTGTCTGACAAATTTACTGGAGTTCTATGAGGATGTGTCTAGGGCGGTGGATAGAGGAGAGCCGGTGGATGTGGTCTTTCTGGATTTTCAGAAGGCGTTTGATAAGGTACCTCACAAGAGGTTACTGCAGAAGGTCAGAGGACATGGAGTTGGGGGTAGGGTGTTAGCGTGGATAGAGGATTGGTTGTCAAATAGGAGGCAGAGAGTGGGGGTCAATGGGTGCTATTCGGATTGGCGGTTGGTGACTAGTGGGGTGCCCCAGGGGTCGGTGCTGGGGCCTCAGCTATTTACCATTTATATAGATGATCTGGAGGAGGGAACCGAGTGTAGGGTGTCGAAATTTGCTGATGACACCAAGATTGGGGGAAAGGCAAATTGTGCGGAGGGTGTGGAGAGTCTGCAGAAGGATCTAGATAGGCTGGGCGAATGGGCCAGGAAATGGCAAATGGAATTTAATGTTGGCAAGTGTGAGGTGGTCCACTTTGGTAGGAAGAATGGTAGGAAGGACTATTACTTACGTGGCGAAAAACTGCAGCAGGCGACGGTGCAGAGGGACCTCGGGGTCCTTGTGCATGAGTCGCAAAAACCCAGCCTGCAGGTGCAGCAGGTGGTCAGGAAGGCGAATGGGATGCTGGCCTTCATAGCGAGGGGGATTGAATATAAAAGTAGGGAGGTCTTGCTGCAGCTGTATAGGGCATTGGTGAGGCCGCAGCTGGAGTACTGTGTGCAGTTTTGGGCGCCGCACCTGCGCAAGGATATTTTGGCCTTGGAGGGAGTGCAGAGGAGGTTTACTAGGCTGATACCGGAGTTGAGGGGGTTGAGCTATGAGGAGAGGCTGAATAAACTAGGCTTGTACTCGTTAGAGTTTAGAAGAATGAGGGGAGATCTCATTGAGACGTATAAGATGATGAATGGGATGGATAGGATAGAGGTGGAAAGACTCTTCCCGCTCAGAAAAGACAGTAGGACTAGGGGGCACAGCCTCAAGATAAAGGGGGGGCGGTTCAGAACGGAGTTGAGGAGGAACTTCTTCACTCAAAGGGTGGTGAATCTCTGGAATTCTCTGCCCGTTGAAGTGGTGGAGGCTGCCTCGCTAAATATTTTTAAGAAGCGGGTTGATGGGTTTTTGATAAGAGAAGGGATTAAGGGTTATGGGGAGAGGGCGGGAAAGTGGAACTGAGCCACGACAGATCAGCCATGATCTTATTGAATGGCGGGGCAGGCTCGAAGGGCCAGATGGCCTACTTCTGCTCCTATTTCTTATGTTCTTATGTCTGTAAACCCTGACTCAATGGTGCCTCTGAGCAGCCAGCACTCTGGCTGCGGAGTAGGCCTTACCATCCTTTCCTCCTCAGGGTTCTGTTGCTGTCTT
This sequence comes from Carcharhinus amblyrhynchos, assembly GCF_965287045.1. Taxonomy (NCBI): domain Eukaryota; kingdom Metazoa; phylum Chordata; class Chondrichthyes; order Carcharhiniformes; family Carcharhinidae; genus Carcharhinus; species Carcharhinus amblyrhynchos. Next base: position 33,040,081 of record NC_137345.1, on the reverse strand, counting down.
CAGAGAGCCAGGCATCAATGACTTTTAGGCCTTTGTTACTTCACGGCAAGAAGGATCACAGCCAGTTTTACTGACTCCATCTCTTTCTCTCGCTGTAATCACTGCTTGGGAAGAAAGAGAAATAATGAACATTAAGCAGTCAACTCCTTGCCATGACCCATTGCCCAGCCAATCCTGGGGTATCCTTCCCGTGGTTCCAAACTGCCGTGCTGGCCAGCAAGCGTCTGACCACTCCAATGCAATGCCTCCAAATGGACAATCTCAATACAGGACCGGACATGTTGGCATCAACAGTGACTTACCTGAGGAAGGAACAGCGCTCTGAAAGCTAGTGATTCCAAATAAACCTGCTGGATTTTAACCTGGTGCTGTGATACGTTCTTATTGAGCTTTTAAAGTCAAATATATTGGAGGTTCAAAGGGAAAAGGAAGGAAAGTTAATGGTGGGGATGGTGAAAGAGTAAATGTAAGAAAATCTACTTTAACTATACATCCATTGATGACAAGAGGTAGGAATGGAGAAACAAAGCAAGAGATTTATTTTGTTGTTTTTAATATAATTTTTAAAGCAGCAAATGCTCCTCCGTATTTATAAGTGGCTCCTTTCTGCAGATTCCTTGAGTAAATATTACCACCAAAACATAAGGTAGAGTGTAGCCTTCACAATATTCCTTCAGCTGCGAACTGTTCATTTTCATTGCAATATTGTCAGACCGGATAGTCCCTATGTTAAGTCTTGACCTTGAATGAAAGATTCTGAATCTGGATAAATATTGTCAATCTCCTGTGAATAAATACCACGAATCAATACGGGAGATTTATGACAGCCGGGACTTTGACTGTGTGTTGGATCAGAGGGCAAGGAACTATTTGAAAATTGCCCCCCTGCTGTTTCTAATCCTATATGAAATTGCAAATAATTCTGAGCTTCTAGGTTATGAATGCTAACACTTGCTTGGTTAAAATTATTTGTTCTTATTATACAGATCTTGACATGACCTAACATTACAACACATCGCTGCTTCAAGCATCAAAGCAACCTCTGCTGCCAGAAGTACTATTTCATTATAGGATCCTACAGACTGTAAACTGCATTTCCTTTAATAGATCCCCGCAGCCTTACATAGTTTGTTTTGTACTGCCAAATTTGTAGCTGATTGACTTTATAATAGAAAGATGAAATGAAAAAAAAATCTATGAATAAGTTAAGCCAGTAAATAGGAAAGAAAATCGTCAGATTGAGGAGAGAATTGCACAGGGAATGTTATATTCTCCTCAGAGGCAACCGTTACATACAGTCTGATGTACTTCCAATTACATTTGTCTCTTCACTACCTTCCCTCCTTCTGATAGAAGCTTAGGTTTTATATTTAAAGCATCTATATTTCTGTTCAAAATAGTAACATGGCATAACAATCAGCTTCCAGGAATCTTAAAAAAAACTCTTCAAAACTGATGGCATGTTTGACACAAATAACATTTTCAGGGCTGTTGTGGAAGATATTCCCATTTGTTATTTTTCCCTTTATTACAAAGGAACCCGCAAATATATTAGATCTCCCTGTCCCCAGGCAAAACAACTTTAGAGTCCTAGTCATAGAGTCACAGAGGTTTACAGCACAGAAACAGGCCCTTCGGCCCAACTTGTCCATGCCACCCATTTTTTTAAACCCCTAAGCTAATCCCAATTGCCCGCATTTGGCCCAAATCCCTCTATACTCATCTTACCCATGTAACTATCTAAATGCTTTTTAAAAGACAAAATTGTACCCGCCTCTACTACTACCTCTGGCCAGCAAGCTTGTGACCACTCCAATGAAATGCCCCCAAATGGACAAGCTCTATACAGAACCGGACATGTTGGGATCAACAGTGACCTCCCTCTTTGTGAAAAAATTGCCCCTCTGGACACTTTTGTATCTCTCCCCTCTCACCTTAAACGTATGCCCTCTAGTTTTAAACTCCGCTACCTTTGGAAAAAGATATTAATTATCTAGCTGATCTGTGCCCCTCATTATTTTATAGAACTCTATAAGATCACTCCTCAGCCTCCTATGCTCCAGAGAAAAAAGTCCTAGTCTATCCAGCCTCTCCTTATAATTCAAACCATCAAGTCCTGGTAGCATCCTAGTAAATCTTTTCTGCAGTCTTTCTAGTTTAATAATATCCTTTCTATAATAGGGTGACCAGAACTGCACACAGTATTCCAAGTGTTGCCTTACCAATGTCTTGTATAACTTTAACAAGACATCTCAATTCCTGTATTCAATGTTTTGACCGATGAAACCAAGCATGCCAAATGCCTTCTTCACCACTCTGTCCACCTGTGACTCCGCTTTCAAGGAGCAATGAACATGTACCCTTAGACGTCTTTGTTCTGTAACTCTCCCAACACCCTACCATTAACTGAATAAGTCCTGCCCTGATTCAATCTACCAAAATGCATCACTTTGTATTTATCTAAATTAAACTCCATCTGCCATTTGTCAGCCCATTGGCCCAATTCATCAAGATCCCGTTGCAATTGGACTAAACCTTCTTTAGTATTCTGGAAAATAAGTCAATCAATCAGAGATAAATTCTTTGCACAGTCACGATAAAAATCTTCCAGTAATATTGCAATATGCACAGAATGGTGGCTGACATAGCTGATAAGTGTACGTAAGACACGGTGGATTGATTCCCAGAGAATAAGCAGTCGATCCAGCTCAAGAAAGAGAAACTAATTCAAATCACCTTGAACAAGTTAAGAAGAACAGAGCTATGCAAACTTCACAATTTCAGTCCAATTCTATATGGGCAAAATTGCAGAGCTAAGTCTGCTCAACTTTTTGAGATTGGAGATGAATTTAGATTTCAGCAATAGTGGGGCGAAAGTCAGAATACAAGATTGGAGTGTGCCATATGAAAGGGTTACACTATTTTACTAATTGTATCTGAATACAATGACGCTAGTTCAGAAATTAAAACATTTTGTTTGAAATAATTGTAAGAGATCTGGCAGGGAATATTATGTCCTTCCGTTAATTACATTTAAATTTAGATCCATAAGGATCAAAAATGAGGCTGTGAAATGCTTGCCAGCTCAAGCATTAGGACTATTGCTGTCTAGACAAAGACAACAGTAGAGGTCATAGAAATGAGGTGTCTCACAATGTCACAAATTTTCTTGTCTACACAAAATGTCTGGAACTTCTTTTCATGAGGCTTTTGTCAATCTTCCTAAATGCAGCTTACTGCAACAAATTTAATGATACAATCAGAAGATCCCTGCTTGTAAAAAAAAATAACATATCAGGCAGATTCATGAAGACTTTCTGAATGAGGCTTTAACTGTTCCATATGCAAAAGGTTACACCATTTCCGTTGAAATGTTAAAACGTTGGTTTCTGAGGTAACGCTAGTAAATGCTAGTTCCCAGTTTTTCTGAAATAGGATCTACAATCAAATTCACATCTGTGCAGGTCACAGATTGCGAGATAGAATCTCAGCTTCAGTCCCGGCTCAGTGGAAGCACTTTCACTTGGTCAGAAGCTCAAGCCACACTTGAGGCCATAACCTAGACTAACATTTCAGTAAAGTACTAATGGGGTGGAGAATTGTTGGAGGTACCCTCTCTAAGATAAGGGCTGGAATTCTCTCAAATAAAAGTGCCCAACAAGAGATTTTCCCACCCATTTTTTGGGAGTATTTAGTGGAACGAGCATTGGCACTCTGCTCCACAGAGCAGGTCACTGCGCGTGTGCCAATCTGTCAGTGGGGAGATTGGTGCATGCGCTGTGGCTCTACAACATTGGCCTCCCAGTAGTTTTCCAAATAGACCCACAATCAATGGCTTCCCAGCCACCCTCCTCCCCGATCACTGACCCCGCCCCCCCCATTAGCCAGCCCAGATGTACCCAAATCCCTCCCCCATGACCAGTCCAAATCTCCCCCTCCTTCTCGACTCCACCGATCCCATTGTAGAATGCTCAGCGGATCACCACCACACCACTGATCACCCCCTCCTCAAGAAGGCCCTGCCCCCAGAAGGCCCTACTCCCTTGTCACTGCCAGATTGCCCAGTGGCACTGCCAGGGTAGCACTATATAGGGGGTTCCCATTGCCCCTGACCTCCCAGGGGGCCTCATGGCCTCTGTCCCCACCAGCAAGATGAGCACACCTGGACCCTGTTGGTGGGAACTCCTACCAGCCTGGGGAGGCGGGGTGGTGGTGGGGGAATGGTTTGTGAGGTGACTGAAACACTAGTGGGCCTGGAGAATAGCGATTTCAAAGGGTAATCAGCCCTGTGCCAATTTCTGGCATGGGCCTGATTAAGTGGAAGAAAAGGGTCTGGGAGACTCACGATTGGCCGGATGCCAGTCATCAGTCCCCCTACAGGCACCCCGTCGAGGTCTCCAGGCTCACTGTATTGCTTGAGCAGCGCAGTGGGCTGGGAAAATCCCGGCTGAGCTTTAATTAAGGATGCAGAATGTGCCAGGGTGTCCATGATAATATTCATCCCGCAACCAACACGACCAAAATTAATTAAGCAGCTCTTTATCCCGCTACTGGTTGTGGGATTTTACTGTGCTCAAATTGTTTATCAACATTATTACATCTCTAATTCATTGATTGATTGGAAACCATTTTGGGATATTCTGAGATTGGAAAATGCATCATACAAGCACAAATTTTTTTTCTGTATTCTCACCATTAAAATGTAAACTACAGGCCTCAGAATGGCACACGTCCACGGGCAATAAAAGGGGGAGCTGCTAGGATGGCGGATGCCAGGCAGCATCCTGTCAGTCGATATGAACCTATGCACCACTTCCTGACACTCATTTCATAGAACCCCTACAGTGCGCAAGGAGGCCATTCAGCCTGACTCTTTGAAAGAGCATTTTACGCAGGCCCTATCCCCATAACGCCACATATTTACCCTGCTAAACTCCCTAACCTACACGTCCTGGGACACTAAGGAACAACATAGTGTTGCTTAACTTGTGTCTCCTGTTCTAAAGCTGCATGAGGACTCAGGGGTGTGATCTGTGCGAGTGGAGGGTGCGCTTGACACATGTGACGGTGCAGCCTCGCTCACTTCTTGTTCTTCTGCAGATGGTTGATGACGACGTCTGACCTCTTGGCTTTGGCTCCCTCTCCATATCTGACCCCGCGGGAGACATAAGAAAGAGACTGAGCTAAATTGCCTCTGTCAGTCATTGCTTCTCCAGAGCTAAAAGAGGCCATTAGATTCAATAATTTGGCATGAAGGAAAGTGGGGAAGAGGGAGATTCATCTCATTCACCTGGAGACAATCAGATCTTTATTCTCCCTGTCTCACATAGATTCCCATCTCACCAACACCCACTCCCTAATATGTTGTCACCCTGACCACACCAATAACTGCCTCCTCCCCCATGAATATTACAACGGTCAGATATGGCACACAGGTGCCCAACCATCCCATTCTATTGTACTGTGAACTCTTTTCTCCTTCTAAATGAACAGGGTGAGTGGCCTCCTTCAATACTTCCAGCTGGATCAACACATATGACGTTACTGTCTTTATTGTCACCTACTACACCATAGACAGCAATGTGAGTTTTCTTCACAACTCTACCTCTCCTGCCACACACATTTTGATTGTTCTTTAAGTTTATGAGTGTCACATGTAGGCTTACATTAACATTGCAGTGAAATTACTGTGAAAATCCCGTAGTCGTCACACTCCAGCACCTATTCGGGTACACTAAGGTAAAATTTAACATGGCCATTGCACCTAAATAGCATGTCTTTCAGACTATGAGGGGAAATCGGAGTACCTGGAGGAAACCCATGCAGACATAGGGAGAACATGCAGACTCTGCACAGGCAGTGACCTGAGCTGGGAATTGAGCCAAGATCCCCAGCACTGTAAGGCAGCAGTGCTAACCACTGCGCCACTGTGTTCTGGAGGATTTTGCACCCTTAGGCTGCTTATCTTATGTTTATGGCTAATAACTGCAGACTGGGAGGTCAGTGAAGTACTTGCAGCAATGTATCTAGGTCCTCTTTACCACACATTGGCTGCTCACTTCCTCTACTGACTCCAGCCTGGCCTCCTTGGCCTACCTGGCTGACCTTCTCCTGCTGCTATCTGAGAACAGAATGGCACAGCATGATCCCTGTTCCCAGAATGACCTGAAGGGAGACATCACTAATTCTTGGTGCCTATCCTTCTGTGCCTCCATTTCCCTCCTGCTTCGTCCATTTTCCTTGAAACTGGCAACCAGAACAATGTTTACTGTTTCGCCAGCAATTCATGCCTTGCTGCCTTGACCTCCTGCCTTGTCCGTGCCTCCTCTGTTGTGAATTGGATGGCGAGCGGGCAGCTTAGCTACTGATTGGCTTGCTTGTCAAAAATCATGGCTGGAATTCTTCGGTCTCGCACAGCCCACTACCACTGCCAGCGAGAACAGAGAATTTGATGCTCAGCTAAATCTTCGTTCGTTGCAGAGGGACTGAAGAATCCCAGTGAATTCGGCCCATGTTGGGCATTGGATGCCAGTGCGACAGGTGTTAGGAACCTAGGAAGTTATTTGACAGCAGTGTCCAGACTCCAAAATGGACGTAGTGTAATCAACATGGCCAAAATTCCCAGGCTCCACACAGGGACATTACCCAATAGAGTTGGACAGTATGCCACTGAAGGAGATATAAGGATCCATAATGAAAATCTCGCTGGGAAGTAGATTTTGAGCCCTAAAGGAGTAAAGAGGCAGAGAAATTGAGGAGTAAATTCCAACTTAGAGCAATAAGCTGCTGAATGCTTGGGTGCCAATGGTGGAGAGATGAAAATCACGCATGTTCAAGATGCCAGAAATGAAGGAGTGGAGAGGTCTCAGTGGGCTGCCAGGATGGGGAAGGTTACAGAGGTAGGCAGGGATGAGAGCATGGAAAGATTTGTAAACAAGAATGGGAAAATTAAACATCGAGGCTTTGCCAGTCCAGAGTGCAAATGTAGTGCGAGCTTGTGTCAGATAGCGTCAGACTAATGTCAAATATGTCAGTGAGTCAGTCAGTGAAAACAGTCTGTAATGTGACATTAATAAATATTCCAGTTAATTGGATGATGACTTGCATCTCTGCCTATTATTGTTAATTAGTTTGACACCCAGACAGTCTCATTGCGACCTTCAGCCATGTTATTTTCATTTTGGCTTTTGGTTCAGTGCACTGCTTTTTAGTATAATATTAGAAATCTAGCCTTTATTTGGGAGCTGATAATTTTGCTCGTCTGTGCAGGAAGCTTAAAAACACCTGAGTTTTGTATATTCTTCCAAAGCAATAGATCATTTCCACTTCAGGATAAATGGAGGCAGCAGCATTCAATAGCCATGCAATTAGATTTGTACATTAAGTATCCTCCTTGGATTCAGCATCACTGATCAGACCCATTAGCAACTTCATGAAATCGGGTAACCTTGACTTACCCAGTATCCAGGTAACACTGAGATCAAATGCAGAACAGATTTAATAGAATATATTAGGTGGTGCATCCTCAGAACAGCAGCAGGACAAACATTCATCAGATTCTCACTTGTAACAATAAACCATAGATTAACTGAATATGTGAAAAAAAGGTAACAAACAAAACTCAGTACAATGTATTTACAGTACTTTGCTGGTCACCTCAATGTCAAAAACAAGATCCTTCCTCTACAGTAATCCTCAGCATAGAATTGATCCTTGAAGGATGTCTTATTCCTTACATTACAATGCCCTACAATGGAGCACACTGGTGTGTTGATTGGAATATAATTGGAAACTGCTGGCTATCAAACTTGAAAAAAAACAGAGCAACAATCACATGAATGTTTTCATTATATGTCTTGAATCATTTGCATCAAACCTGACTTCTTATTCTCTACTGTCCAGCTCAGTAGTTTGACTCGCATTGATTGTTCTCTTAGTCAATCATTGCCAGAAGATCTCTACCAGTGGCTTATTTTCCCACACTTACATTGTCACCACATTTTTCATTCTTGCCTTTTCCTCATTTACATACTGTCTGGGAAAAAATAATCAACCCCGTCTCAGCTTCCACAAGTACGCGATGAAATTCGACGCCAGCACTCTGTCACCTCCCACAACTTCCTCTATTGTCAGACTGCTCACCTGATGTTCTGTCATGCATGAGATACAATTACACTGAGCTAAACTTCAGGAAGACAACATCAATGCCATTGGCATTGACCTCCCATGAAAAATGTTGTATGAATACCAAATCAACAACAACTTTTCCAGACTGGGCTGTCCCTGACTGACATGTGGTACCATTAAATGTAAAATTTAATGGTATCACATCACCCCCAACAACCTTACCTTCCCTCTGTTACTGAGCATTATAGCATTGTTTGGCCACATTGCAAAAATAATAACCACTGCAAAATAAACATTTCAAACTAAATTTATTACTCAACATACAAACATCAACAAATCACTCTTATGCATTCTCTTAGTGTCTGTTTTCAATGTGTTGTTATCTATCCTGGTACTCCTGTGCAGTGCCACCCCAATAGTTTGCAATATGACTGTCGGAAGGCTGTTGAATTTTCAGTTCTGTTCCTGTAAGGACCTGGTTCAGAATGCACATTCTCAGCAAAGAACATAGAACATAGAACATAGAACATTACAGCGCAGAACAGGCCCTTCGGCCCACGATGTTGCGCCGACCAGTTACAAAAACAATGACCCACTAGCCTATACCAATCCCTTTTCGTCCATAAACCTATCCAGAGATCTCTTAAACGCCCCCAAACTAGACGCATTTACAACTGCAGCAGGCAGGGCATTCCAATCCCTCACCACCCGCTGGGTAAAGAACCTACCCCTGACATCCGTCCTGTAGCTACCCCCCCTTAATTTAAAGCCATGCCCCCTCGTGCTAGCTTTCTCCATCCGAGGAAAAAGGCTATCACTATCCACCGTATCTAAACCTCTAATCATCTTATATGTTTCAATAAGATCCCCTCTTAGCCGCCTTCTTTCCAACGAAAACAACCCTAGATCCCTCAGTCTCTCCTCATAGGACCTCCCCACCATACCAGGCAACATCCTAGTAAACCTCCTCTGCACCCTCTCCAACGCCTCCACATCCTTCTTGTAATGCGGGGACCAGAACTGCACACAGTACTCCAAGTGCGGCCGCACTAGAGTAGTGTACAGTTGCAACATTACACTGCGACTCCTAAATGGGTAGCATGGGTAGCAACAATTCAGGCTGGCTAGCTGACAGACAGTAACAAGGGCACTGCTGGAGTGGCAGTGATGGGAGGATGAATACTGTCATTCTGAGAAAGGGCAGTGGAGCCATTGCCACTCCTCTGGGCCAATGCCTCAGAAATGCTACGAGCGGTTGGAGGATAAATTACTGGATTACTGTGAGTTTCCTACAGTATTATTGAGCAGGAGGAGTTATCCCTAATGTCCTGGCCAATATTTATTCCTCATTTTGAATAGATTGGTAATTATCTCATTGCTGTTTATGGGAGTTTGCTGTGTGTGACTGCTTTCAAAATTACTTCATCGGCTGGAAATCACATTGGGCCATCCTCCTTTTGTGAAAGGCTTTCACAGAGCTGTGCAAGGCTTTTTTTTGCTTGCGTTATTTCAGTAGCTGAACTGGTGGCTGCAAACAAGAAAGATAAGTGATGGATTTTTTCTTGTGTCTTTGGGAAGCTGCCATGAGAGCTTTTCTTATATGCAAGAAAATGAGAGAGTTATTGGGGCAGAACTGTGGCACAGTGGTTAGTACTGCTGCATCACAGTGCCAGGGACCCGAGTTCGATTCCTGGCTTGATCTCTGTCTATGCGGAATCTACATGTTCTCTCCGAGTCTGTGGGGGTTTCCTCCGGGTGCTCAGGTTTCCTCCCACAGTTTGAAAGATGTGCTGGTTAGGTGCATTGGCCATGCTAAATTCTCTCTCAGTGTACCAAAGTGTTTGGCTGAAGGTAGGAATGATCTATCTCGAGAAGTCCTCTTCCATCCAAGGTGTTATTTCCCACTTGAGAATCTGTTTATATACCTTATTTCTGGAAGGCTTATGCCATCACTTATTCAATTATCCATTGGCAAAGGACAGATTTTCAAAGTGTTCCTTTCTACTTGCACAGGAAGCCCATGAAGTCATCTTGTGGCCCATCACTTCAGGTACATCTGTTCAACCTTCAGACAGTTTGTTATAGGTGGCTCATGAGGTCAACTCAATCCTTCAGCTTCGCCCCTCCCAGAATCAGGATTAGCAGTGTCCACTTTCACTGATTGCGCTGGTACCAAAGTCTGGTGGCGAGGGGATTTTCACAATAACTTCATTGCAGTGTTAATGTAAGCCTATTTGTAACACTCATAAATAAACTAAACTATTCCTATAATGTTCAATACATTTCTTACAATTTTATAAAGTCACAGCAATTTCTTACACAGCCCCAGTGCTGACTATTGTTTCAACAATTGTTGCTCCATTAACAGCCAGTACTATGTCCCCCATGGGTGTTAGGGCATGCAGATACGTTCACCAGTTCACTCCTTCTCTGTCCAGCAACGTGGCATCCTGTCCTGAAAGAGAAAGTTTTTGATTTTGATTTAATTTATTACATATTAACATACAGTTAAAAGGATTATTTCTTGCATGCTATACAAACAAAACATATCGTTCATAGAGAAGAAAGTGAGACAGTGCAGAATGTAATGTTACAGTATAGCTAAGGTGTAGAGAAAGATCAGCTTAATGCAAGGTAAGTCCATCCAAAAGTCTGACAGCAGCAGGGAAGAAGCTGTTCTTGAGTCAGTTGGTAATTGACCTCAGACTTTTGTATCTTTTTCCAAAAGGAAGAAGTTGGAAGAGAAAGTGTCCGAGGTGCGTGGGGTCCTTAGTTATGCTGGCTGCTTTACTGAGGCAGCGGGAAGTGTAGATAGAGTCAATGGATGGGAGGCTGGTTTGCGTGATGGATTGGGCTACATTCACGACCTTTTGTAGTTCCTTGCAGTCTTGGGCACAGCAGGAGCCATACCAAGCTATGATACAACCAGAAAGAATGTTTTCTGTGGTGCATCTGTAAAAGTTTGTCAGAGTTGTAGTTGACATGCCAAATTTCCTTAATCTTCTGAGGAAGTAGAGGCATTGATGGACCAAGTTGGAAGTATGTCAGTAAATGCGAGTGTGGGGCTTATAGCATTGCTAAGTGTATGAGGATAAGTTGAAACTATGAATGTTGGGTCAGAGCTGTGATTGATCAGGATTATTGGTAACTGAGTGATGGTGGTGTGGTACATTAAGCAGCGTGCAAAACTAGCAGTGAACTTGATGAGATCTGACCCTTGAAGATACATTCACTGACCTTGGTAATACATAACATAAGAACATAAGAAATAGGAGCAGGAGTAGGCCATCTAGTCCTTCGAGCCTGCCCCGCCATTCAATAAGATCATGGCTGATCTGTCGTGGCTCAGTTCCACATTCCCGCCCTCTCTCCATAACCCTTAATCCCCTCTCTTATCAAAAACCCATCAACCTGCGTCTTAAAAATATTTAGCGAGGCAGCCTCCACCACTTCAACGGGTAGAGAATTCCAGAGACTCACAACCCTTTGAGTGAAGAAGTTCCTCCTCAACTCCGTTCTAAACCGCCCCCCCCTTTATCTTGAGGCTGTGCCGCCTAGTCCTACTGTCCTTTCTGAGCAGGAAGAGTCCCTCCACCTCTATCCTATCCATCCCATTCATCATCTTATATGTCTCAATGAGATCTCCCCTCATTCTTCTAAACTCTAACGAGTACAAGCCTAGTTTATTCAGCCTCTCCTCATAGCTCAACCCCCTCAACTCCAGTATCAGCCTAGTAAACCTCCTCTGCACTCCCTCCAAGGCCAAAATATCCTTGCGTAAGTACGGCGACCAAAACTGCACACAGTACTCCAGCTGCAGCCTCACCAATGCCCTATACAGCTGCAGCAAGACCTCCCTACTTTTATATTCAATCCCCCTCGCTATGAAGGCCAGCATCCCATTAGCCTTCCTGATCACCTGCTGCACCTGCAGGCTGGGTTTTTGCGACTCATGCACAAGGACCCCGAGGTCCCTCTGCACCGTCGCCCATCTAAGGTCAACAATTTTTGAGCTATTGCATCCAAGACCACAAAGTTAATATGGCTGTTTGGTCTCACAGCCTTTGCAAAGTTCATTTTGGAGGACATATTTCTTTCCCTGTAGATAGACAACATCTTATTTCTGCCTCCCCACATCAAGACCTTCAATGTAGCATTGTAAAATCTTGAGGCCCCCTGTTGAGTGGCTGCACTCTGTCCAAGGATACTGCGGGAATTAAGGGTGGAAACTGCAGAGGTACTGCCCATAAACTTCTGATCCTCTTTAGAAAAGTTGGGGGGATGGTGGTGCCAGAAGACTGGAGACCCACAAATGCAAAAAGTCAAGAAAGACTGCAAGGATAACCCCAGCAATTGTGTTTCTGCCAGAAAAGTTGGAGAGAGGGGCAGCCTATATGCTTATTCAGAGATGAAGTAGAGATGCCGGCATTGGACTGAGGTAAACACAGTAAGAAGTCTCACAACACCAGGTTTAAGTCCAACCAATTGGAAACTTCCACACACCTGATGAAGGAAGACCGTATCCGAAAGCTTGTGGGATTACTATGAAATAAATTTGTTGGACTTAAACCTGGTGTTGTGAGACTTCTTACTGTGCTTATTCAGAGAGACAGTGCAGATACGATAAGCCAAATGTCCTCATGCTGTGCTGTAACAATTGTGTCATCTTAAGTATAAATGTGAATTGTCTCAGTGACAGGAAGTAGAGTAGTGGTGAGTAGGTGTTTTGTGGACAGGACAATTAATAAAGTAGTGTTGCCCAAGTGTCACTCATAAAACCTGGCAAATGTTTTTGCTTCAAGTACTTATGCAATGCCCCTTTGAACACCATGATTGGAGCTTCCTCCACTATACACTGGTAATGCATTCCAGCTAGATCCTAATTGTAAAAGGCTTAAAAAAACGATGCAGCAAAGTTTTAACAGGGGTAAAGGACTTCAGTAATGCAAAGAGGTTAGAAAAATTAGGACTGTTCTTTGAAAAGAAGAGTTAAGAGGCGATGCAATGAAGGTTTTCAAGCTGGTGAGAGGATTTGGGAGAAAAAAATCATTTGGCCGTAGACCTACAGGGGAAATGAGGAGAAATTTCATTCAGCATTGTTGGGATCTGGAATGCTATATTGGTAAAGATGGAAGTGGTTGATTCCTGAATAATATTAAAAGGAGTCGGCCAAAGTACTTGGCAATGAAGAACTTACAGGATTATGGACAAAATGTGGCAATATGGGATAAGCATGTCTGCTCTTTCTAAAGACCAACGCACTCACAACATGCCAAATAACCTTTGTCTGTGCTGTAGGTTTCTAAGGCTGGGACACGTGGCAAATCTTGCCCTATGGATCTAAGGTGGTTCTCATCAGAGTTGACATGGGTGGCACGGTAGCACAGAGGTTAGCGTTGCTACTTCACAGCTCCAGGGTCCTGGGTTCGATTCCTGGCTTGGGTCACTGTTTGTGTGGAGTTTGCACATTCTCCTCGTGCCTGTGCAGGCTTCCTCCAGGTACTCTGGTTTCCTCCTACAGTCCAAAGATGTGCGGGTTAGGTTGATTGGCCGTGCTAAGAAATTGCCCCTCAGTATCTAGGGATGCACACGTTAGAGGGATTAGTGGGTATAATATGTAGGGATATAGGGGTAGGGCCTGGGTGGGATTGTGTTCGGGCAGACTCGAAGGGCCCCTTTCTGCACTGTAGGGTTTCTATGATATGTTTGCCACTTAAGCATAACCTCCCTACAGACTCAACGCTGCGTGAACTGCCTGCAATGGAATTTCAATGATGCAATTTCATTGCCTAAGCTTCTCCAGTCAGTATCATTAGGCCTTGAACATACAAGTTCCTGTCCTAACCTTAAGACTTGAGCACAAACAGCACTGCATTGTTCGATGAAGGGGTAAACTTTTGTCCACCTGTTCCAATGGCTCAAGTAAACAAGAAAACAAAAATCTTGCATTTTTATCATGCTTTTCATGACCTCAGGATATTTCAAAGCACTTTTCAGCCAACAAAGTGCTTAGCATTATTCTAACATTGGAAACAGAGTATCCAATTCGCACTCAGCAAGCTTCCACAATAATGTGATAATGACCATTGTTGATTGAGAGATAACTATTGGCCAAGACACCAGGGATAACTCTGTTCTTCGAAATATTGTCACAGAATCATTTATGAAAACCTGAGAAGGCAAATGGGACTTTGATTAATCATCCTAGCCAAAATACAGCACCTCCAACAGTGTGGCACTTACTCAGTACTACACTGAAGAGTAAGCCTAGATTTTTGAGTTTAAGTTGTGGAGCAGGACTTGAACACATGGCTTTCTGACGGCCACATTAACCTGGTTTGAGTTCCCCCTAATCAGTCATTCTCCACATTGGACTTGTTCAATCCAGAAAGTGGTGAATGTTTTCTATTTATAGTTCTGGCTGACTCTTCAGTACAGTACTGAGAGCCGCACTGTTGGAGGTGCTGTATTTTGGCTAGGATTATTAATGAGGCCCCATCTGCCTTCTCAGTTTTTTAGAAAAGATTCCATGATAATATTTTAAAGCAAGGTGGAGAGTTAACCCTGGTATCTTCCCCAATGTTTATCTCTCAGTACTTAAAATGTCAACCTTGGCAGGAGGAGGCAGTGGCCAAGTAATATTATCATTAGATTATTAATCCAGAAACTCAGCTAATATTCTGGGGACCTGGGTTTGAATCCCGCCACAGCATTTGGTGGAATTTGAATTCAATAAAAAATAACTGGCATTAAGTTATAAGATTCTAACTCTCAAATAACTCTCATCTATAAAATTGTATAAGATTTTGATGGGTGTAGATAAAGTGAATGCAAGCAGGCTTTTTCCACTGAGGCTAAGAGAGAAAAAAACCAGAGGGCACGGGCTAAGGGTGAAAGGAGTAAGGAGAAAAGTTTAAAGGGAATACTAGGGGGGGCTTCTTCACGCAGAGAGTGGTGGGAATGTGGAACGAGCTGCCGGATAAAGTGGTAAATGCGGGGTTAAATCCACTTTTAACATTTAAGAAAAACTTGGATGGGTTCATGGATGAGAGGGATGTGGAGGGATATGGTTCAAGTGCAGGTCAGTGGGACTAGGCAAAAAATGGTTTGGCACAGACAAGAAGGGCCAAAAGGCCTGTTTCTGAGCTGTAATTTTCTATGGTTCTATGGTTCTAAGTATCTACTGATTACCATGAAACCATTGTCAATTGTCAGAAGAACTCTAGGAACACTAATGACCTTTAGGGAAGGAAATCTGCTGCCCTTACCCAGTCTGGCCTCCAGGTGACTCTAGAGAAAGAGCAGTGTGGTTGACCGCCAAGGGTAATTAGGGATGGGCAATATATGCTGGCCAACCAGCAATGCCCATGTCCCATTAATGAATTAAAAAAAGACAAAAATGTTGTCTATTTCCATTATTTTTGAATTTTATTTCAAATAACTCTCATCTTTAGCAAAATGAGTGTATTCCACAAAACTTTCCTTGGCAACAGGGATGTAACATCATCCATAAAAATAAAAGATTAATGTATTGTTTCTAATTAATAGAGAGAAGATACAATCTCCAGCAGAAAGGTCATAATTGAGTAATGGGATTCCACAACATTGAACAGTAATACTTTTCCATCTATCCCTTCAAAAGATAGGCTGTTTTAAAAAAAACTAGAGGGAACACCACCATTTTGTTTATCACATGAATTTATGATGGAAGGCATCGAGACGGCACAGGTCACAGCAACATGCATTTATGCAACACAGTTCGACAAATGGAAATTTTTTCTGATACTGCTTCCCTTCAAACAGAGTATTGCAGAATTAGTTTGTTGACAAGGCTGAAATTGTGTTGCGTTTATAATAACAAATGGATATGTTAACAGCACTTATATGCCCATAGCGCAATGTGCTAGCTCTTAAATGTATTCTTAAATCACAATTGCAGGTCACTACAGCAACTCATGCAAGATCCATATATTATTAAAGTCAAATGATTTCCTGGTTGTCACTGCCAGATTCAAAGAAACAGAAGTGTTTCATTATCCCCTGCTGTCAATTGCCTCTTCCATTGAAGTTCCTTTGTGCATGATGAACTTTAATTTTTCAAGAACAGAATATGACAGCGCAATTATGGCTGAAGACCTAAGCTAAAAGGCGAGTAGGAAAAAGAAAGTAAAATCCAGCGCCACTTTGATAATTACATTTAATGGGTTTGGGGATTCTGATATAAAAACCATTTAGCACAGAACATCAGGAACAGATTAGCAGCTGCCTTGGTTTCCTTGTAAAGTCAAATTTCACTCTGCCTTTGTTTTCTCATATTGCAATGTCTTTTCTCTGCAATGGACCAACACTCAATTTAAGAAGGAGTTTATTCCTTCTCAGTGTTCAATTCTAGAGCATTGTGTTTTCTTACAACGAATGGTTAGCACTGCTGACTCACAGCACCTGGGACCCAGCTTCGGTTCTGGCCTTGGGCGATTGTCTGTGTGAAGTTTGCATATTCTCCCTGTGTCTGCATGGGTTTCCTGCAGGTGCTCCAGTCCCTCCCACAGTCCAAAGGTGTGGATTGGCCATGCTATATTGCCTCTTGCTGTCCAAAGATGCATAAGTTAAATGGATTAGCCATGGCAAATGCGAAGGGTTATGGGGATAGGAGGGGTGGAGAGGATCAGCAGTATTGGTGGGAGGGAGCTGGGTCTGGGTGGGATGGTCTCTCAGAGAGTCAGGATAGACTCAATGGGCCAAATGGCCTTCTTCTGCACTGTAGGTTGTCCATGATTCAGAGCAATGTTCAAACTTAAAAACCACATTTGGTTAAGACATGGTGGCTTAGCACTGCTGCCTCTCAGCACCAGGGACCTGGGTTCGATTCCCGGCTTGGGTCACAATCTGTGTGGAGTTTGTCTGTTCTCCCCGTATCTGCATGGGATTCCTCTGGGTGCTCCAGTTTCCTTCCACAGCCCAAAAGATGTGCTGGTTAAGCACATTTTCCATGCTAAATTTTCCCTCCGTGTACCCGAACAAGCGCCGAAGTGTGACGA
Organism: Carcharhinus amblyrhynchos; assembly: GCF_965287045.1. Lineage (NCBI taxonomy): Eukaryota > Metazoa > Chordata > Chondrichthyes > Carcharhiniformes > Carcharhinidae > Carcharhinus > Carcharhinus amblyrhynchos. The sequence continues at coordinate 33,022,916 of NC_137345.1, read as the reverse complement.
CTAGGGGATTTTCATGGTAACTTCAATGCAATGTTAATATAAACCTACTTATGGCACTAATAAATAAACTTTGAGCTTTTGAACTTAAACATTGATGACTAATGAATCAATGTAATCCATCACAAAGTTTCTGAGGGATTGTGTAACCAAATGGCATATAACCAGATAACAATTATGGTAACCTCCAAATTAAGATGAATGTTATAATGAGAAAGCCCATACAGCCCACTTAGTTCAGAATATTTTCCAGGTCTTTATCATGACTCATGGTGATGTCCTTCCTAATTCTCTTCAACTGCATTGGTATCTTCTATGCCAGGTGGCAACCTAATCCATAAATTACCCATACTAATCTCTAAAATCTGTTCCCATCATTACATATTTTTCAAAATGTTCAGTGTATTAATGATTCATCCCAGGAGTTATTATTTAGCTAATTGCTAAACATTAATACACAAAGGGTTTTTGTTCTCAAATATATACTTTGAAAGTTCAATCATCATATAATTTCTTTGCCCATTTTGAGATTATTCACTTGCTCTCTAAAATGGCTGGGATAGCTGCTGAAATGGGCAGTATTTAGGCTACGTTTTATGAGTGCCACTAGAATCCACAAGAATTTTATTAAATATTCCCCCTTCAATTATGTTAAATTCACATACATTCATTATTTTACATTTTAACTCTGAATTTGATTAAATTTGTCTGATTATATCTTTATAAACGACTTCGTAAACCATCATGAATAGTATGGTGGCACAGTGGTTAGCACTGCTGCCTCACAGCGCCATGGACCTGGGTTCAATTCCCAGCTTGGGTCATTGTCTGTGTAGAGTTTGTATGTTCTTCCTGTGCCTGCGTGTGTTTTCTCTGGATGCTCTGGTTTCTTCCCACAGTCCAAAAGATGTGCTGGTTAAGTGCATTGGCCATGCTATATTTGACCTGTGTGAACCCAAACAGGTGTTGGAATGTGGCGCTTACTGGAATTTCACAGTAACTTCATTGCAGTGTTAATGTAAGCCTACTTGTGACAACAATAAAATAAACTTAAAAACTAAACTTTGGAATGATGTCAGAAAGTACATTTAGAGTAAAATTCTAAGGAATGTGTGAAAAATTATACAGAATTATCTCAAGTAGAGCCAGTAGGTATCTTATGGATCTTGAGTTCAATTAGGCTCTTTTTCAAGATATTTGTAAAAAATCTCCATAAATTTACTTTTTAACATCTTTGTAGCTTTTAACAGTATGATTACTAAATATAAATATATATATAAATGATCAATACATGAAGAATCAGTTCAGGGTGGAGCATGCTTTATACTTGTATATTACGGGTCAGGTTTTTCTCTCCCAATGGAGACAGGAATGGAGTCACAAAATGCTGAGCTTCGCTAATTTTTATGGAAAAGAAATTTTTCTCTGCTTTCTAAACACCACATCATTTTCACGTGTTTTTTACATGGAAAGTCTCATGTGCAAAATGTACGTGTACCTCTTCTGAGGACAGTATCACCATTGGAAGGACCATAGAAATTTTTAATTTCCATCTCCATGCTATTTTTGTGTGAAAGTAAAAAATACCATCTCTTGGAGATTCATAACCACTTGGGGAAGGATGCTGGGCAGTCACGAACACTAATAGATAAATGTTAACTACTTTGAAATGTTTAACTGTCACTGTTAGCTGTTGTATTATAATGTAGGTGTGTTTTCAATACATAATGATCATAGGACTCTGCAAAGGTACATTAATGTTATATTACCCAAGACTGTGTAAGTATCAGCATGCATTACCATACTTCTCCCAATGGAGAACATGCCATAATGCATTCAGATCTAAATCAAAATGTGCTGATAAATTCTCTTATGTTTTGGACTGAAATTTAAATGTGTAGTTTTTTTACTTTAAAAGAAAATGGTCCAATATCCAATATATGTTCCAATATCTAACCACCTGCTGCACTTTACAGAGTAAAAGGCAACCTGGTTTGAAATTGAAATGAAACACCATCTATTCTGGATAGGCTGCCTCTGCACATACACTCCATTCTGACTCGCAAACTGCACATTGCAATTGGGTGAAAATCAAAATTCCCAGACAAAGTCAATCATGAGTTAGGTGTGTATTTGTGAAGCCACAAAAAGGATCCAGCTTGCATTTTGCCAGTCCAAAATAAAGATCCAGGTCAGGCCTTAGTTCCTAGTAACACATGTGAGTTACAAGTGAATATGAATGGACGATGTGTTATTTCTGATTGCAGAGACATTCTTTATAAATCCACAAAATTCCATTCAATACCCCAAAAGTCAACCAATAATTTTAAAGTTAGGATATCCCCAATCCTCCTTCATTATTGTCTAATTGGAATGATTTGCAGGAAGAGACAGGAGGCTTCCAAGCTGAGACTCCTCACTCTGAGGAAAGATGGCATGGTGGCACAGTGGTTAGCACTGCTCTCTTACAGCGCGAAGGAACTGGTTTTGACTCCTGGCTTGGGTCACTGCCCTTGTGGAATTTGCACATTCTCCCTGTGTCTGATGTGTTTCCTCCGGGTGCTCCGGTTTCCTCCCACAGTCCAAAGATGTGCGGGGTTAGATGAATTGGCCATGCTAAATTATCCCTTAGTGTCAGGGAGATTAGCTAGGGTAAATTTATGGGGTTATGGTGATGGATGGGATTGTGGTCAGTGCAGACTCAATGGGCCAAATGACCTCCTTCTGCACTGTAGGATTCTATGACTCTATGTGAAGCTCTCTCTCTCCTCATACCATGTAAGCTTAGCTGCATTTTACATAATATGCAGTTCTCAATTGCATAGTCAGTTAAATATTGCTTGGATGGGGTCCTGACTGCATTGATGTAATGTAGCAACAAAATAAGAAGAAATGCCTTTTTTATAGGATTGTCCATTAGTTTCTTTAACAATTTTTGAGTTTTCCTGACAAATCTGGATAGATTGAAAATTATTAAAATTTAGCAATTAACATTAGATCTGCAAGTGGAGCTCTAAGAATATATTATTATAGGTCCCATTTGATGTGTGAAAATGTGCAGATTTCCAATGCCACACTTGTCTCCTATATAGACTATGATTACTGCTATTAGATTAGATTGTTTTTGCTTATGTCACTGTAGTTGCAAATAAACTCCCACATATGTACTCAGTCTGCCTCATCTTAATGAGGCAGAATCTGTTCTGCACTAGCATGGATTTGAACAACTACTAAAATTGTTATGGGAAACCAGTATATGGGTTGTTGTGCGGAATAGAGGAACCTTTTTGAAATACTTCGACTTTATTAATAGCTTGGTAAAAGTGTTATGATTTCCAGTGTAAACGTGTTAGGCTTGGGTTCTGTTAAGCTGAAAATAAGCTCATTTAAGCAGGGTCATAAAAATTCATAGGTGGAAATTCTAACTTATTATGTGCCCCTGTTTGTTATAGCAGGAAGTGCACACAGGAGCAATAACAATCCTGCACACTTTGGACCTAATTAAAGCTAGCTAATTCATGTGATTTGGCATTTTTTGAACTTACTCTTGGCAGAAAAATGCTCATAATGCACATCAGCAGACAAAATGGTGACGTTTATTTGCTTGTGAGGAACACTGTGGAATATGCACGTTCACTCCACAATTACCTCATTCATACTTTACTTTATTTTAATCCATTTAAAGCTCGTCTTACATCACCTAAGAAAAGAGATAGTAAATGGTCTAGCAATCGGATTGTTTAGAGTCCTTTTGTATGGTAACAGATATGTATTGAGAAATCTAATATTTTTATAAATTTGTTCAGGAAAGTGGGCTTCGCTGGCTCATCCAGCATTAACTGCCCATTCCTGACATCATTTAAGAATTAACCACATTGCTGCGGATGTGGAGTCACATGTAGGCCAGGCCCCCTATTGATGACAGATTTCCTTCCCCAAAGGACATTACAATGGTGTCATTAGGCTTTTAGTTCCAATTCTTTTTCACTGAATTCCAATTTCATCATCTGTCATGGTTGGATTCGAACCCTTTGTCCCCAGAGCATTACACAGGAACATAGGAATTAGGAGCAGAAATAGGCAAATTTAGCCCTTCAAGCTTGCTCCATCATTCAATCAGATCATGGCTGATCTCTTCTTGGCCTCAAATCCACCTTGCCACCTGTTCCCCATATCATCAAGGAAGAAATAGCGAGACACCTGGATATAAATTGTCCTATTGATAAGATGCAGCATGGGTTCATGAAGGGCAGGTCATGTTTGACTAATTTTTTTTGTGGAGTTGTTTGAGACTATTACATGTGTAGTGAACAATGGTGGAACCTGTGGGTGTGGTATATCTGGATTTCCAGAAGGCATTTGACAAGGTGCCGCACCAAAGACTACTACATAAGTTAAAGGTGCACAATGTATTAGCATGGATAGAGATTGGTTAACTAACAGAAAGCAAAGAGTAGAGGTAAATGGGTGTTTTTCTGGTTGGCGATCGGTGACTAGTGGTGTGCCTCAGGGATCAGTGTTGGGACCGCAATTGTTTATGATTTACATTGATGATTTGGAGTTGGGGACCAAGTGTAGTGTGTCAAAATTCGCAGATGATACTAAGATGGGTGGAAGAGCAAAGTGTACAAAGGATGCTGAAAGCCTGCAAAGGTGATCTGATAATCGAAGTGAGAGCGAGGGTCTGGCAGATAGAGTACAATGTTGGTAAATGTGAGGTCACCCATTTTGGTAGGAATAACAGCAAAATGGGCTATTATTTAAATGATAAAAAATTGCAGCATGCTGCTGTGCAGAGGGACCTGGGTGTCCTTGTGCAGGAATCTCAAGGAGTTGGTTTGCAGGTGCAGCAGGTAATTAAGAATGGAAAGGAATAATTAATGGAATTTTGTCCTTCATTGCTAGAGGGATGGAGTTTTAAAACAGTGAGGTTATGTTGCAGCTGTATAAGGTGCCGGTGAGGCCACACCTGGAGTACTGTATACAGTTTTGGTCTCCTTACTTGAGAAAAGATATGGTGGCACTGGAGGGGATATAGAGGAGATTAAATACGTTGATTCCGGAGTTGAGAGGGTTGGCTTATGAGGAGGGACTGAGTAAACTGGCGCTATACTCACTGAAATTCAGAAGAATGAGGGGAGAGCTTATAGAAACATATAAGGTTGTGAAGGGTTTAGATAAGATAGAAGCAGGGAAGTTGTTTCCACTGGTGGAAGCATAGCCTCAAAATAAGGGAAAACAGATTTAGGACTGAGTTGAGGAGGAACTTCTTCACACAAAGGGTTGTGAATCTGTGGCATTCCCTGCCCAGTGAAGCAGTTGAGGCTACCTCATTGAATGTTTTTAAGGCAAGGATAGATAAATTTTTGAACTATAAAGGAATTAAGGGTTATAGTGAGCGAGTGGGTAAGCAGAGCTGAGTCCCCAAAAAGATCAGCCATGATCTTATTAAATGGCAAAGCAAGCTTGAGGGACCAGATGGCCCATTCCTGCCCCAAGCTCTTATGTTCTTATATCCCTTTATCCTTTTTTTTAATAGAAATATATCTGTCTCCTTCTTGAAATCATTAACAAATCAGACTCCACTGATCTATAGGGCAGCAAATTCCACAAATTCACCACCCTCTGCGAGAAGTAGTTTCCCCTCATCTCAGTTTTAAATCTATTGCCTATACTTATGATCTTTTGTTTGCCCCATAGGAGGAAACATTTGGTCCACATTTATTTTATCAATTCCTGTTAAAATTTGATGAACCTTGATCAGATTCCCTCTCATCCTTCCAAACTCCAGTGAGTGTGAGCCCAAACTGTTTAATCTCTCCTCATATGTCAACCCTTTGATCCCTGGAATCAATCTGGTGAACCTCCTCTTCTCCAATGCCACCACATCCTTCCTCATACATGGAGACATAAAACTGGACACAATACTCCAGATGTGATCTCACTAACACCCTATACAATTGTAACAACACTCCTCTACTTTTATTCTCCAGTCCCCTTGCAATAAATGCCGACATCCCATTTGCTTTTTTTATTATATGCTGCAACTGCATACCAACTTTCTGCAATTCATGAACATTACCATGGGTCTCTGAATTGCTAGTCCAGCAACAATACCACTACACCACTGCCTCCCTTTAATATGTCATTCTTGTTCCCTCATTCACGAGCACCTGTAGATTATCATCAATGCAGTGGTCTCCATTCAAATTCGTCCAACAGTATCTGCGTTTGCAGATCAAGTAATTGAATTGGATGTCTTAGCATTATTTTGACAAGTTTTTATGATTGACTGAGTTGTTAGTTTGAAAGATTCTAAGCTTTGAGATCCAACTTGAAGCCTTTGCTTTTCTGAGTGTGTGGACAATTTAAAAAAAAAATCAACTTCCATTTAATACGAAGTTCACTAAGAGCAAATTCAAATGTGACAAGATTGACATTCCAATGAATTTGCAAACCATGTGCATATCTCAGTTAAATAATTCAAATGCATGGAAAAAAATTCAACTGCACAATGATGTAAAATGCACAATGCACAAAAATATAAAAAGCTCCTTCTCAGCTGATTAAAAAATGGTAAAGGCTTAAAATTCTTACATTTGTTCAGCCAGATGCCTTGGTTTTCTCCATTGATTTTGAGCCCTGAATAGATGAAAATAAATGCCAACATGTCATTCACAATATATGAAGATTAGGCATGTAAAGCAAACCATCATATCTTGTAAAATGTATTGTGCTGTTTTTATTTCAATTTGACTTGCCTCAACACTAAGGTCTGTTCAGATAATCTCTGAAGGAACAGGATTAATGGGCATCGAAGGCCAATGTCTGTCTGGAAATCCAATTCAGGTAAATAAAACAATTTTTACAGGTGGCAGCTATTGACAAGCATAATGTCTCCATCTATTGCCTGTTTCAAATCTGTAAAATGATGGTATACGTGATAAAGATCCCCTTCCCTGTCTAAATCATCTAGTTTTTTTAGCCTTTGAAAGAATGCCCTGACACCATCAGATTGCACATCAGTGACAGCCAAATTATGATAACAATCTTTAGCGATCATCAAATATTGGTGTCTAGTTTTGATAGAAAAACTCCAAGGTACATTATGAAATTAGCCTAGACCCTTTTATGATTTTGGTATTATCATAAATTCCCTACAGTGCAGAAGAAGATCATTTGGCCCATTGAGCCTGAACTGCCAGGAATCCCAGTCAGCCCTATTCCCAAAGCCCATGCATATACCCCACCAAACCACCAAATAAAGAGGATGTGCTGGAAATTCTTGAGGGGCTGAAAATAGATAAGTCCCCTGGTCCGGATGGGATCTACCCGAGGATTCTCTGGGAGGCTAGAGAGGTGATTGCAGAGCCTCTGGCTCAGATCTTCAGGTCGTCATTGGTCTCTGGTGTAGTCCCGGAGGATTGGAGGATAGCGAATGTTGTCCCATTGTTTAAGAAGGGGAACAGAGACTTTGCCGGGAATTATAGACCGGTGAGTCTTACTTCTGTTGTGGGCAAGGTTTTAGAAAAAATTATTAGGGATAGGATTTATAGTTATTTGGAGTGTAATGAATTGATTAGAAATAGTCAGCATGGTTTTGTAGCAGGTAGGTCGTGCCTTACTAACCTTATTGAGTTTTTTGAGAAGGTGACCAAAGAGGTGGATGGGGGTAAGGCAGTTGACGTGGTATACATGGATTTTAGTAAGGCGTTCGATAAGGTTCACCATGGTAGGCTTCTGCAGAAAATGCAGATGTATGGGATTGTGGGTAATCTAGGAAGTTGGATCAGGAATTGGCTATCAGATAGGAGACAGAGGGTGGTGGTGGATGGTAAATATTCATCATGGAGTGCAGTTACGAGTGGTGTGCCTCAGGGATCTGTTTTGGGGCCACTGTTGTTTGTAATTTTTATTAATGATCTGGATGAGGGTATAGTTGGGTGGATTAGTAAATTTGCTGATGACACCAAAGTTGGAGGTGTGGTAGATTGTGAGGAAGGGTGTCATAGTCTGCAGGGAGACTTAGACAGGTTGCAGAGCTGGGCCGAGAGGTGGCGGATGGAATTTAATGCGGAGAAGTGTGAGGTAATTCACTTTGGTAGGAGCAACAGATGTGTCGAGTATAGGGCTAACGGGAGGACTTTGAATAGTGTGGATGAACAGAGGGATCTAGGTGTGTGTGTACATAGATCCCTGAAAGTTGGGAATCAAGTAGATAAGGTTGTCAAGAAGGCGTACGGTGTCTTGGCGTTTATTGGTAGGGGGATTGAATTTAGGAGTCGCAGTGTAATGTTGCAACTGTACACTACTCTAGTGCGGCCGCACTTGGAGTACTGTGTGCAGTTCTGGTCCCCGCATTACAAGAAGGATGTGGAGGCGTTGGAGAGGGTGCAGAGGAGGTTTACTAGGATGTTGCCTGGTATGGTGGGGAGGTCCTATGAGGAGAGACTGAGGGATCTAGGGTTGTTTTCGTTGGAAAGAAGGCGGCTAAGAGGGGATCTTATTGAAACATATAAGATGATTAGAGGTTTAGATAGGGTGGATAGTGATAGCCTTTTTCCTCGGATGGAGAAAGCTAGCACGAGGGGGCATGGCTTTAAATTAAGGGGGGGTAGCTACAGGACGGATGTCAGGGGTAGGTTCTTTACCCAGCGGGTGGTGAGGGATTGGAATGCCCTGCCTGCTGCAGTTGTAAATGCGTCTAGTTTGGGGGCGTTTAAGAGATCTCTGGATAGGTTTATGGACGAAAAGGGATTGGTATAGGCTAGTGGGTCATTGTTTTTGTAACTGGTCGGCGCAACATCGTGGGCCGAAGGGCCTGTTCTGCGCTGTAATGTTCTATGTTCTATGTTCTATGTAAACCCCTCACACAAAAAGGCAATTTTTGTAGTGCGGGAGGAAACACGAGAACCTGGATGAAACCTACGCAGACACAAAAAGACCACGCAAACTCCAAACCAACAGTGACCTAAGATCAGAACTGAACCCTATTCCTGGTGTTGTGAGGCAGCAAGGCTAACCACTGTGCCACTATGTCATCCTAAATGTTAGAATATTTATTTTAGAGTGAGCATTAGATGTTTCGCTACAGGTATGATTCCATTGACCCACTAGGAAGCTTTTATTAAAACAAACTTTATTTAACACAAATTAGAATATAACAAAAAGAATGAGCATACTTAACAAATCCACCAATTTAAATGCTTAAATATGACAAGTTATAATTCTTAATAGCTAGAAATTTCTATAGTTCCAATTATAATCAATAGCCCATGGACATAAATCCCTTTTTAAAAATCAGCACAAAAACTCATGTGGATGTTAGATTTCCAGTCTTTTAACACCTCTGGCGAGAGATCCAGGCAGACACCTGTATCCTGACTCTCATACAATCACCCCCCCCGGAGAAAGATCCACCTCCAAACAGCAGAGTCTCAGAGGAGGGGACTTACTTCCAAGTGGATTCTAGTCTCCACCACAGAGAGAGCTACCTCGAAGATCCCAAGCAGCAGATTGCACTTGATTTCTCTGTGTAAGCACAACTCCGTCCAGTCACCTGATCTTTTCTGTCAGTCAACCTAATCAAGTCCCACTCTGCAAAACACCTGGGGAGCATGAAAATAACAGAACAGCATTAGTCCAGATTAAAACAATCACTCTACCAATTATGAGCAATTATGCTGCAATAACAATACAGGCCTGCTGGACATAGACCCAGTGACATCGGTTAGAACAAACAGTTCAAACAGAAAGACGCCTAAAATACATTTCTTAAAGGCACAGTATCACACTTACTCTAAAAGGATTTACTTCGGAGAAACAACAAATTTTCTAGAAAGCTTATTAATACTAGTACAATGAAGTTGATGAATCATAATTATCACTAAATAAAACTCATTTACTAGAAGGGTTTAAAAATTACAATTTACTTTTATTTATGTTTCTATCAGAGAGTGAAAATTGGTGTTTCTCTTCCAATTAAATCCCATAATCATGGCAGTTTGTGTCACAAATCTGCTGCCTTAGGATGATTTTCCTTCAAAAATCTCAAAGGCAGTAAAAATGTGAGCAGACCAGAGTAATAACAAGTCACTCATTATAAGAATACAATATGGATTCAGCCGTCCTGGTTGTAAGAATCTTCTGTTTTCTTGAGGGTCATACCCCAGAGATGCTCCGGAAGATGTGCTGGGTTTCCCTTGGAACTCTACATGCAAGAACATAAGAACATAAGAAATAGGAGCAGGAGTAGGCCATCCAGCCCCTCGAGCCTGCCCCGCCATTCAATAAGATCATGGCTGATCTGTCGCTGCTCAGTTCCACTTTCCCGCCCTCTCCCCATAACCCTTAATCCCCTCTCCTATCAAAAACCCATCAACCCGCGTCTTAAAAATATTTAGCGACGCAGCCTCCACCACTTCAACGGGCAGAGAATTCCAGAGATTCACCACCCTTTGAGTGAAGAAGTTCCTCCTCAACTCCGTTCTAAACCGCCCCCCTTTTATCTTGAGGCTGTGCCCCCTAGTCCTATTGTCTTTTTTGAGCGGGAAGAGTCTTTCCACCTCTATCCTATCCATCCCATTCATCATCTTATACGTTTCAATGAGATCTCCTCTCATTCTTCTAAACTCTAACGAGTACAAGCCCAGTTTATTCAGCCTCTCCTCATAGCTCAACCCTTTCAACTCTGGTATCAGCGTAGTAAACCTCCTCTGCACTCCCTCCAAGGGCAAAATATCTTTGCGCAGGTGCGGCGCCCAAAAATGCACACAGTACTCCAGTTGCGGCCTCACCAATGCCCTATACAGCTGCAGCAAGACCTCCCTACTTTTATATTCAAACCCCTTCGCTATGAAGGCCAGCATCCCATTCGCCTTCCTGACCACCTGCTGCACCTGCAAGCTGGGTTTTTGCGACTCATGCACAAGGACCCCAAGGTCCCTCTGCACCGTCGCCTGCTGCAGTTTTTCGCCTCGTAAGTAATAGTCCTTCCTACCATTTTTCCTACCAAAGTGGACCACCTCACACTTGCCAACATTAAATTCCATTTGCCATTTCCTGGCCCATTCGCCCAGCCTATCTAAATCCTTCTGCAGACTCTCCACACCCTCCGCACAATTTGCCGTTCCCCCAATCTTGGTGTCATCAGCAAATTTCGACACTCTACACTCGGTTCCCTCCTCCAGATCATCTATATAAATGGTAAAAAGCTGAGGCCCCAGCACCGACCCCTGGGGCACTCCACTAGTCACCATCCGCCAATCCGAATAGCACCCGTTGACTCCCACTCTCTGCCTCCTATTTGACAACCAATCCTCTATCCACGCTAACACCCTACCCCCAACTCCATGTCCCTCGACCTTCTGCAATAACCTCTTGTGAGGCACTTTGTCAAACGCTTTCTGAAAATCTAGAAAGACCACATCTACCGGCTCTCCTCTATCCACCGCCCTAGACACATCCTCATAGAACTCCAGTAAATTTGTCAGACACGACTTCCCTTTAATGAAACCGTGCTGCGTCTGCTCTATCAAGCAATTCCCTTCAAGATGCCTCGCAATTTCCTCCTTAATGACAGATTCTAACATTTTACCTACCACAGATGTTAAACTAACCGGCCTATAATTCCCCGCCTTTTGTCTGGCACCCTTCTTAAACAACGGCGTAACATTAGCCGTTTTCCAATCATCCGGCACTTCCCCGGAATCCAGCGACGTTTGGAAGATAACCACCAAGGCATCCAGTATAACCTCCGCCATTTCTTTCAGAACCCTCGGATGCATTCCATCCGGTCCTGGGGACTTGTCCACAATCAGCCCCTCCAGTCTGTCGAGCACCGCCTTTCTAGTAACAGTAATGTCATTAAGACCCTCCAGTCCTACCACCTTTCTATCGCTAACACCCGGCAAATTATTCACGTCCTCCTCCGTGAAGACAGAAACAAAAAAGTTATTCAATACCTTAGCCATATCCCCATCCCCTACCACTAGGTCCCCTTTCTCATCCTCTAAAGGACCAACATTTACCCTAGCCAGCCTCTTCCTTTTTATATATTTATAAAAACTCTTGCTATCCTTTTTTATATTAAGCGCTAGCCCAGCTTCATAGTTTCTCCTACCATTCCTTATCAACTTCTTTGTCAATCTTTGTTGACATTTAAACCTCTCCCAATCCTCTTCTCGCCCACTACTCTTAGCTACTCTAAATTCCTCCGCTTTTAGTTTAACACTTTCCTTCACCTCCTTTGTTATCCACGGCTTATTACCTCTCCTCCTACTATCCTTTTTGACCATCGGAATAAATTTCCGTTGAGCACCAAGAAAGATCTCCTTAAAGATCCTCCACTGCTCCTTAACAGACCCTCCCTCCAACGCACTCCCCCAGTCCACATTCGCCAATTCTTCTCTCATCCTACCGTACTCCCCTCTATTCAAACAAAGGACGCGTGTCCGGGAACCCACTTTCTCCTCCTCCATCTGCACCAGAAACTCCACCATACAATGATCACTCTCCCCAAGAGGATCCTTCACCACAAGGTCCCTAATTCTACCCGCTTCATTACATAGCACCAGATCCAAGATAGCTCGCTCCCTCGTCGGCTCCAACACATACTGTTCGAGGAAACTATCCCGGCAGCATTCCAAGAACTCTTCCTCGAGCCCCCCACGTCCAACATGGGTCGACCAATCAATATGCAGATTGAAATCCCCCATAACTACGGCCGTCCCATTCCTGCACGCCGCACTTATTTGCGCGTTAACAGCCCGCCCCACCTCCAGATCATTATTCGGGGGCCTATAGACGACACCCACCAGCGTCTTCCTCCCTTTGCTGTTCCTAATCTCCACCCACAACGATTCCACCCTCTGCTCCTTGGCTCCAATATCATCCCTTGCTACCACCGTGATGCTATCCTTAATCAGCAGAGCTACACCCCCCCCCTTTTCCCTCCTGTCTATCCTTCCTAAACACTTGATAGCCCTGTACATTCAGCTCCCAGTCCCTGTCACCCTGCAGCCACGTCTCTGTAATGGCCACCAGATCGTATCCATTTGTGTCGATCTGCGCCACCAGCTCATCCACTTTATTCCGAATGCTTCGTGCATTCAGATAAAGTGCTTTCATCCCAGCCTTCACCTGGACCCTATTTGCCGCAACGCCACCAACTATACTCACGCCCCCTACTCCCTCTATTATTGGGACATCCTCGGCCTCTTCCCTTACATGTACACTCTCCTTAACTTTAGACCTCGTAAGGTCACCTACCCTCACACCCTCCCCCCCCCTAATTAGTTTAAAGCCCTGTCTACAGTCCTCTTTACTCGATTCGCCAGCACTCTGGTCCCAGCACGGTTCAGACCAACCCCATCCCTCCCGAACAGGTCCCACCTACTCCAATACTGGTGCCAATGCCCCATAAATTCAAACCCATTCCTCCCACACCAATCCCTGAGCCACCCATTCACTTCCTTAATCCTGTCAACCCTACGCCCATCTGCACATGGTTCAGGCAGTAGCCCAGAGATAACCACCTTGTCGGTTCTACTTTTTAATTCCATTCCAAGCTTTTCATACTCCCTCCCCAGATCCTCAGTCTGCATTTTGCTTACGTCGCCGGCACCCACATGTACCACAACGACCGGATTCTCACCCTCCCACTCCAGGTTCCTCTGCAGCCCAGCTGCGACATCCCGTACCCGAGCACCAGGCAGACAACACACCCTTCTGTGCACTTTGTCATTGTGACAAAGGACAGTGTCAATACCCTTCACCCCACTATCCCCAATTACTACTACGTTCCTTTTCCTTTTCTCTTTGCCTATGTCCTGCTGCAGCACTGTACCGTGTGCAGCTTGCTCACCAACCTCACCTGCCTCGTTCTCGTCCAACTTGGAAGCAAGAACCTCAAACCTGTTATGCAGATTAAGAGGCTGAGGCCTCCGCTCCTCACCCCCCTTCCTCTTCCCAGTAGCCCCCTCTTGTCCCTGACCCTTAGAGTTAGCCAGTCTAGGGGGGGTGGATGTCACTTGCACCCCATTGACAATGGCACCCTCTCTCCCCTTGATGAGCCTCAGTGTCTGTAGCTCAGAGGCCAGCTCATTTACCCTGAGCTGGAGCACCTCCAGCAACCTGCACTTACTGCAGACATGGTCACTGGGATGAACCCTGGGGTCCACCAGTTCCCACATCATACAGAAACCACACATCACATGCCCCTCCATTATTTACTGTAGTAGTTTTGAAAAAATTTTTTTTTGTTTTTTTTTGTTTTTTTTGTTTTTTTTTGTTTTTCAAACGAACTCACCTGGCCTTTTCTCTTTCCAGCCCTTTTTGATATTAAGCCCTAGTAGCTCACTCTGCTTCCCTCTCACTCCGCTGCCCGCTCAGACGCTGCCCGCTGTCTACACCAGGCCTCCTTTTAAACCTGGCGCTGATTTAAATCTGATGAACCACAACTGCCTGCTAACCACTCCCTCAGAATTCTTAAAGCAGTAAATACAATAAATAAATGCTTTAAACAGTTCTACAAAGAACAAAGTGCTTTAAACTTATTTTAAACTGGTTTTTAACAGGTAAAATCTTAGCTGTCTCTCTGCTCCTTCACTCGTCTGCTCCAGCAAACAATGGAAGGCTTCACCTAAGGAATGTTCAGGTATTGCTCAGGAAGTTTCTAATTCTTTTGGGCAACTATATCACATTTGGAACCTTTCAAATCTCCAATTTAAGATCAGAGACTTTGATGGTTTGATTCTCTTAGCAGGAAAGTTACTGGCAAAAGGCGGAAGGATTGAAACCAATTCTATTTTCTGGGTTACTATGGTAATGGCAACCCCCACCTGCACTAAATCCCTATTCCCATTGGATCCCACCATATGACTAAATGACCTACATTATCCAATCATTCCCCCAGACCAGCTGGTTACCACCCCCACTCTCCCAGCCTACACCCTAGCTATGTCCTATTAGGGGGGGTTTCTTCACACCACTAGAGAGTGGTGGGAGTGTTGAATGAGCTGCCAGATGAAGTGATAAATGTGGGCTCACTTTTAACAGTTAAGAAAAAATTGGACAGGTACATGAATGAGAGGGGTGTGGAGGGATATGGTCCAGGTGCAGGTGGACTAGAAAAATGGTTCGGCACAGTCAAGAAGGGCCAAAAGGCCTGTTTCTATGCTGTGGTCTTCTATGGTAAGATGGATAACTTTGAAGTGCGATGACTTTTTCTAATATGACAGCTATATGTACATAATGAAGGCCCTCGTGAGGATAACAAAAGTGACCATTTTGTGTTATTGGGGCATTAGTTGAAGGAAGATCTTCGAACACAGAAGAACTCCCCTTCAAATAATGCCTTGAGGAATAGTGCGGATGTTGTTTGTTCTGCTTCCCCAACACCAACATTGGGGAATGCATTATACATCCCAACTGAAGAATGGCATCTCAGTAATGCAGGACTTCCTCGGCATAGCAGCATTAACTTAAGCGATATAGTGTTAGATTGAGATTTGATCTTTTCTGGCACAGAGGCTACAGACTGACTTATTATAGTCTGGACATTCGCATCGTCTGCACCCTTGAATAATATGGTAAAAAAAGTCACCCAACATTGAGAAATAGAGCAAATAAGTTAACAGGAGTAGATGAGGTGGGGAGGAGAACAAACCTCTTGGAGGTCCTGTTTCCATGCCACTATGGCTGGAATGCCCAGGGGCTTAACCTCACTGGATGTGTATTAGAAAAGGATGTCTACATGAGCAATGAGTTTTGGCACATCCCTTCAGGAATGGCACTGGCATAGAGGAGATGCTTGATGGAATCCCCTAGTTCTGAATGATGATTTTACAACATTACAATCCTTGATGGAATCTTGGTAATTTGCAAACATGTTCACAGTAGAAACTCATGCCAGACTCGCTAAAGGACATTGGCTTTATGACCATAAGACACAGAGCAGAAGGCATCTGGGCCTTCAGGTCTGCTCTGCCGTTCAATGAAATTATGTAATATTCCTCAACTCCACTTTCCTGCCTTATCCCTATAATCCTTGATTCTCTTATTGATTAAAAATGTGTCTCTCTCAATGAACATATTTAATGACCCAGCCCTCTGCAATAAAGTAATCCACAGATTTACTACCTTCAGAGAAAATATCCTGTTTATTACCATCTTAAACGGACAACGCCTTATTTTGAAATCATACACTTTCAATGATTTATGCACATGCACCCAGGTTGCTCTGCTTTAGAATTGCACCTTCATTTTATATTGCCTTTTGTTGTTCTTCCTACCAAATGTATCACTTCACACTTGTGCGCATTAAATTTAATCTGCTACTTGTCTGCCAATTCGACTATGTCGTCATGAAGTTTTTTTGCTGTCCTTCTCACATTTCCCAATACTTCCAAGTTTTGTGCCATCTGCAAATTTTGAAATTGTACCCTGTACATCCAAGCCGAAGTCATTAAACTATAGGAAAAAAAATCTGTATAATTGTAACATGCAGCTAAGCCATCTCCAACATTAGCAAACAAGGGCCACCTCAGTTCCAATAAATGGCTAAGGATATAGACCAGCCAGCCAGCTAATGCAGTACCACTGAGTAACATTTATATAAACATCAGGCTAATCTTAAGAGCACAAACTTCACCCAACCATCAAGAGGTAACACTGCGGAAACAACACTGGACAGACAAACAAATATTTAAACAATTGTCAGTGAAATAATTTGTGGAATAAATTGAAAAGATGTCGCTAATGAATTGGGCATACCTCCAAGAGAAAACTCAGTCTCTTATACAGAAGAACTTGCTTAAGTGGTTATTATAGCAACCTTCGAATTATCTTCCTTTTTTCAGAGACACAGCACTGAGGGGCATACCCAAATGACATCAACATGAGGCATCTGTCAGGTGATCATCAATGGATTCATAACTGAGACAAATAAGTCACAGGTGGGTGTTGGAAAAATATTTACTTACGATAAAGTCATTTAAATAAGCTGTTGTAACATAAAAACTCCTGAACAAAAGTGTACACCCAGTAGAAAATACAGTTGGCCAGCAGGTAATGATTTCCCTCTACAACCCCAGTTCTTTCTTGTCTTTGAGATATGCAGGTTCGCAAACCATTACTGACAAAATAAGCCCCTCAGTGTAAAGTTCTAATCGCCAACAGGAAAACTGATTGATTTCACGTCAATCAACTGAAAGCTTACAGGACTCAGAATAATCACTCCCACCATCTCTCATTAGAGATTGGGGAGGATGACACTAGGTGACCAGAATGGTCTCACCCAGGAAATGGATTTCCTCGAACAACTTCTCATCCACTTTCAGGTTTAGACCAGACCCTTACCCCTACCACACTACAGCCCAGAGCCTCACCCACACCTGAAGTGCCCCTAGGGGTTCTGACCGACCCAGACATAATAGGAGACTTGTGCAACCTAAAGGACTGGCGCAATTCTCCTGATACCGGCCCTCACAGCATTATGGATTCTCCCATAAACATAAGCCGAAACAACAGTGAGGACCTGACTAAACAACACTGGATTATTTTGATGGGGACACCTGATGCTGCATCCCCCACATGGATAAGGGACCAGGCACATAGATTAATTAGACTGGGACATGAGGATAAAGGACCCCTGAACCTTGATTCAGACGCAGACCCCCACAGTGCAATCCAACGAACTGGTATGGAAACCAGCTGAGGAGATAATGATGGAGCCCCATGAGGCAAATGATTCAGAAGATGAATCTCTGTTGGGCAACTGGTTAACAAAGACGCTGAATGAAGGAATCTTAAGCGCTCGACATGATGACATTCAGCCTACAAGTACAGACCAATGAAAGGTACAAGAATCTCTGATGGAAGCACCAGTCTACAAAGGTTGCATACTGCTAGTATGATTAACCAAGCTATTTATATAATCCGATGCCAACTCTTTTGCCAGTTTTCTCTAGTTAAGACCACAATGAGCAAATTATACGTATCTTTGAGGCAGCTATGATACATTTTAAAATCTTTGAGGCAGATATGCTAAATTTTCACATCTTCAAGGCAGATATGTTAAATTTTAACATCATTGAGGCAGCTGTGCTGAATTTTAAAATCTTCAAGGTGACTGAGCTCCATTCTCAACAGGAAATGCAATAAATAAAACTCTTATAGTTCAAAAGCCTGGTACAATATGTAGCTGCTCTGCGTTCTAAGTGACACTGAGAATTTTATTTCCAGTGTTCTAATGATAGGAGGGCCATCTCTTTATCCCTAATGTTAAAGGGATGCATTTTCAACTCATAGAGGCACTTGTGCTAAATTTTACATGTGGCCCACTTTCAAACTCCAACACACTTATAGAACAGACACCTCTTCAGGTCCTTCCAGACTGACTCCAGTGCTGTTCAATTCCCTACAGATAATGGTGACTCCTGCTAGACTAAAACCGGCCACCTTGATTTTGCTGATCAGTTAAATAAGCTCTTTCTGACAACCCCATGACTCGTCTATTCATTGATCTGAACAAAAAATTGCTCTGTAGCTTTATTCCACAATTAGAATAAAAAATTACGACATGCAAGTGACACTTGAGATACCCGGGTCTTCCTGACCACACCCCTGTCAAATAAGTGTTCAAAAAAAAGGGGGGAGCATGGACACTTTAAATATATGTATATACATCAAATATTTGATGCGGTAACAGCAGAAATTACATTGATCTTCTCAGGACAGTGACGGACGATGACAGAGATGCAACCTATGATCTATCATCGGACTCATTATCGGGAAAAGCACAGAGGACATTCCAAGCAAGATGAACTTGTGGTATCCAGGTTATTTATGGTTTGCCCTACCCATTGTGGGGGAATGTGAGGACAGTGTGTTATGGGTGCACCCCGAGAAGAGTAATGCCTAATTAAGTAGGCATTAATTACCGCCTAGGTATTGGGTCACATTTTATATTTGGTTAATTGTTCCATGTTTCTACAATGTGACAGTCTTGCTGTTGAGTTATTTATTATGCCCAAATTACCTGCAGAAATATAAGAACTTCGTGGTGGCGTGGATATGGAATCAGAAGCTCAACTCCAGGATACATAGAAAGCCATGGTTTGGTTCAGCCTTAGGTAACCACCAAGGAGACGGATGGAGTAGGCTGTTGTGGTAAATTTTTGGCAGGGATTGAAAGCAATATCTTTGTTCTTCCCAATATTTAGTTAGAAGAAATGTTCTTCCCATCCAGGGCAGAATGTCAGGCAAGCAGCATGGCAGTTTAGAGACAGTGGGGGTGTTGCAAGAGATGGTGGTAAGGTACAGCTGAATGAAATAAGTGTACATATCAAATGGGATATATTTTCAGATGATGTTGCCAAGGGGCTACATGTAGATGAGAAATAAGAGAGGTCCGAAGATACATTACAGGGTTTGGGAGTGAGGCAAGAAGTTGTTGCTGTTGGTTCTGGCCAAGACTGATACACAAATGTGGAACCAAATGCATTCCCACTCTGTCACAATACGGTGTGGCACAATGGCATAGTGGTTAGCACTGCTGCCTCACAGCACCAGGGGTCCAATTCAATTCCGGCCTCGGGTGACTGACTGTGTGGAGTTTGCACATTCTCCTGTGTCAGCATGGGTTTCCTCTAGGTGCTCCAGTTTCCTCCCAAACTCCAAAGATGTGCGTGTTAGGTTGACTGGCCGCGCTGAATTTCCCCTTAGTGTCAGGGGGATTAGGAGGGTAAATATGTAGCTTTATGGGGATTGGACCTGGGTGGGATTATTGTCAATGCAGGCTTGATGGTTAAAAAGAAAAAGGAGGCTTATGTTCGGATGAGACTTGAGGGCTCGGGTAGTGCACTAGAAAACTTTAGATTGGCTAGGAGGGAGTTGAAGAGTGAGTTAAGAAGGGCTAAAAGAGGACATGAGAAGACTTTGGCTGATAGGATTAAGAAGAATCCTAAGGCGTTCTATAGGTATGTCAAGAACAGAAGGTTGGTTAGGGCAAGATTAGGGCCAGTTGTAGACAGCAGAGGGAAGTTATGTGTGGAACCAGAGGAGATTGGAGAGGCATTGAACCAATATTTCTCTTCGGTGTTCACGCAGGGGGACAAGAATATAGCTGAGGAGGACATTGGGTTGCAGGGGAGTAGAATAGACAGTATTACAGTTGATAAGGAGGATGTGCTGGATATTCTTGAGGGATTGAAAATAGATAAGTCCCCTGGTCCGGATGGGATTTACCCTAGGATTCTCTGGGAGGCAAGAGAAGTGATTGCAGAGCCTCTGGCTCTGATCTTCAGGTCGTCGTTGGCCTCTGGTATAGTACCGGAAGATTGGAGGTTAGCGAATGTTGTCCCGTTGTTTAAGAAGGGGAACAGAGACTTCCCCGGGAATTATAGACCGGTGAGTCTCACTTCTGTTGTGGGCAAGGTTTCAGAAAAAATTATTAGGGATAGGATTTATAGTTATTTGGAGAGTAATGAATTGATTGGAGATAGTCAGCATGGTTTTGTAGCGGGTAGGTCGTGCCTTACTAACCTTATTGAGTTTTTTGAAAAAGTGACCAAAGAGGTGGATGGGGGTAAGGCAGTTGACGTGGTATACATGGATTTTAGTAAGGCATTTGATAAGGTTCACCATGGAAGGCTTCTGCAGAAAATGCAGATGTATGGGATTGAGGGTAATCTAGGAAATTGGATCAGGAATTGGCTAGCAGATAGGAGACAGAGGGTGGTGGTTGATGGTAAATATTCGTCATGGAGTTCGGTTACGAGTGGTGTGCCTCAGGGATCTGTTTTGGGGCCACTGCTGTTTGTAATTTTTATTAATGATCTGGATGAGGGTATAGTTGGGTGGATTAGTAAATTTGCTGATGACACCAAAGTCGGAGGTGTGGTAGATTGTGAGGAAGGGTGTCATAGTTTGCAGGAAGACTTGGACAGGTTGCAGAGCTGGGCCGAGAGGTGGCGGATGGAGTTTAATGTGGAGAAGTGTGAGGTAATTCACTTTGGTAGGAATAACAGATGTGTTGAGTATAGGGATAACGGGAGGACTTTGAATAGTGTGGATGAACAGAGGGATCTAGGTGTATGTGTACATAGATCCCTGAAAGTTGGGAATCAAGTAGATAGGGTTGTTAAGAAGGCATACGGTGTCTTGGCGTTTATTGGTAGGGGGATTGAATTTAGGAGTCGCAGCATCATGTTGCAACTGTACACAACTCTGGTGCGGCCGCACTTGGAGTACTGTGTGCAGTTCTGGTCCCCACATTACAGGAAGGATGTGGAGGCTTTGGAGAGGGTGCAGAGGAGGTTTACCAGGATGTTGCCTGGTATGGAGGGGAGGTCCTATGAGGAGAGACTGAGGGATTTGGGGTTGTTTTCGCTGGAAAGAAGGCGGCTAAGAGGGGATCTTATTGAAACATATAAGATGATTAGAGGTTTAGATAGGGTGGACAGTGATAGCCTTTTTCCTCGGATGGAGAAAGCTAGCACGAGGGGGCATGGCTTTAAATTAAGGGGTGGTAGTTATAGGACGGATGTCAGGGGTAGGTTCTTTACCCAGAGGGTGGTGAGGGATTGGAATGCCCTGCCTGCTGCGGTTGTAAATGCGCCTAGTTTGGGGGCGTTTAAGAGATCCGTGGATAGGTTTATGGATGAAAAGGGATTGGTTTAGGTTAGTGGGTCATTGTTTTTTAACTGGTTGGTGCAACATCGTGGGCCGAAGGGCCTGTTCTGCGCTGTAATGTTCTATGTTCTATGTTCTATGATGGGCCAAATGGCCTCCTTCTGCGCAGTAGGTTCTATGATTCTATGAACATGGAATATGGTATGATCAACTGTGTCAGTGAATGTTAGTAGGTGAAATACAGGGTCATAGCTTTTTGATGTTACTGGCAGACCTCCAGTGGCATTGCTTATGGTGAATTGAAGATTGTAGTCTTTCAATTGAGGGTGGTGCCACATAGCAATAGGTAACAATAAGTAACTTTGACAAAGAGTCATCAGGATCAAAACATCAGCTCTTTTCTCTCCTTACAGATGCTGCCAAACCTGCTGAGATTTTCCAGCATTTTCTCTTTTGATTAGCAATAGGTAATACCTGAAATATGCTCAGGGAGGTCTTGCTGCAGCTATATAGGGCATTGGTGAGGCCACAGCTGGAGTACTGTGTGCAGTTTTGGGCGCCGTACTTACACAAGGATATTTTGGCCTTGGAGGGAGTGCAGAGGAGGTTTACTAGGCTGATGCCGGAGTTGAGAGGGTTGAGCTATGAGGAGAGGCTGAATAAACTAGGCTTGTACTCGTTAGAGTTTAGAAGAATGAGGGGAGATCTCATTGAGACATATAAGATGATGAATGGGATGGATAGGGTAGAGGTGGAGAGACTCTTCCCGCTCAGAAAGGACAGTAGGACTAGGGGGCACAGCCTCAAGATAAAGGGGGGCGGTTTAGAACGGAGTTGAGGAGGAACTTCTTCACTCAAAGGGTTGTGAATCTCTGGAATTCTCTGCCCGTTGAAGTGGTGGAGACTACCTCGCTAAATATTTTTAAGACGCGGGTTGATAGGTTTTTGATAAGCGAGGGGATTAAGGGTTATGGGGAGAGGGCGGGAAAGTGGAACTGAGCCACGACAGATCAGCCATGATCTTATTGAATGGCGGGGCAGGCTCGAAGGGCTAGATGGCCTACTCCTGCTCCTATTTCTTATGTTCTTAGTAATGCTTTTGCTTAAAAGAATGATAAGTATTTTTAAATGCGTTCTGGAAAATAAACATTGTCCTCTTATCCGATGCAGCTTTATGTATGAATATTTTGTTTGAATAATAGTTGTAGAATTGCTAGTATAAGCAAAAGAAAAGTTAATGCTGTGTCTCTCTCCCTCCATCTCTCTGCAAGTCATTCACACACAATCTCAAGTAAAAATGCATACCTGAAAAGAATATTCCTATCAAATCTATTTTTAGTCAGTGAGTAGCACAGAACTTGAGTACTGCAGGAAAAAAGAGACATGTTGGAACTTTTTGGCTTGCTGTCATCAGGACAGATACAAGATGCCAAATTTTAAAGGGAGCAACAAATTATGCTGCATGAGAAAGGGTGCTGATTGTTTGGGAAGTCGACTGTGACTGATCAAAGTGTTTCCATGGACAATACACTAGAGAACCATTGCCCCCATACTTCTATTTTTTACATAGGCTGCACATTCCCCAACATTGACTGGAACTCCCTTCATGCCAGAGGCTAAGATAGGGGGAATTTGATAGGCGTGTCCAGGAGGGTTTCTTGAAGTAATATGTTAATAGTACAATTTGGGAAGGAGCCATACTAGATACAGAAGGTGAAGTCACATGGAATCCACCATGACTGGTCAAATGAATGGACAACTGGCTTGGTCATAGAAGACAAAGAGTAGAAGTGAAAAGATGTTTTTGTGATTGGAGATCTGTGATCAGTGGTGTTCTGCAGGGATCAGTGCTTGTTCCCTGCTGTTTGTAATATATATAAACGATTTGGAGGAGAATGTATGTGGTTTGTTAGCAAGTTTGCAGACAATTTAAAGATTGGGGGAGCTGTGGATATTGAGAAGGATTGCCATAGGATTCAGTAAGATGTAGGACTTGGGGACTTTGATGATGCTGGGGACTTGGACAGAGAAATGGCAGCTGGAATTTAATCCAGACAAATGTGAGATGATGCATGTTGGAAAGTCTAATGCAAGAGGGAAATGCACAGTAAATGGCAAAATCCTGAGAAGCATTGACGCATAAAGGGATCTAGGCGTAGAGATCCACAGTTCCCTGAAAATGGCAACACAAGTGGGTAAGGTGGTCAGGAAGGTGTATGGCACGCTTGCCTTCATTGGTTGGGACTTAGAGTATAAAAATTGGCAAGTCATGTTGTAGGTGCATAGAACTTTAGTCAGGCCATGTTTGAAATATTACGTACAATTCTGATTGCCATACTGCAGAAGGATGTGGAGGCTTTGGCGAGGGTTTACCAGGGTGTTGTGTGGTTTGGAGGGTATTAGCTATGAGGAGAGATTTGACAAACTTGGTTTGTTTTCACTTGAACATCCGAAGCTGAGGGGCAACCTCGTAGAAGTTTACAAAATTATGAGAGACATCAGATGCTTCAGGAAGGACAGGGAGGATGGCAGAAGAGGTGTTGGAGTGGCACTGTTGATCAGGGACAGTGTCATGGCTGCAGAGAAAGAGGATGCCGTGGAGGGACTATCTACAGAGTCTCTGTGGGTGGAAGTTACGAACAGCAAAGGGTCAAAAACTTTGCTGGGTGTATTCTATAGGCCACCCAATAGTGACAGGGAAGTTGAAGTGCAGATAGGGAGACAGATTCTGGAGAAATGTATTAACAACAGAGTTGTCGTGATGGGAGACTTCAATTTCCCAAACATCGACTGGAATATCCCTCGCGTAAGGGGTTTGGATGGGGAGGAGTTTGTTAGGTGTGTTCAGGAAGGTTTCCTGACACAGTATGTGGATAAGCCTACGAGGGGAGAGGCTGTACTTGACCTGGTACTGGCGAATGAACCAGGGCAGGTGATGGATCGCTCGGTAGGGGAGCATCTTGGGAATGGTGACCATAATTAGAACATAGAACATAGAACACTACAGCACAAACAGGCCCTTCGGCCCACGAGTTGTGCCGATCACATCAACACCTACCAACCTACAGACCTATCTATAACCCTCAATCTCATTAAACCCCATATACTCATCCAGAAGTCTTTTAAAAGACCCCAGCGAGTTTGCCTCCACCACCACTGACGGCAGCCAATTCCATTCACTCACCACCCTCTGAGTGAAAAACTTACCCCTAACATCACTTCTGAACCTCCCTCCCCGCATCTTAAATCTGTGTCCTCTCGTAGCAACCATTTCAACCTGGAGAAATAGCCTCTGAGAGTCCACCCTATCTATTCCTCTCAACATTTTGTAAACTTCTATCAGGTCGCCTCTCAACCTTCGTCTCTCCAGGGAAAAGAGTCCCAGCTCCCTCAACCTAACTTCATAAGGCATGCCTCCCAGTCCAGGCAACATCCTTGTAAATCTCCTCTGCACCCTCTCAATAGCTTCTACATCTTTCCTATAGTGAGGCAACCAGAACTGCGCACAATACTCCAAATGAGGCCTGACAAGGGTCTTATAAAGTTGCAGCATTACCTCCCGACTCCTAAACTCAATCCCTCGATTTATGAAGGCCAGTACACCATACACCTTCTTAACCACCTCCTCCACCTGCGAGGCCGATTTAAGAGTCCTGTGGACCCGGACCCCAAGATCCTTCTGCTCTTCAACACTACTCAGACTTCTGCCCTTGATAGTGTACTCGTTCATCCCGTTGGTTCTGCCAAAATGGACGACTACACATTTATCTGCGTTGAAGTCCATCTGCCACTTCTCCGCCCAGTCCTGCATCCTATCTATGTCTTGCTGCAACTTTTGCCATCCTTCCAGACCATCCACAACACGACCGACCTTCGTGTCATCAGTGAACTTACTTACCCATCCCTCCACTTCCTCATCCAGGTCATTTATGAAAATGACAAACAACAAGGGTCCCAGAACAGATCCTTGAGGCACTCCGCTGGTGACTGACCTCCATTCAGAAAAAGCCCCATCCACAACCACTCTCTGCCTTCTGCAGGCAAGCCAGTTCTTGATCCACAAGGCCAAAGGCCCTTGGATCCCATGGCCTCTCACCTTCTCAAGAAGTCTTGCATGGGGGACCTTATCAAACGCCTTGCTGAAGTCCATGTACACTACGTCCACGGCACTTCCTTCGTCAATGTGTTCAGTCACATTATCGAAGAACTCAACTAGGCTTGTAAGGCACGACCTGCCCTTGACAAATCCATGCTGACTATTCCTGATCATGTCAAACCTCTCCAAATGTTCGTAAATCTTGTCCCTCAGAAGCCTCTCCATCAGCTTACCAACCACTGAGGTTAGACTCACCGGTCGGTAATTTCCCGGGCTATCTCTGTTCCCTTTCTTGAAAATAGGAACTACATCCGCAATCCTCCAATCCTCCGGAACCTCTCCTGTCTCCATTGACGACGCAAAGATCATCGCCAGGGGCTCTGCAATCTCTTCCCTCGCCTCCCACAGTATCCTGGGGTACATCCCATCTGGTCCCGGCGACTTATCTACCTTGATGGAATTCAAAAGTTCCAACACATCCTCCTCCTTAATATTCACGTACTCAATCCTTTCCATCTGCTGGAAATCCATAACAAAATCTCCCAGATCGGCTTCCACTGTGAATACTGAGGTGAAGTACTCGTTAAGCACCTCTGCCATTTCTTCTGGTTCCACACAAACCTTTCCCCCCTCACCTTTTATAGGTCCTATCCCTTCTCTTCTTATCCTTTTACCTTTCACATATTTATAGAAGGCCTTGGGATTCTCCTTAATCTTACCCGCCAAGGTCTTCTCATGACCCCTTCTGGCTCTCCTAATTTCCCTTTTAAGTTCCTTCCTACAGTCCTTATACTCCTCAAGATCTTTAACCTCTCCTAATTCCCTGAACCTCTTGTACACCTTCCTTTTCCTCCTGACTAGGTTCAACACAGCCTTTGTGCACCACGGTTCCCTCGACCTACCAAAACCCCCTTGTCTCATCGGAACGTTGTCATTCAGAGCTCCAGACACACATTCCTTGAATATCTGCCACCTTCCTTCAGTACTTTTCTATCTCCTTCACAATTGCATTGGAACGAGATAGGATCAGGCAGGCTAGGAAGGTGTTTGTCTGGAGTAAGGGGAGATACGAAGAAGTCAGGAAGTTACTTGGACAAATAAACTGGAAGGAGGCGTTCTTAGGGAAAAGTACCGAAGGAAGGTGGCGGATATTCAAGGAATGTTTGTCTGGAGCTATGCGTGACAACGTTCCGATGAGACAAGGGGGTTTTGGTAGGTCGCGGGAACCGTGGTGCACGAAGGCTGTGTTGAACCTAGTCAGGAGGAAAGGGAAGGTGTACAAAAGGTTCAGGGAACTAGGAGAGGTTAAGGATCTTGAGGAGTATAAGGACTGTAGAAAGGAGCTTAAAAGGGAAATTAGGAGAGCCAGAAGGGGTCATGAGAAGACCTTGGCGGGTAAGATTAAGGAGAATCCCAAGGCCTTCTATAAATATGTGAAAGGTAAAAGGATGAGAAGAGAAGGGATAGGACCTATAAAAGGTGAAGGGGGAAAGGTCTGTGTGGAACCAGAAGAAATGGCAGAGGTGCTTAATGAGTACTTTGCCTCAGTATTCACGGTGGAAGCTGATCTGGGAGATTTTGCTACGGATTTGCAGCAGATGGAAAAGATTGAGTTTGTGGATATTAAGGTGGATGATGTGTTAGAACTTTTGAATTCTATCAAGATTGATAAGTCGCCGGGACCAGATGGGATATACCACAGGATACTGTGGGAGGCGAGGGAAGTGATTGCAGAGCCCCTGGCGATGATCTTTGCGTCGTCAATGGAGACGGGAGAGGTTCCGGAAGATTGGAGGATTGCGGATGTAGTCCCTATTTTCAAGAAAGGGAACAGAGATAGCCCGGGAAATTACCGACCGGTGAGTCTGACCTCAGTGGTTGGTAAGCTGATGGAAAGGCTTCTGAGGGACAAGATTTACGACCACTTGGAGAGGTTTGACATGATCAGGAATAGTCAGCATGGATTTGTCAAGGGCAGGTCGTGCCTTACAAGCCTAGTTGAGTTCTTCGATAATGTGACTGAACACATTGACGAAGGAAGTGCCGTGGACGTGGTGTACATGGACTTCAGCAAGGCGTTTGATAAGGTCCCCCATGCAAGACTTCTTGAGAAGGTGAGAGGGCATGGGATCCGAGGGCCTTTGGCCTTGTGGATCAAGAACTGGCTTGCCTGCAGAAGGCAGAGAGTGGTTGTGGATGGGTCTTTTTCTGAATGGAGGTCAGTCACCAGTGGAGTGCCCCAGGGATCTGTTCTAGGACCCTTGCTGTTTGTCATTTTCATAAATGATCTGGATGAGGAAGTGGAAGGATGGGTAAGTAAGTTCACTGATGACACGAAGGTCGGTGGTGTTGTGGATGGTCTGGAAGGATGGCAAAAGTTGCAGCAAGACATAAATAGGATGCAGGACTGGGCGGAGAAGTGGCAGATGGACTTCAACGCGGATAAATGCGTAGTCGTCCATTTTGGCAGAACCAACGGGATGAACGAGTACACTATCAAGGGCAGGAGTCTTGGTAGTGTTGAGGAGCAGAAGGATCTTGGGGTCCGGGTCCACAGGACTCTTAAATCGGCCTCGCAGGTGGAAGAGGTGGTCAAGAAGGCGTATGGTGTACTGGCCTTCATAAATCGAGGGATTGAGTTTAGGAGTCGGGAGGTAATGCTGCAACTTTATAAGACCCTTGTCAGGCCTCATTTGGAGTATTGTGTGCAGTTCTGGTCGCCTCACTATAGGAAAGACGTAGAAGCTATTGAAAGGGTACAGAGGAGATTTACAAGGATGTTGCCTGGACTGGGAGGCATGCCTTATGAAGTTAGGTTGAGGGAACTGGGTCTCTTTTCCCTGGAGAGACGTAGGTTGAGAGGCGACCTGATAGAGGTTTATAAGATGTTGAGAGGAATAGATAGGGTGGATTCTCAGAGGCTATTTCCCCGGGTTGAAATGGTCGCTACGAGAGGACACAGGTTTAAGGTGCGGGGAGGAAAGTACAGAAGTGATGTTAGGGGTAATTTTTTCACTCAGAGGGTGGTGAGTGAATGGAATCGGCTGCCGTCAGTGGTGGTGGAGGCGAACTCGCTGGGGTCTTTTAAAAGACTTCTGGATGAGTATATGGGGTTTTATGGGATTGGGGGTTATAGATAGGTGTTGATGTGATCGGCGCAACTCGTGGGCCGAAGGGCCTATTTGTGCTGTAGTGTTCTATGTTCTATGTTCTATGGATAGAATGGCTAGTTAGAGTCTTTTTCTAGGGGTAGAAATGTCAATTACTAGGGGACATTGGTTAAAGTGAAAGGGGGAATGTTTAAAGGAGATGTGAGAGGAAAGTTTTTTTTACACACAGCATGGTAAGTGCTGGAATGCACTGCCAGAGGAGGTGGTAGGAGCAGGTACAATAGTAATGTTTAAGAGACATCTTGACAGATACATGGACAGGCAGGGAATAAGGGATACGGGCTGTGTAGAGGCAGTTGTACATCCTTTGACCATAGTGTTCTGGAAATTATGGTATGTAGTTATTATCTCTCTAGCTGCAAGCAAAACTTGGGAAGAATATCATCTTAAGTTCTTTTTTTTTGGAGAGGCTGAGGCCTTCAGGTTAAAAATGTTAATTTTTAGAATGGTTTTCCTGGCTGCACAAAAGTGCATCTCTCTCTCTCTCTCTTTGATTTTACTCCAGCTTCCTGGAACCTCCTCTGGGTTGGTTAGGTGTTCCTCTTCCCCTGATTAGCACATCATCGAAGTTAACAAACATCTTAGATAAATCTTGTAATAGGCTCATCAAAAGTGCGTTGAAAGATTGCACAAGCTGATGATACTCAAATGGCAGTCTATACCTATACTAGTACAAGCCTTTTGTGTGTTAACAGTGACAAACTCCCTGGATGCACCATTCAGTTCCAGCTGCTGGTATGCATAATGCATGTCTAACTTAGCGTTGGTTAGAACCTCCAGCTAGCTTGCTGTACATGTCCTCTATTTTAGGTATGGGATACCTATCAAATGTTGCCACCCATTAATTAATAGTCCCCACATTTTTGGATAGTTTTATCTGGCTTAATTATTGGCACAATAGGAGCTGCCCACTCCATGGATTGCACAATCTTGATAATGCCCAAATCTTCTAACTGTCTAGCTTCGGTCTTTACCTTCTCATGTGGTGAATAGGGCCTGGATCTCGCTCTGCAGAATTCTGTTGTAGCCCCTAGATAGACATAGATTTTGGCTTTTGAGCCAAATTTTTCCTAGTGCTTTTTGAAATTGCTCCTGGTATCTCCCAAGGTTAACATGTAGGTCCCTTCATTCATTTTGAAAATTTCTAGCCAATTCAATTTTATTCAATTCAATTTAATTTTATTTCCTGAAGCCAACTTGATGGAATCATCAAGTTGTCTGAAGGTTTCATTTTGCTGCATCTTCCAATTCCATCTCTGGGGTTTTTTTAATAATGGCCCTCAACTACAATTAAAGGCAATTGGACAGACTACTGTTTGTAACTTACAACTGCGGTTGTTGTTCTCAAAATCCATATAGCCTCCACCATATATGTTGCTAGCCTTGTTGCAGTGTGTTTAATCTAGATCCCTCTCCATATTGATAAGTTTGTTCGAACACCACTGTGGTGGAGGCTCCTGACTCTACTTCCATTTTGAGCAGACGACCATTAACCATCAGTGCAATTGCGATGGGAGCCACTTTGCCCACCTTAATATTATTCAACCTGTATACATACAATTCTTCTTCAGAATTACTTTCACTGTTGTGCATTGGCTCCGGAAATTATTTTCCTCAAGCACTGGGAAGATGCTGTTTAGTCTTGCACTTGCTGCTTATGTGTCCCTTTCTGCTGCAAGTGTAATGCACACTTATTTATCTCCTGGGGGTGGACTCCAACTGATAGCATTCTTCACAGTTCTTGATTTGGAAACCAAATCTCCTATAACTCTGCATTCTCTTCAGTTTTGTACTTTGTTCTTTAAACTTTGCGCCATATCCCTGTCATAAGCAGTTTCTCTCCAAACTTGGTGGATCTTAGTGCAACTTTTTTCTGCATTTTCCATAGTAAGCACAATTTCTAACATCTTCTTTAGGGCTATGTTTGCTTCTGCTAACAGTTTCTTCTGAATGGCAGTAATAGTCACCCACACACTATTCGGTCTCTCAACATAGAACATAGAACATAGAACATTACAGCGCAGAACAGGCCCTTCGGCCCACGATGTTGCGCCGACCAGTTACAAAAACAATGACCCACTAGCCTATACCAATCCCTTTTCGTCCATAAACCTATCCAGAGAATAGGTCTCATTAAGGGCAGACCCAAAGTCACAACATTCATCCGTTTGCCTCAATCTCTCCACAAAAGCATCTCATTAAGGGCAGACCCAAAGTCACAACATTCATCCGTTTGCCTCAATCTCTCCACAAAAGCTGCCATCACCTCCCTGAAGGCTCTTTCCATTGAATTAAACTTGACACTGAGGGCTTCAGGTAATAATGCCCTTTTACTAATTCTATGAGCTCTTCAAAGGTTTTACTGTTGGGGTGTCCAGAGAAGTCAAACTCCTTGTCAACTTGTAGATTTGGGCTGTTAACAGAATGACCCTCTAATTCTCATTCCCCCTCCCCCTATTCAATTTGCTTTGAAGAAATATTGCGGATGTTCAATGTATTGAACCCAATCCTGCAAATTAGGGTCAATGGCTCAAGCTTTCTGAATAGAGACATTTCTGATAACTCACTGACTGCTGAATAGACTTGCTTCCAACAACATGTATACAAGGTCTGCTCTGCCATTCTCTGTAGCTCATGGAAAGTGCTCCATTGATCCTCATCACCAAATGTAATACATAAGAACATGAGAACATAAGAAATAGGAGCAGGAGTAGGCCATCTAGCCCTTCGAGCCTGCCCCACCATTCAATAAGATCATGGCTGATCTGTCGTGGCTCAGTTCCACATTCCCGCCCTCTCCCCATAACCCTTAATCCCCTCTCTTATCAAAAACCCATCAACCCGCGTCTTAAAAATATTTAGCGAGGTAGCCTCCACCACTTCAACGGGCAGAGAATTCCAGAGATTCACCACCCTTTGAGTGAAGAAGTTCTTCCTCAACTCCGTTCTAAACTGCCCCCCCTTTATCTTGAGGCTGTGCCCCCTAGTCCTACTGTCCTTTCTGAGTGGGAAGAGTCTCTCCACCTCTATCCTATCCATCCCATTCATCATCTTATATGTCTCAATGAGATCTCCCCTCATTCTCCTAAACTCTAACGAGTACAAGCCTAGTTTATTCAGCCTCTCCTCATAGTTCAACCCCCTCAACTCCGGCATCAGCCTAGTAAACCTCCTCTGCACTCCCTCCAAGGCCAAAATATCCTTGCGTAAGTACGGCGCCCAAAACTGCACACAGTACTCCAGCTGCGGCCTCACCAATGCCCTATACAGCCGCAGCAAGACCTCCCTACTTTTATATTCAATGCCCCTCGCTATGAAGGCCAGCATCCCATTCTCCTTCCTGACCACCTGCTGCACCTGCAAGCTGGGTTTTTGCGACTCATGCACAAGGACCCTGAGGTCCCTCTGCACCATCGCCTGCTGCAGTTTTTTGCCACGTAAGTAATAATCCTTCCTACCATTATTCCTACCAAAGTGGACCACCTCACACTTGCCAACATTAAATTCCATTTGCCAGTTCCTGGCCCATTCGCCCAGCCTATCTAGATCCTTCTGCAGACTCTCAACACCCTCCGCGCAATTTGTCGTTCCACCAATCTTGGTGTCATCAGCAAATTTCGACACCATACGCTCGGTTCCCTCCTCCAGATCATCTATATAAATGGTGAATAGCTGAGGCCCCAGCACCGACCCCTGGGGCACTCCACTAGTCACCAACCACCAATCCGAATAGCACCCATTGACCCCCACTCTCTGCCTCCTATTTGACAACCAATCCTCTAACCACGCTAACACCCTACCCCCAACTCCATGTCCCCTAACCTTCTGCAATAACCTCTTGTGAGGTACCTTGTCAAACGCCTTCTGAAAATCAAGAAAGACCACATCCACCGGCTCTCCTCTATCCACCGCCCTAGACACATCCTCATAGAACTCCAATAAATTTGTCAGACACGACTTCCCCTTAACGAAACCGTGCTGCGTCTGCTCTATCAAGCAATTCCCCTCAAGATGCCTCGCTATTTCCTCCTGGATGACGGATTCTAATACTTTACCTACAACAGACGTTAAACTAACCGGCCTGTAATTCCCTGCCTTTTGCCTGGCACCCTTATTAAACAACGGCGTAACATTAGTCGCTTTCCAATCTTCCGGCACTTCCCCGGAATCCAGCGACGTCTGGAAAATAACCACCAAGGCATCCACTATCACCTCCGCCATTTCTTTCAGAACCCCCGGATGCATTCCATCCGGTCCTGGGGACTTGTCCACAATCAGCCCCTCCAGTCTGTCGAGCACTGCCTCTCTAGTAACAATAATGTCATTGAGACCCTCCAGTCCTACCACCTTTCCATCTCGAACACCCGGCAAATTATTCATGTCCTCCTCCGTGAAGACCGAAACAAAAAATTATTCAAGACCTCAGCCATTTCCCCATCCCCTACCACTAAGTCCCCCTTCTCATCCTCGAAGGGTCCAACGTTCACCCTAGCCAGCCTCTTCCTTTTTATATATTTATAAAAACTCTTGCTATCCTTTTTTATATTAAGCGCTAGCCCAGCTTCATAGTTTCTCCTACCCTTCTTTATCAAATTCTTTGTCAATCTTTGTTGACATTTAAACCTCTCCCAATCCTCTTCTCGCCCACTACTCTTAGCTACTCTAAACGCCTCCGCTTTTAATTTAACATTTTCCTTCACCTCCTTCGTTATCCACGGCTTATTACCTCTCCTCCTACGGTCCTTTTTGACCATCGGAATAAATTTCTGCTGAGCACCGAGAAAGATCTCCTTAAAGATCCTCCACTGCTCCTCAGCAGACCTACCTTCCAACGCGCTCCCCCAGTCCACATTCGCCAATTCTTCTCTCATTCTACCGTGCTCCCCTCTGTTCAAACAAAGGACGCGTGTCCGGGAACCCACTTTCTCCTCCTCCATCTGCACCATAATCTTTCTTCTGTTCGCTTCATTCCTCTTTCTGTACCTAATTTGACTCCAGTTCATCTTCATTGGCTTCTTTGTGGTTCCTTTGTTTCTGGATCATTAAATCTCATTAGGTAAGGGGATAAACTATTTGTTTCATTGCTAACCCAGATTTAGATGCTCGATGCTGGAAATCTGAAATAAGAGCAGAAAATACTCAGCAGGTCTGGCATCATCTGTGGCGAGAGAAACAGGGTTAAGGACTGGAATTTGTTGGCCATTCACACTAGCAGGATATTCCAATGGTGTACCCCCGCCACAGGTTTCCCAGCAGCCTGGGGTACATTCAATGAGAAACTCCATTGAGAGCAGTGGGACCAGAAGATCATGCCGCCAGCCACCTTCACTGCTGCTGCCAAACACATGGTGGGTTGCTTGGAAAATCCCATCCAAGGTTTCATTTCAGAAAAGGTTTTTCTCTCCACAGATCTGACCTAAGCATTTCCAGAATTTTTTGTTTTTATCTGGGATGCCCCATTAAACTGGCCACGTTGTTAGCAGCTCATACTTCCAGCAAGTAACAGGGCAAAAAATCATCTGAATTGCAGAGTGAGGGAGACAATCTAACCAATGGTTTACACGGCCACATTGTGAGAACTACACTTCGTTGTGAAATCACAATCAAAGCCCTCGGTGCTATTCCATCCCTCAAGTGATCAAAACAATGTTTAGGGAGCTGTGGGCTTTACAACTCCACAGGAATATCTGTGCTCCTCCAATTCTGCCTTCTTTCATATCCATAAAAAGTTCCACCACTGCTGGCCATGCTTTCAGCTGCCTAGATATTTGAACTCTGGTACACCATTCCTACACAATCTTACATGGTTCACTGTCAAATGTTATTTGATAGCATTATTTTGAAGTGGATTGGGGTGCTTTGCTATGCTAATGGCTCTTTCTAAATGTAAGTTGTTTCTGCTCCACTTCTGTAGCGTTGATTGACTGTGGTGGAAAACTTTGTTTAAGAACACAAATTGGACCCGGCTATCTTGCAGTAGAGGGACAGGAGCTACAGGAAGGAAGGGCCTGACCATACAAAATGATACTGTACTGGAGCCTTACAAAATGTCTCTTAGTCCAAGCCGAAATGGTGATCTGACTCTTCTTCATCAACAGGAAGCGTGTGCGGCATTTCCAGCCACGATAGATCTTCTGAATCAGTGTGGCCAGATCTTCCAGGCGACGGTTTCTCAGATCTTCCAGCTCAAACAGCGTTCTGGGATTTCGAATCCTTGGAAAGAGGGGTGACCACTAAGTGGTATAACTAAAGAACTATCTATTAACTGGAATAACAATTTACAGAGTTTACAGAGAGTAAGAAAGAATCGATCAATCATCAGTGCATCAGCACATTTCCACATGCAGCTGACAACTATATTGTTCGCTGGCTGCACTGGTCAATTGTGGCTTCAGCAGTATAACTGGCATTAAGTGAAATGAAATGATTTCCTCTATGTTGGAGGAAATCTCTAAACACAGACTGGGTTACTGTTTTGCAGAACATCTTCGCTCAGCCTGAAAGCATGACCCCAAACTTCTTGTTATTTGCCATTTTGCCAGAATTCACCTCGCCCACCAGAGGCTCATAAGATCCTGCCTGAGGTCGATGGAGAATGCAGTTCTGCAAAATCTGGCTGGATGTGCCAGTAAAATTCCAGCTGCCATCTTGCTGTCACGGCCACCTGTCCATCCTTGACCTGCTATAACGCTCCAGTGAAGTCCAATTCAAACTGGAAGAACAGCACTTCATCTTCTGATTAGGCATGTTACAGCCCTCAGGACTCAACATGAGTTCAACAACTTTAGATTGTGATCTTTCTCCTCCATATTGACTTTTTAAATTCTCCAAAACAACTTTTGTCCCAACTCAAAAATCACCCTTTCTCTCCCCAACCCCCACCCCCAGCCCACCCAACCAGGCCATCTGTCACTTGTTCTTAAGTTGTTTTTTCACTGAGCTCTGACTGAAAGACTCCTCAGAGCCTGGTATCCCTTCATCAAACTTAAATTTATTTACATAGCCAGTAACACTCCAATAGGTATTCCCCTCGACAGAATATAAACCCAGAGTACCAGTAACCCTGATGCCACATTATATATACCGGCAGGGCTCCCAGATAGGATATCTCATTACTGTCTTAATCAGGGAGCTTATACTCCAAGAGGGTTCATTAAAGCCATTACAGTGACCTTTGTTCTCTCATTAACACTTTCTGATATCTTACCTTCATACAATTACCATTACCTTCTCCTGCCATTAATGCTTCCTCTGTCTCTCATGATCTACACATCTTTGTTGTAATCTTTCCTAGCTTCTCCCAATCACTGACCTTCTACTATCTCCAGCTGCTGCGTCCACTCTTATACAGTATAAAATCTATCACATTTGTCTCTCTGTTTAACTCAAAACGTTAACACTGTTTCTTTCCCCACAGGTGCTGCCAGGTCTGCTGAGATTTTCCAGCATTTTGTGTTTTTGCTTCAGATTCCAGCACCGGCAGTGTTTTGCTTTTATATGTCTAAGCGAAGCCAGCATGTAATGCATAAAGCCCACTTGTTCCTCTTAAAGGTGAGGTGCACTGCGGCTGCTGCAAATGTTGGTAGTCTTCCAACAAGTGATCCTGACCATGGCACAACATAGAAAAAAGCGAGCTGCAGTTTTTCTGATACTGCACTGGAAGTCTTGGAGGAGGAGAAGGCGAAAGAGGGCAGAGGTTTTCTGTGTCTGCAGAGTGACAAAAAGCCCTCCAGACACACAGTAGAAGGGCAGTGGGAATGGATAACTGACAATGAATACCAGGAGTTTAGCCCCAAGGATTTGACACAAAATATTCAATGACCTGACATGAGTAGTCAAGGTTAGGAAATGCATCTTCAAATGCTTGCACCACCAATTGCACCACCAGACTCAGATACTCCTCAATTTAGTATCCTTCTGTCATTAACCTGACAACAATTTCTATCTGTTAGCACTTGTACCTAGCAATCGCATGTTCCATCTCACCCTCACAAACCAAGCGCTGTGGCAAGCCTCATCTCCACATCTCACTGGCTGTATACACTGTCAGCTATTCAACCATGACAGTTAGACCACCAAATAACATTGTATCACTGGCATAGTTCCCTCCCTCCAGGAAGAGCTAACAAGGGGGGCATTTCAACACCTGCATGTCCTACTGCCACCCCCAGCACCCCCACCCCAATGAAGTAGATGGTTATTCCTGGAACGTCCATGGCCAGTTCAATTATAAAATGCTTATCTAAATGCATCGCTCAGACATCCTTAGTAATAGATTCCAACAAATTCTTGATGACTGGTGCCACACTAACTGGCCTGTAGTTTCCTACTATCTCTCACTCCTTGAATAGGATGCTATATTTGCTAACTTCTAATCTTATTTCAGAATCTAGGGAATTTTAGAAAATTATAGTCACAACATCCACTATCTCTGCAACTATCTCCTTTAGAATCCTGGAATATAAGTTATCAGGGTCTGGGGATTTGTAAGATAGCCCCTTGAGTTTCTTCAGTACTTTTTCCCTGCTGATATTAATAACCTTAATTTCCTCACTCTTATCAGACTCCAGGTTACTTTCTATTTCTAAGATGTAACTTGTAATAGCATATAGGCAGAATCAGCCTATGGTGAGACACCAGGTATGAATGGCCTGCAACCAAGACAGCAAGCAAGGAAAGCATAGATGTAAGCTCGCCAGAGAACAAGGTTGCATGCTAATTTTGGTGCACAGAACTCATTGATGAGCCAAGCTACAGAAGGATACACAACAAAATGGGGCAGCACAGCACCACAGTGGTTAGCACTGCCGCTTCACAGCTACAGGGTCCTGGGTTCAATTCCTGGCTTGGGTCACTGTCTGTGTGGAGTTTGCACATTCTCCTCGTGTCTGCATGGGTTTCCTCCCACAGTCCAAAGATGTGCGGGTTAGGTTGATTGGCCATGCTAAGAAATTGCCCCTTAGTGTCCAGGGATGCGTAGGTTAGAGGGATTAGTGGGTATAATATGCCGGGATATGGGGGTAGGGTCTGGGTGGGATTGTGTTCAGTGCAGACTCGATGGGCCAAAGGGCCTCTTTCTGCACTGTAGGATTCTATGATCTATGAAAATGTATGATGCATTGCATAAACTGTCAAAAATCTGCATTCAATGTCAAGGGTGCATGGAATAGTATCAACTTGGCATTGCTTGGAGCACATCGTTTTTAGGGTGGAAGTGGTGGTCAACTCCGTGAGCATACATATGGAGTCAGCCATGATGTGGGCTGAAATTTACCAGCCCGAATTGGAGTGGGCGAGGGGTGGAGCATGGGACCTCAGGCAGGATTTTATGGTTTCGGGATGAGTGAGGTCGTAAAATCCCAAGGGTGGTGTTTGAAGGTTGATGCCTCAGCTTTCAATAAAAGTGCAAACGTTAGCCTCTCGAGGGAGGCTATTAACATTTGAAAAATAAATTGATACTTCCAATTATTTCATAGAATCCCCACAGTACAGAAGGAGGCTATTCAGCCCATCGAGTCTCCACTGACCACAATCCCACCCAGGCCCCACTCCCGCAACCCCACACATTTACCCTGCTAATCCCCCTAACACTAGAGTTGATTTAGCATAGCCAATCAACTTAACCTGCACAATTTTGGCATGTGAGAGGAAACTGGAGCACCTAGAGGAAACCCAGGCAGACACAGGGAGAATGTGCAAACTCCACACAGTGACCCATGGCTGGAATTGAACCTGAGTCCCTGGTGCTATGAGACAGCAGTGGTAACCACTGTGCCACCATGCCACCCTATTTCCTGAAAATACTATGCCACAAGTTACCACGTTTTAAACAAAACCATGCACTGTTCAAGAATTAAACAATGCAAGTGCTACTAATTTGGTAATATTTTGCAAACCCTAATTTTCAAATCTGAATATCATAACAAACCACTTCCATTCTGTTTTTAGGGGTTTCCCCTTTTGTGGAATTAAAATTAAACCCCTTCTTGCCCGTAGGAAGCAATAGAAAATGAAATAAGGCAATGTGTAAACAACACCGACTTGTGTAGTGCTTTCAACTTCATGAAACAGCCCAAAGCACTTCGGGGAAGCATTGTAAAGCAATATGTGACGCCAAGCCAAATAAGAAGATATTAAGTCAGGTGACCGGAATCTTGGCCCATGACATGGGTTTGAAGGAGTGTCTTAGAGGAGCTGGAGGTGGAGAGATGCGGGAAAGCTATTCCAGAGCTTGGTCCTAGAAAACTGAAAGCATTCCTGCTAATAGTGGAACAATCAAAATTAGAGCTGCACAAAAAGCCAGAATTAGAGAAGCGCAGATCTGTTGGAGGGCTGTTGGGCAGCATGAGATAACAGTACAAGGGAGAATTAAAGTCACAAAGGGATTTGAAAGCAAGGCTTTGATCAGAATTTAAAAGTTAAGATGTTGCTTGACTGGAGTCAGGTTGGTCAGGGAGAACTAGGGTAATTGAGGTGTGGGACTTGCTATTCAGTAAGATATGGGCAGCAGGGATTTGGATGACTTCAAGTTCATGGATTATTGAATTTGGTAGACCAACAAAAGTTGAAGCAATCAAGTCTAGATAAACTGAGATGTGGTAAAGTCAGGTGATGTTACAGAGATGAAAGTAGACAGTCATAGAGATTTACAGCATGGAAACAGGCCCTTCAACCTAACTTGTTCATACCACCCAGTTCTTACCAAGAAGCTAGTCTCAATTGCCCACATCCCTCTATACTCATCTTACCCATGTAACTGTCTAAATGTTTTTTGAAAGACAAAATTGTACCTGCCTCTACTACTGCATCTGTTTGATCGTTCCGGGTGCTCATCCTCTGTGTTAAAAAAAATTGCCCCTCTGGTCTCTTTTTTATCTCTTCCTGCTTATCTTAAACCTTTGTCCTCTAGTTTAGACTCCCCCAGCTTTGGGAAAAGATGTCAACTATCCAACTTATTTATGTCCTTCAACACTTTGTAGACCTCTACAAGATCAGCCCTAAGCCCCCGGCATGCCAGGGAAAAAAGACGTAGTAGATTTTGTTTTAATTCATTTGTGGGACAAGGACATCACTGGCTGACCCATATTTATTGCCCATTCTTTGTTGCCCTTGAAACTGAATGGCTTGCTAGGCCATTTCAGAGTTGAGAGTCAACAACATTACTGTAGCTCTGGAGTCACATATAGGCCAGACCAAGTAAAGATGGCAGATTTCCTTTTCTAAAGGACATTAGTGAATCAGATAGGATTTTCCTTGACGATTGACAATGGTTTCATGGTCATCAGTGGAGTGCTAATTCCAAAGTGTTTTTTCATTGAATTCAAATTCCATCATCTGTCATGGCGGGATTCGAACCCGGTTCTCAGAACATTAGCTGAGTTTCTAGATTAATAGTGTAGTGACAATACCACTCTGCCTCCTCACCTGAAATAATGAACAGTTTTAACAGACAGTAGCAAGGCCCAATAGTTTTTTAAATAATCCAGGTGAATCTGATGACCGTTGGTTAAATTGTTTGTCATGTCAAAGAACAAAGAAAAATACAGCACAGGAATAGACCTTCCAGTCCTCCAAGACTGTGTTGATCATGATGCCCTAACTAGAAACAAAACCTTCTGCCCTTACTCAGTCCATATTCCTCCATTTCCTCCCTATTCATGTAGCCATTCAGGTACCTCTTAAATATTGCTAATGTGCCTGCTTCTACCACATCCTCTGGCATTGCGTTCCAGGCACCCATTACTGTCTGCATGAAAAACGTCCCCAGCACACCTCCCTTAAACTTTCCCTCTCTCACCTTGAACCTGTGCCCCCTTGCAATTGACACTTCCACCTTTGTAAAAAGCCTCTGACTTTTCACCTTGTCTATGGCTGAGTTGTCTATTGACACCTTTTCTATTGGCTGAGTGAGTGGATGAAGAACTGGCAGATGGAGTATAACATTAGCAAATGTGAGGTTATCCACTTTGGTAGAAATAATAGTAGGAGGGATTATTATTTAAAGGGCGAAAAGCTGCAGCATACTACAGTGCAGAGGGACCTGGGGGTCCTTGTGCGCGAGTCGCAAAAACTCAGTCTGCAGGTGCAGCAGGTGATCAAGAAAGCGAATGGAATGTTGGCCTTTATAGCGAGGGGGATAGAATATGAAAGCAGGGACGTTTGTTGCAACTGTACAGGGCACTGGTGAGGCCGCAACTGGAGTACTGTGTGTAGTTTTGGTCACCGCATTTGCGAAAGGATATATTGGCCTTGGAGGGAATGCAGAGGAGGTTCACCAGGCTGATACTGGAGATGAGGGGGTTAGCCTATGAAGAGAGATTGAATGAACTGGGTCTGTACTCGTTAGAGTTTAGAAGGGGGATCTTATAGAGACATATAAGACAATGAAGGAGCTAGATAGGATAGAGGTAGAGAGATTCTTCCCGCTTAGAAAGGATAGCAGAATGAGAGGGCACAGCCTCAAAATAAGGGGGGGGGGGCGCGGGGGGTGGTGCAGTTTTCACTCAAAGGGTGGTGAGTCTCTGGAATTCTCTGCCCATTGAAGTGGTGGAGGCTACCTCGCTGAACATATTTAAGTCACGAGTAGATAGGTTTATGATAGACAAGGGAATTAAGGGTTATGGGGCAAAAGCGGGAAAGTGGAACTGATCCACTTAAGATCAGCCATGATCTTGTTGAATGGTGGGGAAGGCTCGAAGGGCTAGATTCCTTATGTTCTATGCCTCTCATAATTTTGTAGACCTCTATCAGGTCTCCCCTTATCCTCCAACTTCCCAATGAAAACAATCATAGTTTGTTCAATCTCTCCTCATAGCAAAAACCTTTGAGACCAGACAACATTCTGGTAAACTTTCATTATACTCTCTCCAAAGTTTCCACATCCTTTTGATAGTGTGATGACCAGAATTGTATGCAATGCTCCAAATGAGGCCTAATGAAGCTTTGTCCTTCTAAATACTACGTTCTTGGGTCTCAAGAGAATGGAAAAGAGGGTCTTACCATGTGGAGTGTGTAGGTGAAAGAGAATAATTATTTTAAAGGGGTCTAGGACATCAAAGTTGGAGGTGAAGGTAAATTAGTAGCTGCAGAAATATGGCAGCAAATGGAGGGTCTAAGGCTAGATAGTGGGATTCTTGAAAGTGCATCTGTAAGTGAATTTGTGGATAGATTTTCTCAGGATGGGTACAGAAGGAGGTCGGGTAAAGGTGAGAAAGGGGAATGTGAGAGATAAGATGAAGTGATGTGATCCCTTATCTATAACCAGTATAATAGGATCAGAAAGACCATATGAGATAGAAAGGTCATGTGGACTGTTGTGAATATGGATTAGTGTGATTATATTGAGGGAGAGATTTCAGGAGGGTAAGAGGGCAGTTAACTGAGAGGTGAAGGAACGTAATGGCCACAATTTAGCAACCACATTAGTTGTGGACACAATTCCATTTGGGGGAGGTTTGTGAGGTCAGAGATTGGGGGTTAGGTTGGGATGGGGTCTGAGAGATTCAGGGAACTGTGAGGTCGGGAGCGGTGGGTGGAGGGGTGTCAGTGAGGGCATTTCTTGGGAGGTTCTTGTTCTATGCCATGCAGCCTAGTCAGCTGGGCTGGGTGGGTGCCCATCTGACATTGTTTGCTGGACTGCCCCCCGCACCCCTGTCCCCCCGCCCCCCCGCCCCCCCCACCCCCACTCCATGGGTGTAGGGAGAAGGGTATTGGTTGCAACTGAGGTTTTATACTATGGACAGATGACAACAATGAGCTCCCTGATGGCTGCCACTTGAGTTACCACAGTGCCTATTAATACAGAGATGCTGATGTACCATCAACCACTTTTGTCCTTGCAAATAAAAGCTAAAATTAGCCCACATCTTTCTTGACAGCTACTCTTCTCGATCTCATTAGTGGTTGTCTGGAATGATATTCTGATAGTAATTCTCTCTCTCTAGGTCATATTAATGGTCACCTGCTCAGCCCATTGCACATTAATTATCTCTGTTCTTCAAATTTGAAAGGCCTCTAACACAAACTGGTACGAGGATATTAATTTACTTAGCACCTGTCTGCACCAGCCATTGTATTACACAAATGACCCTAGAATACAAACAATACCTTCATTTGTATTGTCATGCCCAGCACAAGTGTGACAATATTACAAAAAAAAAGTTATATTTTAAAAAGTGGACACCAAAATCTGTTTCAGGTGGTTCTGGCAGATGAGACTTGGTTGTATTCAGCTCCAGAAAGTCTTGAAACTCAAGAAAACCTCTAGTTGAAATGCAGGCACTCAAAGCCACTTGTAAAATTAACACAGGCTTTTGTTCAGAATGCACTGTCAACAGAAAGGACTTTAACATACCAGTCAACTCATCTTTCTGCTTCACCTTGGACAAGAGTGACACTGAACCTCAATGGATATTAGACAAAAGTGGAATGGTTCTCATCAATCTTTCATTGTATTGTGGTAGTTATAGGATGGATGTCAGAGGTAGGTTCTTTACCCAGAGGGTGGTGGGGGAATGGAATGCCCTGCCTGCTGCAGTTGTAGATGCGCCTAGTTTGGGGGCGTTTAAGAGGTCCGTGGATAGGTTTATGGATGGAAAGGGATTGGTTTAGGTTAGAGGCTTTTCTCTTAATTGGTCGGCACAACATCGTGGGCCAAAGGGCCTGTTCTGCGCTGTAATGTTCTATGTTCTATGTTCTATCTCAAACACAAAGCCTTTGGAAGTCTGAGATTCCCAGCACGTGAAAAGCCAAAACACAGGATGTTTATTGGCCTAACATGTTACCATATTTGAAAAAGGGATAGGATTTGTAACATGGATAAATCAGTCACATTTGTAACTGCCTTTAAACATAACCGCAGTAGCTGTTCTGACAGAATAAAGACCACCATATGAAAAGCAATCAAACCAGTTTACAAAACAACTACCCAGTGAAGGTAATATACACTGAAAGTGAGAGAAGTACTCTGCCTCCAATTTCTTCCAACTTGAAGTTTACCTGAGAGCTGACCTCCTGACAATTCAAGCTCAAGAAGCCTCACTGCTTGCTGAAAATCTTCTGCTTTTACAAGACCTCCACCTCAGCGAAAGCATCAATTCATCTAGGAAAATACAACCTTCTATAAAGGAGACAGGTAATAATTATGTATTGCAATGGTATTGTTTGTTTCTTTATCTCTATCTAATCTATATGTTTGTGATAATGTGTGTTTAAACCTGCAGGGTAAGTGGGTGCTAACAAGTTAACTTCCCTTTTAAATTCACACAAGTAGGTTACTAGGATCATGGGGCATGATTCTGGCAGTTCTGGGTGGCATCAATAAGTTGAGCTGAAGGGCCTGTTTCCATGCTATAAACCACTATGACTCTATGGACCCGATTTAACCAAAACTTCGCGCCCACTTTCGGGCGTGAAATTGTGGTAAATTCAGGCGTTGGGCCTGTAACGCGATCTGCACCCGAAACCAAGCAGATCGCGCCTTTATCAACACCCAACTTGGGCGCGGATCCGGTCCACGCCCCAATTGGGTGACCCGACGATTTGATTGCTTTACCATGCATTTGAATCGACTTAATGAACCCCCGGCAGACTCCCCCCACCCCACGGTCAGCATTTAGATAGTTATATGGGTACAATGGGTA
Source organism: Carcharhinus amblyrhynchos (assembly GCF_965287045.1). Classification (NCBI taxonomy): domain Eukaryota; kingdom Metazoa; phylum Chordata; class Chondrichthyes; order Carcharhiniformes; family Carcharhinidae; genus Carcharhinus; species Carcharhinus amblyrhynchos. Next base: position 32,978,379 of record NC_137345.1, on the reverse strand, counting down.
TAGAGGGATATGGGCCAAATGTGGGCAATTGGGATTAGCTTAGGGGTTTTAAAAAAAAGGGGCAGCATGGACAAGTTGGGCCGAAGGGATGGTTCCACGCTGTAAACCTCTGTGACTCTATGACTATGACTCTATGACCTCCAGTAAAATTTGTAAAAATTTAATAGACTTCATGAAAATGGGGACCGAATGGGAATTAATGCTTTCTTAATTGTTAATAAAATTCAGTCAATAAAATGTTAATGCTTCGTTACATGTATGCATAGTGACAAATTGGTTAGCGCTGCCGCCTCACAGTGCCAGGGACCCAGGTTTGATCCCCGGCTTGGGTCACTGTCTGTGCGGAGTCTGCATGTTCTCCCCATGCCTGCGTGGGTTTCCTCTGGGTGCTCTGGTTTCTTCCATGCTAAATTCTCCCTTAGTGTTCCCAAACAGGCACCAGAGTGTGGCGTTAGGGCATTTTCACAGTAACTTCACAACAGTGTTAAATGTAAGCTTACTTGTGACAATAAAATAAACTTAAATACATTTTAGATGCAACTTTTGAAGTGCTCATTTCTTGATATCTTCGAAAGAAAACTTTGCAGAACATTGAAGAATATTAATAATCATTGGACTACCTGTCAGTCACTTTAAAAGTAGCAACATGCTGACACCAATCCAAGATCATTAGTGAAGCAGCCAGTAAGTTATTTCCCTCAGAACAGGAAACAAAGTGATTATTCAAGGTTTGAACTTTTTCTGATGCAGTTAAATGCTTGATAGCTTCCTGTCAATCCCCATATAACAATGTAGATGAGACTGGAAGTCACTACGCTGGGCATCAATTCTGTGGTAAAATTGTTGGCCCCTCTCTTTGTACAAAACAACAGCATGCACCTATGTAAATTACTTGCAAAGTAATTCATAGAATCATAGAACCCTACAATACAGAAGGATGCCATTTGGCCCATCGAGTCTGCAATGGCAACAATTCCATCCAGGCCCTCGCCCCATAATCTCATGCATTTATCTTAGCTAGTCCCCCTGACATTAAGCGGCAATTTAGCATGGAGAATTCACCTAACCTGCACACCTTTGGACTGTGGGAGGAAACCAGAGCACCCAGAAGAAACCCACGCAGACACAGGGAGAATGTGCAAACTCCGCACAGACAGTGACCCAAGCCAGGAATCGAACCCGGCTTCCTGGTGCTGTGAGGCAGCAGTGCTAACCGATGTGCCACTGTGCCGCACACTTGAACAAAATGGTCCAGTTTATCATAAAAATCAAAAGGTGCACTTGTTTGACTGGTGAGAATGGAAAATGGTGAGGCCTATTCAAGATGGTGAGTTGCCTGACCCGTCACACTCACACACCAATGAGGGAAAACTATTTGTGACACTTGGAGCTGGGATAGCAACTTTTAAAAACTGCTAGTAGATCTTTAAAACCAGTTCAAGTAGTGCCAGCAACTGTGAATAAAGGATAAAATGGTGCCTGTGCCGTATCTGAGCATGGAGAACTGCAGGGGCTAATGGAGTTGACCTCAAGTCAATCCTCCAGTACATCAACCTCTCTGCCTTCAATTTCTCAAGGTTCTGCAATCAGACTTCATTACTTTTTAACTAACTGTTCTGCTTATCACCCCTGACTCAGGAGTCTATGAAAGTAACCTGGTCAGCACTGTTCATCCTATCTGGGAACAAAACTGTAACTGAAATAGACCAGAAGCCTAATGCAGTTTTTAATAGCATTATTTGCTCTTCTCACAATATGACACAGTGATTATCTTGGCTGTTCTCCTTCCTGAGAGCAGAGCCTCTGGATTAGAAGAGTATCTTCTTACAATCCCTAGCTCAGGCCCCTCGCCATGGCCTGGAATTATGGGTATGGTTGACAGAATTTTTCATATGGATGGGTGTTAATGGATCTTGTAGCGACTAAGACCATGACCAGTAGTGGGGCTTAAACCATCAAACATAATAGTATTTCATGCCTAATCCCTCTTTTCATAACTTGTGACTACCCCCCCCCCAACCATATGATGATCACTTCTGCTTTATAAGCTGCAGGTGGAACTTCTCCTAAACATATCTCAAAACTCTAGTTCCTTTAATAAAATGCTTCCTATAGCAGTGCAAGGATGTGTAGTTAGGTGGATTGGCCATGTGAAATTGCCCCTTAGTGTCCCATGATGTGTAGTTTAGATGGAGTAGTAGGGTAAATATGTGGGGTTTCAGGGAGAGGGTGGGAGAAAGGGGCTGGATAAGGTACTCTGTCAGAGTCAGTGCAGGCTCGTTGGCCTCCTTCTGCATTGTAGGGATTCCATGATTCTATGATTGACCCAATTCATTTAAAACAATATAAAAATGAACTTACAATACATATTAAAATCTACCAGTTATATTGGCTAGATAGAAACTCACCAAACTTCCTCATTCTTTTGGTAGCCTTAGATATTCTATTTAATGAACAATACCAAGCAAAAAAAATCCTTTAGCATACTGCAAACTCACAATCAATAAATTGTACCAAATAAACTCTGATGGCTGTGCTAAACTGCAAATTAAGGCGGATGCACTTGAACTATTCTGGGACAGGTTTTTTGTCACAGTTCAAGCAGTATGGAGCTTCTTGTCTTATGAACTTTTCTCAGTTGCAATAATTCAAAGGATGCCAAGAAAGCAATTATCCTAATAGTGTTCCCAGAAAAAGCCAAGAACTGAACATCTTTATCACAGAGAAGACATTGCTGCTGTAATTTATATCATGACAGAATCCTTTTATGCTGGGTCAAATGTACCACAGTATTTTGTCGCCAGAATGCAACTTAAAAAAAATTCCCAAAAAGGACATTTCTTTTCATTTCAATTACTACAAGTGTATATAAATATTACATTTTTTTAATAAATGCAGCAATGAGGTCAGGCGAGAATGGGAAATAAACAGGAGACAGAATGAATCCTTCAATTCACCCTTCACCAATTTTAATGGTGCTCAAATATCCTGACTCTGACATTTGCTGAAGTTTGATTGATTTCAGAGCTGGTCTTGCTAGAGTGAATTAACTCTGCCATTTCCTAAGAACCTCATCTACATATCCCTTAAACATAAAAGCCAGCGAGAAACAAAAGAAAAACACAATATACATGCTGCATATCTACTCTTAAGTCCAAAGTGTATTTATTAGTGTCAAAGAGCAATACGGCACAGGAGCAGGCCCTTCGGCCTTCCATGCTTGTGCCGATCATGTGTTAAGATCGCAATTTTAAATCTGCGATCAATAGATATTTGGTAGGCAAGGATATAAAGAGGATACTGAGCTGTATCCCTCTATTCCCAGTCTGTTCATGTGGCTATCTAGATAAGTCTTAAATGATTCTAGCGTGTCTGCCTCAACCACCTTGCTTGGTAGTGCATTGCCCCACCCTCTGTACAAAAAAAGCCCCCCACATATCTGTATTGAACCTTGCGCCCCCTTACTTTGACCTAGTGTCACAAGTAGGCTTACATGAACACTGCAATGGAGTTACTGTGAAAATCTCCTAGTGGCCACACTCTGGCACCTGTTCAGGTACACAGAACGAGAATTTAGCATGGCTACTGTACCCAACCGTCATACCTTTTGGACTGTGGGAGGAAACCGGAGCACCCGGAGGAAACCCATGCAGACGCAGAGAGAATGTGCAAACTCCACACAATCACCCAAGCTGGGAATCAAACCTGGGTCCCTAGCACTCTGAGGCAGCAGTGCTAGCCACTGTGCCACCATACGGTCCCAAGTATGTCAGCTTCTGTAGTGGTTTAACAAGATAGTAACTGAGAAATTGTTTTACCGAGCTGAGCACTCTAAAACACAGGAGTACTGTCTCAGAATAAGGGGTCCATAATTTAGGACTGAGTTGAGGATAAATTTCTTCATACAGAGGGCTGTGAGTCATCGGAATTATTTATCCCAATGGACTGTGAACTTATTTTTGCTGAATTTATCCAAGGTTGGGTAGGAGAAATGTTTGGTCTCTTAGGGAATCAAGGAATATAGGGAGCAGTGAGGAAAGTGGAGTTGAGGCAGACCAGCTATGATCATATTGAATGGCGGGGCAAGCTTGAGGGACTGAGCAGCCTATTCCTTCTCCTATTTCATAGAAACCATAGAATCCCTACTGTGCAGAAAGAGGCCAATCGGTCCATTGAATCTGCACTGACTCTCCAACAGAGCATTTTACTCAGGCCCATCCGCGTAGCCCCATGTATTTACCCCACTAATCCCCCAACCTGCACATCTCGGGACACCGAATCACAGAAATCATAGAAACCTTACAGAGTAGAAAGAGGCCATTTGGCCCATTGGGTCTGCACTGACAACAACCTCACCCAGGCCCTATCCCTGTAATCACACATATTTACCCAGCTAATACCTCTAAGTTGTTCATCCCAGGACATTATGGGGCAATCTAGCATGGTCAATCCATCTAAACTACACATCTTTGGAGCATGGGAGGAAAACGGAGCACTCAGAGAAAACCAGCGCAAACACGGGGATAATGTGCAAACTCTGCATAGATAGTCACCCAATGCAGAAGTTGAACCTGGGTCCCTGTTGCTGTGAGGCAGCAGTGCTAACCACTGTTCGATTTTTATAAGTATCTAATTCTTTTCAGTGTTATGAAAATTAGTGTTTGAAGCCATCAAACTACCATTCACACCCACTCAGCACTGGCACTGCAGGTTCTGATATTATAAAATGGTATTCAAAGGTATAGAAAATACTTTGCAAGTCTAAGTCTTGAAACTACATGTGCCTTGATGGATGGTTTAGAGGCAAGATCTGCACATAGTAAGAGAACTGAGCTAAGTGGCCTTCACCACTGCACTTTGGCAGCAGTGTATACCATTCTACAAGATGCCTTATTTTATTCTACCTTATTTTTCTTCTGTTTTGGGCAGCACAGTAGCACAGTGGTTAGCACTGCTGCTTCACAGCTCCAGGGTCCTGGGTTCGATTCTCAGCTCGGGTCACCGTCTGTGTGGAGTTTGCACATTCTCCTCGTGTCTGCGTGGGTTTCCTCCGGGTACTCCAGTTTCCTCCCACAGTCCAAAGATGTGTGGGTTTGGTTGATTGGCCATGCTAAGAAATTGCCCCTTGGTGTCCAGGGTAGCGGAGGTTAGAGGGGTTAGTGGGTATAACATGTAGGGATATGGGGGTAGGGCCTGGGTGGGATTGTGTTTGGTGCAGACGAGATGGGCTGAAGGGCCTCTTTCTGCACTGTAGGGTTCTATGACCTACGATCTATGCACCTCCACACTCACTGAGGCTTTTCTCAATAGCATATTCTAAACCCCAAACCTGTATCTACCTAAAAGAACAAAGTCAACAGGCACACTGAAGGGCCAGCACCTGCAAGTTCCCCACTGAGTTACACACTATCATGATTTAAAACTTTATCATCGCTCCTTCACTGTCACTGAATTAACATCCTGAACTCGCTCTCTAACATGCTCTGAGTCTACCATACCACATGGGCTGTAGTGGTTCAAGAAGGCAGCTCACCATCACCTGCTCAAGGGCAAATTGAGATGGGAAATGAATGCTGGCCTAGACAGTGACACCCATGTTGAACAAATGAATTAACAGAAGGCCAATCAGAAAGCCTGTGTGCATGCCCTGGAGCTTGGAGGAGTCTGATATTAACTTGGCACATGGCTTTGCATCGAGTTCAGAGCCCTTGTTTTTCAGCATGCAACTGATGGCCAAGTGCATGGCCAAATATGCTGAACCAATTATGATGGTGACTGCAGCATAATTGGAAGGTACTCAATGTCTGAGTTCTTCAGTGGAAGCTCAGAGTGAAGTTAGATGTGGTCAATCCGCTGTCACAAGAGCTCAGACTACCTTGTACAAGTTCAGCTTGCTTCAAAGAACGAAGAACAAAAACAGCCTGGGAAACAGGTCCTTCGGCCCAATGAGCCCGCGCTGCCATTTAACCTCAGACTGTAGCCATAATAACTGTGGATATCAGTGTTCAAAGAGATTTACAAATGGTCACAGATTGCTAGGAGAGCTGAGATACAGCGGCAGGGGAATGGCAGTGACTTCATGAAGCACAAAACCTGCTGTCCTCTCTCAAGATAACAGCACTGGTGTTCCCATAATGAAAACCAAAACCCCCAACAGGCCAGGTAGTATCTTTGGAGAGAGTAACAGAGTTAATGTTTCAGACCAGTGACCTCTCATCAAAATTTCATCCTCTCAGCACTGCCATTCTGTCAGTGCCCAACTATTGCCTCTCAGCCAGCCAGCCCAGGCTGCTATTACCCATGCCGAGTGGGTATTGTCTGAACCAGACTTCCTAGGGCCAGAACTGCTTGTGATCATCTTTCAAAACCATCTGCAGTCTTCCCCATTGAAAACCATCAACCTTTTATTGACCATGATGCAACCACTGAGGTAACGCTGAATGGGACCACTGGAACAGACAAAAGTATATGGGAGACAGGCATGAAAGGAATGCTAAGGATATTTATATGACAACTATATATAATATGACATGTTTGAGTTATAAATTTGGATTAGAATTTTAATTTTGTTTTGATTCTTATTTTTGCAGTGGATGCTGTGATGGTACTAAAAGGGGAAGGGAAGGTGTGGGACTGTTGGTGAATGACGAATTACAATTGTTTTCAATGGTATCATAGTTAATACGTTGACCCTTACAACTCGGCTTGAAACTGATGCTGTTGGTTGCCTTCTCCATTCCTCCTCAGCTGCTGAAATTGTGGTATTTCTCTAAGTTGGCTGTACACTTTGTGGCACCCATGAAGTGTGCAATCAGTGGCATCATGCACCTTAGGGAAGATAACATTTCTCATAAAGGCAAATGGTCATTCTAACCACTTCTCTCTGGCAAGAGAGAATGAAATGTATCTGGCTGTTCCTTGTGCAATGATGAATGGAAAATTGGGTGATGTGCAAACATTGCTTGAAAGGACAATGCTATCCTCGCCCTAATCTGAGTCTCTTGAACTGGGAACAAAATCATTTCTGGGTGGGGGACTTCATGTCAGTCACCAAGAGTTACTTGGTAGCACCACTACTGACTAAGCCCGAAAGGACATAGCTACTGGATTTGTGGCAGGGAGTGAGGAACCAGCAAAAGGGAAAGGCCTACTTGACCTCATCCTCACTTGCCTGCTGGAGGTGCATCTGTCCATGACTACCACACAGTTCTTATGAAGACAAAAGTCGCATCATCATGCTGAGAATACCGTCCACCGTGTAATGTGACACTACCATCATTCTAAATGGCATACATTTTGAACACATTTGGCAACTCAAAACTTGGCAGCCATGAAGTGATATGGGCCAGGAGCTGAAGTGTATGCAACCACAAATATTTGTTTAATGGCCCACTTTATCATTAACATCAAGCCTGCTTCAGTGAAGAGTGCAGAGGATATATCGAGAGCAGCACCAAGCATACCTAAAAATGTGACGTCAGCCTGGTGAAGTTACAATGCAGGATCAGTTGCATATGATACACAGAGCTAAGCAATCTCACAACCAACAGGTAAGACCTAACCTCTGTGGCCCTGCCACATCCAGTTGTGAATGTTGGTGGACAACTAAACAACTCCGAAAGACGCGCTGGTTAGGTGCATTGGCCGAGCTAAAATTCTCCTTCAGCATACCCAAACAGGCGCTGGAGTGTGGCGACTAGGAGATTTTCACAGTAACTTCACTGCAGTGTTAATTTAAGCCTACTTGTGAGTGATAAATAAACTTCAACTCAGTGGAGGAGGATGCTTCATAAATATTCCCATCCTCAGTAGTGGAAAAGTCCAGCACAACAGTGCAAGAAATAAAACTGAAGCATTTGCAACAGAGTTGCTGAGTATGTGATGCATCTCAGCCTCCTCCTGAGGTCCCCAGAATCATGGATGCCAGTCTTCAGCCAATTTGATTCACTCCTGCAAACTGCTGAAGGCACTGGATACTGCAAAGGCTATGAGTCTTGACAATGTTCCAGCAATGGTACTAAAGATGCCATTGCTGGAACATTCCAGAACTAGCTGAGGCCCTAGCCAAGCTGTTCCAGCACAGCCACAACATTGGCATCTACCCAGCAATGTGGAAAATTATGTAAGTGTGTCCTGTCCACAAAAAACAGGACAACTGTCGCCTCATCAGTCATCAGCAAAGTGATGGAAGAGGTCATCAACATTGTTGTCAAGATGCACTCACTCAGCAATACCCTGCCCACTGACACTCAGTTTGGGTTCCGCCAGGGCAATTCAGTTCCTGACCTCATCAATATGGACAATAAAGCTGAATTCCTAGAGGTGAGTTGAGAGTGACTGCCCTCAACATCAAGGCAGCATTTGATCAAGTGTGGCATTAAGGAGCCCTAGCAAAGTTGGCATTAAAATAGGAATTAGGGGAAAACTCTCCACTGGTTGGAATCATATCTAGCACAAAGGAAAATGTGGTTATTGGAGGTTAACCATCTCAGTCCCAGAACATCATGGCAGAAGTTCTTCGGGATAATGTCCTAGATCCAACCATGTCCAACTCCTTCATCAATGACATCCCCTTCACCATAAGGTCAGAAGTGGTGATGTTCGCTGATAACTGCAAAATGTTCACAACTCTTATGATACAGAACAAGTCTGTGCCCATATATAGCAAGATTCGGACAACATTCAGGTTTGAACTGATAAGTGGCAAATACCACACAAGTGCCAGGCAATGACCAATAGAGAATCCAACCATCTCACTTTGTGAGTCAATGGTATTTCAGTCATTAAATCCCAAACTCTCAATATCCTGGGGGTTGCCATTGGCCAGAAATTGAACTGAACCAGCCATATAAACAGCATGGCTACAAAAGCAGGCCAGAGGCTGGGAATTTTGTGGAAAGTAACTCATTTCTTGACTCCCCAGATCTAGTCCGCCTGCAAGGCACAAGTCACTTTCTCTGGGTTAAAATCCTGAAAATCCTTCCCTAACAGGTGCGTGAGTGTGCCTACATCACATGGAATTGAGAAGTTTAAATAGGCAGCTCACCACCACCTTCTGCACGGCAATGAGAGATGGGCAATAAAAATGCTGGCCTAGCCCAAGAAAAAAAAATTAGCGTGACAATCAAGATTTCAAAACACGTAGAAGTTTATTAAAATGTGCAAGCATTCCAGTTAGGTGTTCATATGAAAAGCATAAATCACCACATTAGATAAATTCAGAAAAAGGCAAGATAGCTATTTCTTATAGAAAATCCAATATCTAAACTTTTAAGTGTCACAGGCATTGGCCAGGATTCGCCAACCTTGTCCCCAAGCTGGGGTTCTCTGATCCCACTGCTGTGAATGGAGATTTGGCTGAGCGTTAAATTCTCCGTTCTCACTGGCAACTGCGGCAGGGTGTACAACACTGGAGAATTTGGGCCATTATGCAAAAAGGAAAGGATAGTCATCAAATATTGAAGTAAGGTGTCCTTAATGTCTGAGTATGTGAAACTCATTAGGTTCAATGACAAATCTGAATCTATACAACTTAGGTTCAGCTACTTATGGTAATTTTTGGGTGTTGTATACCACTCTGTTTTGATTTCCCATACTTGGTGAAAGGACAACCTGTTTTAATGAAAGTATCTGTTCATTTTATTAAATGTTGTATTGACCTGTTCTCGGACATCCGAATCTTAGTTAACAGGTACCCTCATTAATTTTTTGCTTAGTCAAAGTATAACATCAAATGAGATTTGGGCCGAGTATTCTTTCATCCGATTGAGGCTTTAATTATTGGGGCTTGCGCTGAAAGCTTACATGCCAGTGCAGTGGACAGAACCACAGAATAACGTTTTTCAGGTATGTGTACGAATTCAAAATGTTGTGAAGGGAGTCAATCATATTGTTTTAATATGCTAGTGCTGATTCTTGTGAAAAATATATTTTTCAATGAGTTTTACAGAAAGGTAATTTTTTTAACCTAATAATGTATAGTTATTACCATCTTGTTTGACACTTATTCTTTCACAAAGCAACTCTGGAAACCATGAGACACTTCCACAATCGCAGCAGCAGCCAAATGATATCTAATCTCTAAGTAATTGATGATTCCTTTGGATAACACAGGTGCTAGAGCACTTGCTGCTCCTGAACTGCAAAATGTGAATTCAGCTGGTGAAGTTAAGAGAGGGCATTAGCTGGAGGACTGATCTCAGAAATGGTGGTGCTAGTGCCAAGTCAGAGTTACAAGCTAATGCCCTCAATAAAATGGCGTCTGGTGCAAAAATAAAATTAAATAAACCAAACACACAAAAGCACTTGGGATCGCTATCAGTTACTATATGCAGCAAGTCCAAGTTCTGAGGAACAGCATCATTTAGATTAATTAAGTGCACTTTGCCAAGAGACAACAGATGTAAATAATACAAGAAGATTAGATGACTGAGAAATATTTAGATTTAGATAACTCCCATGTTTGTAAATGTGTAAAATTAAGTGATTCCATTCCAGAACATAAAATGGCAAGCTGAAAAAAATTCCAAGAGCACAACATCATATTTCAAGCTTGTCAGCTGTGTGACAATGATATAATTCATTGCTCTTCTTCTTAAGCGCTGATTCTCATATAAAATATAATAGCCTGGAGTTTGCTCTCGTTGTATTTTCCCATCAGAAGTAAGGCAGAATGTTCACTGTCATTTGAACCCACAGTGATCGCATTCTATTTTCTTGGAACAATGCTAATTTCTTATTCATGATGGAGTGAGAGCAGGGACTCCACTCGTAAATAACTGACCACCACAGAGACAGGGTGGTGCAGCACTGCAGCAGGGGAGTTTTGGAAATCCCAAAAGCAAACATACTGAATCACATTAATTAAGGAGGAGTACATCTTCTGTCTGGCAGTATTGGTCCAGGATTACAAAGTCATAGGATGGACAGGTCTTGGACATGGAAGAAGTGTTTGTGCAGCAATTATGGCAACAAGTACTAAGGATTACCATGTAAACCTCCATCACCCCTCTGTATCCACACAATGCAGCAAAATGTTTATAATGGGGATGACATGCACACACACATAACCTTGGGCCCAAATGGGAGAGATGCAATCTTCATCTTATGCCTGAAAGGGTCATGGAGTGCATAGAGTACAAGTGTGGCCCATCCAGTGATGCTGTCAGGTGGCTTGAACCATTTTTAAATTCAGATATTATTTGACTCTCGCAGAAGAGCTGGGAGGCTGAAATGGAAGCTCCACCATAACTGGTCAGCTCTGAGAAGGTTGGAAAGTCATCGAGCTTCTAATGACACCAGGGGTAGGTTAAGGGAGGAGACAATCTCACAGAATGGTAAGCACAGAGGAACACTTCTGCTCCTCCCAAAATAAGGGAAAATTAAAGATTTGGGGCCCTGGATTCTTCAAGTCTCACTCCAAAGACTGGAGTCCAATGTTCACATTGACACTCCAATACAGTAGGGGGAGTGCTGCACTATTGTAGGTGCCATCTTTTGGAAGTAAAATATCCTATGGCAGAATTGAATTATATTCTGCCAAAGAAAAATGGATCAGTGAAGAGAATACAACTTAGGTAAGCAACTAGATCCTTGAAGTGATGATGTATGTCATCCATAACCATCCTTTCACTTTCCTGAGCAGAGATGCCTTCGTCACCCTTGACCTCCTTCAGATAGTGGAGGATGTCAAGACTATCCATTGTTATTAGCCAGCCAGAACAACATGGTCATGAATATTCAAACACGAAAGAGTATTCAAACTAAACTTTCACCTTCTTTCTCGCTTTGTAGATCAAGTCTGCCTATTTTCATTCCAAGTCTCAGAATGTTCCCAACGGTCAGACCAGATAGGTTCTACCTCCCATGAAATTACCAAGCAGGTACCAGGGAATGATTGGCAGTCAGAGAACCCTCTACCTCCAGCTACGACAATGGTACAGCTGGTCAGCCCAGTAACCACTGTGAATAC